>NC_073627.1:122320029-123636696 GCF_029407905.1 Bubalus kerabau
AATGTATTTATTTTTGGCTGTGCTGGATCTTTGTTGCTGTGTGCGGACTTTCTCTAGTTGCAGTGTGCAGGCTTCTCATGTGGTAGCTTCTTTTGTTGAGGAGCATGGGATCTAGGCTCATGGGCTCTATAGTTGCGACTTTGGGGCTCTAGAGTGGGCTCAGTAGTTGTTGTACACGGGTTTTGTTGCCCCGAAGCATGTAGAATCTTCCTGGACCAGAGATGGAACTCATGTCCCCGCGTGAGCAGGCAGATTCTTAACCACTGGACTACCAGGGAAGTCCCCAACCAGCACTTTTTTGAAATATGAAAATATTTTAAGAGTATATCTTTTTGTAATAAGTGTGTTATATCTTGTATCTGCTGGTTTGGGAAATAAAATGTATTTAATACAGGTTGCAAAGTGAAAGTTTGAGAAGTGCTGGTAGTAGGTTAGCATCTACAATCTACATGTCAAACATTTATTTTTTTTAACTATTCAAAGCCCCAGCAAAATCTTGTGGGATTTGTTTATTTAGCACAGTTAAAAGATAACTGTGAATGCTTTGCAATTGGTGTAGTTGGTGTAGTTGAATGTGGTACTGGAACTCTATGAGGGGTACATTTTTCCTCCTAACTATTGAACTCACTCCCACTTGCATATTTACGTTCTGTTTTTACATGAGGGTCAACTAGGATTTATATTAGAAATATTTTTACATTCCCTGTCTCAAAAAAAAATAGTCTTTTCAGTGCAGTTCCCCCTTATTTAACCTCATCTGGACTCTGAGACTCCCCTCTGAGGTGACAGATGGGTAAAATAGGGCCAGACAGGTTAAGTGATGTGTCTAGTGTTCTGCAGCTCCATCTACACCCAAGCCATCTGAGTGAAACCGAGGGTTTTCATACTGAGAACACTGCCCTTAGCTGGAGACCAGGATTTGAAGTAAAGCCTTCCTTCATCAGCAGGGGGGATTGTACCAAGGACTTGCCTGGCGCTCAGTGTCCCCGTCTCCGCACCAGCCCCAACCCCTCCCACCACCTCCTACCTCCCACCCACCCTCACCCACCCTCCCACCCCAGTACAAGAGCCTCCAGACCAACAGAGGGAATGCACCTGGCTCAGCCGTTTTAAGAATATACCTTAAAGGGACTTAAGAGACTCCATTTTCTCCTTGGGCTCCTATTTTAGTCAAGGGAACATGCTCTGCTTCTTTTTGCTCTCAGTCCTCCAGTCCTTCCTCTCAATATTCATAGGTTTTTCTTTCAGTCTTTAACGTGTTTGTGTGTCTCTTTCCCAGTCCAAAGAATCCTCATCGGTGCTCAGCTGTGACATTTCTGTGGATGACAAATACATTGTCACTGGCTCTGGGGATAAGAAGGCCACGGTTTATGAAGTTATTTATTAAGGACAAATCTTCATGTGGAATGGACTCCTTCTCCTTGTAGCACTTTTTTCTCTCATCCTTCTGTGCCCCTGCATCCAAAACCAAGGATTTCCTATTACTCATTGCAGTTGTGGAATCAGCCCCTCCTCCCCCACTTCCTCCCTGCTATTGAATTGTGAATACTCATTAAGAACCTGTGATATCAAAATCTTCAGCTATCTACTTGGAAGATCATGGATAACCCTACTTAACAGTGAAAGGAATCTTTAATTATGTATTATATCTGTAATATATTTATTTTGTTTAAAGAAGGCTTTCTAACAATGACTGACTAAATAAAGCTGTCTGTTCCTGCATTGATAATGAAGATGCGTTGTACTTGATACCCGTCCCCCCCTTTTTTTGGCAAAGGAGGGGAAAGGAAGGTTTAAAATAACTGATTAAAAATGTCACTAAATGTAGACTAATGACTGTATAGAGATGTGAAATGTATAATTACATATGGAAGCAATATGTTGCTGTGTTGTTAGATTTTTTTGTTTTTGTTTTTACATATTTTAAAAGATGTTTGGAAATTTAAACAATTAGAATGTGACAGACCACATCATATTCATTTGAGTCTATTCAGACAACTTTAACAAATATATCTATAGCTTTAGATTATATTCGATAAAAGTACTTGGACTTTTTTTTTTTTTTTCTTTTTTTGACTTGTTGACAAGTGTCTTTGTAATATGTTTTTAATTCCTTTTTTTATTGTATTATAGACAGATGAACAAATTAAATTTGGCCTCAAAGGGAGAACTTAATCCCTTCTTGATATTTTTGCCACATTTCTTTGCAAAGGGAGATGTATGCCTTTGGGCAGTTTTGTCTACGATAAATTAGGGGCTATTTTTTGGCATGTTCTTTGGGAATGGCGCAGATGCAAGGGAGGAGTCCTCCCACTGTGCAGGTCACGTCTTTTACAAGACAAGGACAGCAGAGGAGGATTTGCAAGGGCCTCCCTCTGAAAACCAGGAAGAATGGACTCTCACCTGGGATGAGGACTTGCTTTCTTTACCTCCAGTTCTTTCCATGTCTTAGTTGGATGTCCCTGAAATGGACACAGGCTGTGCCATTGTGCCGGAAACATTGTTGTTATCTTTTATGTTGTTGTTGTTGTGTTAAACTATGATATGTGACTTCTTTTTTTAATTATTATTATTTTGTTTGAATGCTTTAAAAAAATCTTTTAAGTCTGTGGATCTGCTGATGTACAGTGCCTTTGCTGCTATGGATCAAAATCAAGAGAACTGTGTAGATAAACTTTATTGTATAAGTAGAAAATTACTTAATTTCATACTAGAAATGGATGGATGCTGCAAGTTGAAACGGACTGTCCATTGACGTTCCTAGTGTGGTAGCAGAAAACAAAATGGTGTCTTAAGTGCTTAGTGTTTGATGTCATTAACAGTTTCGTAAAACTCTACAGTGTAGAAAGATTTTGATACTAAACTGTGCATTGTACATAGTTCTAATGCATTGTATTGACCACCAGTACTTCTATAATGGTAGATTGTTTGTGCATTCAGACTTTTAAGCATTAAACATAAGTAACTTCTAGTATGCTTATTTCTAATTCTTTGTTTTGCTGGCTTTAGTTTTTTTGTTTGTTTTTGTTTTTTTTACTGTGCCACTCCTTATATATATATTAAGACTTACTAGTTTTATTCAAGGGAGATTGTTGTTAAAAAGTCACGTGGGCTTTTTATTGTTGCTCTTTTAATTCTGTTTTTGTTTTTACTTGAGAAGAGCTAGAAGGGAGAGTGGGTAGAAGTTACTGATGACAGATTGCTACCAAATATTTATTGATTGCCTCTTTAGTTTGTCAAAAAGTTAGCTTGTTACTCAAAAGTCTTGATGTCTTAGAGCTGAACTGTGCTGTGCTGCTTCAGTATGGTTACCACTAGTTAGCCATTTGTGGCTGTTTAACTTGATTAAAATTAAAAATTCAATTTGTCCATCATACTAACTACATTTTAGACGTTCAGCTTGCCACTTGTGCCTAATGCCATCATGTTGGACTCCATAAATTTGTAGGACATTTCCATCATCACAGGAAGTTCTGTGAGACCAACAGTGTTTTAGAGTTAGCACATACATACTATTTCCAGCCTTTGCGAAACATTTCCAGCGTGATACACTGAAGTCTTTGAAAGCTTAAGATCCCTTGGGCTGCTCCTGGTGTGAAGCTTCAGCATAAGAAAGCACTTAAAGAATTCTAAACTTTGGGACTCAAAAACCTATCATTTTATAGATGCACTGGGTAGAAAGAAGGCTGAAGATGGGGAACCTCATGGTGGTCTGGAGTGTCTCAGTGATTTAGCCGTATGAGGTATTGAGTGGTTAGGCGCTAAGAATTCAGCAGTGTTCATCGTGGAAGTAACACTTCAATGTGAGTGCTGCTGTATCAGATATGATAATGTATTCTTAGCTTAATTAGTTATGTTTATCCTTAGTAAAATTTCTTTAAAAGTAAGCGATTTTTTGAGTAAAAGAAAAATCATTTCGGCACAAGTAATATGACACTTGCCTACTGTGTTGACACTTGTAGAAGAAAGTGCTTGCCTGAAGCAGTTAGAATTCTTGTTCGGTGCCTGGTGGGTCAATCTGGGATGCCCTTCAGTTTTTCTCTCTATAGAGAGCCAAAGCACTGGCCCTTATACTGGATTAAAAATTGAGATGAATGGATAATCAATCCTAGTTTTTAAAAATAAATGGGCATCTATTTTCTCATTGCTGAGGTTTTATCAGATTAGATTTTTATGTCTCTGATACCAGTCTCAGGCCTAGATTGATTGCACAGCAGTCTTGATGTTATTGATGTTTTAATTACTTGGTCTTCCATAGTTTTTACTCCACATATGGTCTTGCAAGGTCTGAAGAACGACAAAGATAGAAGCACCCTGAACCAAGGAAAACTTAGTTTGAATGGAAGAAGAGAATGGTGTATAGGACTGGAAGGTTGACTTACATAGAACTACCTAGAAATAAAGAAAATCCCAGATTGAAGACCTTTCAAGACTGGCAGGTCAAACATAAAGTGATAGATGCTAGTATCTTCAGGTTTATGCAGATAAACACCTCACTTGTGGGCTGCTACTTTTCTGGCTTTGTAACCAGTGAGCTGCGAAAGATCTCTCTTATCTGGGGATGGTGTGTGCTGAAACTAACCACAGGCTTATAACACCTGCAAGTGGTTGGTATTCTGCAGCCATGGGATAGCCGGAAAGCCAGTTTCAAGCTGTCTCATAACCACAAAATCCTGGGACCCCACAGCCGAGAGCAGGAGATGCTGATGGCACATTCGGAAGGCAGCGTTCTGGACAGAGGCACAGGACACAGCAAGACTTGGAGTAGCTAGACCACCAGCAATGCCCTCCGCTGTCAAGACAGCCAGTTTTGTATCCTCAGTGGAACACTCTTGGACTGGCAGCATATAACTTCAGGGATTTGTCAACTGATATTTTCGCCAGTTGTAAGGAAATTTGTACTGGAATTCCTTGCCTGGCATTAAGTAAGCAGTTAAAAAATTATAAAGATGTGGGTCCCAAAAGAAATTCTTTTGACATTCTTGGGTGTACATTTCTATAGCTGCCAGCTCCTGGGTAACCTATAGAGTGATGTCAGCAGTGAGCCTAGGGTCCGACTACCCCTCAGTTTCCCACTGGGGCATCAGCAGCAAAAGTAGTCTCGCCACCATCCGTGTTTTTTGTTTGTTTTGAGCTAATTGCGTTTATCTGCCTTTCAGTTCAAGCTTCCATTCAGAGCTGACAGTGGAAATACTTTTATTTTTAACAACCCAAGCACATCAGAAAGCCTCTCAGGTGTCGGAACATTGTAACACCAGTGCTGTTCTGGTGGTAGGAACTAACTTGCCTTATAAGCTTCTGTGAACATTGTATTTTAGTCTTGTTTGGGTTTCTGGCAGTGAGTGACAGAATTTTTTGGGTCCCAGATAGGAACTAGCAGCAAAGCTGAGCTCTCACTTACCTCTCCCCAGGGAAGGAAATTCTCAGCTGGGATCTTAGCTATTTGGCCCACAGGGAAGGAGAGTTCCCACAGGGCTGACTTCAGTCCAGAGAAAAAGCACAAGCAAGTGTTTTCACCAAAGTCGCTCTGGCTGATCTCACAGCAGGCCTAGACAGGCTGGATGCTGAATTTACACAAAAGGGCACAGAGCTTCAGAGGAGAAAAGTGATTTTCCCAAACTCTGTCTTCCGAAGAAGATAAGTCACTGTGAACCCCAAGGCTCTAGACTTGGAGCTGGGGCCACCGCCTAGTGGGGCAGGTGGGAAGGAGGATGGAAAGGGTGTCTTCAGATGGGCAGGAACTTGCTGCTCTTTGTCCCTTTTCACATGAGTTAACCAGCCTGGAGACTTCTGCATCACAGCCCATCTTTAAAACTCCTGGAGCCAATCACATATTGTCTGTTGAGTTCCTGCATGTGAATAGTCACTGTCACTGTGTACATGAGGCAAAGACCCACTGTGGGCTAGTAGATTTACCCATGCCTGACCCCAATATCTTCCTGCCTCAGGCAGGAAGCCCCAGCCACCACCGCTGCCCCCAGCCCAGTTAGACTTGACACTGTGGTTTGATGAAAATATTTGGAACTAAGAAGTTTTCTGTTCTGTTGACAGAAAACTTAAACTCACATAAAAGGGATGATTTATTTGAATTGGGTGCAGCAAATAAACACACATACTAAAGGTACATGTGAGGTGTTTGGGTGTTGGGAATTCAGGCAGTAATTTTTTTGATTGTGTTTAGATGGAGCCCAAGCTAATTCCCAGTGGTTTCTAGTGACCCGTCATTTCTCCCCGGACCTAGGTAGTAGTTGGCCATTTCTCAGTCTTTACTCAGTGCCCCCACAGCATCTTCTAAAAGAAGCTACCATAGGTGGTACCCTGGCCATGTTTTGTGTGGTGGAAAGAGTGAGTGGAGTTAGTTATTTTTGTTCTTCCAGGAGGCTGGGAAGTAGCAGGAGAATGAGTTGGTGGTGGGAATTATGTCAGAGAAAACTGTCAGGGCGAACATGTGCCCTTCCTCTTTGTGGACCAGCAGGACATGGGCAGGGCAAGACCCCCTCAGGAACCACCTTGAGGAATGGAGAGATCCCGGACACCATGCATCGAGCACAGTCTTCCCTGAAACAACTTCCCATTATTTGAAGAACTTCAGTCAGACACCTCTGTGCCCCCAAAGAGTTCCGCTTCAGTACTACTCACCTTGTTGTTTATGGATCAAGTCTTAGCATCACGCATCCAACTCAGAGAAGCCTGGCGCTGCCAAGAACAAAATACCACCCCCAAAGCCTGTTCACCTTTCGCAGATGACTGAAAACAACATTTACAAGATTTGTTGAAGTCATCTATTAAGCTTTGCTCTTCAGTCTCCTGCAGACCCGCATAGCCCAGGTAGACATTCAGTGTTAATGAAATGTGATTTCAAATTTTATGGCTGGGCCGGGAAGTTGACAGGGTTTCCAGGCTGAGGGTCAGTCAACACTACTGCATGCACATGTTGAGGCCTCAAGTTCTCTTGTCAACAAGAACAGCCTCCTGGGCGCAAGGTGGCGGTTGTGAAAGTTGCTGTGAGAGGACAGAGGCCTTGATTCACAGACACCTGTTCCTGAGCAAGTCTTAAAAGCAAACCATAAAGTGCCCCTAGGGAGAATTTTAGAGTGTTCAAGCTGCCTAAAATGGAAGGATTTACCTCTAGCCCCTGAAGGGCAGTGGATGTGTGTCCATATCAAGGGGCTTAGGCCCAGGTGATTGCCCTGGACCGACACCAGCTTTGCAGACTTCCTCACGTGCAGACAGCCTGGAGCCAGGAGCACCGAACTGACTTGAGTTCAACACCTACAGACTTGTGGCAGATGGCATCTCCACCCCATGGCCTTTGTGTTTGTTTGAATATGTCTTTTTCTAGCAGAAGATTTGTTTTCACATGAGTTACAACAGCATTATGGTGTCTTTTTCCTAATACATGCTATTAAATTTGTGGAATTTATGCAAGCCTTGAACCTAGATCCCAGACCTTCAAGAGTGAATGAGATAAGGCAAGTTGGTGGTGTTCAAGCTTACAAAGGTTTTATCTTTTTTCTGTTCCTTTATTGAGATATAATTGACACATAACAGTGTAAGTTGACAGTGTATAATGAAGTGATTTGATACACATATAATGTTGCAAAATGATTTCCACAATAAGGTTCGTTAACACAGCCACCACTTCAATAACTGTGTGTACTGAGAATACTTAAGATTTACTCTCACGGCAGCTTTCAAGTATACAGTTCAGTACCATATCATAGAGTCACCATGCTGAATATTAGAGCCCCAGAACATACTAAAACTGGAGGTTTGTTTCCTTTGGCCAGTGTCTTCCCTGTTTTCCCCCCAGTCCCTCTTGCCTTATCCCCAAATCCCTGGAGACTACTATTCTATGCTGTTTCTGTGAGTTTGCCCTTATTTAGATTCTGCATGTAAGTGGAATCATAGCGTTTTTGTCTTTTTCTGTCTGACATTTCACTTGGCGTCATGCCCTGGGGGTCCATCCATGTTGTAAACATTAGAATGGCTTCTTGCTCCTAGCTGAGTAATGTGTGTGTGTGTGTCTGTGTATCACATTTTTGTAGCCCATGTGTTGATGGACACTTTGGTTGTTTCCATTTCTTGGCTGTTGTGACTGATGCTGCAGTGAACATGGGGGCACAGATACCTCTTCAAGATAATGATTTCATTTTCCTTGAATATATACCCAGAGGTAGGTTTACTGGCTCTATTATATGGTAGTTCTATTTTTAATTGATTGAACAGTCTATCTCCATTACCGTTTTAATGGTTCTACCAATTTACGTTCCCACCAAAAGTACATGACGGTTTCGTTTTCTCTATATCTTCACCAACATGTATGTGTTCTTTGAAAAAAATATTTAGGTCCTATACTCATTTTTAAATCAAATTATTTTTTGCTATTATGTTGTATGAGTTTCTTGACTATTTTGGATTTTAACTTCTTACCTGATGTGTGAATTGCAAATATCTTCCATTTCATGGGTTGCCGCTTCATTTTATTGTTTTTGTGTTTTTTTTCCCCCTTTTGCTGTGCAGACAGCTTTTTAGTTTGGAGTAGCCCCACTTATTTATTTTAAATGTTGTTGCTTGTGTTTTTGGTATGCATCGAAAATGCCAAGATCATTGTGAAGGAAATTTTACCCAATATTTTCTTCTAGGAGTTTATAATTTGAGGTCTTGCATTTAAGTCTTTAATCCATTTTGCGTTAATTTTTGTGAGTGGTGTAAGATAGGGGTCCAGCTTATTATTTTGTGTGTGATTATCCAATTTTAACACCAGTTATGGAGAAGACTACTAATGTCTTTTGCCCATTGTGTATTCTTAGGTCCCTTGTCATGTACTCGTTGGCTGTATAGATATGGATTTATTTCTGGACTCTCAATTCTGTGCCATTGGCCTCTGTTTTTATGCTGGTACTATGCTGTTTCGATTACTCATCTTTGAGGTATAGTTTGAAATCAGAGAGCATGATACTTCTAGCTTTGTTATTTTTTTCTCAAGATTGTTTTTGTTATTCAGGGTCTTTTGTATTTCCATACAAATTATAGCATTGTTTTTTTGATTTCTGTGAAAAATGCCACTGAAATTTCGATAGGGATTATGTTGATTCTGTAGATGACATTGAGTAGTATGGATTTTTCGACAGTGTTCTGATCTACAAACACAGGCTATCTTTCCATTTATCTGTGTTCTTTTCAATTTCTTTAATCATAATTTTCAATGTAGAGATCTTTCACCTCCTTGGTTAAATTTATTTCTAAGCATTTTATTGATTTTGATTATATTCCACCCAGAGGCACTCTACAATCAAGCACATTAATATTTCTGGGACAAAACAAATGTTCATACTAAGTGGAGTAAGTGACGACTATACTTCTACACCTCAGTTCAGGGTAATTTTGCCCCAGATGCATCATGAAAAAGTGTCTGGTATTCTTTGAATTTTCTATCTTGGAAATGGAAGTGAAGGATTTGTGGACCTGTACTCTGTATCATTGTGGACAGTGACTGCAGCCATGAAATGAAAAGACACTTGCTCCTTGGAAGGAAAGTTATGACAAACCTAGACAGTGCATTAAAAAGCAGAGACATTACTTTGCTGACAAAGGTCTGTATAGTCAAAGCTGTGGTTTTTCCAGTAGTCATGTACAGATGTAAGCTGTTGCTGCTGCTAAGTCGCTTCAGTCGTGTCCGACTCTGTGCGACCCCATAGGCAGCAGCCCACCAGGCTCTACCGTCCCTGGGATTCTCCAGGCAAGAACACTGGAGTAGGTTGCCATTGCCTTCTCCATTGTGTGAAAGTGAAAAGTGAAATTGAAGTCGCTCAGTCACGTCCGACTCATAGCGACCCCATGGACTGTAGCCTACCAGGTTCCTCCATCCATGGGATTTTCTAGGCAAGAGTACTGGGTAAGAGTTAGGTCATAAAAAATGCTGAGCACTGAAGAATTGATTCTTTCAAATTGTGGTGCTGGATAAGACTTGAGAATCCCTTGGACAGCACGGAGATCAAACTGTCAATCCTAAAGGAAATCAACCCTGAATATTCATTGGAAGGACTGATACTGAAACTAAAGCTCCAATACTCTGGCCACCTGATGCAAAGAGCTGACTCATTGGAAAAGACCCTGAAGCTGAGAAAGATGGAGGGCATGAGGAGAAGGGGTGGGGGAGGAGGGGAATGACAAAGGATGAGATGGTTGGATGGCATCATCAACTCTTGAGTTTGGGCAGACTCCGGGAGATGGTGAGGGACAGGGAAGCCTGGTGTGCTGCAGTCCATGGGGTCGCAGAGTCAGACACAACATAGCAACAGCAATTCCTGTTGTCCCCATTTTATAGATAGAAGTCGGATCTACAGAGGTCAGGTGGCTTGAATGACAGCAGGTTATTCTGTCTGACCTGAGCTAGTGTCAGCATGTCAGTGACTGGAACAGGGTTGCCCAGGTGTGCTTCTGGCTCCCTCTGTTAGACTGCTCTGTCTCGCCCCTGTATACCCTTGCAAATCTGCATTTCTTCTAATCAGTTACTGAAAATTACCCATTATGCCTAAGCAAAATACCATATTTTTCCTTTAAAAAGAAAAAAATGGGGCCTGAACTCTGCTACCACATCCTCACCTCTGAGAAGCTTGCTTCTTGGTTTGGTCCTATTTTCTGTGTGACAGAATCTGACTTTTAGACAAAAGCCATTATTGAAAAAGCAATATACTTTAATGATAACAAAAACATCAAAACATCAGCAAAAAACATGAAGCATTAAAATACCTTTCAAAATACTTACTGATTGGAAATGTCCTAATCCATGTTTTGTTTTTCTCTTTTAAACCTCAAATATCTATAGCTTTTTTTTTTTTAATATTGATAAAATGGTGTATTTCGTTTTGGCCTTGTTTTTTTTTTTCTTTTTTTTTTCCTTTGTTTGAAATGTACTTTGTAGTATGTACACAATAGTCTTGTTGGAAAGATGGGTCACACAGAAGATTTTCTTTGATTACTAGTGTGTGTTTTGATTCGTGAGCTCATAAAAGCCCAGGCATGGCGGTTAAAACAGAATTGTTTACAGTTGTGTTATAACTGCACTGAGATAATAGGAGGCCCTGCTCACAGGATAGACTGAGCTGCGAGGCAAAGGACAGAGATTGCTCGAAATCCTGGGAGCCACTATTCTGGATCGACAAAGGTGTTTGATCCAGTGCTCTAATTTGGGGACAGTTTGATTATGTACCCTGCATGCTTGCTCTCAGACACCTGTATGAAACACATTGATTCTCTCCATCACCAAGAAAGGAACTCTTAGGGAATTCAGAGAGATGAGTTTGTAGTATTTTAATTTGGGTCTCATCACAGAATTTGGACCAATTAAGTTACTGTCTGAATTGCGTTCTTGTGAAAAAACAAGGGCTGCGCAGGGCCAGTGCAGGTATGCATAGCTATTCAGACAATGTGTAATTGATTCCCTGAGGAGAAGTGCACAGCTATGAATGTTTTCAGTGTGTTCTCAAGGTCATCTTATATGGGTGTTGCACGGTTGTAATCTTGTTCATCTGTGTGGTCCTGACAAACCTCTCCTGAAATCTCCAGCCATCCAGGGAGGTATCACTGTGTCCAGTATTGAACACTGATGCCTTGCATCAATCACCCTCTCTCTGGAGATAAGGATTGTACACAATGCCAGTGACGGGTGCAGCAGGCAGTAGTGAACGTTCACTCTTCCCTTGAGTAACCCACCCCCCTCATACTGTTAGACCAGGCGTTTCCAGTGGATATTTGCTCTCTTGACTATTATAAGACTAACTTATGTTTACAGAAGGTTTCATGTAAGGTGTGACAATAATCAAGCAGATTAGCAAGTGTGTTGAAAATTTTGTACAACTTTTTACAATGCAGGTGGAGACTTTCTAAAAGAAAAATTTCTAATCCAATGTTTTCTAAGACCAAATCTTAATGTCTAAGTAAATACCCTATCAGACGTGTGTGGGGCTCTCAATATTAAAGGGATGTTGATGGGAAAGTTGGTCTTTTTTGCCACATACCTTTCTGAGATTTTTTTTTTTTTTTTAACATTATCCATGTGGCTCAAGTTAAATTCCTTAAAACCTAAAGTTTGCTAATGCTGAGTTGTAAAAGTCCTATTGCACGTGTGTGTGCCATCATGGTGACTTGGGAAAATAGTTAGGCTTTATAATTAGGCTGGTAGATGATTGAGAACAAATCTGAGAGGAGTTAAATGTCTATTCATTTATTCAATAAGTGCTTATTACATAGCTTCTCTGTGTTTTAAAGAACTGAGTTAAGCATTGGGGATACAGGCATGCACAGAAGAGAGATGGTCCCTGACCTCATGGACTCTAGCATGGAATAGGCCTGCATGTAGGCAATTAAGTGATTATAGCATGGCTGGGTGCCTAGGACACCCAGGGGAGTTCAGGACACTATAGGACTACATGGAGGGAAACATGCCCCAGACTGGTGTAGGGTCAGGGAGGTTTCTGGAAGAAGTGACATCTAAGCCCAAACCTGAACAATACATAAGCATTGGTCAGATAGGTAGTTTGTGTATATTGGGGGGTGGGGGGGGTGGCAGAGTGTGAAATAATGCAAGAGGAAACAAATGCAAATGCCCAGAGGTGACAGACAGCATAGAGACTTCCAAAATCTTGGGAGCCCTTTGGTGTGGCTGGTGTTTAGGGTGCAGGGGTGGGGGTGGGAGCTCAGTAACCAAAGGCAGCTAGACCCTAAGACCCTCATCAGCCACTTAAGGCTCTTCAACTTTCATTAAGGGCAGTGAGGGCCTACAGAGGATTCAAAGCAGAGGAGTAACATTGTCAAGTACTGATTTTGAGAGGATCACCCAGGTACACATGAAGAATAGAGCAGAAGGAGAATGAGCTGAGCCCAGAAACTACTTAGGAAGCTATAGCAGCGACTCAGGTGAAACAGGAGGCCAGCCTTGAACAAGGATGGTGACGCTGGGAGTGTGGACAGGTCCCGGGAACATGGAAGGGGATAGACTTGACCAGGACTGGGTGATTTATTGAATGCTGAATTATGGTGGTTATTCAATTGTTTTTCTGTTCCATTAGCACTCAACAGAAAGTGACCTTGACTAATGTAAGTGACAAAGGGATTTCCTGGAAGGCAATTGGGATAAGCCACAACAGCCTGGGGTCTAGAAAGCAGAGAACTTCATCCCTTCAAAGTCGTCCAAAGTCTAAGGGGCCACTTTTTTCCTAGAGTGCTGCCATAAAATGTGTTTGTTCTAATCATTTCTCGCCTCTCAGATATATTCACTCAGAATTCAATCTCAGGGTGCAGCCGGGGTTGGTGTGTTCTGTTACCAGCACAGTGGAAGAAAGAGGGACAGGGCCATAGGAGTGGACAACCCAGTTGCGTGGAGGGAGTGACAGAGGGAGATGTCCAGTGTGGGCCTTGATCCCTGGTGTGGATGATGGGGCTGATGGTGGTACCTCCTCTGAGAGAGGAAAAGGAGCGGTTTGGGGAGTGGCATTTAATACTGGGCATACACACAAAGAAAGTGAAGATACAAGTCTAGAATCAGAGAAAGATGTCTAGGCTGAGGAGGTAGTCATCAGTATCACGTTGTAATAGAATCCATGGGAATGGAGGAGATGGTGTAAGGATGGTGTAGTATGCAGGGGAGAAAGCTTGGCAGAATCTACAAAATGAAGGTGGGTGAGTCTACAAGGAAAGGCAGGTAAAGTAAGTTAAACATGGGCAGTATTCTCCCAGCTCTGTGATGGCTGCTGATGATCCCCACCTCCTGGTTTTCACACTTGCGTGTGGCCTCCCTCCCACACTGCCAGAATCCATCTGTGTAACCGATAGAATGTGCAGGTTATAGGAGGTTATGAAAGATACTGGCTCCTCTCTTGCTGCCATGTTGTGAGCACCTTGTAAAGAGGTCCGTTATCATGAGCATCTCAGGTCTTCAACCAAACCCTTGTGTGAATGAGCTTAGGGGTAGACCCTCTAGCCCAAGTCACTCCTTGTTTGTAAAGTCATGAGAGACCCTGAACCCTCACCACCCAGGTCAGCTGCTCCCAGATTTCTGACCCACATAAACAGATTATAAATTGTTTGCTGCTTTAAACCACTAACTTTTGAGGCAATTATACAGCAATAAATAACAGGCTCTTTGTAGCTTAGATCTTGTTGATTTTTTTCCTCCTCCATTGATTCAGTTCCACTCTCCAGTTCTCTTTGCATCACGTTTCATTTCTGATCTCCCTCCAAATTACTAATAAAAATCAAAGAAAGCTAACATTTTTCACCTATCAAACTGGAAAATACTTTTTAAAATCAGTGTTAGAGACATTGTCATATACTGTAGATGAGAGTTGAAATTAATACAACTTTTCTGAAACACTTTTGGGAAATGTACTTCAGTCATTTTAATAATGTGTATTAGTTTTGATTCAAAAATACAATTTCTATGAGTTTGCATTAAGAAAATATCTGAGGACATAAGATATTTTTTGTTGTTGTTGTTTCGAAATCTGGATACAAATGACAGAAACCCAACCTGAAAAGGCATAAGCAAAAACAGAGTTTATTGGTTAGGGGAATCTAAAGGTTTAAGAATGGAGGTACAGAAAGGCAGATGCAGCTGGATCTCAGGAACAATTGGAATCAGAGCTTGAATGTTTCCATATCTTGTCCCATCACCCTTATCTGCTGCTTTCTGGGTGTTCTTTTATTTTTAGGACAGACTGGCTTTTCCTCACAGTGGGAAGCATTGATCCAATGGATGTTCTTAACAAAGGAGAGGGTATGACCAATCTCAAACTTCGTGAGTTCTAGTACAAAACAATTCTATGGAAAGACTGAAGGCTCAGTCTGATCAGAAGCTCACCCATGGAATAGTCGATTGCAGTGGTGGCAGTTGGCGCCTGTTGACTTATGTACCTAATTTGGATGGATTGATTGTGTCTAAGATGGCAAGGATATGAGAACACATGGTCATTTCTGTCATAGCTGTGTGGTCTTGGAGAAGGAAGAGGGGTGTGGTGACTAGGCAGGCAACCCCACCAATGGAAACTTCCATGTCATAAGTCAGACACTAGATGGAGTATAATGTCCAAAATATGGAAATGGGAGGTGGGGATGAGCAAGTGGAGTGAAATCAGATAACCATTGGTGACTTCGGATTGATGGCAGAAGATAGGACATTTGTAGGTGTATCACTGAATCTCCTCTCCAAGTTACTTTCTTGAAGTGGACTCTCCTGCATGTGAATGAAAGAGAGGAACTTTTTAAAAGATATGTGTATGTTTATTTGACTGTGTTGGGTCTTAGTTGGGGCATGCATGATCTTTGTGGCTGGATGTGGAATCTTTAGTTGTGGGATCTAGTTCCCTGACCAGAGATCAGTCCCAGGCCCTCTGCATTGGGAGTGTGGAATCGTAGCCACTGGGCTACCAGAGAAGCCTCAGGAATTTTTATCACATGCCTGCAGTGTGCTTAACTCTGGGGAAGTTACCTGTATACCTCAATATCTGAATACATTGCATATATAAATATATAACATTGATATACACACATCATATAGGAAATCTCATTTCTGATTTCAACTCAGTAGGCCCATTTTAATAGAAGGACATGGAAGGCTGATCAAATGTATATAATTTACCTAAGCTGTATAACTAGCAAGTACTCAAGCCAGTTTTGAAACCCTGACTCATATATGCTATCTCCTTATATCATATAACCTTTCTCAAAATTTTTACCCCAAGACATTTTAAAGATATGGCTTGTCTTTCACTTAGTGCTTAATATACCATTCTTTTTGCATTTTAGTGCAAAAGCTTGAGTTTATGAAGTTCGATTTTCTTCAAAATAAAATGTATACCGTCATTTCTGCTTATTTATAAAAAAAAAGTCAAAATAATTTGTAATGAAATATCCCAAACAATGTAAATTCCATACCTAAATTGTCTCAGATGTCCTTAAAGAGTTGACTTTTCTTAGGCAGGGGAAAGTCTTCTCCAATATTCTAGTTTCTGACCATCCATTCCCCTTAGAGTTGTGATTATTCCCCAAACAGTAGCTTCCCTACCCACTATTCCTTCTCTAGACAAGTGTCATTGAACACAGGCTAGGACTATGTTTGGGACTGGTGAGCACAATGAAGGGTCCATGAGTGACTTATTTCTATACCAAATACACACCAGATTTCTCCTACCCAGTCCCCTACCTGCCAACTGAACGCTGAAACACTTGAGAGCTGTGCTTTTCAGTAAACCTGTACAGCAAGTTTCTTCTGATTTGCAGTCATCTGTCGATGAGTACATGGAAGGCAGATTCAGGAGCTTTGTAAAATCCAAGCTTTGTTACATCTTTTTCATCCCTCTGATCTACCAAGCCTGTCACTCTGTTTTAGAAGGAAATTAGATGGTTCTGACAAGACTGTTCTTCACAAAGCACTGTTGATTATTACCTAAGATTCTGTGATCATATGGGTGTTTGCAAATTGATTTTTTGATGATTTGTTCTAGTATTTTCCAGGTATGAAAACTAAATTGACTACTCTATGATTTTCAGGGCTGTCCCTTTCTCAGTTTCAAATATAGATCTTATCTCTGCCTTTTTACTGTTTAGTGGCCTCACTGATCCTTGTCGAATTTTTTAAATTGCTTTTGTAAAACATCATTAGGCTTCCTTGCTTAAAAGTTACATAAGGGGGAGCACTTAAGGAAATGATGGCTTAAATATTTACAGTTTTTTATTTTTTGTTTTTTTTTTAAAGAAAACACAGTAGTAAAAAACTAATATCTGGAATTTCTTACAGATGGCAAACTCTTAAAAGATTTACTAGACCAATACCCACAGCTCTAAGGTTAGCCTTAAACAAAATTTGAAATTTAGAAGGATACCATTACAGGGGCAAAACGGTAAGTAATGCTTAGTGAAATAGTAAAGGATGTTTAAGGATACTGATTCAAATATTTCTTCCCCTTGGCAAGTTTGCTTTGTAAAAGACATAACAGATTGTAAGATAATATATACTTTTGAGATATAAAGAGATTTGTTGATTAGCAGACATTTGATCCTGTCCAAAATGTCCATTGAAACATTTGGCCCATGACAAAAGGTCCTTGAAATTTGTCCCTATTGAAAACATTCATGAGTGTATTTGGCTCATGCCAAATGGTCCTTGATACTTGGTTCTGTCAAAACATCCACACTGAGAACATGTTCCTGGGCTCAAATATCCCATAATGTTTATTTGTACTTTGGTTTATAAGATAATACATAAAAAATACTATCATGTTTTACTTGTCCAATAATTGTGCTGTGACTACATTGCCAATAATACTGTTTCTTGCCTCCACGGTGTAGCTGGTAATGGCACATAGGCTCGGTAGATGGGTCAGGGTCCAAATCTTGCAAAGGAGCAAGATTTGTGTTGACTGTGTAAACCGAGGAGGAGTCGTAAGTTAGAGAAACACATAGAGGGCAAGAAGGCAAGGATGAATCTTACAATGAAAGGTATGTTGATATGTTTGGTACGTTAATGGCCGATTAAGGGCATTTGGTTGAATGTGCGTGGGTTGTTCAGTGAGGGCAGAATTTGAAAGGAGGAGCTTGGTCAAGCTGCTTTGTAAAAGGGGCAGAGAGTGTGTTGATGTAAACACTTTGTGGAGCAGATAGCATGTTCAGGAGGATTGAGAGCAGGTATGGCTTTCCTACCATACAGCTGTCAGGTATAAGAACCCAGCAGGAGGAGGATACTGGGCATCTAATTAACTCCCCTACAGCTAGTCCATCCCCCAGGGTTAATGGGCGATGTTTCCCTTGAATCAATGTCCTATACGGGTACAATCTTGGTAGACCACAAGGAGTATGACCTCTCTTTGTATAGTTTTAATGGGAGTGACTATCCATCAGCACGGACTACCACCACACCCTCAGTTGGTGCCTTCCTACTGGCTGATCCAGTAGGATCAGCCACTTATTGAATCCATAAGACATGAGTAAGATTTCCCCTGCCAATAAACCAGTGACCACTGGTCAGACAATCACAAAAGAAAGCACACACACACGCTTGCTTGACAAAGTGACATCTTTGTTTGAAAATTCTCATTGTAACATGGCATAAATAGTATACCCACAAAAAGAAAAGCCAGCATTGCATTATAGTGGTTTTTTTCCATTTCTTTTCCTTTAACAGAGGAGAATCTGCAATGCCCAATGTACAACTAGTCAGTATTTGGATAGCATTGTCATCCAGGATAAGATGGAAGAACATAAGCACAATATTGCTGTTGAAGGGAAAGTAAGAAAAACCCAGAATAGGTTGAAAGGATGTGCAGAAAAGAAGGAAATAAAACATCATCACAGGTATTTTGAAGAAGTCTCCATGACATTAACAATGAAGAGGTCTTATTAATGCTACCACAAATGAATTCATTGAAAAGGCAAGTAAACAGAATTCAAAGCAGATGTCAATCCCCAAACCCAACTTAATCGCATGAAATTTAAATGTCTGAGGTGCATAAAGTGACCACATGTGGAGAACTATTTCTTATGCACAATTCTGGTGCTTAAGATAACATAAGAACATTTATGCAACTTGGACAATTGTTTTTGTTGTTCTTTGTTCAGTTGCTAAGTCATGTCTGACTCTTTGGGACCCCATGGACTACAGCATGCCAGGCTTTGCTGTCCTTCGTCATCTCTTAGAGTTTGCTCTAACTCATGTCCATTGAGTCGGTGATGCCATCCAATCATCCCATCCTCTGTTGCCCCCTTCTTCTCCTGCCCTCAATCTTTGCCAGCATCAGGGTCTTTTCCAAGAGTCGGCTCTTTGCATCAGGTGGCCAAAGTATTGGAACTTCAGCTTCAGCATCAGTCCTTCCAATGAATATTCAGGGTTGATATCCTTTAGGATTGACTGGTTTGATCTCCTTGCTGTCCAAGGGACTATCAAGAGTCTTTTCCAGCACCACAGTTCAAAAGCATCAATTCTTCGACACTCAGCCTTTTCCATATTTAAAGGCCAGTTCCACATTATTCAGTAATGGCATCTTTAAGGCAGCACTACCACAGTTAAGTTATTTCCTGTGCACAGTGTGATATTGGGTTATTTTATGTCATTTATGCACTAACCATGAAAAGGTGAGAAGACACTTCAAGATATATCAACACATATATGAAAAAGTACTTGTATTTACATGGGAAAGAAATCTTGACCGTAACCCTTTATTGTACACAATGGATTTTGAGATTGCAAATAGGAATGCAATTTGATGACTCTTACCACATGCACAAGCAAACAGATGCTTGTTTTCACTTTTCATCATCACTGTGCCAGAAATGTATCTTCTTTGGGTCTAACACACAAATAGAATGGAAACTAACACCCAGAAGTGTGTGGTTAAGTTGTTTGGACTTCTATTTTTACCTTTGGAAGATGTAAATGAAACTTTTGAGTGCATTGTGGAGAATGCAGAAGAAAATTTAGATGACCATAGATTACATTGGGAGAATGTGTGTTCACAGAAGGCATGGAGGAGGTAGAAGATCAAAAACTCCAAGATTTTTGGAAGAAACCTGGAATGTTCATACATCAGTACTGAACCACGGGGCAAACAATGCATTGGAAGGCTGACAAACCTCATTTCAGAAGCTGCTGGTAGTATATCATCCTTCATTTGGAGATTTATTGAAGTGTTAAACTGTGAACAGCAAAGCAGTGAACAATTTATCACCCAGGTTCTTGGTGTTCACACTCAAATACGTCCACCAACTTCACGACAATACACACGCAATCAAATTGATATAACTGAGAAACAGACAAATGCAAAGCCAGTAATCAGGTATCTACTTAAGAGCAGTTGCTCATCGTTTAAGAGTAACCTTGCTGAACTTTATGATGAGGAAGAACAAGAATGGATGTGAAATCTGAACTTCATCGATTACAGTAAAGATAATATAAATAAAACTTGAACCAATTTAAATGTGGCACTAGTGGTAAAGAACCTGCCTGCCAGTGCAGGAGACGTAAGAAATGGAGGTTCAGTCCCTGAGTTGGGAAGATCCCCTGGAGGAGGGCATGGTAAGCCACTCCAGTATTCTTGCTGGAGAATCCCTCTTGCTGGACGGAAGAGCCTGGTGGGCTACAGTCCACAGGATTGTACAGGGTTGGATACGACTTAAACGACTTAGCATGCAGCACACATGTATTATGTAATGAGTCATTGGCCAAATGTCTCAGTGGACATTTTGGACAGAACCAAGTCCTGCAAGGGATTTGTTTAGCTCTCAAAAGAATAATCAAGGCTGGAGATCAGTGTTTTCTTCTGGCATTTGGGTAAGTTCAATATCATATTAGAAGCACACTGAAATTGTCTAAATTATTTACTAGTCAACAACCAGCTGACTATTACTATGTGGAAATGATATAAAGATGACAGTTATTTGAGGTTGTGCTAAATTCATAGGAAAACCAGAGCCAGCTGTTAAAATCTCCCCTCCCCGCCAAACATTTGGTGGGAAAACTAGGTGAATATACCTGAGTGTGCTGTGGAAAAGGATTTCCTTCATTCTCTAGTTACTTCCTTGGCACCATCATAGGCTCATTGGTACACTTGGCTTTGAAGTCTCCAAGCAATAGTTCAGTAAAGAGAGCTTTGTGACTCCAAGGCAGACAGAACCATTTTTCAATCGCAGAAGTACTTAATTCTTTCTCACTTTAAGTGTGAAAGCCATTTGGGCAATAGCCCAGGCAGGGTATTGCAGACCGGGAGTGAAAAACTCTTGGCCTCTAAGAAGAAAGAGTGGGGGAAAATTCAGTTACCATTTAAGAGACCAAGGAAGGGAAAAAAAAAAAAAAATACTGCTTTTAGAAAAAAAAATGTGCTTTTGGCAACTCTACTTGAGACTCTCAAATTTGGAAGTTAAACATGGGAAAATGTTATAAACGAGTTGCACCATATTTGTCTATCACTCTCTCTTTGAAGTGGCAATCTGGGTGACTGGAAAGTATGAACACATCTCTATTCTAGTGCAGCTTGCTGAGAACTGCAAGTTATAGACTGAAGCCTGCCTGTTGGGCTGCAGCTTATAAATAGAAGGAATCTGGTTCACGCCATAGAGTGGGAGCTTCGGTTTGGTGTTTTGCATGTGTGTGAAGGCAGCTAGTGTGTATTTGATGGGACAGCTCAGCTGTCGTGAGCTGGCAAGTAGTGACAGAAGGGAAAAAAGGGGGCCAGTAAAGAGCCATTCTCTGATGAGTTTGAACATCTGATTCTCTGATGTTCTCCTTGATGAGTCGGGTTTCCTATAGCAGGATTCCTCATGCTTGGCCTCGGATGCTGGGGCCAGCTAGAGTGTCACAGAGGAGGCCAAGGAAGTTCTGGAGGATCATAGAGTTTCACACGCACCTGTAGCTGTTTGGTAACAGCTCATTCTCCAAGATGACAGGCATGTACTTCCTTCTTGTTTTTGATGCTGGTAGTTATTTTATGAGATGAGGGGTCCATAGAAATTTTGAGAATTATGGGCTGTCCATATTCAGGTAGGAATACATATCCTTAGAAAAGAACAATATCTACTGAGTAGGTTACTGCCTTTGCAACATTTTATTTAATTCTTACAGTAACACAATTATGTAGGTGGCATAGCCCAACTTAAATGGGTAGAAATGGAAGTTCAGGGAAGTGGAGGGATTGGCTCAGAGTCTAAAACCAGTGAGTGGTGTGATCAGTCTACCCAGCTTGACCTTGACTGCCCATGATCCGTTGCTTCACCTTTTCTGCCCATGAGGGAAGCACACCTATGGGCAGTGCTGAGAGCCTGCTTATCCTAGGAGACCAGTGCACCATTGTTTGCCTTGTAGCTGGGGTTCACTTAGGTCTAAACACCTCTACAAGAGGAGAGACGGGAGTTCAGTAGCCCACACACTCTGGCAGTTCTGTCCAGAGGCCACATAGTTCCACACCAGGCCTGCTTTATAGAGGGGGATTATAAACCATCTGTCAACACTTTGTGAGCCTTTTGCAATTTTCAGGCTGAACAAAAAGTCCTTATTCACTTCTCTGGGACTGTTGTCGTCTGGCTGTCATATGGGCCCTTGGAGCACAAGAGTTTATGCTGTTCACCTGGCCACGTTTCTCACAGCGACATCTGTTTTCCTTTCTTTTTCCTTCCCTATCCCCTGGTTCAACTGAGATCAATATACTACTGTTTTCTTATGTTTAGTGTCTAAATAAGCCAAAAACATCTTAATTAGTTGATATAGTCATAGGGATGGTTTGAAGCTAATACAATGACAGTATTCAATTATTTCTAGACTTCAGTCAGTTTAGTAATAAAATTCCTCACCAACCTATTAACAAACAAACCAAAAAAAAGTGTCTTGCAGAATCAGAACTCTGTAGTACCCTTCAGCAGAGACCTTACAAGAGCTCCATTGGCTCAACCTGGTTGAACACACCCAGGCACTGGATCCTAAAAGTTGGTCCAAGGACATGGTACTGTTTCCAGTGAGGCTTATACCAGACCTTGGCAACAAGTGAATGAACAAACAAATTAATAAATGAACATAAGTTTTAAAAAATGAATCAATTTAAAGAAATCATCTTTATGTCCTCATGACTGTGTGCATGTGTATTAGAAATGTCTTTTTCCTGAATTGATGGAAATTATAGATGGTCAATTCCCTGGTGGCTCAGACAGTAAAGCATCTGCCCACGATGCAGGAGACCCAGTTTTGATCCCTTGGTCGGGAAGATCCCCTGGAGAAGGAAATGGCAATCCACTCCAGTACTCTTGCCTAGAAAATTCCATGGATGGAGGAGCCTAGTGGGCTATAGTCCATGGGGTCACAAAGAGTCAAACACAACTGAATGACTTCACTCATAGCTGGTCGATGTTTGTTTTCAGTAACCCATTTTACCCTTCCCCTTCAGCAAATGGTCAATTCCATATGATTTCCTAAAATTACCCACCCCCCTCAAATATCCTATTGAATTTTCAGGTTCCATGGAGGAGCCTGGTGGGCTGTAGTCCATGGGGTCACAAAGAGTCAAACATGACTGAGTGACTTCACTCATAGCTGGTCGATGTTTGTTTTCAATAACCCATTTTACCCTTCCCCTTCAGCAAATGGTCAATTCTATATGATTTCCTAAAATTACACCCCCCCCCCTCAAATTTCCTATTGAATTCTCAGGTTCCCTGAAATCCTAAATCTGGGAAACAGTCATGCCAAGTGTGATATCTGTGTCTCTACCATCCTAGACTTGCATCTCCAAACTCCATCAACAGAGAGAGTCTAAGGTTAAAGTAGAAGGAATTGGGAAGAAGAAGAAAATCCCATTTGCTATAGAAATATATTTTTATATTATATAGCAAATATATTTTCCTCTTCAAGAAGAGAAAATATATTTACATAGTCATGCCTGACTCTTTGTGACCCCATGGACCATACAGTCCATGGAATTCTCCAGGCCAGAATACTGGAGCGGGTAGCTGTTCCCTTCTCCAGGGGATCTTCCCAACCTAGGAATGGAATCCAGGTCTCTCTCATTGCAGGCAGATTCTTTACCAGCTTAGCCACCAGGGAAGCCCATATATTTAAATTACATGTAATGTAATTATCTATTGCATTAGTTGGGTGTGTGTGTATGTGTACTCAGTCATGTCCAATTCTTTGCAATCCTATGAACTGTAACCTGCCAGGCTCCTCTGTCCATGGGATTGTAAACTGCCAGGCTCCTCTGTCCATGGGATTTTCCAGACAAGAATACTGAAGTGGGTTGCCATTTCCTTCTCCAGGGGATCTTCCCAACCCAGATATCATCTTGAGCTTAGGGGCATTTTTTGACTGAGACTATTAAGGGTAGAAGCTTTAATTTCTTGGGGGTTTGAGAAGTAGCTTTCAGTTCTGTCTCATCTATTTTGTTTTAGTCTCTTTCCCTCTTTTCATTTCCCCTTCTTCTCGTTCTGAGCTTGTACCTTCCCTGCCCTCATACTTTAGCCTAACTTATCACAGCCATTAATGAACTCATTGAGGAACACGTGAGGATCTCTATCAATGGAGACCCAGTGGTCCATGCTGGGATGGTGTCACCCTAAACATTCACCCTCAGAATGAACACTGTTTAGTCCTCACGAAATCACTTCTCATTCCTTGTTCTTTGTTCTTAAACAAGGTGACTTCATCCAAATGCCATGAAGTCTTCCAGGCTGTACCACTGCTGCTTACATTAGAGGCAAACACTGCTTTGGAGTAATGTGGGAAAAGATTTGAGCAGCAGAAGTGCTTAGGTAAGAAAAAAGACAAATTAATTAACTTGTCAAATAATTTTTCTCTGATAGCATGAATATGATGGAGTCTTGTGTGATCAAGTATCATTTCCCAGAGGTGCTAATCATCCACTTTCTTAGTTTTCTTTGTGGTTCCAGAGGTATTTACAAATTAGCTCAATGTTCAGAGCACTGGTACATGAAGGTTGAGGAACATTTTCTAAAATTAAATAATCCAAATGACTACTAGTCTGTATGGATGTGGATCTAGGTACAATGTGAAATGTGTTTTTCTTTATACTATTACATGGCTCTAGATATTGCTTTAAAAGATGGTGAAAACCATGATATGCCAATTTATATACTGAAACTAAAATATTCTGTAATTTTTTTGTGGTAGCAATAATCTATCATACACATCTAAATACAATGTTTGCTTATCATATATAAAGGAATTTTATTAACAACTCCCATTACTACTGCCCTTACAGAGTGAATGTTCTCTACATAGAAATTAGCAATTAAAAATTTGCCATAGAACTATAATATTTCAAGAAATGTGTCTATTTTATAATTACTGTCACTAGAACATAAAATATATGAAAATGTTGATTATAACATTAAAAAAGCAAATTTTACAGAATATCTTTGTGAGTTAATAATGATAGTGCTCTTACTTATCAAACATTGCTATCCCATCAAGATAACACTCAGACATGCACAAAGTAATTATATCCAGTCACCTATGAGAGTTTGTTGGCTTTCAGTTATATGAAAACAATAGCTTTAAACAAAGTTTTTCACTCTATTATTGTGGATATGTATTTGTCCAGGAAGGGGGTGGACTATGTATTATCAAACAGGTTAACTTGTTTTAAGTCTTATAATTATTTAGATCTATGCCTGTGGGTTTCCATTTGAATATCTGCCAAGTTTTGTCTTGATTCCTTCACTCTTCCTTCTTTTTGTGTCTCCTCCTTTTGATATGTGTCTATTTCTCCTTCTTATTTCTGTCTTCTGTCCTCTGGCTTTATCTCAAAGTAAGTCTTATTGCATTATCTCAAATGCTTAATAAATACAATCTTTTTATTTGGGGGAAATCAAACCAAATCCATCTCTGAGGCTCCCTATCTCCCGGATGACAAGAAAAGCCCATCTTAGCCAGGGTGGAGAAGGCCATGAAGGTGGAATTATCCTCCTCTTTCTTTAGGGTCCTGTTACAAACCAGGAAGCTTACACAGATATCAAAAGGCCCTCGCACAATAGGATCTCAGGTTGATAACCGAAATTTTGTGTCCCAAGCCGACTCAGTGAAGGTAACCAGTTCTGCAGCTTCCTCACAAAGCTGGGACCCAGTCATCACTGCTCCTGAGAGGCTGGTGGTTGGAGTCTAACCTCTTCAGGATCCCTCAGTCATTCCCTTATGGGGTCCTACCACCTGTCAAGGTGCAGGAGGGCTGGTATGCATCATACTCTTTGAGGAGTCTGCCCCAACCACTTTCCAGTCTGGAGAAAGTATCTCTGCTTCCTCTAGCAACCTTCAAATTCCCCCAGTCTCTCCTTCCAGGATGATTCCTTCAGGAATCCCATGCTTCTGGAAAACATGCCTGAGCATCAAATTATCAAAAGACAGCTGCCACATTTTTGAGTTACAAACTCATCTAAAGCAAGGGACTGGACACAAAGACCAGGCTGTCTACTTGGAAGAGAGGAAAAAAAATACATAGGAAATGTTAGTTACTTAGTCATGTCTGGCTCTTTGCAACCTGGTGGACTGTAGCCTGACAGGCTCCTTTGGCCATGGGATTCTTCAGGCAAGAATTCTGGAGTGGGTTTCCATTTTCTTCTCCAGGGGATCTTCCCAACCCAGGGATAGAACTCTGGTCTCCTGCATACAGGTGGTTTCTTTACCATCTGAGCCACCAGGGAAGAGCAAAACAAATTAATGTTTAAAAAAAATATCTTACACATGTGGACTTGGGGCATGAGATGAAGAGGGCAGTGTATACTTAGTTCTGAAGATCTAAGAAGGGCTGGGCAATAAAAGCAAAGGCTCAGCTAGAATTAGAATTGATTTCAGTTATTAAGGGAAATTTCAGATTTCTTTTAGGTTATCCATTCAGCTCACTGGAAAAGCGATGGAGACAAGGGCTCAAGATTGTACTGCTGGCCAGGAATGAAGTCAGTGTACTTGGCTGCTGCATTCCTTGAGGTGTGTCTTGGAATTTAGTGATTTTTCTCAAGCTCCTGGTTCTGCCTCTCTTTAACATCTGCCTGTTGTCCCATATGTACTAAAATATAGACAAAATTAAATATGTTTAGAGGTGAGTTTTTTACTTCTTTTATTCACTAATTCATTCCAGCAGTATTTGTTGAGAGCTTTCTAATTGCCAGGCATTGTACTAGGTGCTGGGTGTGGGTGTGGGTGTATGTGAGCTTATTCACACAGTCGTGTCCAACTCTTTGGGGTCCCAGAGGTGCTGGGTGTATATTGGTGAATAAAATAGACATGCATTGCCTTATGGAATTTGTAGTTTAATAGATGAGATAGTTCCACTCATCTCACACACTAGCAAAGTAATGCTTAAAAGTCTCCAAGCCAGGCTTCAACAATACATGGACCGTGAACTTCCAGATATTCAAGCTGGATTGAGAAAAGGCAAAGGAACCAGAAATCAAATTGCCAACATCCGCTGGATCATCAAAAATGCAAGAGAGGTCCAGAAAAACATCTACTTCTGCTTTATTGACTATGCCAAAGCCTTTCACTATGTGGATCACAACAAACTGTGGAAAATTCTGAAAGAGATGGGAATACCAGACCACCTGACCTGCCTTTTGAGAAATCTGTGTACAGGTCAAGAAGCAACAGTTAGAACTGTACATGGAACAACAGACTGGTTCCAAATCAGGAAAGGAGTACATCAAGGCTGTATATTGTCGCCCTGCTTATTTAACTTATAAGCAGAGTACACCATGAGAAATGCTGGCTGGAAGAAGCATAAGCTGGAATCAAGATTCCTGGGAGAAATAATCAATAACCTCAGATATGCAGATGATACCATCCTTATGACAGAAAGTGAAGAAGAACTAAAGAGCCTCTTGATGAAAGTGAAAGAGGAGAGTAAAAAAGCTGGCTTAAAACTCAACATTCAGAAAACTAAGATCATGGCATCTGGTCCCATCACTTCATGGCAAATAGATGGGGAAGCAATGAAAACAGTGAGAGACTTTCTTTTGGGGGGCTGCAAAATCACTGCAGATGATGATTGCAGCCATGAAATTAAAAGATGCTTGCTCCTTGGAAGAAAAGCTATGGCCAAACTAGACAGCATATTAAAAAGCAGAAACATTACTTTGCCAACAAAGGTCTGTCTAGTCAAAGCTATGGTTTTTCCTGTAGTCATGTGAGGATGTGAGAGATGGACTATAAAGAAAGCTGAGTGCTGAAGAATTGATGCTTTTGAAGTGTGGTGTTGGAGTTCCTTGGAGTTCCTTCAGAGTTCCTTGGACTACAAGGAAATCCAACCAGTCCATCCTAAAGGAAATCAGTCCTGAATATTCATTGGAAGGACTGATGTTGAAGCTGAAACTCCAATACTTTGGCCACCTGATGCAAAGAACTGAGTCATTTGAAATGACCCTGATGCTGGGCAAGATTGAAGGCGGGAGAAGGGGATGACGGAGGATGAGATGGTTGGATGGCATCACTGACTCGATGGACATGAGCTTGAGTAAGCTCCAGGAGTTGGTGATGGATAGGAATCCTGGTGTGCTGCAGTCCATGGGGTCACAAAGAGTCGGACATGACTGAGTGACTGAACTGAATTGAACTGAGTTGAAATAGTAAACAAGAAAAGAAATAAATATGAAAGAAGCTAAAACAATAGAAGAGTTGAAGGAGTTAGGAAGGTTTGGCCTTCTCCATAGAAGGCTCAGAAGAACTTCTTAAATCTGAGAAGAGACATGTCCTATATCTTGATAGAGATTTGCCTTACATAATCATATGTGTTACCAATTGTCATACAATGATTTACTTAATATGTGTTCATTTCACTATCTAAATTATATAGAAATATATAAGGCAGGAAGACAAAAAGTCAAAGAGAAAGAAGAAATAAAAATGACTGCTGAACTTTAATTAATGATATATGCATGTTGGAGTTTTGGGGGTGAATTGTACAGATGTCTATAATTTACTTTGAAATACATGAGAAAGTAACATGGACTGATATATGGATATATAGATGGAAATACAATAAGGCAAATATAATCAAATGTTAAGAATGTAAAATCTAGGTCATGAGTATATAGGGATTCACTCTACAATTCTTCAGCTTTTCTTTTTTTTTTTGGTATTTCAATATATTCTTAATTAAATGTTCAGGAAAAAACAGTCACCATTCATTGACGACTTACTACAATCTGTTAGTTATTGTGCTATGCATATTTGATCTATTACCTGAAGTACTAAAGATAACAGTTTATAGTAGATATTGCATTTTCTTTTGTTGTAAATTACTAAATCTCTAAATTGTAAATTAGGAAACTGGGGCTAAGAAAAGTCATACAACTTGCCTAGGGCCGTATAATTAAGTGGCAGGCCTGTCTTCAAAGTCTGCACCTGTGCTAGCCAGAATGGCGCCCACTGGTCATACATGGCTCTTGAGCACCTGGAATGTAGCCAGTGTGACTGAAGAAATGAATTTATAGTTTTGTTTAATTTTTAACTGAAACAAATTCAGTTCTTAGAAAACTCACTTCAGTTACTGGAAAAGTTTCAAGGATGTTTTAAGGTACTTTTCAAATGTAGTATTTATGAATTCTAGTAGTAAACAAGAAATATTACTAAATATTCCCAATAAAAATTCAGCATTCAAACTTGAATGTACCATGAATGTAACAATAAACACACTTTTAAGACTTATTGTGAAAAAAAAGAATGTAAACTATTTCATTTATAATTTTTATATTGATGAAATGCAGAACTGATATATTTTTAAAATATTTAAATATAACTTTTTTATATTTAAATATAAAAATATTTATTTTTGGCTGCCTCTGGTCTTCATTGCAGTATCACTCAGTCAGTTCAGTTCAGTTGCTCAGTCGTGTCTGACTCTTTGTGACCCCATGAATTGCAGCACACCAGGCCTCCCTGTCCATCACCAACTCTCAGAGTTCACTCAAACTCACATCCATCGAGTCGGTGATGCCATTCAGCCATCTCATCCTCTGTCGTCCCCTTTTCCTCCTTCCCCCAATCCCTCCCAGCATCAGAGTCTTTTCCAATGAGTCAACTCTTCACATGAGGTAGCCTAAGTACTGGAGTTTCAGCTTTAGCATCATTCCTTCCAAAGAACACCCAGGACTGATCTCCTTTAGAATGGACTGGTTGGATATCCTTGCAGTCCAAGGGACTCTTAAGAGTCTTCTCCAACATCACACTTCAAAAGCATCAATTCTTTGGCACTCAGCTTTCTTCACAGTCCAACTCTCACATCCATACATGACCATTGGAAAAACCATAGCCTTGACTAGACAGACCTTTGTTGGCAAAGTAATGTCTCTGCTTTTCAATATGCTATCTAGGTTGGTCATAACTTTCCTTCCAAGGAGTAAGCATCTTTTAATTTCATGGCTGCAGTCACCATCTGCAGTGATTTTGGAGCCCCCAGAAATAAAGTCTGACACTGTTTCCACTGTTTCCCCATCTATTTGCCATGAAGTGATGGGACCAGATGCCATGATCTTCATTTTCTGAATGTTGAGCTTTAAGCCAACTTTTTCACTCTCCACTTTCACTTTCATCAGGAGGCTTTTTAGTTCCTCTTCACTTTCTGCCATAAGGGTGGTGTCATCTGCGTGTCTGAGGTTATTGACATTTCTCCCGGCAATCTTGATTCCAGCTTGTGCTTCTTCCAGCCCAGCATTTCTCATGATGTACTCTGCATATAAGTTAAATAAGCAGGGTGACAATGTATAGCCTTGACGTACTCCTTTTCCATGACACAGTCTCTCAAGTTGTGGTGCAAGGGCCTAGACATGTGGGATCTTAGTTCCCAAAACAGGGACTGAATCTGTGTCCCCTGCATTGGTGGATGGATTCTTAACCACTGGACCACCAGGGAATTCCCTGAAATGATAATATTCTGATGCAATGTGTTAAATTTTAAGTATTAAAATTAGTTTCACTTAAAAAATGGTTACATGTGAATCATATTAAATTTCTATTGGACAGATTTGGCCTATAGTCTTGCTAGTATATACCAGCATGTAAAATATTCATATTTAGGCTAAGTGATACAAGTTACAAGGAGCAGAGGTAGGGTGTGATGAGTTGGCCATGCACCAGTTCACTAAGATCTTTTGTAACTATGTGATCCTGATCCTGAGAAATTTTATTTAGTGCTTACTATATACCAGGGACTATTTTCAACTGTTGGTATTTATAAATTCAAGCATATTTAATCATTACCACAACTCTATGAGATAGGTCCTGTTATTATTCCCATTTTACAGATGGGGAAACTGAGGCCCAAGCATACATACATGAATATTTAGTTGCAGCTAAATCCAAGTAAAGAAACCATTGCCACTGAGATACACTCAGAATTTAAAACTTAACTCTTTCAGAACTTGCTTTACATGGCTTCGATTTAGAGATTTGGTTTCAATCTCTCAGACTCTTGAGAACATTGTCCTCCAAGGACACTGGCCCCTTTGCCATGCACAAGCAGCTATTTGAATTGTGCATCCCTTCCCAGAATTCTAAGACATTTATTCAAACAATATGGATCAAACTAGATAATTGGCCAACAGAAGTATACTGTAGCTGAGCAAATGGGTTATTAGAGGGGTCCCATTTGAGAATTCATCATTTTCTTTCAGTAGAAAGGGCAGGTTAATCTCTCTAAAAGCCTGCCACATCCTGTGATAATTGACTTAGCAATGGAATTGCCTTGCAGAAAGCCTCTGCATTTCTGTGGCAATGATGCTGATGGAGGTCTTGAAGAGGCCCAGGAACTGCTGGGTTGCTCTTCCTAAATATTCACAGAGGCAGAGAAGGTGACTACTGCATTCGGAGGCAGTTAATTTCCTAAATGCAAGGCTTTGTTCATTTTGAAGAGAATTTGGATTGGCTCGTGTTCTAGAAAGTGCAGCAGAGAAACTCAGGTGAGTTGTCAAAAAGTTACTTGAACAGCTTCGGCAGTTGTCACTGTTGATTTTCAGTACCAGAGATCAAGTCTTTCCCCTCTTTTATAAGTATGGCTTAACATCTGGGTCAATACCAATGTCAGTTATAATCCATGTCTATTTCCAGAAGGCATTGCCTGCTGTGGTTATGAGACCCAGTGTGTGTAGGCTGTTAGCACATTGGCAAAGATTTCAAACAGTGAAAGAGGAAGCTCTAAAAATTCAGGAGAATGTCACCGTAGTGCCAGTCCTCAAGAGAGTAGAAGGTGATAACCTGGGAAAGTCTTAAAGAGCATAACACTCTGAGGATGCCCAGTGGTAACTCTCACGTTCTCCTAAAAGCACAGAAGGTGCCAAATATAAATATCCAAAAGGTGTTACCTTCTGAGACCACAAAGTTAAAGTGTCCAGGCTTGTTAATCACCAGTAACAGATGGTGGGGAACATGTTGCATTTTGATGGGTCTAGACTATTGCTACTTTTTTTTTTCAATAATTTTATTTATCTATGGCTATGCTGGGCGGAGAAGGCAATGGCACCCCACTCCAGTACTCTTGCCTGGAAAATCCCATGGACGGCGGAGCCTGGTAGGCTGCAGTCCATGGGGTCGCTAAGAGTCAGACACGACTGAGTGGCTTCCCTTTCACTTTCATTTTCATGCATTGGAGAAGGAAATGGCAACCCACTCCAGTGTTCTTGCCTGGAGAATCCCAGGGACAGGGGAGCCTGGTGGGCTTCCGTCTATGGGGTCGCACAGAGTTGGACACGACTGAAGCGACTTAGCAGCAGCAGCATGCTGGGTCTTCATTGCTGTGTGGGTTTTTTCCTCCAGTTGTGGTGAGTAGGGGCTTGGTCGGGCTTCTCATTACAACGGCTTCTCTTGTTGCAGAGTATGGGTTCTATTTGGGCAAACTTCAGTAGTTGCAGCACTTGGGCTCAATAGTTGCATCCCCCATGCTCTAGAGCACGGGCTCAGTAGTTGTGCACACAGGTTTAGTTGCCCCTTAGCATATAGGATCTTCCCAGTGAAGTGAAGTGAAGTGAAAGTACTAGAGTCGGTAGCCTTTCCCTTCTCCAGGGGATCATCCCAGCCCAGGGATTGAACCCAGGTCTCCCGCATTGCAGGTGGATTTTTTTACCAGCTGATCCACAAGGGAAGCCCAGGATGTTCCCAGACCAGGACTTAAACCTGTGTCTCCTGCATTGGCAAGTAGATTCTTTACCACTGAACCACCAGAGAAGTCCTAGACCTTTGCTACTTAAAATGTGGTCAGCATCAGCATCACTAGGAAGCTTGTTGGAAATGCAAACTCACAGATCTCACCTTACATCATCTGAGTCAGGATTTCTGGGACTGGTGGTCAAGAATCTGCATTTTAACAATACTGCTAGATCAGTGCTTCTCAAACCATCTATGATGAAAGACACATTTTGCTTTGTTACTAACCAATCCTTTTGTATTCCTTATGAAAAATGTTTGGCCTCAGGTAAATAGCAGTGAAGCAACAAGTTCCACTCATCAACAGAAAATTGGACTAAAGATTCATTGAGCATGGCTCCGCCCATCAGAACAAGACCCAGTTTCCCCCTCAGTCAGTCTCTCCCATCAGGAAGCTTCCATTAGCCTCTTATCCTTGTCCATCAGAGGGCAGACAGACTGAAAACCACAATCACAGAAAACTAACCAATCTGATCACATGGACCAGAGCCTTGTCTAACTCAATGAAACTATGAGCCATTCCTTGTAGGGTCACCCAAGACAGATGGGTCATGGTGTAGAGTTCTGACAATTTGTGGTCCACTGGAGACGGGAATGGCAAACCACTTCAGTATTCTTGCCTTGAGAACCCCATGAACAGTGTGAAAAGGCAAAAAGATAGGACACTGAAAGATGAACTCCCCAGGTCGGTAGGTGCCCAATATATTACTGGAGATCAGTGGAGAAATAACTCCAGAAAGAATGAAGGGATGGAGCCAAGGAAAAACAACACCCAGTTGTGGATGTGACTGGTGATGGAAGCAAGGTCTGATGCTGTAAAGAGCAATATTGCATAGGACCTGGAATGTTAGGTTCATGAATCCAGACAAATTGGAAGTGGTCAAACAGAAGATGGCAAGAGTGAACATCGACATTTTAGGAATCAGCAAACTAAAATGGACTGGAATGGGTGAATTTAACTAGATGACCATTATATCTACTACCATGGACAAGAATCCCTTAGAAGAAATGGAGTAGCCATCATGGTCAACAAAAGAGTCCGAAATGTAGTACTTGGATGCAATCTCAAAAACGACAGAATGATCTCTGTTCATTTCCAAGGCAAACCATTCAATATCTCGGTAATCCAAGTCTGTGCCCCAACCAGTAATGCTGAAGAAGCTGAAGTTGAACAGTTCTAGGAAGACCAACAAGACCTTCTAGAACTAACACCCAAAAAAGATGTCCTTTTCATTATACAGGACTGGAATGCAAAAATAGGAAGTCAAGAAACACCTGGAGTAACAGGCAAATTTGGCCTTGGAGTACGGAATGAAGCAGGGCAAAGACTAATAGAGTTTTGTCAAGAGAATGGACTGGTCATAGCAAACACCCTCTTCCAACAACACAAGAGAAGACTCTAACACATGGACATCACCAGGTGGTCAACACCGAAATCAGATTGATTATATTCTTTGCAGCCAAAGATGAAGCTCTATACAGTCAGCAAAAATAAGACCGGGAGCTGGCTGTGGCTCAGATCATGAACTCCTTATTGCCAAATTCAGACTTAAATTGAAGAAAGTAGGGAAAACCACTAGACCATTCAGGTATGACCTAAATCAAATTCCTTACGATTATACACTGGAAGTGAGAAATAGATTTAAGGGACTTGATCTGATAGAGTGCCTGATGAACTATGGACAGAGGTTCATGACATTGTAAGGAGACACAGATCAAGACCATCTCCAAGAAAAAGAAATGCAAAAAAGAAAAATGGCTCTTTGAGGAGGTCTTACAAATAGCTGTGAAAAGAAGATAAGCAAAAAGCAAAGGAGAAAAGGAAAGATATAAGCATTTGAATGCAGAGTTCCAAAGACTAGCAAGGAGAGATAAGAAGGCCTTCCTCAGTGATCAGTGCAAAGAAATAAAGGAAAACAATAGAATGGGAAAGACTAGAGATCTCTTCAAGAAAATTGGAGATACCAAGGGAAAATGTCATGCAAAGATGGGCTCTATAAAGGACAAAAATGGTATGGGCCTAACAGAGGCAGAAGATATTAAGAAGAGGGGGCAAGAATACACAGAAGAACTATGCAAAAAAGATCTTCACAACCCATATAATCACGATGGTGTGATCACTCACCTAGAGCCAGACATCCTGGAATGTGAAGTCAAGTGGGCCTTAGGAAGCATCACTATGAACAAAGTTAGTGGAGGTGATAGAATTCCAGTTGAGCTATTTCAAATCCTAAAAGATGATGCTGTGAAAGTGCTGCACACAATATGCCAGCAAAGTTGGAAACCTCAGCAATGGCCACAGGACTGGAAAAGGTCAGTTTTCATTCCAATTCCTAATAAAGGCAATGCCAAAGAATGCTCAAACTGCTGCACAATTGCACACATTTCACATGTTAGCCAGAGAAGGCAATGGCACCCCACTCCAGTACTCTTGCCTGGAAAATCCCATGGACGGAGGAGCCTGGAAGGCTGCAGTCCATGGGGTCGCTGAGAGTTGGACAAGACTGAGCGACTTCACTTTCACTTTTCACTTTCATGCATTGCAGAAGGAAATGGCAACCCATTCCAGTGTTCTTGCCTGGAGAATCCCAGGGACGGGGGAGACTGGTGGGCTGCCGTCTATGGGATCACACAGAATTGGACACAACTAAGTGACTTAGCAGCAGCAGCAACACATGTTAGTAAAATAATACTCAAAATTCTCCAAGCCAGGCTTCAACAATACATGAACCGTGAACTCCCAGATGTTCAAGCTGGATTTAGAAAAGGCAGAGAAACCAGAAATCAAATTGCCAATATCTGTTGGATCATCAAAAAAGTAAGAGAGTTCCAGAAAAATATCTATTTCTGCTTTATTGAATACACCAAAGCCTTTGACTGTGTGGATCACAATAAACTGTTGAAAATTCTGAAAGAGATGGGAATACCAGACCACCTGACCTGCCTCTTGAGAAACCTGTATGCAGGTCAGGGAGCAACAGTTAGAACTGGATATGGAACAGCAGACTGGTTCCAAATCGGGAGAGGAGTACGTCAAGGCTGTATATTGTCACCCTGCTTATTTAACTTATATGCAGAGTACATCATGAGAAACTCTGTGTTGGATGAAGCACATCTGGAATCAAGATTGCTGTGAGAAATATCAATAACCTCAAATCTGCAGATGACACAACCTTTATGGCAGAAAGTGAAGAACTAAAGAGCCTCCTGATAAAAGTGAAAGAGGAGAGTGAAAACATCGACTTAAAACAACATTCAGAAAACAAAGATCATGGCATCCAGTCCCATCACTTCATGGGAAATAGATGGGGAAACAGTGGAAACAGTGACAGACTTTATTTTTGGGGGTGTCCAAAATCTCTGCAGATGGTGACTGCAGCCATGAAATTAAGACGTTTACTCCTTGGAAGAAAATTTATGACCAACCTAGACAGCATATTAAAAAGCAGAGACATTACTTTGCCAACAAAGGTCCATCCAGTCAAGGCTATATTTTTTCCAGTAGTCATGTGAGGATGTGAGAGTTGGACTATAAAGAAAGCTGAGCACTGACGAATTGATGCTTTTGAACTGTGGTGTTGGAGAAGGCTCTTGGAAGTGTCTTGAACAGCAAGGATATCCAACCAGTCCATCCTAAAGGAACTCAGTCCTGAATATCCATTGGAAGGACTGATGTTGAAGCTGAAACTCCAATACTTTGGCCACGTGATGCGAAGAGCTGACTCATTGGAAAAGACCCTGATGCTGGGAAAGATTGAAGGCAGGAGGAGAAGGGGATGGCAGAGGATGAGATGGCTGGATGCCATCACTGACTCAATGGATATGAATTCGAGTGAACTCCAGGAGTTGGTGATGGACAGGAAGGCCTGGTATGCTGCAGTCTATGGGGTCACAAAGAGTCAGACACGACTGAGAGACTGAACTGAACTGAACTGAACTGAATTCTTTTGTAACACATCATAGACATCAAGACAAATTCAGTAATCATTCCCTGGGCTGTTTCAGCAATATCCTTTGCTATGTAAGTTTTAAACACTTAGTTTTCAACTTGTTCTGTTAACCTTTTTTTTTTTATTGGCGATTGTTAACAGTTTGTTCATGGGATGGTACCAGTCTGTGGACCACACATTGAGTAACACTTATGTAAGCCATAGCTCTCTAGTCCATTGGTATTCCTCAGGCCAGAATGATCACTGCTGATGCCTGGAACTCTTGCCTCTTTCCCACGGAACACCAGTGAGCCTTGTAGAGAATAAAGACACAGATATCAGAGTTAATCAGGACCACCCCTTCTATTTAACTTGGTCATACAGGTATCGATGCTATGCACACTTTCAAATAACCCATTTTAGCTGAACCATATCAGGTAAAGTTTGTTCATGGGTGGATCACCTTCTCAGGTTGCTACATTAGGATGGTGAGTTACAAAGACTTGCTTTTCATATAGTATTACTGTTGTGATTCATAAAACTCACAGTTGACATGAGCATGTAGATGTTATGAAGTAAAGTACATTTATTTTTGTATCTCTCTTCCAATAGGGCTGAATTTCTAATTTTCTGCTGAATTGCTGTGTTACAGAATTTGGCTAGTCAGATCACATTTGGAGTTCATCGAATTGTAATGGGTGAAGAAACACAGGGAGAGGGGTTCTTTCCTGGACTTGATTTTAGAGTTGTCATTGTCGCATAAATTGAGGTGTTTAATAAAAAGTTTGCTTTAATCTCTACTCCTGTTTGGTTATCCTCATCCCATAGCCATATCTCTTAAAATTTCATTAAAATACATTAGGGCTTATTACATCCCTTGTTTATATTAGAGATTCTGTAACAGAAGGTGTCAATGATGTAAACATTACATAAAAGTAAAGGTTTCAGAAATGAAAGCAGTGCTTAATGGAGCTGCTTTGCTAGTGGGAAATGAATTCAGATATTATCCAGAACCAGTTCTTACTCTGAGATGCTCCCCACTTACAAAGAGTGTCAAAGAGCCTTTTAGCAACCTTCAAAAAAAATAAAATCTATGATTGTTTACATGAAAGTGTTTCAAAATCTTCATCTCCTATAAATTGTGTACAGCCAAGTGGGTGCATTAGGATTTATACTGAATCTCTTTATCTGGTAAGATAAAAGAAATGTTTATAATTTCCTTGAAATGTATTTGCTTTCCTCCTGGCCTTAGATAATACCGTTAACCTTCTAAAAGGAGCCATTTATGAAATAGTTGTTTAACCTACAACACCAACAGTAGCATAAGCCCTTTGGTATTTTCTAAGCCCCAAAATGAATAATTGTGCCTTTTTCAATTATTTGACCTCTCCTGTACAAAGGAGCCTGGTTTGTGAAGTTTATCCAGTTGTTAGGAATAACTGTGGCAAATCATTTTCAATGGTTTCTCACTTTGGTTTCTTGAATTCACATGTGATGAAAGTATACCCTAAAGAAATTGCAAACTAAAACCACAATAAGATACTATTTTACACCCACCAGAAGGGGCAAATGAAGAGAAAGGCTGACAGTACCAAGTGTCGGTAAGGATGTGAGGCAAAGAGAACTCTCCTACAAGCTGGTGGTAAGTGTGAACTGGTACAGCGGCTTTGGAAAACAGTTTGATCCTATGCAGTAAAGCATGTGAATATAACTCAGCGTTTCTCTTCCCAGGTGTACACCTTACAGAGATGCTTACATATGTACGCTAGGCTATACACAAGAATATTCTTATTAGTGTGGTTTATTTGGTTTTGGCTATGCTGGTCTTCATTGCTGCACATGGGCTTTCTTGAGTGGCAGCGAGTGGCGGCTCCTGTCTAGTTGTGGTACATGGGTTTCTCATTGTGATGGCTTCTCTTGTTGCAGAGCAGGGCTCTCGGGCAGGCAGGTTTCAGTGTTGTGGCCCACAGGATTAGTTGCCTGGGTGTATGTGGAATCTTCCTGGACCAGGGATCAAACCCATGTCCCCTACCTTGGCAGGTGGAATCTTCACCACTGGACCACCAGGGAAGTCCTACTGTAGTTTCTAATGGCAAAAATTCCCAACAGGAAACTCAAGTGGTCAGCTACTAGGAGAAGGGATAAATTCATATTGTTACAATTCATCCTGAAATTCATACAATTGCAGCAAAAAAAAAAAAAAAAAGAATAAAATATAACTATGTGTCATCATGGATTGAATCTTAAAAGCATAAAATTAGGTAAAAAAGCAAGTTCTAAGAGAATACATACAATACTATTTCATTTGAATAAAGTGAAGTGATGTGCAAAACTAAGCAGTGTACATGTGAGATAAAATGACTATGAAACGCAAATGGATTTATTAACAGAAAATAAGATAATTATCATTTTTGGGGGAAAGGGAGGAGCAATCAGTGGAGGTGAATCAGTGAGTCAGTGAAATCTGGAAGTTCTAGTAATGCTCTATTTCTGAATCGGGGCTGTAGTTACATGGGTGCATTTAAAAAATCAGACAAATATGGTCTGTATATAATTTGTAAGCATGAACTTTTCATGATGAAATAAAAGTAAATGAAAAAAATTTTTTTTCCTAAAAAAAAAAAAAGGGGGGGGAAAATTTTTCCTAAAAAGAAACTATGAGAACTCTATATGCCTGATGAGTTCCATTAAGTTAATCGGGCTAACAAACTATCTCCAATTGGCTTAATAAAACAAAGTGTATTTTTCTCTCATGGCTACATGTCCAGTGAGAATCACCAGGGGTCTTTGGTTATTGTGCTGACTGAGGGTGACAGAGTTTCTGTGTTTTAGAGCCTCTAGGACTACTGCCTGTGGAAAAAATTATCACCAGATCATCACCAAGGGGAGGAGGGGAAGGTGGAGAAGGAACAGGACAAGTCAAGCACTTCAAATTGCTCCCTGGAAATGGTAGGTCACCTCCACTCACATTTTATTGACCAGGTCAGGCTCTGCTAACATCAGAGCAACATCAGTGTTAGGGAAGTGCAATCTTACTATGTCTCTGGAAAGAGAAGCTGAATCTTCGTGAACAGATCTGATGACCATACTGACTTCTTTTTTTTTTTTACTGTCAGATAGACTTTATTATTAACATACCTAATAAGTTCAGCAGTATTATAGTTTCTTTTTTTTTCTTTTTTTTTTAAATTTTATTTTATTTTTTAAACTTTACATAATTGTATTAGTTTTGCCAAACATCAAAATGAATCCGCCACAGGTATGACTTCTATACAACCATAGCCAAATGTTGAGTTCACTGCTGCTTCTCCTTCCAAGGTCCCAGAAGAATACACATGTCAGCTTATCTGCCATTTCGCCTCTAATAAGGATTCAGCACTTTGAGAAGGCTTCTTTCTTGATGGTCTTGGGAGAGAATCCCTTCTAAAGATAGGACACTTAATTTCAAACAAAAGTCATAGCCTTGAAATAAAATCCTCTTTTCAGGATGAAGTTTTGTGGGTCTTCTTGGTATCTGTGGAGGTAGAAGGCAAGGATACTCAGAGTTCTGCTTCCAGAATTGGAAAAAGGCATGTTCGGTGGCAGTGGTGGCGAATAGGAAATGGCTGGCCAGGATACCAAGCGAAACCAAGCCTATTTGAAAAAACAGAAACCAGCAGTAGCAAATTCACAGCCAAGATCTGCCCTTCCCTTTGTGTCAGAATGCCAGTGCCTCATATGAATTGGACATACCTGAATCTGGGCAATCTGGGGGAGTGAGCAATTATATGCCAGCCATCTCACCTGGCAGCCAGCCCTCAGTATCTTGTCCCCAGGAGTAGGGCAGAGGCTGGCTCTTTGCTCTCCAGTCCCATTCCTCATCCCAGATACACTGGGAGACTGTGTCTCCCAACCTGCTTTGCAGTTAGGATTGGGCCATGGGATCTGGGATCTAGAAACTTTAACATGGTGGACATGACATGATATACAGACCTGACCATAAACCAGTAACACAATATCCACACTTTGTCACTCCCCTTGTTTTGGGCTAAATGCAGAGGAACCACCCTGAAGAGTCAACCAGATGATAGAAGCCTGGGTCCCCAAATCGCCTCATTGAAGGCCACTAAAAACCCAACCAGAAGATGATGTGAGCAAGAAATAAGTCTTTATTTTGTGAAACCAGTGAAATCTGGGTTAGTTTTACTTTAGTTAGTTTTACTTTACCATAAAATAATATAAGGGATCACAGCCCCTTTCTTCAAAGCAACTGCTGACAAAGGACTCTGCTGGGCTGAACTCAGATAATTATCTAGGACAAGTCTGCTTGGCATAAAAAGAGGGATTTATCATCTTTGCTTACTACCCTCAAAATGGATAGACAAACCAGGTTTTGCCCCTGTGCTGGGTGATCACTGAGTTGCTGTTATAATTTGAGCACACACAAATGCTTCAACTGAATTAAAAAAAAAATTCATCCCATGTAGACTTTCTGATTGTCTGGAACTTTGAACATTGAATCACTTCTTCAAATGATATAAGAGCTGGATATTTTTAGCAGAAGGTGTGATATGATTTAAGAGATGATATAATCCTATAAATGTCTGGACAGGCTGCTTTATATGCTTTGGGGTCAATTACGAACAATAAGCCCATTGGATGAAGGAGGATACAAAATCCAAATGCTGTTTTATGTATGTGGAATATGGAGACAGAAATGCCCAGAAGGAAAAGACTAGAGTCCAAAGTAAATGAGCAGACAAAAATGATGGTCAGGAATGGAGCTGTCTAGTGAATTGGTTTGTTTTTTATGATTTTTTTTTGGCAGTAAGAAAAGAAGATAAAATGCAGACTTGTAGTCACAGTAGTGGGACCTGTAAGTGACACCTTTGTGCTCATGATGGAGATGTGGTGGCCCAAAGTGGGTTTACTATTCCTTACAGGAGGAAAAGAATAAGCTTGTATTTGGTCCCGGACACACAGTGACATCGGGGCAACTATAATGGCTGGTTAACCTCTCAAGAAGTGACACATCAGCTGAAGCATTTGAAGTGGTTGGGTCTTGTCCCATGGGGTCTTGCATGTTTGCTTTTCAAATGCACGTCCAAGAAGCAGCCTGGTCACTGGTCGACTCATGAGTCCAACCTAAATGTTGATTCTATCACATGTTACAGGCGTCACCTCGGGTAAATTCTATCACCCTTTGGAGCTACAGTGTCCACCCCCATCTATAAAATGAGGATTCCACAGAAACTTCATGAGATGCAAAGGATAAAACATGTGAAAACAACTACAGTGGTGCCTGGCATGTGACCAGCATTCAGTCATATTCACTCCCTTAATTCTTTCCTCCATTTGGTAGTAAGTTCCTTGAGGGAAGGATCAGGGCATAGTCATGCTGCATCGCCCCAAGGGCCTGGAATACCGTCTAGAACATTGCAGATGCTTGATAAATGTTTATTAGATGTGCAACAGAAAGGGCTGGGGTGAAACTTTGGAGCTAACTCTTGGACCCTAGTAAATTAATATACTGACTTTTTTATGAATTTCTCTTAAGATGAGTGTGTTAGGAACACCTCAGTCTCAGCAGCATTTAACAGAGACCCAAGTGACTGGGGCTGAAAAGATACAAGTTGACTTCCCTCTCACATAAAAGTCATGTAAAAGGCAGTGCAAGGCTGGTATAATGACTCCATTGTATGTCCTGGTGGCCTTTGACCTCTTTGTCCATGATGGAGCAAAAGGAGTAAGGGGTGGTACAGTGCCACTATCTTTAATGACACACCCAAGAATCTCTCCTCTCTGACCTCCTGTTACCAGAAGTTCTTGCTAAAACAGTGGCTGGGACTGGAATTTGTATCCCAAGTGTCCAAGTGGCTTCAATTACTTGGAAAGGGAGACTAGATACTAGAAAACAGCCTGAAGTTTCTTCCACGGTCTTTCTCTGTAATAGTTTTTTAAAAATGGAATGATCACTGACCTGCTATGCTGGGCCATGGGGATAGCAGCCACTTCCCAGTGATGGAGCAGCTCAAGTCTAGAAGCATCCTGACTCCAAGATAAATGAGGAGCCTCCAGAGAGTCTTCTTAATTGTCCATTTATGGGTGAGAAATAAATTGCTTTCTTGAAATCCATATTACTTTGGATCTTTGTAATTGACAATGTACAGTTTAAATAATGCAAGGGCTGGTGTACAGATGGCTCTCTGTAGCTCTGTGTGACATGAAGGGACTTTTGCCTTCTTTCCCATGGGGGAACAAGTGGTCCCTCTCTCTTCTGACTCGGCAGCTACACTGACTGGCAGGAAACCACTCTTCTCTCCACCCAGCTGTGACTTCAGTCTATGAGCTAAAATTGAAGTCAGGGGTGAGTTAATGTACTGTATTGTACCCCAGTACCTCCAGTTTATCTCTTCTCACTTATTGGGTTTGTACTTGTGTTTTATATCAGCAGTACATATTGTACAATACAAATGTACAATACACACACAAAAATCAAGCCAATCAGAAGTAATAAGATTATAAAACACAGTCCTCCTCTCTGTAGGAAATCTCAGTATGTGAAAATTCAGATACATTGTAAGTGATGCTCTCTTGCTCTTCTAGAAGCTGCACTTTCAGCATGGCCCCTCTGGCCAGCAAACACCACAGGATGAGAGCTGTGCCCAGGCCAGCAGCCACGGCTCGGCCAGCAGCAGTGGCTCCACCATCTGCTGTGGGCTCCCGTACTGCTGCTCCCAAGCAGCCAGGTCTGATGGCCATGCCATTGCAGCCAGCGTGGCTGTGGGTTCTGTGTTTGGCCTCGCTCTGGGTCACACCATCATGGGGGCTTTGGAGGAGGAAGTTTGCAAGGCCTGCCATCACTTACCAGGAGCCTCAAGGAACTCAGCTGTCAGAGCAGCAGTAGCAGCATGGCCCATGCTTCTTTCAGGTGAAACTCTTTCTGGCACATGTCCAGAACCAGGGTGACCTTAAGCTTTCTGAGGGTTTCATCAGGGTTCTGAAACAGTGCAGATTGGTGAACAGATTAGCTTAATCATGAAGTTCCAGTTGAAGACATGCAAAATCATCTCTCATGATCATGTTGATTTAACATTAAAAATATAACTGATGGTGAAGACATACAGTGTGAAACCACCTCTTCTCAATTATTAATACCTTTTGTGCTTCAGGATTGCAGTGGAAGAGGGTGTTTTCACTCTATAGAAGTTCATTGAGATGGTATTGAGTTTGGGGCTGGGCAGATGTCTGTGTGGCCTCTTAAACATGTTTTTCTGATGTTATTGGTGTGAATTCATTAAAATAAAGTGATTTTTCTTTAAAAAAAAAAGCATCTGTAAGATGAAGCTCATTACCAAATAATTTTCTGAATACCTATATACTTTTAAGTAGTGACACTTTCTTACACATTTATAATACTGTATCCAAATTACATCAACTTTTTACCTGATTTGTCTGTTACATAAAATGGGATACACAAGCTTAAAGACCCATTCTGGGTCTGAATAAAAGAGATGGAATTTTATCAATATAACGTTGTTTTCTGCTTTGACATTAACAGACCGTATGAATAACTGGAAGGAATAGTAAAGAAATATTTTCTAAAGAAACAATAAAGGAATAAAATGGCGTTTTAGTTTGCACAAGATCAAGCCATCCTTATTTCTTCCTGCCATGTTTTACCGTAAGCTCTGACACTTTTTTCCTCACATTTTAGAATTTGTGCCTGGTGTACTTTATAGTTTATACCTTGTATGTTTTTAATGTCATTAAAAAAAATGTCTAGGCATTTTCCCTTCTTACTCTGTAGCTGTGACAGCACAGAAGGTTGAAACTAAAATAATTATGATCCCTGAAGGCAAGACCTGCAGGTTATGAAGTAGGCCAGGCTTCATCTTAACAGTTTTTACCTCTAATAACACAGAGAAATAGAAAAAGAGTCTACAGGGAGAAACCAGCCTCTTATCTGGGCTCTCTTTTCATTATGAGTTCTTTAAAAAACAAAACAAAAAAACAGCAACAAAAAAACTGCTTTAATAATCTGTTCCCTTGCTTTTCTTCAGGAAGAACATTTTCTGGATTTGAATGTGACATGTTTCATGAGCCTCTGAATCTATTTCCTGAGTCTATGCAGAAGTCCGTCCACTTTTTTATGAGACATCAACTAAATAACTCATAAGCTTTGCAGCCTTAGTTCCATCTGCAGCTCATGCTGCCACTTCGTGGGGGAGGAAAGACCTTGGCAAATGTCCACGTCCCCACACCAGGCAAGAAAATCAATGTTTGCAAAGACCATCGAGCACCATCTCTATTGGATCATGCCCGGACAAGTGGACCATTCAGAACCACTATTGGAGCTCAAGATGAGGTGTATTATCTTCTTTTCCATTACCAGATAGTCAAGGATTAGAAAATCTTTTATCAGTACTCCAGTAAATACAAGTTTATAGAAATAAATTAGCAGAGGAAAAGCACACATATATACAAGTGATATATGAGTATATAAACAACCCTTACACCTGTAGGCACTTTTCTGCCTGGAATATCTGCTCTCCAGCTCATTCTCCTCACTCTCTGTCTCTGGGAAGCAACAGGCTCCCTTTCCAGGGCTGCCTTACCCAAGGCTGGTTTACACTCCCAGCCCTGACCTGTCCAGAGTTCTCTGAGAACTCTGAGAACTTGTCCAAGACTCCTGTGGACATCCATATCAGAGTTTTTGCTCACCTGGTTTCTGGGTTCCCCATGTTTGTTGCTGAACTACAGTGCCCTCCAGTTAATTCCCTCAGATTCACTTCTGAAGTATTGCTTTACTTTTTCTTCTTGCCACTGTGTTGCTGGCCCATCTCCTGCCTCTATCTATCTTCAAGCCAGACAAAGAAAAAAATGAGAAAAATATCAAGCAACTCCTCTCCCTACTTCAGAAATGACCAGCAGAACTCCACCTAACCACGGACCAGGTGTTTCCGGCTCACATTCTTCTGCCTGACAGACCCCTGCATGGGAGCTCTGGTAACCACTTTCTGTTCTGCCTTTTGTTCAGCTCCTGCATGAACCATAGGCAGCCCCCAGGGTTGAGGACAGTGGAGTGGAATGTCAGCCATTTTAACCCTCCTGGTTTGCAAGCTTAGTGTCTGTGTGATCTCAGATGTCATTTCACCTCCTTGGGCCTCCGTTTCGTCATCTGTAAACTGGATATACACATGACCACCTGATGAGTCAGAAGGAGCCAACAAACCCTCAGACTTAGTCTCTGTGTAGTTTTTAGAAGATAAACCACACGTGTTCTGTTAATAGCTAAAAGGCAGACTCACTTAAGAAAGCAGAAATGGAAGTATCAAAATCTAGAGATTTTCTAATGATGTGCTTCTGTGAAGTTTAGCTGCATTAATTAATTTAGCTGGGTGGGGGTGAGTGAGGGCTCTGCCATGTGGTGGCCACTCCAAGAGGCTGGCTCTCCTCTGCTTTCCCTTAGAACAGTCCTCTGTAGAGCCCAATGGTCATAATGTGACCAATCTCCAGATTTGTGGTGGAAGTCTCGAGGAAATCAGGGAAGGAGGGTGAGAAGTATCCTAGTCCCAGGGAGGACATTTAGAACGTTGGATTTTTCTTCCTTGAGCAGGCTTGTGATGTGTGGTCCCTTCAAGCAGAAAGGGTAGAGGAGTGACCCTGAAGGTGTGTGACCACTCACACACCACGCGAGACTTCTCGAGACTTCCAGGGTTTCCTTACTGGTAGAGAACTGGGCGACAGAGCATACGCACACAAGGTGAGGATTGGCTGGGTTGTGGTCCTTTGAGATGCTTTCTAACATCACTGTGGTTGACCCTGCAACTGCTCAGAGCGATGGTTGTGGATGCAAGGTGACACAAGCTATTGCTGACGAGGGTCCTCTCTTTAGAAAGTCTTCCCGTTTCTCTCTGTATGTGGTTTTTGTTGGCAGTAAAGAGATGGGAATCGAATTATGCTCGGCTTCCATCATCCTGGGTGGCTTAGGCCAGGCAGTCTGCAGGGTGCTGGGTATTCTGCATCTAAGGCTGCCGCAGAGAGATTGATGGCTGACCTTTTATTCTTATATCCTGTGTGTACGCAGACTGTGCCTTTATTATGGGCCATGCGTTGTTTTCTAAGTGCTCTGCTTGCCTTAACTCATTTATTCCTCGCAGGACCACTGTGAGGTGGGCACCAATTTTATCCCCTCTGTACAAAGGAACAAACTGAGGCAGAGGGAGGTGAAGCCGTCTTCATGCCCTTCTATTACTAGGAATCATTTTGGTTTTGCAATTTTTGACTTGTGGGTGGCGGTTTCCAGAGGGTTATTTTTCCTAAATTATCTGGTCTGAACTATTTGCTCACTAAGCATTTAAGTGTTTGTTTCAGATGATGACAAACAAACCAGCCAGGGCCAGGGAGAGCCCTGTGAGGCAGTATCACTGATATTAGAAGGTATCACCGTCCAAGCCACAGAGCAGGTGGCCTGAGTGAGCCACTTATAGGAGACACCTGTAGGTTTCAGCTCTTTATCAGTCTCTGACCTTAAATCTGTACTTCTAGAACACATTCCATGTTTCCTTCCAAAGTAAAGGCATCAGTCTGCATCTCTTCTCAGGTAACTCCTTAAAGGGGTTTCGATAACCCACGCAATTTGAATACATCTGTGGAGCAGTTTCCAAGTTGTGTATTGTATCTTTAGTCATACTTACCTTAAAATGAATAAGGAGAGATTAAGAATGGAATTAAATATCCAAAATCACTCTGTTCTCAGATTGAAATGAGAACATTAAACATTTCTAAAAATTCTAAGATTTGTGTGATGGATGGAGGCAACAGCAGATGAGTCCTCCCAGGGAGGAGAGACATTTGCAGGTTCAAATGTTTCTACTGAAAGCCAGTCCCAGCCTCTTTCCTTCCTAAGCAACCGATGCTTCTCATTTTTTCCCACTGGATGGTCTCTTTGTCCTTGCCTTTTCAGAGATTAAATAGCCTTTGTAGGGGCTGGGGGGGGGCATGCTTTAAAGGTCTCACTAGCATCTCATTTGCTCTTTGGAGAGTTGGGTTTGGCAGCAGAGAGGGGAGGGCCTCTTTGGCTTCTAGGAGGAAATGTTCTCCTCCTCTCTCTTCCCTGTTAGCCTTAGTCCAGAGTATGGAGGCCAGCTCCTCCTTGAGAGAGAAGCTTTGATCTGACTACCAGGCTTGAACTGGCTTGGCCTGAGAAGATGTTGGATAATGTAACAAACAAGCTACCTGTAATATCAGCTGGTCAATGAGTAGCCTCCCCAACCCCAAGGCAAAGCTTGACATTGCTGTTTTAAAATAATAATCTATAATCATTTATGTATATCTTAAGCTCAGGGCCCAATAGTTCAAAAATTAAAGGTGAGTACAGAGATTCTTCTCCTTCTACTTCTATTTTAATTTGGGGGTGAGGGTCATTTGCTTTCAAACCTAGATGATGTTCTATATCTATTAGGGCCCCCAACTGAATAAAGTATTAGACAAGTTTCTAGATCTTGATACCAATTTCCATCTCTACTTTCTCAAGGAAGTCTGACTTTTGGCTATTGAACAGAATGCTTATGATATGTAAATCTCATAAAAATACATGGAGATTAAAAATATGAGGGCCTGGGCACGGACTTTGTCCTCACCTCCTGACCCCTCAGCTAGGGCACCTGGATAGGGAAGACACGGAAGAAGAGCGGACTTTGGAAGTGAGTAGCGGGAGTGGGCATATGTCATTCAGTCCATGTGATCAGTAAAAATTTGGAAGGAGGCATGAAGTATCCCCTAGTCTAGGTATATTTTAGATCCCAATGTTTTCTTTGATTCCTAACAGTTCTCAACTTCTACAGTCTCTTTCTGGTCACAACCAGAATCTAGTGACTGAAATCAGAAGAATTTCACCTACTCCTAAGTGTGGGCAAGACCAGAAAAAATGTATATCAATCATCAAGAGTCAAAAACTCAGCTTCAACAATATATTGCTGGTGAGTTTAACAAGCTTCACTTTTGACATAAACAAAACACAGCATTGTAGTCTTTCCCCATCATACTTTAAGCCTGATTCAGTGGGATTAATTTTCCTCTGCCCCAGGATGTCAACTCTGGCAGATCTTATGCTTTTGCCTCCAGTCTTATAAAAAAGATCCTCCAAGGTCACTTTAGGTTGCAAACACAATCTTAGTTCAGTAATTAGAATGTCACGGCAAAGATGTTAATCAAAACTTAGAACGTGACAGCATTCCGTTGTTTGCCTTCCTTCAGCTCTGACTTGCTTCAGGCATGGTCCTCCTGTCTTTACCCCTTCTCCCCCGCCCCTCCCCGTTCACCCCGCCTTCCTCTCACACTTTTCCTGCCTGTTGGTTCCTCGCCAAGGTCAGAGATAGAAGGAGAGAGAAGGGAACGTTATGGTTTCATTAGGCTGGCAGCTTTGTTATTCCTGAGCCTACAGCTGCCTTCCTGAGTTAGTTACTGATGGTTAAATAGACCTTTTCCCCATGGCTGCTTTTCTGTGCTATTTGAGGTGCTCTGCTGAACTCTTCCTCCTGCAGCTTCCGTTAGCTATCTGGATTCTTCTCTATTTTTGCTGGCCGTTTGTAACTCCTGCCTGGGCCTGTAGGAATCCCGTGACACCCTTCCAACCTCTTCCACTCAGGTCTGCTCACCTTCTGTGTTACCCTGTTGGGCAGGACCCAAGACACGATGAGCTGGATCTCTCCCTGACATGGCTTACATCAATTCCCAGGATCTTTTGCCCAGTGAACCCTGAGGCTGCAGGCTGATACCACCACAGAGCACAGGACGATGCTCCTTGACAGAATTAAAACTGGTTGGAAACTATCCTGTATGAAAACTAAGTATGCATAAATATTAGTTAATTTCTGTTTTTTCTCAGTTGTGTGCTGTGGTTAGTCGATCAGTCATGTCTGACTCTTTGTGACCCCAACTATAGCCCGCCAGGTTCCTCTGTCCATGAGGATTCTCCAGGCAAGAATATTGGGGTGGGTTGCCATGCCCTCCTCCAGGAGATCTTCCCAACCTAGGAATTGATCCCAGGTCTCCCTCATTGCATGTGGATTCTTTACCATCTGAGGCTTAAACCAATATTTCTCTCAGTTAGAGATAACAATACAAAAATTGTATTTGATCCATCATATATTTTAGAGTTGCAAATTCTCCCAGAAAGATATACCAATACTATCTTAATGTGGATTATTCAGACTTTGGTTCCTTGCTTTTGTTAAATGCAGTAATGTCACAGTTTTTTTGATATTTAAGTTTTGGTTTTGCGAAAATAAGATTTGAGGGTGGAAAGAAAGAGTTGTTATTAGCATGATTTAATTTTTCTTGCTTTTGAAGTAGCAAAAATTCATTGATTTGAGGGTAAATTATTTCTCTGAAAAAAAAAAATATAGTATACAAAGAATGAGGGCTGATAACATGTTTCCTTGACAAGTCCTTTTAAGAAGACTTTCTAAATACAAAATGCTGAGTAAAATCTTGGGAAAGTGTTGCTTTTTTTTTTTTCAGTAAGTGAATAGGGATCCACTGCACCCTTTTGTTTCTTTCATACTCTTTAGGAATCCTTTCTGAATCTACTTACAATTTTTTTTTTTTTCTGCTTTGAATGTTAATACTCTATGGAACAGCCACTTTATATATGTTTTAAACTGTTGTCTGGCTCATTAAAATTCATTTTTAAGAGTTCCTATGTAGCTTAGATTTGTTTAAACATTCAAAATCAACAGCATATCAGGTCTGGTATGGTTGATGGAATAAAGAGAATATTGAGTGCAAAGTACTGAAATTTAATAAGCTTTGACAAGAAAGGGTAAGATCTCTATTCTTTAGAAACTTATAGTAGATAATAATATCTTATAACTATAGTTCATTATCTCAGTTGATTCTCAACCCCTATGTGACATAGGCAAATCAGATTGTCATATCCTCATGTTAATGATGAAGAAACTGAAGGTCAGGGAGGTTAAGTGAATTGCCCAGTGTCGTCCTGCTGGAATGTTGAAGAACTAGGGTAGGAATCCAGGTTTGCTGTCTCTAAGTCCTGACTTTAGATTATAGCATCATGTTTTTCAAGACAGAAGTGATTGATTACTATTAGCACATGCAAAGTTGGATGAAATGGTTCCTCTTTCCAAAGGCTAGTTGGGAGGTGGACCTGAAAGACAGACAGGTCATTAAATTCTTGCAATAAAATTTGGTAAGGACAATGATAATAGCTATTAAATGAGGCACTAAGAAAAGGAAGGTCTAATTCTGTCAGAGGTGGGAGTGGGAAGGAGTTTAAGCTTTTGTTTTTGATCCATGACTTTATTTCTCTGCCACAAGACCTGTATGTAAAAAAGGAAGTCTCTCCCCTCCCCATCCTGGCCCCTGTGGTCAAGAGACAGATTGAGGAATTAAGTTGATGGTATCGAATACAATAACTCCAGCTGAACAAGAAAGTCTGTGGCCATTGAAGAATTCTTGGTCTGGGAGTAAGGGCCCTTCCCGGGGAAAGACAGTGGAATTAAGGCCTATAGAGAAGATGGCTCCAGACCTTCGACCTCACTTGCTTCAGAAGTCATTGCAGCTCATGGTATTTTCCAGAGATGGCCACAGCAATATTTTGTCCCCCGTGCTCTTCTACAATAGTGTGGCCTTGAGTCTAATTCTTCCTGCTGTGAATCTGGGCAGTCTTGTGGTGGCTTAAACCAATAAATAGAGTGTGGGAGAGCTGCCATGGGATTCCCAAGACTGGTCATAAGAGGCGAGTCCCAGTGTTTGCTGAAACACTCTTGCTTTATTCAGGCTGTGCTGTGCTTAGTCGCTCAGTTGTGTCCAACTCTTTGCAACCCCATGGACTTGTAACCAGCCAGGCTCCTCTGTCCATAGTGATTCTCCAGGCAAAAATACTGCAGTGAGTTGCCGTTTCCTACTCTAGGGGATCTTCCCAACCCAGGGATTGAACCCAGGTCTCCCGCATTGCAGGAAGATTCTTTACCATCGAGCCAGCCGGGAAGCCCAAGAATATGGGAGTGGGTAGCCTATCCCTTCTCCAGGGGATCTTCCCAATACAGGAATCGAACCAGGGTATCCTACATTATAGGGGTTCTTTACCAGCTGAACTACAGAAATTCCCTTATTCAGGCTACTTTCTATAAAAATGAAATCTATACTATTAAGAATGTACTTAAGCCATATGTATCTTCTCTCTCTCATGTACCTGTATTGATCTATCAATTATTGATTTATTGATCTGTGACCATCAATAATGACTATCTAGTCATCTATCTTTCTCAATATCAGAGAAAATGTTTTATTGCAATTAATTCTGTTCTGCGAATTGTTCTTTTAATATTGGAGTCAAATTATGGATATGTGAATTTGTTTATACAAAGAATCAGAATGAAAGTTGAAGTTGAAAATAGATATATTTGCTTACTAATAAGACTGTTCAAAAGGAAGAAAACTGGTGGAAAAGGGGAAAATGTCTAAAAATGCCTAAAATATTCTGACCTTTACTCCTGTATAACCTCATGTTTTCTAAGATTTTTTTTCTCTTTCTCTCCAGGTCCTCTTACTCAATTTTTTGGTAGCCTCCTTGGCTACCTCTTACTTACATCTACCTCTTACTTTTTGGTGATTTCCACAGTTACTTCCAAGGCCCACTTTCCCTTCCTTTTTCTTTCCATTTCTTCTTTCCTTTCTTCCTCCCCACACTCTCCAAGGATGATCTTATTCCCTTTTTTGGCTTAACTACCATTTATTGTAGACCATCATTAACTCCACAAACATTTACTGAGTGCTTTCCATGTGCCAGACATTCATCTAAGAGCTGGGGATATGGTTATAGCTTAACATTTTTAGTGGTTTTATGCGTATGAATTTTATTTTCAACTGGCAGTGATCACCAGAGAAATTCAAATATTATTGTATATATTTATATTAACATATGTGTCCTGAAGATGACGCATGTTTAGGAAAGAATAAGTAACTGGTTAGCAGCCTGAGCCAGCAGACTTTTCCTACCTCTTAACTTGGAAACATATCTATTTTTCCTTGGAATTAAGGTAGCATGATTGATGAGAACATACTTTTCCATTTTGACGATTATTGCACCGTTTTGAATGCAGTTGGGAAGTCCTCGATGATGACAGTTACTAACGGCAGAAAGGCTATTTGAAGTGGATGTCAAGAGGGGAAGAACTAGGAAGTGTCATCTTACTATGGTCTTCTTGGCTCTCGTTGTACTGGATCACTGTGAGCCAGTTTCCAGACTTGAGATGATCTTGATTGTCTTCTGTCTCAGACTGAAGTTATTTGGTAATGGTAACAAGGACTTTCCAGAGAAATAACTAGGGGAAATACCATAAAACTGTTTATGGAGTTGAAAGCAGATGTCTTTGGTGATGTTCATATTGGGCAAAGACTGTGCCTCATTTTGGATTGTATAGAAGGACATTCTTGGCTTCCAGCAAATTCTAACCCTAATGTAATTTGCAAAATTATTTGGTTTGGAAAGATATAGAAAAGTCAATATGAAATCATCATGTAACTTTTACTTTCAATCTGAGGAGCTTAAAAGTCAACATGAAGCTCATCCCACTGGTACTGTTTAAAAAAAAAATTCATTTAAAAATAAAAATAAAAAGGGTCCATCTGCATCAAAATGAAAAGCTACCATTTCCCCTAAACTTTGTGCGTACTTTGTATCACCATGCTGTTTAATCCTTTTCTTTTTGAATTCAAAACACTGAAGGGCTTTGTTCTAAAACTATCTTTAACCAAAGCAGCTGGTCTGTTACACACAGAAAGAGTGCTTAACTTTTACAAAGCTTAGCATTCTCTTCTTATAGCCAAGTTCTCCTGTTCTCTAATGCCAGTCATTCCTAATTATCTTCAACTGTGTCACACTGTCTCCTGAGGTGCTCTCTGATATTTTAATACCGAAGACCTGTAGGCCAATTATTTAATCACACCCTGACCTAGTGATGTATTTCCTTTTTGTTCTGCCTAGGCAAGAAGTTTCCTGTTAAACTGAAGAGAAACACAAGTCCCTTTGTGATAGGTATGGGATAAAACATAGACAGGAGAAATTAATAATATAGTGGAGTGCATCTTTGGGTAGTAGCACTATCAGAACTCATAAAATTACTCTGAAGCATGGTAACTGCTGAGTATAGCAGAGTAGAGTGGGAGGGAGTGAATACTTATTGAAATACCTACCATGTGTCGGGCTTTGTGCTATGGTTTTCGTATGCTTTCTTATTTAAATCTCACAACAAAAATTAGGACGTGATTATTCTCCCTAACTCATAGATGAGAAAGCTAAAGTTCAAAGATATGAAAAACACTGATGCCAAATCATACAGGTAGTAGAAGACACAGCCAGTGTTTGAACCCAAAAGCTTTGTTTTTTTCCCAGTGCATTATGAAACTATATATGGCATCCATCAACTATTTTATTGCATGATGCCTCAAGAGAGAGAGCCAAGACATCCTCACAATTGCTTTAAATGTAATGCTTGACCTCCATAAGTGACAACAATCAGACAGTGAGGAAAACAGTTTACGGTCTGCAAACATCAGCTCAAGAAACAGTCTTGGCACTCAGATTGACAATCCCCATCCATACCATCAGAGATGAAAACCTGAGTCTCTCATTTTCCTGTTATAACCAAGGAAAAAGGGAAGCATTATGCTGGCTTTTCTCTGTGTTCAAAGGATGGGATCAGGTGCCTGATTGTGAAGATGCTGTGTGTTGATGATCCACCCCTTACCTTCCACTAATTGGCTTCTGAGTGCTTTTCCTCCAAGACTTAATGAGAAACATCCTACCTGGTGCTTTAATAATGTGAAGATTTTTCTTCATTGTTGTTAAGCCATTCTTTAAAAAAAAAAAAAGAGAGAGAGAAACTTATTCAAAGTTTAGTTTCAATATGCTTGAATTTTAATCTCATATTTCTTAGCTGAAGCACATTTTTTCTTTTGGATCAGAAAGCACTCCTGGCTGCTATCAAGAGTAAGAAATACCGTCCTGAGACAGATGTCTGTTTCCTCTGCCAGGCTGGTGTGGAAGCCGACCCGTGTTTCCTCCCCCATCCGAATGCTGGGAAGCAGCAAGGAGGTATCAAGCATTCTGCCTAAAACATGTTTTCTCACCCCAGTGCTCTTGCCACTTCCAACGTCTTTAAAAATAACAGCAAAATGGCTCTGGAAGTAGATGGCATTCATGTGAGGTAAGTCCCTAAGAATCATGCCTATCCTGAGAGTCAGGCAAGGACAAGCTTTGAGTCGGGTCAGACCTAGGTTTGAATCTCACCCCTAATGGTTTATCAGAAGCTTTGTCTTGGGTTAGTGATGGGTCAGGACCTTTCCTGGGAACCTGGAATTTTAATTAAGACCCATAAATGGAAGACAAAGGGCTGTAAGTGCCTATAACCTTGTAAAGGGAGTCTAGACATTTCTTTGTAGACCTTATTAGGAAATGGTAAAACTAGTCTTTGAACTCTTGGTTCTTGGCCCTCATTGTCCAGCTCCAATCTACATCACAGAAAGTTAGTTGGTGTGGTAGAGAAAAGGGGGATTCTTTGAAGGGTATGAACAGGATTAGAAAATGCTAGGCAGATAGTTCTCCTCTGCTTCCTTCTTGGCCTCAAACCCTAGAAAATGATTGTTAGAGACAGGGGCCATCTGATGGAAAAGGAAATTGACATTTCACAATCTTGCTATTTGCTTGATGACCTAAATCAGAGGTCAGCAGACTTTTTCTATAAAGAGCCAAACAGTAAATACATCAGGCATTGTGGGCTTTTCAGTCCTGGATGCAGCTGTTCAGCTCTACTGTTGTGGCGTGAAAGGAGTCCTAGGCAGTAGGTCAGTGTGGCTGAATTCCAACAAAACTTTCTCTTCAAAATTCTACTGGTCAGACTTGGCCTGTGGGTCACAGTTTGCCGATCCCTGACTTAGAGATTTAACTTTAGTTCTTTAGGTTGGATCACAAGTGAATTCCTAGAATAATTTTTGATGAGAAAATAAAGGCTAGGGTCTTCCATTATGACCTTGTCAAGAAAAATGGGGAAGGACTTTGAAATGGGCAAAAAAAAAAAAAAAAAACAAAAACAACTGGGTATTTTTAAATGGAAGTTAGACATTGCCTAGAACTCTCTTCTTGGTTATTTGAGTTACTTTATGACACTGTAAATTATAGAATATTGATAGTAATGGAAATTACTCCTGTTCATAGAGATGCGAGTGAATTTTATCTGAGGGAGATGCAATTGATACCTCCCTCTTTTGTCTCCAAAGAAGCTAGTTTTATATAAACTAAGCAAATGCCGTATTTCATTCCAGTATTCCCAAGGTCCTAAATATATATCTGTACTTTGAATTCTCCTTTGAACAAGTTCTGACACCTTACTGGTTCCCTCATTAGTTATTAAGTTTGAGGTCATCTTTAATAAATGTCCATTTTATATTTGCACAGGAGTCACAATTCTGTCTTTTAATATCCAGGAAAGGAGAGTGTTAGAGAAAGTGTGTTGGGCACCTTTCATGTATCTGCAGAATTCTCTTGACCCCTCACCTCCTACTGAAATCACTGCTGGTGTTTTGTACAGGTACAGTGAAATAGGGCCTGACCCCAAGCCCACACTGCATAGCCTCCCTTCCTGCCCTAGGGCCTCTCTGATATAACAGCTATGAATTCATTTACACTCAACTTGAAATTATAGGGTGGAAGAAAGCTGAGCACCAAAGAATTGATGCTTTTGAACTGTGGTGTTGGAGAAGACTCTTGAGAGTCCCTTGGACTGCAAGGAGATCCAACCAGTCCATTCTGAAGGAGATCAGCCCTGGGATTTCTTTGGAAGGAATGATGCTAAGTCTGAAACTCCAGTACTTGGGCCACCTCATGCAAAGAGTTGACTTATTGGAAAAGACTCTGATGCTGGGAGGGATTGGGGGCAGGAAGAGAAGGGGACGACAGAGGATGAGATGGCTGGATGGCATCACTGACTCGATGGACGTGAGTCTGAGTGAACTCCGGGAGTTGGTGATGGACAGGGAGGCCTGGCGTGCTGTGATTCACGGGGTCGCAAAGAGTCGGACATGACTGAGCGACTGAACTGAACTGAACTGAACTGAATACCAATGGGGCCACACTTAACCAATGGAGGAAGAAAAATGGTGGATAAATGCTTCCTACTTTCCTCAGTGCCTCCAACTCCCCAACCCTGAAGTGCATTTCTCACAGGTCTGCAGTCTGTCCTGACGTGATCCCTATCCTTGTCCTGTGTGGCTGGCCAACTTAATAATGTATATGTGTATTGGCTTTGCCTCCTTCTGTTTCTCTCGTCTCCTGCTCTCTTGCTCCTTGGGATTATTACTCCCAAGTAAACTACCTGCAGGCAAAGCTCAATCTTGGACCCTACTTTTTGGGAAGTTAGGCTAAGACAGGGAGAGACCTGCACTTTAATGCTAGACAGGCATTCACAATGTTTCCTGGAGGCCATGTTGACCACGATGAACAGGATAGCAAGGAGTGAACTCTGCTGGAAGAAACCTGTCTGGGAGGAGAGTTTGCTGGGTCCAGGTAGCCCTGACAGAAAGAGAACGGGAATTCAGGTGAAGTTAAAGAGGTTAGCCTGAAACTGCATTCCCTGTGCCGAGAAATGGTACAATGAGAGGTCTCTGAGGAGGACTTGGAGAAATGTACACTGAAGCCCATAGAACAGGCAGAATTTGATGACTGCTTTGTAGACGTTATTAGACATATCAAAGAGAACTGGGAAAAGCATCAACTGAGAAAAGGAGCATCTACTTTTTTACTACTTTTCCACCTACTGCCCTTGACCACAGAGGAGGTAAGGCAACCTGAGTTGATGAGGAAGGCTTTGAATTAAAGAGAGGAAAAGAAGAGACGGTGCTGCTTTCCCCTCTTCACTGATAGTCTGTAAGATTGTGAGTTAGGATTAAAGGTGCAGGAGGGGAGAAGTTCTTATTTGGTTGAGAGACTGAAGTTTTGATTTCAACTGGATTTGACCTTAAGTTAGACCTTAGTGCCTTCTTAATACCTTCATTTTAATGCTGAAAAATGAGGGAAAGCTTTGGACTCTGTGTCAGTTATTATCAAGGGCAGGTAAGGAAAAGCTGACAGTATGGAAGGGCTCTTTCCTGAATTTATCCCATTCAATGAATTAGTTAACTTTTCGGGTTTTATTTTCCTCATCTTCAGAATGGGGATACTAGATCTACCTTATAGGTTTTTTTGTAAGGATTCAGTGAAATGCTTGGTGTGGTGTGTATTGACTGACTGATCGATTAACCGAAAGAGAGAATGACGGTACAGAACTCAAGACTCCACTGGACAAATATTTTCACTCATTGAGTGATCTCAGATCAGATATTGCCTCTTTCCAGTCAGCCTTTAAAAACTGTTGTAATGATCAGAGTGTCTTTTTCTCAGCTAATTAAGTAGGCAAATCTTTTATTATTATTATTATTATGGCTTAGATGATATTGCTGCCCAGCACTTTCCCTGTCATCTTTTTCTGATGCACCTCCTTATAATTTTCCCTTTGTTACCTAAGAACATCAAGGCACATTCTCATCAAACTTAGCACCATAATTAATAAGGAGACATGGGACTGAGATGCACATTTTTTTTTTTTCCTCAACTGCTTTACCCGTAACAATTTAATTCTGGAAGCATATACATATACATCTTGTGACTTAAGATGTTATTTGTCCTTCATCAAAATGAAGGTGTCATTTTCAGGGTGAAATTACAGAATTGACAGAACTTAATCTTCCCGAGCACTGGAGAAGGAAATGGCAACCCACTCCAGTGTTCTTGCCTGGAGAATCCCAGGGACGGGAGAGCCTGGTGGGCTGCCGTCTATGGGGTCGCACAGAGTCAGACACAACTGAAGCGACTTAGCAGCAGCAGCAGCAGCAGCAATCTTCCCGAGTAAGGCAGGAGTGCTTCCCTCCTTGCTCCTTGGTGCTTCTGACTTAGGCTTTGTTCTTGTTATTTTATCTTGCCGAAAAGTATGTGTACAAAGCATTTGTCTGGGGACTGTGACCGGCTCTGACAGTATTGTCCAAAAGCTCAGCCATCAATACGAGTTTCTCTTATTGACTCCCGCCCCTCATGGTCTCCCCGCATTTTCTTAGTAAAAATTTCCCAAAGAAGGGAACAGTGATATGTGAAGAAGTATGAAAAATTCCTCCTATGGTACTGGTGATTATACCAACAGCCCATAAAATCTTTGCAAAGGAGCTGTAGGTATCCTGACCTCCATCTAGGGCATAAAGGTCTCCTTAACACAAGCAGGAACATGTTTCCCACCAGAGTTGGTCCAAACATAAGTCTGTCTCCTCTGAGGAAGAGAGGTCTAGGGAACATCTGTTTCAGTGGTTTTGTGGCCAATCTCAAGCAGGGCTGGCCCTTTGTAAAATGTCTGAATCATAGAAGTTTGACACAGGTAAGATTTTGGGTACTATTTTAGCATTTTTTCCCCAGTCCCAGCCCCTGCCCCCCATTTCCATCTGCTCCAAGCTGCTCAAGGTACCTTGTACTGTTGGTTCTTAAGGTTCACCATACCCAGCAACACAATAAATCTTCAGTGAGTACTTGCTGAATGAATAGATGACACTGATGACTTTTATCCCTACCTGTTGCCGAAGGGCTTATATTTCCCTGTAAAGTGGTTTCCAGTGTGTGGACCATAGAAGTCATGGAAGAGACGTGTTGCAGCAACCCCTGTGCCCCCAGACATCCAGGTCCACCAGGATACCCAATTAAGCACATTTCCATGATCTTTATGCTACTGTTTTTCCATGTATATAAAGGAAATTGGGATTAATGCATAATAATGTTTATAATCCTTACTGGACAGGGCTTAAAAATAAAGATGAAAAGGTGTAAATCTGTACTGATTGCTGTGACAGGATGTTGATAAGTAATTTTGTGAGAGAGCTTGGTGATAAAATAGTGTGCAAAGTGTGATATCATTCCTGAAAGATCATACATAAAATACTGTATAGATAAATAGATTGGTATAAATCAGGATACAAATGAATTGTCTGACGAGTGATCCTCATTTTTAGTTTATTTCTTCATTTTGGTGGAATATATCATCCAGTTGGTTTCTGGGAAAATGAGCACAGGGAGTTTACGTTTTTTTTTTAGATCATTCATTTTTTTTCCTGTTATATTTTTATTTTAAAAGTTTTTTTTTTCTTCTTATGCTCCTTTTAAAAAATAGTGTTCTTTTCTTAGTCCATGGGTATGATTTTCCCTAATGTCTGGACATGTAAATTATAATTTTTAAAGTGTTTTTCTCTCTTATTTTTCTGCAATTTTTGTGTTGTTGTTGTTTTGATCTTAGACTTTTCTGTTTGTTTTTGGTGAACTGTAGTGATCATGTTTAAGAACAGACGTTCAAGGTGAATGGAATCTCTAGGGTGTGATGGAGCCTTGCCAACTGGTGGCCTTGTGTTGGTGGCTTCTCTGACACTACCGCTGGGTCACGTGAGTTTCTCTAGCTTCCTGCTAGTGTGGAACAGTTTAGGAGTCTGTCTGTCGTCATTCTGAAAGGTAACCAGGAAAGGGACTGGAGGTCACTGTTTAGAATGTACATTTTCACTGTAATCGCCCACTTTTCAGCTTTCTGCATGACCCCAATGCTCAGCTATGCCTGGCCAGTAACTCCAGAGCTGCTTGTTTAAGTGCTCTGGATAAACCTCTTTGTTCTTTCCTGGGTAGAGAAGGTGAGAACTGAATGCCTAGGGTAGAGCAGGCATCTAGGTTCTAACTACTGCCTATCCAGACTTCAACCATATAATGTCTTAAGATATAATTTGCAAACTGTATAAGAGACATATTTGACTTGTAAACATATATTTTGATGTATTTTAAGTCTACTTAATATATTCAAAATAGAAATTTAATATGTTTAAATTTTATTTGTAGCTATATTTAACTCAAAAAAAAAAAACAATGCTTTGACTATAATGTTAATGTATGTTCTTTGCTGGAAATAGCTAGTTACTTACCCAGGCAATTAATTTATTTTTACAGTTGGTCATGCAGTTAGATAAGTTGAACAGGTGATTATTTTTCATATACCCCTTTCTTTTTCTTTTTATCTTCTTACATGGTATAATATACGTGTTTTCTATAAAAAACTGATGCAGAAGTGGGGACACAGAAGTTGAATATTCCTTCACTATCTCTCTCACTCCTCAATCATGCATTACTTCCCAGAAGTAATCAGTTTTAAAAACTGGTGTCAATAGTCTGTACTGCCTTTGGGGCTATTATCTTGGACTTCTCCTTTTAATTAAGTTAATATTTACTATCATGCCTACTGGAAAATGAATGAAGAAGTTCAGGATACCACCTCTCAAACTCATATAATTTACTTGAATATTGGAGCAGGTTTGGTGGAAGGTAAAGAACTGTGCCCTACGTGAATTCTGGTTCCTTTCAAGAGCTTTCAATTAATTATAAACAGGCCAATATCTCCCCAGGTTCCTGAAGACTGACTATCATACAAATTGATTCTACAGATCACAACATTGGGTATCAGACTTTAAGAAAGATGATTTTAAAGTGTTTCCTTGTATTCCGTATGAGGAAAGAGATCCAACTGGGAGAATTAGAATGAAATAAAGAATCCGAGCTGACGCCAGAATGAAAGCCTGTGTGCTGTGAGAGGCATTCAAATAATTTTTTAATGAACTGGTTCCTTTGACTTATTTTAAGATCTATATGTAGGGGGAAGTAAAAGCATGACAGGAATAAAATAGATGGAAAAAAATTAAACAAGATTCTGCCCCATTAGTTATGACTGACAAGGAAAAGATAATAGCCAAAGAGCAAACGGAGTTTGTTAGCAGAGAAAGATAATGATAATGGAACTTTCACAAATATATCAGAGAAGAAGTAGATAAAAGTTTTTTAAAAGTTCAGTAATCAGTAGAGATACGTACAATATGAATGACTCAAATATGGTTGAGATATTGGTGTTTAAATCCTGTCACTACGAAAATAAGAAGTGAAGTTTAGAGCACTAATGACTAATGGAGGAAATTGCAAACATGGCTACTAAAAATGCAGATAAGTGACTATTTGTACTGAGAAATTTTCAACTTCGATTTATCAGCACATGTAGTTGACATGCCTCCTCTTGGGTAATATGAGAATCAGCTAATGTGCTTACCAAACCACTTATGATGCATAATTTTTATAAGATAATTGTGCTGATTTAACATGAACTAAATATTGAAATATATTGAAGTCTGGAGCTGCCAATTTTCAAATAAGGAAAGAAGGGAAGCTGAAATAACAAATTATTTGAAAGCTCTGTGGTTTTATTCTTCAGACTGACCTCTCCTCCTGTTTAGCTCAGAAGGCCAGTAGTCACAAAAAGTTACCCATGATCCCTTTTCTAATGTGAATTTAAGCTAAGGAGATGTGCATACACTTGTGTTTTCATTTCCTCTTCACCTTTATTTTCAAAAGAAAGAATAAACCATGTTTATTGATCAAATCCTGGGAAATCCATCTGTGTAGTAGACTGGTCTACAGAGTGTATCTCCATACAAGTATCCATCGAGCAGTGGGAGGAAAATAGTAGAAATTCTATTTATCTATTTATTTACTATTAATATATTATCTAAAATTAGAAAGTTGACTAATTTATAATTTATTGGTTGACATTTATTTTAGGGTGTTTCGCAAATGATTGGATATTGGTAGATAGTTGACTGCTCTCTGTAGCCTGTGAACTTTTATAGTCTATATGGGCCTGTTACAGTAGTTTTACAGAGGATATTATCTTGTTTGCATTTCAGTCTTTAGGCGTAAAGAGGACTAAGGAAAAAATCTGTCAGAGACACAGAGATAAAATATAATGATAGCAGTGATTAGGCATAGACAAGCATCTACAACATGGCGGCGCTGACATTTTACCCACCCCTAACATGAGTTCATATTTAGGCATCTAAGAGGCAGAAGCAATAGCAATCTAATCATCATATTATTAGATGTAAAGCTTGGAAGCTATTAAGAAAGCTTTTTTACATGTGAATTTACATCCACAACAAAGGGATTAGCTACTGATGGTGTGAAGTCATCATGGTTCACCAAATGTTTAAAAGTAGTTTTATTTCACTTTATCTCATCCTCTAAATTGTCTAAATCTGTTACATGCATAAATAAGTTGTCTATATTTTGGGAGTACTTGCCAAAATTTATTAATAGCGTACAAAATTTAAAATGCCTGGAGAACACTATGTGAGAATGTATTAAAAAGAGACGGTACAGAGGTTCTCAAAGGGGGTGCTCTTTACTGTTGCTTGTATGTCATATACATAAATTCCATGATACATACTTTGCAATAACTAAAGGACTTTGCCTTTTTATGAATTCTTTTACAAGTTGGTCATGGCATTTTCCTGGTTCTTCTGTGGTGTGGAAATAAATGAAAACTAATCAAGTGAGAAAAACAAAGGGTATTTGTTTAGAGCTTGCTATACAGTAAGGGAGTTAATCACCATCGCTTGTGTTTGGCGGTGACTCAAATGCAGGCAGAGGAGTGGGAAAACTTTATAATGTAAAACAGGGAAGGTTTCAGGTATGCCCTCCCTGGTCGTTGCTGGGATGGGGAAAGCTGGAGATGTGGTATCTAGAAGTAGGGATAACTAGAAGTAGGGAATCATATGACATGACTGGTTAGGAGCATGTTTTTGGCTTTCTCTGGTTGGTCCTAAGTTGTAAGCAAGGACAAAAATTAGGGAAACTGTCAGTTATTTATCAAGTCCTGGCGGTTTTGGACTGATTTTTACAGGTGTTATTGTCTTGCTTCCTGCATTGTTCCTAAAGATATTATAGAACTAACTTCCTGCAAGTATGACTTATAGCAGTCTGGTTTTCTGAGCTGATTATTGTAGATAAAGGCTTGGCATTCTGGGCAGGTTTCTGAAGATTGTGGGTCAGAGTTCTGCTTTTGTTTATGGTCTGGTCATTGTGTATTTAGTCTTTTAATGGCTATTTAATTTTATGATGTTCCTTTTAGTATTTCTCTTTAAAAAGTCTCTTCTGGGGGATGTTGTGCTAATATTTTCTGTTTTGATAATTTATTGAAAAGTCTGCAAAATGACTTTAAATAATTAGATAATCCCTCCTGTATGCCTATTGAATGTTGCAAAATGAAGACAAATAGCTGAAATCACAGCTCTGGGTATTTCTAGGAATATATTATTCTTTCCAACCTTTGGGAAAGGTGAACTATGGCATTGAAAAAGGGAGAGACTATGTTCTAAAGTGCCTCTGGGATCATTCTAAAAAATCTGTCTCTTTTTACTTCCTTTGCTTTATTGAATTTTCTCAACACCCCCAAGAATTAAAAACATTACATTGAGAGATGCCCCTGGTGGTCCAGGGATTAAGAATCTACCTTCTGATTACAGGGGACTTGAGTTCCATCCCTGGTCAGGGAACTAAGATTCCACATTCCTCAGGGCAACTATGCCCCCAGGCTACAACTAGAGAAAGCCTGTGCCAAGATGAAGACCTGGTGCAGCCAAAATAATAAAAATAAATAAAACTTAGAAAGTAAACTTAATCATGATATAGTAAACAACAGCAAAACAATCCATCAAGAAGGACAAAAAGAAACTTAAGGCAAAACCAATATGAGATCTTGGGGCCAATGTGAGATTAGGATTTTGGAGGTTGGGTACTTAATATGCTATAGGTCAGGAGTATAGGGCAGGAGTTGGACTATAAAGAAAGCTGAGCACTGAAGAATTGATGCTTTTGAACTGTGGTGTTAGAGAAGACTCTTGAGAGTCCCTTGGACTGCAAGATCAAACCAGTCAATCCTAAAGGAAATCAACCCTGAATATTCATTGGAAACACTGATGCTGAAGCTGAAACTCCAATACTTTGGCCACCTGATGTTAAGAACTGAGTCACTGGAAAAGACCCTGATGCTGAGAAAGATTGAAGGCGGGAGGGGAAGGGGACAACAGAGGATGAGGTGGTTGGATGGCATCACCGACTCGATGGACTTGAGTTTGAGCAGTCTCTGGGAGTTGGTGATGAACAGGAAGCCTGGCGTGCTGCAGTCCATGGAATTGCAAAGAGTCAGACATGGCTGAGCAGCTGAACTACTTAATATGTTGCCTCCCCCAAACTGCGAAAAAGAACTTTGGAGATGATGGCTCCTTTGTCTCAAAAACAGTGGTGCCTGAACAACATATAGGTCAGGATATCCTGGTGGTTGTACTTCAGGAACGTCCCATGGTAAAGCTGTGGCATCTCATAGGATCACTAACCACCATTTGACTTCAAGATCATTGAAATCCCATTTATGCTTGATTCTTAAAAAGGGCCCCTTCTTGATAATTCTAGAAACTCCTATTTTCTTATACCATATATATACAAAGTAAAATAAGCATGCTAAAAAAATTCAGTATTAATATATTCCACTTAGAAGTTTCAGTTTAAACTGCAGAGTCATTCATTCCAAGAGGCAGAGTTCATCTCAGTTTCTTAAAGTTAAATGTATGAAATTCAGATAAAAGTTACATTTCTTATTAAGAAAAAAAATTTTAAACACCAGTTTTTAAAAGTCTATGCAACACTATATAAGCTAGTTTTTAAACAAGTGTTTATTAAATTTTATTAAATATATTCAATGTGAGTAATCATAGAGAATCTGGAACAAATAGAACAATGAAAAGAAGATAGAAAATGTACCTAGAGACTTAAGCCCAGAGAAAACTAGTGTAATCTGGATATAATTCTTTTCAATCTCATTTCTCTTAGGAAGAGATTTTTAAAATAACATCTATTTAATTTGAGTATGATGTCATTGTGTGAATTTTGTTTTGTTGACAGTTTAAATTCATTCACTCTTCCTCCCCTCTTTGTTCCATAGGGTTATTTCTAGCTATTCTGAGTCATGGAAGAGGGAGGAATTCAGAAATACTGAATTTACTGTATTTGCTGTAGATTTGTTCATCAGCTGTGGATGGATCCTCCTCAACACTCTAGGGACCGTGGCCCTTCATAGAATGATGTCCTTAACCATCTTCTAGAGTGTGGTCAAGATTTATCAGTTGCCATCGATCCCTAGATCAGGAAAATCCCTTGGAGAAGGGAATGACTACCCACTCCAGTATTCTTGCTTGGAGAATTCCATGGACAGAGGGGCCTGGTGGGCTACAGTCCATGGGATTGCAGAGTTGGATACGATTGAACGAGTAACACTAACTAATAACTATTGGAGAAAAGGGACCATTATTGTGGGCGAGATATTTCCTCACCAGCAGCTCTCCAAAAGCAGGGGTTTAGGTAGTGATTACTGAAGCCCTATAGAGGGAGAGTGGGGCAAAATGAGGTGGAATGATAGGTGAAGTATTATACACCAGCCCAGATACTTTATTTGACACAAAAACCTCAGTACCAAAGCACTAGGTAGGAAGACTGCATGGAAAGGAGAGATTCTGAAGATTCCAGAAGTGAATTTCATGGAAATTTTGAATATAAAAAAATTATTTATATTTGGTTACACTGGGTTGTTGTTGCTGTGTGGACTTCCTCTAGCAGCGGCTAGTGGTGGCTGTCCTTCATTGTGGTGTGTGGGCTTCTCATTGCGGTGGCTTCTCATTGCAGGACATGGGCTCTATGGCACATGGGCTCAGTAGCTGCAGCTTGTGGGCTCTAGCGCATGAGTGCAGTGGTTGTGGCACATGGGCATAGCTGCCTGCAGCACGTAGGATTCTAGTTCCCAGACAAAGGATGGAACCCATGTCCCCTGCATTGGCAGGTGGATTCTTAACCACTGGACCACCAGGGAAGTCCCAGAAATTTTGACTTTTTTTATTATGCACAGATCCTAAAGGACTTACTGTGTTATGTTTGACCTAAGAGCTGATTAAAATGTCTAAATAAATTTGGCCTATAAGTCTTAATAGCAAAAGTCAAGTGTCCACTCCAGACAGTTACTAACTAAACAGTCCACAGTTCCCTACACTTCCCTTCTCTGAGTTTGCCCTTCCCTCCTTTGTTTTCCACAATCCATAGCTTGTTCCTTTAAAGTGCTCTCTTCCCATCCCTCAGTGCTCCTTTCTCCCCACCTCTTGTGTTTCACAGAATAAGATACCCCTCAATACAGAAATAGTGATGTTTCGATAATGGTGTGGTACTTTGTCAATTTTACAACCTCTGCCTGCCCAATGAATGTCAAGGATTCCCACCCTCTACTGGTATCTGCTACCTCTGCAAAGGGCTTGAGGGGTGGAGGAATGAAAAAGAACTTTTGACTCTGGACTGCAGTTAGAATTTTTTAAATTAATTAATTTGTTTTTAATTGGAGGATGATTGATTTACAATATTGTGTTGGTTTCCACCATGTATCAACATGAATCAACCATAGGTATACATACGTCCCCTCCCTCCTGAACCCTCCATCCCACCTTCCACCCCACCCCTCTAGTTTATCACTGAGCACCAAATTTGAGCTCCCTGTGTCATACAGTAAATTTCACTGGCTATCTAATTTTACGTATGACTGTATATGCTTCAGTGGTACTCTCTCAATTCATCCCACCCTCTCCTTCCCCTACCCCTGTGTCCAGAAGTCTGTTTTCTGTCTGCATCTTCATTGTTGCCTGCAAATAGGTTTATCAGTACCATCCTTCTAGATTCCATATATATGAGCTAATATATATCTGTCTTTCTGACTTGCTTCACTCTGTGTGACAGGTAGTAGGTTCATCCACCTTGTTTGAACAGAGTCAAATGCATTCCATTTTATGGCTGAGTAATATTCCATTGTGTATATGTACCACAACTTCTTTATTCTGTTGATGGACATCTAGGTTGCTTCTATGTCCTAGCTATTGTGAATAGTACCGTGATGAAAAATGGTATGCATGTGTCTTTTTTGCAGTTATAATTTATTTAATTTTCAAAATTTCTATTATGGTAATGGCAAATTTTCCTCCTTTTTCCCAGTATTTTTACCTTACTCAATGTGAACTGACAGTATTGAATTTGACATTATTACTACTATGAGAGTGTTTGTAGTCTTCATGCTCTGGGTATTTGTAGAGCAGAGTTTTTGTATATGAATATACCCTAATCATGGCAACCCACTCCAGTGTTCTTGCCTGGAGAATCCCAGGGACAGGGGAGCCTGGTGGGCTGCCGTCTATGGGGATGCACAGAGTCGGACACGACTCAAGTGACTTAGCAGCAGCAACAGCAGCATACCCTAATCAGCTCTCATTTTACCAAGCCATAGAGGTTCTAGAATGCTGCTCTAGACTGGGTAATTATGCAAAAAGGTCCATGAGTAATTAGGATAAGTATCCCACAAATATAGTGTTCATCATAAATATTTTATACATTAAAAGAATGTAGTTAACATTTTTCTGGTTATACGCCATTCTATCTCTGTTAAATAATGTGTTTAATGTTTTAAACCATAGCTAATATTTGCAGTCAACTAAATTATAATTAGGAATCCTACTACCATGAACAACTTTGTATATAGTTTTCTGAATTTAAGATTGAGGTGGTACTCCAGAAGAAAAAGTTTTTTCTAAAAAGAAGTTCTCTCAACACATAGTCTTTTTATCATTTCCTTTTGTTGATTTTTTTTAAATCTACATAATTTTTGGTGTTTTGTAATTGAAAATAATCCAACTATTATTTCTTCTTTATGATACCAAAGAATAATATGTACTTATTCCTACTGTCTTTTCTGTTTGTGTGTTACATCACAATTTGGTAGAACACGTTGGTGAAATTAAAATTTTTGTTTATTCAATTCAAAGTGCATTCTTTTAATTGAAAATTAGATAATATTGTATTTTAATAGTTGTTGTTCAGTTGCATCTGACTCTTTGCAACCCCATGGACTGCAGGATGCCAGGCTTCCCTGTCCCTCACCATCTCCCGGAGTTTGCCCAAGTTCATGTACATTGCATCAGTGATGCTATCCAGCCATCTCATCCTGTGACTCCCTCTTCTCCTTCTGTCCTCAATCTTTCCCAGCATCAGGGACTTTTCCAATGAGTTGGCTGTTCATGTCAGGTGGCCAAAATATTGGAGCTTCAACATCAGTCCTTCCAACGAGTATTTAGGGTTGGCTTCCCTTAAGATTGACTGGTTTGATGTCCTTGCTGTCCAAGGGACTCTCAGGTGTCTTCTCCGGCACCACAGTTCGAAGGCATCGAGTCTTTGTTGTTGTGCCTTCTTTACAGTCCAGCTTTCACAACTGTATGTGACCACTGGGAAGAGCATAACCTTGACAATATGGAGCTTTGTTGGCAGAGTAATTTCTCTGCTTTTCAACCCAATCATCTAGGTTTGTCATTGCTTTCCTGCAGTCACCATCCGCAGTGATTTTAGAGCTCACGAAGAGGAAATCTGTAACTGCTTCCACTTGTTCCCCTTCTGTTTGCCATGCAAAGATGGGGCTGGATGCCATGATCTCAGTTTTTTTTTACTATTTAGTTTTAACCTGGCTTTTTCACTCTCCTCCTTCACTCTCATCAAGGGGCTCTCTAATTCCTCTCTGCTTTCTGCCATTAGGGTGGTATCATCTGCATATCTGAGGTTGTTGATGTTTCTCCTGCCTATCTTGATTCCAGCTTGTAACTCATCTAGCCCCACATTTCTCGTGATGTGCTCAGTGTATTGGTTAAACAAACAGGGTGACAGCAGACAGCCCTGCCATATTCCTTTCTCAATCCTGAACCAATCAGTTGTTCCATACAGGGTTCTAACTGCTGCTTCTTGACCCACATATAGGTTTCTCAGGAGACAGGTAAGATGGTCTGGTATTCCCATCTCTTTGAGGGCTTTCCACAGTTTGTTATGATTCACACAGTCAAAGGCTTTAGTGTAGTTGATGAAACAGAGGTAGATATTTTTCTAGAATTCCCTTGCTTTCTCTATGAACCAGCAAATGTTGGGTATTTCAAGTTTAATAGTAAAATGCCTTAATTTGAATAAATAAACTGAATTATATGATTGCTTTGTTCAATACATTTTATGAACTGCTAACAAACAAATATGTGTTATATTAAATTTTTCCCAAAAAAGATAAGTGATTTCAAAATATAATGGGAAATTCCCTGCTGTTCCAGGAGTTGGGACTCCATGCTTTCATTGTGGAGTGCCTGGGTTTGATCCCTGGTCTGAGAACTAAGACCCTATGAGCCATGTGCCACAGTCAGAAAAACAAAACAAAAACCAAAATATGAACCAATTTGTGTAAAGATAAAGATTTTATTTCAAATTATCTATAAAATGAATTATTATCCTTACTTTAATTTTTTGATACTGATAAACATTTCTAATAAAGATGCTTTGATCCCCACATGGTTTTTTAATTCGCTTAATTTTAAGTTAAATAATCTGTCAATTAGTTTTATTGAGATATACTTGATTAAAAACGTTGTGTCAGTCTCTGCTGTACAGCAGAGTGACTCAGTTATACAGCAAACATTCTTCTTTTAAATATTTTCCATTATGATTTGGGAGTGGAAGATGCAAACTATTATATTTAGAGTGGATAATTAGCTTAAGTTTTTAGAAATCTTATGAATAAATCTAGATTGGAAATTCATTGGGATAGTAAATCATTCTTAGGTTTTAATTTGACATCTCACAAATATTCAATAATCATCTGTGTTGTATGGGATACAAAGGAATACAAGGTAAATGCATTTTTTTCAAAGAATAATTTAAATGAAAAAATTCAGAATATTAAAAAAAGTTAAATACTTTATCTGAATGACAACTTAACTGTAGAATCGGACCATCTGACCACTCATTACATTTAGTCATAAGTAATATTCCATTTCTAAGAAGCTGCAGTTACATCTGGACAAGCTCAGTGTCTTTGGTTATACTTCTGGGACAGTCTATACATCTTACCTGGTTCTTAGGAGTTCCCTTTTGAACTAGGTAAATTTTGGTCTTCTGTAGAAACTTTCCAGGATTTTCCTATGACCTGGGAAATGTACTTAATTGTAGCCCCTTACCTTGGGATCTTTAAATCTCAGGATTTTCTTTTCTTTCTTCCTTTTAAAAGATTTCTTCTAATATTTATTTATTTATTTTTGGTTGTGCTGGGTTTTCATTGCTACAAGGGCTTTCCTCTAGTTGCAGTATACTAGCTTTTCACTGAGGTGGCTTCTCGTTGCAGAGCATGGGCTTTGGGACGCACGGGCTTCAGCAACTGCAGGACGCTGGCTCAGTAGTTGTGGCAAGAGGCTTCAGATCACAGGCTCAGTAGTTGTGGCACAAAGGCTTAGCTGCATGTGGGATCTTCCTGGACCAGGGATCAAACCCCTGGCCCCTGCATTGCAAGGTGGATTCTTAACCATTGGAGCACCAGAGAAGCCCTCTTCCTTCCTTCTTTCCTTTCTTTTTAAAGTTTTCCTGTAATCTATATCATTTTAGCATCCTGAAAGTATCAATAGCTATAGCCAGTGGATTCGCCAAGTTTGTTCTAATTAGTCCTGAGTCTAGGTGGTTCTTGGGGATGTCTGTCCTGCATGTTATGGTACGGAAGGAAACCGGGAGTTTGGGTTATCCTTGTACTAGGTGTCAGTAAGTTGTTCTTCTCCACTGTGTGGGTGGTTGTGTTAGGCAACCCAAATTTAGCTTCCCTAGCCTTGCGTACCTTCTGTAAGCTACTGTGATCACCTCAGAAATAAGCTCTGAGGCACCACAGGGAAGCCCCATTGGTTCCTGCAAGGTCTGCTGCTGTTGCTAAGTCACTTCAGTCATGTCCAACTCTGTGTGACCCCATGGACTGCAGCCCACCAGTCTCCCCTGTCCCTGGGCTAGCACTCTTTCTGAACTTCCTCCTCTCTGCTTTAGGTCTCTAGGCTACACAGATTTTGCTCAACATAACCCATGGGGTAGATACTATTGTGCTCTCACATGTCCTTGGATTGAAGTCCATGAATTGCCTTCATTTGTTTCCTGGCTCTCATGGTAATGATTTTCACTGTTCCTTTATCCCTTGTGTTTCTTCAGTTAAACAGCCCTCTTTGCTAGATTTCAATCCAGTTCGAGAACCTGTCTCCAGTCCACCTGTGTATTGGGCTGTTGGAAGCACAATATTCACAATAGATGTGTGAGGTAGGGATCTGTGGAGAATGGGATAGTTCTTTCACATTTTTCTAATTAGTGGTATTTTTTCCTAACATAAAATACATACTGACTTGTGGAAAGTTTAAAAAATAAATATCAGTTTAAAGAAAAAATAAATAAAACTTGTGATCCTACCACCTGGGGATATACTTTGTTAGTATTTTGGTGCATTTACTACCTGAAATTTGTGTCTCTGTGTGTATGCTCAGTCATGTCTAAATCTTTCTGACCCTGTGGACTGTAGCCCACCAGGCTCCTCTGCCCATGGAACGTTCCAGGCAAGAATACTGGAGTGGGACTGGAAATTTTAGGTATATCAACGACTGAATAAATTTGTAAAGAAGAAGTGGATTGTACTCTACATTCAGACTTTGTGCTACTTTGTTTCTTAATGTAGATAAATATTATGCCAACCTCATAAAAATCTTTAAAAATGCAAGTTTAAGTGATTGCATAGTATTTCAACAGATGGGTGGCTTCCACCTTTTAATTTCTGCTTTTTTTTTTTTTCCTGGAAACCTTATTTTCGTCCTGATAAAACAGTGAGATTTGCTAGTATTATTTATTTTTTAAGATCATTACATTTTTCTCAAGTCAATATGTTATGTTTCTAACCATTATTATTTTTTTTAAGCAAAGAATTATGAACACTGGGGTTCTTAAATGCAATATAACTTTACCTTTATGAAAAGGCTCAGTATTTTTTACTTTCCTTTTTTAAGTGAAATAGCTTTGGGTATTATTCTTTTAAAGATTTGGAGTCTTATTAACTTCATAGAGTAACAACTAAATCTCCAAGTTCTTTAGGAATGGACTTCAAATGTCTGAGGAAGACTTACAAACCAGAATTTCAGTTTCACTTTCCTTTTCTAGGAAGAATAAAGATTGTACTTCTAAAAATGTCCCCAATGATTTTAGACCAATAAGCATCTCCTTTTATAAACTATTAGAAACTTCAGAAATAGAATTATTTTGTTTCATCTCTTTATTGCCACAATATCCAGCCCAAGTTCCACCACTGTCTGGCTATCAGTTTTTGGACAAATGTTGAAGCTTTCTAATCCTCAGTTTCCTCATGATAATTGTACCATTCTCATTGGGTTATAGCAAGGGTTAAAAATATCCAGCACAGTGTCTAGCCTGGATCATTAAATTTTAGGTATTATTTATACTGTTATTATGCTACTGGGGGAGATAGCATAACATGGTGGTTAATATGGTGGACTTTGAAGCTAACCTACCTAGGTTCAAACCTTGACTGCCACTTACTAGTTCTGTGGCCTTGGAGAATTACTTATTCTCTTTTGCCTCCGTTTTCTCATCTGTAAAATGGATCTAATAATAGGATCTACCCATGGAGTTTTTATGAGGATTAAGTGTTTTAATATATATGAAAACTATTGAGAATGGTGTCTAGCAAGTGCTGTATGTGTGATTCTTTAAAACACACAAAATATTTGGTCCATATTTTAAGTATTAAGTGGATAAAGTAGTTACAGAACAAAGCCAAGTCATGTCACTTTTGTTTCCTTACCTGTGTTAATATTTCTTTTTCTTTGGAGTGTTCAGTAACCAAAGGAATTGCATGCTTTCAGTTTTTTGTTGGCTGAAGAGTGCTCAATTTGACCAGTCCCCAAGGAGGTACTTGCCAGATTGCTAGGATGGAAAGTTAATGATTCAGAATCATCAAAATCTGAGATGAGTCAACTGATATCTATCTTACTGTCTTAGGTAGAGCCCAGCCAAGAACATGGGAAAAGTATTATGAGTAGGTAACCTTCTCTATATATGTTTATGGGACTATTGCCATCCTTTCTAGTACAGGAGAGTAGTTGTGGGTTAGAGAGACTGATTTACTTTTAGAGATTAAATGTCTTCGACTATCCCTGGGCAAAAAGGAGTTTGCAAAGAATTAAGAAAATATAAACACTGTTCTTCTATTTCTCTTAAAGTAGGACTCTTCATAAAGAGTGACCCAATAGACTAGAAGATTTTTCAAGCAAATTAAAATTATTTTCCACAAGGCACACGAGCATTTTGATTGCTTCCCTATGTTTTAGAACTCTTAAGAGTTCTTCAGATGAGGTCCAAAGTGCAGCAAAACATAATCATCCAACTTGGACGGCAGCCATGGAATGGGATGACTGAATAAATATTACCATCTAACATCATTCATCTCAGGCTTTAGTGGGAATAGGAGAGAGGCTGGGAGAGATTTCCTGCCAAAATCCAAGGTTAAACCCAACGAGAAGTTAGTATTCCCCTGAGGCCATTTTTTCTCGATTATGAGCCTTGGCTATGATTTCATTTCAATGATTATTTTTTAAAAAATGTATTTTGAGTAGGGGTAGGCAAAGCTGGTTTCAGACATCTGTAATTTGAAAATTCATCTAGCAGTGTGATGGTCAATTTGAACAGATATGAATATACTTTAGCTGTTGGCCTGTTCCTCAATATGCTTTTTTTTTTCTGCTGTCAAATTAGAACTATTAAAAATTCCTTGCAATAGAGGCATTTGATTGTTTAAAGTGAGATTGTGGATACCTCCACCAGCCTTGACAGGGGATACAAACCTTAGTTTGGAAACTAATGTAAACCTTGCGACAATGAAGTAACTTAACAGACCTGAGTCGAGCATAAACAATGAAATGGTTTGAAAGGATCAGTCTCCCCAGAATGTCACGTTCCATGGAAGAATGCTTTCTCTATTTGATCTGTCACTAGAGCTCTCAACATATGACACTCCTGAACATAATATACTTTGATGATAAACTAGATTAACTTTCCCAGTGCAAGTGGAAGGCCACCTGTTGCCAGAATGGCCATATTCCTCGTTGGCTGTCTTGTAGCTGTCATCACTTCAATGCAATCTGCAGCCGACATGCTGGAATATAATGAATGTGTCAGAAGTTGGAGGTCAGCCATCGAAGTACATGAAAACTTGGCTTGCCTACAGTGTCAGCATGGAGGCCTCCCCTATCATCTTGTGCAAAGGATTTCTGCACCACTTGATTTGTTTGCACAGGGTTTGTTGCTGTTGGATGGGACATATTTCTGAGAGGCTTTTTGACAGCCCATTCAAATATTTTCAGTGTGGAAAAAATAGGGCTTCTGGTTTCATGCTCTTCAAATAATAATAGATGGTGTGAAATGCCGAGGAGGACCCAGTGGTGGTGGGGGTCAGTTGTGGCTTTTTAGTGGAAATATCCACAGAGACTGTTAGAAGTGTTTTGATTGGAGTGGAGAGGATTGGTTGGAAAATCAGAGCCACTGAAGAGATCGTGGAGGTGCTCAGTTTCTGCCTTCTCCTCCCTATTCCTCCCTACTAATATATGTGATGTCAGGTCACTTGGGCTACAAACTCTTAATATTGGGAAATATAAAGTGGTGCATCATATTTATTTATGTCAAATATTTATATATCATATACAGTATACTATTAATGAGTTTTCCAGGTTATGATATCATGGGCCAATATGAGATACTTATTTACCATGGAATATCTATTCTTCTTGAACAGTGACATCTGTTTTTGCTAATGGCATCAAGAAGAACCTTTCTGAAGTCTTGGTCAGTATGATGAAAGATTCATTAGTAGTTCCATTGGCTGAAAATAAGAGAGCTTAAAATCAGTCTTAGCTATTGTTAAATGCTTTCTCCAAAACTTTGAAGGCCAAATGAAAAGGGAATTCTGTTCTTGGCTTTGGCTTGGGCAGAGTTTCTCAACCTTGACACTATTGACATTTTGGATTGGATTATTCTCTGTGGTGGGGACTGTTCTGTGCATTGTAGGAGTTGAGCAGCATCCCTGGCCTTACCCACTAGATACCATAACACCTTCCCAGTCATGACAACAAAAACATGTCTCCCAGTGTCCCCAGTTGCCAGACGTCCCCTGGAACCCACGTTGGGGGCAAAACTGCCCCTGATAGAGAACAACTGTGTTAGTTGCATACTGGGTTTCTAGAAGTATTTTATGTTGCAGTATCCTAAAGGAGCAAATTGTATGCGTAGACCCATTCTTCTAATTTTACCTCCCCAGTTTTAACAACAGAATATCAACCGAAAAGGAGTGGGAGGTTTATAGAACTCTATACAATAATTCATATTCAACCATTCTTAAAGTATACGTTTGGGTAACCACGGACCTAAGATTATCTTCTATGGGTTTTGATAATAACAGCAGTGAAAGGAAGTGTTAGTCACTCAGTCATGTCCAACTCTTTGTGACCCAATGGACTTGTAGCCTGCCAGGCTCCTCTGTCTATGGGGATTCTCCAGGCAAGAATATTGGAGTGGGTTGCCATGCCCTTCTCCAGGGGATCTTTCCAACCCAGGGATCAAACCCAGGTCTCCTGCACTGCAGGCAGATTCTTTACCATCTGAGCTACCAGGAAGTTTAATAACAGCAGCAATAGCTCTTATTTATGCAGGGGTAATTGCAGTCCCACACCCTGTGCTAAATCACATGCTATTTCACTTGATCCTTGTAACACATGTAGACATTAACTACGTTTTCATACTCTTATCAGATGAGCATGTGGAAGCTTGGAGCATTTAAATACTTTGCCTAAACTTGTACCCTTAGTAAGAAACAGAGTTTGTGTTTAAATTCAGATGATCCCAGCTAGAACTTGTATAATGAACTACCTACATAATTTCTTCCTTTGTAGACTGGGTTACGGCTGCTCCCAGGGATGGCACGGTCCACAACTGATACTCAGCACATTTCTTTCCAGCATTTTCACATAATTTAGGTCTCAGTGAGTCACATCCTATAATCGTTTTATGAGAACAAACTGGCAAATGGCTAATTTAAAATTATCCCTGTCAAAAGAAGATAAGAAAATTACGTGTGGGTTTGATTAAAAAAAAAAAACATTTTATATCTCTTCTAAAACACTTGTTAAATTTTATCGAGATGTGACCTTTTAAACTTAGACCTCTCATGTCTCAGCAAGCTGTACACTCCGTGGGAATTTGAATCCCCATTCAATATTTAATTTGTGTTAATTAACTCAGTGTTTAATTTTTTCTGTTTGTTTTTTTTCATCTTTAACATTTTCTACATATGTTGACAAAGGGAAATATCTGACTACTACATCCCTTTTTTTTTTCTCTCCTGCCCTGCTGGTAGAGGTTTAGAAACGAGTGAAATTGTCAAAAGTTAGACAAATTGAACAGAACAAAGCAAAAACAAAAGCAGAGACACTTGTTAATCCACAGCCTGCGAAAAAACTGACACATTTGTCCTCATCTATTTTTTCTTAGTCCAGTGTCAGAGCTCCTTTATCCCTCTTCTTTATTTATATATTCTTTTAATCATCACTTTATCTTTACTTATTCAGTTACCATTCCCCAAACTGATGATATACTATAAAAAGAGCCTTTCCCCTTAGTTTTCTTTTTTTTAAAATCAGTGCATTATACCATTTTTTTCATTAGCACTTAGCAGACAATGAGTAAATATTTACTGTCTTATGAAGGCCAGTAGACAAATGATCATAGAAAACAAAGAAACATAGAGGATACAGGCCAAGTGTAGCCATATGGAAGATAACTATACTGCCACTGAATGATGGGCACAGGAAAGACAGTGAATTGCTGTTCCCATAGTTTCAGTCAGTTCAGTTTCTCAGTTGTGTCCGACTCTTTGCAACCCCATGGACTGCAGCACAACAGGCCTCACTGTCCATCACCAACTCCTAGAGCTTACTCAAACTCATGTCCATTGAGTCGGTGATGCCATCCAACCATCTCATACTCTGTTGTCCCCTTCTCCTCCTGACTTCAATCTTGCCCAGCATTAGGGTCTTTTCCAATGAGTCAGTTCTTCACATCAGGTGGTCAAAGTACTGGAGTTTCAGCTTCATATCAGTCCTTCCAATGAATATTCAGGACTGATTTCCTTTAGGATTGACTGGTTGGCTCTCCTTGCAGTCCAAGGGACTGTCAAGAGTCTTCTCCAACACCACAGTTCAAAAGCATCAGTTCTTCGGCGCTCAGCTTTCTTTATGGTCCAACTCTCACATCCATACATGACTACTGGAAAAGCCATAGCTTCGACTAGACAGACCTTTGTCGGCAAAGTAATGTCTCTGCCTTTTAATATGCTGTCTAGGTTGGTCATAGCTTTTCTTCCAAGGAGCAAGCATCTTTTAATTTCATGGCTGCAGTCACCATCTGCAGTGATTTTGGAGGCCCCTTCCCCCCCAAAATAAAGTCTGTCACTGTTTCCATTGTTTCCCCATCTATTTGCCATGAAATGATAGGACCAGATGCCATAATCTTTGTTTTTTGAATGTTGAGTTTTAAGCCAGCTTTTAAATTCTCCTTTTACTTTCATCAAGAGTACTTTGGCTTTCTTTAGTTCTTTGCTTTCTGCCATAAGGGTGGTGTCATCTGCATATCTGAGGTTATTGATATTTCTTCTGGCAATCTTGATTCCAGCTTGTGCTTCATCCAACCCACCTTTTCGCATGATGTTAAATAAGAAGGGTGACAATATACAGCCTTGACATACTCCTTTCCCAATTTGGAACCAGTCTGTTGTTCCATGTCCAGTTCTAACTCTTGCTTCTGGACCTGCATACAGATTTCTCAGGCGGCAGGTCAGGTGGTCTGGTATTCCTATCTCTTGAAAAATTTTCCACAGTTGGTTGTGATTCATGCAGTCAAAGTTTTGGCATAGTCCATAAAGCAGAAGTAGCTGTTTTTCTGGAACTCTCTTGCTTTTTCAATGATCCAGCAGATGTTGGCAATTTAATCTCTGGTTCCTCTGCCTTTTCTAAATCCAGCTTGAACATCTGGAAGTTCACAGTTCACATACTGTTGAAGCCTGGCTTGGAGAATTTTGAGCATTACTTGGCTAACGTGTGAGATGAGTGCAATGTGCGGTAGTTTGAACATTTTTTGGCATTGCCTTTCTTTGGGATTGGAATGAAGACTGACCTTTTTCAGTTCTGTGGCCACTGCTGAGATTTTCAAATTTGCTGGCATATTGAGTGCAGCACTTTAATAGCATCATCTTTTAGGATTTGAAATAGCTCAATTGGAATTCCATCACCTCCACTAGCTTTATTCGTAATGATGCTTCCTAAGGCCCACTTAACATCGCATTGCAGGGTGTCTGGCTCTAGGTGAGTGATCACACCATCGTGGTTTTCTGGGTAATGAGATCTTTTTTGTATAGTTCTTCTGTGTTCTCACCACCTCTTCTTAATATCTTCTGCTTCTGTTGGGTCCATACCATTTCTGTCCTTTATTGTGCCCATCTTTGCATGAAATGTTCCCTTCTTTCTTAAGGAGATCTCTAGTCTTTCCCATTCTACTGTTTTCCTCTATTTCTTTGCATTGCTCACTGAGGAAGGCTTTCTTCTCTCTTCTTGCTATTCTTTGGAACTCTGCATTCAAGTGGATACATTACCCTATTTTACTGATTGCTTTTGAAATACTCTTTATCATGGAGAAGTTTTAAACATATACAAAAGTAGAAAGCCTGGTAAATGAACCCCAATACACTTTCACTCATCCCCAAAAGTCACCAAACTATGGCCAGTCTTGTCACATACTGCATTAGTTATCTACTGGGCTTAAACAAATGATCCCAAATTTAGCAGTTTATAACAGCATACATTTATTATCTCAGAGTTTATGTGGAGTAGGTCTCCAGATGGGGCTTCTTTGGATCCTCTGTTCTGGATCTCTCATAAGATTGTGGTCATCACAAATCTCACCTGAAGGGTCCACTTCCAAGCTTATTCAAGTGGTTGGCAGGATTCAGTTGCAAGAGCTTTTGGTGGAAAGCCTCCATTTATTCCTTCCCAGGTGGACATCTCTGTAGAGCATCTCACAGCATGGAGCTTGCTTCATCAGGCTGCCCACAAGGACAAGAGCAAGAGAGTGAACAAGAAGGGAAATCATGATCTTTTTTTTAAATTTATTTTTGGCTGCACTGGGTCCTCATTGCTGCACACTGGCTTTCTTTAGGCCAGCTGGGGCTCCTCTTTATTGTGGTGTGTGGGCTTCTCTTTGCAGTGTCTTGTCGTGGAGCATGGGCTCTAGGGTGCTCAAGCATTAGTGGTTGTGGTGTCTGGGCTCAGTAGTTGTGGCTCACGGACTTAGTTGCCCCGAGGCATACGGGATCCCCCCAGACCAGGGATCAAACCTGTGTCCCCTTCACTGGCAGGTCGATTCTTAACCAGTGGATCACCAGGGAAGTCCAACACAGTCTTTTGAACCTAATCATAAAAGAGATATCCCATCATCCTTGCTAAATTCTATTCTTAGTGAAAAAAAACACCAAGTCCAGCCCACACTCAAGGGGAAGGAATTACATAAGGGTGTAGTTACCAGAAGGTGGGGATTACTGGAGGCTGTTTCAGCAGTCCGCCCATCACACATATACACTTGCACTCCTTCTACACTCACAGAGTACTTTGAAGCAAATCCCAGATTTCATATCATCTCTTCTGTAATTGTTTCAACATGTATTCCTAAAAAGATAGGGGTTCTTTTGAAAAATACATAACCAAAACACCATTATTACATCTAAAATTTAATGATAATCCTCTAATATTTTCAAATATCCAATCAGTGTTCAAATTTCCAATTGTCTCATTAATTTGTGTGTGTGTTAATGGCTCAGTCATGTCCAACTTTTTGCGACCCCATGGACTGTAGCCCACCAGCTCCTCTGTCCATGGGGATTCTCCAGGCAAGAATACTGGAGTGGGTTTCCATTTCCTTCTCCAGGGTACTTTCCCAACCCAGGGAATGAACCCAGGTCTCCTACATTGCAAGCAGGTTCTTTATGCTCTGAGATACTAGGTATATAGTAATCCATTAAGATAGATTGATATATTTTAAAATGTTTTGTAAATCTCTTTTTAATCTATTGTTTTCCCTTCTTTCTCCCTTTTTCCTTCCTTGTAATTGAATTGACCTATAGTATTTCCTGCAGTCTGAGTTTTACTGATTGGATTCCTGAGTTAAAGTTTGTGCTTAGTTGCTCAGTTGTGATCTGACTCTTTGCGACCCCATAGACTGTAGCCCACCAGGCTCCTCTGCCCATGGGGATTCTCAAGGCAAGAATACTGGAGTGGGTTGCTATATCCTCCTCCAGGGAGTCTTCCCAACTCAGGGATCCAACCCAGGGGTTAATCCTGGATTGCAGATGGATTCTTTATTATCTGAGCCACTGGGAAAGCCTGGGTTAAAATTTACTACATTCTTAATATTTCCCTATATATAAGTAAGTATTGATTTTAAGATGGCACTTTTTACACATTGAAATCAAGGTGCATCTTATCATCAAAGGCATCATATAATTTTTCAGGCGACAGTTACGATACTGTTGCATTGCTTCATGAACAATCTTGTCTGGACTATTTTATCACTTTAATATGTTGACTGTGTTGTTATAACTTGAATTATGTGCATTGTTCCTATTATGTGTTTTGAGTTTAATTACTATTTAATTTTTTTTCCCTAAAAGATTACATTCTGATTCTACGTTGAAAGAAAAAGTAACTGTTAGAGCAGGAAACAGAACCAAAACGGGGGGAGTAAATTTGATTCATCACTGGGCTACTAAAATCCCTTAATGTTTTAGACTGCAAAGCAAATAAGGACATTTGGAGAAGGACTCAAGTCCTGATGTTTGGAACGGATCACAGAAACACCACCGTCAGCATTTGCCAATGGAGTGTCAGTTCCTTGGAATAAAATTCCATAGTCAATAGCAGAGCACCCTTTCAAATTATATTCAACATATATATTATCCTTCAATAAAATACTGTGGAGAAACACAGTGATCAGTGGCTTTGAATATAAAAGTGATTCCTGTTGGATACCTTTTTGTTTGTTTTTGTTTTTCCAGAATATTCTTCTGACTTTCGGAAATGCTAAGTGAAGACAGTGCTAAGAAAATTGCATCACTAGTATTAGTTTAGTTAAGGCACGGGGAAAGGACTAGAAGGAAATATGTCAAAATGTACCAATATTGATGAGATGTGAGACATATATTTTTTCTTTGTATTTTGTTATTGATGTTGTTTTCCTGAATTGTTTGCAATGAACAAGAATACCTTTTAAAATCAAGGGGAATAAAAGCCCTAGTAAATATTATTGAAGCGCTATGTCAGAGAAGTGACAAGTCAGATCGTATGATGGCTTCTGTAGGAGAACCTGTGAGATTTTCAGGCTTGTAGGCTGCAAGATGAGTTTTAGTTCTTGACCTTTCAGGCTCTTGGCAGTCTTCCCGTGGATAGGCTGCAGCCTTCTCCCTTCTTCAGGAGTGCCCCAGCCACCCCTGACTCTGAAACTGTTTCAGTACTGTCTGTGAGGGATGTTCTCCAGTTGTTCATTTTTGCCTTAAGTGCTCAGGTATGATATTCTCATGATGACCTTGGAGTTCAGAAAGGTCTGTTGGATTCTTTAGGTGAAGAATTTTTTGTAGCATCTTAATCATAGACATTTTTACTAAATTTCTAATTTTGTGAATACATGGGAGTAATAAATGACATAAAACACTGTAAAAATAAGTTTAAAGAAATCGTTCCATTAAGTGTGAAAATTTTCAAAATAATAAGATACTTGTATCAGTCTAATTGGCAGGGTCTTTTTTTTTTTCTTAGTTGCTTTGAAAATAATTGTGTGTTTTTCAAATAAATTATCAGATTTGATGAAATGTATTGACCCTGATGCTGGGAAAGACTGCAGGCAGAAGAAGGGGATGACAGAGGACGAGATGGTTGGATGCCATCACTGACATCAGTTGATGCCATCAACTCAATGGACATGAGTTTGAGCAAGCTCCAGGAGTTGGTGATGGACGTGGAAGCCTGGCGTGCTGCAGTCTATGGGGTCACAAAGAGTTGGACATGACTGAGCAACTGAACATCAATAGTAAAAATAAAAAAGAAAAACTCTGTCTTCTAGAACTAAGTTTAGGAGATTAGGGATCTGTCTTTTCTTTCCTTATAGATCTCTTGCTGATAATCTATTTCCTTGATACAAGGTATCATAAATTGTTAGATACATCATGAATTTTATAACAACTTTTCAGAAAAAAAGCACCTATAAAATTACACATTTTGTTTTTTCCTGTAGATGTTCATTCTTCAGTTTATAAGTTTGGCCTGAGCCTAAGCTTTTTCCACATTTGAAGTAAAAAATGTTCTCCTGAGTCTATTTTGGTTTGGACACTATCAGCAGCACCATGGTGACCTTCTCCAATCCACCTCAAAACCTGTCTTTTATAATCTGTTCCTCTTTAGTATATTTATGATTGAAAGACATTTCAAGATGTGTCATAATATTCCAGGCTTGATGAACAATCCCTGTGTGGTTCAAATCATAATTAACTTTTCTGTCATAATTGAATTACATATTAATGGACATTAGACAGTTCTTCAGAATCAACTGTTTCTGATAGAGGGATACTGGTGCCAGAATGATCACTGGAATTCAAGAAAATATATCATCGACTCTTCATAGTTTCGAGAAACCTATGCCTATTCCAAGAGACTTGGCAATTTCTGTTGCTTTTAATTGTGTTGTGTAGAGCGTGACAATATTCTGCAAAGACAATTATTGTTTGTTTCTCTGTTACATTTTAATATATTCTTTTTTGAAGACATTTTCAATGACAATTGGAACCCAAACTTAAAATAAGGTTCAACTACATGCCATGCAAACAAGGCTTATTTCCCAGCTTAGGTGAGACTCAAATGAATCTGTAACCTTCTACACACATGCTAATTTGCACATGTGCAGACATTGACATCTATGTCACAACACATTTCTCTGCCAAGTATCTTTTGGCAAAGACTATAAATTACATACGAATTTGAGATATATTAAAATGTGAAAAGCTCTGCATCTTAGACTTGATAAAATACAGTAATAAATAACACTTATCAATTGTGTGTAATATGTTAGATACCTTGCCTATATTATTCACTTATTTTCATAATTACCCTATAAAACAGTACTGTTACTGTCTCAATTTTACAGATGAAGAAAACCGAGTCTGGGGGAGTTTAAGTCATTAGTCTGAGGAAAAGGCAGAATTGAACCAAACCTTGAACTTGAAGCATATACGATCTTCCCTACTTATCTCTTGGTAAGCCTTATTATTATTTTTTTTTATGCACTATAAAGTCCAATAGAACTTTCTATTATGGAAATGTTCTCTATCTGTCCAACATGGCAGTCACTAGCCACCTGGGGCTATTGAGCATTTGAAATGTGGTTAAAATTTTAATGTTATTTGATTTTAATTAATTTTAATTTAAATGGGTACATGTGTCTGGTGGCTCCCACACTGGAGAGTGCAACACTAGAATGAAGGTCACTGTGGTCTCAGGAAAATTCCAGAAAGTTGACACACAGTTCACTTTTGTGCTTGCAAGTCAGGTCTACACAAGTGCAAATACCCGTTACGTTATTACTTCTCTGGAACACCTTGACTATTCTCATGGCTTTTTGAGATGAGAAAAAACTGGTCAGCAAATCTAAAACAAGAAGGGGAAGCTAGAAAACTGTCCTACCACTGTATGGGGTACTTACTCATGCTCTAGTTAGGTCCCTTATAGGTTCTTCTTAGGTCTACTGTGATGTGTTTTTGTTAACGTTGTTATTAATCTTCTGCATTTGAAAATTTTTCAGTTATCTTATGAAACTTTCCCAAATGTTTTAGAAGGTAACTAGAATTGGTATTACAATTCCTGTTTTACTGATGAGGTAAAATTAAGATTCAGGTTGTGTGATTTGTCCAAGGTCACACAGATACCTGGTGACTTACATGGGACTGGTATCTAGACCTTTGAACTTCTAATCTGTTGTGCTTTCCATTCAAGGAGCTATTTCTCTACTATTGCATTCAAATATATTTTATTTAAAAACAAGCACACATACTAGACAAACTCTGCAGGAAGAAACTCTGACTTTGGGTGGAGATGATTCCAGGCAAGCTGGTAGAATAAGGTATCACCCCATGGGCATTTGTCCCTCCCAAAGGAAGCATTTACCAGTGGCTTGAGTAGTGTCATGATCTTCGTTTTCTGAATTGTTGAGCTTTAAGCCAACTTTTTCACTCTCCACTTTCACTTTCATCAAGAGGCTTTTGAGTTCCTCTTCACTTTTCTGCCATAAGGGTGGTGTCATCTGCATATCTGAGATTATTGATATTTCTCCTGGCAATCTTGATTCCAGCTTGTGTTTCTTCCAGTCCAGCGTTTCTCATGATGTACTCTGCATATATGTTAAATAAACAGGGTGACAATATACAGCCTTGACGTACTCCTTTTCCTATTTGGAACCAGTCTGTTGTTCCATGTCCAGTTCTCACTGTTGCTTCCTGACCTGCATACAAATTTCTCAAGAGGCAGATCAGGTGGTCTGGTATTCCCATCTCTTTCAGAATTTTCCACAGTTTATTGTGATCCACACAGTCAAAGGCTTTGGCATAGTCAATAAAGCAGAAATAGATGCTTTTCTGGAACTCTCTTGCTTTCTCCATGATCCAGTGGATGTTGGCAATTTGATCTCTGGTTCCTCTGCCTTTTCTAAAACCAGCTTGAACATCTGGAAGTTCATGGTTCACATATTGCTGACGCCTGGCTTGGAGAATTTGAGCATTACTTTACTAGCGTGTGAGATGAGTGCAATTGTGTGGTAGTTGGACCATTCTTTGGCATTGCCTTTCTTTGGGATTGGAATGAAAACTGACCTTTTCCAGTCCTGTGGCCACTACTGAGTTTTCCAAATTTGGCATCCGGTCCCATCACTTCATGGGAAATAGATGGGGAAACAGTGAAAACTGTGTCAGACTTTATTTTTCTGGGCTCCAAAATCACTGCAGATGGTGACTGCAGCCATGAAAGTAAAAGACGCTTGCTCCTTGGAAGGAAAGTTATGACCAACCTAGATAGCATATTCAAAAGCAGAGACATTACTTTGCCAACAAAGGTTCATCTAGTCAAGGCTATGGTTTTTCCAGTGGTCATGTATGGATGTGAGAGTTGGACTGTGAAGAAGGCTGAGCGCCGAAGAATTGATGCTTTTGAACTGTGGTGTTGGAGAAGACTCTTGAGAGTCCCTTGGACTGCAAGGAGATCCAACCAGTCCATTCTGAAGGAGATCAGCCCTGGGATTTCTTTGGAAGGAATGATGCTGAAGCTGAAACTCCAGTACTTTGGCCACCTCATGCGAAGAGTTGACTCATTGGAAAAGACTCTGATGCTGGGAGGGATTGGGGGCAGGAGGAGAAGGGGACGACAGAGGATGAGGTGGCTGGATGGCATCACTGACTCAATGGACATGAGTCTGAGTGAACTCCGGGAGTTGGTGATGGACAGGGAGGCCTGACATGCTGCGATTCATGGGGTCGCAAAGAGTCGGACACGACTGAGCGACTGATCTGATCTGATCTGATCTGAGTAGTGTCAGTGTTTTCAGCGTGACACTGCAAGCTGAATGGTTGTGGTGAAAGATCAGTCACTAATTCTGATTTTTCTCAATGTGGCCATTTTTGTTCTTTTTGTGCAGTTTGTAGAGAAAATGAGTGGGTCATAATATCAATTCCTTCTTGGATATTTTGGTTGACTTCAAGTATCATTCCTTTTGTAATTAAGTGGAAGAGGGAAAACAGATGGTCACCTTGTCAAATTTTGTTTTCAAGTCAAATACACACAGCCCTGTTTTCTAAGTAGGTTAATTCCCTTTTAATGGGACTGCTTTAAGATAGGGAGTCCCTGGTGGTTTTGCATAGGCTCTAATGAATATGTACATAGTGTCCACCTGTTTGGACAGTGCACTTGGAATACATGTCTTAATTTGTATAGAAGTGCGCCTGTAATCTTTATTGTCTGGAACAGTCATCCTTTAGCTTCTCTGTGCTTTAGTCTCTTCCGGGCTATACCTTTTGTATATATAGCCAGAGCACATGCAGGGAGCCTTGGTATGTATCTGGGCACTGTAAGCTGCCATTCAGCTGGAGATTAAAGGGATAGCAGGAGATTTCTGCAGATGGTCCCACTATCACCTCATTTTGGTTCCTTTTTGGATCTTGAGAAGGATTTTTGCAGAGATGAAAGAACAATGATTACTCAAAACTGGAAACCATCTCTTTCTTTTTTTAAGTTTTATTTTATTGAAGTATAGTCAATTTACAATGTTGTGTTAATTCCTGCATACAGTAAAGTGATTGTTATACATATGTATAGATTCCTTTTCATATTCTTCTCCATTGTGGTTTATCACGGGATAGTGAATATAGTTCCCTGTGTTACAGTAGGGCTTTGTTGTTTGTCCATTCCGTATATAATAGTTTGCATCTGCTAATCCCAGACTCCCATCCATCCTTCCCCCCCAAACCGTTGGCAACTGCAAGTCTGTTCTCTACTCTTCTGACTCTGTTTCTCTTTCGTGGATAAGTTCATTTGTGTCATATTTTAGATTCCACATACAAGTGATATCATACGGTATTTGCTTTTCTGACTGACTTCACCTAGTATGATAATCTTTAGGTCCACCCATGTTGCTGTAATGGCATTATTTCATTCTTTTTTATTGGAAGCCTTCTCAACCCACCTACTTTTAAGAACAATGAGGACCAATTGATTAGGGAGATCTTAGGCCCTTCTCAGATTTATTCTCTATGTTAAGGAAAAAATAGAAAAAAATACCTTCTATTTTAAAAGAATTTTTTTTTGAGATGTATGAAAATGAGAAAATGAGCTGGTGTTCTTGCCTTTGCCAGTCCTAAAGTTCCTCTTTCACACCTTTTTATGTGTCTCCTTGCTTCCTTGGCCTAGTAAAGTTACACTCTTTCAATCCTCCACGTTACACATAACAGAAGTGGACTTCAAGACAAAAAGAAAGCCCTGATTCTGCCTCTGTTTCTAGAAAAGCATGAGATTCTTGTCACTGCTTTTTTGTTAATCAGTGATCTATTCTGCACCTAATGTGTACTTAGAACTGTATTAGAATTTTTCTTCTTGCCTTGAAGCAGAGCACATTGATTTTTAGAACCATCTTTAGTTAAGAATTTAATTTAAAATCCAATATTATTTTTTAAATGGGTGGCATTCCTCTTGGAGTTCTGAAGTCTTCTGCTTTCTGCTTGTGTGTTGATTTGAGGCAAATCTCCTTTTTTTTTTTTTTTGCTTATTTCATTTACCTAGAAGTAAAGGAGACAACTTAAGCTTAGTATTTTCATGAAATTTCTTTTTAATTATTTTGACATTGTGGCTGGTGGTCTGGTTAATTCATAAAGGATTTGTAGTTACTATAAATTATTACTATCTAAAAATATACAGTTTAGAAGGTTAACTGATACTGTGTACGCACATAAAAAATATTCCCGCATACAGCATGAGTGGATTTCAGTTCAGTTCAGTTAAGTCGCTCTGTCATGTCCAACTCTTTGCGACCCCATGAATCGCAGCACGCCAGGCCTCCCTGTCCATCACCAGCTCCCAGAGTTCACTCAGACTCATGTCCATCGAGTCAGTGATGCCATCCAGCCACCTCATCCTCTGTCGTCCCCTTCTCCTCCTGCCCCCAATCCCTCCCAGCATCAGGGTCTTTTCCAATGAGTCAACTCTTCACATGAGGTGGCCAAAGTACTGGAGTTTCAGCTTCAGCATCATTCCTTCCAAAGAAATCCCAGGGCTGATCTCCTTCAGAATGGACTGGTTGGATCTCCTTGCAGTCCAAGGGACTCTCAAGAGTCTTCTCCAACACCACAGTTCAAAAGCATCAATTCTTCGGCGCTCAGCCTTCTTCACAGTCCAACTCTCACATCCATACATGACCACTGGAAAAACCATCGCCTTGACTAGACGGACCTTTGTTGGCAAAGTAATGTCTCCGGTTTTGAATATGCTGTCTAGTTTGGTCATACCTTTCCTTCCAAGGAGTAAGTGTCCTTTAATTTCATGGCTGCAGTCACCATCTGCAGTGATTTTGGAGCCCAAAAAATAAAGTCTGACGCTGTTTCCACTGTTTCCCCATCTATTTCACATGAGTGGATTTAGGCTTAGTTTATTGGAATATCTTTTAAACTAGAGTATTACATACCAACCCCCTAACCCTTATTCCTAAACGTAGGCTAACAAGGGTTCAATAAAAGATATCTATGTAAAAATCCATTTGATGACCAATTTTGTATATCCTGTGAACATATTGTAGAACCTACATAAGTGTAGATGTAAAAGACAAAACCCTGAATTCTACCATTACCAAATAAATGTCATTAGGGCAGTGGCTACCTGGATGCAAATTCGTTGATGTTTAATTAAATTTGTTTTTAATGAATTGATTGGTCAAAAGACAAGTCTGGGTCATGTGAATTTCCCTATGAATGAGGCTACACTGCAAACACAAATGACTTTGTCACTCAGTCTTGTTTTCCTATATGGTTCTTAAGGAGGGTTCCCTTTGCATTATTTAATGTTTTGGGCTTATTTATAATTCTTGGAGGAAATGTTACACAAAAACCACAAGTATTTCAGATTTATCACTGATATCATTGCATTACTCAGTCAGACTGTGCATGAAACCAGGCATGTTTTTGCCATTTAAAGCTTCCAGAGCAAGAGAGAGCAAAACTGTGCATCTTCAAGGTTAAGCAGATGTGGTAAAAGCACATTCACTCACTGTTTGTTTTGCTAAAAAAGAAAAAAAAAATGAAAGCTCAATATGTGTTACAGCTCTCTTTCCCTTTATTTTTCATTAAATTGCGAAAAGTTGATTATTGTTCCAATGATAACTCCTTTTATTTCTTAAAAGAAATTATAAGAACATACTTTTTTTAAGGTCTGAAAACTCAAGAATCCTTAATTTCATGAAATGTATCTTTTATTTTTTTGATTAATGCATTTGTCTGTGTGATATTTGAAGTTTTCCTGGAAATGGCTTTTGATAGTTTTTTTTAGCTAAGCCGATTTCAGATTTATATGTAAAAAAGGCATATTCACGTTCCTTAGAATCATTTCTAAGAGTGACATCTCCTTAAGGATGCTTTACTCACTGTTGGCCTTTGCACGTGACCTTTAATTTATTTTATTTTTTAAAATTTTATTTTATTTTTATATTTTACATAATTGTATTAGTTTTGCCAGATATCAAAATGAATCCACCACAGGTATACATGTGTTCCCCATCCTGAACCCTCCTCCCTCCTCCCTCCCCATACCATCCCTCTGGGTCGTCCCAGTGCACCAGCCCCAAGCATCCAGTATCGTGCATCGAACCTGGACTGGCAACTCATTTCATACATGATATTTTACATGTTTCAATGCCATTCTCCAAAATCTTCCCACCCTCTCCCTCTCTCACAGAGTCCATAAGACTAATCCATACATCAGTGTCTCTTTTGCTGTCTCGTACACAGGGTTATTGTTGCCATCTTTCTAAATTCCATATATATGCGTTAGTATACTGTATTGGTGTTTTTCTTTCTGGCTTACTTCACTCTGTATAATAGGCTCCAGTTTCATCCACCTCATTAGAACTGATTCAAATGTATTCTTTTTAATGGCTGAGTAATACTCCATTGTGTATATGTACCACAGCTTTCTTATCCATTCATCTGCTGATGGGCATCTAGGTTGCTTCCATGTCCTGGCTATTATAAACAGTCCTGCGATGAACATTGGGGTACACATGTCTCTTTCCCTTCTGGTTTCCTCAGGGTGTATGCCCAGCAGTGGGATTTCTGGATCATAAGGCAGTTCTATTTCCAGTTTTTTAAGGAATCTCCACACTGTTCTCCATAGTGGCTGTACTAGTTTGCATTCCCACCAACAGTGGAAGAGGGTTCCCTTTTCTCCACACCCTCTCCAGCATTTATTGCTTGTAGACTTTTGGATCGCAGCCATTCTGACTGGTGTGAAATGGTACCTCATAGTGGTTTTGATTTGCATTTCTCTGATAATGAGTGATGCTGAGCATCTTTTCATGTGTTTGTCCTTTAATTTATAAAATGAGATTTTTGTATACCTTTTTGTTCTGTATTCCATTTTCTTACTTTTTTTTTGGTGGGGGAGATTTGGAGATGGTCACCAGTATTTATTTTTTCCCCTCTTTGCATTTTAAAGATGGAAAAAAAAAACCTGTAGAAACTCCTAGATTATTATGTAGGATAATAATAATGGTATATGGTATTTACATGAAAGAGTGAAAATGAAAGTCGCTCAGTCATGTCCACTCTTTGTGACCCCATGTACTGTAGCCAAACAGGCTCCTCTGTCCATGGGATTCTCCAGGCAAGAATACTGGAGTGGGTTGCCATTCCCTTCTTCAGGGGATCTTCCCAACCCAGGGATCAAACCCAGGTCTCCTGCATTGCAGGCAGATTCTCTACTGTCTGAGTCACCAGGGAAATCCATGAAAGGATGCTATAATATAAATTAAGAATTTAATTCTGATTTCCTTTCAAATGGTTTTGAATCTGGATATAGTCAGAAAAATGCCTAGGAGATCCTCTGGATGGTAAGCTTCATATTCTTTTGCCACCTGGTTTCTAGCATTGATAACTAGATTTCCATTACTTTCACACTTTGCTGCTGCTGCTGCTGCTGCTAAGTCTCTTCAGTCGTGTCTAACTCTGTGCAATCCCAGAGACAGCAGCCCACCAGGCTCCCCCATCACTGGGATTCTCCAGGCAAGAACACTGGAGTGGGTTGCCATTTCCTTCTCCAATGCATGAAAGTGAAAAGTGAAAGTGAAGTCACTCAGTCGTGTCCGACTCCTAGCGACCCCATGGACTGCAGCCTACCAGGCTCCTCCGTCCATGGAATTTGCCAGGCAAGAATACTGGAGAGGGTTGCCATTGCCTTCTCCGACTTTCCCACTTTAGCCTTCCCCTTATCCTCAGAGCCTATCATCCCTCTCTCACCATCCACTTTCCCTCCCCTGACATGGCTGAACATTATTTCACACTCAGTATTGAATACCAGAGTTTGCTATTAAGTTCAATATCTAACTAAACATGAATGATGAGTGAGTCATATCCATCTGAAAGTTAAAACAGGCTATGGGGCCTCCCCTTCCCCACGCCAAGGATTACAACTTGAAATCAACATTTGTGTCCCCTCAGGGAAAATCATTATGGAAGTTTTAGAACTATCTGCACATTCCCTATTTGATTTCAAATGATAATATAATCAATCCAGGAAAGGAAATCATCCTGAAATTTGATATTATGATTAGAAGTGTAATCTAGCTGAAAGAGAAAATGTCTAATTATTAAATTAGAGGAGTCACAATTCCTCAAGCACAGATTCTGAGCACTGCATTTCTAGAGAAAATGGCTACTTTGGATGAAAAGATACAGTTGACACTTTGCCCATCATGTGGTAAGTGCTCAGTAACTGTTGCATTAAAAATTAGAAGTTAGCACACTCCCCAGACCATAGAAAGCTTTTCTAATTTTTCTTTTGCCATTTTAAAACAGCATACTGATTTATTTCCATTACAAAAAGAAAAATTTCCTTCTAAACCTAGCTAAAAATTTAATTGTAGTGGAGGCGTAAGAGAAGAAAAAAAAAAGAGAGAGAGAGGAAAAAAAAGAGGGCTGAGGGGAGGAAGGAAGGGAAAGAGGAAGAAAAGAGAAGGAAGGAAGGAAGTGAAGACAGTCTGCATTCACATTTGCTTGCTGTCCTAAGATTAAGCCCGACCACACAAAAACCCAGAGGAAGCAAGCATCATTTAACATTCAACTTGCAATTCATTCTGTGACTCTATCATTATGCCAGCTCATTTGTCTGCAGTTTAAAATGTGTTATAAAGTAGAAACTTAGAAGTAAAATTCTTTCACTTCCTGATACTAGAGTGAGCGTAGTACATCTGCGTGTTTTGGATCATTTCTAAGCATTTCTCAAAGGTTTGTTCCTCTTTGCCTGAAAGATGGTGGTTTGAACCATTGAAAATGTTTTCATCAAAACTTTATCAGATCATCATTTCTTTTTAAAAATTCCCTATTGATAGATATTACTATTCAAACAGTTTAACATTCATCACCTTGCCCTTTTAATTTTATTTCTAAAATGTCTCTTGATTATGTCCCCTTTTCTCTCTGCCCTAGGCATTGTCTTTATGTCCTGAACGCCTCTCACCAGAGCTGCTCCTGGGTTGGCTTCTGTTCCTATCTTTCCTAATTTAATTATTTCCTTAGACTGTTGCAGGATTATTTCCCCAAGAAATAGGATAAATCAAGAGGGTTTTTTTTCTTCCCCCCAAAAAACCTTTAGTGGCTTTCATTTGCTTACACAATAAAAGATGAACTGCTTCGAGGTCTTTTATCATCTAGCTCCCCCAATACCTTCCCAGCCTCAACTGCTCTTTTCTCCCTCTATGTGTGTGTGTGTGTGTGTGTATTTGTATCAGTGAGTTCCACAAATGCACTGGAAGCTTCCACATTTCTTCATGAAAGGCTTTGCTGACACTAATTCCTCATCCCAAATGTCCTTACTCTGCTTTTACATGGAAAATCCTAGCTTAACTCAAGTATTACCCCTTTATGAAACACTGGGGGGCCTTCTCCAGCTGAAGGTAATTGTTCTTTCCTCTACCTCCCTGTAGTACTTGGATAAATTATTAAATTATTAGATAATTATTAAATAATTAGATAAATTATTAGAGATGAAATAAGTTTTACAGTCCAGTCAAACTTTATTCAGGAATCACCTTGATGTCAGGTGATTTAGTTTCCAATGAAAGAAACATCAAATAAATTTGGGCAAGTAAAAGTTTTTATTGGTTCGTATAACTAAAAATTGAGCCAGCTGAATGCAGTGCCCAGCTAGTGTTCTCATTTTTTGTCTCTGTTTTCATCCCAGTGATTTCAGACTTCAGCAGACCCTTCACTCCGAACGATAGGAAAGTGGTTCTCAGAAGTGCTAGATTTACATGATATTTTTAGCTCTTAATCTCAGAAGAAGAGAAACCCTCTTCCACAGCACCAATATCATCCTTTTTCTCCCTGGGAGGATTGTTCCAGTTTGCATCATTTGTCACTGTTTCTGGGAAGCTGGGCTCTCTGACTGGTCAGTCTAAGTCACGTGCTCCTCCTTGTGAAGGAGGGAAAGCCCTGTGATGGGCAGATGCACCAGAATATTGTAGAATGAGAAAGAAGCTGTCTCTGAGAGGAAAGTGATTTTTATTACATCCTCTATTGAGTATTTTAATTTTTCCCATTGTTGTAACTCACTGTTGAAGTGTATCTTACCCTTTTAATGCTAAGCTTCTCCAGGACAAGTATCAACACGCATTCAATAAATGTTAGCTAAGTGAAGGACTTATCAGCAGATAAAAAATGAAATGGCACCCAAAGTTACCATTTTAATGGACTGAAGATTCTTTTTTTAACCTTTTCAAAGCCTTATTAGTGAGACTTGATATTTTCCAGTGATTAAGGGAGATTGGAGTTTACAGAAAATAGATGAGAGGATTAATATTTAAGATACACCAAGTTCATATAAAATATTGGATCCCAAACACTTCTAGTTATAATTTGGCTATCAGAAACCAGTTAAATTAAAATGTTTTGAAGTAAAAAAAATGCTTTTAGTAGAGAAAATTTTGATATAGTTTATTACCATCACAGAAACAATTCTACTTAAAACCTGCATTTCTAATCTCTCACAGTTAGACCGTTTTGTTTTGTACTCTTAGAAAGTATGAGGTCTTGCCAACTAGTGTTTTAAGATATTCAAAATGGAAAGTTAAAGACTAGTTCCTCATTTCTCTTCTTAGTAACTTTAAATAATCTAGGAAAATGACCCTGTTTTGCATTTTTTTGCTCTAAATAGTCTAAGTGCTTTATTTAAACTGGTTATCTCATTAGCATGATGCTACACAAGAGAGTTGATCACACTTGGCCACAGTACAGGCAGTACTATGTTGTGAACACCGAATCTATATTGTTTCCTTCAGTGAGCTTTTAATAATTTCTAAGCTTGTTTTCATCAAACCTGTGCTCTAGAGTTTGTTTGGTACAGAGGTTAATTAAGCATTCTGGATTTGGAACCTGATATGAAATCTAACTCTGCCAGTACACTAGTTATCTCTGGATATCCTTAGACAAGCCCTGGATTTTTTACGCATCTGTAAAGTGGGGTTAGTACTCTCTAGCTCAGAGAATTTTGAGTTAAAGGAGATAATGTGATATTGTGTATGGAGTATCTGGGATATTATAAAGGCTCAGTGTAATTTATGGACTATTGTTACAATAACTGTTACTGTACTTCAACTGGTACCTATTGCTTTAGAGAGGAGGAGATCAAACCCAGTCAGGCCTAAAGGAAATCAACCCTGAATACTCACTGGAAGGACTGATGCTGAAGGTCCTTCCTAACTTTGATACTTTGGCTACCTTTGTGACAAGCTGATTCATAGGTAAAAAACCCTAATGCTGGGAAAGACTGAAGGCAAAAGATGAAGGGGGCAGCAGAGGATGAGATGATTAAAGAGCATCACCAACTCAATGGACATGAAATTGAGCAAACTCCAGGAAACAGTGGAGGATGGAGGAGCCTGGCGTATTGCGGTCTATGAGGTCACAATGAGTTGGACATGATTTAGAGACTGAACAACAACAAAGCTGGAAATCACTGGGGAAGGAACATTTGAGCAGTTGTATTAAAAGTACTCCTGCTTAGAATGGAAGATGTGGAAATTAAAAGACAGGACAGTGTCCTTATTTCATCACTGCTAAGATGTCCTGCTTTCAGTCCTTCATGGACTGACGCCTCTACTGCTTGATACTCCCTGCTCTTCACCCCAGTCTCCAGCTCTCCTCTTTCTCAACTGCAGCTACCAACATGTTATGACAAAAGACCCCTCCTCCATGGATGGACCCTGAGGACCATAAGGTCAGACCCAGGGTGACTTTTCACCTCTCTCAAGATAAAAAATATCTTGCTCCATTTGAGATTAAATTTAATCTTTTTGCCAAATGTGAAGCTGCTAGACTCCAGTTTCTTAAATATAAAAGATGTGAGATGAAGCAAGGCATAGCATACAGGGAGATCTAACCAGACATCCCAGAGTCCCAGTGAGACCACAAGTCACAGAGCTTCATTATGACAAGAGTAATGGTAGTAATAGACCCACAGTAGCTTACTTAACCTTCCCTGGCCACGATTCCGGACTGAACACACCGTCTGCTGTAAAGAGCATCTCTGCTTGATATGTGCACGCAGCAGGTGCTCATTCTTACACCGTTTCCCACCCACTGTTGTTTTTTGTTTATAGTAATTTTCAAAACATTTTATTTTGCAAAGATTTTAACCTTATAGGAGTGTGGCAATTTTGGTTAAGAGAATTGTATGCTTTTACCCAGGCTCACCAATTTTGTTTTGAGTGAACATGCGTCAAATATTTTAACTCATTATTAATGAGGGAAACAGGCAATGTTGCAGCCAGTTCAAAGATCAGAAATATGGAAATGAATTTACAAATGAATACAAAACTGGCTTATTCCACAAAGGGGGAGGGAAGTCAGCTGCACCTCCACTTGACAGAATTTATGTATAAGAATTATTTTGCCTCTCTCCGATGACTCACTAGCTTTTAACATTTTGCCACAAATCCTTTATCGTTCCCTTTTTCTCTAATTAAAATTTTCTGAACCCTTTGAGAATAATTTGCATGCATTGTGCCCGCATAAGCATTAATACTTTAATTCAATGTGAATTGTGAAAGAAAACACATTTTCTTACAAAACCATGGCAAGTTACTGAATTCAGAAAATGTAGCGTTGATACAGTACTTATCTTTAATCTATAATCCATGTTTTGTTGTTGTAATAACATTTTATATGGCATTTTTCATTCTCTAGTACTGAGTTCAGTCTGAGGTGATATATCATATATACTTATGTCTCTTTTTTTAATTGAGGTATAATTGACATAAATTATGCTAGTTTCAGGTGTACAACATACCAATTTAATATTTGTATATATTGTAAAATGATCACCACAAATCTAACATCTGTCACTATATATAGTCACAAAGTTTCTTTCTTATGATGAAAATTTTTAAGATCTACTCTCTTAGAAACTTTCAAATATACAATACAGTATAATTAAGTGTAGTCACCGTGTTGGTCATTACATCCTCAGAACTTATTTATTTTATAGTACGCCAGCTTCACCCATTTTACTATTCATCCCTCCACCCTGCCCTTGTCTCTGGCTCCCACCAAGCTGATCTCTGTTTTTATCTTGTCTCTTTAGTTTTCTTTATATTTTTTTAGAAAAATTTTGAAGTTTGTGCATGTTAGAAATTATGGCATTTCTGTGTTTGTGTGTGTGTTGCTTTATTTATGATAATATCCTCAGCTATTATGTCAAAAGGTGTGTGTGTTAGTCGCTCAGTCATATCTGACTCTTTGCAACCCCACAGACTGTAGCCCAACAGGCTCCTCTGTCCATGGGATTCTCCAGGCAAGAAAACTGGAGTGGCTTGCCGTTCCCTTCTCCAGAGGATCTTCCCCACCCAGGGATCGAACCCTGGTCTCCTGCATTGCAGGCAGATTCTTTACTGTTTGAGCTACAGGGAAGTCCTATTATGTCAAAAGCTGACTTTTTAAAAAAGTGCATTTAGACTCCAAAGTGATACTGGGGGGAAAATAGCAAGCATAAATCAGAACATCAAAGTTAAGTCCCACCACTCCTACAGTGTACAAATAGCTGTTGATGAGTTTGCCATGCTTAGTGAACTGAGTAAGTGTAAAAGCTTTTCGTGTGCATTCCTATTTTCAGGCCCAATACAGTACGTTAACCTCAGAATATCAAATTGAATCGGATTCTGAGAAGAGCCACCTGCAAAGCAGTTAGAATGACACTCTTCATTACACCGCCTAGATTTGGGTTTCAGACCACCATAACCGGGGCCTTTTCTAATCTCTCACCTATAGTCAGATACGCACAGCCACCCAAATCAAGGACTCCGTACCTCTTCAGAGTGAAGTCCACCAAAGCCCGTGAAGCTAAGCCCCAAATTGTTAGGAAGAACCTCTTCTTGATGACATTTTTCCTGGCAAGGCCAAATAACCAGCCCCTGCAAGGCTACTGGCCACACAGTATGTCAGCACAAATTATGCAGTCTGGGGCTGAGTGGATGTGTCAGCTGCCCATTAGACCACACTAAAACAGAATTGCTGGGTGCCTGAAGCATGAAGCATGATATTAGATAAAGTGATGAAATTTCACTCGATTAAAGAGCCAGGTCAAGGACAGTTACCTCAGGAAATTCCTTTTTTCCTCAAATATTCTCACAACCTTGATGAATTTATCGTTTTCTTGCTTATTTTTCATTATCGTCTGGGGCTTTATGAGCAATAAAAGGTGCCCTCAGCAGGCACTGACATATTGGAGTGATCAGAATCATAGGTTATATTGATTCAAGAAAGAAAGGGGGGGGAAAAAGATGGAATTGACATTGCCGCAGGTCACAAGCCCTTGGAAATGTTGGATTGATTTGTTTAGACAGTTGTTTGATTTCTCTCTCTCTGTCTTTCTTTAACTCTTTTGTTTTGTTTTTCTTAATAAAGGGATAGGAAAAAGAACAGAAAAAGGTAGTCTTTTTTTTTTTTAAGGCCAGTTGAAGGATAGGAACAGCAGCATATGGCTTGGCAGAAAGTTTTGTTTTTATTTATTTGATTTATAAGGACAGGAGAAAAATGCTTCTTGCAAAGGGCTTCTTTTATCAAAAGGACTTGCAGGCTGAAAGTAAATGATTGCATACCTACGCTGCTTCTCAAATCTGGGTTGGATAACCACAGCTAGCCAGAGTAAAGCAGTTTGACTAATGCACCCACCACCCACTTCCTGGCCTGGTTCCTGTAGGAAAACATTTTTTTTCATTAAGGAAAATATTTTTGGTTCATTAATACTGTACTCTGGCTTATTTTCATTTACAGTAGCATTTGAGAAGCAAAAGAAATGAGAAGTGGGTATTCAGATCACTTGAGTTTCACGCTTACAGCTTAATGATTCTCCCATTCCTCTCCCTCCCCTCTTATCCTGCCATTGAGGGCGAGGTTCTTATGTGAGCATGATATCCCTGAAGGAGTAGCACCAAGGCCAGCTAATCGGATCTTGTAGAACTCTAATTCAGTTGGCTCAGCCGCTCTTTCTTTGGGTCAGAAAATCCTCAGTTGCAAATGGTGTTCTTCAGGGTTTGGGAGGGGGCAGGGAGGGAAGGGTTTGAAGGTATTTGAGAGGAATCAGCTAGCTTTTGGTACCACTTGAGGGTCATTGCTGCAAACTCTCAACTCAATAAATGATTGAGGAAACTTAGTTCAATAAATTTCCCAGGCAATATTTTAACTTTTGTGCTCCAGTTTCATTCCATGTTTGTAGGCTGCTTGAGTTTTTAGAGTCCTATTTTTCCCTTCATAAAATAGGAATAATTTTAGCATATTATATCTCTTCTATCTTATAAGACTATAATGAAGATGAAAAAGGACATCTGTTTACAGATTTGTTGAATTGTAAATAGAAAATGTATTATGTATATTCTAAATGATATCATGATTATATTTCCATACAATATTAATTTTTTAAAATTTTATTTTATTTTTAAACTTTACAACATTGTATTAGCTCCGCCAAACATCGAAATGAATCTGCCACAGGTACACCCGTGCCCCCCATCCTGAACCCCCCTCCCTCCCCCCTCCCCACACCCTCCCCCTGGGTCATCCCAGTGCACCAGCCCCAAGCATCCAGTATCGTGCATCGAACCTGGACTGGCGACTCATTTCATACATGATATTATACATGTTTCAATGCCATTCTCCGAAATCTCCCCACCCTCTCCCTCTCCCGCAGAGTCCATAAGACTAATCTATACATCAGTGTCTCTTTTGCTGTCTCGTACACAGGGTTATTGTTACCATCTTTCTAAATTCCATATATATGCATTAGTATACTGTATTGGTGTTTTTCTTTCTGGCTTACTTCACTCTGTATAATAGGCTCCAGTTTCATCCACCTCATTAGAACTGATTCAAATGTATTCTTTTTAATGGCTGAGTAATACTCCATTGTGTATATGTACCACAGCTTTCTTATCCATTCATCTGCTGATGGGCATCTAGGTTGCTTCCATGTCCTGGCTGTTATAAACAGTGCTGCGATGAACATTGGGGTACACGTGTCTCTTTCCCTTCTGGTTTCCTCAGGGTGTATGCACAGCAGTGGGATTGCTGGATCATAAGGCAGGTCTATTTCCAGTTTTTTAAGGAATCTCCACACTGTTCTCCATAGTGGCTGTACTAGTTTGCATTCCCACCAACAGTATAAGAGGGTTCCCTTTTCTCCACACCCTCTCCAGCATTTATTGCTTGTAGACTTTTAATACTAGTGAACAAAGAATTTCTGTGACCTGGTGAGCTTTACTTACCTGGCATGTGAACCGTAGACACAGTTAGAATTTACACCTGTTTTTTAGCAAATTCCTTACACATTACATGAATGTTTCTATAAATCAAACTTCTTTTATAACAGCATTTCCTAGGTAAGAGTCTCTACCCAAGAAAGAGATACATTAAATGATAGCTTGGTGGATGGACACAAAAGACAGGAAGGCTTCTTGGGTATAGTGCTGGTTTCTCAGTGTCGTCATAATTAATAGAATAAAAGTGAAAGGACAAGTTTTCTTTTTTTTTACTTACAGAAAAAAAGTACAATTACTTGTTACATAGAAATGTTAGATACTCACTTTTGGATCTGATCAACTATAATCTTTCTTTTCTTTTTCCCCTGGAGCCAAGAGGGTTTTTTTGTTGTTGTTGTTTTTCAAAATATTGAAGTGGTTTGAAAGATCAAAAGACAGTTGTGCTAAGTTTTATATTATTAGCATGGAAGTGATAACAGCTTTCTTATCCTTTGGGAGAAGAGGTGGCAGTTGGAGGCTGAGGAGTTCTCAGTGCTGTATCGGCAGGCTTTACACCAAAGTGAAAGCAAAAATAAGAATATCTGCCTGTAATAAGACTGCAGATGGTGACTGCAGCCATGAAATTAAAAGACGTGTGCTCCTTGGAAGAAAAGCTGTGACCAACCTAGACAGCATATTAAAAAGCAGAGATATCACTTTGCCAAAAAAGGTCTATCTAGTCAAAGCTATGGTTTTTCTAGTAGTCATGTATGTGAGAGCTGGACTACAAAGAAAGCTGAGTCCTGAAGAATTGATGCTTTTGAACTGTGGTGTTGGAAAAGACTCTTGAGAGTCTCTTGAACTGCAAGGAGATCCAACCAGTCAATCCTAAAGGAAATCAGTCCTAAATATTCATTGGAAGGACAGATATGAAGCTGAAACTCCAATACTTTGGCCAGCTGATGTGGAGAACTGACTGATTGGAAAAGACCCTAATGCTGGGCAAGATTGAAGGCGGGAGGAGAATGGGACAAAAGAGGATGAGATGGTTGGATGGCATCACCCACTCGATGGAGAAGAGTTTGAGTAACCTCCGGGAATTGGTGATCAACAGGGAGGCCTGTTGTACTGCAGTCCATGGGGTCACAAAGAGTCGGACATGACTGAGCAACTGAACTGAAAAGAGGAGGAGTCTGTTACCTTTTCTCAGTATAATATGAAGGGTAAAGATATACCAGTGGAGATAAAAGTTGCCCAAAGATGGGAGGAATTTTAAACTCCTGTTTCCCTGTTCTTGGTGAGTTGGATTCTGATCTGTTGGAGGCACTTGGCTACCACTCTTTGTGTTCTCAAGGGTCCAAGAGTCAGCTCACCATCTCCTGTGTTTCTTTCTATTCACTTGCTTTGTTCCTGTCATATTATTTTGACCTAATAAAAATCCTTCAATCAACTGCAGAATGGGGAAGGCCCACACCAAGCATAGGTTGGCAAAGTAAAGGTGCATCAATTTTTTTTTAAGATGCCCGAAGAGGCCTTTGACCCATTTTCTTCTTCTTCATCAGATGCTTGGGCAGCAGGAGGCAAGAATTTTATTCTACTTAGAGTCTTCTTGTTTATGATGAAAATTACATGCTTTGTCTGAGCAACAATAAAATAAATTACTTTGAAACCTCTCACTGGCACCTTTAATGAACACAATAGATAGAAGAATATGCTTATCAAAACGTGTCATCCTTTTCTCCATGCTAAACTCAGTAAATATTCCATTAGAAGAAGGGTTTGGTTTCCCATGTGGATTGTGAAATTTCTTGAGTTATATTAAGGCTGTAAATGCAGTTCAAAGCAGCTCAGAGCCTTGCTTTAGGGGATGGGTGCCTTTTATTTTTAATTCTTTCCCCAGAGGTGGTTCTGATTAGCCCAGTGCTTACTGGTGTAATAATGGAAAGGAAATTTCCTACAGGCAACTGCAGCAGAGCCTGAGTTGAGTGTTTGCTACCTTGGGAGAATCAGGTCATGCTCCTATCTGCCAGGGAAACACACGCTCCCTGAGAGAAAAACATCGGGAAAACAGATTCCTCTGACAGGTGTAGAACTTCTGCTGCAGAATCTTCCCAAATAGTGCCCGAGGGGAAACTGTCTTCCTGATCAGATTGTCTCCGCATTTTTTCTTCTTCTTTTTAAAATTTATGTTTTTTGTCTTATTTATTTTGTTTTAACATGGGGAAATTGAAAGGGCAAAATGTTCAGGATGTACATCCCTCTAATGTGAAGGATTCATCATTTCAGCTCTGTACACTGATTTCTGTCATCTCAGCCAACTCGAAGGAAGAGACACATTTCTTTTTCTCTCCATGATGCCTTCAGTGACATGACACATAGATGATGGACTATGCAATGATTTAACCAAGCCTGATCTTTCTGCCTGGGGGCACACACAACACTTAAAGCCTCAGTGAGTCCTTATTTATTTACTGTGATTTTTTTAGATCTCTCTTGAGAAACCATGATAATTAAAACCCACCTCCTTTTTCATCCTTTAAACAGAGAATTTATTTTTCTTATTATAGAACAACTGTCTTCATAAGCCAACATGGTCAGGTTCTAATTATGTGGAAATTCCACACATATTTCAATTGTGAGTCTTTCATTCTTTAATTGCTGGAGTTTTTGTATGACCTCTTCTTTACCTGGGCACTGCACAGAGGAGAAATTGCATGTCCTTGAGTTCTAAGGTTGGTCCATCATTCATGTCACTTTGACTGATTATTTTCCTCCCCCTGTACCACACAGCATAACACTTTCTGCTGGATTCAACTAGATGCATTCCTGTCTGGTTTTCTGTGTTGCAGGTGATGTGATGTGCCAGGGAGTTTGCTTGTAACCAGTGCTGGATTGCCTAAGAGCACTAGAACACGTTTTGAATGACATGAGAATTCCTCTAACACCATTGACATGGTGATTCCTTTAGGTTAAGACATGTCAGTCTTTTTTTTTTTTTTTTTTCTGCCTGACTTATCTAGGTAGGAATTAATATAGGGATGAGTGACTGAACCAAAAAGAGGATGAGGTGTAGTTCTCAGAGATCTGGGTTTTAGATTGATGGTCACAAACATGGAACAGTAAAAATTAAACTACATTCAAAATGATCTCAGGGGAAATCTACCAGTTCCCAAGATCCAGTACATTTAAATGTCATTCAGAACCAAGTTCCAAAATGGCCAGTTGGTCTTAAAACTCATCACGAAATGTGGAAACAAACAGAAACATATTTTGTTTGGGAAGATCCTAACAATTCTCATTCAGGATCATGAATGAGAAGATCAAGCCAGCCTTGTAGAATCTTCCAGGTAGAGATAATAAATAGTAAGTTAAAGGCTGTGAGGTCATAGTGTCCTGGTGAGTCTAAAGAAAACTCAGATTTTTCATGGAATGTTGCTATCCGTGGGGAGACCGAAGAAAATGTTGGGGTCATGAGGGGATTTTCTTCACGATGCTTGACACCAATGGGGATGATCTAGTAGTAAGGGAGACATTCATGATGTAGAGAGAAGGCAGGCTTGAAGAGGGAGTCTCAGGAGTTAGGATGGACTAAGAGAGGGGAGACGGATTCTAGTACACATGTGAAGGGTTGGCTGTAGAGAGGAGCCTAAAAATTTACCCTCTGTAGCACCTAGGGCTCCACCCCAGGTCACAAAACACATCAGTGTCAAGAGCTTCACAAATCTCTTGAGAGAGTGTGTGTATAAATAAAGTCACTGAGCATAAAGATGGAGAATATGTGTTAGAAGTCTGGGGAGAAAGAATAAGTCATGGGATAGTCATCTAGGGCAGTGTCTCTCAGAGTGATCCAGACCAGCAGCATCAGCATCACCTGGGCATTTGTTAGTGATGTGGTTTCTCAGGCCCTACCCCAACCTAACATTCTAAAACATTGGGATTGGACCTGGAAATATGAGTTTTCATGTGCCCTCCAGGTATTTCTATGGTAGTCTCAAGCCTGACAACCACTTGCTCAGGGTAAGAGGAGAGTAATGTATTTTGGGAATGTCGTATGATTGATGGGTAGAAAGAAGGACTTCATTGAGGACAGTGGTCAGGCATTTGAAATGAGATCAATCAGCAACCTGGTGTGATTTTCTTTTTTTTTTTTAATTTTTCTTTATTTTTTTTTTTATTATTTTTTTTTTTATGGAAAAAATTTTCATTTTATTAATTGGGGAGAAGTAGTATACAAATCTTACTGTACATCATGATCTCACTTTTAAAATATTTAAGCATAGGGAAAATATTGGAAGAAAATAGTTGTAATGCATTTCTCTGGTTGATGGTATATAACATGATTTTTGTTGTCTTTTTTTTTTTTTTACGTGAACCGTGAACTTCCAGATGTTCAAGCTGGTTTTATTTATTTATTTATTTATTTATTTAAATTTTATTTTATTTTTAAACTTTACATAACTGTATTAGATTTGCCAAATATCAAAATGAATCCGCCACAGGTATACATGTGTTCCCCATCCTGAACCCTCCTCCCTCCTCCCTCCCCATTCCATCCCTCTGGGTCGTCCCAGTGCACCAGCCCCAAGCATCCAGTATCGTGCATCGAACCTGGACTGGCAACTCATTTCATACATGATATTTTACATGTTTCAATGCCATTCTCCCAAATCTTCCCACCCTCTCCCTCTCCCACAGAGTCCATAAGACTGTTCTATACATCAGTGTCTCTTTTGCTGTCTCGTACACAGGGTTATTGTTACCATCTTTCTAAATTCCATATATATGCGTTAGTATACTGTATTGGTGTTTTTCGTTCTGGCTTACTTCACTCTGTATAATAGGCTCCAGTTTCATCCACCTCATTAGAACTGATTCAAATGTATTCTTTTTAATGGCTGAGTAATACTCCATTGTGTATATGTACCACAGCTTTCTTATCCATTCATCTGCTGATGGGCATCTAGGTTGCTTCCATGTCCTGGCTATTATAAACAGTGCTGCGATGAACATTGGGGTACACGTGTTTCTTTCCCTTCTGGTTTTCTCAGTGTGTATGCCCAGCAGTGGGATTGCTGGATCATAAGGCATGTCTATTTCCAGTTTTTTAAGGAATCTCCACACTGTTCTCCATAGTGGCTGTACTAGTTTGCATCCCCACCAACAGTGGAAGAGGGTTCCCTTTTCTCCACACCCTCTCCAGCATTTATTACTTGTAGACTTTTGGATCGCAGCCATTCTGACTGGTGTGAAATGGTACCTCATAGTGGTTTTGATTTGCATTTCTCTGATAATGAGTGATGTTGAGCATCTTTTCATGTGTTTGTTAGCCATCTGTATGTCTTCTTTGGAGAAATGTCTATTTAGTTCTTTGGCCCATTTTTTGATTGGGTCATTTATTTTTCTGGAGTTGAGCTGTAGGAGTTGCTTGTATATTCTCGAGATTAGTTGTTTGTCAGTTGCTTCATTTGCTATTATCTTCTCCCATTCTGAAGGCTGTCTTTTCACCTTGCTAATAGTTTCCTTTGATGTGCAGAAGCTTTTAAGGTTAATTAGGTCCCATTTGTTTATTTTTGCTTTTATTTCCAATATTCTGGGAGGTGGGTCATAGAGGATCCTGCTGTGATGTATGTCAGAGAGTGTTTTGCCTATGTTCTCCTCTAGGAGTTTTATAGTTTCTGGTCTTACGTTGAGATCTTTAATCCATTTTGAGTTTATTTTTGTGTATGGTGTTAGAAAGTGTTCTAGTTTCATTCTTTTACAAGTGGTTGACCAGAGTTCCCAGCACCACTTGTTAAAGAGATTGTCTTTAATCCATTGTATATTCTTGCCTCCTTTGTCGAAGATAAGGTGTCCATATGTGCGTGGATTTATCTCTGGGCTTTCTATTTTGTTCCATTGATCTATATTTCTGTCTTTGTGCCAGTACCATACTGTCTTGATAACTGTGGCTTTGTAGTAGAGCCTGAAGTCAGGTAGGTTGATTCCTCCAGTTCCATTCTTCTTTCTCAAGATCGCTTTGGCTATTCGAGGTTTTTTGTTTTTCCATACAAATTGTGAAATTATTTGTTCTAGCTCTGTGAAGAATGCTGTTGGTAGCTTGATAGGGATTGCATTGAATCTATAGATTGCTTTGGGTAGTATACTCATTTTCACTACATTGATTCTTCCAATCCATGAACATGGTATATTTCTCCATCTGTTAGTGTCCTCTTTGATTTCTTTCACCAGTGTTTTATAGTTTTCTATATATAGGTCTTTAGATTCTTTAGGTAGATATATTCCTAAGTATTTTATTCTTTCCGTTGCAATGGTGAATGGAATTGTTTCCTTAATTTCTTTTTCTGTTTGCTCATTATTAGTGTATAGGAATGCAAGGGATTTCTGTGTGTTGATTTTATATCCTGCAACTTTACTATGGTCATTGATTAGTTCTAGTAATTTTCTGGTGGAGTCTTTAGGGTTTTCTATGTAGAGGATCATGTCATCTGCAAACAGTGAGAGCTTTACTTCTTCTTTTCCAATTTGGATTCCTTTTATTTCTTTTTCTGTTCTGATTGCTGTGGCCAAAACTTCCAAAACTATGTTGAATAGTAATGGTGAAAGTGGGCACCCTTGTCTTGTTCCTGACTTTAGAGGAAATGCTTTCAATTTTTCACCATTGAGGATAATGTTTGCTGTGGGTTTGTCATATATAGCTTTTATTATGTTGAGGTATGTTCCTTCTATTCCTGCTTTCTGGAGAGTTTTTATCATAAATGGATGTTGAATTTTGTCAAAGGCTTTCTCTGCATCTATTGAGATAATCATATGGTTTTTATTTTTCAATTTGTTAATGTGGTGTATTACATTGATTGATTTGCGGATATTGAAGAATCCTTGCATCCCTGGGATAAAGCCCACTTGGTCATGGTGTATGATCTTTTTAATGTGTTGTTGGATTCTGATTGCTAGAATTTTGTTAAGGATTTTTGCATCTATGTTCATCAGTGATATTGGCCTGTAGTTTTCTTTTTTTGTGGGATCTTTGTCAGGTTTTGGTATTAGGGTGATGGTGGCCTCATAGAATGAGTTTGGAAGTTTACCATCCTCTGCAATTTTCTGGAAGAGTTTGAGCAGGATAGGTGTTAGCTCTTCTCTAAATTTTTGGTAGAATTCAGCTGTGAAGCCGTCTGGACCTGGGCTTTTGTTTGCTGGAAGATTTTTTATTACAGTTTCAATCTCCGTGCTTGTGATGGGTCTGTTAAGCTTTTCTATTTCTTCCTGATCGAGTTTTGGAAAGTTGTACTTTTCTAAGAATTTGTCCATTTCTTCCTCGTTGTCCATTTTATTGGCATATAATTGTTGATAGTACTCTCTTATGATCCTTTGTATTTCTGTGTTGTCTGTTGTGATCTCTCCATTTTCATTTCTAATTTTATTGATTTGATTTTTCTCCCTTTGTTTCTTGATGAGTCTGGCTAATGCTTTGTCAATTTTATTTATCCTTTCAAAGAACCAGCTTTTGGTTTTGTTGATTTTTGCTATGGTCTCTTTTGTTTCTTTTGCATTTATTTCTGCTCTAATTTTTAAGATTTCTTTCCTTCTACTAACCCTGGGGTTCTTCATTTCTTCCTTTTCTAGTTGCTTTAGGTGTAGAGTTAGGTTATTTATTTGACTTTTTTCTTGTTTCTTGAGGTGTGCCTGTATTGCTATGAACTTTCCCCTTAGGACTGCTTTTACCGTGTCCCACAGGTTTTGGGTTGTTGTGTTTTCATTTTCATTCATTTCTATGCAAATTTTGATTTCTTTTTCGATTTCTTCTGTGATTTGTTGGTTATTCAGCAGCGTGTTGTTCAGCCTCCATATGTTGGATTTTTTAATAGTTTTTCTCCTGTAATTGAGATCTAATCTTACTGCATTGTGGTCAGAAAAGATGCTTGGAATGATTTCTATTTTTTTGAATTTACCAAGGCTAGCTTTATGGCCCAGGATGTGATCTATCCTGGAGAAGGTTCCATGTGTGCTTGAGAAGAAGGTGAAATTCATTGTTTTGGGATGAAATGTCCTATAGATATCAATTAGGTCTAACTGGTCTATTGTATCATTTAAAGTTTGTGTTTCCTTGTTAATTTTCTGTTTAGTTGATCTATCCATAGGTGTGAGTGGGGTATTAAAGTCTCCCACTATTATTGTGTTATTGTTAATTTCTTCTTTCATACTTGTTAGCATTTGTCTTACATACTGCGGTGCTCCCGTGTTGGGTGCATATATATTTATAATTGTTATATCTTCTTCTTGGATTGATCCTTTGATCATTATGTAGTGACCATCTTTGTCTCTTTTCACAGTCTTTGTTTTAAAGTCTATTTTATCTGATATGAGTATTGCTACTCCTGCTTTCTTTTGGTCCCTATTTGCATGGAAAATCTTTTTCCAGCCCTTCACTTTCAGTCTGTATGTGTCCCCTGTTTTGAGGTGGGTCTCTTGTAGACAACATATGCAGGGGTCTTGTTTTTGTATCCATTCAGCCAGTCTTTGTCTTTTGGTTGGGGCATTCAACCCATTTACGTTTAAGGTAATTACTGATAAGTATGACCCCGTTGCCATTTACTTTATTGTTTTGGGTTCGAATTTATACACCATTTTTGTGTTTCCTGTCTAGAGAATATCCTTTAGTATTTGTTGGAGAGCTGGTTTGGTGGTGCAGAATTCTCTCAGCTTTTGCTTGTCTGAAAAGCTTTTGATTTCTCCTTCATACTTGAATGAGATCCTTGCTGGGTACAATAATCTGGGCTGTAGGTTATTTTCTTTCATCATTTTAAGTATGTCTTGCCATTCCCTCCTGGCTTGAAGAGTTTCTATTGAAAGATCAGCTGTTATCCTTATGGGAATTCCCTTGTGTGTTATTTGTTGTTTTTCCCTTGCTGCTTTTAATATTTGTTCTTTGTGTTTGATCTTTGTTAATTTGATTACTATGTGTCTTGGGGTGTTTCGCCTTGGGTTTATCCTGTTTGGGACTCTCTGGGTTTCTTGGACTTGGGTGATTATTTCCTTCCCCATTTTAGGGAAGTTTTCAACTATTATCTCCTCAAGTATTTTCTCATGGTCTTTCTTTTTGTCTTCTTCTTCTGGGACCCCTATGATTCGAATGTTGTAGCGTTTAATATTGTCCTGGAGGTCTCTGAGATTGTCCTCATTTCTTTTAATTCGTTTTTCTTTTATCCTCTCTGATTCATTTATTTCTACCATTCTATCTTCTAATTCACTAATCCTATCTTCTGCCTCTGTTATTCTACTATTTGTTGCCTCCAGAGTGTTTTTAATTTCACTTATTGCATTATTCATTATATATTGACTCTTTTTTATTTCTTCTAAGTCCTTGTTAAACATTTCTTGCATCTTCTCAATCCTTGCCTCCAGGCTATTTATCTGTGATTCCATTTTAATTTCAAGATTTTGGATCAATTTCACTATCATTATTCGGAATTCTTTATCAGGTAGATTCCCTATCTCTTCCTCTTTTGTTTGGTTTGGTGGGCATTTATCCTGTTCCTTTATCTGCTGGCTATTCCTCTGTCTCTTCATCTTGTTTAAATTGCTGAGTTTGGGGTGTCCTTTCTGTATTCTGGCAGTTTGTGGAGTTCTCTTTATTGTGGCGTTTCCTCGCTGTGTGTGGGTTTGTACAGGTGGCTTGTCAAGGTTTCCTGGTTAGGGAAGCTTGTGTCGATGTTCTGGTGGATGGAGCTGTATTTCTTCTCTCTGGAGTGTAATGAAATGTCCAGTAATGAGTTATGAGATGTCTATGGTTTTGGGGTGACTTTGGGCAGCCTGTATCTTGAAGCTCAGGGCTGTGTTCCTTTGTTGCTGGAGAATTTGCTTGGTATGTCTTGCCCTGGAACTTGTTGGCCCTTGTGTGGTGCTTGGTTTCAGTGTCGGTATGGAGGTGTTTGATGAGCTCCTGTCAATTAATGTTCCTTGGAGTCAGGAGTTCCCTGGAGTCAGGGTTTGGACTTAAGCCTCCTACTTCCAGTTATCGGCCTTAATTTTACAGTAGTTTCAAAACTTCTCCTTCTATACAGCACCACTGATAAAACTTCTACGTTAAAGATGAAAAGTTTCTCTACTGTGAGGGTCACTCAGAGAGGTTCACAGCGTTATATGGAGAAGAGAAGAGGGAGGAGGGAGTTAGAGGTGACCCAAATGAGATGAGGTGGAATCAATAGTGGAGAGAGTGGGCTAGCCAGTAGTCACTTCCTTATGTGCACTCCACAACTGGACCGCTCAGAGATGTTCACGGAGTTATACAGGGAAGAGAAGAAGGAGGCAGGAGACAGAGGTGGCCAGAAGGATAAAAGGGGGAAATGAAAAGGAGGGAGACAGATCCAGCCAGTAATCAGTTCCTTAAGTGTTCTCCACCGTCTGGAACACACAGAAATTCACAGAGTTGGGTAGAGTAGAGAGGGGTTAGGGAGGAGATACAGGTGACCTGGTGGAGAAAGTGGAGAGTCCAAAGGGAGAGAGAGCAGTCAAGCCAGTAATCTCGTACACTAGTGAAAAATGGGTCCTGAAGATTGGGTTCTTAAAGGTACAAAATTGGTAACAAATACATAAAAACAAAAATTAGAAATCTAGAGTAGAGTTTGGAATTTCAAAAATGCGATGTTAATGAAAAGAAGGAGGAAAAGAAAGAGAGAAAAAACTAACAAAGAAAAACAAACAAGGTCGTGAAAGTAATAAAGAAACTACAGGTACAAAATTGATAACTAATACCAAAAAGCAAAAATTAAAAATCTAGAGTAGAGTTTGGAATTTCAAAAATACAACGTTAAAAAAAAAAAAAAGAAGAAGAAGAAGAAGAAAAATAAAGAGAGAAAACAAACAAACCAACAAAAACAATGTCGCAAAAATTATAAAGAAAATACAGGTACAAAATTGATATCAAATACCAAAAAGCATAAATTAAAAATCTTGAGTAGAGTTTGGAATTGCAGATATACGATGTTATATAAAAGAAGAAGAGAAAGAAACAGAGGAAAAAAAAAGTCACAGAAATTATGAAAAAAACTATAGGTACAAAATTGATAACATATATCAAAAGGCTAAAATTAAAAATCTAGAGTAGAGTTTGGAATTTCAAAAATACAATGTTAAAGAAAAGAAGAAAAAGAAAAAAGAAAAAACAAAAAAACCACGGTCAAAAAATTATAAAATATATATATGAAGTTTGCTGAAGAAGAAAAAAAAAATAGGGTCTTTTTTTTTTTTTTGCAAAGTAATAGTTATAAAAGTGAAAATTAAAGGACAATAGAGGACTTAAAAAAATTTTTTTTTTTAATTAAAAAAAAAAAAAGAAAGATTGATCGTAAAAATAGTAAAAATATATCTAGGTCTTTCTCTGGTTTTGTTGTGAGTATTGTGGGTTCAGTTCATTTTTGGCAGTTCCTTAGTCCGACTTATATTTCTCAAGATCTATAGGCCCCTTCCTATGTAATCCGTAGTAACCACAGGGTTTTAATCTATGGCCTGTAGCTTCCAAGGCATTTCCCTCTGTTATAGCTTCTTCTGTTTGCTGGTCTCTTCAGTGTCTGGTTCCCGCCCTGACACAAAGGGGATGGTTGAGGACACTATTTTTTTTTTTTTTTTTTTAATTTAGGCTCACTTGTTCAGCCGCGCTGTGGGGAGGGAGGGAGGGATGCTGCAAACAGATAACACTGGCGTGCGCTCGCAGTGCCTCAGCCACACTGGGTCTGCCCCCGCTCAGGGCGCGTGTAGCCTCCCTGCCCACACTGCTCGGGCTCTAGGTTGTTCCGCCGGGAACAATCAGAGGCCGGCCCTGGGCTGAGCTCCCAGGTCCAAGCCGCTCAGGTTCAGGCACTCGGGTAGTCCTCAGAGGCGCAGACTCGGTTGGGCCTGCGTTTTGTGTTCTTCCCAGATCCGAGCAGCTCAGGTGATGAGGTGTTTGGCGGGCGCCAATGCTGCGACTTATCGCCTCCCCGCCACTTGGTTATCTGGGTGTAAAACCGGCGCACCTTCTCAGGCAGATGTTGACCATCCAGACCCCCAAGAAGTTTTAGTTAGCAAAGAAGCCTGCTTACAGTTTTATAGATAGTGTCTCTCTGGGGCTGCGATTGCCCCCTTCCGGCTCTGGCTGCTTGTCACCGGAGGGGGAAGGTCTGCAGCCGGCTATCTCTGTTCAGTCCTTTGTTCTGTGCGCGGGCCTGGCGGTGTCTTAGGTTAGGGCTGGCTTTTCGCGTGGTAGATATCCCACAGTCTGGTTTGCTAGCCCAAATTATTTCGCTCAGATCGCGCTCAGGACATTCGGCCCGATTCTTACTCTAAGGGACACAGCCTGCGCCGCACTTCCCTGCCCAGCCCCCGCTTGCTAATGCCGTGTGCAGGCGTCTGCGCTGCTTCTCTGCTGGGGGAGTTCCCGTAGGGCTCACAATCCGCGATTTTTAATTGTTTATTTTTTTTTTTCCCCTCCCTTTTATGTTGCCCTCTGTGCTTCCAAAGCTCGGCACAGATTCGGCAGTGAGAGGGTTTCCTGGTGTTTGGAAACTTCTCTCTTTTTAAGACTCCCTTCCCGGGACGGAACTCCGTCCCTCCCTCTTTTGTCTCTTTTTTTGTCTTTTATATTTTTTCCTACCTCCTTTCGAAGAGTTGGGCTGCTTTTCTGGGTGCCTGATGTCCTCTGCCAGCATTCAGAAGTTGTTTTGTGGAATTTACTCGACGTTTAAATGCTCTTTTGATGAATTTGTGGGGGAGAAAGTGTTCTCCCCGTCCTACTCCTCCGCCATCTTGGCTCCTCCTCCCTGGTGTGATTTTCTACAGCTGTGACCATCTCTATGGGTGGACAGAGCATGCTGATTACATTTAATCTGGCCTGAGGATTTTTCAGGTGATGATAATGAGACATGATTGTTAGGAATATATGCAAAGGTGTAATATAGTGGTGGGCCCATCACAAAGTAGATGAGTTGGGAAACCCAGAGAAAATATATAAATAATGTCTAATGGCACCTCATGGGGTCAAAGTTTCTTAGAGTTGGAGTATTAGCAAGAATGAGCTTCAAGGACAGAATGCTTGAAATTGCAGTTATGGAGGGGTGAGGTTATGTTGCTGGTAATGACTAGTCTGGGGTATGACCTTTGAAATGAGTGGCTTAGATGGAATAGAGAATGTGAGAGTTGGAGGACTGGGCGTCAAGACACTGAGGGTCTCGGATATTGGAAAGATCATATATATGGGTACTGGAGTCACAAAATATGTTGGAGAAATGGCAGTGAGCCAGGAGCTAAAATCTTTAAGGAATTAGAGTAGCTGGGGTTCTGTAGGTGACTGCAGCAAGTTGGAGTTGTGATTGATAAAGACTAATGAGATGACATTCAAAGATGAGGATTTTTGTCATTGTTTTTGTGATGTGATGCGATATAAAATCAGAAGGACACCCGCCCTGCCTCCAGGCCTCGTGTTGCAAGAGTCTTGCAAGGTGCAACAGCCACCACTTCAGAGGGCTGGGTGAAAATTAATTTCCTGGAAGGAGACTCAATTCATTTAGAGCAAGAAGTGAAAGCGAAGTTCTGAGAAGAACTGAGCATGAATTCCAGAATACGATGTGGAAGGGTTCCAGGAATTGGGGATGGGCATAGATTGGATGAGAAAAGGGAAACTATCAAGACACTGAGGAAAGAGTCCAGGAAATTGAGAGATGACTGAAAGTCTTGGCTTCTTGTGGGGCCTAATATCCATCAGTGCTCAGTCACGTCCTACTCTTTTGCAACTCCATGGACTGTAGGCTGCCAGGCTCCTCTGTCCATGGAATTTTCCAGTCAAGAATGCTGGAATGAGTTGCCATTTCCTTCTCCAGGGGATCTTCCCATCCCAGGGATCGAACCCATGTCTCCTGCATTGGCACATGGATTCTTTACCACTGAGCCACCAGGGAAGCTCCAAAAGGAAGCATGGCAACATGAGATTTGTGTAGATGTGCTCAACATAGATATCAAGGTCAAGGCTGGAAGTATTGTAGGGTAATGGGCTGTGGATGTCTTTCCAGGAGGGTCCTGAGATCCTCTCTTTTACTCCTGATGACAGTGAGGGCTTCCCAGGTAGCATTAGGGCTAAAGAGCATGCCTGCCAATGCAGGAGATGTAAGAGACATGGGCTCAATCCCCAGGTTGGGAAGATCCCCTGGAGGAGGCAGTGGTAACCCACTCCAGTGCTCTTGCCTGGAGAATACCATGGACAGAGGAACCTGGTGGGCTACAGTCCACAGGGGCGCAGAGAGTCGCACACGACCAAAGTGACTTAGTACGCATGGTGGTATGAGACCAGGGATGGGCGGCCTTATTCTCAGTATCTGGAACTCTAGGAGAATTGTGGAGGGAAGGGTGATTTTCTTCCCGTGATGTCCAATCAGAGTAGATTTGGAAGCATGTATTTGAAAATGGTGTCGGAAATGAGTTGAAGAGCAGATGAGTCAAGGCTTCTTTAATTTCAATACCCCAAACTATGCCCTACTTGAAAGTTACAGGGTGGCCTATTACCTATTCTTATCTTATTACAGGGTAGTCACTTATCTATTCTTATCTTCTTTAAGCCTTGCAAGTGAAAAAATTTTTAAAAAATGAGATATGAAAAGTACCTGAATTTGTATCCATTTAACCCTTCAGTTTTGTGAGATCCAGTGATTGTACCTGAGTTGTTTCCATTGGTATAATTTCCAGCAAGAAAGACCACTTCATTCCATGTTGGTGCCCTATTCATTCCCCTAGCGTGTTCATATATGAGGAGGTATTTGGTTTGTTTACCAGTGAAGAGATGCTCTTAGGAACCAGCATACTTGGATGGCTTGAGCAAAGGTCCTGGGTGTGAGAGGTGTACTTAGGATGCAATAATTCATACTTTTCTGGGGATGCACATCTGGAATGCAGAGATGGGGACTACTGAAAAAACAGCTCTTTTAGATTCTAAATACTTTGAGAACAGCTAACTCCCATGGCAATCTCTTCAAATCTGGTAAGAATGTCAAGGTCTCTGGGCCCTACACACTCAGCTTGCGCACTGTAAGCCAGTAAGTACTCTGTGTGAAAATGCTTGGATGAAATTAGAATTCTTGTAATGCGTCTTTAGTGGCAGAACATCATTTGCAGAATGACAAGTCCCGTTAGAAAATGTACACCCCTCCACCCCCACCCTTGGCTTAATGTGTGGCAAGGGAAAGGACTGATGCAAAAATAATACCTCTTCATGAGTTAAGATCAATTGTAGAAAAAATTAAAGAAGAATTATGTATGTTCAAGGAAATGAGTAATGGAGAAATCTCTGGATGGCTTCTGGCAACTTTGATATCTGCAGGGAGTTGGAGGGATGAGAGAAAGAGATCTGCTTCTCCAAGGTGTGTACTAAGAAACAGAACAAGACAAAAACAAACATGAAATGACAACCAGAAAAAACCCTTTAAACCTGAAAGGAACACTTGCCTTTAAAGTGCAATGTCAATCATTTTCTCACTCACTTCCCTTTTTTATTGACTATTACTACCAGCCATGGTTAGTTTCTTTTCAGATAATTTCTGAGAAGAGAAAATATCATTTTTAAAAACATAAATGTATCTATTATTACCTGTATCATACCCTGTATCTATTATTCTACAATTTTGTTTTTAATATATTTTATTTTATTTGTCTTCTAATTGAAGGATAATTGCTTTACAGATTTTTGTTGTTTTCTATCAAATATCAACATGAATCATCTAATGTATTTTAGACCTGAAGATTTCCTATAATCTTTCATTCAGTTGTTTAATGTTCTATGTATATTTAATGACATAATTTATATAACCTATCCCTGTTAACCTTTAAATGTCTTTCATCTGGTACTATTATAACAAAACTGCAGTTGATATCCTTGTGCATATATTTTTGTGCACTAAAGCAAATCTATCAGAGGACTAAATTCATAGAAGTATAATTCCTGCATCAAAGAATACATGCATATTTTTTATCTTATTAAAGTGTTCTATTTCAGGTTTAAAGTGTTCTTTTGAATCAATAGCAGAAGATGAGAAATATGTAAAACTAAGTAATGGTAAAGGTAACAAGAAAAGAAAGAGTTGGTTAATAAGCAAGTAAAAAGATAAAATATCCTCATAATTAAAGAAATGAAAATTAAAACAAGATACCATTTTACCAATAAGTCTGATTCCACATTTCGTTGGTGAAGATGGGGAACCCAGCACAGGCATGTGCTGTTGGTGGTGGTGTAAGCAGTCATCCCTTGTTTTGGAAGATGCTTCAGCAACAGCTCTGTCAATATTTTTACTCCTAAATGCCCTGCCTCTTGGCCTGGACCTACGATTAGCACACATGATTAGAGAAGCTCTTTAGACACTGATTTGGCTTCCCTTGTGGCTCTGGTAAAGAATCCTGCAGTGTGGGAGACCTGAGTTTGATCCCTGGGTTGGGAAGATCCCCTGGAGAAGGGAAAGGCTACCCACTCCAGTATTCTGGCCTGGAGAATTCCATGGACTGTATAGTCCATGGAGTCACAAAGAGTCGGACACGACCAAGCGACTTTCCCTTTCCCTTTAGACACTGATTATATGTTTCATTTTCGAAAGCTGTCTGACTTACCTCATTATGGGTTGATTTACTAATTTGAGTCTTAAGTCTTTTTTTTTTTAATTAATTCATTTTTGGTTGTGCTGGGTCTTCGTTGCTGCCTGTTGATGTTCTCTAGTTGCAGTGATTGGGGCTGCTCTTCATTGCAGTACATGGGCTTCTCATTATGGGCTTCCCGTGATGCAGAGCAGAGGCTTTAGGTGTGCAGGCTTCAGTGGTTGCAGCATGTGGGCTCAGTAGTTGTGGCTTACAGACTATAGAGAGTGGGCTCAGTAGTTATGGTGCATGAGCTCTGTTGCTCTGTGGCATGTGGACTCTTCCTGAACCAGGGATCTAACCTGTGCCCCCTACATTGGCAGGTGGGTTCTTGTCCACTATATCACCAGGGAAATCCTAAAGGTGTTTTTTTTTTAATTCATTTATTTAATGTTTATTAGGCATCTACTATGTGCCAGTGGGAAAACAGTGGGGGGCACAGTGATGATTAGCAGTGGAGGGACAGACAAGACTTCTGCTCTCACAAAACTTACATGTTAATGGAGGAAGTTAGCAGCAAGCAAATATATTTGATGTATAGCAGAAGATGATAAATCCTGTGGTGGGGACAAAACAGAAGAAGTGGTGGTAAGTGCCTGGAGGGCTATTCTATAGCATGCCAGAGAGTCTCTCTGAAGAGGTGATATTTAAGCTGAATGATGAATGATAGGAAAGAGGTGGCTATGCAAAGACCTGGAAGGGGCCCACCAAGCAAGGAACATAGCATGGGCAACAGCCCTGGGCGGGCAGGAGGACCAGTGTTACACAGTGAATTGTGGTGGTGGTTTACTCACTCAGTTGTGTCCAACTCTTTGTGACCCCACGGACTGTAGCCCGCCAGGCTCTTCTGTCCATGGAATTCTCTAGGCAACAATACTGGTGTAGGTAGCCATTTCCTTCTCCAGAGGATCTCCTCTACCCTGGGATGAAACCCAGGTCTCCTGCATTGTAGGCAGATTCTTTACCAACTGAGCCACTAGGGAAACCCTGAATTGTGCCCTCCCAAAATCCGAATGTATTTGAAGAAAGGGCCTTTAAAGAGGTATGCAAGGTTAATGAGGTCATAAACTCAGGGCTCTAATCCAGTATGACTCGTATCCTTGTAAGAAGAGGAAGAGACACTAGGCATATGCATGCCATGAAGGAAGGCCAAGTGAGGACACAGTGGGAAGGCAGCCCTCTGCAAGCCAAGGGAAGATGGCTTAAGGAAACGTAGCCCATTTGGTTTGGGTTTCCAAGCTCCAGAACTATGAGAAAATAAATACCTGTTGGTTAAGCCACTAGTCTGGTATTTTGTTATTGTAGATTGAGTATACTAAGACAACCAGTGTGGCTGAAGCTTAGTGTCCAGGACTTAAAAGCAAGGACATGGAGTTTGAGATGTAGGCAGTAGCCAGGCTCAGGATGACAGGGCTTTGAGGGCCAAAGTTAAGAGGCTGGGTTCCATTCTAAGTGTAAAGCTATGTGGGGGTACACTTAAAAATCTTGCTCTGATTGCTTTGATGAGAGTGGGCTGGAATGGATAAACAGGCAGTAGAGAGGACATGAGGAAGCCTTCACAGAAGGCCAGAAGAAAGAACAGATGCTGCTGTTGGCTAGAGCGTAGAGACAGAGACTGAGAGGTAAACAGAGGGGGGACATGGTTTGCTGTGAGGGAAGCCAAGGGGAACCCTCCCCAGTGTTGTACCAAGAGGTGGTAGGAGTGATCCAAACAAAAAGAGATGCACTGTCTACAGAGACTTTAAAGACATTAATAACATTGAGCAAAAGTCCTCTGCTTTTTATTGTCATCATATACTGGCAATTCCAGACAATGTCCATGATAAAGCATTCCTCCTGGCAAGCTTGGAAATCTGTCAGCATCTCCCACCACCCACCTGCCTTGGTCCAGATGCTGGGAGAGGGAGTGTGAGCCTAGTAAGTGCACTCACTGGCGCAGGAAAGCTGAGAGTCTCAAGTTCTTCACTGTAAGACAGTGACTTCCCCTACTTCCTAAAGAGAGTGGATAACGGTGTGAGTGGACAAAGCAACAGAATCCCTTCTGCCAGCACTTTCCCATAGAATGGAACAGGGCAGATCCCTCCTTTGCACCTGAGGCACACACGTAGGGAGAGGTGGCGAGGCAGTCCTGAATTCTCCTTTCTGTTCTGTTATCTGTTGAAATTAGAGTTTCAAAGTGAAATCAACTGCAATTCAAACCTTTAGACAAATGGTCAAGGCCATGGTCAACCATGGGCAAGGCTGTCCCCTGAGGAAGGGGGGCCAGCAGCATGTCAGGGCAGCCCAGCTCCTCTTGGGCCACTGCCAACACCCACCAAAGCTGAGGATCATCTCTTGGCACACATGAGCTATGTAGTTCAGCTTTTATGACATACAGGGACATACAAGGATATTGTATATGTTGTATGTGCTTAGTCGCTCACTCATGTCCAGTTCTTTGTGACTGTAGCCTGCCAGGCTCCTCTGTCCATGGCATTTTCCAGGCAAGAATACTGGAGTGGGTAGCCATTCCCTTCTCCAGGGAATCTTCCGGATCCAGGAATTGAATTCGGGTCTCCTTCATTGCAGGCAGATTCTTTACTGTCTGAGCCACCAGGGAAGCCCTGAAAGGACGTTAAGTTGTTTTAGAGGCCAAGTTGAATTTTAGGCTGAATTGTTAATCTCAAGCTATACACAAGCATATTAGCCAAAACAGCTCACCAGAGATTATGGAATGGACGAATAATACGGTATTGATTCCCCAAGTATGAACAATGGATCACTTCTTAAAGTCCTGGAAGAAACAGAGTTAAAAGTGAAATCCAAATAGAAATCACCTTTCCCTTATAAACTAAGACTCTTAATTCTAAAATGCCTCCCCCTTCTGTTTCTTGTTCTGCTCAGAGTGAGAGAGCCTCACTCAGCTGCCTCGGCCAGCGCTATCTTCCTGGGAAGCTGCCCCAGTGGCTGTGTCCTCCTAAACATGGATCCACCCGGCCTCAGGACTCTCAGGTGCCCCATGCCCCCAAAGAGTTAGAAACTTACCTTGAGTCCTGAGACGATTGATCAGAGCCATAGATCCATACAAATAGCATTTATGGACGATCCCAGAAACGGCATTTCACAAATAGAAGCAATGTTCCCCTCTTTTTTTGAGCCAGCGATGGATCAAAGCTGAGACTTGGTGGAGGAAGTAACACAGGGAAGAGAAAGTATGAGGAAAAAAAAGTCATTTTGTCTTTAGATTTGCCAGGATGCCAGTTACTCCTTGCCAGCTGTCTGGAGTATACAACATGTTCACTTAAACTCAGTTGGGAAAATTTTCCATCATGAGCTTCAACATACTGCCATATGCTTCTCCCTGAGCCTTACATAAGGCCAGAGCTTCTCGCCTGAGCCACAGCCATTGGAACTTTCTTCCTCAGAATTCTGAGAAGAAGTAAAGAGCCCTGTTTGCTGCATGCTTGTCCCACCAAACTTGCTGTAGCTATGGATTCCTTTGGTGCTCTTTGGCTGTCGAAATACCCTGTATCTGTGGTTTGGTTCTCCTGCCTCAGTGGACCCCCAAAGCATTTCCTTGCTTCATTTTTTCCCTTAATTCCCCAGGCTGTGAATAAATTTAACTGCTCAGGAAGCAGCACAAAAATCCCTTGTTAAGCACCCATTTCCTGGTACATTAAGACCACAGCTGTGGACAAATGGGGAAAACCAAATATCCTTTGTGTCTCATATGTCCAGCACTCCAAAGATCTCAGGCATTCATGTCTCTGCACATATCCCCAGGCCTTTTTGAGGTGAAACTCTGTACAATTGAAAAGAACTCTACTCTTTCTAGGGCCATGGGTATGTCAAGAGATGTGTGAGACCCTGAACTCCTACATGAGGTGACCCAGAGAAGACTTTATCAATGCCAGATAAGAGATCTTTATCTGTGCTCTCCACGAGACCCCTGCTCATTCATTCCGAGGCCCCAAATCAATAGTGCATTGCTTTTAGTGATAATTCCTCCTGTGGCTGCCCACTTGAGGATTTCTAGCATGGATGCAGGTAATTTTCAATCCCTGGGGACTGAGATTGCTAAGTCCAGATTCCTTGGTCCTGACATCCCAGACCTGCTTTAGACAACCACCTGTAAGAGGTGGAGGAATTGGTACAGAGGGAGAAGGATGTGGCCTGAGTCTCAGTCACCATAAAAATGGGACAGGAAAGAAGTCAGTGCTTCTTCTGAGTGTGTGAAAAGTGAAAAAGGAAGCTGATGGCTTAGTTTCTGCTTTGGAAACACAGTGTCTTAGTCCATTCCAGCTGTTTTAATGAATTACCATAGACTGAGTGCCTTATCAATGCCAAATATTTCTTTCTCATGGTTCTGGAGGCTGGAAGTCTAATATGCTGGGAGACTTGGTAGCTGGTGAAGGCCTGCTTTCATCTCTGGCTGCAGACTCACACAGTGAAGGGATCAACTGGATCCCTGGGGTCCTTGTATTAAAATAAGAGCACTAATCCCAATCAAGAGGGTTCTCCCCTCATGACCTAATCATCTTCCAAAAGCCTCATCACTTAATACCATTACTTTGGGGGTTAGAGTTTCAACATATGATTTTTGAGAGGATACAAAGATTCAGAGAACATGGCAATCCTGGATCTTACTATATGTGGTCAAATGAATGTTTGGTCCTCTGATCTAAATAACTCCATAAGCAAGGACTAGAAGCTTTCTGCAAAAGGCAGGTTGTGGGTGCCACTGGGCGGGCATGTCTGGGCTCGGAATTTGAAGATGCCAGTCTTTTTTCAAATTAGTAGATACAGTGACTATGAATTAGTAAATTAGCAAAATATGAACCATTGAATATCAGGTTCTGATTATGTGGATTGGCTACCACTTTTCTCATGAGGGAGAGAAACTTGGAGAAAGAGAAGGGATGGGAGAGCACCCAGTATTTATCATAATATAATACTTATGGTATTTGTGCAGAGTGCCAGAAAGAGAGGTGTGAGTAGTGTATCAGTCAGGATTCCAGTCAAGAAGGAGAACCAGTTGAGTGCATGTGTGTGTGTCTGTGTAAAATGATGTTTATTGCAAGAAATTGGCTCATGTGATTGTGGGGACTGCAAGTGATTGCGAGGCAATTCTGAAATCTCTAGGGTGGGCCATCAGGAAGGGCAAGTTGAAAACACTGGGGAAGGAGCTGATATTTCATTTCACAGGAGAGTGTTTTTTCCCTTACTCAGGGAAGCCTCCATCTTGCTGTTCAGCAGTTGCATCCAGATTACCCTGTCCAGAGGATAGCCATCTTCTTTACTTAAGAGTTAACTGATTATGGACATTAACCACATCTACAGATATCTTTGAAGCAACACCTAGATTAGTGTTTGACTAGCTCAGTACTAGAGTCGAGCCAGTTTGACATGTAAAAAGTAAGGGAAAATGTCTCCTTTTCTCTAACAGCTGGGCAGATGTGTGGAGAAAGGTATTTAAGAGAGTGAGAGCACCATATGCAAAGAGGAACTGGAAGAGACTCAGAGTGAAGGAGAAAAAGGTTACAAAGGCAGTTGGGAAAAATAGGCAAAGGGTACAAAATCATAGGTACCCTCTCATTTTAGAACCAGAGAGTTTGACTTTTTATCCAGATAGAAAATTCGTGATATTCTCAGGTAGCAAAGGATATGACAAGGATACTTGTTGTAGAAAGATCAAGCAGCTGACCATATAAAAGGCCTAGAGGAGCAAAGCTGGAGACTAGAAGGCTGGTTAAGAGATAGTGGACAGGATCCAGGTGAGAAATGTGTTTTGGGGTAAAACTTGAGAGAAGGGTATAAATTCACCATAATTTAGAAGGTTTAGGAAGTAGAGTTTACAACACATGGTCAGGACTGAAATGGGGTTAAGAGTGCTGTCCAGCCTAGTCTGGGCAATTGGAATTTGGGTCTTTCGTTTGCTGAAAGAATGAAATGCGAAGGGGATACAATTTGCTGCCTCCACTGACAAGAAGTGTATGTTATGGGTTTGATATCAGAAGGAGTCTATGAATATCAACATGTTGACAGGCAATTCTGGAGCACTGTAGGGATGTTTGAAATAAAAATAAAACTATGATCTTTTAATATATAGTTGCTGGTTGTTGCTGTTCAGTCCCTAAGTCATGTCCAGCTCTTTGCGACCCCATGGACTGCAGCATGCCAGGCTTCCCTGTTCTTCACTATCTCCTGGAGTTAGCTCAGACTCATGTCCATTGAGTTGATGATGCCATTCAAACATCTCATCCTCTGTTGACCCCTTCTCCTCCTGCCCTCAATCTTTCCCAGCATCAGGGTCTTTTCCAGTAAGTCGGCTCTTCTCATCAGGCAGCCAAGTACTGGAGCTTTGGCTTCAGCATCAGGCCTTCCAATGAACATTCAGGGTTGATTTCTTTTAGGATTGTTTGGTTGGATCTCCTTGCAGTCCAAGGGACTCGCAAGAGTCTTCTCCAGCACCACAAATCAAAAGTATCAGTTCATCAGCGCTCAGCCTTCTTTATGGTCCAACTCTCACTTCCATACATGACTATTGGAAAGAACATAGCTTTGACTACACAGAACTTTGTCAACAATTCATTGGAGAGTTATGCAAATGAAAAAAGAAAAGATTATTTAGAAAGTCTTTGAATAGGAGAAGCCCCCAAAGAGAACAGGAAAGGAAACGAGAATAAAAGAAGAGAAAAGGGACAAGGAGAGAATCCTCAAGGACACTAACATTTAATGGACTGAATAGGAAGAGAATCTTGTGAATGACATAAAAATCAGATGAAGAGGAAGTGTATGCTTTTTCCAACCACTCTGTAAACAGTTTTTTTCAGTTAAATATGCCTTTGGTCCTCTTCCATTCTTTCACCAAAGATGTATCAAATGCCTTCTAGTGCCAGACACTATCCTGGAAATACAATAATGAACAAGGCATGATTTCTGCCCTAAAATACTTTAGATCAGGGTTTCCTGTGTCTGTGGATGGCTGAGATGGAGCAAAGTCACCCCCAGCCAAGAACCACTGCTCTCAAGACTAATGTAATGGTAGGGACAGATAAACATGCAATATATTTACATTGTAATAGATGTTATAAGAGGTATGAAATGGATCAATTTGTTGCAAGTAACAATTCATTCTTGCTATTTAAGCAGCAAGGGATAATAAATATTCTCAAAAAGGGATATTGGGTAATGTATAGAATCAGTGGAAGATTGCCTGGAGCAACACATCCACCACAGCCAGAAAAAAAATCAGCCAAGCACCACTCCGTATCACTCTGGTAAAGCATCACCACTGCCACCGCCTCCAGGAAACACCCAGTGTAACATCCAGAGCTTGGATGCCAGAAGCCTTCCACAGCTACCCCAGGAAAACCTGCCCACGCTCTGCCCACAGGGGTGTCAGATGATCTTCCAATGTGATGCTTGCTCACTTCCAAAGTTTCCATGGGTTTATCTAATTGATAGAACTGAAGTTATGTGCCTGGTTGTGTTCTAACTACAGTGGGAACCTGACAGTGTTGAAGCAAAGAAATGAGACTTGATTCCTGACTTTAGAATACCACATCACTTTCCACTTGTGACCCTTGAAATTTCTGTTCAAATTCAATTCGTAAATAAATTTCTTTATTCCTTAGAACAAGCTTTCTATTTCTAATTGATTTCTCCATAGCTTCTCCTGGTATCTCAATCTGTATCTCAAGTTGGTGCATCTTAAAAACCATTCCATTCCGAGAAAAAGGAACCCTTGTGCACTGTTGCTGGGAATGTAAATTGGTGCAACCACTATTGAAAACAGTATGGATGGTCCTATAAAAACTAAAAATAGAGCTACCATATGATTCCAAAATCCCACTCCTGGGCATATATCTGAAAAAGACAAAAACTCTAATTTGAAAAGATACATGTACCCCTAATGTTCGTAGCAGCACTCTTTACAACAGTCAAGACAAGGAAGCAACCTCAATGTCCATCAACAGATGACTGCATAAAGATGTTTATATATTAATATATACATGGAATACCACTCAGCCATGGAAAGAATGAAGTAATACTGTTTGTAGCAACATGAATGGACCTAGAGATCATTGTGTTAAGTGAAGTCAGAAAGCAAAAGACAAATATCACATGATATCACTTATATGTGGAATCTAAAATAAGACACCAGTGAACTTATTATTGAAACAGACTCACAAGGCATAGAAAACACACTTATGGTTACCAAAGAGGAAGGAAGGTAGAGGAGGGATAAATTAGGAGTTTGAGATTATTAGTTACAAACTGTATATGAAGTAGATAAGCAACTAAGCCCTATTGTATAGCACAGGGAACTATATTCAATATCCTGTAATAAATCATATGGAAAAGAATATAAAAAGGAATATATATGTGTGTGTGTATGTGTGTGTGTGTGTGTATGTATGTATGACTGAGGGAGTCCCAGGTGGCTCAGCAGTAAAGAATCTGCCTGCCGATGCAGGAGCCACAGGAGATGTGGGTTGGATCCCTGGACCAGGAAGATCCCCTGGAGGAAAAGATGGCAATCCACTCCAGTATTCTTGCCTGGAAAATTCCATGGACAGAGGAGCCTGGCGGACTACAAATTGCAAAGAGTCAGACACGACTGAGCAACTGAACACACACACACACACACACACACACACATGCATAACTGAATCACTTTGATATTCACCAGAAACTAACACAACACTGGAAAGCAACTATACTTCAGTTAAAAAACAAAAACAGAACACTTCACTCTGCCAGGTGTCTGGTCAAGAAAGCCGAGCAACTTTTAACGTCCCTTTCTGCTGTGTCTAATCAGTGGTCCCATTCAGTTGATTCTGCTATCCTATTCCCTCTGTCCTCACTTTAGGCTTTGGATGTTTCTCTCAGTTAATCTGAGTCTAGCCATTTGTCCCATCCAAGTTCCTTCTCTTCTTGGCTTCTTGAGTGCAGAAAGAAGGAACTAAAATTTATTGAAATTCTATGATGTGTCAGATGCTGTGGCAGGGACTTTGCATAACTGATCTCATTTAGAAGCAACTGGATGGTGTGAGAGGAAGAACTTTAAAATCAGAGGATTCTAAGAATCACAAGCAGCTAGAGCAAAAAAAGATTGATTATACTTTAACAAAATTAAAGTTTTTTGTGCATCAAAGGCCATTCTCAAGAAAGTGAAGAAGACAACCCCTAGAATGGAAAGAACACTTGCAAATCATATATGATAAAGGACTAGTAGTCAAAACATTAAAGAACCCTTACAACTCAAGGGGAAAAAGACAATACCTGATTTTAAAATGAGCAAAGTGTCTGAAGACATGTATCTACAGAAGATATACAGATGGTCAATAAGCACATAAAAAAGATGCTTGACATCTTTAGACATTAGGGAAATGTAAATTAATGCAACAGTGATATATCACTATACCACTGCCCACCCACTAGGATTGCTATAATAAAAATAAAATTATATTTGTCAATGAGGATGTGGGACAATTGGAACCCTTACACATTGCTTGTGTGAATGTGAAATGGTGCAACTTTTCATAATAGAATCTAAAAATTTAATCATAAAGCCATTTATGTGCGAGGCACAGTGACAAGCACTTACATGCATTATCTTATCTAGTTATTTCAATAACCCTGGAAAGTCTATTCAATTCATTCTTTCCCAAAGTAGGTTTTGCTCAGACTCTCAAGATGCTCTGGGTTAAAATAAAACAAAACTGGGACACATTGCATTTTCAAAGCACTTGTGCAGAGTCACAGCACAAACTAGCCTATTACAGGCTTTGAGAACCTCTGCAGTATCCGAGAAAAATAATTTGGAGAATCTAGTGTTTTGCATATCATTTGGCCACTTAATGCTTATCAACAGCAGTTGCATGGAGCATATTTTGGGGGACACTGACTTGGAGTTGTAAGCTGTCCCACTGACAGTTTCTACAGGAAATGATCCTGTTGAGTTTTCACTATCTGCCTACATGAGTGTGCCTGCATTTGATAGAGTTAGTTTAAGAAAAGATAATCAAACAATTCATTATTTGAAGTTATAGAAAGTAACCAAAGCAAACAGTTCATTATTTGTGTGTGTGTTTGTGTTCACATGCACATGTATGTGTGTTTTCATATAGGAAATAGAGATGTTTTTGAAAGTTTGCTTTGTGCTTTGCCTAATTCTTGCCTGTTTACTCCCAAGCTTAATGTATTATCAAATGAATGATTGTAAAGTAAACATAAAATGTGAAACCACATGCAGCATATCAACCATTAAGGTTCCTTTGGGAATGGAGAGACAAGGGAATGGCATTTGGTGTTTGAGCTTCAGTTAAACAAGATTTGATTTAAAGCTCAGTTCAGTTTGGTTCAAGTCTCTCAGTAGTGTCCAACTCTTTGTGACCCCATGTATTGCAGCACGCCAGGCCTCCCTGTCCATCATTGTCTCCCAGAGTTTACTCAAACTCATGTCCATTGAGTCAGTGATACAGTCCGAAAGCTGATACAGTGCAAACGACTGTGGCAGTGGAAGACCATATTGGTGCTTATGTGGGCTCCACGTACCAGAACACCATGCAATTAGATGGAGCGCCTAAAGAATGGTTCAAAGTAAGATATCCAAGCTCAATTTGGAGAAATCCTTGAATTCTTATTAAAAGCCAAGCTTTCTGTGAATACAGCAGAAGGATTTTATGGGAAACATGGATGAATAGCTATTTGCTGAATGATAGCAAATGCCCCTAATTTGCTCTGTTTAGGAGGTAGTCATAATGGATTTGTAAGCCAATGAACACAGTCTGTCAAAGGATTATTTTCTGCTTTGTGATTTTATATAAGAGGCCTTACAAAGATACAAAATTTAAATCACATTTGAAGGGTTTTTTTATTAAGAAGATTAAAATTACATGCATTTAAGACTTTTCTTAAAAACTGGGCTGTACACTTATCCTATGTTCCATGTACCTATTAACTTATGGGGACAGAAGGATGTTTAAAAATTCATTTGAAAACCTTTTTTTAAAATTGATTTAACATCAAGAATATTAGTGCATCAAGAAGGAAGCAAACATCTTCGTAAAAGAATATTACAAAGTCAATTTAACGTGTAGGGGGAAAAATGTGTCATAGGTTTTATAGGATTTAAGTGCATTTTGTGTTTTCATAGGTAACAATGGAGATGTTTAGATTGAAATATAATCACAATGAAACCTTTTTAATTCTTGCTTATAAGATTACCAAATTTGTAGGTCCTCTTCACTTCCAAAAAGCTTTTAACCAGTAAGAAGCTACAGTAAGAGTCTCAAGTTAATATATAATGCCTTTTTTAACAGAATGCTGGCTTTGCAAAATGCAAGAAACTTGTACAGATTTAAGTAATGCTTATGAATTTTTAAAATATGTAATGAATTGTATTTTTGTCTATCCACTTTTACTATTAAAGAGAAAAGGGGAGCATTACTTTGTTAGAATTTTGTTCACTATAAAAATGTATAGGAACATTTGCTAAGTGAAATCTCAGGGTTAACTATACATTTTAGGAATTTAGCTTACACAGTTACTCTGACTCTGACATATTTTGTTTTTCACATAAATTTTATTTTACTGTGATATTTTAAAATGTCTTAAGAGGGATAAGTAAATATGCTTCTGGATAATGAACCTCCACCTGTACTATCTCGTCATTGCATGTATATTACTCTATCTGCCAATAATCAATGTAGCTTGCATGTGTGCTCTGTTGCATCCACTTCTTTGTGACCCCATGGACTGTAACCTACCAGGCTCCTCTGTGGAATTTTCCAGGTAAGAATACTGGAGTGGGTTGCCATTTCCTACTCCAGGGGATCTTCCTGTTTCAGGGATCAAAACCACGTCTCTTGCTTTGGCAGGCAGATTTTTACTCCTGAGCCATTTGGGAAGCCCATCAGTGTAGCTTCAGTTTAGTTCAGTTCAGTTGCTCAGTCATGTCTGACTCTTTGCAACCCCATGAATCACAGCACGCCAGGCCTCCCTGTCCATCACCAGCTCCCGGAGTTCACTCAAACTCATGTCCCTCGAGTCCGTGATGCCATCCAGCCATCTCATTCTCTGTCATCCCCTTCTCCTCCTGCCCCCAATCCCTCCCAGCATCAGGGTCTTTTCCAATGAGTCAACTCTTCATGTGGGGTGGCCAAAATATTGGAGTTTCAGCTTCAGCATCAGTCCTTCCAATGAACACCCAGGACTTATCTCCTTTAGGATGGACTGGTTGGATCTCCTTGCTGCTCAAGACCCTCTCAAGAGTCTTCTCCAACACCACAGTTCAAAAGCATCAATTCTTCAGTGCTCAGCTTTCTTCACAGTCCAACTCTCACATCCATACATGACCACTGGAAAAACCACAGCCTTGACTAATGGACCTTTGTTGGCAAAGTAATATCTCTGCTTTTCAATATATAGGTTGGTCATAACTTTCCTTCCAAGGAGTAAACATCTTTTAATTTCATGGCTGCAGTCACCATCTGCAGTGATTTTGGAGCCCCCAGAAATAAAGTCTGACACTGTTTCCACTGTTTCCCCATCTATTTCCCATGAAGTGATGGGACCAGATGCCATGCTCTTCGTTTTCTGAATGTTGAGCTTTAAGCCAACTTTTTCACTCTCCTCTTTGACTTTCATCAAGAGGCTTTTTAGTTCCTCTTCACTTTCTGCCATAAGGGTGGTGTCATCTGCATATCTGAGGTGATTGATATTTCTCCCAGCAATCTTGATTCCAGCTTGTGTTTCTTCCAGCCCAGCATTTCTCATGATGTACTCTGCATATAAGTTAAATAAGCAGGGTGACAATATACAGCCTTGACATACTCCTTTTCCTATTTGGAACCAGTCCGTTGGTCCATGTCCAGTTCTAACTGTTGCTTCCTGACCTGCATATAGGTTTCTCAAGAAGCAGGTCAGGTGGTCTGGTATTCCCATCTCTTTCAGAATTTTCCACAGTTTATTGTGATCCACACAGTCAAAGGCTTTGGCATAGTCAATAAAGCAGAAATAGATGCTTTTCTGGAACTCTCTTGCTTTTTCAATGATCCAGCGGATGTTGGCAATTTGATCTCTGGTTCCTCTGCCTTTTCTAAAACCAGCTTGAACATCTGGAAGTTCACTGTTCACGTATTGCTGAAGCCTGGCTTGGAGAATTTTGAGCATTACTTGGTAGCATGTGAGATGAGTTCAATTGTGCAGTAGTTTGAGCATTCTTTGGCATTGCCTTTCTTTGGGATTGGAATGAAAACTGACCTTTTCCAGTCCTGTGGCCACTGCTGAGATTTCCAAATTTGCTGGCATATTGAGTGCAGCACTTTCATAGCATCATCTTTCAGGATTTGGAATAGTTCAACTGGAATTCCATCACCTCCACTAGCTTTGTTTGTAGTGATGCTCTCTAAGGCCCCCTTGACTTCACATTCTAGGATGTCTGGCTCTAGGTCAGTGATCACACTATCGTGATTATCTGGGGTCGTGAAGCTCTTTTTTGTACAGTTCTTCTGTGTATTCTTGCCACCTCTTCTTAATATCTACTGCTTCCCGTTAGGTCCATACCATTTCTGTCCTTTATCGAGCCCATCTTTGCATGGAATGTTCCATTGGTGTCTCTAATTTTCTTGAAGAGATCTCTGGTCTTTCCCATTCTGTTGTTTTCCTCTATTTCTTTTCATTGATCTCTGAGGAAGGCTTTCTTATCTTTCCTTGCTATACTTTGGAACTCTGCATTCAGATGCTTATATCTTTCCTTTTCTCCTTTGCTTTTCACTTCTCTTCTTTTCACAGCTATTTGTAAGGCCTCCTCAGACAGCCATTTTGCTTTTTTGCATTTGTTTTCCATGTGTAGCTTAAATATACTCAAATAATGTAATACTTATGTTGCCCAGTTTCAATGCCACTCTTGGGGTAGGCATAATAAAGTATTTTTAAATACACAATTCACAAAATTACTAGCATCAAAGCATTCTGAAAAATCCACTACTGCCCCTATGAATTTCACTACTACCTGAAAGAAATTTTTTACCATGCTTAAAATTATGCACATGAGGGAGTTTTAGCTGGGCTGGATCAGGGGTGGAGATTTACCTATTTTTGGCTAGCCATCACTCTCTGAAGTTCTTCCTTGTAACTGGACAAATGGTACCTACCATTAACTGACAGTTAAAAAGCCACACTCACCAATTTGATTGGGGTTCAGAACATTCAAGGAAAAGAACTTGGGCATGACCATTACTGAGATTTAGACAAACTAGTGAACTGGAAAGGTCATGATAGAAGTGAATTTTAAAGAATAGCAGTGGCAAAAATGTGCAGAAGGAATTGGTTGTACTGGAACTGACTCAGAAATGAGACCTTCAAACAGGAGCAATGAGTCAGGCTGTGGTACTGAATATACTTTGTGTTCTTTCTTTCTAGGTTGCTTAAACACTTTGCTAAGAAGAGAGCATTGTAAGAAGAAATTAAAAAATTGCAGCACCGGAAGCTCAAGTCAATTCTATTGGAAGCTGGTCTTTTTTTTTTCCAGAAGGTTCTGGATGGAACAGACTGGACTCTTTCAATAAGGGTTTTAATATGCAATTTAATTTACAATAGAATGTCCTATATGACTAGAAAATGAAAGAGAAGTAAATGCTAGAGATATTTCTTAGGACTTTTGGGTGTCAAAACACTGAAATTAGGTGCTCCAGGAGCTTGGGAATCAGAGCCTCTAGATAGTGGGGCCCACTCAGCATATTAGTAATGATGTTCCTGGACTGGGTAGAGGGTCTCCAGGCTTTAAAGGCAAGTATGGTGAAGCAAGTACCCTTGAGGGTCTTCCTTTGGTAATTATATTTTTCACTACTCTGGTGAAGGTTCTTTCTGGAACTTTTTTGGGTGTCAGAAGGTGTTGGATGAGCAGTTCTAAGATGATAAATCTACTGTAGCATTCCAGTTTCCCTAGATTTTATACCAATGGAGCCTTGGTGTTTTGTCTTGGTTTAGTGTGGGCTACCAGGTTTTGGTTAATTTATCAGGCTAACTCTTACAGCCACTCAGGATGGTACATTCAATCCAGGATCTTGGCTTCCAGCTCTCGTATCAATGACTTCAGTCTTGTCCAATGTTACATTCCTCCCATCCCTTAGAACCCACTTCCTTACATGCTTCTCAGGTTTCTGTCTATATAGACTGACAGAATCTTGCAATATTTTGATGTTACTGTCATTTTCTCATGGCTTACACTGCAGCTCGGGCTGATGAGACTTGAGTCTGGTTGGAAGTCTAGAAGCAAGGAGAGGTAGTGAGGGTCTTAGGGGAATCAACAGTCCCTTGCAAGCCAAATACCTCAATGAAAGCTCTCATAGAGTTCTTAGACAAGGGGATCCTGACCTCAGAGATGAAGAGCATCTTCCTGCAAAGGATCCTCAGCAGAATTGGGGGCAGGGCACTCATGGTCTTCAGCTTCACTAGAATTTGTTCATGTGTCCCAATTCCAGTTTTTACTTTCTCTTAAGGTCCTAACTTTAACATAAGAAACCCTTCAGGATGGTGAATTCAGTTTGCCTTGTAATTAAGTTACCAGAAAGATTTGGTTTTGTGTTTGTTTTTCAGAACTTTTGGCCCTGTGTCTATAGGAAGAAAGATAATTTGTAATGATGTCATTCAAGCATTCTGATAGCTTGGGCTGGGAATTCAAAGTCCTGAATTCATCATTTCCCCTCTAAGTTCTCGATTTTATTTAGAAGCAACTAACTGATTCCATGCTACATCTTATTTCCACTAAAATATTTTTTGACGTGGATGACTTGGTTACCCAAGCCCAGGTATCTACAGGTGACAACCTAACTCATTCTTTTGCCACTACTTAGTACACATGCTTCAGTTCTTTCAAAAACAGTATCAGTCATCTACTACGTGTCAGAGACTCTTTTGGTTTTCTGGATTTATGCCATAACCAAGACAGAAACAATCCCTACTCTCATTTAGCTTAGTTCTAAGGGGACAGACAGATAGATTAAAAATAAATTTTATTAAATTTTCAAGAATTTCAGTGCTTTGTTGGGAAATAAAACTGGTAAAGAGACAGATACTGACAGGAAGGAACGCTTTTAGGTCTGGTGGCAATAAACACAGACATTAGCTCATATTAGTAAAAGTGTTTAAGAATAAAAATAAGTATCATCAGTGCCCCTAACTTTGGAGACAAACTGAAGTACTGAATGTACTGCTATTTTTGACTTTTTCCCGAGCATGGTGAGTTGTTTGGGAAATGATTCAGTAGTTATTTGTAGTTCCTAAATTCTCAACAGCAGTTGCCTCCTGATATGTGTCACTATGTATTCTGAGTTGACATCTGCTATCTGAATCACCAAAATAGTGCCGTGTTTTAAAATTTATCCACCATTGGCTTATGTTTTATCTTACTCTAGGCCATGTTATCACTACATGTGACATCTCTGTATATGTGTTTGTGAAACTGGGATAAAGTTGGCAAAACTTGAGATGGAGGAAGCTCTCTATGAAACATGTTTTTGCCTTGGTAGAACAGGAGGCATAAGCACGTTGGAAATAGAGGGAAGAAGAGAGGCGAAGAAATACTGGGGAAATAGGATCTCACAAAGCAAAGTCAGATACAAGTTGGGAAACTTAAATGCCATGCAGGCAAGAGTCTTAGGAGTTGAGACAGCTATCGACTTTTCATCATAGTTTTGGGTCCCCAGCAAATAGATTAAATCCCCTTTGGAAATAAAACCTTTGCTTAGTGGAGAAAAATCAGTTAATGTTTATGGATGGTTTTGATGACAGTACTCGTGACATTCCATTTGAGGAACATTTCTCAAGATGGGACTTGATTTGGCAAACTTTGATAGCAGGACATGAATGTTCTGACACTTTAGATATTGATGTATGAGGAAGAGAAATCGTTGATGTGACCAAGTGATTGTGAAGTGTAGTATATCCGTCTCTAGAGTTTTGTGGAATTAAAAATTACGCAAACAAAGAAAATCATAGTACAGATTATCCCCTATGTTGAACAATATAGATATGCATACACATAATGTTGGCTAGCTATCAGAACAACTCCTAAAAATGTTTTGTTAATGCTAGTTTTATTTAAGAGTTCAAATAAATGCCAAGTTTTTAAATTATCCTACCCATTCCCAGTCCCTCTTCCCACTGTGACCAAAAGTGGACTAGTTCCAGGAGAGCCTCAGTAGATAACAATAGCGTTTTATTTTATTTTGAATGTTTCTGTCCCTGCATTTTCAGCCCATTCCAGGCCACCTGGATCCTTGCTGCTATTTCATAATAAGAGAGTCTGTTAATTGTTCAGATGTCTTTGATAAAGGGCTGATGTAGTTCAGACAAGTGAGCTGAGTCTCACCCTAACTCATCTGAACCTACAGCTGCTGTTCTCTTTAATTCCAAAACACTGACCCCTGGAGAAGTGGGAAGGAGAATATTCAAGCCTGGTCACCCTAGGGTTGGGCTATATGTTGAAGAAAGGACACGAGTCTAGGAATTAGGCAACACAGGTGTCTAGTATTTGTTCTACCTTGTCTGTCTTTGGGAAACATCAGTAGATGTGTTCCCTCATCAGATGACCTCACTGCTGCTGCTGCTGCTAAGTTGCTTCAGTCGTGTCCGACGGGCCCCTTCAAAAGCTCATGTCCTGCAGTTTCTCACTGTGGTACTCAGAGGCCAAATAAATGATCTGATGGTTTTCCAACCTCCTCTCCAAAGTGTCTTATAATGTTAAAGCAGAGTATTTTGGTTGGCTCACATTGGGATCTGCTGATGAAATTGAAGGAGAACATATTACTAGGTTTTAGCTCTCTTAAATGGATGTGCTACTTTTTATATCCTCTCCCTTTTTCATCTCTGTTGTTTCTGGTTTTCTGAGGTTTGGGGCTATATGTACATGGACAATAAGGCTTTGCATTTGTGAAGAAGCAAAACGGACCCACTGTGCTTTAGCAAACTTTATTCTCATTTGTTTCATGAGGGTTTGTAAATATTGGGAGTTTTCTAACAACATACTTAAGGGCACCTACTATGTGCTGGATCTGCTTTAGTTTCTAGGAATTGAAAGACATCTGTGGAGAGAGAGCCATGATATCCATGTATTAAAATTATTAGACCTATATTTTCCTGTATTCTTTTGGTACTAAGAATTTGATACAAACCAGCACTGTGAATGAGCTTCATTATATTTAGGAGAATAATTTCTCACTTCTTGGGGCTTTGCTACTAATTTTAACAATAAATAGCTGTTTGCAGAACTAAAAGTTTGGCAGCCCACCAATAAGATGTAAAATGAAGAAAAACCAAAGACACCTCTATCACTTTGAAGTATGTGGAGCAATTTTTCAGAAGCCAGCTTCGTTGGCAGAGCAAGTCCGTTAATAACCCTGCAGCACTCCCCTTGTTGGAATAACACAAATTAGCATTTAACCCAGGAGGAAGAACACATGAAGTTATTTAACATTTACATAAAATTATGGAGTAAACTCCAAACAGGTCGCCTCTGAAATGTATAATTACACTCAGCAGTCCTGTCAGCATACATAGAAACAATTTTATTTCCAATCATCTTCTGCTTTTATTCACTCAGGAATGTATCATTAAAATTTCCACAGAACAATGAACCTTAATAGGTGCTAATGCAATTGTGAATTGTGGTAATTGTTACCTAAATTAATCTCTGTACTTTCCATTCCTTATTGCCTTACGCGTAAGGAGTGTGAAAAAGATAATGTTGGAACTGACATTTGTATAAGTGGTGTAAAAGATTTATCTTATTTGATGAAAAATTTCAGGAGAACTTGCTATTTTTAAAAGTAGTTTACTTGAAAATATGTTACAGTTGCTGCAGTTATGGTTTATTTAATCTTTTATTGATGAAATTTGTGATGGACAAAGGCTGCTGATTCGTTTCGGTTGTCTTGGTTCATATACAGTGTGTAAGGTACCCAGATGACCACTGTGTGCCCTGTGCCTACGTTGCCTGGGCAGGGATATACCATCCATATCCCTATCTTTGTGGAGTCACCTTTGTGTGGCTACCTTCACTCACTGATACGAAGTACCCACAACTTGCTTGGTGTCATGAAGCCCATTCTATGGACTGAATTGTTTTCCCCTCCTCCAAGTGTATGTTGATCTTCTAACCCCCAATACCTCAGAATGTGACTAGACTTGGAGATGGAGTCTTTCAATAAGTAATGAAATTAAAATGAGGTCATTAGGGTGGGCCCTAATCCATTATGACTGGTGTCCTTAGAAGAGGAGATTAGACCCAGACACCCATGGAGGGGAGACCATGTGAAGACAGAGGGAGAAGACAGCCATCTGCAAGCCAAGAAGAGAGGCTGTAGAGGAAGCCAGCCATGCTGACACCCTGACCTCAGATTTCTAGCCTCCAGAATTGTGAGAAAATAAATTTCTCACAGTTGTTATTTAAGCTTCCCAGACAGTGTTGTTTTGTTATGGCAGCCCCAGCAAATGAATCCATTCATCTAGATTGGAGTAATGAGATATAGGTCAAGTATGTTCCAGTCTAAAAAAAAAAAAAAAAAAAGAAATATAGTTTCTGTCCTGTTTCTGTCACTCCTGAGTTGTATTCTTCCCATTTGTCAGTTCAGTTCAGTCGCTCAGTCGTGTCTGATTCTTTGTGACCCCATGGACCACGGCACGCCAGGCCTCCTCATCCATCACCAACTCCCAGACTTTACCCAAACTCACATCCATCGAGTTGGTGGTGCCATCCAACCATCTCATCCTCTGTCGTTCCCTTTTCCTCCTGCCCTCAATCTTTCCCAGAATCAGGATATTTTCAAATGAGTCAGCTCTTTGCATCAGGTGGCCAAAGTATTGGAGTTTCAGCTCCAACATCAGTCTCTCCAATGAACACTCAGGACTGATTTCCTTTACGATGGACTGGTTGGACCTCCTTGCAGTCCAAGGGACTCTTAAGAGTCTTCTCCAGTACCACAGTTCAAAAGCATCAATTCTTCGGTGCTCAGCTTTCTTCACAGTCCAACTCTCACATCTATACATGACTATGAGTAAAACCATAGCCTTGGCTAGATGGACCTTTGTTGACAAAGTAATGTCTCTGCTTTTTAATATGCTGTCTAGGTTGGTCATAACTTTTCTTCCAAGGAGTATGCTTCTTTTAATTTCATGACTGCAGGGAGTCACCATCTGCAGTGATTTTGGAGCACCAAAAAAATAGTCAACCACTGTTTCCACTGTTTCCCCATATATTTGCCATGAAGTGATGGGACTGGATGCCATGATCTTAGTTTTCTGAATGTTGGGCTTTAAGCCAACTTTTTCACTCTCCTCTTTCACTTTCATCAAGAGACTTTTTAGTTCCTTTTCACTTTCTGCCATAAGGATGGTGTCATCTGCATATCTGAGGTTATTGATATTTCTCCCGGAAATCCTGATTCCAGCTTGTGCTTCTTCCAGCCCAGCGTTTCTCATGATGTACTCTGCATATAAGTTAAATAAGCAGGGTGACAATATACAGCCTTGACATACTCCTTTCCTGATTTGGAACCAGTCTGTTGTTCCATGTACAGTTATAACTGTTGCTTCCTGACCTGCAAACAGATTTCTCAAGAGGTAGGACAGGTGGTCTGGTATTCCCATCTCTTGAAGAATTTTCCACACTTTATTGTAATCCACACAGTCAAAGGCTTTGGCATAGTCAATAAAGCAGAAATAGATGTTTTTCTGGAACTCTCTTGCTTTTTCGATGATCCAGTGGATGTTGGCAATTTGATCTCTGGTTCCTCTGCCTTTTCTAAAAACCAGCTTGAACATCTGGAATTTTGCAGTTCACATATTGCTGAAGCCTGGCTTGGAGAATTTTGAGCATTACTTAACTAGTGTGTGAGATGAGTGCAAATGTGCAGTAATTTGAATATTCTTTGGCATTGCCTTTCTTTGGGATTGGAATGAAAACTGACCTTTTCCAGTCCTGTGGCCACTGCTGAGTTTTCCAAATTTGCTGGCATATTGAGTGCAGCACTTTCACAGCATCATCAATAGCTCAGCTGGAATTCCATCACCTCCACTAGCTTTGTTTGTAGTGCTGCTTTCTAAGGCCCACTTGACTTCACATTCCAGAATGTCTGGCTCTAGGTGAGTGATCACACCATTGTGATTATCTGGGTCGTGAAGATCTTTTTTGTACAGTTCTTTGTATTCTTGCCACCTCTTCTTAATATCTTCTCCTTCTGTTAGGTCCATACCATTTCTGTCCTTTATTGTGCCCATCTTTGCTGGGATCTAAATTTTGTGTGTTTGTTTCTTTCACACTGCCCAGTATCACATCCTTTTCTTCTGCCAACAGCACCTGGTGTTTCCTTCATACACAGTGTGTATGAAGCCGGTCTAATGCCCGAGCTCTAGATGTGGGCATGTTACAAAGGTCTGCATTTTCCGAGTGGCACTAATGGTGAGAATCTGTGTGCCGATGCAGAAGATGCAAGAGGCGCAGCTTTGATCCCTGAGTCAGGAAGATCCCCTAAAGTAGGAAATGGCACCCCACTCCAGTATTCTTGCCTGGAAAATTCCATGGGCAGAGGTCTTGCCAATCAGTATGATCCATGTCCTCTGCCTGTGATGATGGGCTCAAGTATGGACATAGGATGGAGACCTGGGCAAAGAGATTTGTTTTCAGGACTTAATTTGTAAGTATTGAGCAATTATGTTTGTTGAAGCTTCTGAGATATGGGAGGTTGAGTGCCTGGGGCTTGCTATAGCTCTGGTAAGCCACAGTGAAGGGCCAGGCTGAGAAGGATGCTAACATGTAGGGAGTCAAACCACAAGACAGAGAGAGAACTAGTACTAAGGGTCTTTCATGAGCCCTGATCCAGGATTGCCTGAAGCGAATGATTCCTGAGACACTGTCATTTTATTAATAAGCCATTAAGTCCCTCTACTCTTTCTTCCATCTTACAGCAGCCTGACTTGCATTTCAGTGTTTGCTACCAAGAGCCATGAGTAATGTCATGGCTTAATGCTTTATCTTCCTCTGCAAAAATGAGTGCACTCTTTTAATGGAAATTATTTTTTCTCCCCCCAGTTTAACTGTTACACAGAACACTGATACTTCTCTGGGATGTATGTGGAAGGAGGCAGGGGCAAGGGTGGGAAGTAAAATCTGACCCATTTGACATCCTGTTGATCCCCTGCCTCTGTGTAGAAACCTTTGGGTTAGGTGATCCAGATTCTTGCCAGTACTTAGAATCAAGAGATCTTATATGCTGGGGAATACCTTTAGGTCTGAGTGTGTAGGAACTCCGGGGGCAGAGTGGAGAGCAGGGTCAGGGGAAAATGCACTAATAGTCAGGGAAAGAAAACTCTGTCAGAGGTCACAGACAGACATTTGTCCTCCAAGGGCCGTGAAGCTGCTGCATGGCCAGAGGTGAGACTGCTTGTAATGTGCTTTACCACTGGGTAGTTCTTGAGATTTTGTTCTCCACGGTTGGCAGGACTCCAGGCTGTCACATACAAGGTGAAGAATCGACTTTAGAATGCTTATGGACAGAAGGGTACTTGGTCTGAGAATTGTAAGATAATGTAAAAAGTAATATCACTGGTGCCACCAGAGAATTCCCCGGATTGGTGAAAAGCCCACCAGGTTAAAGTGGAATGCATCATAATCAGTGATATTTTATTATATTTGTTGTTGTTTTGTCACTAAGTTATGTCCAATTCTTTTGCAACTCCATGGTCTGTAGCCCACCAGGCCCCTTTGTCAATCGGATTTTCCAGGCAAGAATACTGAAGTGGGTTGCCATTTCCTTCTCTAGAGGATCTTCCTGACCCAGGGAATGAACCCATGTCTCCTGCATTGGCAGGTGGATTCTTTACCACTGAGCTACCAGGGAAGCCCATTTTATTTTATAGAAAATGCTATTGAGCCAAGTCTTGGATGAGCGTTGCCATTTTAATCGTCTTTTAAGATAGCACTTGTTAACCATAACTGAAGAAAACTTTGAGAAGCATATATAGAGTTTGTGATCAGTTTTGTGGGTTCTGTCCTCTCAAAGTCCATTTCCCTTCTGGACCTCAAGAAAAGGGGTCCTATTGTAGACAGATATGCTAAATCCACGTTTGCTGATTTGTTTTTTGAGCTATTTGGATTTTCTGAATACAGATTCTTTAATTTATAATTGACAAATATTGCTAATTCATTTCTTCAACTACTTTTAATTTTTTCTTTTATCTTGGGGGTTGCTTTTATTCACCTCTGCATGCAATCTAAAGGAGTTCCTTATTTATCCAAAAAGATTCTTTGTGGGGGGTGGGGTGGTGGGGAAGGGACAGTACATGCTGTGTACCAGGAACTGTGGTAGAAGCTGATAATATAATGAGAGTAAAGACAGAAGGGTCAAATCCCCTTGGAATTGATGGTGGGAGAACACAGTCCTCAGGTCATATTAAATAAGCAAAATCTAATCATGTCAATTCTATGTCTGGAGTGAGGGCACTAGCTTTGTGAGGCCCAGAGCTGCCAGTGACTGGAGTTTAGAGGGGACTCTGGAATCTGAGGGTGTGTAAAGGCTGCCCCTTCAGCTGTCATAGCTTTGGTAAAATGCTGTGGGCATCACAGGGAGGGAGACAGGAGGATGGAGGATGGTTAAGAGTGGCCCATTCTTTTACCAAATAACTATACTAGTGTCAGAACTAGGTTGAGGCAAGTGAAGAAACTTGGTCTTGGGTGGAAAATTTATGAAGGTGGCAAAAAATCCCCAGGAAATCAGGATTCAACAGAACTAGGGTTAGGATGAGGGGGGAAAGTGAGCCATGGTTGGGATCTTTATTTAAATTTTGGTGTTTTCTTCATCATGGACATTTGGATACTTGGCTTATCATGGATAAATTAATATTTTGGCAACACATTTTTCAAAATTTTATTGAAGTATAGTTGACTTACAATGTTATACAGTTTCTGGTGTACAGCAAGCAATTGAATATATATATATATATTATTTTCCATTATGATTTATTACAGAATATTGAATATAGTTCCTTCTGCTATACAGTAGGACCTAGTTGTTTATCTGTTCTATATGTAATAGTTTGCATCTGCTAATCCCAAACTCCCAATCCTTCCCTCTTCCATGGCAACCACAGGTCTTTTCTCTATGTCTGTGAGTCTATTCACAGATAGATAGAACATTCTGTAGATATGTTCATTCATGTCATATTTTAGATTCCACATATAAGGGATATCTTATGGTATTTGTCTTTATCTTTTAACTTACTTAGTTTAGTATGATAATCTCTAGCTCCATCCATGTTGCTGCATATGACCTTTTTATGGCTGAATAATATTCCATTGTATATGTATACCACATCTTGATCCTTTCATCTATCATTGGACATTTAGGTGATTTCTGTGTCTTGGCTATTGTAAGGAGTACTTCTGTGACCATAGGGGTGCATGTATCTTTTCAAATTATAGTTTTATCTGGATATGTGTCCAGGAGTGAGATTGCTGGATAATATGATAACCCTATTTTTAGTTTCTATAGGAACCTCTATACTGTTTTCCATAGTGGCTGCACCAATTTACAGTCCCACTAACAGTGTAAGAGGGTTTCCTTTTCTCCACACCATTTCCAATGTTTATTATTTGTGAACTTTTTAATGATGGCTATTCTGAGCCAAGTAAGCTGTTACCTTATTGAAGTTTTGATCTGCATTTTTCTAATAATTAGTAATGATGAGTATTTTCATGTGCACATTGGCCATCTGTATGTCTCTTTGTAGAAGTCTCTGTTTGGTCTTCTTATTTTTTGATTGGGTTGTTTGTTTTTTATTTTGTTACTGTTGTTTGTTTATATAGTTTGGAAATTAAGCCCTTGTTGGTTGTATCATTTGCAAATATTTTCTCCCATTCTGTAGGTTGTCTTTTCATTTTGTTTATGGTTTCCTTTGCTGTGCAAAAGCTTATAAGTTTGATTAGGTTCCATTAGTTTATGTTTGCTTTTATTTCTGTTGCCTTAGGAAACTGTCCTAGGAAAGTATTGGTAAAATTTATGTCAGAGAATGCTTTGTCTATGTTATCTTTTAGGATTTTCATGGTGTCATGTCTTATATTTAAGTTTTAAGCCATTTTGAGTTTATTTTTGTGGATGGTGTGAGGGTGTGTTCTGATTTCATTGATGTATGTGTGACTGTCCAAATTTTCCAAGTCACTTGCTGGAGAGACTCTCTTTTTCCCATTAGATACTTTTTCCTCCTTTGTGGAAGATTAATTGACCATAGCTGTGTGGGTTTCTATTCTGTTCCTTAATCCATATGTCTGTTTTTATGCCAATACTGTGCTGTTTTAATTACTGTAGCTTTGTAGTATTGTCTGAAGTCTGGCTAAATTAAAATTTATATTTGAAAAAATACTGCACTAAAATGTTACTTTCTTGATTCCTAAGATATTGAAAGTTCCCTTAAATTTTGTGTCTGGAGTGACACAAAATTTTCACTTTTCTCATCCTGGTTCTAGCCTTGTCTCACAGTATAGTTATAAGTCACAGCACTTTATTAAGAAATGTTTGCCATGTATCATTTAGTTTATATAAGATATGCATCCTTTTGATAAATATTTCTGTTCAGTTCAGTCAGTCAATCATGTCCGACTCTTTGCAACCCCATGGACTGCAGCATGCCTGGCCTCCCTGTCCATCACTAACTCCCAGAGTTTACCCAAACTCATGTCCATTGAGTCGGTGATGCCATCCAACCATCTCATCCTCTGTCGTCCCCTTCTCCTCCCACCTTCAATCTTTCCCAGCATCAGGGTCTTTTCAAATTAGTCAGCTCTTCGCATCGGGTGGCCAAAGTATTGAAGTTTCAGCTTCAACATAACTCCTTCCAATGAACACTCAGGACTGGTCTCCTTTAGGATGGACTGGTTGGACCTCCTTGCAGTCTAAGGGACTCTCAAAAGTCTTCTCCAACACCACAGTTCAAAAGCATTAATTCTTTGGCACTCAGCTTTCTTTATAGTCCAACTCTCACATCCATACATGACTACTGGAAAAACCATAGCCTTAACTAGTCAGGCCTTTGTTGGCAAAGTAATGTCTCTGCTTTTTAATATGCTATTGAGGTTGGCCATAACTTTCCTTCCAAGGAGTAAGTGTCTTTTAATTTCATGGCTGCAATCACCATCTGCAGTGATTTTGGAGCCCCCCCAAAATAAAGTCAGCCACTGTTTCCACTGTTTCCACTGTTTCCCAATCTATTTGCCATGAAGTGATGGGACCAGACGCCATGATCTTCGTTTTCTGAATGTTGAGCTTTAAGCCAACCTTTTCACTTTCTTCAAGAGGCTCTTGAGTTCTTCTTCACTTTCTGCCATAAGAGTGGTATTATCTGCATATCTGAGGTTATTGATATTTCTCCTGGCAATCTTGATTCCAGCTTGTGCATCATCCAGCCTAACATTTCTCATGATGTATTCTGCATATAAGTTAAATAAGCAGGGTGACAATATACAGCCTTGATGTACTCCTTTCCTATTTGGAACCAGTCTGTTGTTCAATGTCCAGTTCTAACTGTTGCTTCCTGACCTGCATACAGATTTCTCAACTTAGCGTGATATATACATATAATTTTTGGATATATATAATTAACTTGACCTCTTGGGATCCTCAAAAAGTGTAAAGTCAGTATAATTTTGAGGCAGTAGATTTGAGACACATAGAGCATACATGTCCATGCATTGTTTTTTGATTCAACACCTCTTGTCTGGGAAACCTGCTACACTGCACCACATCTGGCTCTCAGGTTAGTAGTTGTCTCAATCTGCATTGGGTGGCCACAAAGCACAGGTAAAGAAGACACTAACTGTGCTCCTGGTGGGGTGGCCTTGCCTGAACAGCACTGTGCTATTCCCATTTGCCCATCCTCTGTGCAGGCTGTCACCCTCTCACTTTATGTTGTTCTCATCTCCTCTTATCGCTCTAGTCCCACCTCTCTGTTTTCTTCTCTCCCTAATGTACTTGTCCCCTGATCCCCTCAGTGCCAGACTTTGCTTTGGGTTCCACCCCTGACTCCTCTGTACAGATAGATAATATATATGCCATATATCTGTTTCCCTCATAATTTCTCCACTATCTGGAACAATTTCTAGAAGCTTAATTAACTTATAATATGTGGTCGATTTGGATGGTAAAACCCATCTTTCCTCCCTGTGACTCAAACCTCCTGGGCTTTCCTCATAAAACACCCACGTCCTATTTGCTACCCATGCTCAGTTGCCATTTGTTTGTGTTGACAGTTTCATTGTTTCCTGCTGACCCCTGTCCATCCACAGTTACTGTGGTATGTAGCAACCTATTTATTTCAGAGTTAAATGTGTAGAATAAAATTGAAACCAGAAAGTTTCACATGCTAGGGAGAAAAATCCCAGTTTTAAAAATATAACCTATATTCATATGTGTATAAATCCCACTGTAACGTACTTCACTAAATTAGTGAGTAGGTCTCTTAAACATGTCCAGATAACAGTTGGTAATCCTTGGCTTTTTAGATCTCCCACGTTTTAAAAATTATGCATATGAATAAACAAGCATCTAATGCAAATTTTTTATACAAGTGAAAATTAACCATAAAAGGATACACTGCAGCATTACTAGATACATGCATTAAAGCATTGACTATAAATGAAGATGATTCACCCTTTCAAAATATCCTGCATTTCAACATTAAATGAATTAACAGCTTTAGGAAACAAAAAGTTTAATCTGTTTCCATGTTGATATGTTAGTGATGGTGTCTTATATAATGTAAATATCCAGTTACAGGGGATTGGTTAAACACATTTTGATTCATCTTTATAATGGAGAACTATTCTATTTTTACAACTGATATTGTAGAGAAGCATATTTAATTACTCAGTACCATGTCCATTAAAATAAAGCAAGTTACATAAGAGGATAGTGTCTTTTTTGTAACTTTGTAATTTTTATATTTATGAAACTCATGTGACCAAATCATAATTTGGGAGTCAAAATAATGAAAGGAAAACAGTTGGATATGTAGTAATGTGGAGTAGGAGTGAGGAGACCAAGGTCTTTCTTTTAGTCATTGTTGCTTATTGCAGAATAAACTTGGGCAAGACATGTACCAAGTTGATGAAATGAATTACTTCTACCCAGTAACCACTAAAGCTGATTTAAGTCAGATCACACAGCTATACACTTATATTTAAGGAAATAATTTATCTTTGATTGCATTTCTGTTATGAATTTAAATAGCAGGGGACAGCCTTTTGCTTTTGAAAGTTGAATGGCCAGCACAGAGATGCAGAAAGGAAAAAATGTGCAGTGTGCTCTGTTAGAGGCCAAGAAGTTTGGTATTTTTTTTTTTCAGATACAAGTAGTTAATCCTCTGTGTGGATATGTAATCTTTAGACTAGAGATAAGCTACATGTTTTATTAATTTCCATATTTGTCTTATAGTTCCGTGGGATTCATATCTTTTGAGAGCATGAACTAGGAATAAAAATATATCTATTTGTAGAAGCGTGCCTTGGACAGTTTAGGTTAGTATTAATTGATACATATTGTGAGTCAGATTGCCCAGGACTTTATGCTGAATTTCTTCAGAGAAGTGAAGGAAGGCAAAAATAACACTTATCTGGTGCTTTGGGATCCTTAGTAAGAATCTGTGTGAGAAGCACAAAGTACCGCTTTCATTTGGCAATTGGGGTTTTAAGGCATATTGAAGCAGACACTTGAGTGCTCCAAATGATGAGATAATCCAGATAAACTTTATGTGTCTTGCAGCTTTTGAAGTTTCTAAAGCCAAAGAGAGTGAAAGGATAAAAGACAAACCAAGTTCCTAAGTTAGTTCATATCATACACTTAGTGTGTCTGCTTCCTATGACTCCCTGCTGCCAGCAACAAATACTCCGCCAAGCACCTCCAGTCAGCCTGTCTCCATGTGGACAGCTCTGTCACACATATGTGCTACAGATTACAAAAGCGAGACTATCTTCTTATGTAACTTGCTTCCTTTAATGAACATAGCACTGAGTAATTAAATATGCTGCTCTACAATATCAGTTGTAAAAGCAGAATAGTTCTCCGTTATATAGATGAATCAAAATGTGTTCTGCCAATCCTCTACAGTTGGATAGTTACATTATACGAGATGCCACCCCTAGTATATCAACATGGAAACAGATTTAACCTTTTAAGTTTCCTAAAGAAGTAAATAAGCGTGAAACCAGTGGAAGACCCAAGTGGATAAAGCCAGAGTGTTGTGAGGTGGTAAATGGTGAGTCAGAGACCTTGGGCTCTACAGATTTTGGGAGCTGACTGGATGTTTAGCTAATAATCCATGTGAAGCCGTTGTGGGTGTGCATGCGTGTGAAGTTGCTTTAGTCGTGTCCAACTCTTAGCTATTGAAGTCATTGTGTAAACTGTATCAAATGTATAAAGTTTGACACATTTAGCCTAAAGAAATGACTATCTTTCTATATAGACTTATTAATTCTTTCCAGCTAAAGATACTAGCATTTAATCATTAGTTAAGGTTTTTATTTTTGAGTATACTTTTCTTAGAAAGACTTCCCTGGTGGCTCAGATGGTCAAGCATCTGTCTACAATGCAGGAGAGCTGGGTTCCATCCCTGGGTCGGGAAGATCCCCTGGAGAAGGAAAAGGCAATCCACTCCAGTACTATTGCCTAGAAAATCCCATGGACAGAGGAGTCTGGTAGGCTACAGTCCATGGGGTTGCAGAGTCGGACACGACTGAGCGACTTCACTTTCACTTTCCTTTTTCTTAGAAGAGCCTTAATATAGACTTACAGCTACAGTGAAGTTTAAGAAGTGGACAGCAGCTTTATAATCAAATGGATACATTTAGAGTTACTAAGTCTGATGGCTTGTACAGTGTCAGTGTAACTGAGTGGAACTACATTTCCCAGAATACCCTTTCCTGTTTGATTTCCCATTCAAGTTGACCACTAGACAACTTCACATAAGATTTGGATGACCAAAATGAAGCCAAAGCCATTTTGTTATTTTTGGAAGGGCACCCAAATATGGCGGCAGCTCACATACATTGTCACTGGTCTGCCAGCTCACCTTGCCTCTGTCAGATGGCACCCAACCCCCCACCCCCTACTCCTGCTCCCAGCTCCCACCAGATCTGCTCTTTATATCCTAGGCTACAAGTACATGCCTCTCCGAGATTAGAGCATGGCTTTTCCTGTAGCTCATCCAAGGTACCAGGTTGGAGGTGGTGAAAAGCAGATGTGAGTTTCATTTCATCTGTCTTCTCATCTTCATTCAGGTTCTTTTTTGGCTGATCTTGATTAATTGCACAGACTGCTTCCCCAGCTTCCATGATTACATACAATCTACCCACTAGAAGAGGAACTAAAAACCCTCTTGATGAAAGTGAAAGTAGAGAGTGAAAAAGTTGGCTTAAAGCTCAACATTCAGAAAATGAAGATCATGGCATCTGGTCCCATCACTTCATGGGAAATAGATGGGGAAACAGTGGAAACAGTATCAGACTTTATTTTTCTGGGCTCCAAAATCATTGCAGATGGTGACTGCAGCCATGAAATTAAAAGACGCTTACTCCTTGGAAGAAAAGTTATGGCCAACCTAGATAGCATATTGAAAAGCACAGACATTACTTTGCCAACAAAGGTCCATCTAGTCAAGGCTATGGTTTTTGCAGTGGTCATGTATGGATGTGAGAGGTGGACTGTGAAGAAAGCTGAGTGCTGAAGAATTGATGCTTTTGAACTGTGGTGTTGGAGAAGACTCTTGAGAGTCCCTTGGACTGCAAGGAGATCCAACCAGTCCATCCTTAAGGAGATCAGCCCTGGGATTTCTTTGGAAGGAATGATGCTAAAGCTGAAACTCCAGCACTTTGGCCACCTCATGCGAAGAGTTGACTCATTGGAAAAGACTCTGATGCTGGGAGGGATTGGGGGCAGGAGGAGAAGGGGATGACAGAGGATGAGATGGCTGGATGGCATCACTGACTCGATGGACTTGAGTCTGAGTGGACTCTGGGAGTTGGTGATGGACAGGGAGGCCTTGCGTGCTGATTCATGGGGTCGCAAAGAGTCAGACACGACTGAGTGACTGAACTGAACTGAACCACTATACTATAATACATCTCTATTGGAGACCACTCATAGCAGTTCTACTGCTCTTTAATCAAATGCTGGCTGCTATAATAAAAAAATGTACACACACACATTGAATCTGAAAAAAAGCTTCAGGAAGATGCACATGGTAGCATGGTCTCAGCAACTGAAAGAATGGATTGAGGGTGGAGATTGAAGGAAACTTTAGTGCAGGGGCCAATATGCAAGATGTGTGAGATATATGAAAAAATAAATGATGGGACTATCCCAGGAGTCTTGATGGGTAATGACTTAGGGACCTGGGGCCATGGAGCACAACTCCAGACACAAGGCTCTTACTGTTTAACAGAGCAAGAGCTCTATGTTTGTGCGGTTAGTGGTCAAAAGTTGATGAACTTAGGGTTCATAGAATACACTGAATATGCATATAAGAAAATTTAGGAAGGACAGAAAAGTTATGGAACAGTGTAATGGCCACTGGGTAATTTTGCCTGCTTAGTAAATGTGCCCTAGTCTTTCAGGGCTATAGAGCATGTGGCATCTCCCTGTGAATGTACAACAGATGCTCCCTTCAGACAGGTGATCCAGTCTGGAGGACCTGCAACTGGGACACATCCTACCTTTATCCTTCATTTCACTGCTCAGCTTGTGCCTTTGTGCTCTGATATTGTACAGCTGTCTGTGTACTTTCCTTACACTCTTTCTTCATGGTGTTCAAGTGGATGGACTCCAGCTTGCCCCAGATATGGGATGGACAGTCAACCAACTCCTGGCTACATTCTCTCAACTGATAATCTCAATGGAAAGAGACTCTTATTTTTCCCAATGAATAGCATCTTATTGGCCTGACTTTGAGGAACATGCTTACCCTGGCACCTGTCCCTTTAGCCAGCAGTTTGATCTCATGTTTAGGCATTTGTTATGGCCTGAATTGTCTCCTCTTTCTACAAATTCTTATATTGAGGTCCTAAATCCCCTAGTACCTCAGAATGTGGGTACATTTTGAGATAAGGTCTTTAAGGATGTAATTAAGGTAAAATGAGGTCTTATGGGTGGACTCTCATCCAGTTTGACTGATGGGCTTATAAGAAAGCATTAGAATGCAGACATGCACAGAGGGACAGGGAGAAGACAGTCATCTGCAGACCAAGCAAAGAGGCCTCAAAAGAAACCAACTTTGCTGACACCTTGATCTTGGACTCCTAGCCTCCAGAATTATGATAAAATAAATTTCTGTGGCACTTTGTTATAACAACCCTGGGAAACCTATAGAACATTGCTCTTATTAAATGACTCAACTTTTTATAAAATGATACCAAATTAATCTCTGTTGTCTGCTTAGCTGTATGTCTGTGTTTAACAAGTGACATAAGATAGCCCCACAATGATCACCCTCTTGAATGTGCGTCTCATCCACCATTTAGGAAAAATTTAGCTGAAATTAAAGTTAAGAAGGCCTCTAAGGCCTTCATTTTATCAGTTTCATAGATATTCTAAAGTGTACCTCTGGACAAGCTTCATCCTTTGATAAGCTGGGTCCTCTGCTCTATAATGTTGGTTTGGCCCTAGATTGTGCTTTTGGCTGGGATGTCATCAACATAGAGCAAAGAATATTCTAGAAGAGCCTCAAGAAGTACATTTGTCTGCCTACTGAAAGTTTGCTACTGAAAACATTGCATGAGATTTTTCGCTAGGAGGACCCTAGGGAGACATTTGTAACTAATTTAAGCACCAAAAATATCTGCCCTTCTCATGATCAGTTAATCCAGATTAATTTAGTTTTAATTTTTGCAGCATGGCTAGACAGTTGGGTAATAGTTCTTAAACTCAATGTGCAAAAGAATCACCCGAGGAACTAATTTTGAAATTCTTCTTTAGAGTGAGTAGGGAAATGTGACAAAATGTCTGATTTAAAATAAAGTTTGGTCTGATCAAAAGACTTTAAACAGTGCCTTTATGTACTTTTCCACTCATTAGATAAAATTGCTTAGGTCCCATATCCCTTTATTTCCTTCCTAGGATGGTACCTGGGTATATGAAGAAGCTTAGGTGTCTCAAGGGGCTCCCGGGTGGCACAGATGGTGAAGAATCTGCCTGCAATGAAGGAGAGTATGGCTTGATCCCTGGAGAAGGGAATGGCTACCTACTCCGGTATTCCTGCCTGGAGTATTTAATGGGCAGAGGAGCCTGATGGGGTTGCAAAGAGCTGGACACAACTGAATGACTAACAGATCTCACAAGGTCTCCATAGTAGTGAATGGGTGGAGGGGCCTCTTTCCTTCTTTCTTCTTTTTCGGCTATGCCGTGAGATCTTAGTTCTCTTGCGAGGGATTGAACCTGTGCCCTGTGCAGTGCAAGTGTGGAGTCTTAACCTCTGGACTGCCAGGAAAGTCCCCCCTGGATCTTGAATTTTCAGAGATTTTTGAACCCTTGTTCTCTACTTTGCTTTCCATCTAGCCCTCTGACCAGACCATCCAGCCCCGCCTTCTATGGTGCTTTGTCTTACACAGCACGGCAGACCCTACATCAGGCTGGCTGGGTCTCACCTCAGATGCCTACGCATCATATGTCTTGAAGGAGGCTCAGAAGTGCTAATCCAAATGACTCTCTGTCTAACAACATGGCCTGCTTTTCTCATTATGCTGAGTGGCTGTGTGTTGGTGTGGGGTCCTCTGCATTATCATCTCTTTCTTGAATCCCAAAGGAAGAAAATTGGGAGCAAAGTTTCCCTTCTTGTTGAGGTTTCGTCCCATATATGACATAAGTAACTCTCTGTAGGCAAAAATCTGAGAGGGGCACAGAGATCAGAAGACGTAAGATCGAACACTCAAATCTCCTTTTTGTTTCTCTTCTGCTCCCTATAATTCCCAAGGCGGAAATGGGGAGGTTTTTGTTTTTCTTTACGTACATTTTGATCTCTTTCTACAATTGAGCAAGAGATTTCCTGCCATTGCATTCAAAGGTAGAAATGGAATTTTCTCAACACTAAGAAGGACTCAGTAGGCCTGGGTCTTCCAGGATCAGTTGATACACCAAAGAAGGAAATAAGAGCATTTGGAAAATCCTTTCTTTTTAAAAAATGCATGGCTTTAAGCTTATTGACTTTCTGCTAAATCCTATTTTGTATGTCGGGTGCTGAATATTACATCAGTCTTTATTTTTGTTTTTCTCTCAACACATTTCCCCAAGTAGATGGATGCTCTAGGACATGTACTTGGAAATGCAAAACAAATAAAGCACATAAATAATTTAAAAACTGTCTCCAATGTATACTGCTATATTATAAATGATAATAAAAGATAGATATCAGAAAATAAGGGAAAAGGGTCTTAAAGGAGAGAAGGAAAAGTAAACTCTTAGTGCTCAAAACTGGTTTCCTTGGTCCTAAAGGCATAGATTCTGAGAAAAAAAAAATAGTACCTGGGCTATATTTTGGGTGCCCCTGATTTGGGGCATCTGTTGGTAGACATAAATTACTTTGAAAATTAGATGTAGATTATGCTGTGAGCTGGTTGTCTTTGATCTGATTGATGAGTTGAGTTCAAATGTTTCTAAGAGTATTAGTTATCCAAATAATCTACATTTTCTTTGCTTCAAATTTTTTCCTTCAGTTTTACGAAGTATGATAAAAACTATTCTCATATATTTCTTGCTGACCTCAAAGGAATGTGGTGGGAGAAAAAAACACTGAAGAAGAATAGAGTTCCATTTAGAAGGTTAAGATATTAAACTGATGATATCATTCATTTTTATATATCAAGAATGGAACGCTTTCCTTTTCTGCATCCTTAATAATGGAATCCTTGCGAGCTGGAGTCTTTGAAAAGAGGTATATTTTCTTATCTCATTTCACATTTCCTGACTTCTTGTTTTGATCGGGATTGAGATATAAGAAGAACTTGGAAATGCAGTTATTAGGCAGGACAGTAGGAGAGTCCTGGCATATGATATCAAATGACAGATGATTGCATATGGTGGCCAAACCTCAGAAAGAAAAAGTCGAGCCATTTATAGTTAGAGTATTGGGAAAGATTTTAGAACACAATGATTCATTACAGGCTTTATTATTTAGGCTTCTTTAACAAGCACATTGACACAAAATCTTGGATGATTTTAAAAACTATAGCTGGTTTAATTACAGGCTCCCTCTTTTCCTTGTTTTGTTTTGTTTTCCAGAAAAGAATTTCTGTTGTTTGTTTTTAAAATTTTTATTGTAGTTGCTTTATAATGTTGTGTTAGTTTCTGCTGTACAGCAAAGTCAATCAGTAACATGTTTACATATGTCCACTCTTTTTTCCTTCCCATTTAGGTCACCACAGAGCATCAAGTCGAGGTCCCTGTGCTATACGGTAGGTTCTCATTAGTTACCTATTTTATGGATAGTAGTGTATATATACAGAGAAGGCAATGGCACCCCACTCCAGTACTCTTGCCTGGAAAATCCCATGGACGGAAGAGCCTGGAAGGCTGCAGTCCATGGGGTCGCTGAGGGTCGGACACGACTGAGCGACTTCACTTTCACTTTTCACTTTCATGCATTGCAGAAGGAAATGGCAACCTACTCCAGTGTTCTTGCCTGGAGAATCCCAGGGACGGGGGAGCCTGGTGGGCTGCCATCTATGGGGTCATACAGAGTCGGACATGACTGAAATGACTTAGCAGTGTATATATGTCAATCCTTATCTCCCCAATTCACCTCATTCCCCCATTCCGCCAGTGGTATCCATAAGTTTGTTCTCTAAGGAATCCCTGTTTTGACAAGAAGATGTTACAGCCTTAAATTCTGTCTTTACCATGAATGTAAGATGTGGTTTTTGTTTCTTTTGCAACCCAAGCACCAGTGTGGCACTCCATCCTGATTCCATTTCCCTCTCCAAAAGGGTATCCTTTGCCTCTCCACAGCTTAGCCCTTTTTTCCTGAGTACTTTTGTAGCAAGAGGGACATGTCATCACTCTTTTTTTGGTTGAAAAAGCACTGTAATAAAGGTAGGTCATGAATATATTTTGGTGATTTATAAATGAGAAATTTTTTAAAAGATGCCTTTCTTGATGAATCCATTAGTGTTGTCTTGATTAAAAAAAAAAAAAAAATGATGCTAGGGTGGAGTTGTCTTTTATTCCAAGCACCTCTGATCCCAGTGTACAAATAATGTTTATATTCCAGTTCACAGGGAAAAAAAGGAACGTGAAAATATTTCATTGAAAGCTGACAGCTTTAACGAACTTTAAAGGTTAACCCTAGTGCTAGTTAGCATATCTATTCATGTCTCCATCAGTCTATTGAATTACTCAGCTGAACATGCACACAAAAGCAAAACTTGAAAAAAAAAAACACCCAGAAAGCCAACATTAATAATTCATAGATACTGGAGGCTGGTGACTGACAATTTTCCCCCTACTGTGTTGAAGTCTGTTAAGAACTGAATCCTGATAGCTTCTAAGTTACTTTAGAAACTCCGTGAGCCACCCTGTCCAAAAATGTTAATGTTTCTGTAAGTGATTCGCTACCAAAACATAGTGTGGATTTTCCTTCCCTCAAGCGCTTGTTCGTGTTCCTTTGGATTAGTATAAGGTACAGCTTTTCATGAGATGTTTAACTGATAGTTTTTATATTTGAATTTCACAAGCATCTGCAGACCATTAAAACTCCAAATTCAGCCATAATCCTCTGTTACAAAGTAAATCAGCATTTTTGAACAGATTCCAGATACCAATTATAGCATTAATGAGGATGTACAATGACGTTGTCTACTTGGGCAGGATGAGAAGTGATGCTACTCCCAACAGGGCTGGCCTGTCTCAACATTCATTGTCTTTCTTCCTCCACGTACATACAAATGTGCTTATCAAATATTCCCATTAAAAAATAGAAGCTAACAACATCTTTAGGTATTAACCATTTTCTGAGGGAAATAAGGGATAAATACTACCTCTGTTGCCTGATAATAAATTTCAAGCTTTTGTATAAAAAATAAATAAAAATGCAGCCTTGATGCTGTTAAAAGATTTAGCTAAGATCTCCCATAGAGGCCTGAAGAGCAGGGACTTGGCAGGCTCTCTGGCTCATATCCATTGCTTTTCTCACCTGGGTTTGCTTCTGAAAGGATTCCCAGGCTGTCATCTCCCCGGCTCATGGCTAGTATTTCTATCACTTGTCAGTGATGAAACTCCCTTTTATGTTCTTCCATTCAGAGTTTTTATTGTCATGTCTGTCTGGAAAAAGCATGAAGGTATAAGGATGAGGGTGTCTTCTCAGACCTGGGAAATGGTTATTTGGTCATGAGTATTTTGTTGCTTCTCACAAGCCAGCTTCTAAACATGAAATGATGGTGGTGTTCCAGTGTTAAAATCCCTTACTCGATTTCCTAAATTGCAGTGTTAGTAATCAGTTTATAATAGGGTTAGTGAGAGAAATAACTCAACCCCTGCCCACGGTAGCAACGATCTTGTTCCCATTTCCCTTAACTTGCAGTTACAGAAACAACTGAAAACTATTACATTAACTAAAGTCCTTACTCACTAAAATCTTAGACTCATGTACTGCCACTCAAGGGTTTAAGTTCCAAGAAGATTTGTAAGTTAAGGATAGAAACTCAAAAATAACTAATTGATCAACGTAAGGGCAGTGGTTTCCCTAGTAAGTAATAAATAAAAGTCTCAAACATATATTGAGTGCCTTTCCTCCATGAAGAACTTCACTGCATACAATTAATGTGTTAGTCATTTGGGATAGATGTAATTGAAATCCTGCAGTACTGATTAATAAGTGTGTAAGTTTGGGCAAATTGCCAGTAACCTCTGAGCCTCTGTTTTCTTGTCTGCAAATTGGGAATAATAGTACCTACCTAATAGGGTTTCTGGAGAAGGCAATGGCACCCCACTCCAGTACTCTTGCCTGGAAAATCCCATGGACAGAGGAGCCTGGTAGGCTGCAGTCCATGGGGTCACACAGAGTCGAACACAACTGAGCGACTTCACTTCCACTTTTCACTTTCATGCATTGGGGAAGGAAATGGCAACCCACTCCAGTGTTCTTGCCTGGAGAATCCCAGGGACGGGGGAGCCTGCTGCGCTGCCATCTCTGGGGTCGCACAGAGTCGAACACGACTAAAGCGACTAAACAGCAGCAGCAGCAATAGGGTTTCAGCAATATGTGAACTGTGAACTTCCAGATGTTCAAGCTGGTTTTAGAAAAGGCAGAGGAACCAGAGTTCAAATTGCCAACATCTGCTGGATCATGGAAAAAGCAAGAGAGTTCCAGAAAAACATTTATTTCTGCTTTATTGACTACACCAAAGTCTTTGACTGTGTGGATCACAATAAACTGTGGAAAATTCTGAAAGAGATGGGAATACCAGATCACCTGACCTGCCTCTTGAGAAACCTATGTGCAGGTCAGGAAGCAAGAGTTAGAACTGGACATGGAACAACAGACTGGTTCCAAATAGGAAAAGGAGTACATCAAGGCTGTATATTGTCACCCTGCTTATTTAACTTCTATGCAGAGTACATCATGAGAAACGCTGGGCTGGAAGAAGCACAAGCTGGAATCAAGATTGCTGGGAGAAATATCAATCACCTCAGATATGCAGATGACACCACCCTTATGGCAGAAAGTGGAGAGGAACTCAAAAGCCTCTTGATGAAAGTGAAAGAGGAGAGTGAAAAGTTGGCTTAAAGCTCAACATTCAGAAAACTAAGATCATGGCATCCAGTCCCATCACTTCATGGGAAATAGATGGGGAAACAGTGTTAGACTTTATTTTTTGGGGCTCCAAAATCACTGCAGATGGTGACTGCAGCCATGAAATTAAAAGACGCTTACTCCTTGGAAGGAAAGTTATGACCAACCTAGATAGCATATTCAAAAGCAGAGACATTACTTTGCCAACAAAGGTCTATTTAGTCAAGGCTATGGTTTTTCCATTGGTCATGTATGGATGTGAGAGGTGGACTGTGAAGAAAGCTGAGCACCGAAGAATTGATGCTTTTGAACTGTGGTGTTGGAGAAGACTCTTGAAAGTCCCTTGGACTGCAAAGAGATCCAACCAATCCATCCTAAAGGAGATCAGTCCTGGGTGTTCTTTGGAAGGACTGATGCTAAAGCTGAAACTCCAGTACTTTGGCCACCTCATGTGAAGTGTTGACTCATTGGAAAAGACTCTGATGCTGGGAGGGATTGGGGGCAGGAGGAGAAGGGGACAACAGAGGATGAGATGGCTGGATGGCATCACCGACTCAATGGACGTGAGTTTGAGTGAACTCCAGGAGTTGGTGATGGACAGGGAAGCCTGGCGTGCTGTGATTCATGGGGTCACAAAGAGTCAGACATGACTGAGTGACTGAACTGAACTGAACTGAATAGGGTTTCAGGAAAAGGGAATAGCTGCCCACTCCAGTATTCTTACCTGGAGAATCCCAAGGACAGAGGAGCCTGTAGGCTATGGACCATGGGGTTGCAAAGAGTCAGACACAACTGTGACTTTCACTTCACTTCATGTATTAAATAAGATGATGTGAATGATACATCTAATAGAATTAACAGTAAATCTTATTTCCTCTCCCTTACATTTGAATCAGAACCATATTCTCTGTGTGTGTGTATTCCTTTACTATAATCCTGTGAGGAAGAAGCAGATGTTGATAACCTCTATTTTGCAGATAAAGAAATCCAGGCACAATCAAGTTATAGGACGTGTACAAATTTGCATCTAATTCAGAATAGAAAATTGAATCTACAGGTTTATTTTTTATAATATTTCCATGACTACACTCTGATTTTTTGTACCACCTTATAAGAAAGTATAAATTAGATGACAAATACTTCACTCACTTCTAATTATGTCAATAAAAATTTGTCATTATGCTAAAAGTTATAGGTTAATTTAAGAGTAGAAAAGTGTTGCAAAGATTACTGATGGATATTTAATCATTTATATACTTTTTAATTGAAACATTTTGCTTAATAACAGTAATAGCTAATAGTTATTTGAGGCTTACTGTCAAAAATTTTGCTAAATGAATGCAGATATTAAGATATTTAAGTGGCAAACCACTTCAGCATTCTTGCCTTAAGAACCCCATGAACAGTATGAAAGGCAAAAAGATATGACACTGAAAGATGAACTTTCCATGTCAGTGTGTGCCCAATATGCTACTGGAGAAGAGTGGAGAAATAACTCTAGAAAGAATGAAGAGACGGAGCCAAAGCAAAAACAACACCCAGTTGTGGATGTGACTGGTGGTGGAAGTAAAGTTCGATGCTGTGAAGAGCAATATTGCATAGGAACCTGGAAGGTAAATTGGAAGTGGTCAGACAGAAGATGGCAAGAGTGAATATTGACATTTTAGAAATCAGAAAACTAAAATGGACTGGAAAGGGCAAATTTAACTCAGATGACCATTATTTCTATTACTGTGGGCAAGAATCCCTTAGAATAAATGGAGTAGCCATCATAGTCAACAAAAGAGTCTGAAATGCAGTACTTGGATGCAATCTCAAAAAGGCCAGAATGATCTCTGTTCATTTCCAAGACAAACCATTCAATATCACAGTAATCCAAGTCTATGCCCCAACCTGTAATGCTGAAGAAGCTGAAGTTGAACAGTTCTAGGAAGACCTACCGGACCGTCTAGAACTAGCACCCAAACAAGATGTCCTTTTCATTATAGGGGACTGGAATGAAAAAGTAGGAAGTGAAGAGATACCTGGAGTAACAGGGAAATTTGGTCTTGAGGAATGAAACAGGGCAAAGGCTAACAGAGTTTTGCCAAGAGAATGCACTGGTCATAGCAAACACCCTCTTCCAACAATGCAACAGAAGACTCTACACATGGACATGACCAGATGGTCAATACTGAAATCAGATTGATTATATTCTTTGCAGCCAAAGGTGGAGAAGCTCCATACAGTCAGCAAAAACAAGACCAGGAGCTGTCTGTGGCTCAGATCATGAACTCTTTATTGCCAAATTCAGACTGAAATTGAAGAAAGTAGGGAAAACCACTAGACCATTCAGGTATGATCTAAATCAAATCCCTTATGATTATACAGTGGAAGTGACAAATAGATTCAATGGATTAAATCTGATAGAGTGCCTGATGAACTATGGATGCAGGTTCGTGACATTGTACAGGAGGCAGTAATCAAGACCATGCCCAAGAAAAAGAAGTGCAAAAGGCAAAATGGTTGTCTGAGGAGGGCTTACAAATAGCTGAGAAAAGAAGAGAAACAAAAAGCAAAGGAGAAAAGGAAAGATATACCCATTTGAATTCAGAGCTTCAAAGAATAGCAAGGAGAGATAAGAAAGCCTTCCTCAGTGATCAATGGAAAGAAACAGGAAAACAATAGAATGGGAAAGACTAGAGATCTCTTCAAGAAAATTAGAGATACCAAGGGAACATTTAATGCAAAGATGGGCACAATTAAGGACAGAAATGGTATGGACCTAACAGAAGCAGAAGATATTAAGAAGAGGTGGCAAGAATACACAGTACAAAAAAGATCTTCAAGACTCAGATAACCACGATGGTGTGATCACTCACCTAGAGCCAGACATCCTGGAATGAAAACTCAAGTGGGCCTTAGGAAGCATCACTACGAACAAAACTGGTAGATGTGATAGAATTCCAATTGAGCTATTTCAAATCCCAAAAGATGATGCCATTAAAGTGCTGGACTCAATATGCCAGCAATTTTGGAAAACTCAGCAGTGGTCACAGAACTGGAAAAGGTTAGTCCTCATTCCAATCCCAAAGAAAGACAATGAAAAAGAATGCTCAAACTACTGCACAGTTGCACTCATCTCACACACTAGCAAAGTTATGCTCAAAATTCTCCAAGCCAGGCTTCAACATTATGTGAACCATGAACTCCCAGATGTTCAAGCTAGATTTAGCAAAGGCAGAGGAACCAGAGTTTAAGTTGCCAACATCCGTTGGATTATCAAAACAGCAAGAGTTCCAGAAAAACATCTATTTCTGATTTATTGATTAACCCAAAGCTTTAGCTGTGTGGATCACAACAAACTGTGGAAATTCTGAAAGAGATGGGAATACCCTACCACCTGACCTACCTCCTGAGAAATCTGTATGTAGGTCAAGAAGCAACAGTTAGAACTGGACATGGAACAAGAGACTGGTTCCAAATCAGGAAAGGAGTACGTCAAGGCTTACTTCTCTGTACAGAATCATATCTTTTATTAGACACTGTATCAACACGTTTTTCTTGGATATTATGATCATTGTGTATGACCCTCAAATACCCATAGATAGGTGGATCAATCATTATTTCTCAGCTTGATAACATTTTAGAAAAATTTCACTTTGAAATCCAGAATTTCTCCTGGGTCTAATGCACATTTTAAAAATAATCTATTTGCTGTTATTTTCCTTTGAGGATTTTAGGCAGCTTATAACACAGCAAACAAAAATGAAATTGGCAGTAAAGAAATAAAATATCAGGATCAAATAAAAGGAGAGCATAATTATACATGCCATAAGGTTCAAACCTTGTTGCTGTAGCTGGAGCTCATGAATTTGGCTCTGAGCCATTATAAAATTCCTTGAGGGCAGTGAGTGATGTAATAGACACTGACCTGAGTCACATTTTTGTAACATACAAAAAACTAGATTTCATATGGCTGGACTATATGATTACATTGGATAAAGGCTGAAGGTAAACATCACTCTGTTAGAAATAACTCTGAAAAGTGAAAGTGAAATTTGTACAGTCCTGTCTGACTCTTTGTGACCCAATGGACTTCTCCAGAATACTGGAATGTGTAGCCTTTCCCTTCTCCAGGGGATCTTCCCAACCCAGAGATCGAACCTAGGTCTTCCACATTGCAGGCAGATTCTTTACCATCTAAGCCACACAGGAAGCCCAAGAATACTGGAATGGGTAGCCTATCCCTTCTCCAGCAGATGTTCCCAACCCAGGAATCAAACCGAGGTCTCCTGCATTGCACGTGGATTCTTTACCAACTGAGCTATCAGGGAAGCCCAGGTATAATAACTCTGATTTGTGCCAAATATATCACTTGCTGGTATTTCAGCCCAGTTCAAGGTATAAGTATCTAGAGAAGCCAGTAAGATTGCATAATAATTTTTTGAAATGTTTTCTCTGTATTGCAGTTATTTTGCAAAAATCTCATTAACTTTCTCATCCAAATTTATAAATGTGTATAAAAATACAGAGCAACATAAATACTCCAGTTTTTCCTTTCCACTCTCCTTTTCCTTCTTTTTTCATAGTCAATATTAATAGTTGATGTATAATAGTCCATTCCACAATAGAGAATACCAAAAATGCTAGGTACAATACTTTAAAAAATACTTTTTTACAAAAGATATACAACTGAAGTGGGGTCAAAGGTAACTTTGATTTTAGACAAATTTTCCCAAAAATTGAAAAACACTCATCAACTATACTTTTCATCTATTGTCGTTGAGTCCCTCAGGCATATCCTACGCTTTCCGACCCCATGGACTGCAGCACACCAGGCTTCCCTGTCCTTCACTATCTCCTAGAGTTTACTCACACTCATGTCCATTGAGTTGATGATGCCATCCAACCAATTCACTCTCTAACGCCCCCTTTGCCTCCCACCTTCAATCTTTCCCAGCATCAGGTCTTTTCCAATGAGTCAGTTCTTTGCATTAGGTGGCCAAAGTATTGGAGTTTCAGCTTCAATGAATGTTCAGGACTGATTTCCTACACCACAGTTCAAAAGCATCAATTCTTTGGCACTCAGCTTTCTTTATAGTCCAACTCTCACATCTATACATGACTATGGGAAAAACCATAGCTTTGACTAGGTGGACCTTTATTGGTAAAGTAATGTCTTTGCTTTTTAATATACTGTCTAGGTTGGTCATAACTTTTTTCCAAGGAGCAAACGTCTTTTAATTTCATGGCTGCAGTCATCATCTGCAGTGATTTTGGAGCCCCCCAAAATGAAGTCTGTCACTGTTTCCACTGTTTCCTCATCTATTTGCCATGAAGTGATGGGACCAGATGCCATGATCTTAGTTTTATGAATGCTGAGTTTTAAGCCAGCTTTTTCTGTCTCCTCTTTCACTTTCATCAAGAGGCTCTTTAGTTCTTCCTCATGCTGCTATAAGGGTAGTATGCATATGCATATCTGAGGTAATTGATATTTCTCCTGGCAATTTTGATTCCAGCTTATGTCTCATCTAGCCCAGCGTTCCTCATGATGTACTCCGCATATAAGTTAAATAAGCAGGGTGACAATATACAGCCTTGATCTACTCCTTTCCTGATTTGGAACCAGTCTATTGTTCCATGTCCAGTTCTAACTGTTGCTTCTTCACCTGCATATAGGCTTCTCAAGAGGCAGGTCAGGTGGTCTGGTATTCCCATCTTTCAGAATTTTCCACAGTTTGTTGTGATCCATGCAGCCAAAGCTTTGGCATAGTCAATAAAGCAGAAATAGATGTTTTTCTGGAACTCTTGCTGTTTTGATAATCCAACGGATGTTGGCAATTTGAACTCTGGTTCCTCTGCCTTTGCTAAATCTAGCTTGAACATCTGGAAGTTCATGGCACATGTATTGTTGAAGCCTGGCTTGGAGAATTTTGAGCATAATTTTGCTAGTGTGTGAGATGTGTGCAACTGTGGGGTAGTTTGAGCATTCTTTTTCATTGTCTTTCTTTGGGATTGGAATGAGGACTAACCTTTTCCAGTTCTGTGACCACTGCTGAGTTTTCCAAAATTGCTGGCATATTGAGTCCAGCACTTTAACAGCATCATATCTCAGGATTTGAAATAGCTTGACTGGAATTCTATCACGTCTACCAGTTTTGTTCGTAGTGATGCTTCCTAAGGCCCACTTGAGTTTTCATTCCAGGATGTCTGGCTCTAAGTGAGTGATCACACCATCGTGGTTATCTGAGTCTTGAAGATCTTTTTTGTACTGTGTATTCTTGCCACCTCTTCTTAATATCTTCTGCTTCTGTTAGGTCCATACCATTTCTGTCCTTAATTGTGCCCATCTTTGCATGAAAAGTTCTCTTGGTATCTCTAATTTTCTTGAAGAGATCTCTAGTCTTTCCCATTCTATTGTTTTCCTCTGTTTCTTTCCATTGATCACTGAGGAAGGCTTTCTTATCTCTCCTTGCTATTATTTGGAACTCTGCATTCAAATGGCTATATCTTTCTTTCTTTTTTTTTTTGCCTTTTGCTTCGCTTCTTTTCATAGCTATTTGCAAGGAGTCCTTAGACAACCATTTTGCCTTTTTGCATTTCTTTTTCTTGGGGATGATCTTGATTACTGCCTCCTGTACAATGTCACGAACCTCCGTCCATAGTTCTTAAGGCACTCTGTCTATTGGATCTAATCCCTTGAATCTATTTATCACTTCCACTGTATAATCATAAGGGATTTGATTTAGGTCATACCTGAATGGGTATGGTCTAGTGGTTTTCCCTGCTTTCTTCGATCAGAGTGAATTTGTCAATAAAGAGTTCATGATCTGAGCCGCAGTCAGCTCCCAGTCTTGTTCTTGCTGACTGTATAGAGCTTCTCGATCTTTGACTGCAAAGAATATAATCAATCTGATTTCAGTATTGACCATCTCATGATTTCCATGTGTAGAGTCTTCTGTTGTATTGTTGGAAGAGGGTGTTTGCTGTGACCAGTGCATTCTCTTGGCAAAACTCTATTAGCCTTTGCCCTCTTTCATTCTATACTCCAAGGCCAAATTTCCCTGTTACTCCAGATATCTCTTGACTTCCTACTTTTTCATTCCAGTTCCCTATAATGAAAAGACATCTTTTTTGGGTGTTAGTTCTAGTAAGTCTTGTAAGTCTTCATAGAACTGTTTAACTTCAGCTTCTTCAGAATCATTGGTTGGTGCATAGACTTGGATTACTGTGATATTGAATGGTTTGCCTTGGAAACGAACAGAGATCATTCTTTGTTTTTAAGATTGCATCCAGGTAATGCATTTCTCTACTCTTTTGTTGACTATGATGGCTACTCCATTTCTTCTAAGGGATTCTTACCCACAGTAAGAATTTAACAGCATCATATCTTAGGATTTGAAATAGATATAATGGTCATCTGAGTTAAATTTACTCATTCCAGTCCATTTTTGTTTGTTTGTTCCTAAAATGTTGATGTTCACTTAAAAAGTTGGCTTAAAACTCAACATTCAGGAAACTTAGATCATGGCATCTGGTCACATCACTTCATGGTAAATAGATGGGGAAACAGTGGAAACAGTGACAGACTTCATTTTGGGGGGCTCCAAAATCACTGCAGATGGTGACTGCAGCCATGAAATTAAAAGACATTTGCTCCTTGGAAGAAAAGTTATGACCAATCTATATAGCATATTAAAAAGCAGAGACATTACTTTTCCAACATAGGTCCCTCTAGTCAAAGCTATGGTTTTTCTAGTAGTCATGTATGGATGTGAGAGTTGGACTATAAAGAAAACTGAGCACCAATGAAATGATGCCTTTGACTGTGGTGTTGGAGAAGACTCTTGAGAGTCCCTTGGACTGAAAGGAGATCCAACCAGTCAATCCTAAAGGAAATCTGTCTTGAATATTCTTTGGAAGGACTGATGCTGATGCTGAAACTCCAATACTTTGGCCACCTGATGTGAAGAACTGACTTGTTTGAAAAGACCCTGATGCTGGGAAAGGTTGAAGGCGGGAGGCTAGGGAACAACAGAGCATGAGATGGTTGGATGGCATCACCGACTTAATGGACATGAGTTTGAGTAAACTCTAGGAGTTGGTGATGGACGGGGAGTTCTGGTGTGCTGTAGTCCATGGGGTTGCCGAAAGTCAGACAAGACTGAGCAACTGAACCGAACTGAAAGATTGAATTTAGCAAAACGCTAGTAAAATATCAATACACAGATACCAGTTTTTTTCTGTGTATTATCATAGCAATTAGGAAATAAAATAATAAACATTTATAATTGTATCAAATAACATCAGATAATTAGAATAAATATAATGAAAGCTGTGAGAATCCTTTACACTAAAAACTAACTTTATTAAAAGACACAGAAGAAGTCCAAAATAATAAAAGGATAAACCATGTTCATATATGAGAAGTTTTAAGATTAAAAGTCATTAGTCCTTCTCATATGGATTTATAGGTGCAATGCAATTTCAGATATGTTACTCTGTTGTCTATCTTCTCTACCCACCTTTCGATCATGGAAAATGGCATGTGATTCTAAAATGTATATGAAAATGCAACAGGATAAGAAGAGCAGTTGATGTTTGATAACAGGAACAAAGTTGCAGGACTAAACAAGCAAGTATTAAGATTTATCATCAAGCTGTTATAATTAAGATAGTGTGATATTGATATAAAGATAGACTGATTAATGAAGCAGAATAGAGTCCAAAAAGTGACCCACCTATGTAAGGTCACTTGATTTATGAAAAAGATTATACTGCAGTACTGTGGGGAAAACAATGGTCTTTTCAACAAATGGTACCGAGACCATCAGATATACATGTTTAGAAAAAGAATCTTACCTGTCACTGTAGGTCTTATCCTGCAGTAAAAAAAAATGTTTAAAAAAAACCAACTTTTTACCCCTCCAGGGAAAAAAAAAAAAAAAAAAAAACATAAATTAAAAAAAACCTATCCAGTGTTCTAAATAGGAAAGGTAAAACAGTAAAAGTTCTAGGAAATACTATGGGGGCTGAAGGAACTGGAGCTTCTTGGCAGTATTTGCAACTCAACAGAGATGCAACCCCTTCTAGAGGCTGTCCAAAGTAGGGGAGAACAAGACAGTATCAGAGAGAGAGTGAAAGAGAGATTTGAGAGTACCTGGCTTCTTCACTGTCCCATATTTAATTTCCAAGCCTACTTTGCTGGACCTTGAAAAAAGTCATTTGTCAAGGAACCTTTGAAAAGGAGCAGAGCAGGAGACAGAAGACAAATGGATCTGAGTTGAGAGAATACAACACAACTGAAAGTAAAAGAAACAAAATATGCCAGACACCATCTTCAGTTTAAAAACAGGCATGAGTTCAGAAATAGGAGAGGAAGCCCGAGTCAGGAGATGGGAAGATATAAAAGTGGGACCGGCCAAAGGGAACAGAAGTCAGCTGTGTGATGATAAAGCACATAGGCAGTGAAGGACAGGGAAATCTGGTGTGTGCAGTCCATGGGGTTGCAAAGAGTCAGACACGACCAAGCGACTGAACAACAACAAGATTACAGTAAATGACAGTCATGGCATCAAGTAGCCCATTTTATTGAGGTCCAGCTATATGCTTCATACTTAGACTGATCAGGTATAGGAATTCTATCTAAGGTTTCATGGGGACTTCTCAAATGCCAACTCTGCTTCTTAAGTTGGATTAGTTGTAGTGGACAGATACTAAGAGGAAATAATACAGTTAAGGATTTCTTAAAATTCTTGTCCTCTTTCTTGTTATTTGGAAGAATCTAGTCCATATGAGTCAAAAAAAGCTCATGAATAGAATAGGGTAATTATTTTAAAAAGAAGTTAAAAATAAATTATTTTATTTATTCCAATTAAAAATAATTTAGTCAACTTCATTCTACTTGTTTCCTTAATATCAATAATGTTAATTTTGCAAAACAGTCTCACCACCACTTTATTCTTTTGGCAAAATTGGTTTTCATACATTTAAATGGTCCTTCCACTTACAAGGAAATGCATGAATTATAAAACATTGCTGTCTGCTAAGCTTTACCTCTAATTTTAAAGTAGTGAGAACCCAGCCCTGCATGAGTAAATTTTCTAAGTGTATTTGTTTTTCCACTCAAGATTTCTGGAGTCTGTAGCTCTTTCAGTTTTTCAAATTCCCATGCATTGAAATTCTCACTTTTGCAGAAAGACCTTCCCATTTTATCTGAATTAGGTATAAACTTTCAGACCAGAGAAATCCTGTGCCTTTTCAAAAGTCTACATTTTTCAAAACTCTTCCCATGCTACATGTAGCAAGACACAGGCAATTTACTAGATCATTTGTAACATTAACAAAAAGAAAACAGGAAATCTGCAACAATAGAGGTTTCTAATTTTTTTGGAAGTCAAAGATAAAATATCCTTCTTTCGCAGTAAGTAGAGGCTACCCTGACCTTTTCAGTCACTCAGGAAAATCAAACCATTAGTATCAGTTCAGTTCAGTCGCTCAGTCGTGTCCGACTCTTTGCGACCCCATGAATCGCAGCATGCCAGGCCTCCCTGTCCATCACCAACTCCCGGAGTTCACTCAGACTCACGTCCATTGAGTCAGTGATGCCATCCAGCCATCTCATCCTCTGTCGTCCCCTTCTCCTCTTGCCCCCAATCCCTCCCAGCATCAGAGTCTTTTCCAATGAGTCAACTCTTCACATAAGGTGGCCAAAGTACTGGAGTTTCAGCTTTAGCATCATTCCTTCCAAAGAAATCCCAGGGGTGATCTCCTTCAGAATGGACTGGTTGGATCTCCTTGCAGTCCAAGGGACTCTAGTATACATTGAACCAAAAGCATCCTTGGATAAGTTATGTCCTACCATGGTCCCATTTCTTCTCATGTAGTCCAGACATCATAATATGAGTTAGAACTCAAGCCTCCCTGACAGTGTGACTCCTCAGGTTACAGAGAGAACAGTCAAAAACATCTTTCCCCACATTCTGTATTACTTCCTAGATGCACATTACTCAACACCTGCTACCCCACGGAGGGAGGAAAATATACAGTCTGGAGTGAGTCTTAAGGTATTGTTGTCTCTCTTGTCATCTTTTAAAAATATATATATTTATTTATTTATTACTGGCTGCATTGGGTCTTCGTTGCTGTGTGTCAGCTTTCTCTAGTTGTGGAGAGCGGGGACATGGGCTTCTCATTGTAGTCTTCTCTTGTTGCAGAGCACTGACTGTAGGGCACATGGACTTCAGTAGTTACAGCTTCTGGACTCTAGAGCACAGACTCAGTAGTTGCCACGCCTGGGTTTAATTGCCCTGAGGCATGTGGGATCTTCCTGGGCCAATGATTGAACCAGTGTCCTCTGCATTGCAAAGCGGTTCTTAACCACTGGCCCACCAGGGAAGCCTGTGTGTGTCATCTTTAATATGCTGGAATGTCTGGTATCAGGCCTTGAAAATTGGAATTTACTTCCCCTTCTTTGAAACTGTTTACTCTCAGTAAGCAAATGTTCTTTGGCTCAGTTTAGCTCAGAGAGACCTAGGCTGAAGCCTGCCATCACGCAAGCTTTCTCCCCAGGTGTTTGTAGAAATACACTCCTTCCTTTCACCAATAGTCTCTGAGGAAGGTTCTCTCTCCCTAGTAGTGTTTCCGGTGGAGAGAAATTAACCCTCATCCATCTTCAATCCTTCACGATAGTGTTTCGATATTTTCTTGTCTGTTAGCTCACTAGATTCATTTGTTTGTTCAATAAATATTTACTGAGGTTCTACCAGGCCCTCTTATAGGTCAATAAGCAGTACAGAGCTCTTGCTTTTGTGGAATGGCCAACGTACTGGATCCTGCAAATGCCCTGTGAGGTGGCTTTGCACAGGCAGTGTCTGGGATGTAAGGAAGAAGCAGCATAAAGAACCAGACTAGCACCTGTGGATTTCTTGTCCTCAGAGCTCTCATTATCACCCTCTGGGTCCGTTCTTTTCCAAGACAGGCTGTGTGCTTTGCTTCTTACATTCCCAGAAACAGTGGGCTTAACTGCTTGTGTTGTGGAAATACATTTAAGAAATTTAGAGAAAGACCAAAGGGATATGACTCACTTGGTAGAAATGCATATCAGTAGTGTATCTGAAATGATCCATATTACTAGCTCAGAGTACAATGATCTCACTTTTATTTATTCAGTTTATAACTCGAGAGCCCACCTGCCCTCAGTGATAGGAAGTTCCCTTATTCTCCAGGGCCTCCCCTAACCACGCTTCTTGGGCAGGAACACTGAAGACTTAGTTCATAGAAGGTTGGTCCTGCTGCAGAAAGCCAGGAAGCGAGAGAAAACCAGGAAGGGTGACCAGTCTGCTAAGGCCGTGGCCTGGTTCTCTGCCATGTGAGGCTACAGGTAGTCCTACACATTCTGATTGCACGAAATTTGTTCATGGTTGCTATGATACTCCCATTCATTCAACTCTTTTCTTCCCATCACCCCAGCAGCATCCCCCTGAACTCTGTCTCTTTTATTGAATAGATTACACTCATATGCTCAGCCATTTCCCCTAATGCTTAGCACTGTGCCAGTTGGGTCACTCTGGAGAAGAACCCAGCCCCAGCCTCCTGAGGTGCTGGAATAAGTCTTGCCCATGGAGCCCCATGGAACTCTGCCTTCATGGGACCACCTTGGCCCATCTCAACAAGGAATGTTTCCTGTCTTTACACATAAAGGGGAAAGGCCAATGTTGCTAAGCAACAAACACACTCACTTCACTTACCTACACCTCTATCTACACCTGAACTTTCACTGACAAGGATTGCCTGTTTGCCTTTAATTTTCATAACTTAGAAGGCGATGGCAACCCACTCCAGTACTCTTGCCTGGAAAATCCCACAGCAGAGGAGCCTGGTAGGCTGCAGTCCATGGGGTCGCTAAAAGTCGGACACGACTGAGCAACTTCACTTTTCACTTTTATGCACTGGAGAAGGAAATGGCAACCCACTCCAGTATTCTTGAAGGGACGGGGAAGCCTGGTGGGCAGCCGTGTATGGGGTCGCACAGAGTCGGACATGACTGAAGCGACTTAGCAGCAGCAGCAGCAGAGGGTTTTTTAAATCCTTCTCTACAATGAAGCAATATCCTCCAAGGGACTGTTCTTGGCTACACAGTAGAAGTGGCACCTCATTCTAATACTAATTTTGCATAAAGAAAAGTCTGCTCCAAGGCTATGGCTATTGAGTGAGGCCAAGTAATCATTATTCAGGGCTTGAATGCTCAGAGGGGGAAGAGTAAATCAGCCATTTGCATCTCCTCCAGCATCTGGTAGTTTTACCCAGCATTAGCATTTTTTAAAAAATTTGTAACACATGTGACTGCAAAGCATTAGTATCCAAAATACATAAAGAATGCCAATGGTCCAGAAAGAAACCGTGTAGTGGGAAAAGTGGGCATTATTAGTAATCTTGAAAATTCACATGAAAATTATGAGATTTATTTCATGCCCACCAAATGGATAAAAAATAGAAATTGGACAAAACCAAGTGCCAAAGGGATGTGGAGGAATGGAGCTGCGGGTGGGAGAGTGAGTCACCTCAACATCTTGGGGAGAGAGTGGCACTCACCTGCCACCCCATTGTTGGAATAGCCTCCAGTGTCAGCGGGTCTGTGACTTGTGGTGCATTTATCCAAAGGGTGTCTGCAGCAGGGGACTAGTGAGGCCTTTCTGGAACTGGGCGGTGCAAGCAGCCCATCACCTTGAAGGAGGTTCCATGCCACCAACACCAACAAACCTCAAAAACCTTTCCAGTCCCTGTGCATCAGGGGGGCTCAGGGATGGGCAACCTCATGTCTGCTGCAGTGATCCTTCCCATCCACAGTCACAGCCCTGGTCATCCCTCCCAGTCTGAGTGGGGCAACCTGGGTAATGATACAGGTGACTTTGGAGGCACCAGGACTTACTTGTGGCTCTCTTGGACCACTTGCTGCGGGGCCCTAACTGCCATGTTTTAAGGACACTCGAGTTGTCCCATGGTGGGGTGGAGAGACCCCCATGATGAACTGTCACCTCTGGCCACAACAGCATTAACTAGCCAAGCAGTGAGTGGGCCCACCAGCCCCAGCCAACCCCCTTGAGCAGATCTTACGCAGCCTTAGGAAGGGCTAAGCTGCAGCCATTCAGCAAAGCTGCCCCTTAACCCTCAGAAACATGGTGAGATCATAAATATTTACTGTTTTTACTGCTGCTGCTGCTAAGTCACTTCAGTCGTGTCCAACTCTGTGCGACCCCATAGAAGGCAGCCCACTAGGCTCCCCCCTCCCTGGGATTCTCCAGGCAAGAATACTGGAGTAGGTTGCCATTTCCTTCTCCAATGCATGAAAGTGAAAAGTGAAAGTGAAGTCGCTCAGTCATGCCGGACTCTTAGCCACCCCATGGACTGCAGCCTACCAGGCTGCTCCGTCCATGGGATTTTCCAGGCAAGAGTACTGGAGTGGGTTGCCATTGCCTTCTCCGTTTACTGTTTTTAGTATCTGGATTTTGGAGTAATTTGTTATGTAAACTATAGGTAATTGAGGAACCTTTTCAAGTGCAGATTCTCTAACAATCCTCTCCTGAAGGCCTGGGATTCACGGCACTTTAACAAGATCCAGGTGATGTTAGCGTCCTGCTAGTGGTCCACGTGGTCCATGATGAGGAGGTGGATTTGGCCCCGCCCCCCGCTACAGTGAGCCAATGAGCTCAGTCACACAAAACAGTGCTGAGGTCAGCAGTCTCCGTGACAAAGGCGGGATCCGAGCAGGCAGGCTGTTGGTCCACCACAGTGCGGTGAGCAACCACCAGCGCCAAGCTTGACGTCAGAAGGATGCATGGTGGACTCCAGAAGGTTCTGTGAGCTCAGAGCCTCCCGGTGAGTTCTGGTTCCATTTAATTATGAATTTGCTCTGTGGACTCTTGAAGGTTCTGTTTGTTCTGGTTCTGTTTAATTTGGAGTTTGTTCCATGAACTCTGGAAGGTGCTGTTTGTTCTGGTTCAGTTTAATTCTAAGTTTGCCCTGTGGACTCCAGAAGGTTCTGTTTTGTTCTGGTTCTGTTTAATTCAGAGTTTGTTCCACAGGCTCTGGAAAGTTCTGTGTGTTCTGGTTCCACTTAATTCTGAGCTTGCTCAGTGGGCTCTGGAATGTTCTGTGAGTTCTGGTTCCACTTAACCCAGCATTTGCATTTTAATAACTGAAACAGCCCAACACAGGTGTCCATAGTTGGATGGGTGTCCCAGGTAGTTTTCTTCTACACTGAGGCTCAGGAACCCTCGCTGCCTCTAATATAAAGGCTTCACCATCCTCAAGGACCTGGAGTTTACCATGCCTCTCTATTGGGCCACTACACCTTTCATTGACCCATGTTCCCTTGGCTAGAATTCAGTTAAATTGCTCCACCTAACTGTTTATTATTTACTTTTATTCAAGCTTTTAAAAATTCAATTTTATTTTTAAAAATATATCTATTGAAAAATTTAAAAAGATGTATATATATATATCTGAGTTTGTATCTGAATAGATATCTCATATATATATATATTCTAAAGAATCACAGGAAGTTGTATACTTATTGTTGACAATGAACTGAATATAATTTTGACTCTTAGTCAGCCTTTAAATTGTTAGTGTGAGCTGAGGGGAAGGAAGAACTCGAAAAACTCCAAACTGGTTCCAAGAATGGCTTTCCTTTTTAGCCAGTGTTACATTTTTCACAGGATGGGGGAAGAAGCTTTAGTGGTTGCATGCTGTTTTCAAGTAATACTTTTTAGTAATGCAAGAGCTTAGTTGGCTGGGTAACTTGATTACTCTGAAGGGCACGCTATTAGCAGAATGGGAAGGAATCAAAAGAAAAAAATAATTTACATTAAGGCCACAGACATACTATACAATACAGTTACTTCAGGTTTTATATCCAAAAAGCTATTATACTTTTCCCCCATTCTTTTAGCACTGTGGTATTCTGGTAAGGGGCTTTATAAGAGGCAATAAATGGATGCTAGCCCAGAAAAAGCCCAAGAGATTGTTTTGTGAATGAAAAAGTCCTGATGCTGGGAATAAGTCCACATGGATTTTCCTTTTTAGCTCTTTCCAATGAATTGTGGTTATCCATGGCTAATCAATTCATTTCTTTTTATCATAGTTTTCATGTGGAAATGATCTTTGCAGTTTTTATCACAGGAGTGTTATATACATAAAGGAGATAATCCATATGAAGTGCTTTATACGTGAGACAAAAGTGCAGTGTCCTTCCAAATCATTACCTGGAATCTCACTCAGTGTCATTCACTTGTTATTAATAGTAGAAATTGTTATGAGGAAAGAGCATCTTGGAGTAGATTTTAGTCAGAATAAGTTAGGCTATGCTATCATAATGAATTAGTCCCTATTTATTAATGGTTTATTAGTTAAGTGATACTAAGTTATTTAAATATTTAAATTAAATAAATTTAAAAATGGATTTAATTTTCAGTTGTTCAGTATATTCTACCAACATGGATGTCCCGCTGCATCTACAGTGGGAGGTTTTCCTCCAAAAACTCTCACTCAGATGTGGGTTGAAGGAGCCTCACCATTTTGTGTTTCTGCCTTTTCAAAAAAATGTGATTTTCAGGATCTTCCTGAGAGAGGAGAAGAGAAGGCACGAAGCACTCACACCTGCTCTTGAGAGCCTTGACCAGAAGTGGCATAAGTCATTCTCAGGCACTAGCCTGTCATGTGACCCCATTAACCTGCAGGAGGCCTGCAAGTGCAGTCCCAGGTGCCTGGAAGAAGCAGACAACCACAGATGGGTAAACAATACACTCTTAACCATAATTCAGTGGAACTCAGTAATTGAAAGATGCAAAAGAGCTCATCAAAAGGAAGCCATTTATAAATCAGGTAAACCTTTATTACTTATCTCAGGTACTTCATCAGAGTAGAGTTTTAGTATTATTTCATTCTTGTTTTGGTGGAGGGCCAACCAGAAATTCCCAGGTTTTAAGATGAAGCATCTGCATAGATACAAGGTCTTGCCTCATATATCCACTCTGAGCTTCTCTCCGAGAATATATCAAACTGTGATCCTCTGCTTCCATCAGGAGATTCTTAAATAGTCCATTTCTCCTTCTAGAAAACTACTATTGTGTTCTGGCTACAGAGATTAGGACCAAGCCCAAGTAAGATCTTGATTTTCAAAATAAAGACTGTGGTCTGAGTTTACTGAATTGAATTGAATCCTCCATTAAATTAGGCACACATGATGCAGAAACTTGATTTTTTTTTTTTTAGGCAAATTAAAGATCTACTTTCTTGTAAAAACACCTGGCACAGTTCTTGGCATGTCTATAGTCGATGCTCAATAAATGAACCTGTACTTCCTTAGCAAAGGAAGCAAAAGTCATACAGTTTTAATCTTTATGTGTGAATATATTTAGTGAGATTATCAGGTAACGATACCCTTCCTATTCTCATACATCTGAACAGCTTTACGGTTATGAAGCTACTAGAACTTCTCTTCAAAGGTAGGACTTTATTATAAGCCATGAGATGGAGATACAGTAGTGAAAGAAACAGCCAAACTTCCCTTTTGTGCTCTTGCATTTGTTGAAGGGGTGGGGCAGCCATGGAGACAGAGAGCAAGCAAATCAACCAACTACGAAAATGTCAAGGAGATGTGCTAAGGAGAGAATTAGGTGATGACACAGAGAATAACTGGGGACTATTTCAGATAAGTGGCATGCTACTTGGTTTCCTAGCAGAAAGACAAGTACTGCAGAAATAAGGAATTAAGTGAATGTGGGGGCAGCTGGAGAGTTAGGGTCTGGAAGTCTTCAGATTATGAATCAGAAAAGCAGCTGCTAAAGCTAGAAAGAGCTTCTTGTGTTTTGTAGAAACAGCAAGGAGGCCAGTGAGTGAGGAGAAGAGTGGAAGAAGGGGTTAGGGAGGAAAGTATGGATGAAATCATGGGGTGGGGTGGGGTGTAGTCCTCTGGGCTACAGCAGCCTCTTAGGTGCCTGTCTGGCTTGTGCCTGCATCCTGTGGATACAGTGTCTGTGAGTGGAAACTGAAGGAGCTGCTTAGAAAGTGTAATTTGATGTAACCTGGGGACCCAGGCTTTTCTGTTTTGGAGTCAGGCAGTGGAGGGAGATGCTGGGCAGAGAGAGGGCCATCCACCATAAAGTGGCCTGAGCACAGCAGGGTTCTGTGACACAGAGGTGGGGGATGCAGAACTGCACTGGAGCCTGAAGAAGAGGTCATGTGGAGACACCCAGAGAGAGGCTTGGGAGAGGCATCGACATTTTTACAGTGGAAAAGGGCCAGGGGGTCAAAGGAGAGGTGCTCTGCATCAGTTTTGAGTTGACAGCTAACTTGGTCAGAAAAAAATGTGAGAGCTCCCATCCAGAAATAATGGGGTGAAAAATAGAACAAAACTTTAAAAAGAGAGACAAAGGTCCAGTGAAATATAGGTCATTAAACATGAGGGTGATCTCATGGTCCTCACAGCCTAGGTAAAAGCCATGGGGAACTTCAAGTTACACTGATGAGGCCTTGCTAGAATGTGTTTAGAAAATTCAGGAATATTAATTTCCCTTTGGGGACTCATTCAGTGATTTCTTTCCCATTGGAAGAACGTGTTTTGTTCAAACAATTGGGTTGCTTGGAATTTTTATTAGTCACACTTTCAAACACAAAAGCTATAATTTTCAATATTTCAGTTCTTTAAAAGAACGCAAAAACTGGACAGAGTTAATCAAAGACAGGTCGGACTACACCCTGTAGTGACATTTCTGGGATAACAAGATGACTCCAGTGTCCAGTAAATATCTTCTCTTTCCCGTCATCTGAAATGCCATATGCAGAGGCATTGAGCTGATGTCACCATCGAACCACGGTTGCCCGCAGTGACAACTGCTCAGGAATGCGCCCTCTATCAGCTTTCTTCCTTTTTCCGTCCCACGTTTGCAGTTCTCGACTAGTACTTCTTGAGATCATCTCCCAAATACACCACTAGCATGCAACTCCTGGTCTCACTGTCACTTTTGGGGAAACCTCAAGTAAAGATAGCAGTCACAGCTAACTGTCCTGAGGGTAGTAAGGGTGCACTTCAGTCGCTCAGTTGTGTCCGACTCTTTGCGACCCCATGAATCGCAGCACGCCAGGCCTCCCTGTCCATTACCATCTCCCGGAATTCACTCAAACTCACGTCGATTGAGTCAGTGATGTCATCCAGCCATCTCATCCTCTGTCGTCCCCTCTTCCTCCTGCCCCCAGTCCCTCCCAGCATCAGAGTCTTTTCCAATGAGTCAACTCTTCACATGAGGTGGCCAAAGTATTGGAGTTTCAGCTTTAGCATCATTCCTTCCAAAGAACACCCAGGACTGATCTCCTTTAGAATGGACTGGAGATTAGAATGGACTGGACTTTAGATCTCCTTGCAGTCCAAGGGACTCTCAAGAGTGCACTAGGCACCAGCTACTATACAAACTTTATCTGACTGCTGAAACAACCCTATGAGGTAAGTCATGTATTATTATCCCTGTTTTAATGCATGAGGAAAACAAGGCAGAGCAGTAACATAACTGGCTTATGGTCACTGAGCTAGTAAATGGCAGAGCCTGGAACCATCACTTCACTGCCATTCGTCTTTCATCAACTGCTTGTCAATTTTACTCCTTTTGGCATCCCATAAGGAAAATATTTAATCTCTGTCATCCTGATTTCTAAAATTTGCCTCCCCCACACACTTCCTTCCTCATTATAATATATAATAATATGATGCTCTTTTTACAAAATACCCCTAATTTGAGGACTTCTATAGAAGCATACATTACTACTGATGATAATAACAGGCCACAGGCTTCACTAACATCTTAATTTTCCTCACATTTACCAAGGAATGGCTTGATTGATGTATTTCCCCCCTCCAAAGCCATGGAGATTAGTCTGCCTCTGCGTGAGAAGCTGAGGCTTTAAGCCCAAGGCTTTCTCTTTGGAGAGCGATGACCGTGAGGAGGGGAATGTGTGTGATGCATTTAGATTGCAACACCCGTGGGTCTTTATTGCGGTTCTGATTTTTGCATTTTGGGTGCAATCCCAAAATAGCTTACTTTCCTTCACCAGCCAATTTGATTTCTTTTCTCACAGCCCCTAGGACAATATTGATATGTCTGTCTGTCATGGCAAAGTGATATCAGGCTGTCCAGCATGAAAATGTCTGTCTTAGACCATATGATTGCAATAGAAACACTGTTGAGACTTCCCTGGTGGTCCAGTGGTAAGACCCCACACTTCAAATACAGGGGCTGTGGATTCAATCCCTGCTTGGGGAACAAAGATCCTGCATGCTGCTCAGTGTGGTCAAAAATTAAAAAAAAAAAAAAAGAGCACTCTTAAAGAAGTTTAAAATGTATTTATTGTATTGATTCAGGTCATAGAGGTGGCCTCTGTGATTTCTCTCTCCTCTCCTGACATATACTGTTCACTTCTGCTTGTGTTTTGATCACCTCTCTTTCTGTCTGCTGCCTTTTCTGGTCCTTCCTCTGTTTGTCCATGATAGTGATCTCAGTGCCCATATCAGCTTCCAGTAACAAAATGGATTGGTTCTCTTTCCTGGGGAGAGAATATGATATGCCCAGCTGGAGCCAGAAGTACATCCCTGCTACAAGCAATTGGTGGGTATGGTACTGTTTACTCAGCCAGAGGTGCCAATCTCATAAGGTTCTCTCAGAAGCAGCAAAACAGAATTTCCATTTTGGCTGAAATGTTTTAATTTTACATACATGTATAATGATTATATATATGTAAACACACATACATATATATATGGGCTTCCCTGGTGGCTCAATGATAAAGAATCCACCTGCCAGTGCAGGAGATAAACAGGAGACCCAGGTTCAATCCCTGGGTTGGAAAGACCCCCTTGAGGAGGAAATGGCAACCCACACCAGTATTCTTGCCTGGAGCATCCCATGGACAGAGGAACCTGGTGGACTACAGTCCATGGGGTCACAAAATAAACACAACTTAGTGACTAAACAACAATGACATTGTGTTGTCACAAAAGATTGACTCAAAAGATTGACTCTTTTCTTATTTAATCCTTACAGTGACCCTGAGATGTAGTTGTAATTATCTCCATTTTATAGGTGGGTGGCCTGAGAGTCTACAGCTTTCCAAAGGTAAGAGGGCTTTATAAAGGAGCTCAACTCTGTCTCCAAACCTAGGCCCTTTTTCTCTGAGCAAAGGGGAGTAGAAGTACTAGTTAGGAAACCATTTTAAATGCAAGAAGCATATTTGGCAGATGTCGCCACTCTCCCGTGAAGGAAGGAGTGGAGTGCAGGGAGCACATTTTAATTTTGTCACTAGGATCGTCAGTTCAGCCCAGGGAAAGGGAAGCCTGCCTGCTGATACATAGCGGTGTTTCAAGATGATGAGCAAGAAAGCCCTGTCCATTCTGGGGCACAGTTCCCTGGGGACAAGGCTCAAAGAGCAATGAAAGGAGAGTAAGTGAATCACGAAGGCTTTGGAGAGAAGATGAGCAGTAGAGCTAGGCGGAACAGTGAAGGGCAGCAGAGTGGGCCGGAAAGAACTCAGGGAGCGTTAGAAATATGATTACACGGGCCTTCAGTGAGGCTCTGAGGGGCAGGAGCAGCCCTCCCACAAGGATTTGTGGGCATTCTCCCCATTTGAGGGACCCAGCCTGTAGAGTGTGTTCATTCACTCATAGATACGGGTTGCCTCTGTGACTGGGGACTGTTCCCGAGGTCCTAGACAAACTGCTTAAATGTGTGATGTTTCTTTTTTTCTCTCAGTTGCATTGAGCATTGAATGTGTACCGTTTCCTTTTGCACTTTTACTTTTGTATGCATTGTCCCCTCCCTGCTGACCTTCCCTCCTCCATCCTGCCTGTACTCAAATGCCACCCTAGAGTTAGGTTTTGTTATTCCTTTCTGCAATAGAATTAGGGTGCTTTGCATTCTCACAGCATACTTTGTCCCATTTCCAGCACAGTAGGGTAGAGGCGTTAGGGGAAGTGTTAGTGTAGGGAAAATACATTTAATTCATATACAGTGTTCATGGCTGACAATGGCTTTATTTGTTGACTAGCCAGGGGTTTTGGAAATTCTTCAGTTTCCTCATGACCCAGTGTCTTAACCCAAATGAATGATGTTAATACTTTTGTGGAGGATAGTCATGGTTGTCGTTGCCAGAACCTATGCACTCCCAGTTTCCACAGGAGTTAGGTTGAATTGTGGCTTCAGTGACTTCAGGCTTAATAACCAAATGATCAGAGAGAAAAGTCTCTGAAAAGCATACCAAGCACCTTGCAGGAAAATGTAAATGGAGCCAGAATGGGAGCAAGAGGCTAATTTATTGAGTATCCACCATGAGCCAAGCACCCTAGAGATCACTTCTCTGTACACAATTCCCCTCCTTTTTATTTTGTATTTTGGTCATTTCTTTATTAAAGATATGTGCACAGGGAAGACTATGACTCTCAGGAATCTTGCAACACGTCTGGGTTTTCTGGGAGGTAGAAGACTTAAACATTTCTCTCTTGGGATGAAAAGTAAAGGCTGAGGGAGATAGGTAACACAGCTACCTTATAATATTTGCAACTGTATATTTTCTGTCAGACAGAACCCTTGCATTAAGATTAATAACAATGACAACACATAGCTAATATACATATGACTGGTACTATTCTGAGCCACAGTCAGCTCCTGGTCTTGTTTTTGTTGACTGTATAGAGCTTCTCCATCTTTGGCTGCAAATGATATAATCAATCTGATTTCAGTGTTGACCGTCTGGTGATGTCCATGTGTGGAGTCTTCTGTTGTGTTGTTGGAAGAGGGTGTTTGCTATGACTAGTGCATTTTCTTGGCAAAACTCTATTGGTCTTTGCCCTGCTTCATTCCATATTCCAAGGCCAAATTTGCCTGTTACTACAGGTGTTTCTTGACTTCCTACTTTTGCATTCCAGTCCCCTATAATGAAAAGGACATCAAGAAAGCTGAGCGCTGAAGAATTGATGCTTTTGAACTGTGGTGTTTGAGAAGACTCTTGAGAGTCCCTTGGACTGCAAGGAGATCCAACCAGTCCATTCTGAAGGAGATCAGCCCTGGGATTTCTTTGGAAGGAATGATGCTAAAGCTGAAACTCCAGTACTTTGGCCACCTCATGCGAAGAGTTGACTCATTGGAAAAGACTCTGATGCTGGGAGGGATTGGGGGCAGGAGGAGAAGGGGATGACAGAGGATGAGATGGCTGGATGGCATCACTGACTCGATGGACGTGAGTCTCAGTGAACTCCGGGCGTTGGAGATGGACAGGGAGGCCTGGTGTGCTGCGATTCATGGGGTCGCAAAGAGTCGGACACGACTGAGTGACTGAACTGAACTGAACTGAGCACTATTCTAGGCCCTTGACTTGTAAGTTCATTTATTTCACAGCACTCCTGTGAAATACGTATTATCATTTTACAAATGAGGGCATTAAAATAGGTTAAGTGACCATCCTGGTGCGCAGCTAGTCAGTGGTGAAACTAGGATTTATACATAGTTAAGCCCCCAGAATCCATATTCTTAACCACTCTACTCTTATAACTCATCTGAAGTGAGTTATATAGAGAGAGTGGAAACATACGAGGAGGCTATCACATCATTAGATTTCAGGTATAGTCCAAGCTTTGTGAATCGGTGGCTATATGACCTGGGACAATTTCTCCTCTAAGCCTCAACCTCCTCGTTTGCCAAATGAATTAAAAAGTGTTAGTAATTTCCCATATGCATGGTATTTTATATTCATTATTTCTAGTCTCAATTCTTCTTACACCTTGGAAGTATGTTGGGGATTCTGAATAGTATACCCTATAGTATAGGATAAAATTTGGACAAAATTGAAAGTGTGGTTTATTATCAAATAGAATAAAATATGTTTTATAGGCATCATATTAACATGCCTTTATTACTGGATTAATTAGAGAATAATTGTGCACACACACAGATTAAAACAAAAGACAATGAGAAGTTGGGAGCTGCATCAGAAAGCCATATGCAGTAAGGACATATTTTGGCTCATGTAATTGTGAGTCAAAGGAAAGAGGGGCTTTACTTCCCACTTTAGATGGTACAGTGGCTCAACCATATCATCAAGGGTGTAGCCTCTTTCTGCTCTAATGGCCAAACCATCGGCTTCATCCTAAGGATATTTTTCCTTTGTGATCGTAGGATGATTATCAGAAGCAATTAGGTCATAACACTGCTAATTCTTATCTACAGGTAGACAAAGAGACACTCTCTCCTGGAAGAAAGAGGAGGAATTCTATCACCTCTCCGGCCTGCAGTTGTGGACTATCCCATTCCCCATCTGTCACCAGCAAGGGGTATGGGAGGTCTCTGTTGGGCTACGTTGTTGGTTCTCAGCCCCCATGGCTCATTAATATCAGAGGGGTGCTCTTTCAAAGTTACTGTACTAATTTTTTTTCTTTAAATTTTATTGAAGTATAGTTGATTTACAAGGTTGTATTAATTTCTGCTGTACAACAAAGTGTCTCAGTTACACATACATTCTTTTTCATATTCTTCTTCATTATGGTTTATGGTAGGATATCTATGCTAATTATTGGGCCTCTCCCAGGCTGAGAAAGAATCTCTGGGCATGGGATCTGGATATCCAAATGTTTGAAGTGCTCTTGGTGATTTTAATGCAAAGTTAATTTGAGAAGCATGGGCCTACATTTATTAGAATTTATCCACAGGGCTTCCCTGGTGGCTCAGACAGTAAGGAAATCTATCTGCCTGTAATGCAGGAGACCTGGGTTCAATCCCTGGTTTGGGAAGATCCCCTGGAGAAGGGAATGGCAACCCACTCCAATTTTCTTGCCTGGAGAATTCCATGGACAGAGCAGCCTGGTGGGCTACTGTCCATGGGGTTGCAAAGAGTTGGACATGACTAAGCAATTAATGCTTTCAGTTTCTTTCATCCATTAAGCTGAAGACTGGGGGAAGTTTCTGCTGAGTCAAAAGTCTTGAGTGTAAAATGATCATAGATTCAAAATAAAATTAGGGCTTTGTTAGGAAGATAAAGATAGATACTTGGTGGGCATTAAATATTATTCACTCCAAAATAAATTTGGTAGTTTTTAAACTTTGTAGGTGCATGCTTAGTTAGTCCTCATAACAACCTGATGAGCAAGCTGTGATAGTCACCAGTGTGTAATTGTTGTTGTAGTATCTTATTTGCTGCCAGTATCTTTTCAGTTTGGTTATTGCTTAAACTGTACCAGTTGATAAATATTTTTAATGTTACTTCTGCTGTTGAGTAGAATAGGCTCATAGTTAGTTGTCCAAAGTGAAACATTTTAGAGAAGGAACAGGAGTGTTCTGTTTTTAAGAATATGACTCCAGGACATTAAGAGTAAACTGGGACCATTCTGGGCCAAGCAGCATATATCATCATGCTACCTATGAAGTGTTATGTATAGTACAGGATTTGGCTTTGTTTAAAGAGAGGTCTGGCCTGTGTCTTGCCTGTTAAGCATGTCTTTGCTTAGGCCAGGTTCTGACCACACTGAATCTTAAGATGTAGATGCCCACACTTGAGAGTTTTAGGGTGGGGCTGCCCGCACCAGAAAGACCAACTATATATTTCAGGTGGAGACTTTGGTTAACTGGGCATCAATAGACCTAGAGACTGAGTTCAGCCATGTGGGCAGTCAGTCAGTCATGCCTGTGTAATGAAGTAACAATAAAAACTGAACAGTGATGCTCAGACATATTTTCTTGATTGGTAGAACTCCTTGCATATTGCTAGGCATCAGTACTGAGGGGGTACAGTGTTCTGAGGACAACAGCAGCTTCATGTTCAGAACCCTCTCAGAATGTTCTATGCATCTCATCCTTTGGGTGATGTGGATCTGTATCCTTTCTCTGTAATAAACAACCAAGAGTGCAATAGCTTTAATTACACTCCTTGAATTCTGGGAGTCCTTCTAGTGAATTGGAAAGCAGAGGGCAGATTTGGAAACCCCCTAAACTTTCAGTTGGTGTCAGAAGGGAAGGCTAGAAACTTTGCCCTCAAACCTCACAGTTTGGATACTCTGGGTATATTATCAGACCATTTTAGGAGGCTAAGTAACATGCCCAGTGTCTCAAAACTAATGATGGATGGAGCTGGTTTACACTCCCCAGATATTATTTCTATGATATTCCAGTGCTGCTTTTACACTTTTTTCCCCCTGCTTTTAATTTCTCATGTTAAATTCTTTCTGTTAAAATAACTGGTGTTTTGTTGTTGTTTGTTTTCTGTTTTGCTGACTGAAACTACATCGATACAACAGTATTGATATTCAAATACTTTTTTTTTTTTATTAAAAAATACCTCAAATTTAGAGGAGACTCCCAACTATAAATACAGGAAAAAAAAAAAGTCAACAGTAAAAAAAAGTCTAGACTCTTAGAGTGATGAAGTGGTGAAAGTTGCAACAAAATAACTCTTAGAGCTTATGGATCAGTGTTTGACTTAGTTGAGTGCATGGTCTTTCCTGAGGCTGTCAGAGGCTTAAAGGAATCAATTGCTCCAAGTCCTAGTTTTGCAGAGCATCTTTCCATTCCTGGGCATTGTGTAACACTCAGGCTGAAGCCATTGAGACTCAAGGCACAAAGAGTGTGAAAAGAAAGCACATGCACAGCTTTCTCATCTGGTTTCTGAGATTACTGATTTGATTCAGTAAAGGGTCACACTTATGGTTTTGGGTTTTGGTCCTATAAATTTTTCCTTTAATTTACTATTCCCTGGATAAGGGATAGTCACAGAATGATTCACTGATGAAATGGTTTCCCAGTCATTTTGAAGAATTGATGATGATTTAGTGCCTTTTAACTCTAGTGCCTCTGATAGTTACAGTTACCGAGGTAAAATTAGGAAAATGAAGCCATATACAGTATTTGGTTCATTGATATTCCATAGATCTAACTGTGAATGTGAACTGCAAAGAGAAAACACTTCACTTCCAAATAAATGCCCTAAACATGATAGAGCTAGCAGGTGGGGATCATATACTATTTCTAGTTTATAAAAATGTAACTGTGAGAGCTTAATGTAGGCAAATGGTTGCTCCTTCTGCCTCACCTCCTATTTTAAAATATGTTGCATTAGTAGAAAATTTGAGGTATAGTAAAGTAATCAGAAAATGGCACTGAAAAATTAGTTTATTACTCAGAGTTCCCAAGAGGAGATAGCTTGCCCCACCACAGGGAATCATATCAGTCAGGGTTTTCCAGATAAGCAGAGCAACAACAAGTAATATATCTGTATATACACCTACGTCTACATCTATACCTGTACCTTCATCTGTATATAAAAGAGATTTATTGTATGGAATTGCTCAGATGATTATGGAGGCTGAGAAATCCCAAGATATGTGTAGTTGGCAAGCTGGAGACCCAGGCAAGGTGATGTACTTCCTGTCCAAATGCCAGCTGACTTGAGATCCAAGAAGAATTATGTTTCTTAAGTTTATGTTTCTTAAGTTCAAGTCCAAAGACAGGAAAATATACCAGCTCAGTAGATCGGGCAAGAGGAACTCCCCCTACCTGGTCTTCAGCCAGTGCTCCATATTACAGAGGGATATTGACTTTATTCAGTTGACTGATTCAAATGCTAATCTTATCCAGAAACCTCCATCACAGACTCACCTATCACTTTTGACCAAATATCTGAGCTCCCTGTGGCTGAGTCAGATTGACACATAAAAGTCATCATCATTGGTGGCCACATGGGAAATTACTGGGGTTGGTCACAAGGAAGAAAGGAAAAGACTGTGGATAGGATCCTTTATTGTGGTTTCCTGAGGAACCAAATGAGGCAGGGGAAGCAGCCTTGCTTGGAGTTGGGTAGTTTGAATAATTTCAGCAGGCTCTGGGCCATGGGGCTGTCCCTGATTGTCTGGAACTTGTCCCTAGAGTGATTTGGGCAGGTAGATAGTGGCCCAGAATGTGAGAGTCAGATAAGGAAGGGGGGGGGTGGCAGTGTAGACTTTGGATTGATTGGTTTGTATTTGAAGAGCATATCCCAAGGAGAGGACTCCTCCTAAGGAGGGAAAATGGGGAGCAAGGCAGGAGGCTAGGGCAAGGTGGTTTAGGCATATTTGGGTTGTCCAGAACAAGGCTTATCTAGCATGTAGACCTACTGCTACTGCTAAGTTGCTTCAGTCGTGTCCGACTCTGTGCAACCCCAGAGACGGCAGCCCACCAGGCTCCCCCATCCCTGGGATTCTCCAGGCAAGAACACCGGAGTGGGTTGCCATTTCCTTCTCCAAAGCATGAAAGTGAAAAGTGAAAGTGAAGTTGCTCAGTCATGTCCGACTCTTAGTGACCCCATGGACCGCAGCCTACCAGGCTCCTCTGTCCATGGGATTTTCCAGGCAAGAGTACTGGAGTGGGGTGCCATTGTTAAAGCATCAAGTTTACAGAAGCTGGAAATATGGCTGATTCAGCCCCATGGTAACAGCCTGTCTAATTCTTACTTTAGGAGTTGGCACCTAGTGAATGGATTCTCTTTCTAACCAAAGCTGGATCACAAGCATCCCCATTAGCAGAATAGATTTGTGGGTGCAAGAGCAGGTAGAAGAGGAGAGTAGAAAATACTTGGGCTTTGCAAACAAGTGCTTTTGTGTGAATACTGGCCCTATTGCTTATTAGCAGAGCACACTTAGACAGTTATTTTATCTCCCTAGCATTGTTTTTTTTCCTAAAGTCTCTGCAAAGTAGACAACAGAATGTACATCGGGGTTTTGGTGAAGGTTTGAGATAATGAATACAATGTATCTAGCAAATAGTAAGCGCTTATTTTGATTGGTGTAGGTTTGTCATTTTTATTATTCTAGGATACAGAGAGTTGAGGGTCCTGAAATGAGGTCAGGTTCATGCTCTGTGTTGTGCTAAGTCACTTCAGTTGTGTCCGACTCTGTGTGACCCCATGGACTGCAGCCTGCCAAGCTCCTCTGTCCATGGGATTCTCCAGGCAAAACTACTGGAGTGGACTGCCATGCCCACCTCCAGGAGATCTTCCCGACTCAGGGATCAAATCTGCAGCTTCTGCGCCTCCCGCACTGCAGGTGGATTCTTTACCACTGAGCCACCAAGGAAGCCCCAGGGTTCATGAGACCTTAGTATTTAGAAAAACTAAAAATATCTGAAACTATTACTAGATTTATTCTGGTGAAATTCTGAGTCAAATAGGCTTATTTTAATTCATCTTTACTATACCTCAAATTTTCTACTAATGCAACATATTTTAAAATAGGAGGTGAGGCAGAAGGAGCATCCAGCTAGAATATGTCTTTGAGTAATGCTTTCATTAACCATACACAGTGGTATATTGTCAGATCTCTTGCATATTTTTGTCCTTCCCTTTTGTTTTCTTTAGAAAGGAGTTGAAGTCACTGTCTCTCAAATTTTAGCAGTCTTTGCTTTTCTGTCTTTTTAATTTTTTTTAAATTTTATTTTATTTTTAAACTTTACATAATTGTATTAGTTTTGCCAAATATCAAAATGAATCCACCACAGGTATACATGTGTTCCCCATCCTGAACCCTCCTCCCTCCCCATTCCATCCCTCTGGGTCGTCCCAGTGCAGAAAGCAAATGCCTATCTGATTTTCGCTCCCTTGTATGTGTACATCTGTTTGTGCATGGTAGCTATTCCTATGTATCAGTGTTCACATAGGCTGAATGTTTGATGGCTGGTTTAAGTGGGAAAAAATTTGCTGTGTGTCTAGGTGTTGGTATATCTCTAGGTATTGGTATCTTTTCATTAAATTCTTTTTTTTTTTTTGGCAAAATATTTCAATCTTAAAAATCATTTTTTTTCAGGCAAAATAGTTTTCCTCTATTATTCCTGTAATTGTTAACTCCATTAAACTTCAGTTCTATCTCAATATTTTACTCTTCTTTGATGCCCTTTGCAGCTTAATTGACTCCCTGTATTTGACTTCCATGTGTCTTAGATTTCTTTAACCACTTAAATCTTTTTTTATACTTTCCCTGAGTTTGTGAAGAATCTAGAGTTTGCTTATTTCTTTACAAATTTGAAATCTGGGGGAAAAAAGCTAACAGCCTCCATTAATTTTATTGTGTATTATTTTTGCTTTTTATCTTCATATCTGATATAATTTAATAGAAACAGGTCCTTTTGACTCCTATTGTAAACATACATAGAAGTTCTAAAGCATTTTCTTGTTCCTTGCAATACATTTATTATTTTATAGGAAGATATTTGCTTTGAATTCTCATGGTGATCTTTTTCTTTTGAACAGCTATATCTTTTTTTATATGCTTTGTACTTTTTTGGGTTAGTTGTTCCCTTTTGCAAAGGAATACTTTAGTTTGTCAGGGATTGAGAATTGAGGAGGGTTCTATCAAACATAGGCATGAAGCACTTTTGGAATTTTTATGCCCTGATGAAGGGTAAAGGACAGTATTTGGTTTCATTTTGCCATTTCAAAGATCCTTCAGCCTGTGGGGAATTGCGAGAGAGCAGAAGCCAGAGCCAGAGTTAGGGAAGAAAGTCAGAGCCCGTTATGCGTGGGAAGTTCGCCCAGAGTTTCTGTTTTGTGTTTGGCATGCAGTCAGGATTTTGCTAGGGCAGGGCCCCTGCTACCATCTGGCAGAGCTGATGGTCTCATCACCTCTACTCTTCGCTGATGTGGTTGTCAGGACCAGTGTTAAGTGGCAGTGCCACTGCAGGGTCCTGGCAAAGCCTGGCCTCCCGTATGAGAAGACTTTTTGGTGACATGAGTGGGATGTAGATTTCTGCTTCCTGATCCGCAACCGCAACCCCCCGCCACTACCTTCCCCAACTCCACTACTCCTTATTATCCCACCTCCTCCTTTGTTTCCGGCCCCCACATCCTCCAAGTTAGGCTACAAGTCAGTATCATGTTATCGAAAACCAGAAAGGATAAGACTGCTGACAGGAGCAGCTGGGCCCAGAGTTCAGGTCCGTGAGAAGCTCACTTGGGTGTTTGTTGGTTTCACTTTTAGGACATTTTCCTGAACCTCCCCTTGGGCATTCAATATTAGAATTTCTGGGCGAGGAGGTAAGAATCTGTATTTTAAGAAAGGTTTCTCAAGTAATTGGAATGCAGCTAGCCCTTGGATCTCTGACAGTTACCTACAAATCATGAGACTGAGAAAAAGGCCTGAAAAAAAAATGGGCCGGTATGTCTTTCTAAAATTTCCTGAGCACCTACTTTATGTAAATTTCTCCTCTCTCACTGTGTCACTGCATAGGACAGAACAAAGCACAAGGGGACGGATGTACAATCTAATTAGGCAGAAATAGTTCACATTTACCTAGTGCTTACCACACACCAGATGCTTCATTTAGCACTTTACACACATTAGTTGGAATGATCCTCACAGTCACCCTAGGATTTGGAGAATATTATTTTCCCTGTTCTACCAGTAGGGAAACAGAGGCTTCCAAAATGTTAAGGAGCTTGTCAGCATCACATAGGTAGCAAGTGGCAGGGCAGAATCTGAACATGTGAAGTTCATCTCCAGGCTGCATTTTACATAAACTCTGTTGCCTCTTGCAGAAGGAGATATCAGGCAACATGGTTAGTCTGTGTCTAGACTAAGTGGGAGTTCAGACTCTAAATGTTGTGTGTTCTGAACACACCCCAACTCTGGGCCTGGAAGTTGAGGTCTGCAGCCAGGAGGGAGGTGCAGGATATTCTCCACAGAGGAGCTCCCAGGTAGATGCCCTGTGCCCTGCCGCGCATGCGCCTTGAGCCTCCCCTGCCCTCCTCCTCCTCCCCAGTTTCCCATCTGCAGCCATCCTTGATGGAGGCTCGACTCACCTGTGTGTGCAAGAAGGCTGAATGCTCCCTTGCCTGTTTTTAAGCCGTTTGCCTATGACAGAATATGAATAGCAAGATTGGAAACATCTCTGTTATAACTTTAGAGGTCCCATGTGCCAGTTCAGCATCACCTTGTTGCTTTCCTTTTCAGAACAGTAAAAATTGGCTACTGGCTCTGATTTTTTTCAAAGAACCATGGAAGTTATTTACTAGCTTTTGGGGTAATTTATCCAAGTGGATTTTCAAATATTTTGTACAAACCCAGTGTAAACATCTTGTTAAAAAAAAATTGTAAATGCAGCAGTCACATTCAAGACAACTTCAGAGGGAAGAGATGTTTTCAGGGTTGGTTTCTTTTGATGTCATTAGATTTGGGTCCTATATTATGTCATTGTTGTTATTAGAAATTTAGTAGGTGATTAACTGCACAAGTTGTTTCATTTGGCTTTACACAGAGAAAAGTAGAGAAACTGTCTCTGCCCCTAAGGGATATGGTATTTAAGATGATTTTAAGACAGATACCACTGATACAGTATTAAAACTAAAAAAAGGATGGAATCTTTGTGAGAAAGGCAACACAAGACAGCATTTTGTATATAGTTTATAGTATGCTATAACATAGCCTCGAAGAACACAAATTCTGAAGCCGGACTGCCTGATTTCAGAGCCCTGCTCTCTGTGCAGCTGTGCAACCTTAGATAAATCACCTCAGTTTTCTCGTCTGTAACATGGGGCTGATAATCATATGTATCTCCTAAGATTGTGCCTATTAAATAAGTGTACATAGAACACATACTATTGTAAACTATGTATTTATATATAATCTATATGTTTTATACATACAGGTTTTCCTGCTGGTGGCCAGGTGTGACTTTGGGTGAAGCATTAGGAAACATGCTGCAAGCTCACATGTGAGCTGTGGTCTTCAATCTGCTTGAAAAGCTGCCAGTTTGGTCTGAATCTGACTTCCTAATTGGTCCCAAATTCAGGTTGTAAGGAAAATGGTGGTTAGAGCTCTAGAAATCATAGCAGAGCTATTGGGAACTTAACTAAAGTGGTTGTGGTGAATAAATGAATAAGTACAAGGCACTTAACCTGGCACCTGGTTACATGGCAGATCTCCAATATTAGTTCTTATTTTAAAATTTTTGTGATTTATTGGTTTTCTTTATACACAAATTAAATTCTTCTTAAAACTGAGCACCCTTTTAGTTTTGTTTAGCTCACAGACTCTTGCCAAAAGAGGAACAAAGTCTAGGGGATTAAAGATCTTCCAAGATCTTCACAGCAGTGTGAGAGTGAGAAACTTCATTACTTCATTTAGGAAGTAATAGCTTGAATAAATTCATAGTTTATCCTTACAGTGGAATTTGCTTGACTTTCATCTCAGAATAAAACTTCCTATTTCTCATCACTTCTCTGAGGAAATATTCTCGGGATTATTTTTCTGTCTTTATTTCCCTCTTATTTTTCTGTCTTTATTTCCCTCTTATTTCCTTTCCTTTTCTTTCTTCTTCTTTATCTATCTTGTTCCTGCTGTTAATCATTCCCCTCGTGGCTCTCTCACCTTTCTTTCCTTCCCTCCCTTTTAAGTTTTTTTTGCTAGTTGGAAGGAAAGTAGCATCAGATTATCTTACTGTGGTTCACAAAAACTTGGGGCAGGTAGTTAATTACTTTTTAATTCTGAAGCAGTCTCCTAAATTAAAGGAAGGGGGTTGATGCATGATTTGCAGGAGACCTTCCTGAGTGTGGAGCTCACTGCTTGCTTCTCATGGGTAAGCAGCATCCATCAGTGATGTGAAAAGGAGCATCTAGTGAGACCTTGCACTGGTGAGACCATAGGAGTCTAGGGTTCCAGGCCAGAGGATGCAGATAGCCAAACACATAGGGTAAGATTCAAATAATACCTATCCTCCTCTCCTCGCTCCATTTCATTATTTCTGGAGAATGAAGCCAGTGTGGCATGAGGTCAAGAGACCTAAAATGCATGTCACTGATCAGTAAACACCTTCTTCCCCTGCCTTGGAGCATGGATACGCCTCTGACTGCCTTGCCACATCTTTTTGAAATAACAAGGGATTTTTAAGGTGTTTATCTCATCTACAGCTTTTTTTTTTTAAAGCAGCAAGTTCATTTAAATAATTACCTAGTCATTTAGTTAATGCATTCTTTTTTAAACTTGACTAACTACAGCGTATGTGGTTTTTATGGAAAAAGAGCCCCCTTTATGTAATAGCACTGTTTTTTCCCCCGCAAAATAAATGCAACACAATTATTTTACTGCAGAGAAATTAGCTCATTTGCAAATGCCACCTCGGAACACAAGAAGAATGGCATTTATTGAAGCACTAATAAAGGCACCATGTTAGAATAATTTTATGCTGACGGGCCCACAATCGCTCAATATTTTAAGAGCTGTCATCACACCAGCATGAGCTGCATGCAGAAGTACACATTTATGCTGTGACATCATGACACTAAGAGTATAATTGGAATAAAATTACCCAGCTTCTCCCTGGCATTTGCCGGTGTTTCAGAGCCCCTCACTGCCCTCCCAGAGTGGATTCTTGGTTTCGGACCAGCAGCCACACATTCTTTGAATGTAGGGTGTCCCAGGCTCGTGCTGGTGAGTCCTTCAGGTTTTTCTGGAGGACACTTCTCAGTGGGTACTCAATGACCTGTGCTTGTCGTTGAACAGAGGGCTGCACAGGCTACAAAGCTGAAAGAATCACAAATCAGCACAAGTCACTCCTTAGATATGGACAATTAAGCAAACAGCCACCATACAATGGCTGAAGACCTCAGAGCATCAGTTTTAGCAAGTTAATAAATTCCAGTCATGGCCTGCAGTTAAATGCTAAGCTTGAACAAATGAGAACATGGGCATGAAATTGGGACTTGCCAATTCAACCCTATGACTTCTCACCATGTTTCTATCCTTACTGGAGCTGGGACTTGGGGGTGAAAATATCTGACAAGAGATGGTAGTGAGTGTGGAGGAGGGCACAGACTTGCCTGTCCTGTTGTGGCAGGACACCCCCTCGATACCTCGACTTTCCTTACTGGCTCTTGGGCTAAGTCAGACCTGTTGTACCCTATAGGAGGTAAGAAGGCGCCTTTGCAAATCTGGGTTGAATGCCATGAGCTGGTAAGTTTGTTTGGGCTGTCAACTACAAACTGGCACTTGCCTGTTGCTGCTAAGTCGCTTCAGTCGTGTCTGACTCTGTGCGACCCTAGAGATGGCAGCCCACCAGACTCCCCTGTCCCTGGGATTCTCCAGGCGAGAACACTGGACGGGGTTGCCATTTCCTTCTCCAATGCATGAAAGTGAAAAGTGAAAGTGAAGTCGCTCAGTCGTGTCCGACTCTTGGTGAACCCATGGACTACAGCCCACCAGGCTCCTCCATCCATGGGATTTTCCAGGCAAGAGTACTGGAGGGGGGTGCCATCGCCTTCTCCATGGCACTTGCCTATCAACTGCAAATTGGCCCCTGCTGAGACCATTTGCCAGCAACTGTACAGCAACAACTAGGGCATTTGCCAAGTGCCTCTACCGAGGTTGAACCCTGTGCTGCTGCTGCTGCTGCTGCTGCTGACCTTTAACATCCCTTGAGGGCGTTCAGGGTGGACTGAGATAAGAAAGCCTTCTTCAGGGATCAATGCAAAGAAATAGAGGAAAACAACAGAATGGGAAAGACTAGGGATCTCTTCAAGAAAATCAGAGATACCAAAGGAACATTTCATGCAAAGATGGGCTCGATAAAGGACAGAAATGGTATGGACCTAACAGAAGCAGAAGATATTAAGAAGAGATGGCAAGAATACACAGAAGAACTGTACAAAAAAGATCTTCACGACCCAGATATTCACGATGGTGTGATCACTGACCTAGAGCCAGACATCCTGGAATGTGAAGTCAAGTGGGCCTTAGAAAGCATCACTACGAACAAAGCTAGTGGAGGTGATGGAATTCCAGTTGAGCTATTCCAAATCCTGAAAGATGATGCTGTGAAAGTGCTGCACTCAATATGCCAGCAAATTTGGAAAACTCAGCACTGGCCACAAGACTGGAAAAGGTCAGTTTTCATTCCAATCCCAAAGAAAGGCAATGCCAAAGAATGCTCAAACTACCACACAGTTGCACTCATCTCACACGCTAGTAAAGTAATGCTCAAAATTCTCCAAGCCAGGCTTCAGCAATATGTGAACTGTGAACTTCCAGACATTCAAGCTGGTTTTAGAAAAGGCAGAAGAACCAGAGATCAAATTGCCAACATCCACTGGATCATGGAAAAAGCAAGAGAGTTCCAGAAAAACATCTACTTCTGCTTTATTGACTATGCCAAAGCCTTTGACTGTGTGGATCACAATAAACTGTGGAAAATTCTGAAAGAGATGGGAATACCAGACCACCTGACCTGCCTCTTGAGAAATTTGTTTGCAGGTCAGGAAGCAACAGTTAGAACTGGACATGGAACAACAGACTGGTTCCAAATAGGAAAAGGAGTATGTCAAGGCTGTATATTGTCACCCTGCTTATTTAACTTATATGCAGAGTACATCATGAGAAGTGCTGGGCTGGAAGAAGCACAAGCTGGAATCAAGATTGTTGGGAGAAATATCAATAACCTCAGATATGCAGATGACACCACCCTTATGGCAGAAAGTGAAGAGGAACTAAAAAGCCTCTTGATGAAAGTGAAAGAGGAGAGTGAAAAAGTTGGCTTAAAGCCCAACATTCAGAAGACGAAGATCATGGCATCTGGTCCCATCACTTCATGGGAAATAGATGGGGAAACAGTGGAAACAGTGTCAGACTTTATTTTTCTGGGCTCCAAAATCACTGCAGATGGTGACTGCAGCCATGAAATTAAAAGACGCTTACTCCTTGGAAGGAAAGTTATGACCAACCTAGATAACATATTCAAAAGCAGAGATATTACTTTGCCAACAAAGGTTCGTCTAGTCAAGGCTGTGGTTTTTCCTGTGGTCATGTATGGATGTGAGAGTTGGACTGTGAAGAAGGCTGAGCGCCGAAGAATTGATGCTTTTAAACTGTGGTGTTGGAGAAGACTCTTGAGAGTCCCTTGGACTGCAAGGAGATCCACCCAGTCCATTCTGAAGGAGATCAGCCCTGGGATTTCTTTGGAAGGAATGATGCTAAAGCTGGAACTCCAGTACTTTGGCCACCTCATGTGAAGAGTTGACTCATTGGAAAAGACTCTGATGCTGGGAGGGATTGGGGGCAGGAGGAGAAGGGGACGACAGGATGAGATGGCTGGATGGCATCACTGACTCGATGGACGTGAGTCTGGGTGAACTCCGGGAGTTGGTGATGGACAGGGAGGCCTGGAGTGCTGCGATTCATAGGGTCGCAAAGAGTCAGACATGACTGAGAAACTGATCTGATCTAATCTGATCTGAGGCATTCTGTGCTCCAGGGAAACTGGTCAAACAGGTCTTTAGGTAGTTAAGAATGGATTTCATGATCCCAATCCTTGCATCTCTTCTTATCTAAAAAAATCCCTAAATCCCTTCATGGTGACATCAACTCCTCATGACAAGCAGAAAACCTTTTATAAAGTAAGCACTTGACTGCATTGAACTCTCCCTTAACCAAAATCTTCTATATTGACCTTCCCCTGCTGTCTCTTTAGAGCAGTCTCTCAGAGCTTTCTGAGGTGCTGTCTCCTGGGCTGCAGTCCTCATTTTGCCCCAAATAAAACTTAATTCATAACTCTCACATTGTGCTTCTTTTTTAGTTGACAGGGCCCACAGGTGTGCTAGTCTGTCAAGGGAACTGAGAGGGAGGGGCGGTGAGAATCCGGCTCTGCTCAGCACAATGCACTGTTCTCTGCTGTGGTGCTGAAAGGGTGGAGCTGGGCGAGTTTGCCTGCAGCCTCCTGGACACCAAGAGCAAGGCTTTAATGAGCTTGATGAGCTATTAGAATTTGGATGTAAGAGAGGAAATATTGTAATTAATGGCCTGATAATTGGTAAACACATTCATGTGAGGGGATGATAGAATAACAGTGGCTGTTTCACTGGAGAATATTGATGATGTGTGTACTTATGCAATATGTGTATAATAGTCTTTGTGGTAGGCAGAATCCACCCACCTCCCCTCAGCACCCATATCTGGACCATAATCCCCAGAACCTCTGAATATGTTACCTTATATGGCAAAAAGGACTTGGCATGTGATTAAGAGTCTTGACCTGGGAGACTACTTGGATTATCTATATGGGACTAATGTTATCATAAGGGTATTTATAAATGAAAGAGGGAGGCAGGAGGGTCAGAGGAGAAGATATGGTGATAAAGTGAAAGTGAAGTCGCTCAGTCATGTCCGACTCTTTGCAACCCCATGAGCTGTAGCCCACCAGGCTCCTCCATCCATGGGATTCTCCAGGCAAGAGTACTGGAGTGGGTTGCCATTTCCTTCTCCAGGGGATCTTCCCAACCCAGGGATCGAACCCAGGTCTCCCGCATTTTAGGCAGTTAGTTGCTTTACCATCTGAGCCACCAGGGAAGTCCTATGTGGTCCTGAACCACCAGGTAAACAGCAGCTACCCTGATGCTTCCATGCTGTGAAGAAATCCAAACCTTACAGACCGGCTACCTGTAGGCACCCCAGTTGACAGTCCCATCTGTACCCTGCCATTTCAGGCACCAGACCTGTAAGTGAAGAAGCTTCTGTAGGATTCCAGCCCCAGCTGTTGCAGTTACCTGGATCCACTTGAGTCTTGCTAGATGAGGCCCTGGGAGAAAAACCATCCCTCTGTGCCCTACCCAGTTCCTTACACACAGAACCCATGATAAATGAGTATTGATCTGTGTCACCAAGTTTGGGATGATTTACAAGATAATCATGATGGTGTGATCACTCACCTAGAGCCAGACATCCTGGAATGTGAAGTCCAGTGGGCCTTAGAAAGCATCACTACAAACAAAGCTAGTGGAGGTGATGGAATTCCAGTTGAGCTCTTTCAAATCCTGAAAGATGATGCTGTGAAAGTGCTGCACTCAATATGCCAGCAAATTTGGAAAACTCAGCACTGGCCACAGGACTGGAAAAGGTCAGTTTTCATTCCAATCCCAAAGAAAGGCAATGCCAAAGAATGCTCAAACTTTACCGCACAATTGCACTCTTCCCACACGCTGGTAAATTAATGCTCAAAATTCTCCAGGCCAGGCTTCAGCAGTACATGAACTGTGAACTTCCAGATGTTCAAACAAAGGCAGAAGAACCAGAAATCAAATTGCCAACATCCGCTGGAACATTGAAAAAGCAAGAGTGTTCCAGAAAAACATCTACTTCTGCTTTATTGACTATGCCAAAGCCTTTGACTGTGTGGATCACAATAAACTGTGGAAAATTCTGAAAGAGATGGGAATACCAGAGCACCTGACCTGCTTCTTGAGAAACCTGTATGCAGGTCAGGAAGCAACAGTTAGAACTGGACATGGAACAACAGACTGGTTCCAAATAGGAAAAGGAGTATGTCAAGGCTGTATATTGTCACCCTGCTTATTTAACTTATATGCAGAGTACATCATGAGAAGTGCTGGGCTGGAAGAAGCACAAGCTGGAATCAAGATTGTTGGGAGAAATATCAATAACCTCAGATATGCAGATGACACCACCCTTATGGCAGAAAGTGAAGAGGAACTAAAAAGCCTCTTGATGAAAGTCAAAGAGGAGAGTGAAAAAGTTGGCTTAAAGCTCAACATTCAGAAGACGAAGATCGTGGCTTCTGGTCCCATCACCTCATGGGAAATAGATGGGGAAACCGTGGAAACAGTGTAAGACTTTATTTTTCTGGGCTCCAAAATCACTGCAGATGGTGACTGCAGCCATGAAATTAAAAGATGCTTACTCCTTGAAGGAAAGTTATGACCAACCTAGATAGCATATTCAAAAGCAGAGACATTACTTTGCCAACAAAGGTCCGTCTAGTCAAGGCTATGGTTTTTCCTGTGGTCATGTATGGATGTGAGAGTTGGACAAAGCTGAGTGAAGTGAAGAAAGCTGAGTGCTGAAGAATTGATGCTTTTGAACTGTGGTGTTGGAGAAGACTCTTGAGAGTCCCTTGGACTGCAAGGAGATCCACCCAGTCCATTCTGAAGGAGATCAGCCCTGGGATTTCTTTGGAAGGAATGATGCTAAAGCTGAAACTCCAATACTTTGGCCACCTCATGTGAAGAGTTGACTCATTGGGAAAGACTCTGATGCTGGGAGGGATTGGGGGCAGGAGGAGTGGGGACGACAGAGGATGAGATGGCTGGATGGCATCACTGACTCGATGGATGTGAGTCTGGGTGAACTCCGGGAGTTGGTGATGGACAGGGAGGCCTGGGGTGCTGCGATTCTTTGGGTCGCAAAAAGTCGGACACGACTGAGCGACTGAACTGAACTGACAATGCTGCAATAGAATACTAGAACAGTAGATTTTAATCATTGTTAGTGAAAAATATGAGACAGAAAAGTGCTGATAGCCCACATGGCAATAGCCCACTGCTGATCAGTAAGCTGGAAATAAAACACAGACACATGTATTTCTAGTTTTTCAACTTGCATTCTCTTTGTAAAAAGTAAAGGACTATGCTTTAATTTATATTCCTTCCAATTACAATGTAGTTAAAAACAGTCTCTTCCTCATCATTCTTCTACATTAAGAAAGGAGCCATGTCTTAAAATCATCAGAGAAGATACCTTCTGGATCTTCTGTGTATATCCCTGTCTACCAACAGACACTTGTTTGAAAATACAGTTTCAGCTTTAGCATCATTCCTTCCAAAGAAATCCCAGGGCTGATCTCCTTCAGAATGGACTGGTTGGATCTCCTTGCAGTCCAAAGGACTCTCAAGAGTCTTCTCCAACACCACAATTCAAAAGCATCAATTCTTCAGCACTCAGCTTTCTTCACTTCACTCAGCTTTGTCCAACTCTCACATCCATACATCTGAATACATCTGAATGGGAAAACTAGCTCCAGTGTAAGGAGACAATGTGTTGTTTGTCTAAATGATTAATTAACAAATCTTGTGTTTCCGACCCCTCTTTGTAATCGCTTCTTTATGTATGTGTTAATGTTATCTCGCTCCTCTTTCAGATCTGAAATACAGTATTAATCATATGCTAGACATACAAACAAAGGGACTGCAGCTAGATCATGTTGATAGGATCACAGTATTTGTGGTTTACACTGGTTATAGGTTTTCACTGAACCTAATCTCATCCTTCCATTTTTGGATGACTTGGCATTGTCTCACAAATCAGCTACTTGCAGGATTTCCAGCGGGCACAGAATTGGGAAGCTCGCCCAGACTTCCAAGTTTGGCGAACATAACGAGATAGACCTTACAATGGCTGCTAATGTATGTATTTTCATGGGCTCCCCCCACCCCCACATCTCATTCTAATTTAAACACATATGTTCATTATTTTTGACGTTTTATACATATGGTTGTATATTTATTTGGAAATAAACAAAATCATTTTCATCACAATTATTTTTTTTTAAGCTAAGGATAAAGTAACACAAAGAAATCAGTATTGTCGGATACACACACACGATAAATGACTAACTGAAAGTTTTGACAAGTTTACAGTATTTTCAGAAACAAACGGTTGCCTTTAATGTGTGTTGGGAATAATGAAGCAAAGGAGGAAAATGAGTTAAACTTTTCAGTGTGTCTGTTAGGGCTTCAAGAACATCATGTTATTTTTCCTTCTCTGTGATTCACTTGTGAAATAAATTGTAAAATGCTGTTGACTATCAGCAGTATCATGATCTGAGTGTAATGAAAAAGTGAATTGTAAATAAAGATGTATATTTCTTAGGAATATTGGATATTTTCAGGAACTAGCATGACAAAGCTTAAGCTGTTCAAAGCATAGTCAGGTTGCCCACAAGAGGTGTAGGTGTTATCTTCCTTTAAACTGGTTTTGCAACACAAAAGGGATTTATATTTAACAATAAAATGTCTCATTTTCTCTTGGTGGCCACTAAGGTGCCCACTACTTCTTCCAGTCAGATCCTCAAACCACCCAGTGGCTTTCACTGATGTTCCTCTTAGTACCAACAAAAAGCTGAAGGCTTCTGAGTCATGTTTCTTTTGCTGTCCAGTGAGTTTTCTTTGTTGGATGCTGATAAAGTTTTAAAGTCATTACTCCTTGGCAACAAAACTTTCTGTTCATATAAGTAATTTTTAAGACCCAAATTTCTGGATCAGATTATGTTTGGAAAGTGTGATCTGGGTAATTCCTGATCTGAAGCTTATATGATTTGTTAGAGTCTCTTTAAGAAAAATAATATAAAATTCCAGTTAAAAGTAGATAAGAAAATGAATATTTATTTAAACTGAGAGAAGAAATCACAACAAATTATTGGTGTCTCAGAGAGTCAGATGCTTTACTTGTAATTGTTTACTTTTAAACAATTGACCAGAAATGACTTCATAGAAATGCTTCCTCTTAGAGCCTGGCTTTCCCTGCCACCTAGAATATTCCATAAGTCCTAGCGACTCTTGATACTCTCAGGTTTGAGTGTAAGAGATGCCCTGAAACTTAAATTAATTGACCTCCAGGTAGATTTGCCTCTGGTCCAGTGAATGAATGAATTTTGCCGACAGGAAACAATAACTGGCACTGTTGTGTGCCAGCTTGCATGGAGCAGTGTGGAAACCAGCTCACATGGCACCTGCTCACCCCTCAGTGGACATCGTGCTTGTCTGGAGCCGTTAGCCACACAGTTGGGAAACAAAGATTTTCCGGTGTGTAAGTACATAATTTCATTTACATAATATGTAAAATATAAAGGTAATACACAAACAGGACTACTTATATATAACTATAATACACAAATAGAATTATAGCGCATAATCATAAACAAGGAAAAACTCCACAAGTTCTTAAAGGCAAATTTGTGGCAATGCTTTAGTCTTCATTAAAATAGAAAAATGTTAATATTCCAAAGAATGACAAGCTTATCAAGTAATAAATTCTGGTTCACAATTAAGTATGCGATTGAAAACTATTTTCTTTTTTTTTTAAGAATTCACAGTCAATTCTTTAAAAAAAGGGTTTCTTGTTTGTGGTTTTTGCTCTTGTGGGGTCATTTATTACAAGATCAAGAATATCAGAAAAGGAAAACATTTTTAAGGATACTTAGTTTTTTCCTAAAGGGTCAATTTCATATTTTCCTCCCACATATGATCAGAGATTTTAAAGTGTTTAATATATCAGTTAAATCTGGCATAAATAGTATTCAAATTGATAGACATTTGTTAGTTTAACATGTGTTAAACTTCCTAAAATAACTTTATTCCCCCGTTTTTGAAAGAGTATATTAAAGAGTAAGTATAGGTTTAGCATGGCCAGATTTCAGCCCACAGTAAATGTTAAAAATTAGAATCATAATGAAAGCACAGTTGGAAGTAAGGAGAGGCCCCCAAGTGTGGAAGGTCACTTTGAAATGGAACGAGTAGTGGAAGGGTTCATAAACTACTCTGAGGAGTATCAGTGGGTACTTTGCTTAGTACTTTCTCTGTATGCTTAACTTACCATGGTGTTATTTATGTTAACCATACCCTTTAAGTTTTTAAAAAGCAATTTATCTTATATGATGTCAGTCAGGGTCCTAGCAGGAAACACAATTCCCTCCGATGGTTTCAACAAGGAAGCTTGAAAGGGGAGACTACCTACAGAGGTAAGAGAAGCACCTGGAGGGCACACTGAATGATGGACATGGAGGCATCCAGAAAGGAGCAGCTGGAAGCCAGAGTTTTTATCCCTAATGCCTGAGGTGGAATGTGAATGGTGGAGAGTATTACCAACTCCCTGTAACGCCCGGAGTGCTGACCTTCCACGTGGGCAGTCACCGTGAGTGACACTGCTGGTAGAGCATAGCTCAGAAGCAGGAAGAGCAGGGAAGGAAGCCCTAGCCGCTCCCCTCTGGTTTCCAGGTTTTCATCACTGCCTTCTGTTGGCCTAAAACAACTGGAAGGCAGCTGGCAAAGAGAAGCACCAGGATGCAGAGCCCTGGGGCACAGAGTACAGAGGAGAGTACAGGGAAGGTGGGACAGGGAAAATGGAGAAAAACAGAAACTATGACTCAGTCTGGATCATTGGTTTGAAATGGCAAGTTATTGGGACCAGTATTACCATTTTCATTTTATCAAGGAAGAAGTAGCTTATATAATGTACAACATGTCAAGAGTGGCAAGTAGGACCTCACCGTGATTTTTAAATACTGTCAAATTGCCTGAGCCTAGTAGGATGCTTGCACATAGTAGGCACTTCATAAATGTCAGTTGCTTATTTGTGTTGACTACTGTAGTCTGTATAGGCATCACAGTTCGAATTTTACACTCTTGGATGATTTATCCTTAAGCTAGATTAGTTCACATAACCAGTTTAGCCAGCCGCGACTTTAAAAATTCAGCAACAAATAAAAAAAGTTTCAAACTAGACAACTTAATTTTTTCCCCACATAAAGCCTTAAATTAATAGAAATTTATAGTATTCAACCAGTTATTTCTGTATCAATTAAGCATAGACTCCTAAGTGTGCCTTACTACATAATAAATGGTATTGATAAATTGGGACAGAATCAATGTATGTAAGTTAAATCAAGGTTTACGTGCACTAATAGGAACCATATGGCTGAAGAATAACATTTTGTATCATCTTGTAAAGTAAATAATCTCTGCAGACTATTATGTTTATAAACCCGAATGCTCATCTGTTGGTTGCTTAAAAATAGTTAAGTCCATGGCTTGGGGATGGATCCAAGGTTTGAGGGGCCTGAGGTTTATAAATGGGGGATTCACTTAAAAAAAAAACATTACAGAATTAGCACTCAAAATTGCTAGGTCTTGTCTCAGAGCATTCGTAGTAGTCCATGCAAATGAGTGAGTTAGTCTGAAGATTGTTTCATTCACTTTAGGGCAAATATGTTTGTACTCTTGATGCAAACTTACTGTCTGCTGGCTGCATGGTAGGTAGGCTCTTGAGAACTGACTTAAGACAGTTTGGTCATGTAAAATTTCATGATTCTTCTGATGAGAGAGAGTAGATAAGATTAGATAAATTTGCAGTACACAGGCTTAGCTACTCCCCCACAACTCTACTACCTGGTACAATGAAAGCAAGTCTCACATCTCATTCTGTTTATGTAGATAGAAAAGTTACTGAACAGACATTCACTGGCAAAAAAAGAGCCAAAAAGCAGAGAAAGACTAATGTGGGGTGAGCACGGTTCTTGCCTAGGGTACAGAATTTAAGAGAATGCCCCCAAACTCAGTAATCAAGATTAATAATATTTGAATGTATTACTTTTCAAAATAAAAATCACTGTAATACATCCACAATGAAGAAAGTAAAAATTTTAAATAAATATGGGCTCATTATTACTTTTTTTTTTCCTTTTAACTCTGGCTCCAGGATGATTCTGCCTAGCACCACAGAAGGTTGTCTATACTCTTCCTTAAGCTCAAAGAAATCCCAACTCTCTGTTCTTGTATTGGCCCCAGCATGAAAGGCCCTCTCTGGGCCAACCCAGTGTTCCAGTGGCAGGAGTCTTATCTTCTAGTTGGTGTTTTCTCAGAGAAATAAAAATTCTCTGGGTACTAGGCTGAGGGGGCTCAAGCTTGGGTACTGTTCTCCTGGGTGCAGGTAAGTGCACTCACTAGATTCTTGCATTCTGCTTATGCACTGGGTTAGGCAGTGTTTGGGCTTCCCTGGTAGCTCAGCTGGTAAAGAATCCACCTGCAATGCAGAAGACCCTGGTTCAATTCCTGGGTTGAAAAGTTCTCCTGGAGAAGGGATAGGCTACCGACTCCAGTATTCTTGGGTTTCCCTGGTGGCTCAGACAGTAAACAATCTATCTGCAGTGCGAGAGACCTGGGTTCAATTCCTGGTTGGGAAGATCCCCTGGAGGAGGGCATGGCAACTCTCTCCAGTTTTCTTGCCTGGAGAATCCCCATGGACAGAGGAGCCTGGTGGGCTACAGTCCATGGGGTCGCAAAGAGTCAGATACAACTGAGAGACTAAACACAAAGAACAGCACAGAGAATGTTTAGCATGTATTTTTAGCTTATCTACATGTCTTGGATACCTCGATAACTTATTTCTCATATTCACTATGTTAGCTTCAGAATTAAAACTCATTCCTGTGCTTCATTCTGAATGAATAGCAAAGCCCTGGTTGATGATGGTGCTAGGTTATAGCTGGGCTTGTGGTAGCCTGGGGAGGGGCTCTTCGTCTTCATAGAAATCAGGTGCGATCTAATTTTTTCATCTGTGTATTTTTGACTGCCCACCCTTTGGGCTGTGTATTCTTGGTTGGCACCTAGGCTTTGGCTAACCCTAGTGACACGTACATCATGTCACACTTAATAGCTTAAAGTAATTTAGAAGCAGTGGTACCCTAGAAAAATGTGGGTTACACACCCAAGCCCCTGCCCTCACAGAACTTTCAGTGGGAAAGAGAATCAATAAGCAAACATAAATGCATGTTATTATATGTACTCTCAGGCATTGATAAATGCTATAAAGAAAAATGAGGCAGGATGGAAAGAGAGAGCCTGATGAAAGGCATTATTTTATTCTGGGGGCTCAGAGCAGTCTTCTAAGACAAATGACATTTGAGCAGGGGCCTGAGTGACGTAAAACAGGAACTGTGCAAACAGGTTGGGTGGGAGAGCTTTCCCGCAAAGGAAACAGCAAGTTCACACATGCTAGGAGAATCACCACATTCATGTCGCAGAGGAAGGAGTGAGAAAATAGAAGGCACAGAAAAGAAGAGCCCCCTATCCTCCCATTCCTCAGGGATATCCACTCATAACAGTGCATTATGTTTCCTTTCAGAAGTTTCACTGTACATTGAAACCCTGTATGACCAACCTAGACACCATATTAAAAGGCAGAGACATTACTTCGCAACAAAGGTCCATCTAGTCAAGGCTATGGTTTTTCCAGTAATCATGTATGGATGTGAGAGTTGGACTATAAAGAAAGCTGAGCACCAAAGAATTGATGCTTTTGAACTGTGGTGTTGGAGAAGACTCTTGAGAGTCCCTTGGACTGCAAGGAGATCCAACCACTCCATCCTAAAGGAAATCAGTCTTGAATATTTATTGGAGGGACTGATGCTGAAGCTGAAACTCCTGTACTTTGGCCACCTGAATGTGAAGAACTGACTCATTGGAAAAGACCCTGATGCTGGCAGGAGGAGAAGGGGACAACAGAGGATGAGATGGTTGGATGGACATGAGTTTGAGTAAGCTCTGGGAGTTGATAATGGACAGGGAAGCCTGGCGTGTTGTGGTCCATGGGGTCTCAAAGAGTTGGATATGACTGAGTGACTGAACTGAACTGATCCTCATTTACTTTCTCCTTCCCTCCCAACCTTTCTACCTTCTTTCTCTCATTTCCTCCACTCATCTCTTTCTCCTTTAAGATGACCAAATCATACACACTTCTTTGCAATGTTTTAAACACTTAGTATTTCTTTCATTTCAGCATGTTTTCAGAGTAACCTCCTCCTTTGTGTTCTGCTATGGTATGTGTTCTATGGTATGGATATACCAGAATTGATTCAACAAGTTTTTGGTAAATGAGCTTTGTGAGTTTCTTTTCTTTCTTTTTTTATTTAACTATTAAAATAATGTTATTGTGAACATTCTTATATATATTTTATATATTTGTATGTAAGTATACCAGTGCAAGTATTTCTTGCTAATCCTCAAATCAGAATTATAGGTCAAATGGCATGCACTTTTCTGATTATAATATACATTGCTCAAGTGCCTTACAAAAAGGTTATTCTAATTTATATTCCTGCTGCATGTTATGAGAGTTCCTGTGTTCTAATTCTCTCACCAGCATTAAGATATTAAAAGTCATTTACATATTTGTCAGTTGATAAATGGAAATTACATGTCCTCATTATTATAATTTGCATTACTCCTCTTTTTTGTGAGGTTGGATATTTATTTCTACAACTGTTGGCCATTGACTGAGGCAAGGGTGCTGTGATTGAGAATAGAAATCTTCACCTATTACCTGTCTAATGCCAAAGGTTGCCATCAAGCATATACATCTTGAATGGATGAGAGAAAGGAAAAGTTACCCTTTCTTTGTGACACTTTACTGCCATCTACTAGGAAATTGGCATTATAAATAAACACATAAATCCATGGTGACTACTCTGTGAATGGTTAGTGATGCCTCTTGAGTTGTACAGTGCTCAACCTACACATCTGTATGGAACAGCCCTGCTGATAGTCACACTTAGTTTCTGAGTCTCAGCCAAGAAAACTGCTATCATCTTGACCTGTCTGGATTTTGTTTTTTAACTCTCTGATGGAATCTAGGACACGACCCTAGTTTTTTTCTTTCTAAATCTCTTGGCTTGTCTTGGTCCTCCTTTTCTGGCTCACTTAATCTGTCTGCAAACTTGACTCTTTCTGTGATCTGGCTGGTGCTCTTTGTCACCTTTTTGACAGAAAGAAGTAATTCCCATTTTCCTATAAACGCCCGTGATTCAAGGTCACAGGCCCACCAGCTTATCTAAATTTTTAGCAGACTTTCTGTGATCATGCAGCCCATTTCTCTTTTTTAAAACACCTATCATTTGTTCCATTTTAGAATACAGGTGCCCCTCCAGGCTTGTGACACAGTACCTACAATAGATAACGTTGATTGAGTGCTAAATAGAGACAGCTCTTTACAGGTGTGAATTATCATTTTAACCACTTAGTTAGATGTTACTTACTAGTAGTATCATTGTTATTTTCTTTCTTCTACTACTGTTGCTAGTATTTTCAGAGGTATGTGGATAAGGAAAATGAAGTAGAGATGAAGGAAGTGAAAGCTAGCAAAGGCACACTTAGGATTTAGGGCAAACAGCCCATCCCCACCTTTTTAATAAGGGAGGGCACTGAGTTTACCTACTCAGAAATATCATAGAGGGGCTTAATGCCATTGGGCAAACTCTGCAACAACTCGGCCCGCAAGAGGCTTGAGATAATTCAAGCCCTTCAGCTGTAGAATAAACTGATGAGGCTCACAGAAGGCCACATCCTCGGGAAGTAGGTCCCTGTTGACCTCCCTATAAAAGCGTACAAAGTTCATGGTTCCCCATGATCCACTGAGCAAATGTCACATGCCTCTGATGCAACTCAAAGTCCAACAGAAAATCAAGCAGGGGACTCTGTTTGAAAATACTCAGATCAAAGTGTATGTATCTGTGTGGTGGGGCCTGGAGAAGAGTTATGAGAAGCACAGGTATATCCCAGTAAGATGTCCTGGAATTTGGGATTAAAAGCAGCCTTGGAAATCATAACTGAAGACTCCAGTTTTCAAGACCTGAAACCAAAACACTGGGGGGCAGGGGGAGGTCAGTGACGTAGCCAAAGTCACCCAGCTTCGAGTGGCCCGCCACAAGGTCCAGAATGATGCCCTTTCCTGGAACATACTGCTCCATTAAATTTAGAGACAAGGGGCTTCAGTTTTAATATCAGGCCTGTTGGTGATTTATTGGGAAGCACTGGGAAAAATAACTTTATCCAGTTGCATAGGGATTGGATTTCTGAAGTTTTCTTTGCTCCTTACCATTCAGTGACCCAGCTGTAAGTTTCCTTTCTAAACCTGCCCCCACTTTTATTTTCCAGTCCCCACATCCATTGACAGCCCTAAAAGGACTTAAGAATGGCCTTCTTTTGTGAGATGTCTCAGCCTGTGTAGGCAACAGTCCTGGGGCCCACCCAAGAAGATTTATAGTGTGGGGCTTTCTCTTAGCAGTGCTTTGACAAGGAAAATGGCAGGCAGCCAGCATCCAAAACCAAACAATTGTCAGATGGCTGGGGAAAGAAAAATAAATGTTAAGCAGAGAACTCAATAGCTATTTCAGGACAGAAGAAGGCTTCCTTTATGGCCATTTCAACTGGAGCATCAGAGCATGCCTGAACCAGAGGATCTGCCCCTTTCTGACCCCCGAATGCCTGGGCTCCAGAGGCCTAGGAGCGTCTAGTCAAATATCTGCCCTTACTCCTGTGTGGCATAGGCCCCAGGGACCACCACTGCTGAGGAGAGGAGTGCAGGCGCTACTGAGGAAACTCTGAGGCCTTCTCAGCACACCAGGGATGTGCCCTGAAACTCTTGCTGTCCACACTGTCAGTGTATGGAGCCGTGCTTGTATTTATCTTGGTGGGCAGAAATGTGTTTCTCAAGCTCATAGTGTCTTTTTGATGACATATGTCTGTTTCCTTGACCAATTACTCTCTGCATCCATTCACTGCACTGTGGGTTTGACATCTTTTTATTTTTCCTAGATTGAAAATCTGAGATAAATGACTTATTTTCACTCTGTTCCTCAATCTGAGAGACAGAATTGTTTTCCACCCCCTCTCTCTTTATTTATACCCATACTTGCATTATTTTTATGTTTTATAGGAATCCTGTGATACAAATATTGTGTATTTGGGGCTATCCAAGCTCCATATGTGTAGAGATTCTGTCTTGGCAAATAACAGTCTAGCCAATTTAGATTTCCCAGGTCCTGAATTTATGTTTCAGAGTTTTTTATCCTTTCTTTTATTTTGCATTCCCTCCCCACTTTTTTCCCCATTCCTTGCTCCCTTTGTTCTTTCTTCCATTGAAATGATTTCCTTTGTATCATACTTGGTGAAGGTAGAACACAGTAAATATATCAGTAGAAATCAATTTCACAAATGCCTATTTCTTGGCTTCTATCTTAGAATTAATAATAACTCTAATATCTTAGAGTTAATAAACTCTTTCATGAAGAAGATGTTGTGAATTTTTAAAATCTGTGGCAGACGGGAAGAAATGTTATCCCTAGAAAAATTTTAAAATAACCTGAGGATGAAACAGGAAATACCCATTTTGAGGTGCTCTCAAACACAAATGCCTTCGAGATCTATTAAGATGTATGTATGTATTCAATGTGAGGCAGTTAGGAATAGCAGAGTCTGGTTGAACTAGAATGTTGTTGTTGTCCATTTGCTAAGTGATGCCTGACTCTTTGAGACCTCATGGGCTGCAGCACGCCAGACTGTCCCTCACTATGTTCTGGAGTTTGCTCATACTTATGTCCATTGACATGAATTAGAATGTCATGCCTACAATTATTAAAATTTAGGTTAATTTTGAAAATCACATTGGCCACTCAAAATAAGTTTGTGGATCTAACCGGATGCCAAGGCAGTAAGTTTGCAACTGTTTCTTTTGGTAATCATGACTATGTTATTTTATTTCTCTGGTGAAACGGATACTTGTCTTAGAATAATTTAAGATTATTGTATCCCTCACCACAGTGCTAGACTGTCACTTCTCTTCTTCTCCTTACTGCCTTTAGAATAAACAGAACATTCTTATAGCATTTAATATTCTCTTTGATCCGACCCCAACCTGTTTTTATGCCCCTATCTTTATCTCTCTCCCTGAAGTTGCTGCTAGCCTCACCTACTCATATTTTCTTGAACATACTCTGTTCTTTTTATTCTTTCACGTTCATTTGCTTTTTTTGGTATCAAGTCTTTCCCCTGTATTTGTAGATAATCCACTTGGTCAAAACCTTGATGAAAACTGTTTTACTGAGTTCCAGACTCTCTATATTTAAAGCCTCTAAGGCTCTCACGTTATGTAAATCTGTATTTAAACTAGGGTGCCATATGTCTTGGTTTGCCCTGGAAAGTCTCTGTTCTTCTGGTTCTTTCTTTCTTCTTTTCTTCTGTCCTTTCTCTTTCTTTTTATTGGAGTTTAATTGCTTGAAATGTTATGTTACTTTCTGCTGTACAGTGAAGTGAATCAGCGATATGTAGACATATATCCCATCCCTCATGGACCTACCTCCCACCCCCCACCCCATCCCACCCATCTAGGTCATCACACAGCACCGAACTGAGCTCCCTGTGCTTTACAGCAGGTTCCCATCAACTATCTGTTTTATGCATGGTAGTATATAATGGTCATATTAATTGCAGCACTTACTTAAAACAGTTTTGCTGTATGTTGGGATTAGATGTGTTTGTATCCTCATTGGACCAAGGATTATCCTTGAACCATCCAGTGACTGGGCTATTTTATTTCTGTTACAGACTACCAGTTAAGGAAATTGCTGAAATTTCCACATGAATAGAAAGGATTGAAGAAATAGTGTGTTTTATAAGTAGCCCAGATACTAAGTGACTCATCTCTAGGAGTTTGCTGTTCTTTTCTCTTTTTTGGAGAAATTTGACTTTGGTTGTTGATTGCACTTAGATAGTGGTAATGAAGAACAGATCATGAAACTATGTATCTTAGAACAAGGAAGACCTTGCTGGTGATCAGGCCAAATCCTCTGCCTTTGCTCATGTGAATAATCTTATGGTAAATGTCGACTCCCTTTTGGTCTCTGCGTCATTTCTTCCTTTTCTTTGGATAGTGGCACACTGATTTTCCTTTGCGGAACCTAACCCCGCCCTCACCTCTGACCAAACTTTCAGTAGCAGAACCACTGAGACCAAGGTGGAGCAAGTGAGGCACCTGGGGTGCAGTCCTGTCTGCACATGAATAAGGTTGGGAATAGAAGACAGTGCCTTCTTAAATAACATACCCTAGGTGCTTGCTTGCATCAGGAAACTAGTCCTGGTCCATTTCAAATACGCTGAGACTGAGCTAATCCCTGTCTTCAGGGATGGACGTTTTACCCAAGCTTGGTCAAAGAGCTTTCCCTGAACCAAGAGGCAGTTACATGATATAGTCAAAGCCAATGGGATTCTGCTCTGGAACTTGTCCTGGGACTCTTGGGAAAGTAATCTGTCTTTGGTGCAATTAGAAGAGTGTGGAGGGACAGCCCTCTGGGGCAGCCTGCAGGAGAACGGATCCACAGCTGAAAGAGACAGATTCAGGAGTGGAGAAGAGCTGCATGCTAATGAATTGTTTAAGCACCTGGATCTGTCTATCCTGTTCATGCTAGAGTTTTCAGATACATGATCAATAAATCACTCTTCACACACAGACACACACACACACACACACACACACACACACTTTTTTCCTACATGTTGGGGTGTGAGTCAAGTCCTGTTTATTTGCAACTGAAAAAGTTCTGTCAGTCAGAAAGAAGTGGGGAAGGCCCATGGGATTTGCTGCTTGCTCTTGGTCACACTGTTTTAGTCAAGTGTGGAGAGTCAAGCTGGATCTACACTTCTCGGCACAGTGTTTTCTTCACTCCTCTCTGCTGTCTCTGATATTCACCAGCAACCACATAATAGTTAAGGCACCAAACCACTCATATAAGTGCATTTGACAGAAATCACAAGTTATCTAGGAGCCAGGAGCCTATGCTTGACTTTAAAGTGAATTGTTATTTTCAGATTCTTGTACTGCTCAGCTTGCTTTGGTAAATAAGTAAAAGTGCTGAAGCTGAAAGAGATAAGGTACAATGAATATTGTACCTTAAAAATATCTCTGGATATTTTTTGTTCAGTGATTTTTCAGTCTACTTCACCACCTCTCATAATAAGCAACTCCTCATTTTCATCTTCTAGCTAGATTTTGATCTGCTGTTGGGCTGCGGGGATCAGTTTGGTGTCTAGATTATAGTTTAGTAGAATGCCTACTCAGCTTCCAATCAAACAGTTGTGATTGATTTTTTTTCTCGCATTGAGGCACACAACTTGGTTTGCTAATGGTGACAAATGACATTAAGAGACAAATCAGTTTAAATTAATGACCCTACACTTTCAAACTACCTCAGGGAGGGAAAATTCACTCTGATATTAGAAGAGAGAGTGGTATTCTTGCCACCTGTGATCAGTGAAGTTAATGAAAAAATTCAAAGGCCATCACAACTTCACACACTCTTGCATGCATGTGCTCAGATCATCTGGAAGGCTTTCTACCACACAGATTTCTGGGCCCTTTCTCTAGAGTTCTGGAGTCAGGAGGTCTGGGGTGGGGCCTGAGACTTTTCATTTCTAACAGCTTCCATGGTGATGCCGTACTGAAAGTCTAGTGACCACACTTTGAGAACTGCTGCACCATATTATGGATGGAATTTGAAACAGGGAATTAGTGAGCTGTACTAACAGAGCTGAATAGTTGAGATGAATGCGCCTGTCCCATTTTCCCTTTTGAACCATTCAAACACAGACCTGCTAGTAGAGTTATTTTAAATAGTTGAAAGCCTGTGTATGGCAGTGAGATATGTCATTGATGGGTAAGAAAACAAAGAGATGTCTAATCTCAATGCATTTCATTGTAACTCTTAGTTTTCCAGGCCCAGAAACTTTGTAGTTTCACCGATTGGAGATCAGTCTTTCCAAGATGGTGTGAATCCTTAGAAGACTATTAAGTAAATCTGGATGAAAATTTATTATTGTTCATGAAAAATCACACAGATAAAGAGAACTGTCACTCTGATTGTCTGTAGGTAACAGTTTCTTTTGCAGTAGACAAGCTGCTATGAAAACCAAAAGAACGTCACATTACATCAAAAGCTTGCTCAGGCAGTGTGACCTGAGCAAGCAGAGTTCATCTAATTTGAGGAATGCTGCTCATAGGCTGTGACTCACCTCCATTGGAAGAGAGGCTTCCTTAAGGGAAGCATGTATGTGTCTGCCCCTTTACCAGGGTCATCTTTGCTCACTAAGTAATGCTAGATACACACTGCTAAAATGTGTTTGCCTAGTATGTTTTTCTACACACCAAACTAGCCAAATGGTTTCTAGAATATGATTAGATATTTAGACAAGTTGAAAGCAGGGTCTGCTCTGGACACCAGGTCATTCTATGCTGTTGTGCTGATCTTTTCAACATATCACAGACATGCCTACTGAACTTAAAAGTAGGGGAAGTGAACTTCTTTGGATATGAGTTATGTGGGAAGTTCAATATTTTTAATTTGTTGTTTTATTCTTCACAAATAATGCTGCTGCTAAGTCACTTCAGTCATGTTCGACTCTGTGTGACCCCACAGACGGCAGCCCACCAGGCTCCCCCGTCCCTGGGATTCTCCAGGCAAGAACACTGGAGTGGGTCGCCATTTCCTTCTCCAATGAATGAAAGTGAAAAGTGAAAGTGAAGTTGCTCAGTCATGTCCGACTCTTAGCGACCCCATGGACTGCAGCCCACCAGGCTCCTCCATCCATGGGATTTGCCAGGAAGGAGTACTGGAGTGGGGTGCCATTGCTATCCAACTATAAATTTTTGTTGCATTGTCTATTGAGATTGCTATAAAATTGAGTTCCTTTTCTTGGGCCACACAGAAGTCTAAGACCTCCTCCAGAATTATATGATTCTTGGAGGTTTATGTTATTCTATTCAAATAATTATTCTGACTTCTTTATTCTGAAGAGTTTCTCCTTTTCTTAGGGGTTCTCTCTACTCCTTTCTAACCTGTATGTGGAGCAAAGACACTTTTCTTAGTTTCCATCAATATTTCTTACCTGAAACATTTCTTGTACCTAGTGTTTGCTGAAACTTTAGGATGATGATAGGATAGGTATATAGCTAAGCATTCAGAATGGAATATTAGACAGTTGTGTCCCTGAATGCTTCATGGTCCTGTCATGAATTGAATTCCTTAGAGGAGCTTTTCCCCATGGGCTCCAAACTGCCATTTCATGCTACTCCCTGCAGTCTTCCTGATGGCTCATTTCTGAGTCTATAGAACATTGTGAATTTTAGAACAGTTTTGATTCTCCTCTTTGCTCCCCCTCCACTGTCCCCCTCCCCCCATCTGCTCCATATCATTTCCTCAAGACCCTACTATCAAAATTGGAGTGGTCTAGTATGGTATTTTCTTAAAGACTGCTCTCCATAGCCCACTAACAAGGATGCTTTGAAATAACCAGTAAAACTCATATTTCAGGAAAGCTATATATCACATTTTCCTGCACAGCCTCCAGTAAGTTCCTGTGATCTCTAGTTTGGTAAAAATGGTATTGGCAGTCAATCGTGTAGTTTAAGTCTCAGAGAGCAGACACTTTTCCACAACCAGGGACTTGTGGTACCTCCCCTAGTCAGGATCCACCCAAAGGTACGTCTGCTGTGTATTATCATGGTGTGGCTAGAATAGGATGAGAAGAACCCAATTGACAGAGTTATGAGTAAAAATATTTGCAGTGTCTAGTCTGTTTACATGAATAGGTCTTATATTTCTGAAGAAAATTGAATGTTCTTGATTGACATTGACACCTCAACATTCTAATCAAGGTTTTTCCAAAATAGTTTTTTGGAATAGTGTGCATTTTGATGCTATGTTATTGTTGAACTTTTGATTGAAAAACAACTGAACCATGTTTATCTGTTTTTTTATTGTATTATATTTTATTGTACTTATTAATCCTAAGATTTATAGAGTACATTTTACTGGGCTTTCTGAATAAATAGATATTTTTTTCTTTATTAATGATGATTAAGAATACTCCTTTCCAATAGCCATCTCTTCTTTTTGTCTGCTTCTTGTATTATTGAATTGTCTGTCCAAGTTATCATGTTGAAAAGTATTGTTTTATTTTTCATTTTGTAAGGTTTTTTTAAAACATTTTTAAAAATAAGAAATGGATAGTGAATACTGTTGAGTGCCTTTGAAACATCTGAATGATTAAATTAAATGATTTATCTTTTTTTCTTAATAGGCCAATTTTTAAAATAACTATATTAATAGATTTCCCAATACTATGCTTGAATTCTTGGGATAAACCCTACTTAGTCATGGTGGCTAATTCTTTTGTACTAATGAATTAAGTTTTAAGTATATATATTAATAAGGAAGATTTGTATGTGTGCACACACACTCATATACGCATATGCACTTTTCATGTCTAGTTTGACCTTAGGGTTTGTTAGCTTATACAAAAATTGAGTAGTTTTTGTAGCCCAAGAAGGATCTTTTTTTGAAAATCTGTATAATTTTTTTATGGACTTCTGAACCCTGGTGGCTCAGATCGTAAAGAATCTGCCTGCAATGCAGGAGACCTGGGTTCTATCCCTGGCTTGGGAAGATCTCCTGGAGGAGGGCATGGCAACCCACTCTAGGCATGGCAACCGACTCTAGTATTCTTGCCCAGAGAATCCCCATGGACAGAGGAGCCTGAAGGGCTACAGTCCATGTGGTCACAAAGAGTCAGACATGAACCGAGCGACTAAGTACAGGACAGCACAGCATGTAATTTTTAGATAAAATTCTATTGTTGCTATTTAAAAATTTTTTTTGACTGCATAGCTTCTAGGATCTTAGTTCCTTGACCACGGATTGAACCTGGGCCTCCAGCAGTGGACATGCAGAGTCCTAACCACTGGATTGCCAGGAATGCCCTGGCAATAACCTTTTAAATAATTTTCCTGTGATAATCTTTTCATAATTTTTAGTTGAATTATTTAAAAATAGACTATTTTCCCCTAAAACCAAGTATTCTATCAAGATGTTCTTATTTTGGGAATTCTCCAGTGGTCCAGGGGTTAGGACTTGGTGCTTTTACTGCTAGGGCCCAGGTTTGATCCCTGGATTGGGGAACTGAGATCCCACAAGCTGAGTGGTGTGCTCCCCAAAAATACTGGGAAAAAAGATGTTTTTACTTTTAGAAATGTATTTTTAATTTTCTCAATCTCTATTTTAATGTTTATTAGACAAATATATACTTTATTGTATTATTGCATTTCATTTAAAACCACTTTTGTGTTTTTTTCCTGCATAGAAACAATGCTTGGATTTTATTTAGCTCTTTTACAGTATTATAATTCTTTTTTGCCTTAAAAAGATTCTTTTTATCCTGATTTTCAGAGTAAAATATTTAAAATTATTTGATATCTTAAATTCAATTCTATTTCAAGTATATTCCTACCAAAATAAAAATATTAATGGTCATGAATTTAATTCTGTCTATAACTTGGGTAGAATTTTTGAGAGAATTGTCTGTAAATTCAAATACAACTCTCCAGTTTTTACTCTTAATAGTCTGTAATTGTCCTCTTGATTTTTTATGACCATGAGTTTCTTTTATTTTGTAATTTAATTAATGTTCTAATTTTATAAATAATCTCATGGACTTTTAGTGGGTATTTCTTCAGAAAATCTAAGTTTTTATATATATACATTTATGTGTTGCATATACAGATATCTATATATAAACAGATACATATATAACATATTTTATTATATATCTATCTGTTGCTTTTTAAAACTATATTATTCAAATAATATCTTTATGTTTTAAAAACATATTTTAGACTAAAAAACGGGTACATAAAAATTTCCCACAATAATTGTTTTCATATCCCTTTCCTGGAGTGTCTATCAGGTTTAACTGTAGTGTTTTGATGCTTTGCTACTTAGTTAGATCTTTGGAGCTAACGGCCTAATTTTCTCTGGATGTTTGTAGTTTACTTTCAAATAAATCATTAAAATCCTCTAATTAAATCTTTTAAAAATTTTCCTGAACATAGGCAGATGTGGATTTCTTTTCAGCAATTTTTTCAGGAACAATCAACTCCTTCATTTGACTTTCCTATTATTTTCAAAAACTTTCTATTAAGTAATTTTAGATTCATAGAAGAGCTTCAGAGATAGTACAGAGAGTTCCCTTATAATCTTCACCCAGATGTACCTAATTTTAACATTTTATATAATCATGGTATATTTATCAAATTAATTGTTGTTCAGTTGCTAAATTGCATCCGACTCTTTGTGACCCCATGCACTACAGCATGCCAGTCTCCTCTGTCCGCCACTGTCTTCCGAAGTTTCCTCAAATTTATGTTCATTGAATTGGTGATTCTGTCTAACCATCTCATTCTCTGCCACCCGCTTTTCCTTTTGCCTTCAGTCTTTCCCAGCATCAGGGTCTTTTCTAGTGAGTCAGCTCTTTACATTAGGTGGCCAAAGTATTGGAGCTTCAGCTTTGGCATCAGTCCTTCCAGAGAATATCTAGGGTTGATTTCCTTTAGGATTGACTAGTTTGATCTCTTTGCTGTCCAAGGGACTCTCAAGACTTTTTTTCAACACTGCAATTTGAAATCATCAATTATTCAGTGCTCAGCCTTCTTTATGGTCCAACTCTTTCATCTATACATGACTACTGGAAAAACCATAGCTTTGACAATATGGACTTTTGATGGCAAAGTGATGTCTCTGCTCTTTAATATGGTGTCTAGGTTTGTTGTAGTTTTCCTTCCAAGGAGCAAGAGTCTTTTGATTTCATGGCTGTAGTCATCATCTTCAGTGATTTTGGAGCCCAGCAAAACAAAATCTGTTACTCCTTCCCCTTTTCTCCCTTCAGTTTGCCATGAAGTGATGGGACTGGATGCCATGATCTTAGTTTTTTTAATGTTTCAAGCCAACTTTTTCATTCTTCTCTTTCACCCTCATGAAGAGGCTCTTTAGTTCCTCTTTGCTTTCTAATATTAGAATGGTATCATCTGAATATCTGAAATTGTTGATATTTCTCCTGGAAATTTTGATTCCAGTTTGGGATTCATCCAGCCTGGCATATTGCATGATGTATTCCGCAAACAAGTTAAATAAGCAGGGTGACAATATACAGCCTTGATGTACCCCTTTTCCAGTTTGGAACCAGTCAGTTGTTCCATGTCCAATTCTAACTGTTGCTTCTTCACCTGCATACAGGTTTCTCAGGACAGGTAAGGTGGTCTTGTGTTTCCATCTCTTTAAGAATTTTCTAGTTTGTTTTGATCCACACAGTCAAAGGCTTTAGCGTACTCAATGAAGCAGAAGTAAATGTTTTCCTGGAATTCTTTCTCTTGCTTTCTCCATGATCTGGGATTCCTCTACCTTTTCTAAATCCAGTTTGTATATCTGGAAGTTCTTGGTTCACATACTTCTAAGCCTAGCTTGAAGGATTTTGAGCATCAGCTTACTAGTATGTGAAGTGAGCCCAATTGTACGATAGTTTGAACATTCTTTGGCATTGCCTTTCTTTAAGATTGGATTGAAAACCGACTTTTTCCAGTCCTATCTATGGCCACTGCTGAGTTTTCCAAATTTGCTGACATATTGAGTGCAGCAGTTTTACAGCATCATTTTTTAGTATTTGAAATAGCTCAGCTGAAATTCTGTCACCTCTGCTCTCTTTGTAGTAATGCATCCTAAAGCCTAATTGACTTCACATTCCTGGTCATTTGGCTCTAGGTGAGTGACCACACCATCATGGCTATCTGTGTCATTAAGACCTTTCTTGTATAGTTCTTATGTGTATTCTTCATCTCTTCTTAATCTCTTCTGCCTCTGTTAGGTCCTTACCGTTTCTGTCCTTTATCATGCCCATCCTTGCATGAAATGTTCCCTTGATATCTCCAATTTTCTAGAAGAGACCTCTAGTCTTTCTAATTCTGTTGTTTTCTTCTATTTCTTTGCATTGCTTATCTAAGGCCTTCTTAAGTCTCCTTGCTATTCTCTGGAACTCTTCATTCAGTTGGGTATATCTTTCCCTTTCTCCCCTGCCTTTCCCATCTCTTCTTTACTCAGCTATTTGTAAAGCTTCCTCAGACAACCACTTGGCCACCTTGTGTTTCTTGTTCTTTGAGATGGTTTTAGCCATTGCCTCCCGTGCAGTGTTTTGGTCTTCAGCCCATACTTCTTCAGGCACTCTGTCTACCAGATCTCCACTGGATTATCATAATGAGTTTAATTTAGCTCATCCCTGAGTGGCCTGGTGGTTTTCCCTACTTTCTTCAATTTAAGTTGTCTGAATTGTGCAATAAGGAGCCGATGATCTGAGCCACAGTCAGCTCCAGGTCTTTTTTTTTTTTTTTTTTTGCTGACTGTATAGAGCTTCTCCATCTTCAGCTGCAAAGAACATAATCAGTCTGATTTTAGTATTGACCATCTGGTGATGTCCATGTGTAGAGTTATCCTTTGGGTTGGTAGAAAAGGTTTGGTATGACCAGCATGTTCTCTTGACAAAATTCGGTTTGCCATTGCCCTGCTTCATTTTGTACTCCAAGGCTAAACTTGCCTATTATTCTGGGTATCTCTTGACTTTCTACTTTTGCATTCAAATTACCTATGATGAAAAGGATATCTTTATTTTTTTTTTTTTGGTGTTAGTTCTAGAAGGTCTTATAGATCTTCATAGAACTGGTCAACTTCAGCTTATTTGGCATCAGTGGTTGTGGCATAGACTTGGATTACTGTGATGTTGAATGGTTTGCCTTGGAAATGAATCAAGATCATTCTGCCATTTTTGAGATTTCACCCAAGTACTGCATTTCGGACTCTTTCACTGACAATGCAGACTACTCTGTTTCTTCTAAGGGATTCTTGCCTACAGTAGTAGATACAATGATCGTCTGAATTAAATTTGTTTATTCCGGTCCATTTTAGTTCACTGATTCCTAAGATCTTGATGTTCACTCTTGCCACCTCCTGCTTGCCCACCTCCTGTTTGACCTGTTTTAGACCAAAGTCCAAAAACTTTGATTCATGGACCTAAAATTCCAGATTCCTATGTAGTACTGTTTTTTATAGCATCAGACTTTACTTTCATCACTAGACACATCCAGAGCTGAGCTTCAGTTCCACTTTGGTCCAGCTGCTTCATTCTTTCTGGAGCTATTAGTAATTGCTCTTTGCTCTTCCCCAGTAGCATATTGGACACCTTCTGACCTGGGGGCTCATATTCTGGTGTCATATCACTTTGGCTTTTCATACTGTTCATGGGGTTCTCGCAGCAAGTAGATTGTAGTGTGTTGCCATTTCCTCCTCCAGTGGACCACGTTTTGTCAGAACTCTTCACTATGACCTGTCTGTCTTGGGTGACCCTGCATGGTATGGATCGTAGATAGCTTCATTGAGTTATGCAAGCCCCTTTGCTACCCCAAAGCTGTGTTCCAGGAAGGGGATCAAATTAATACATTATCATTGATACAATATGTTAACCAACCTACAGACTTTATTTAGATTTCAGCAGTTTCTTCCACCATTGTTCTTTTTCTCTTCCAGGGTTTAATACACTTAGTTGTCATGCCTCTTTGGAATTCTCCAATGTATGACAGTGTTTCGTGACCTTGATACTTTCAATAAGTACATTCAGTCATTTTTTAAAGCTAACAATGGCCTGCATTCTTCATCTGTGATTTCTACCTTTATTCCAGTTATTAACATCTTCCCTCTGGGGAACATATAATTAAGAGATTTGCTCTCCATTGTCTTAGTTCCTTATCTATCATTTCTTTGAAAGATTGTCTTCTCTCTGCATTCATAAATTTGGACAGTGTTTTTCATATTTGTCTTTCACCTTGATTATTATATTATCCACAATATCAATCTCTCCTTTATCACCATTATAATTAAAAACTTTGCCAGTCCAAATTTGACTTAGGTGTAGCACTTTCATATCTAACATTTTATTTTAGCTTGAAATCTATGCCTTACATCTACTGTAATTACTTAGTATATTAATTATAAATAAATAGTTTATTATCTTCTCATTATATGCTCATGTTTCACAGAAAGTCATGAGACTAAAAGAAAATGCAGTGGTCATACAGAATGATCTAGATCATGATCTGATCCAGGATCCCATGTGCCTTCTATTAATATTTGTTACATCTCTTTGGTTTCGTTTAATCTGCAACAGTTTTTTAGTGTTTCCGTCTTTCTTGATTTTAGCACAATTAAAGAGTACTGGCCAGTGTGCAGACTGGATTTTTCTGATATTGCCTCATGATTAAATTCAAATTGTGAATTTTGGCCAAACATGTCACCAAAGTGATGTTGTGTTCTTCTTAGTACATCATTGTCCAGGGGAAAGTGCTGTTGATGTCTCATCATTGGTGATAATTTTGGCAACTTGGTTCAAATGGTGTGTTCCAGGTTTCTTCACTGTAAAGTGACTGTTTTTCTCTTTGTAATTAATTAATGTATTGAGGGAAATACTTTTCAGACTATGTCAATATCCTTAGTGGCGTCCTTTGTCCACTAATATAGCATTCATCGATGATGATACTGACACCAGTTTTAATGCCTATTGATTAATTTTTCCCAAAGCAATTATTACTGTGATGTTTGCTGAATTGGTGATTTTTTAATTTCCAACATTCAATCTAAACCCATTCATTGGAATTCTATTGTGGCAAAAACTTTCCCTTCATTTATTTACTTATACAACTCTTTATTTATATAGTATGCACTCACAGATGTTCATTACAGTGTCTATTTTGTGACTCAGATCAAAGTGACCCAGATTTGACCATTGGCAGATCCTTGCAGATGTGTCCTGTGTTGGATATTATTTTAAATTGGAAGTCTCTTTTAAATTCAAGCCTCTAAATTTTGTTATTAAAATGTTCAAACACACAAAAAGTTAGTTACAGATTGGATAAATGGCTTTGTCAGAAATTTTCCTGTGAGCAAGATTTTAATGGTGATAAAGAGGAGGGAATATCCAAATATTGGGAACTTTGGGGCTTCTGTGTGAGTAAGGGAAAAAAGTGTTAGTCTCTCGGTCATGTTTGACTCTTTGCGACCCCATGGTCTGTCTATGGAATTCTCCAGGCAAGAATACTGGAGTGGGTTGCCATTTCCTTCTCCAGGGGATCTTCCTTACTCAGGGATTGAAACTGGCTCTCCTGCATTACAAGCAGATTCTTTACCATGTGAGCTACCAGGGAAGCCCATGTGAGTAAAGGGTGACTTCTCCAAAGGTAAAGAAAACCGTAGCTCTGGAATGAGAAATTCAACAAAACCAGCAATTGTTCATACAACACCAAATAATGTAGGGCCTCATTTTTGGATGTGAACTTAACCTACTTCACCCTTTTGCTTAGGATCGAGGCAGAGGAATGTGTGAGTAAAGGTAGGGAACCAGGAATTTGTCCCTCTCTTCCTTCTGGAAAGGCTTTATCTAACTTCCTCCATGGTGGAAACTTAGCCAGAGACAGCACTCAAATAAAGTGGGTTGCATGTGTTTCCATCATCCCAGTTCACATTGGAAATGTGTCTATTTTCTGAGAAACCATTGAGCTCAATCTACATTTCTCATTACCATTTAGTGGAAGAGAGACTGCAACAGATAAAGGGCAATTGCTTATTTTTCAATCAATTCTTATTGATTTGGGAGACACAGGGTCCTTAATTGTATGTGTGTTTCATCTTCCCATTGGAAATTTCTACTTCAACTGATAAATAGATTCTAGTTTAAATTACAATGCAATATCCTTATGTGTACTGTAGAAAGAAGCTCTAAGTCTTTCAAATCCTTCAGAGGAGACTTTACAGAATGAGCAAAGCTTTCTCTTGCTGATATTAACTATCTTGTCTGGCAGTATAGGTTCTGAAACCACACTGCTTGGGGTTTGAATTGCATCTCAGTCACTTTCTTGATGTCTCAGTTTCTTCATCTGTGAAATGGGTGTTAAAAGTAGCACTGTCTACTTCATGGGGCTGTGGTGAAGATTATATAAGGATAATTCATATAAACCATCTAGGTTTGATCCTGGGTTATTTTGCTCCCCCCTGCCCCCGAAATCAAAGTGCAAATTACCAGTACTTCATGGCTAAGCTAGCTAGTCTCATCTGATTTTCCTTGAATTCTTAAAAAAAAATTTTTTTGTTGAAATACATTTTTATATGCTTGCTTTTGCTTTTCAACATTTCTAATCATACTATCGATAAAAATTGTACACTGTTTTTATTCACATATCACTTATTTTTCTTTTTATTTTGACATACTTGCAGATGATTGTAGATTGATTCTATATCTGTGCTATATACATTTCTTATAAATATGTATGTTCCTATATATATACACACACATATAATGTTTGTTTGCAATTGATTCACAAAAATGGAAACACTGAGATCAAAGGCATGAATTATTTTTAGGATTATGATACAGCTTTTAGTAGTTTTGTAGATGTTTATACAAGTAATTTTCTTTAATTCCTTCTTCTAAAAAACAGATTTTATTTTGGTATATCATGTGAAAACAACATTTAAGATTTTTTTTGCCAAATATGTATTTAACTATTTCATCCATGAATGCCTCATTATTTATCACTGAAAAAGATTTTTTAGTATAACCAAAGTAGCATAATCACATCTAAAATTTTTAAATAATTTTAAATTAGAGATAATTATAAATTCATATGCAATTGTACAAAAAACTCTGTGTATCATTTACCCACTTTTCCCCAACAGTAACATCTTGCATAATCATGGTACAGTATCACAATCAGGAAATTTGCATTGACAAAATCTATTGCACATTTAAAATATTTTGACACTAATTCTTTAATATCATCAAATACAAAGGTAGTGTTCATATTTCTGTATTGTCTCATAATATTTTCACAGTTGCTTTATTATAATCAGAAGTATCCTCACATTCTCAAGTGTGAAACAAACAAACCTCTTACTGTCTGCTACCTTCTGCAGTCTAGCATGGATATATATACTGCAAACCCTCTCTACACCAGATGTGAGAATGGAAAAGGACAGAGGGTTAAAGAGAACCCTACCTAGTCACACTTATTATCCTTGATCTGAAGGTAACAAAACTGAGGTGCATGAGAGATAAGTACTTGTGCAAGACCCACAGAAGGCCAGTGCCACAGCTGAAATTCTAATCCAGGGCTTTTTCGTGTTGAGAAGGCAATGGCACCCCACTCCAGTACTCTTGCTTGGAAAATCCCATGGGTGGAGGAGCCTGGTAGGCTGCAGTCCATGGGGTCGCTAAGAGTCAGACACGACTGAGCGACTTCACTTTCACTTTTCACTTTCATGCATTGGCGAAGGAAATGGCAACCCACTCCAGTGTTCTTGCCTGGAGAATCCCAGGGATGGGGGAGCCTGGTGGGCTGCCATCTGTGGGGTCGCACAGAGTCGGACACGACTGAAGTGACTTAGCAGCAGTGACAGCATGAGAGATCCGTGGGAGCTCTGGGGAAAATTTCTTGTAAAAATTCTGGACAGTTTACAACCTGCAGAACTTGTGGGACTCGCATTTGCTGAGGCAGCTTCATGTGTTCTGGTACACTGACCTCAGGAGGTGGTTGGGCTGTAGATGAAAGGACATGGGACTTGGCTCTAAGGACACAGGTTCTACCCTGATCCCATCATTTATTTGTGGTGAACTTTGGGCAGGTCATTTAATCTTTTTGAAATTCTATATTTCATCTACACAGCAGGAATATGAGAGCCTATTTTATAGTTTTATTGGGTGGTGACACAAGATAATATTTGTGAAGCCACCTAGCACATCATGGAAATGCTGCTTCTACCAAGGTGCATGGCAAAGAGCAGAAAACAAATGCTTCAGAAAACGTTATTCAATGTTAGCATTGAGGCTGAAAATTCTTTAAAAAAAAAACAAACCTAAAACTCCCCATGGTAGTTTAATTTTTCTCAAGGAAAAAGCAAGGACTGACACAGGGTCCCACTTTTGTAGGAGGATCATGACGGATGGGGTGGGGGTGGGGGGCTGGCATTCATCCCCCTCTTTCTTTGGCCCAATGTCCTTTACAGATTGGTGCTAGTACACACTCAGGAAACCAAGGCTGATCATCTGCTTCTAACAAGCTGCTTGTGATTTTAGCTAGATCCAGTTGAACATCAGTCGCCCCTTTGTGGACCATTTTGTTTTTCATAGGAGCAAATGCCAGCCTGGTCAAGATCTAGAAACTTGCTGTTCCCTTGTAATAGGATATGCATTTCATTGAGAGCTACGCAAATTGAAGGCTACTCCAATTAGCATCGGATTCAGCAAGCTAGTGGGAAAATCTCCCAAGTCTTCTGGAATCTCTGAACCTTAAGGCCATAAGGGCTGGCAGCTCAGTGGCCTAAGAAGAGTGCACTTTTAAGGTAGATATGTTGTTTTTGCTCCACCACTGGCAGTAAAACATTGCCAATAAATCCTATTATTTATTCTCTTCCTTTCTAACATGTTACTTCTGCACTTATGATTTTAGAAAGAGGTTATTTCAAAACTTTGGGTATAAAGTGAAAATTTCTTTCATGACCCCTGCCATGATGCGTTTTTATTTCCTCATAAAGGAAGAGTTCCTTTAACGTGGAATTCAGAACTTAAAGACATCAGTTGTTTCATTGTGTAATACAGTTCCTAAATGCATTTTCTTTTCTTTTTAGCCTCAAAATTCAGGATTTACAAAATGAGTAAAAGAACACAATATTGGGTTAGGCTTTGGGAACTGCATTGAGGATTTGGGGAAAGTTTTAGGATGCTTTTATATAAGATGTTAAAATCCTCTGGTAATGTGAGGAGTCTCTAAAGCTATTTCTAATTTAACTAGTTCAATAAGTGCTAAAACATTTTCTGTGGAAAGAGCACAAAAATTCTTTAAACAAAGGCCCATTTCACATTTTAATGCAAATTAGTATAATTTGGAGAGTCTTCCCATATTTCTAAATATAATGCTGTGTAAGATTTGTGGTGTATTTTTTTTAATATATTTATATATATGTTTATATATAAATATTTATTTATATGTTTTTTCTTCCAAGCTCCCTTAGAAAACTGGAGTAGCCATCATAGTAAACAAAAGAGTCCAAAATGCAGTACTTCATGCAATTTCAAAAACGACAAAATGATCTCTGTTCATTTCCAAGGCAAACCCTTCAATATTATAGTAATCCAAGACTAAGCCACCGCTAATAATGCTGAGAAGCTGAAGTTGGATGCTTCTATGAAGACATACAAGACCTTCTAGAACTAACACCCAAAAAAGATATCCTTTTTGTTATAGGGGACTGGAATGCAAAAGTAGGACGGTAACAAATACTAGGACTAACGGGCAAATTTGGCCTTGGAGTACAGAATGAATCAGGGCAAAGGCTAATCGAGTTTTGCCAAGAATGGACTGGTCATAGCAAACACCCTCTTCCAACAACACAAAAGAAGACTCTACACATGGACATCAGCAGGTGGTCAATAATGAAATCAGATTGATTATCTTCTTTGCAGCCAAAGATGGAGAAGCTCTATACAGTCAGCAAAAACAAGACCAAGAGCTGACTGTGGCTCAGATCATGAACTCCTTATTGCCAAATTCAGACTGAAATTGAAGAAAGTAGGGAAAACCACTAGATCATTCAGGTATGACCTAAATCAAATCCCTTATGATTATACAGTGGAAGTGAGAAATAGATTCAAGGGATTAGATTTGATATAGTGCCTGAAGAAGTATAGATGGAGGTTTGTGACATTGTACAAGAGGCAATGATCATGACCGTCCCGAAGAAAAAGAAATGCAATAAGACAGAATGGTTGTCTGAGGAGGCCTTACAAAGAGCTGTGAAAAGAAGAGAAGCGAAAGGCAAAGGAGAAAAGGAAAGATATCCCCATTTGAATGCAGAGTTCCAAAGAATAGCAAGGAGAGATAAGAAAGCCTTCCTCAGTGATCAGTGCAAAGAAATAGAGGAAAACAATAGAATGGGAAAGACTAGAGATCTCTTCAAGAAAATTTGAGATACCAAGGGAACAATTTATCCAAAGATGGGCATAGTAAAGGACAGAAATGGTATGGACCTAACAGAAGCAGAAGATATTAAGAAGAGGTGGCAAAAATATACAGAAGAACTATACACAAAATAGATCTTCACAACCCAGATGGTGTGACACACACGATGGTGTGATCACTCACCTAGAGCCAGACACCTTGAAATGGGAAGTCAAGTGGGCCTTAGGAAGCATCGCTCCGAACAAAGCTAGTGGAGGTGATGGAATTCCAGTTGAGCTATTTCAAATCCTAAAAGATGATGCCGTTAAAGTGCTGCACTCAATCTGTGGTCACTCAGATTGTGGCCACAGAACTGGAAAAGGTCAGTTTTCATTCCAATCCCAAAGAAAGGCAATGCCAAAGAATGCTCAAACTACTGCACAATTGCACTCATCTCACATGCTATCAAAATAATGCTCAAAATTCTCCAAGCCAGGCTTCAACATTATGTGAACCATGAGCTTCCAGATGTTCAAGCTGGATTTAGAAAAGGCAGAGGAATCAGAGATCAAATTGCCAGCATCCGTTGGATCATCGAGAAAGCAAGAGAATTCCAGAAAAATATCTACTTCTTCTTTATTGACTATGCCAAAGCCTTTGACTGTGTGAATCACAACAAATTGTGGAAAATTCTTCAAGTGATGGGAATACCAGACCACCTGACCTGCCTTCTGAGAAATCTGTATGCAGGTCAAGAAGCAATAGTTAGAACTGGACATGGAACAACAGACTGGTTCCAAATTGGGAAAGGAGTATGTCAAGGCTGTATATTGTCACCCTGCTTATTTAACTTATATGCAGAGTACATCATGAGAAATGCTGGACTGGATGAAGCATAAGCTGGAATCAAGATTGCTAGGAGAAATATCAATAAGCTCAGGTATGCAGCTGACACCACCCTTATAAGGGGCAGAAAGTGAAGAAGAACTAGAGAACCTTTTGATGAAAGTGAAAGAGGAGAGAGAAAAAGTTGGCTTAAAACTCAACATTCAGAAAACTAAGATCATGGCATCTGGTCCCATTACTTCATGGCAAACAGATGGGGAAACAATGGAAGCAGTTACAAACTTTATTTTTTTGGGCTCCAAAATCACTGCAGATGGTGAGTGCAGCCATGAAATTAAAAGATAATTTGCTCCTTGGAAGAAAAGTTATCACCAACCTAGAAAGCATATTAAAAAGCACAGACATTGCTTTGCCAACAGAGGTCCATCTAGTCAAAGCTATGGTTTTTCCAATAGTCATGTATGGATGTGAGAGTTGAACTATAAAGAAAGCTGAGAGCTGAAGAATTGATGCTTTTGAACTGTGGTGTTGGAGAAGACTCTTGAGAGTCCCTTGGACAGCAAGGAGATCCAACCAGTCCATCCTAAAGGAAATCAGTCCTGAATATTCATTGGAAGGATTGATATAAAGCTAAAACTCCAATTACTTTGGCCACCTGATGTGAAGAACTGACTCATTTGAAAAGACCCTGATGCTGGGAAAGATTGAAGGCGGGAGGAGAAGGGGACAACAGAGGATGAGACTGTTGGATGGCATCACTGGCTCAATGGACATGAGTTTGAATAAACTCTGAGAGTTGGTGATAGACAGGGAAGCCTGGCGTGCTGCAGTCCATGGGGTTGCAAAGAGTCAGACATGACTGAGCGACTGAACTGAACTTTACTTTTTATATTATCCATTCACTTACACTGATCTCACTTCTGAAAAGCCCTATAGGATAGGTTGCTTGTAGAAAGTAGGTTCACAAACTTTCAAATATTTAAAGAAACAATGAGACTCTAAAGGCATGGAAGATAGAGGATATAGAATTCTCAGGAAAACAGTCTTCAAGCTCTAAAGAAGCTCTAGCATCCATATCAATAGAATTAGAAGAATAAGACCTCTATGTAATTACCACCTCCTTTAGTTCACCAGAATTATGCTACCAGGTGGGTGTGTCCTGGCCATGTAAGGGGAGTGCAGTGGAGGCCGATTCGTTTATGGACCTGCTGGTAATTGTCTCATTTACAATAAAATGTTCCATGGCATATCACTTCCTTGTTTCATGCATGTATTTGTACCTGATTTATGATTGCCTCGTCCTCAATGAGTGGAATGTATTAGCTTTTTGTTATTTCCCTACTTGTGCAGCTGGTCAGCCCTAAAATACTCACTGCACTGCTTGCTTCCCCCTTTTGTTTTCTTCCTGTACTTGAGGTGGAGATCAAAGGGAGAGAGGAGGAGGGGAGTTGGGCTTTTTCTTCCAAGACACAGTCAGCTTAGTATTTCTAGTCTAGAAATTCTGCATATGAATGACAATACAGATCTGAAACCCCTTATGTCCAGGAGAGAATCAGAAAACAACTCTCTTCTCAGCCCGGATGGAAGGTGCCGCACCACTGAATTAGTGAACAAACAATCCGCATTTAAGAGCCTGGCAAGATCTTGACTGGAATACTAAATCTCTGATTAAAAACTGGCATTTTCTGGCCACCTCAGGAACATAAGAGTCAGTTTTGAAAATGAAGATTGATTTGGAAGGGAAAAGGCTCTGCTGTTTTTGATGTTGCAAAATAGATATCTGAAAGAAGAGAGACAGGAGATGGGGTTTTAAGAAGACCTGCCAGACTCTTAACAGCAGCCAGTGCAGGAGAGTGACTAGAAAGCTAAACATCCAGGTGGAGGATCCCATGTCCCTGGGATGTAGCATTTCCTTTGCCAAGTGCTTGAGGAAGGCAGGCCAGCAAAATTAAAGCAGCAGCAAAAACTAAGGCTGGTTCTGGAAGGCTGCAAAGCACCCTGGTGAACCCCAGAGAAAATGAATTTCTGGGAGCTTGAATGCCCTGAGTGGTAGCAAGCAATATACTTCTATATTGCTCTGGTTATGGAGGGGCCTTGGGTTGTATAAGAGATTGTTCAAAAGTCTGGAGTGTGCATTTCCACAGCATAAAAGTCCAAGTAAGTTTGAGCCTGGGAATGATAATGGGTTCAGTTACACCTCGTACATCACTGGCCTCTGTGCTCTAGAAAGTTTTAATATAATTCAGTCTTCATAAACTGTAAAGAATCTTTTTTGCAGGTTTTACATACCATACAGCATCCAACATTAGTGTTATCTCCACATCCAAAGTGAAATACAGATTATTTTATAAATGACAGGATTTTTGTAAATTGACTTTCAGAGTTATTTCATATCAAGTAACTACTTTATGATCGATTGTGATTCTTTTGGAAATTATTGTGCATTCAAAATTCTAAGTGAGAAAATATATGCTCCTGGTTGTTTTTCAAGTTGGAGTGAAATTGTGCAAATATTAAATTTAATGATTGGTAAAGAGGAGTATAAGATTTTTATAGGCATTTGGTTAAACATTTATCAGCTTTGAATTTCGGTCTTCCTTTTGTATTTTAGAGACTCAAACTCATTGTTAGGTCTCTGACATTTTCATGGGTCTCTGAATAGTTCACAGCCTCTTGTCACTTGTGTCTGTAGTGCCAGTTGGATAAGGCAGCTGTTCTCAGCTGAGCCCATCACAAAGAAGACAGTTGCTGAACCAGTTTATTTAGACATTTGGGTGCAATTTGGAAGGAAAGTTGTTGGAAGATGTGAACAAGTGATCTTCAGTGTTACAATGATATGTTGATTCTGTAATTTACTTAATTGTATTCCCAATAGAATGGAAAAGAAAGGTGAGCATGTTCTGATAAGCGGATAGATATCTACTCCACAAGGCACTTGGAACTTATGGGCACTGACTTGTCAAGGCAAGAAAGGTGTTTATATATTTGAACTCAGCCTTATTCCACAAAGACTTGAGGTTGTGTATAATAGGTATACCTGTGATGCTCTGGGGGAAGTGTTACTGTCTTATACCTCCTTAGAGATGGGGAAGGTCTTTGGGAAGGTCTTTGAAAAGCCATTGGGGAATGAAGTGGGGACTCAAGGATCTGAGTGTCTGCTGATGCCCAGGTCTCAGCAGTGGTGAGGGGTGGGTGGGGTGATCATGTGCTCCTTTACCCAACAGAAGGATGAAAAATTAGAGATTTCTATAGGAACATCCGAATATGAGGGAACAGTTTCCAAGAGAGCTGGATTTGGCAAGGGCAACTTAGCATGGTGGAGAGTTTGGAGAGCAGATGGATTTAAATAGAACTGCCAAGTGGTTTGTGGTGGGTTCTTTCTGGTGAGCATGAAGAGAAGGACAAAGACAATTTAAAATCTAAGTTACCCACATATGACAGGGATAATAAATCAGAACAGGCTTTCCCAGAATGGGATATGTAGAATGCTGAGGAATCTATCAAAAATTAAGCTGGAAACAGCCCTGGCATAAGCTTTATAAGATTCCAAATGATTATTGTAAATTCTTTATGAAGATGAGTCATGTGAGTTGCATTGCTTCAGTCAGTTCAGTCTCTCAGTCCTGTCTGACTCTTTGTAGACATGGACTGTAGCACACCAGGCTTCCCTGTCCATCACCAACTCCCAGAGCTTGCTCAAACTCGTGTCCATCGAGTCAGTGATGCCATCCAACCATCTCATCCTCTGTTGTCCCCTTCTCCTCCTGCCTCCAGTCTTTCCCAGCATCAGGGTCTTTTACAATGAGTCAGTTCTTTGCATCAGTTGGCCAAAGTACTGGAGTTTCAGCTTTAGCATCGGTCCTTCCAGTGAATATTCAGGACTGATTTCCTTTAGGATGGACTGGTTGGATCTCCTTGGCGTCCAGGGGACTCTCCAAGAGTCTGTTCCAACACCACAGTTCAAAAGCATCAATTCTTCAGCAGTCAGCTTTCTTTATAGTTCAACTCTCACATCCGTACATGACTACTGGAAAAACAGCAGCTTTGACTAGATAAACCTTTGTCGGCAAAATAATGTCTCTGCTTTTTAATATGCTGTCTAGGTTGGTCATAACTTTTCTTCCAAGGAGCAAGCGTCTTTTCATTTCATGGCTGCAGTCACCATCTGCAGTGATTTTGGAGGCCAAGAAAATAAAGCTTAGCTTTTTATTGAATAGCTTAGTATCAGACATACTGTGAGACCCAGGAGGTTAGTATCCTTTTCTCCCCTCCTTTGGGGCACCTGTCTTCCTCATTCTAATGGACTGATGTACTGTTCTTTGAGGTCCTATTCTAAGCTCTCTTCTTTCCCTTTAAATTTCACTCTCTTTTACCATAGTCTGTTCAATTTTCCTTTCTCTTAATGGTTAATTAAATTTTATCAATGATTGTATTAAGCCAGTTTCAATTTTTCATTCTTTTTCCTCATATCCAGTCAGTTGATAAATACTATTAATACTACCTGGGAAATGTGTCTGACACCATATTAATTTCTTATAATTGTTATAGCAAATTACTGCAAACATTGTGGTTTAAAATGCAATTTTATTATCTTATGGTTCTAGAGGTGAGAAGTCCAAACTGGGTCTCATTGGGCTAAATCAAGGTGTCAACAAGATCACATTCCTCCTGGAGGCTCTAGAGAAGAATCTGCTTGCCTGCCTTTCTAGCTTCTAGAGGATGCACGGATGCTTGACCCATGGCCCCTTACTCCATCTTCAAAGACCACAGGGCCACATCTTCCCTCCTCTCTGATCTCTGCTTCCATCCTTGCATTTTCTCTTTAATGCTGATCCTCCTGCCTCACTTGTATAAGGACTCTTATTTCTAAATGGATAATTCAAAGTTATCTACCCATCTCAAGATCTGTAGTCATATTTGCAGAGTCCCGTTTGCCATGGAAGGTGACACATACACAGGTTCTGGGGATATGGACATAGTCATCTCTGTAACGCCGTTATTTAGCCTACCACACACACCCTTGATCATTTCACTCTGTCTTGTTACCATAAGGTTTGCTTTACCTCGTACATGGAGTATTATTATACTGTCACCATCTGCAGACTCACCCCTCCAATCTAGTCTGCCCCTCTCCCCAACTATCATCCTACAACTGGGATCTGGCTACTCTTTTCTCTTTCCCAAAGCCATTCAGTGGTTCTTCCTTGAATACAGAAAACAATCTCCCACTTCTTAGATGTTGAAGTTGGGCTTCCCTGTTACATTTCCCATTTTTTGCTCCTCACTGGGTTCAAGCAAGCATTCTATATACCAGTTCTCCTCACTATTCTTTTAGCGTGTCCTGAACTTCCTCAAATATTTCCTTCTGCTTTAACTGCTCCTTCCAGGTTCAATTTTCTTCCATTTCCCTACCTTGTAAGCTGAAGCTCAAATAATTAGTCAGTCAGTCAGGGTTCATATCCGATCTCCCATCTTCCATGACACCTAGATCTTGCCTTTTCTTTTTCTTTTTCATTTTACCACCTCTTTTCCCTCCAAAGACCTCTGTACACATGATTATAATGACATGGCTGTCTGTCTCCCCAGACTATGAGGCTCTAAAGGGCAACTCAGTGACTTTTTTGGTGATTTTTCGAGACCTCATAGCACTAAAAGTGTTTGCTCCTCAGAAAATCTGAGCAGATAACCTGTTCTTTGAATGTTGGAGAGTTTTCTTTAAGGAGTAGCCAAGGAAGTTACAGCAGTACCCTTAAAAATCATTTTTAGAGGAGAATTATGATTCAAACACAAAAGTTTTGCATGTTCATTTTGCTAAGTTTTCTGGCTGGAGGAAATTTTCTCTGTTTTCTGAACTTCCCCCTCTTGGGGAGGTTTAAGCATGCTGGGAAAGGTCCCTAGGGTCTTTCCAATTCCGTTTGCCCCCAGTAGCATTTCACATCTGCTTTGTCATTTGTGAGCCTCAGATATGGTGCCAAGGGGCCCTGTTCTCCAACAGATACTTCTGTTAACTCTGTCTGCAGTGAATGATTCCTCTCAGTTCCTTATCCAGTATTTAATTCCCTGTTTCTGAGCTGTATTGAAGGTGAGGAAGGCGTATCTGATCTCCCAAGAGGCTCAGTGCCAGCAGAGTAATTAGCTAGGCTTCCTGCCAATTCAGAGCTTTGATCTGGAAACCCATAACCTTCAGCTTCAATATGGTGGCAGAAGAAGGTGCCAGGCTAAAGAAGAATGCTCACGGCTCTTCTTTCAAAACGTACAAACGTTACCCAAGACAGGTTGGGAATTGGACTACACAAAGCGTTGGTTGAAAAAAGAGAAGAGATTTATTGGTTCATTTTACTACTCAAACTCTGACAGTGTGTTAGTGGCTTCACAGAAAATTTAAGGAAGCCTGTACTGAGAGGCAATAAGGCAGATACATTTATCAAATCACGAATGGCATTTCTCTGGGCACCAGAGAGCTCAATGTGAATAGATATACTTCTGTTAGGATGTTTGTGACCACAACGAAAGTAGCAGCAGGGAAAGCCAATTGCATTCTTTCCATCCTTAAAATACAGGGAGGAGAAGAAATGTGGTATGACACGTAAAAGGCATGTTTGACCAGAAGACACATTCTGGTTTTGTGGCCACTAGCTTAAATACAAAAGATTGCTGTTGGAGTGAAGTTTGAAAGGCTGACAAGAAATAAAGCAGCCTTAGAGAGCTGTCTGCCCATGTGAAGTACTTTGCTGGCACCAACATGGAATGTGGCAGCTGCATTTGGTGTCCAACTGGGAGCTATTGATTTTTTACTAATACTCTTGGAGAAAGAGATTGGCAAATACCCTGTGAGAGGTAACGTGCAGAAGACTGGCTTGGCTGCCAGAGAAGCACGTGGAACCCCAAAGGATGTCACCGCACTTCCTTAATGCTGTTCCTTCATGTGGTTTGACTATAGCTTTTAAACTTGAGAGTGAATCATAATGGAATTGCAAAATGGTCTCATTATCTTAGATGGATTGAAGCGACTGATAATGTATGACAGTGGGGGTGTGGGGGAGGGGATGTTCGTGGTGGCTGGCAGCAGACTTGGCCTGTGTTCTGTTAATGAAGGCAGCGGTCTCTCTGGGTGACTGACAGCAATTCTGTCTTAAAAATACCTACCCTGCTGGCCTGTCATGATGCTTTTATCTCAGCCTTTAAATACCCACTGGCTAAGGCTTAGAGGTCTTTAACAACCAATAAAATGCCAAGGCTGCTGGAATGCATCGTACATTCAAACTGTCTTAGCCCCTAAGAGAATTCCTTTCAAATCTGTTTGTCTCCTCTGTTCCTTGTCTGTTCCTGCCATGACCACCATCCGTGATCGCTCTCATTTCCTCACGGCACACATCTAGTTAGGAAGGAATCTTGTCACTTCTAGCTCTGGGCTGCTGTCTCGGTCATGTGTCTCTTTATCAGTGCAGTGGGCATGGGGCTTTTACCAGGGCCACTGCATGAGCATCCACTTGCCTTTCTAAAACATGGTCCGATCTTGTCACCATTCCTCTTAAATCCTCTCCATTACACTTTAGTGATCACAGGTTTGTCCGAAACTTGTATCTTGACAGCAGAGACCCTTCATTGGTACATTTTCCACCTCTCTGTTCCCTGGCTTCCCACCATGTAAGAAACACTCAACTTTCCCCTGATTGAAGAGCATCATCTTTTAAAACATTATTGTATGTGTTCTTGCCACTCTACCTAGAATGAAATTTCCCTTCATTTTTTTATCTTTTCAAAACCCAGAAAGTATGCAACTTTTCTAGGCCAGATTTGGCTGGTGTCCTTTCTGCTCAAAATAACTGTACACAACTTCACCAAAGCATTTTGCATATTGTTGGTAACTTTCTCCCTACTTCTCAAAGATATGAATAATGCAGCATTCATCTCTAGATCTTCAATGTCTGACAATACCTAGAACAATAAATCTGCATTAAAAACTTCACTACAGTAAATGGGCCATTCTTGAGAACTTGTTAGTATGATCAGTTGCCCATGTAAAGAGCTATATTGGTCTAGTTCTATGGCAAACTACAAAGCAGGGAAGAAGAATCTTCATCTGTACAACTTTTTCTCCTTTTTTTTTTTTTATACCATTCCCCTCATTTTCTCTCAGGAAAGGCTTATGTGATGTGTTAACTCAGTCATTAATAACAAAACAAATATTAATGGAGTACCTGCTTTACTGCAGACACCTTGGGGGATGCATGTGTCAGGAAATAAGATGAGCAAGGTCCCTGCTTTCATGGGACCTGTAATCTAGGTTGGACAAGATAGACATTAAATTCACAAATATGAAAATAAGATCATTTCAAGTAGTGATGAGTGCTGTTCAGAGAATTAAAACAGGGCAACATCGGAGCAACTAACTGGAAGGCTCCTTTGGATCATTGTTATCACATGTCTCAGAGAAGCTGTCATTTAAGCAGAAAGTGAATGACAGGAAGGAAAGAAGATTCTAACCCTGTGAAGACATGATGTGGGTGAGGATGGGTGGGGTGGGGAGCAGTGAGCAAAGACAGCCGCAGCTAGTGCAGAAATCCCGAGAGAGAGCACACAAGATGGTTACATTTAGAAAGAAAAGAAAGCCCCAGTGGCTAAAGAAAGACATATACTGGGCAAAGGTGGTATAAGTTTTGAGAGGTGGGCCAGGACAGATGGTGTGGAGCAGGCGAGATGGTTTTCTGATCACCATGGCAGCCTTTGGGGGCTCTCAGAGGAGAGTGGCTCAGTCGTGAGGCTAGAGATTCAGGCCCTGTGTAACGGGTGTTCAGCTCGACTCCCAAAGGTTTCCTGATGGGATCTAGAAAGTGAATGTGCATCCCTCCCCACCCCCCCTGCCGGCTCCACCTCTATTTCTGTCTTGATTTCTCTTCCGTTACCATTTGTCTCTCTCTCATTGCTCTTGACTCTGGAACATAGTTCAAAGCACCAGGCACACAATGTCTTTTTTCTCTTGTTATATCTAAAATTTTATGTTCTACACTCTACTCTATCCCTGTTTATCATCTGGTGGACTTTATATTCCAGGAAAATGCAGTAGATTTTTCCTGTGGTTTTGTACACACATTCTAATTTGAGAAACCTTAGGCTATAACACATATTTACTTACTTGGAATGAGATGGGTTAGGTCCAACATGGAGTAGGCATGTGGACTGGGGGCTTCCACCGAGGACCAGGTAGGGAATCCAGGTGTGGAGAAAGTTATTCTGGTGGGCAGACTGAAAGAAGCAACACAGGAGAAAAGAGTTGTTGAAATGGGAAAGTGAGAAGGTTCCGGTGGCAAACTGTACTTACTCCCTTCACTTATTTAATAATAAATTCAGAGGGCACCTGTGTGCTCCTATCAGAAGGTAAGTACCTCAAGCAGGAACCTTGCATGGTCTGTTGATCTGTTCACTGTTATAACCGCAGTGCCTAGAGCTCTGTTCCTTACAGAATGAATGAATGAAGATAAAATAATTGATCGAGCATAGAAACTTGCAAGACCTGCAGCCATTGCTCTGATCTGGAGACTCCTGCAAAATAAGACCAGGAAAAATATCCCACCAATGAAGAGGCCACTTTTTTGGTCTCTTCAGATGTCAGTGATTTTGTTGACATTTGGAGACGGGGTTTGAGAAGGAGGGAGGTGGCCAACAGAAAAGGGGGAAAATCCACAGAAGCAAAACTGCATAGACAAAAAGAGAGAAGAAGAGGGAAAGAAAATTAGAAAAAGGAGAAACAATAGGTACAGTTTTAAAATAAGTATAAAATTGAACAGGGATTATAACATATTTAATCAGACTATAAAAGTCTTTCATAATTACTAAGATGACAAAGAAACCCCTTGAAAGGAAGTTTATGAAGTACCGCTCCAATCAGGTTTAGCTCCTTTTGGGACTGCTTGAGTGACAACTGTGTGGGTGTTACTCCCTGTAGATTATCATTTTCTTTCTGAATTCATTTCCTACAGCAGAAATGAGAGCCTGCGTCACTCACAGGGCATTCTCCTATGATGTATGCGTTTTTCAACGTGAGAGCTCACAGACTCACAGGGCTAGTAGTTAACAGGTGGCAGGAGACTCACCCAGGCCCTGGGAGGAAGGCTCCATCAGCATCTAGAATGAGAGGTCAGAAGAAGCCCAGGCAGAGAGTTCCCAGAGCACTCTTTAGCTGGTTGTATTCGTGTGTCATGTCCAAATGCTAGGACCTGTTCCTCCCCGTCCTCTAAGTCTCAGGACATGTGCTCCCTTCCCTCTCTGCCTCTCTCAAGACTTCCTTCTCTCTTGTTCCCACTGAGCTTAGCACATATCTACAGAATATTAATTATCTTTAATTATACTATGGATAGCTCAGTTACCAAGCATACATGATGTACTACACAGTTTATTCATATATTCATTTATCCCATCATTTATTCAGGTGTTACTGAACATCTTTCAAACCTAGGTCACTGTGCTAGGTAAATCCTTAGCCATCTTTCACCAAGACAGTGAAACACTGGCAGCTGCTTTTAGGAAATTTAGTGTCGAGTGGGGAGGAAAAAGTTTAAATACCATTTGACGAGTGGCTCCTATATTTTGGTTACCATGCTAGGTATTTTCCCTGCATTGTCTCTAATTTCACAACAGTGCTCTAAGATGAAAACTGGGGAGCAGACACTCAGAGATTAAACTCATTTGATTGCCTCAAGACCATGTGATTAGGAAATGATGGAACTGAGATTACAACTCAGGTCTTTTTGGTTCCCAACTAATTTTTTTTTCCCTAAAAAAGTTACATTCCTGTTATTACATCCCTACTATTCTCTGCTTGTCAGTCTCCCCATAAACAGCAGCTGTAGCTCCTCTGCCTTCCCTTCCTTGTTGTTATACTATGAGATCTACAAGTTAGGGAGCATATCTCTGTTATCACTGGTTTCTGCCAGAGGGTTTCAGTTGAGGATTTGTCAAAAGAATGCTTGCATACATGAATGAAATAGCTCCCCACACTAAGCTTCAGGTCCCATCCTTCAAAGTGATCTGCCCTCATTCAGCTTAGCTATTTTTTCCTAGCTCTGGGCATCTATTACCTATATCAATCACAGTTCAGCCAGTTATTTGAAGCAGGAAATATCTTAACACAGAAATTAGAGACTTGCATATCCAGTGAGAAAGTCTGGGAGCCAGGGTTAGGAGGGAACTGCCAGTGCTCCAGAAATCTGAAAGTGCAAGAAGCCAAGGGAAGCTATGCTGGTCTCAAAGTGAGTCTAGATAGGACTCTGAGACCTCAAGTCACCGGGGCCTCAGCTTCTATCAGAGAGAAGCTTCTCTTTGCTTTCCAAACCCTGCTGCTACTGCTGTTGCTAAGTCGCTTCAGTCGTGTCCGACTCTGTGCGACCCCATAGACGGCAGCCCACCAGGCTCCCCGTCCCTGGGATTCTCCAGGCAAGAACACTGGAGTGGGTTGCAATTTCCCTCTCCAGTGCATGAAAGTGAAAAGTCAAAGTGAAGTCGCTCAGTCGTGTCCACTCTTAGCGACCTCGTGGACTGCAGCCTACAAGGCTCCTCCGTCCATGGGATTTTCCAGGCAAGAATACTGGAATGGGGTGCCATTGCCTTCTCCGAACCCTGAGTGGGAACCAAATCCTGGTTGTAGAGAATTCTGGGAAATGTAGTTTCCAGGGAGAGAGCAGGAGGCGATGAGGAGGATTCTCCATTAACAGTCTGACTCTTGTTAAACTCAAATTCATTTTCTCTTTGCTCCTTGATAAAATTTCTCACTAGGAGCCCCAGCACCCTGGTCTCCCTCATGCAACACTCCCATAGGTCAACTTGTATTTCATAGCTATGCTAACACTGTCAATACCTGAACTTTCACCAGTAGCAAAGAAGATCCATTTCTAAACAGAGCAAGGGAATTCTTTTTTTTTTTTTTTTCCCCTTTTCTAACAGAGACTAAATTATGAGGTCTAAATCTGGGTAGAGCTTTCAAATAGAGCCCTGACCAGTGCTGAATCGACTTGAAGAATGGTGAAGGGCTGGCTTCGGTCTCTCGGCAGCTGTGAGCTTGGTCAGCCCTTTGCAAAGTAAGAGGAAATTTAATGAACCCAAATAAGACGTGATCCTTTGTGGCTATAAAAGTTACACTTTGCAAAAGCTCAGCTGGTCAAGAGCCACTTGAAAATGATGTTACTGCTGGGGAACCCTGTCAAAAGTCCCCTCCTCTGGGTGAGTTTCCTTCTCTTTGAGGGAAAACAAAGAGAGGTTTTACAAGCTAGAGAAGGGTCATTTTGCCATTTGAAAGACCACATTCAAAAATTGAGGCCCAGTGCAATTGGGAGACATCCATAGTCAGTACTTGTTTATTTGTCCAGCTTTACACCATGTAAGCAATGCGAAATCCTTTCCGCCTCTAATAATAACAGCACCGTGGCCCTGAGTTAATGGAAAGCTGGAACAGCCAAATGAGAGCCGGTGCTCAGATTAACCACTGTAGGTCAGACAAGTCCACAGCTGCGGTTGGGGAGGGAGGCAAGGGGATGGAGGGGGAGGAAGAGCAGAGGAAGCCCTTCTTAAAATATTTTTGCCTTGTCAACAGATTCGATGCATGATATATTTTACCACCGAATTTGTTCACTGGAGTATTTTCTAAAGGATTTGAGGAAACAACCACCCGATTCAGATTCTATGGCTTCTAATTGTATAAGCTGCATATTTTAGAAACCTTTTGTGCCAAGGAGTCTTCATTTGTAGAGCACTTCGTTTGCTTATACAGTAGGCAACAGGGTTTAAATGGCATAATTATTATGTGTTTCTAGTTTGCCTCACATTTTGATTCAATCAGAATCCCTGAATCTGACAGCCTATAATCAAACAAAGGGAATGCTCTGGAAGCAAGGGATTAACAGAGGGGAATTAAACTGTCGTTTTGAAACAGCTTAGACCAATATGAAAGCCCATTTAGGAGTCTCTCCATAAATATCCCTTTTGTTTTGTCTAATTGCTGGTTTGAATGTATCAGACTCATCAATGGGATTAGGGTTAATAGATGTTTGGTCACGCAGAACATGCAGAGGAGGAATCTGATACACACACACAAAAATTGCACTTAATGAGCTTAGCAAATGTTTGCCATATTTTTAATGAACCCTGGGGCTGTCATTTAGAAATGCTTAGCAACTGCTTTTCCATCCTTGAAAATAGAGCAACTGAAGGACATTAACACTATGTACACCCGTAAATAAGAGGAGCTATTTAAAGACATCAGCCAGGAGGAGGGAATGATGACATTTTTCTGTCTGAGAGCCAGTGATACTTAACACTCTGGGTGTGGGTTCGGTGTGTGACAACATAGCTGGGAGGTTCGAGTTTCCCCGAAGGGCACTACTGAGTGTGAGGTTTTTGCAAAGACTCATATAACCATTTTCTTTTTATAAGTGAAACCTGTTTAGGATCAAATCTCCCAGGCTCTTCCCCCAGCCCCTGCTTCTGTTTTTCACACCTTCCTGCTGCCCTTTTCAAGTATCTGTGGAAAGGCTTTTGAACTTGGAGGTTATGTGTCACTGCTGCTGCCCCAGGTCCGAGCCGCCTTGTGGCCGGTGCGGGCCGCTCCCCAGCTCAGCCCGGCAGGGCCAGGTCCGCAGGCTCTCGGGATTGATTACTCAGAAGATTGAATGATACATCTTGAGTGCCCATGGGATTTGGCTCTGAAAGCAATGCAGTCGGCATTAATGGGGACTTACTGAAGTAGGCCATGTGGCTTGTGCTCTCTGAGCACAGACCAGGCCTAAAAGAATCAGGTTTTCCTTGGGGAAGGTTTGATTTGATAGACGGAGCACAAAATGCAAGTCCAATGGATTATGGTTAGAGCAAATGAAGGATGACTTAGATCCTTCGTTTTCATAGAGCCAATTGATTTCAAAAACTTCCTGCCATCTCCTCCAGCCTTGCCTCTCCAGGAGGCAAAAATAGACACCACCTCAGTGAAAAACAAAAACAAAAACAAAAAATGACAAAACAACTAAACACAGCCACTTTTCAGCTCTACTTGAAAGTGAACAATCCTCCTGCCATAGCAGCTAGCTTTGGTGTGGAACTATGGGATCATAATTCTTCTTAGGAGAAAACTAAGAAAAAGCCCCTTCTCATGTTGAATAGGAACTCTGTAAAGTGCACAAAATTATTAAGTTTTCTTTGGAGAGAGTAAAGGACATGAGTGTCATGAGGGGAAAGGCTTGTATATTTTGTTCTTGTTTTTCTTGTGGTGGAGGTGGTGAGGATGGTGGTGGCCCTGCATGGGTCTGTGTGTTTATATATTTTGCTAGTCATTTGTCATCAAGTGCTCCTTGCCCTCAAGCAACTATTAGAATGCCTGGTTTGATGAATGAGGCTAGAGATGTTACCAAAGGCTTTATGGCTTCATGGTTTAAAAACATTGTCAGTAATAAGCAATTTTTCTTTTAGAAATGTCTAAATTCTTGGCATCCAAGCCAGTAGATGAGATGAGCTCCAAAAATATCATTTGTTAAATGAGTCCCTTAGGTCATAGGTCCAAAACCAAAACACCTATAGAATCTAGATTGGTATTGTAATTGAATGAATCTAGGTAGATGAATTACTAAGGAGTGATAAGAACTGCAGAAGACTGAAAACCACACATGTCCCATCTGAAGTGAGTAGGGGCTATTTGGCTGAATGGTCTCATCTTTAAACTTATGATCGAGCCGTAACTCATGCCTCTTCTCTGCCTTCTCAGTTTCTGGACTTTTTGCTTGATTTTGACCTTGACAACTGAGATTTACTAACTGTATTTTCTCTTTTGGCTTTAAGATACCAACTTGCATTTTCTCTCCAGTCCTCTGAGTGCCATCCTAGACTGAAGTCTCTCAGGTGAATAAGACAGTAAATGAATTAATGGTCTACATTTGTTTAGCACTAATATGTGTGAGTCTCTTCCTTCTCCTCTCCTTCCTTCCTTCCTGGGTCTGTAGAGATAATCAAGGAATAGATCCTTGGCCTTGTAGACACTACATAATCTAGAGGGAGAAGAGCAAAAATGTGTGCACAGTTGTCACGTGATGAGAAGTGCTCTGTGACACACTCAGACCCCATGGGGACAATAAAGAAGAGATCCTTTTAGTCTTGCTGGGAAGTCAGGGAAAAAACCTCACAGACTGTATGTCTGTGTGTGTGTGTGTATGTTAAATTGTATGTAGGTGTGTTCCAATTGACAATGTTGAAAAGAATACTCCCTGTAAAAGGGCAGCTTGTGCAAAGACATAAGAATGTGTGTGAGAACATGGCTTGCTTGGAAAATAACAAACACAGACATGAATTGGGAGAATTGTAGGTAAAGGCTAGAAAGGTAGACGTGAATCAGAGCCTAAAGCTTGGGCTTGATCTTACAAATACTGGAGGACCACTGAAGGATTTCCAGTACTCATGTTGTATTCAGGAATTACCTAGCTCCTGGTGGCTCAGACGGTAAAGCGTCTGCCTGCAATGTGGGAGACCCGGGTTTGATCGCTGGGTCGGGAAGATCCCTGGAGAAGGAAATGGCAACCCACTCCAGTATTCTTGCCTGGAAAATCCCATGGACGGAGGAGCCTGGTAGGTTATGGTCCATGGGGTCACAAAGAGTCGGACACGACTGAGCGACTTCACTTTCACTTTTTCACTTTCAGAAGTACAGCTTCAGATGATTCAAACTCCATGTTAAAAAAGGGTAAGCTCTTCTCAGAACCTTTGTGTGTATGTGCATTTCTCACTATTAAATGTTTAAAGGCACAGTAGGATGAAAACCCCCACCTGCTGAAAACAGTTTAGTAAATATCCCAGAATCTAGTCCCCAGGGGAATGAACTGGAGTCCCTTCGTTGAATAACTGGACACCTATAGATTTCTTCCAGTTCATACCCCTCTATTCCCTCTACAGAGATGGTCAAGCATCGGACCAAGCAAAACCTTCTGGCCATTTTTCTGGATGTTTCACTTTTCAGGAACAGTGTTTGACTACTCAATGAACTCCCAGTTCATCTAGGACATTGCCTTGAGTTTTGCCACTACCAAAATTACTTTTTAGAAGTGCTCCATTGTCCTTCCAATGCAGATAGATCCAATAAGCCTTTATGAACACCTCTAAGGACATGGTAGCGTGCTCTGGAAGGAGGTATGACAGAAGCTATCATATCTTCTTTTCCTAAAAAGTTAATAATCTCTCAGGAACATTGATGGGACTACTTTTAAGAAAGGCGTGGGAACTTTGAGGAGGAGAAGCCAAACTTTTACAGAAGACAAAAGAAAATGTCTCACTTATTTGTGACTTTTCAGTTTTAAAATCAGATTTTCTTAGTTCAGACACAGAAGGTCCAATGAATATTTTCTCATTAAAAAAAAACAAACAAACAAACCTAAATGATGAAAATGCAAAATTTCAATCGAAAATCCCTCTTTGGGAATGGAGTGAGGAAGGGTTGAGGTTAGTATGTTTAGGCATAGGTTAGCCTCTCCATTGGAGAAGGCAATGGCACCCCAGTCCAAACTCTTGCCTGGAAAATCCCATGGATGGAGGAGCCTGGTAGGCTGCAGTCCATGCGGTTGCTAAGAGTTGGACACGACCAAACGACTTCACTTTGATTTTTCACTTTCATGCATTGGAGAAGGAAATGGCAACCCACTCCAGTATTCTTGCCTAGAGAATCCCAGGGATGGGGGAGCCTGGTGGGCTGCTGTCTATGGGGTTGCACAGAGTCAGACATGACTGAAGCAGCTTAACAGCAGCAGCAGCCTCTCCATGGTATAGAACTAGCCATAGTTATCAGCTTCATAAATTAAACTATTGCTGTGTAGCTTTGAGTGCCTCAGAGACTTAATAAACAATATTCACACATGTTATGATGTGTGAATATTATAATGATGATGTTATAAGGGGAAAAACTGGTTTACTACTATGCCTGTCTTCCAGAGGACTTAGATGTTTGATAAATATGATACAGTCAAGAAAGTCCATTATTTAAAAACCTGGCATTATTATTAATTTAATCTACACCAGAACTTCCCTGGTGGCTCCGACCATAAAGAATCTGCCTGTAATGCAGGAGACCCAGGATCAATCCCTGGGATGGGAAGATCCCCTGGAGAAGAGAATGGCTACCCTCTCCTTGCCTAGAGAATTCCACAGACCTCGGACCCTGGTGGGCTACAGCCAATGGGGATGCAAAGAGTCGGATACTACTGAGCGACTAACACACAGTTTAAGACTGATTTTTTTAATTTAAAAATGTTATTTTAAATTGTGGTTAGATACACATAACATAAAGTGTACTGTGTTAACCATTTTTAAATGTACATGACTGATTTGCCTTGAAATGCAGGAAACAGCTTGTCCCAAACTGCCTTTTGGAGGAGGTAATTTTCAAATGTTGTTTGTATTTAAGTTAGAAAATGGGAAAAAAATTCTTTTTCCAAAAATGTCAGGAGAGGCCAAGATTGAAACTTTACAGTAAAAAAATAACACATTAGCTTTGGACCCCTCACTAAGAGGGTCAGAACAAAAGCCTGGAGGCCAAAAGGCCTGGATTCTAGAACCTGAGTCTGTTATGATGGAGACTGCTGGTGCCTCAGGGGGAGTGGAGCAGAGGTTTACAGCTGACTGGCTTGGTCTGCCTCTCGCTGATCTATGGCTGCTGATCTCTTTGGGTCTTTTCATGGTGAGGGGGGCGATATTTGGGTTATTTATTCTGACAGGAGGCTAGATGCTATTTCCATCTGCCTTGGAGTATTTGAAGAGATAAATGTCTGCCATGTCCTGATAAATGGCCTCTATGGTTCATTGCCAGAGAAACTGAGTTATGGCTCCTATATTTCATTTCAGAGAAAACTTCAGCCATCCGAAGTATGCGCTGCAGCCCTCCATTTGACCGGGAGAGCAAAGTGTTTTTCTGTTTAAAGGACAAGGTTTGCACAGTAGCACCTGAGGGTGACTGGAGGGTAGAGGATAAATCGAAAGACTGCGTAAGTCAGGCTAGTAAATCAAGTGTGGTCAATTTGAAATACCAAAAGAAAAAAAAAAAAAAGAATCTGGGGAGTGAAACTTAACACTTCCGTGTCCTGCCTGAGTTTAAAATCATTTTTACCTCAGCATTCTCATTCTTAGTCAGTTACAGTTGTTCTAGAGCACTGTGATCTTTAAAAATAACAAAGGTTGGCAGGTGGGGGATACATTTAAATGTAATCCAGAGTATCACAAGATATTTATTTTTATAAGAAATATGAGATACCTTTTTTTTTGTCATACATGTGCCAATTATATGTATTAGTGGATTGAATGAAAATTTATTTTAGATACCAACTGAATTTCAGATACCAAATGGCAAGGGGATTATAATTGTAAGTAGGCTTATCATAATCTAGTATTATACAGAGGCATATGTGTGGCCTGTATTCATTACTTCCTGAGGTATGGACACCTATACATTGAATCACATGTATTGACGGGATGAACTCTGTTTTGTGGAAGGAAGGAAAACGTAGCACAAGGAATGTGTGAAATCAGTACTTTCTGGGGTTGGATTTGGTGGTCACCAAGACCTCTGGAGAGAGACAACATAAGGAGGGAGGAGCAGAGATTTTTTTTGCATTCTTGTCAGCACACAAGTAAGATGAGCCAAGAACTCTCTTGGGATTTAATCACATTAAGCAGAGTCCATATGTGACAAGTGGTATCTCTTCTGGGGAGGTACAGTTGCCTCTTTGAACTGGATTTACATTGCCTGAATGGTGGCAACGATTCCTCAGGATTGAAATTTTTGAATTTTGAATACTGCAACTTTCAGCCAAAATACATTACGAGTGATATCGCTTTACATCTTTCTTATGAATTAGTACAGATTTGAAAAAGAAGGTCTAAGTATGCGGCGATAGTAGTTTAACAGAATCTGCTGTAACTTCTCCAGTAGCTGTTAGTTTCAGGAGGCAGTTTGTAACATTCTTCCTATTCTTTTGGGTTCTATTATTTTGAAGCTCTTTTCTCATCTGCTCATGAGATCACCAGGATGCTGCTGCTGCTGCTAAGTCGCTTCAGTCGTGTCCGACTCTGTGCGACCCCAGACACAGCAGCCCACCAGGCTTCCCCGTCCCTGGGATTCTCCAGGCAAGAACACTGGAGTGGGTTGCCATTTCCTTCTCCAGTGCATGAAAGTGAAAAGTGAAAGTGAAGTCGCTCGGTTGTGGCCCTTCAGAATCACAAACTTAAATATATTTTCCCCTTATTTTACATAGAGGTGAGTTTAGGAATATCCCTTCTCTGTTTTTTTTTTTTTTTTTTTTGCCTATCGTTAGGCCAGTGATGTATCAAAAATCACAATAACTATGTATAAAGGGAGCAAATAGGATCCATTATATTAAAATTTTTTTTAAAGTTATTTATGTATTTTTGGCCGTGCTGGGTCTTTATTGCTTATGCATGCTTTCTCTAGTTGAGGTGAGCAGGGGCTACTCTTCATTGCAGCGTGTGAGCTTCTCGTTGTGGTGGCCCCTCTTCTTGTGGAGCACAGGCTCTAGGTTCACAGGCTTCAGTAGTTGAGGCACGTGAGCCCTAGAACTCAGGGTCTGTAGTTGCAGGCTTAGTTGCTCCACGGCATGTGGAATCTTCTTGGAGCAGGAATCAAACCCACATCCCCTGCACTGGCAGGTAAATGCTTATCCACTGTGCCACCAGCGAAGTCCAGGATCCGTTAGATTTTACTCCACTGTCTTGTTTTGTTTTTTAAAGTGTAGAGTTTCTCAACACCAATTTAAATGAGACTTTGATTTAGTAACTCATCAAGGGTTGGATAAAATTTCAATTGAGTAATGCTAATATATAAGTTGGAGCCAGGCCAACATAATTTGAGTGTCAAGGGACCACATGTAATTATTGTGACCTGACTAGGGATATGAAGCCTTGTCTTTTTAAACCATCTAAACTGAAGGGGGAAACATGCCAAGGAGAGAAAAGGTATGCCAGTTTGGCCTTACATGCCCTAAACTTACTGTCTGGGTTGATTCAATGGAAAGAACATGGGCTTTGTAGACAACCTCAGATTGAATTCTGGCTGTTGCATTTATAACCTTGAGGCCTTGAGCATTTTACTTAACCTCTCTGAGTCTCAGTTTCCTTTCCATAAAGCAGGGATTATATCTCCCCTGCAGTGCTGTTTGTAAAGACAAAATGAAATACAATGACTCACGTTTGATCGCTGGGCCAGCACAGGGTGGCTACTCCAGAGCCATCCATTTCTTTGCTCCCTTTTCTTTCTGAGCATGTCAAATTAATGGTGGAAATGTTTTTAGCCAGCTATTTAAATAGCTACTTAATGATGCTGAAATTCACTAGATCTGTAAGGCTGGGAATAAAAATGTTCATGAAAGTTATAGCGAGGGGGCTTGAATTAGAGCAGGATCTGTTCTTATAACATTCCTCTCAATTTTCTGCTTTTTGGACAAGAGAAGGAAATACCATTAGCCCATGGAAAAGAAATTATTCTGATCTCCCTCCCTCTTATTTTATTTATTTTAATCTGATCTAATCCAATTTAATTTTACTTTATTTTATTTTAGTTTTTTGGCAGAATAGAGTACTTTAGTCAGAGCTTTAGAGAACACAACAAATTTTTCATCTTCATTCTCTCCCCAGAGCAGACCTTGAGGTTGATGTGGGCAAATCTCTCTGACGACTGTCTTCTGTAAACCAGGGAGAAAGGGTGCAGTTGTACCGGTCAGCATGTAAAACAACATTCATATAGAACGCAATGTGCAAAGTACCGGTGGAACTTGACATTCAAGGCACTTTAACACCTGTTTCCATAGCTACACTGCAATCCAGACATTTGAGAGGCAGGCCTGCCTCTGCCAGGCCTGTCATCCCAGGGAAATAAATTAAGAAAACTGATGACAAGGCCTGGATTATACAATTTCTTTAAAGTACAAAGTAGACTTGAAATCTAAGTGGGAACGAACAGAGTTCAGACAAAATGGATAAACCCCATTTCCGGTAACCTTTGTAAGAAACTCGGAATGCCGCCTTCTTTATACATTTTGTTCCCCAACTCCCAGAAGCAGCATCATATGTTACACCTGGCAGTGGTATTTGTGGCACCATATTTTTCTTATTTTTAAGAGGTGATACCATATTTTTTAAAATGGAAGTTTGGAAAAAATAAACAGATGGGAAGATACTGGTGGATTGGGCGGGTGGGGGGGGCGGCGCCACGGCGGAGAGAGGAAAGGAGAGAAAGATGGAGTGAGGCAAGTGCTAAAGGGCAAAGCTTTGGTACCAGACACTGTGATATTTGCATATTCACAATATGTTTCTGGCCGAGAGCACGTTTTTCTGGAGTTCTGTCTGTATTTCTAGGCCTCTATATTTATCCATGTCTCTGGCTACATATGTAAGACTAAGTTTAGAGTCGGTGTGTTTGCTGGGTGCTTTACAGCGGTACTTGAAGAATTTCATGTTAAACAGGCACTGGCAACAGACATGAGCTGCTGTCGCATAGGAGGGGACATCACAGAAGGAGGCAGAGACCTGGGCTCAGTTCCGTGCATGGCACAGTGGCCAGTGACAGACAGGGCCTTTCAACATTATCTTCATCGAGTGTTTCTGAGCCAGTTCTTTTATTTTTGGATTCCCTTTCATTCCAAATGAAAGCAGTTTGATAATAAAATCAGACTATGCTCTATAGGAACAACTACCCTTCTTTGAAAGACCCTTACCATGCTATTTTTTTCTTTTTTAATACCACATATGTTAGGGAAATTTTGAGTTGTATAATTCTAGTGAGAAATTAAATAATGTCTGCTTGCCTGTGTCCCATTTATTTACTTATTTATTTTGGTAGATAAGCAGGAGAGAATGTTGTTTCTGAAGGAATGCAGGTAAGGAGAGAATGAGTTAGAAGAAAGGATTACATTGCTAGGAGAACAGATCTTCAATGTTCTCACTGCAAAAAAAAAAAAAAAAGGCAATTATGTGATGTGATACAGGTGTTAATTGATTCTATGGTGGTAACCATTTTGCAATATATAAGTGTATCAAATCAATATATTGTACATCTTAAACTTATACAATGGTTGTTCTATCACTGTTGTGTCCAACTCTTGTTGTGTTCAACTCTTTGCAACCCCATGGAATGCAGCGCACCAGACTTCCCTGTCCTTCATTATCTCCCAGAGTTTACTCAACATGTCTGTTGAGTTGGTGATGCTATCTAACCATCTCATCCTCTGCCACTCTCTTCTCCTTTTGCCTTCAATCTTTCCCAGCTTCAGGGTCTTTCCCAGTGAGTCGCTCTTCACATCAGGTGGCCAAATATTGGAGCTTCAGTATCTGTCCTTCCAATTGAATATTCAGGGTTGATTTCCTTTAGGATTGATTAGTTAGATCTCCTTGCTGTCCAAGGGACTCTCAAGACTCTTCTCCAGCATCACTTTTTGAAAGCATGAATTCTTTGGCACTCAGCCTTCTTTATGGTCCAACTCTCACATCAATACATGACTGCTGGAAAAACCATAGCTTTGACTAGATGTACCTTTGTCGGCAAAGTGATGTTTTTACTTTTTAATACTCTGTCTAGGTTAGTCATAGCTTTCCTTTCAAGGGACAAGCATCTTGATTTCATGGTTGCCAGACTGCAATGGCACAGGAACGGCTGAGAAGAGCTACCCAAGTCCGAGGTCAGGGGCGGCGGCCGGGAGGACCAACCCCACATCCAAGGAGCAGTGGCTGCACGGGCGCAGGAGGGCCTAGAGGAGCTATCCCATGTTGAAGGTCAGGAAGGGCAGAGTGAGGAGAAACTCCTCGTCCAAGATAAGGAGCAGTGGCTGCACTTTGCTGGAGCAGCCGTGAAGAGATACCCCACGCCCAAGTGAAGACAAACCCAAGTAAGATGGTAGGCTTTGCAAGAGGGCATCAGAGGGCAGACACACTGAAACCATACTCACAGGAAACTAGTCAATCTAATCACACTAGGACCACAGCCTTGTCTAACTCAATGAAACTAAGCCATGCCCGTGGGGCCACCCAAGATGGGCGGGTCATGGTGGAGAGATCTGACAGAATGTGGTCCACTGGAGAAGGGAATGGCAAACCACTTCAGTATTCTTGCCTTGAGAACCCCATGAACAGTATGAAAAGGCAAAATGATAGGATACTGAAAGAGGAACTCCCCAGATCAGTAAGTGCCCAATATGCTACTGGAGAACAGCGGAGAAATAACTCCAGAAAGAATGAAGGGATGGAGCCAAAGCAAAAAGAATACCCAGCTGTGGATGTGACTGGTGATAGAAGCAAGGTCTGATGCTGTAAAGAGCAATATTGCATAGGAACCTGGAATGTCAGGTCCATGAATCAAGGCAAATTGGAAGTGGTCAAACAAGAGATGACAAGAGTGAATGTCGACATTCTAGGAATCATTGAACTAAAATGGACTGGAATGGGTGAATTTAACTCAGATGACCATTATATCTACTACTGCGGACAGGACTCCCTCGGAAGAAATGGAGTAGCCATCATGGTCAACATAAGAGTCCATAATGCAGTACTTGGATGCAATCTCAAAAATGACAGAATGATCTCTGTTCGTTTCCAAGGCAAACCATTCAATATCACAGTAATCCAAGTCTATGCCCCAACCAGTAATGCTGAAGAAGCTGAAGTTGAATGGTACTATGAAGACCTACAAGACCTTTTAGAACTAACACCCAAAAAAGATGTCCTTTTCATTATAGGGGACTGGAATGCAAAATTAGGAAGTCAAAAAACACCTGGAGTAACAGGCAAATTTGGCCTTGGAATACGGAATGAAGCAGGGCAAAGACTAACAGAGTTTTGCCAAGAAAATGCACTGGTCATAGCAAACACCCTCTTCCAACAACACAAGAGAAGACTCTACACATGGACATCTCCAGATGGTCAACACCAAATCAGATTGATTATGTTCTTTGCAGCCAAAGATGGAGAAGCTCTATACAGTCAACAAAAACAAGACCGGGAGCTGACTGTGGCTCAAATCATGAACTCCTTATTATCAAATTCAGACTAAAATTGAAGAAAGTAGGGAAAACCACTAGACTATTCAGGTATGACCTAAATCAAATCCCTTACGATTATACAGTGGAAGTGAGAAATAGATTTAAGGGCACAGATCTGATAGAGTACCTGATGAACTATGGAATGAGGTTCATGACATTGTACAGGAGACGGGGATCAAGACCATCCCTATGGAAAAGAAATGCAAAAAAGCAAAATGGCTGTCTGGAGAAGCCTTACAAATAGCTGTGAAAAGAAGAGAAGAGAAAAGCAAAGGAAAAAGGAAAGATATAAGCATTTGAATGCAGAGTTCCAAAGAATAGCAAGAAGAGATAAGAAAGCCTTCCTCAGTGATCAATGCAAAGAAATAGAGGAAAACAACAGAATGGGAAAGACTAGAGATCTCTTCAAGAAAATTAGAGATACCAAGGGAATATTTCATGCAAAGATGAGCTCGATAAAGGACAGAAATGGTATGGACCTAGCAGAAGCAGACGATATTAAGAAGAGGTGGCAAGAATACACAGAAGAACTGTACAAACAAGATCTTCACAACCCAGATAATCACGATGATGTGATCACTGAACTAGAGCCAGACATACTGGAATGTGAAGTCAAGTGGGCCTTAGAAAGCATCACTACAAACAAAGCTAGTGGAGGTGATGGAATTCCAGTTGAGCTATTTCAAATCCTGAAAGATGATGCTGTGAAAGTGCTGCACTCAATATGCCAGCAAATTTGGAAAACTCAGCAGTGGCCACAGGACTGGAAAAGGTCAGTTTTCATTCCAGTCCCAAAGAAAGGTAATGCCAAAGAATTCTCAAACTACCACATAATTGCACTCATCTCACATGCTAGTAAAGTAATGCTCAAAATTCTCCAGGCCAGGCTTCAGCAATATGTGAACCGTGAACTGCCTGATGTTCAAGCCAGTTTTAGAAAAGGCAGAGGAACCAGAGATCAAATTGCCAACATCCACTGGATCATGGAGAAAGCAAGAGAGTTCCAGAAAAGCATCTATTTCTGCTTTATTGACTGTGCCAATGCATTTGACTGTGTGGATCACAATAAACTGTGGAAAATTCTGAAAGAGATGGGAATACCAGAGCACCTGACCTGCCTCTTGAGAAATCTGTTGCAGGTCAGGAAGCAACAGTTAGAACTGGACATGGAACAACAGTCTGGTTCCAAATAGGAAAAGGAGTACGTCAAGGCTGTATATAGTCACCCTGCTTATTTAACTTATATGCAGAGTACATCATGAGAAACGCTGGGCTGGAAGAAGCATAAGCTGGAATCAAGATTGCTGGGAGAAATATCAATAAGCTCAGATATGCAGATGACACCACTCTTATGGCAGAAAGTGAAGAAGAACTAAAAAGCCTCTTGATGAAAGTGAAAGTGGAGAGTGAAAAAGTTGGCTTAAAGCTCAACATTCAGAAAACGAAGATCATGGCATCCGGTCCCATCACTTCATGGGAAATAGATGGGGAAACAGTGGAAACAGTGACAGACTTTATTTTTCTAGGCTCCAAAATCACTGCAGATGGTGATTGCAGCCATGAAATTAAAAGATGCTTACTCCTTGGAAGGAAAGTTATGACCAACCTAGATAGCTTATTCAAAAGCAGAGATATTACTTTGCCAACAAAGGTCCATCTAGTCAAGTCTATGGTTTTTCCCGTGGTCATGTATGGATGTGAGAGTTAGACTGTGAAGAAGGCTGAGCGCCGAAGAATTGATGCTTTTAAACTGTGGTGTTGGAGAAGACTCTTGAGAGTCCCTTGGACTGCAAGGAGATCCACCCAGTCCATTCTGAAGGAGATCAGCTCTGGGATTTCTTTGGAAGGAATGATGCTAAAGCTGAAACTCCAGTACTTTGGCCACCTCATGAGAAGAGTTGAGTCATTGAAAAGACTCTGATGCTGGGAGGGATTGGGGGCAGGAGGAGAGGGGGATGACAGAGGATGAGATGGCTGAATGGCATCACTGACTCGATGGACGTGAGTCTGAGTGAACTCCGGGAGTTGGTGATGGACAGGGAGGCCTGGCGTGCTGCGATTCATGGGGTCGCAAAGAGTCGGACACAACTGAGGGACTGAACTGAACTGAACTGAGTCATTGTCCACAGTGATTTTGGAGCCCAATAAAAAATAAAATCTGTCACTGCTTCCACTTTTTTCCTTTCTATTTGCCATGAAGTGATGGGACTGGATGCCATGATCTTAGTTTTTAGAATGTTGGGTTTTAAGCCAGCTTTTTCACTGTTCTCTTGCACTGTCATCAAGAGGCTCTTTAGTTCCTCTTCATTTTCTGCCATTAGAGCACTAAGAAAAGTGTACAAATGTAAAACCCAACTAGCCACAAGCTCATTCCCATGATGACTAGTGGTCACATCTCAGGGAGAGCACATATCCTTGTAATAATCCCTTCTTTTTTCCCCCAGCTTAATTGAGATGTATATCAATACATCATGTACAACATTAAGTATCTCCTATTTGTGGTGTTTTAAATCCAGTAGTTTATTTAAAGCTGGATTTGCAAAGGAAATTTTGCCAGTGAGTTTGCTTCCTATTAGGTGAATTTACTTCTTTTTTCAAATTGAAAAATAAATGATGAAAATCATGCAGTAAAATTATAAACATGTGAAAAGTAAAGGAACTCATATATTATTGGCCTAAGGGGTTATGTGTATGTACTTGTGTGCATGCCACCATATCAAAGTAATCATTGTGGCAGAACATATGAGTGGGGTCCCTAAGATCAAGCCTAGTTTTGATGTTTGTTAGGAAGACTCGTGGGACTCAGTATATAGTCGTACTCATGGTTGTGATTTATTACAGTGAAAGAGTATCAGCAAAGGGAAAATGCACCAGAGGCAAACTCCACAGGAGACCAGATACAAGCTTCCAAGAGTCCTTTCCTAGTATGTCACATGGATGTTCTTGGTTCCCCCAGCAGCTATGTAAAATGTTGTCTTCCAGGAAGTGCATTAGAAACTCAGAAAATTCTGAAGTGCTCCCCATTTTTCTTGGGCACTGTTCATGAAGGCACCCTGTTCCCACATATACCTAAATTCCAAACTCCCGGAAGGAAAGTAGGTGTTGAGCATGAACCATGTTTTTTGCACAAAGAGTTTAAAGACACTGATTTGTTCTTATTAGTATGAAAGAATTTTCCCTAAATCCAAGTTCACAGATGCCAGCTGAGGGCCAGCCTTGCAAGTAGGCCTTTAGGGTAGCAGTCTCAATCCTGCTGTAATCTTTTTGTTTTGCAGTTAGGCAGAGAGGCTCTGATGGTAGACTTTCCCATAAGCCTTCAGTTCTTAGGCAGCATGGGTGCTGCATTATAAGGCTGTGGACCTCCACGAGGTCAGCTCTGCAATGAAGGGTGATCTGGTGGAAGAAGCTGGGGTGTGACTCACTGGTCCAGAAGTGGGATACTCAGCCGAGTCAGGGTCTGCAGCCAGCAGGAGGAAGGGGAGACCATGTTATCTGGGGAATCCCATCCAGAGCATTTCCCAGAGCAACAGAAGGGACCTCAGACAACACTAGAGGCCAGTAGGAAGCACAGTGGACCAGAAAGAGAAGAGTGATCTCTTTGGCAGGCAAATATCCAAGCATTAGCATAAGCCCAGACGACCTCATTCCTTCAGTGTCTGGGGAGCACCTGAGCTGCCCTCTCTTCTCCTGTTCTCAGAAGCTCTTTGGAAGATAAACAGAGGAATGGAAAGACTATTAGGTCATAGGTTATTGCTTTAAGCCAGACTGCATATTGCATACATTTTTCTTCTGGCTCACCAGGGTAGGCATTTGAGGAATAAGCAAGATTAGAGACTGAACGATAACATACATTTTTCTCCTACATCATCATCATAGTATGAGTTAAACTCTATGTCTTTATTATTCTAGTAATTTTTCTTCGATTTATGAGAAAGGATATTATAGTCTGAAATTAATTACTGTTTCACTACCCCAAAGCATTTCCCCCCTTTTAGGCACCTTCCAAAAATAAGAATGTGTTGTTTCTAAATGATTGTGTTTTCAGTGTGCTCAAGATTCAAAGTCTAAGGTGGATCCCAAATATTCATTATAAAACCCTCTCAAATAGCAACCCAATTCCAGTATTCTTGCCTGGGAAATCCCACAGACAGAGAAGCCTGGCAGGCTAAAGTCCCGCAAAAGAGTTGGACACGACTTAGTGACTGAACAACAGTACAATACATGATAGTCTTCCAAGGTGGCAGCCAGCAATCTCTTGTCTCCATATGTGGGCAAGCTGCTTCATCCATTAACAAGAGATGGCCATCTCCTTAACTCTGAGCTAGCCCTTCTGACTGCTGTGATTAATAGCACATAGCTAAAAAATCATGTAATACCAGTTCTGGGCCTAGCCCTTATGAAGCCTGATAGTTTCCGCTTTTCTCTAGGGAAGTCTGCTGCCATGTCATAAAAGCAACTACCCGCAGACCTCCATGCTGTGAATATATCCAGTTAGATACATGGCAGGGCCACAGAGGAGCCCTGTGAAGCCCCACCAACAGTAAGAAGTGAGGCCCCAGACCTAGAACTGCAGTTGAACTTTTCAGCTCACTCTTAGTCATTTATGTTAACTCATTTATGTTAACTCTTGCTGTCCAAATTCCTGAAAAACAGATTCAGGAGCAAAGGAAATATTTATTATTTTGTTTCACTGAATTTGGGGGCAGTTTGGTTTGCAACAGTAGATAACTGAAACATGTAAGTTAGCATTTTGTGCACTGCCAAAACTGAAAAGGTAATCTTCAAGAAAATAAAAACAAACATTCCTTGTTATCTACATGAAATAGTTTTATCCCAGACTTTTGGAGTCAAATGATCCCTACAAATAGCCTTCACATCATTTTGACATTAAAATCTTCTGCAGCTTTTGACAGTACTAATTTGGGGGCATCAAATTTACTGTTTGTTTCATCAAGTAGGAAGTAGAAAAAAGCATTAATATTCAGATATCATTAAGTGTTAGTCGCTCAGTCATGTCTGACTCTTTGTGACCTGACCCCATGGACTGTAGCCAGCCAGGCTCCTCTGTCCACAGAATTCTCTAAGCAAGAGTACTAGAATGGGTTGCCATTTAAAGGTATCATTACCAATAACATTATCATTGTTTACAACATTGCCTAAGAAACATTTGCCTAAGAAAACATTTTTTACTTTTTATGATAGAATTTTCTTTGAAAAATATCTCAAAGTAGGAAATTCAGATAGCACAGCCCCTATGTATCCTTCTTAATTCCAACAATTACCAATATTCTGCCATTTTCTTCTGAAGACACTCTTATGGTCATAAGAGTCATCTTTTCTCACAGGCAGCTTCCCTCCTGGACACTGCTATCTCCTTCATGACAGAAACTGGAAAATGAGAAAGAGAAGGTAAGAGAAAGTAGAAGAGAAGGAGGAAAGTGTCGTTCCATTGAAAACTGGAGGACCTTTCCTATTCACATCCTAATTCTCTTCTCTTTCATCAGAAGACTTCCTTTCCACTTAGCACCTTAGTTATTAGTACATGGAGAAATACTGCCTCCAAAATTGAAATGAAGGATCTGCCTTACTAAATTATTCCTAGCCATGGCCATGTTTCAGGCTTTAGTAGGTGCTTCTGATATTAACAATTCCAGAAACTGTTTTCTGAAAGGCTGTCCCCCTGCAGAAAAGTTTAAACACAATCTAAATGAAATTTCAAACATAGATTTACAATAGTTTCATGACAAAAGCTGCAGCTTAAAATGTTTCAGGAGTTGCTGTGGGTTTTCAACTGAGAACGTGGTGTGTGTTGTACATTAGCTGTTTAATGTGTTCAGTTGTTGAATCCAGAACTGCTTGGAAGGTTTAAACGTTGGCAGCCACGAAAACAAACACTTGTTCACGTTCCCAGAGCCTAAAAGAAATCAAAGCAAACTTAATAGAAGTCAGGCTTAATCATTTTTCTTCATATGACTAATAAAGTTGTGAAAAACCGAGCTTGAGTTTTACATTGAAGGGGTTATCCTCATAATTACATCTGGGTTACAAAACATAACCTTGTGTTTCTTCTCTGTGGTTGTAAAATGAAAACTGAACTTCTATATATTCTGTGGTCTCTACATGTGACCACCGTGGGCTTAATGAGAATCAGGCCATGGGCCAAAAGGAAATTTAATCCTCTCTCTCTCCTTTTTGGGAATCTGTGTAAGAGCCATGCTTGCCTTGGGGTCAGAGTTTTCTCTGGCAGTTTATGGATGCATGGAGATAGAGTGGGACAGAACAGAGCAGAAAATTGGGTGACTGTAAGTAGGTAAAATCAGAATTTGCTGATAGAAGGCTGGTCAGCATTTTGGCAGGCCTAATATTGATAGTCTTGGACAGCTTTCGTAAGGCTGAGATGATTTGGTTTGCTACTAAAACTATGTTAGACTCTGAGTGTTGAGATGTATATCGTAACTATGTTATAGGTATTTTCCACTGAGATTAAAGGCTTCTATTTATCATACGTTGCTTTACAAAGGCTGTTCTTTGAAGGATTTGATTCTCCTGGGAACACAAATAGGGCTGTGAGGGACAACAACATGTTTAGGTGCCCTGTGTGGGTGTGAAGGCATACTGCGCTTGATGAGGGGATATCTTGGTTTGTGACTAACTTTACTCTTGCAAGACCTGTTGTTAAGTAGCTAAATATACTTAGATTCATTCTACAATGTCTAGTATCTTCCTTGTTGTTCAGTTGCTCAGTCATGTCCAACTCTTTGCAACCCCATGGACTGTGGCACGCCAGACTTCCCTGTCCTTCACTATCTCCCGGAATCTGGTCAAACCCATGCGTTATATACAAAATGGGGATGAAAAAATCTCTACTCTCTACCTGATAAGATTGTCTTAAAAAATGAAAAGACATCAGCTACTGCCTTGAAAACATCTTGAAAAAGTTCAAGTCAAATATGAAGACCTGGTTGTCTACATCAGTGTTATTTACAGCCTGCCTACCTCATGCAGAGCAGAGCCTTTGGAAGAGGAGTTTCAGACACATACCAGATACCTCTACTAATATAAACGAGGTTGTAATCCTTAAATAAATCATTTGTTCCCGAGACTAGGAAGTTAGACAAAAGTGAAATAAACACATGGATTTTATAATTATTTTTTCCTTGCTATTGGCATTCACTGCTAAATCAACAGATATTTGATCTTTATTCAAAGCATACATATGCTTTTTGCACAAACTTACACACACACACAACACATACACACGCATGTTTACACACTCAAACACTGTATTTCTACCAGGGGAAATATATCACCCTAAGAACTTATTCCTTCTGCTTTTGTTTTCCATTACGGCATAATGAACCACCCCAAACTGGAATAGTCTGAAACAATAACCATGTTATTGCCTATGATTCTGTGAGTGAGGAACTGTGCCAGGGTCAATGGGGAGGACCCAAGGTAGCCTCACTCATATGTGTGCAATTTGGTGCTGGGTGTTGGCCGGGGCCCTTCCGTCTCCTCCATACCGCTTCTCTCTCTGTGTGTTTCCTCATCCTCAGCAACTCTCTCTTCATGCAGCCTGTTCTGGAGAAGGAGGCAGGACATTTTTCCATGATGGCTCACTTCCAAAGGGACAAAGAGAAGCAGCAAGATCTCTTAAGGCTGAGACTCAGGACCAACAGCAACAATAACCTTCCTTCTGACTTCTTCTTGTATGAGAAAAATAAACTCCTGAATGTTTGTACTGTTCTCGTGGGGTATTCCTTTTTGTGGCTGAGTGACTCCTTTGGCCACAGGGCTAAACGCTGGCTTATCTGGGTACTGAGCTTGCTCTTTCCCCATCCTTCTTTGTTGTTAGCATCAAAGACAAAAGCTTTCCAGAGGCAGCCAGGAATATCACTGTCTGGATGACTGTTTCAGGTAAGAAAAGGGGGCATCCCACCATTTTGTTTGCTTCATTTTGGGTTAACTCCTTGTTAATAAGAAATTTTAATTAAACAGATCATCTCTGTTGCCCTGAGAATCATGATTCTTGTAGGTGAATTTGCTAAGAAGGGACTGCCCCATGAATTTCAAAAAGGATGCTACAGAGAAAGAAACAGTATAGAATTAAGTGGTAACAACAAGCATTAATATTCATGACAGCCTTCAAAAGAACCTTAAAGAAAATGGAGGTGGTCAAAGCTAATGGATTATTTTCATAAAATTTACCTCAGTAAACAGTTGTAGAGAATTAATCCGATATCAGTATGATCATAAGATTCTCATTGCACAATCTTCCTCAAATATCAGAGCTGAGAACAGGAATAAACCATATACCTTCTTGCTTGGGTACTTGTTAGTTAAATCACATCTTAGTTGGACTGCATGAAATCTGATAGACCACAGAACAGCAGATGTGTGTATTGAAAATCAAGACAGAAATTAGCTACTTTATTGTAGTTTTTTCTCACTAACCCTCTTCCCAAGGCTTCTGAACTTCAAAACGGATGCTAATTCATTAGAAAATTATCCAAGGACATGAGAACTTGGAAAAACAACAACAGATCACATGAAAATGTTTGGCTGTTGTCTCTGGCTTTGTGACAAAAAGCTTTCTTCCTATGGCTGGCTGGCTCTGGGAGGAATCAGCTTAAGAGAAACTGTAGGCTGGGCATAGGAGCTAAAGAAGCCAAGTGTCACTTAAAAAGACAGTCCAGGGAGGTATTGCAGCCACGAGTGTTAGCCTGTCTTCCTTTTCTCCCTCCCCACCCCCCGCCCCATCGTTCCTCCTTCTCTTGCACTTTAGATGTTTATCTCCAGGTGGACATAAAGATGTGTCCAAGTTGGTCTAGTTTAGCTTGGTCCATGGGTTTCCATCCAGGAAGCCCTGTCTATCCAGGGCTATGTAGTTTAAGTCCAAGATCATCTGCTCAGAGAGGAACTGGAAAACTGCTTAGAGAAGACAAAGTCAATGTTGTTAACATTGCTAAAGAAAAACCCACTTTCTGTCGACTGGTCACGCTTTCCATTATGGTCATATATAGGCATACAATGCTCTTTTCAGCCTTTGGTACTGGTTTCTTCTCATGTTTATGTTTTGGTAAAGTTCTAGTGCTTGGTTTGAGCCTTTGTGCCTTGATGGTTTCCTTGGGTGAATATTTTTAGGTCTATGGCTTTAAATATCTATCTTTATGCTAAGAACTTGCAAATTTGTATCTTCAAAACCAGACTTCCCTGAGAACTCCAGGATCCTGGATCTAAGTACCACTTGACATCTTCTTTTAAATGTTGATAGGTATCTTAAACTTAACATATTTGAGAGAATCACTTGATAAACAGTCTACTTGCACACACATACACACACCCTTCCAGCCACCTGCCCTTCTTCCAGGCCATCCTCTATCAGTAAATGCTCCCACCACCCTCATCCACTCAGATATTCAAACCAAGTGTCTTGGAGTCATTTCTTATTTTTCTCTTTTACTCACCCCCAAATTGATTCTATGAGCATTCAAGACAATTCAGTCTCTAAAATATATTTGGAATCTATTTTCTTTTCCACATTTTTACTACTGATACCTTAGTCTAAGTCTCTAAACTATCATTTCAAATGAATTATGCCACTAGCTTAATAACTGTTTTCCCTACTTTTTCTTTTACTGTCTATTGTCAGTCCCCCACTCAAGAGTCAAAGTGGTCTCTTGAAGAAGATAAGTCTGATCATACCATTCCTCTGCGTAAAATCATCTGATATTTTCTTAGCATATATAGAATAAGATCTTAGTGTTTAAAGCCCACAGGATCAGGCCCCACCCAGCTCACCCTCCTCACCCTACACTTCCGGTTGCCAGCTCATTGTACTTCCGTCTGGTGCCCTCTCCCCAGTACCTCAGGCACATCAAGTGTGTTCCTGCCCTAAGTCATTCACATCTGCTGTCCCCTTTGTCTGGAATACTTTCCCTCCAAATTCCTTTATGGATGGACTCTACTTGTGATTTGATTGAGGAGATGGCATGTGAAATGACAGAGTCTTTTTCCAGCCCCCTTCTTTCATTGTCTTAGAGCACTTCACACTGTCTGAAATTGGTTATGGATTATCTCTCCTAGTAGAACGCAGGCTCTTTTAGAACAGGGACCTCATCTGTTTACTTCTTCACTGAATCTCCAGCACCTAGGATACTGTCTGGTACATACTGTTTCCTCATTAAATACTTGTTGATTATAACCTTTCCAACAGAGTGCCTAAAAGATGTTTGATTCATATTTGTTAGGTGAATGAATACTGCATACAAGTGATGCATGATGCTTGCCTGTACTGTTCTTGGAAAGAATTCTTCTCCATAACCCCTGCACCCTACCCCACTCTATTTGACTCTATTTCTGATTTGGGACTTTGGCCAATATATATGTATTTTCAATATATAGATTCCAGAGCAAGAAATGTGTGGGGCATTTTGTTCAATCAGATATTTGCCTGAACATATCTCACTGGACCTTGGTGATTTACCTTAATGGAGAGTTCTAATAATAATCTATATTGCTTGCCACTATTTTATACTAGATGTCCAATGCTCTTTCCACATTTTCTTCTAGGTCTACACATTTTTTCTAAGTACCGACACATTTTCTTCTAGGTACACATCTCTGTTGTGTTTTGTTTTTGTTATGTAATGTAGAAGAGTTGCCAGCAATACTTGTGTAAACTCTCTCCTATACTCAGTGAGTCAAAGGCTAAGAGGGTCTCTGACTTGACTTGTCTGAAAGATTTCTGCCACCATAAAAGAGAAATCCCGTGGGATTGCAGAGTCGGATGCAACTGAGCAACTGAACAACAAAAAAAGAACAATCGTTGTGGCTAAATTCTTTGCCATTTCTCTTGAACTGTGCAAAAAAGCTTTCCTTACTTATTAATATTGGCCTTTAAGCTTTTTGCCATTGTTAAAGTTGTTTTCTTTCTTTCTAAATTCCTGGCCATAAACCATTGTGATTCCATTTTCTAAGTATTCGTATTTGGGAAATTTGATGCAAATTCGGTTTTGGAGTAGTAAGATGCCTCAAACCACATGCTATGGTTGAACTTAGTTTGGGCTGAAATTTTGTCTTTAAAGGAAATTTTAAAAAATCTGTGAATTAATTGGTTTGTTCTATAACATAATGAAAATTGAAAAATGATACATGAGAGATGAGAAAATATTGCAGATTCTTATTGCTTCTATAATTGACAATTTTCATTTGGCACCCCACTCCAGTATTATTGCCTGGAAAATCCCATGGATGGAGGAGCCTGGTGGGCTGCAGTCCATGGGCTTGCTAAGAGTTGGACACGACTGAGCGACTTCACTTTCACTTTTCATTTTCATGCACTGGAGAAGGAAATGGCAACCCACTCCAGTGTTCTTCCCTGGAGAATTCCAGGGACGGGGGAGCCTGCTGGGCTGCTGTCTATGGGGTTGCACAGAGTCGGACAAGACTGAAGTGATTTAGCAGCAGTAGCAGCAGCATTTAAAATTTTAAAAATCAAGAATTTATTTATGTTTAAAGTAGGAATGAGACAAATTCATGAATTTCATATATATATATATTCATATATACATATATATGTGGGGCTTCCCTGGTGACTAAGCTGATAAAGAATCTACCTGCAATGCAGGAGACCCAGGTTCAATCCCTGGGTCGGGAAGATCCCCTGGAGAAGGATGTGACAACCCACTCCAGTATTATTGCATGGAGACTCCCATGGACCAAGGAGCCTGGTGGGCTACGGTTTGTGGGATTGCAGAGAGTCAGACATGACTGAGTGACTAAACACACACTCATGTATGTATACACACACACACACACACAGTGTATATCTATGTGTGTGTTTATATTGTATATAAAAGAGTTATCTTTTTGCCCAGTGCTATAAATCTTTAGCCAGAAATTAAGATGTTTTACTTTGCCATTTTTTGGCTTTTTTAGGTAAGAGGACTGACACTAGAAATGGATCCAGATTTCTATAATATGATCTAGAAATGGTTCCTGTTACAGAGCATGTCTTGTTGGGAGGTATTGTGCTTTCCCAGATTGCTATCAGAACCCATGCTATCATGGGAAGTAGATAGAATAGGGGATCTAATTGTTCCAAGTTCTAATACTATCCTTACTACTGACTAACTGTATATGTTTAGAGAGAAGCTACAGTCTTCTGGGTCTCAGAATTTCCCCAACTTGTTCTTTAGAAAAATCTTCTGGAAGATATTATTATGCTTTTCATTAAGAAAGATTTCTATAAGCAAAAAGTCATGGAAATGCTGAATAATATCCCTGGTATAATCTTGGAAATTCACTAGGAATATTTTCATATTAAAGGCTCTAAGAAGTATAGTAAGAAAACTAAAACTGATTTTAAAAAACTCAGAATTTCCAAAATATTTTTGCTTCATAGAACTTTCATTTAACATTTTCCTCAGAACACCTCCAAAATCTTATAAATTAAGTATTCTGCAGTAATCCTGCTTAGGTAATGTCATAGTATTCAAGACTTGGGTTTTTTCAAACCTTAAGAGTTGATGATTCTTTATATCAAAATTATAAAAATAATATCTCAGAATAAAACAAGAGACTGAACTTTCAGAATTTCCCCAAATTTATTCTCATAATGTGATATAATTAATCAGTAAAATGTAAAACTTTCTCTTATGCACCTCAACCAAAAACCTAGAAATCACCTCAGCTTAAGGTTTCTTTTAAAATTCTGATTATGTGGTACAGAAAAGCATGCAAAAAGGCCGCAGTGAGAAGTTTGAGAATATGTAACTATTTTTCCTGATTTTATGGTGTGATTTCCTTCTTTGGAACTCCAAATAATGTATTTGTCATGATGTTGCTTTCGAAAGAAGAGAAGAATGATCACCCCAAATCAAATGATGAAAGTTTCATGGGAAAAAAGGGGTCTTTAGTTTGCATTTGGTTCTTGTAATGATAGAATTGCCGTGGATCCATCTGAACTGGCCATGCCTAATAGACTCAGTCATTTGTGATACCCTCCTGGACTAGTTCCTTTAAACAGGAAGTTAGTTAGCCATCTCTATGCTCCCAGTGCTTGACTAGGCACTAGCAATATGAATATCAGTAAGACATAGTCCCTGCACACCATGATAAATATTATGTAAATGTGCAGGATGTTATAAGGGCCCAAACCCAGGGTGAGTATGCACAGATTGGGGAGAGAGAACAGAAGAGAAATATAATAAAACAAGGAAAGCAAAGTAAACCAAGGAAGAATCCTTAAGTAGAAACTGAGAAAAGTTGTTGTCACTGGAAGACAAGGGCCCTAAAGATATGTGACATGTTTGCTGCATAAAGAAAAGCAAATCTCAGTAGTTAATGGATTCAGTATTAAGGACCTGTATCAGATAATCCCAGACTCTAAGAGACAAGGGATCCTTGAAGCTTATTAACCAGTCTTTGTACAGAAAAGTACAGTAAAGTTCAAGTCACAAAGCTGATTTGTGGCAGAACCAAGACCAGAATCTAGGACTTCTGACTTTGAGCAATTTTTTTTTTCCCACTGAGGAATTATTTGGGGATACAGTGACTTTTCTTTAAACTATCATACATAATTTGAGGTGAGTAGACCATTGTTTGTAGTTAGAAAATGAGTTTCAGTGATGCTTACTCTAATGACATTTGAGTTATAGCCCATTAAATAGCTATTTAAAGAATGGCCATATTAGAGGAACCAGAGTTCCACTTGCATACGAAAAAGAAAAAAAAAAAGCAGGTGATTCAAGACACACGAAGAAGAAAAAACTGAGCTGGTCTCTGATGATATATGGAGTCAGTGGGTAGAAAGGAAGGAAGACATCAAAACTAATTCATTATTTCATTTTCAAGTGACTAAAAGAATGTTGATGCTATTGCCAGCTGCATGTGGCCTTGGGTTAGGGAAGTGATGCTGGTGTCTGCAAGGGCTAGGCTGCATCTATAGATTAGAGAAGGAAACTGGACAAGAGAGATTCTCTGAAGGGAGAATTGATGCCCCTGACTATATAGGGTGCATAATGAATGAGGCAAAACAAATTTAAAAATGAAGATAATTAAGGAAGGGCTTTTGGCTTGTTATAGGGATGGAGGTCATGGAAGACCTTGGGAACAAACCTTGAACTCTATTATATTTACAGACTGCTATAAATAATCATAAAATATTTGTCTAGAAGGAATATGGAAAGACAATCAAATTTTTTTTTCTGCTTCTAAAAAAATAACCTCTTAGGCTTTAACAATGGATAATAAAGAGTTTATGGGTTTGTCATGTTTTTAATGATTTTCCTTGGTAAGTATCTAATGATCATTTTGTTCCACATGCATAACTCTGGTCCCTCTTTTCTATTTGTTCTATTTTCTTTAGTATATATTGAGAGAAGATGACCAATAAGCCCCATTTCTCTCCCTAAAGGCAATGGGGAGATAACTCCCTTTGGGCCTTCTATCCTCAAGTCCGAATTGTACAATTCCATGAAGATTTTCTCATGGATGTGATGTGCCAACTGCAACGGTATTATTTTGTTGGTTCAGCTTCAGTTTCTACCATATTTTAATTTAAGAGTCAATAGCTATTTGTAGTTCTCTTGTTTTTCTTAAAAAAAAAGGCACCATTCAAGTAATTGATGAGTAAGTTGTGTTTCCTACAAGTTCTGGCCTTATTTATGTAGCTAGAAAGAACCCTTTTGAGTGTCTTAAAGGAGGCACTTCTGTTTGTTTAGGTCAGTTTGATATTCAACATATATAGCCTCCAGTGAATCCCCCTGCCTCGATTAGAGAGAAACACTTTTTCCTTCCTTTGCCAGACACTAGCAGTTGCTTTGGAGAATGTGTAAATAATTTTTTGAAACAAATTTCCTCCCCCAGCACTGCTCTTTTCTTTTCGATTTAAAGACTAGTTTTGGCACCACGATTTCTTGAGACAAAGAAACACATTTCCCAGGTCGAAGATTCCCACAGTTGACAAAGCCTACTACTTAACATTATTATTTTGAATCCACAGTAAGAAATTGATCCATGGATAATTTTAATAGGTATCTGAGAAAATAAAGGGAAAATGGGTAATCTGGGACTTCCCTGGTGGTCTAGTGGCTAGGACTTCACACTCCCAGTGCAGGTGGCCCAGGTTCCATCCCTGATCAGGGAACTATATCCCACATGCCAGGTGGCACTAGTGGTAAAGAACCCGCCTGCCAATTCAGAAGGTGCCAGAGACGTGGGTTCCATCCCTGCGTTGAGAAGATCACTAGAGGAGGGCATGGCAACTGACTCCAGTATTTTTTGCCTGGAGAATCCCATGGACAGAGGAACCTGGCTGGCTACAGTCCATGGGGTCGTGAAGAGTCAGACACGTCTGAAGTGACTATGCATGCACGGGTGAGAAAATAAAAGCAGTGTGTCAAATTCCTGTTGTTGGCAATATGTATCTCTTTTCTTCCGTATATTGGCCATTTTGTGTGTGGGGGGTTTCTCATCATGGAGATATTACAGATATTTGTAAGGGAAATGAGAGGACGAAAGTTATTTTAGTTATAGGCAATTCAAATTACTTCTGCAAAGAATTTTAGCATCACATACAAAAGCTAAAATACCAGCAGTCTCACTTCAAATCCTGTACATCCTTGCAAGTCACTGTACCCGAAATTCTCGTGTCCTCTCCACCCCACCTCCCACCCCTGTCCCTCAAATGATTCCTTTATTCCTTCCAATACATTCTGGTCAACTCGGCTCTTTTCTGTCCTTAGAAAAGTAAGGTATGTATCTGTTTGCTGGACTCTTAGTAACGTGCACTTTGTCCTTGTTTAAAGCATGTAAATATTTAGTTTGTGAACAAAATAAATAATGTAACTGCTATTTCTGTTCTATTAGAAAGGTACTATGTGATATACCTATTTACTGTGGCTTATTTCTAAAATAGCAGAATAAGCTATAAATATCGGGGTAAAACAGTGGAGTAAAGGGACAGTTAATTGACTTGTGACAATCTGAGGGAGCTAGATTCAGTTGACCACTCTTCATGGAGTTGATGAACTTTATTATATTGCTAGTACCATGTAGGAGAGAGTCCTTTTAGTCTCGGCTATTAATTTGCTTGTTTATAGCGGTTTTTATTAAAGTGTGTTCGGAGGACCAGCCTCAGCAGAATAACCAAGGGCTTTTGCAAATGACAGTTTCATATGTTCCACCTTGCTGTTCAGTCACTAAGTTGTGTCCTACTATTTGCCACCCCATGGACTGCAGCACGCCAGGCTTCCCTGTCCTTCACTGTCTCCCAGAGCTTGCTCAAACTCATGTCCATTGAGTCAATGATGCCATCCAACCATCTCATCCTCTGTCACCCCCTTCTCCTCTTGCCTTTAATTCTTCCCAGCATCAGGGTCTTTTCCTGTGAGTTGGCTCTTTGCATCAGGTGGCCAAAGTATTGGAGCTTCAGCTTCAGCATCAGTACTTCCAATGAATATCCACTTGAATCTGGTTATACCACTGTTTCTGAAGGAGGATCCTTGGAATCTGCATCTTTTCTTCCAGTTTTATTCTGATGTAATTAGCAGAGAGCATGCTGTAAGTTCAAGGTGTTCAGCAGTGATTTGACTTATATACATCATGAAATGATTATCACAATAATTTTAATGAATGTCATCTCATATAGATACAAAATTAAAGAAATATAATATTTTGTGGTAATTCAAGATTTACCCTCTTATCAACTTTCATATATAACATACAGCAATGTTAATATTTATCATGTTGTACATTATATTCATAACTGAAATTTTGTATCTTTTGACTGCCTTTATTCAATTCCTGCCACCCCTACCCCCTGCCCATTCCACCTCTGGTAACCACAAATCTAATCTTTTGTAAGATTTCATTTGTTTTTGAGGTATAATTGACCTGTAACACTATTTTAGCTATTGTTACACAACCTTGTGATTTGGTGTATCTATACATTTCAAAATGATCAAGAGGATAAATCTAATTATATGTCAACATACAAAGGTGTTGCATAGTTACTGACTGTATTCCCAATGCTGTACATTTCATGCCAGTGGCTCATTTATTATGCAACTGGAAGTCTGTACCACTTAATCTCTCTCACCCATATCTTTCCTCCCTCCCCATCCCCTTTAGCAATCACTTGTCTGTTCTCTATATCTATAAATCTCTTTCCATTTTGTTATGTTTATTCCTTTGTTTATCAGATTCTACACATAGGTGAAATCATATAGTATTTGTTATTCTCTGACTTAATTCAGTTAGCATAATACCTTCTAGGTCTGTCTTTGTTGTCATAAATGGCAAGGTTTCATTTTTGTATGGCTGTGTAACAATTCTTTATATATATATTTATATATGCCATATCTTCTTTATCCATTCATCTATTGACAGACACTTAGGTTACTTTCATATCTGCTTGTGTGCTAAGTCGCTTCAGTCGTATCCAACTCTTTGCGATCCAATGGACTGTAGCTTTGCAGGCTCCTCTGTCCGTAGGATTCTCTAGGCAGGAATACTGGAGTGGGTTGCCATGCCCGTCTCCGGAGGATCTTCCTGATGCAGGAATCAAACCTGCATCTCTTGTGTCTCCTGCATCGGCAGGGGGTTTCTTCACCACTAGTACCACCTGGGATTAATGCTGCAGTGAATATCAGAGTGCATATATGTTTTCTAGTTAGTATTTTTATTTTCTCCGGGTAAATCCCAGGAATGGAATTGCTGAATCTTGCAATACTTCTATTTTTAATTTTTTGAGAAATCTCCATACTATTTTCCATACAGTGGCTGTACCAGTTTACATCCCCATTAACAGGACATGATGAGGCTTCACTTTTCTCCTCATTCTCACCAGTCTTTGTGGTCTTTTTGATAATAGCCGTTCTAACAAGTGTAAGGCTATATCTCATTGTAATTTTAATTAACATTGCCCTTATGATTACTGATGCTGATGATCTTTTCATGTGCCTGTTGGCCATATGACTATCTTCTTTGGAAAAATGTCTATTCATATTCTCTTTTTTTTAATCATGCTTTTCCTTGTTTTGATGTTGAATTATATGTGTCTTTTATGTATTTTACATATTAACCCCTTGTCAGATATATCATTTTCAAATATCTTCTCTTTCAGTAAGTGGCCTGTTTGTTTTGTTGATGGTTTCTTTTGTGTGCAAAGCTTTTAACTTTGATATGGTCACACTTGTTTTTTTTGTTTTGTTTTGTTTGTTTGTTTCTCTTGCCTGAGGAGACATATTTCCCCAAATAATACCAAAACTGATGCCAAAGCACATACTACCATTTTTCTTTAGAAGTTATAGTTAGTTTCACATCTTACATGTAATTCTTTAATCATAAAGTCAAAAAAAAATAAAAAAATAAATTAAAAAAAATTTATTTTTGTGCATGGTCTGAGAGAGCAATTTGGTTTGTTTATTTCACTTGTAACTGTCCCAACATTGAAGAGGCTGTCTTTTCCCCATTGTAAATTCTTGCCTCCTTTCTTATTAATTGCTCATGTAAGTGTGAGTTTATTTCTCTGCTCTCTGCTCTATTCCATATACCTGTGTCTGTTTTTGTGCCAATACCATAATGTTTTGATTACTGTAACTCTGTAGTATCGTTGGAAGTCAAGAATAATTGCTCCAGCTCTGTTTTTTCTCAAGATTGTTTTGACTATTTGGGGTCTTTTGTGTTGCCATATAAATTTAAAAATTATTTTAGTTCTGTGAAACACACCATTGGCATTTTGATAGGAAGTGCATTGAATCTGTAGTTTCCCTTGGGTAGCATGGCCATTTTAGTAATATTAATTCTTCCAACCTATGAACACAGTATATTTTTCCATCTTTTTGTGTCATCTTTAAGTAAACAGTTCTGATTAGTCTTCTCACATTAAAGTGCCTGAGAATCACTGGTTTATAACATGTTAATAAAACAAGATTGATATCCTAACCCAAATTTGCCTCCTTGAACTTTAGAATCTGTTTATAGAACCAGTGATTAGTTCTTTCCTTTGAATGTTCTATAAGCATTTTATATTCATTCCACACTTCTCCCAGTGTGTCTTCTTTCTTTTGTCTCATGAATCAGGAGCCTGCAAATCATCCAAGACCACCCACTTCCTCATTCTCAACAATCAGTTCATCTCTTTAGTGTTCTCATGTCTGGTTATTAATACTTTCATCTGTCACCTTCTCTCCATCCCCACATCCTATCATGCCAAGTTATAGACCTTTTATCTGTAGAGCAATGTGACCAAGCAGAGTGTATTACATCCTTTTTGAGCCCCGCACATCAAGAGGGAACAGTGGGAGTGGTTTGCCACATGTGCAGGCAAAGTCTTTTCTGTTTTTGTTACTGTTTGTATGTAGATAATTGAAAACAATAACAAAACTGTTGGTCTGCTTTAATTATCATGGTTAAACAGTTTTGGTAATACTATTTTCCTTCCCACCAACCTCCTTGACATATTGTTGGCCCACATATACTTTGTATATATTTTTATTCTCTTCATACATGCCTCTTTTTGTTATAAGTGTCTGTTTATACATTTGTTCCATCTCTCTAAACTCTGTGCACTTTATATATGTTTTCTATCTCCCAGTAACCAGCAAAAAATCTCCCTGTGCATTGTATATGCCAATCTTGCATACTGGAATAAATGGATTATTGCAACATTATATACAAGGCATGGATCCAACTGGAAGACTAGGTATGCATATCTGCCAACTCATTTCCATAAAAGTCTCCAGAAATTGTGAAAGCGTTATCTCATAAATACAATAAATAATAAGGAAAGCAAAATGTCATTAGTGGATTAGGTAATTTGAAGAATAATTGAACAAATAATTCAAATAGATGTGACTGTTTTAATAAGCCATTTCTCTAACACTAGCTGAAGAATTTACATTAAGTACATTATACACACATGGATGCACACCCCATACCAGGTGAACATGGAATATCAGATTCAGATTAGAAAAGCCACACACACACACACACACAAATTACTAATACTTAAGGAAAATTAACATCATTTTATAAAAGCACCAAAATCAGTAGGAAAGTTGATAATCAATACAGTGAAGGTAGTATGGAAAACATAAAAGAAATATAGCTAATAAGATACTAAGATTAAAGAATATTTTAATCTGTAAGAAAGAACTGTGTTTATATGAAAAGGGCACAATTAGGATCTAAATAACATCATAATGAGCATAAACAAAAACTCGATGCATTCAATAGCAGAACTGACATAGCATAAGTGTGAATTGTTGAAAACAAATACTGAGTCACAGGACTGTCCCAGAACTTAGTTCAAAAGGTTAAAAGAATAAGAGCTTTGGAAAAAGAGCTAAAAGGCAGAGAACATATATCTAGAATTTATACTATTTTTTTATTATATAGCAGAATAAAATCTATCCACATGGAAATAAAAAAAAATCTGCCAAATAACTGTTGAGTTAGAAAGGGTGCTACATATTAATAGTTATGTGTTATAGTCCAAAGTATTATTCAAGAAAAGTCTTTTTCACTTTATTTATTTATTTATTTATTTTGGGGGGGAGGCTAATTACTTTACAGTATTGTATTGGTTTTGTCATACATTGACATGAATCCACCACAGGTGTACATGTGTTCCCCATCCTGAACCCCCCTCCCACCTCCCTTCCCTTCCCATCCCTCTGGGTCATCCCAGTGCACCAGCCCCGAGCACCCTGTATCATGCATCTAACCTGGACTGGCGATTCGTTTCACATGTGATTAATATACATGTTTCAATGCCATTCTCCCAAACCATCCCACCCTCATCCTCTCCCACAGAGTCCAAAAGACTGTTCTATACATCTGTGTCTATTTTGGTGTCTTGCATACAGGGTTATCGTTACCATCTTTCTAAATTCCATATATATGCGTTAGTATACTGTATTGGTGTTTTTCTTTCTGGCTTACTTCACCCTGGTGGCTCAGAGGTTAAAGCATCTGGCTGGAATGCGGGAGACGTGGGTTCGATCCCTGGGTCGGGAAGATCCCCTGGAGAAGGAAATGGCAACCCACTCCGGTACTCTTGCCTGGAGAATCCCATGGAGGGAGGAGACTGGTAGGCTACAGTCTATGGGGTTGCAAAGAGTCGGACATGACTGAGTGACTTTACTTCACTTACTTCACTCTGTATAATAGGCTCCAGTTTCATTCACCTCATTAGAACTGATTCAAATGTATTCTTTTTAATGGCTGAGTAATATTCCATTGTGTATATGTACCACAGCTTTCTTATCCATTCATCTGCCGATGGACATCTAGGTTGCTTCCATGTCCTGGCTATTATAAACAGTGCTGCGATGAACACTGGGGTACACGTGTCTCTTTCAATTCTGGCTTCCTCTGTGTGTATGCCCAGCAGTGGGATTGCTGGGTCATATGGCAATTCTATTTCCAGTTTTTTAAGGAATTTCTGCAATGTTCTCCATAGTGGCTGTACTGGTTTACATTCCCACCAACAGTGTAAGAGGGTTCCCTTTTCTCCACACCCTCTCCAGGATTTATTGCTTATAAACTTTTGGATCGCAGCCATTCTGACTGGCATGAAATGGTACCTCATTGTGGTTTTGATTTGCATTTCTCTAATAATGAGTGATGTTGAGCATCTCTTCATGTGTTTGTTATCCATCTGTATGTCTTCTTTGGAGAAATGTCTGTTTAGTTCTTTGGCCCACTTTTTGATTGGGTCATTTATTTTTCTGGAATTGAGGTGCAGAAGTTGCTTGTATATTTTTGAGATTAATTCTTTGTCAGTTGCTTTATTTGCTATTATTTTCTCCCATTCTGAAGGTTGTCTTTTCACCTTGCTTATAGTTTCCTTTCTTGTGCAAAAGCTTTTAATTTTAATTAGGTCCCATTTGTTTATTTTTGCTTTTATTTCCAATATTCTGGGAGGTGGGTCATAGAGGATCCTGCTGTGATGTATGTCAGAGAGTGTTTTGCCTATGTTTTCCTCTAGGAGTTTTATAGTTTCTGGTCTTATGTTTGGATCTTTAATCCATTTTGAGTTTATTTTTGTGTATGGTGTTAGAAAGTGTTCTAGTTTCATTTTTTTACAAGTCACTGACCACTTTTCCTAGCACCACTTGTTAAAAAGATTGTCTTTTCTCCATTGTATATTCTTGCCTCCTTTGTTGAAGATAAGGTGTCCATAGGTGCGTGGATTTATCTCTGGGCTTTCTATTTTGTTCCATTGATCTATATTTCTGTCTTCGTGCCAGTACCATACTGTCTTGATGACTGTGGCTTTGTAGTAGAGCCTGAAGTCAGGCAGGTTGATTCCTCCAGTTCCATTCTTCTTTCTCAAGATGGCTTTGGCTATTCGAGGTTTTTTGTATTTCCATACAAATTGTTCTACTTCTGAAAATTCTTTTATTAAAAAGCAAAACATTGTTGTATTAGAAAATGAGAAATCTTAGAGGAAATGTTTTAATCATTCAACTAAAATTAGGGAGAAATAAGCATAAAACTCAAGGAAACACAATTGTTAAATGAAAATAAGAAATTAGTGAAATTGAAATTAAATCAAAATTTTATATAGAACTGAAAACTATTTTAAAAAGTGATTATAGAAAACATTAACAAGTATGATACAAAGCAGATGATTCAAAAACAATATATAAGAAACAGAGATACAATTATTTGTATAAAAGATATACATTAAATTATGTATATTTTTTCAAAAAAATTGAAAATCTGGATCCAATGGATATAGTATTAAAAAACTATTAAATGACAAATTTAATTTAACAATAAATAGAACACCTGCATAGAACAACTACAAAATAAATTGAAAATGCAGAAATTATTCCTTAAAGGGTATCAGATCAAGGTGATTTTACTAAAAAGTCTTCTGAATTCTTAAGGAATGTATCATTTTCATGTTGCTAAACCTTTTTGAAGCAAAGGAAGCATGGAGCTTTTTCTAATCCATCTGCTACGCTAGCACAACTAATATATTATATGGACCAGAATTGGTACATGTCACCTAGTCATAGGCCAGTCTAACTTAGAAAGTTGACAAAACACTCTAAATATAATATTAGTAACTTGAAACCAACAATGTGTTAATTGAATGATATATTTTTATGTGAGGAATGGAGACATGTTTGACAACATAAAATTTGTCACTCTATGAACAAATAAGAAAAAAATTATGTGACTGCTTTCACTGATGAAAAACACTTGGGAATTTTAATTCTCAACCTTTACTTTTTTATCAAAGTTTGAAAATTTAACACTGATACAGTATTGTTATCTAATATAGGGGGTGTTTTTTCAAGTGTCAATTCATATCCTTTATATATATATTTTTCTTATCCAGAGTATAGCCCACAAGTATGCATTACATTTATCTGTCACATATGTCTTTCAGTCTCCTTTAGGCTTAGATATTAATAATTTCGGGCTTCCCTTGTAGCTCAGTCAGTAAAGAATCTGCCTGCAATGCAGGAGACCCAGGTTTGATTCCTGGGTTGGGAAAGTCCCCTGGAGAAGGAAATGGCAACCCACTCCAGTATTCTTGTCTGGAGAATCCCATGAAGAGAGGAGCCTGGTGGGCTACAGTCCATTGGGTCACAAAGAGTCAGACATGACTGAGCAATTAAGCTGCTTCTTAACATCATAGTTAACTTATAGTTATTAATAATATTATTCACAGCAAAATTAAATGCAAAGTACAGAGATTTCTGACATATCCCCTGCCCTCACATGCATACAGCCTTCCTTACTATCAGTACCTTGCAGCTGAGTAGTACCTTTGTTAAAATGATGAACCTACATTGCCACATCATTATCATCTATATTTCACAGTTTACATTAGGGTTACTCTTGGTGTTGTATATTCTATAGTTTTTTAAAATTATTCCTGACATTTTACCTGTTTATTTGGCTGTGCTAAGTCTTCATTGCTGTGTGCAGGCTTTCTCTAGTTGCAGAAAGTAGGGGCCACTCTTCAATGCGGTTGGTGGGCTTCTCATTGCGGTGGCTTCTCTTATTGTGGAACACGTGCTCTAGGCAAGCTCTAGAGTGCACAGGCTTCAGTAGCTGTGGCACATGGGCCTGGTTGCTCCATGGCAGGTGGGATCTCAGTTCCTGGACCAGGGATCAAACCAATATCCCCTGCATCGGCACGCAGACTCCCAACCACTGGACCACCAGGGAAATCCCTATTCTATGCTTTTGACACATATATCATGACATGTATCCACCATTGTGTTATCATGCAGAATAAGTTCCAAATGTCAGCCTTTAAATTTTCTCTTCTTCACTTCTCTGCTGTATTTTGTTTCCTCAATACCTGGCTGCCTTGGCATTCTTCAACTCCCAATTTTGTCTTCCTCAATAATTATGAGATTGCCTAAAGTACTCTTCACTTTGTATCAGCTACCCTTTGCCTACCCTATCCAGACCATCTTCCCTTACTAGGGTTCAGCAAATGTCCTAGGATATGTCAGCAGGCAGAAATTTGAGTTAACTTCAATGGTCTTTGCTTCTCTCTGCATTTGGGGGCCTTCAAACCTTTCTGTCACAGTAGCACTCTTGTGCGTGATGTTTTGTATTTTATGGGACTTTAAAAATTTTTCTGTAGAAGTGATGGTATGCTATAAACTATAGCATCAAGGAAAAAGTAGAAATCTCCTAGTCAACCTTTTAACATGTGATTTATTATCAAAGATTAATTTGATAATATTGATTTCCATTTTGGTATTCTTTCAAATATGTTTGTCTCAAAATTTTATCTATTTAGCTTATTTGAACAGAAGAAATCCTTTTAAGAAATCTGTATTTCTAAATGTGTCATGACTTCATAATTTTAGAATTTGCTTTTCTTGGATGAAATTCTCTATTATTTATTTTAGGTGAAATAGTATTTTGGAAGAAAAAATAAACTGTCCATTCATCTTGTTTTTTGTGTGTTCCAATGATTTATAGATATGAGTATCTATGTGTGCATTCATATATAAACCTGAGATATCAATACAGGATTAATTTTTTCAAATAAATATGACACAGAAGCAACTGTTTTTCTCTAAATAGAAAGAACAATAAGCTTGATTTTAATTTTTAATTTATGTTCATATAATTGTATGCCTTTTCAACAATTGCTTATTGTCATTAAGTTTTCCATTTTTATAGTTTAATATGTATTTTCTGCAGTACAGATATAGCTCTTCTGTAGCTACTTATTTACATTCATAATACGTCTAATTAGGAAAGTGTTAGGTTTTTTCAATAAGAAGGAGACCAAATTGAAAACCTGTGGGAGATACTGGCAGTTGGGTGAAATGAGTCACTTATCTGGAAGAGTAAAGCTTTTTTCAAACATAAAGTGATCATAAAGAACCATAATGTTTGGAAGATATGAAATTAATATTGTTAATGAAATTCTGAGTTCTCCAAATTTAAAAATATCTGAGAAAACAGATACTGTGATAAAAGCATTATAAGGGTCATTAAGTTTGGGTTAATTGGTTTCCTAGTTACTGACATGATTATTTCAAAGGATTTTGGAAGTCATACAAGATTAAGTAATATAAAAGAAAGTAATTTATTTTACAGAGAATTATTTCTTCTAAATAGTTTTCAGTTTGCAACTGAAATTTTAAGTCTTTAGATATTGAATGTGAACATACTGAGCACAACTACTTTAAAATTTGTGTGTGATATCCTCTTGTCAGTCTGTTTCTACAGTTTCGTTATTTCTCTTGATTTCCAATCACACAGACCTCATAAACTATTTAGCTTTAATAGGGTGCTAAACATTGTATATGAAAGAGATAAATTGATCTTTATCCTGAGAAGAATTACATTGCTGTCTAGAGGCTGTCTGGCTAGGGTACTAGCCATCCTTGTTCACTTTCATACAATTAAGGATTCAGATAATCTCAAGATAAATTTGGACCTTGTCAAGATTAGTTTATTTCTGGTTTACCCTTCCTGGTAGGGGATACATGGTCTTCAGAATCCTTATTGAAAGCTAAAAGTATTTTCTGGAAATCTACTTCTCCCACCCCCATGGCCAAGCACCAGGTTTTAATTCATATCGCCCTAGACCAATGAGAGGTTGGTCATTCAGCTCAACAACTTAGAGTTTTAGTCATCTTTTCTGAAATTAGAGAAGATACTTCTGTAAGAAAAACAGTCTCAAATGCTGAGTTCAACTTGCAAGAGTTTCTTCTCAGAACATGACAGCATAATTCTTTGTTGAAATGTTAGCTCTCCATTTGCATTCAAATGGATTTTTAATATTTTGTCCAGATTTTCAAGTTCTCATTGGAAGATTTGTTATGAAATGCCCAGGATATCATTACTTCAATAGAATGCCCTAAGAATTTTAAAAATATGAGTAAAAAGTTTTCTTTTCTAGCACCAGAAGATACTAAACTAGATTTTTCCCAAGTCTGTCACTGTGGAGAAATATCTAGATTGTATTCTATTCATTTCATTATATTGAATTATTAAAATTAAACTGGGATTATATGTCTACTCTGTTAAATAGTACAGAAGTGCATTGATAAAACCAGAGATCAAATTGCCAACATCCATTGGATCATTGGAAAAGTAAAAGAGTTCCAGAAAAACATCTACTTTTGCTTTATTGACTATGCCAAAACCTTTGACTACGTGGATCACAACAAACTGTGGAAAATTCTGACAGAGATGGGAATACCAGACCACCTGACCTGCCTCCTGAGAATCTGTATGCAGGTCAAGAAGCAACAGTTAGAACTGACCATGGAGCAACAGACTGGTTCCAAATTGGGAAAGGAATGTGTCAAGGCTGTATATTGTCACACTGCTTATTTAACTTCTATGCTGAGTACATCATGCGAAATGCCGGGTTGGATGAATCACAAGCTGGAATCAAGATTGCCGGGAGAAATATTAATAAGCTCAGATATGCAGATGACACAACCTTTATGGCAGAAAGCAAAAAAGAACTAAAGAGCCTCTTGAAGAAAGTGAAAGAGGAGAGTGAAACAGTTGGCTTAAAACTCAACATTCAGAAAACTAAGATCATGGCACCTGGTCCCATCACTTCATGGCAAATAGATGGGGAAACAATGGAAACAGTGACAGACTTTATTTTGGGGGGCTCCAAAATCACTTCAGATGGTGACTGCAGCCATAAAATTAAAAGATGCTTGCTCCTTGGAAGAAAAGCTATGACCAACCTAGACAGCATATTAAAAAGCAGAGACATTACTTTGCCAACAAAGGTCCACCTAGTCAAAGCTATGGATCTTCCAGTAGTCATGTATGGATGTGAGATTTGGACTGTAAAGAAAGATGAGCACCGAAGAGTTGATGCTTTTGAACTGTGTGTTGGAGAAGACTCTTGAGGGTCCCTTGGACTGCAAGGAAATCCAACTAGTCCATCCTAAAGGGAATCAGTCTTGAATGAAGGACTGATGCTAAAGCTGAAACTCCAATTCTTTGGCCACCTGATGCAAAGAACTGACTCATTTGAAAAGACTCTGATGTTGGGAAAGATTGAAGGCAGGAGGAGAAGGGGATAACAGAGAATGAGATGGTTGGATGACATCACCAACTCAATGGACATGAGTTTAAGTAAGCTCCAGGATTTGGCAATGGACAGGGAAGACTGGCATGCTGTAGTCCATGGGGTCACAAAGAGTTGGACATGACTGAACAACTAAAATAAACTGAACTGTATTGATAAAAAAGCTAATAATTTCCCTCCTCATTTCTTCACGTCCTCGACTAGTCTCTGTTCCCTGCCAATGTTCAGCATGTATATCTCTACACTTACATATGTGTATATGTACTTATGTATGTATGCAAGTATATATGTATGTAAGGAAGTATGTATACATACATACTTATATATGTATGAAAGTGAAAGTGAAGTCACTCAGTAGTGTCCGACTCTTTGTGACCCAGTGGACACCAGGCTCCTCCGTCCATGGGATTTTCCAGGCAAGAGTACTGGAGTGGGTTGCCTTTACCTTCCCCAGGGAACTTCCCGACCCAGGGATCAAACCCAGGTCTCCCACATTGTAGACAGACACTTTACCATCTGAGTCACCAGGGAAGTCTCCAGGAGACCCTGGTTCGAATCCTGGGTCAGGAAGTTTCCCCGGAGATGGGATAGGCTACCCACTCCAGTATTCTTGGGCTTCCCTGGTGGCTCAGATGGCAAAGAATCCACTTGCAATGCGGGAATCCTGCGTTCTATCCTTGGGTTGGAAAGATTCCCCTGGAGGAGGGCATGGCAACCCACTCCAGTATTCTTGCCTGGAGAATCCCCATGGACAGAGGAACCTGGTGGGCTACAGTCCATGGGGTTGCAAAGAGTCAGACACGACTGAGTGACTAAGCCCAGCATGGCACAGCACATGTAGAGATGTATTTAAGAGTAGATAAATGAAAGATCATAGCATACTCATTGTGCTAACTTATTTTAATAACTTTCCAAATAAATTAACAAACACACATTTAAAAATTATTTACATGTCAATGTATGGCAAAACCACTACAATATTGTAAAGTAATTAGCCTCCAATTAAAATAAATTAATTAAAAAATTATTTACAGAATTTCATCAAATTTTGGTAGACACAGTGATTCAGTAAAATAAGCATAATTTGAGATTCTTCCTTTTGGAAGTAAGGTGTTTTACAGTACTCCTGTCTCTTACATTGTTTTATTAGTTTCAAGAGATAAAGAGCTATGACACTGATTTGATTGACTTCTAAGTTGGCTGGGCTTCCCAGGTGGCACTAGTGGTAAAGAACCTGCCTGCCAATGCAGGAGATGTAAGAGACTTGCATTTGATCTCTGAGTCAGAAAGATTCTCTGGAGAAGGAATTGGCAACCCACTCCAATATTCTTTCCTGGAGAATCCCATGGATAGAGGAGCCTGGCAGGCCACAGTCCATAGAGTCCATAGGGTCTCAAAGCCTTGGAAACAATTCAAGTGACTTAGCACACATGTAAGTTTTCTGTGTATTCCATTCCAAAGGCAGAAGTTTCTTTTAACAAGTAGCATTCAGTGCTCTTATAAGGACTTCATCATCTTATAAATTATATTTTAAAAGTACTTTATCATCTTATAAATTATATTTTATAACATATAATTATATTTTATAATTTATATTAGAATTTTATACTGTATTTTATATGTATATATACACAAACACACACTATGAAGACAAATATTTTATATATATATATATATATATATGGAATTGCTACTCAAACTCTGTTCTTTGAGTTCTCACATGTCCACTCAATTACACTATACTGTAATTTCTTGATGCTTTTGAGCTGTGGTGTTGGAGAAGACTCTTGAGAGTCCCTTGGACTGTAAGGAGATTCAACCAGTCCATTCTGAAGGAGATCAGCCCTGGGATTTCTTTGGAAGGAATGTTGCTAAAGCTGAAACTCCAGTACTTTGGCCACCTCATGCGAAGAGTTGACTCATTGGAAAAGACTCTGATGCTGGGAGGGATTGGGGGCAGGAGGAGAAGGGGATGACAGAGGATGAGATGGCTGGATGGCATCACTGACTCGATGGACGTGAGTCTGAGTGAACTCCGGGAGTTGGTGTTGGACAGGGAGGCCTGGCGTGCTGCGATTCATGGGGTCGCAAAGAGTCGGACACAGCTGAGTGACTGATCTGATAATTTCTTCAGTTTAATTATATTCACATTTTCTTTTTGATCTTTCAGTTTTCTCAAATTTTATATTTTGTTATTTGTTTTGTTTGTAGTTTTGTATACAGTTCTACTCTACAATAGATTGGAACAAAGTTGGGTAAAGCTGTCCTTTTCTACACAAGTTCCATTTTTTCCTTTAAATTGGGGGAAAAGATCAATTGAGTTATACAAACTGTTTTATGTCTTAACTCCTTAATTTCTATCAATTTTATGCTGGTAGTTTAAGGTGGTACCTTATTATCCCATAGAAGTCCTCTTATTATTTATTTATTTGCCTTCAGTATTTGACCAGCTAAGAAGTATCAATTAAAATGCATAATCATACAGTATTACTCATACATTAATATATATATACACATCTTATTATAGTGTATAACAGGATACACTGTAATGTACATTATTACACATTTTAATGAAAGTTTTGGCAAATACACTTGGCATTCTTATTTGCATTAGACAAACTTCTGTTGCCATGATTGAGAATTGGCATCATCAGAATATTTATTAGGTAAACCATGCCCGTAATCCATTACATACATTTTCTACATTTGACTTGTTTAAAAATTTATGAGCACTTAAAGATACTCTCAGAGCAATTTAATAGAGGAAAGCTTACAAATTTTCTTTCTCACATATCATGTGATAACATTTTTTAGTAGCTCATTTTATTGAATTTTTACTAAGGATTTGACTTAATTCTCAGAAAATAACAATTCTTTTATTGTCCTATGTTTCATCTTTTTAAAACAAGTTAAAATAGGTTTGGGCACAAACACCACTGATTCTTATTAATCATGCGGATTGGCAGATGATAGCACATGTGAGTAGATGTGCTACTGGGACCTTCTGGCTACCAGTACCAAGCCCACCATGGATCACATGTTACCTGAGGAGTAGAGTCTCCTTATGAATGAAGAGAGAGCCAGTTAAATGGAGTTTCCTTTTGCTGCAAGTGAATATGTTTATTTCATTTATTAAATCTCCAAACCTAGGACTGACAGAGATATCTAGAGTTAGAAAAGTGCATTCTGTTCTTGGTCCTCTGCTGTGAAGTGCTATTTTAATCAAGGAGTGCTACAAAATAGTTTCTAGATTTTGCATGAATAATTTTCATAAGTCTTCTAATGTAGTTTGCTTCTCTAGAAATGGCTGAAATTGTTGGTGTTATTCCTGGAAATTGTTATGCATTTTACATTTTCTGTTTCAAAGTTGTGTCTGCATTGTATGCAATTCTCTGGCTATCCAAGAATTTTAATATTTTATTATACCACTATTTTTTCTTATTAGAGATTTCATAATTCAAAGGCTGTCTGGAAAAAAAAATTTTTTTTGACAAAATTGGCCAGCTAAATTTAGCAACGAATTGATAGCTTTTTTTCCAAGGTCTTGTCTGGTAATTGAAATTTTTGAATCAACCAGTTGTTTTGGCCTCACCTAGACATCAACTAAGTAGGTTTATTTCACAGTCTGGTTACCATGGTGTCTGGCTCACATAAACACATCTGGATCTTATTTGCAAATTCTCACACTAAATACTAAATTGAAATATGCTTTTGATCAATGAAGACTTAATCAACTCATAAATCTCACACATGACTATAAATAAGAGCTAGATATCTTTAAACCCGTGGTCATATAATTGCAAACTTGACTACTTTCTCCAACCCGTGCCATGTCTGCAGGCAGAACATAAATACATTAAAACACGATTCCCCCAAATTCCCTTCCTTCTTTAGGCTCCAGAGGTATCAAAAGAGTGAGGTGGGATTGAAATGAGCCCTGGGTGATTTGTTGTTAATGTCTTTTTAAGAAACCCATGAAAATCACAGTGACTTAAAAATGAAACTCTTGAATCTGTTTTAAAGTTCACATAAATCTGAAACTTGAAGTTAAGCTTGAAGGTCACACGAAACACAAGAACCAGAAACCCTGGGGTTTCTCCTTGTGTTAGTTATTCTGATTCTGTCAGTTCTGCGTGACCAGGCCAACTTCCTTTGGAACATTGAATTATGAAAGGACATCTAGTTCTGTCAGTCAGCCACAGCGTACATTAGTGAAATCTCAAAGTGCCTGAGAAAATAACGGGGAACGCTCTGTGGCTTTTTATCTCTGATATGCGACTTTCCCGGTTTGGGGTTCTAAATGCTGACTCTCTTACACATTATGGGTTTGAGAGAATATTTTTATGATGCAGAGACTTCTTATAGGACAGTGTCCTCCTCTACCTGGTCAAGGTATACTTCCCAGCACTCCACCCCTCTGCCAGGGCCTGGAAACTCCAGTAGGCGCCCCTCCCTGGCCCTGGGTGCCTTGCTGAGCATCTACCCATTAGGCGCCTTTGCACTGGTTCTGGGAGTCCTCATGATGCCGAAGCTACACCACTGTCCATGGCAAAGTAGAATAAAATCTTTCTGCTTCGTTAGTTGCACAGTGTTGAAAATATCACAAAACATGGTTGCCTCGCCATGCCTCACCAGATTTAAGATGGGGTTTAAATAAACTGTTAAGTTCTTTTCTAACCCCTGCCACCATCCCTCTTGTTAAGTCAGGAGGCACTCTGGATATCAATCATCATTCAGAAGACAGGATTTGTTAGTAAGTCAGTTCATAGTCTTTTGTTCCTTTGTTACTTAAGGTAACTTTTCCCCCCAGGAAGCTCTTAATTGCCACTACAAATAGATTTGGGGGCCCCCATCTAATTCCTCCATTTCATGAATTGAGTTTTTTTTTTCTCTGTGTATCTATTCAGCTTTGTTGGGATATAATTGAATTATAACATTGAATGAATTGAGTGGTTATGAGGGACTTAGAGATAGTGAATATAAGAAGATATTGGTTAGTGGGTACAGATTTCTAGTTTTAAGGTACATAAATTCTGGGGATGAAATATACAGCATGGAGACTATAGATAACCATTGTTGTTGTTCAGTCACTAAGTCATGTCTGACTCTTTTGTGACCCCATAGATTGTAACCTGCCAGGCTCCTCTGTTCATGGGATTCTCCAGGCAAGAATATTGGAGTTGGTTGCCATTTTATTCTCCAGGGGATCTTCCAGATCCAGGAATTAAGCTGTCATCTCCTGCATTGGCAGGTGGGTTCTTTACCACTGAGCCACCAGGGAAGCCCATGGTTAGCCGTACTTCACTGTATGCTTGAAAGTTACAAGAGAATAGATGTTAATTATTCTCACACACACTCACCAACAGTGGTGACTATGTGAAGTGATGGATGTATTAACTATCCTTACTTTTTATGTTGCTGTTGTTTGGCTGTTTTGATTCTTGGCTCCACTCTGATTTAGCATTCTTTCACTCTAAGAAATAGACTTGATTTCTCTGGAAAGACATTTTGTTTATATGTGTCTCCCCAGCTCACCAAGTGTGTCCCTGTAAGGCTGAACCTAGTGGTAAACTGAGCTTATGGAAGACTTGGCCACCTGTGTGCTAGACATGCCACACTATATATGAATAGTACTAAGACTCACATATGGATACTTTCCTCACTTTTGTTATTGTTGCTCAGTTGCTGAGTCACGTCCAACTCTTTGCAACCCATGGACTGCAGCACATCAGGCTTCCCTGTCCTTCACTATCTCTCAGAGTTTGCTTAGACTCATGTCCGTTGAGTAAGTGATGCCATCCAACCATCTCATCCTCTGTTGCCCTCTTCTCATCCTGCCTTCAATCTTTTCCAACATTAGGATCTTTTCCAGTGAGTTGGCTCTTCTCATCAGGTGGCCAAAGTATTGGAGCTTCAGCTTCAGTATCAGTCCTTCCAGTAAATATTCAGGGTTGATTTTCTTTAGGATTGACTGGTTGGATCTCCTTCCTGTGCAAAAAACTTTGTCCCTCACTTTGCGACACTTGTATTGGATTTATGGGTTATGTGTTATTACCTGATGTTTACAGTTGAGCTAGCTTGGCTTTAAAGAACCTAAAGGAACTTACTCAGAGCCTCTCACCCAGTGAGCAGCATTGCAGATTCCAAAGCCAGGCCCTGTCTGTTTCATCTCACTATGCCTTTGAAACTTTCATATGGAATACAAATCATAATATTTCCTAGGAAAAACTATCCTAGAAGAAAGTGGGAGAAATTATCCTGTTTTTTCATCTACTCTCTCATTTGTCAGAAAGAGACTGTCATTCAAGTTCTCCAGATTGAAGAACTGCTAGGAAACTCATCTCCTTTCTTCTTCTAACTTTTCACAGAGAAATTTCTGTTTTGTTTCACTGTTAAGAAATAGCTGTTTGACACTACCTTTTTAGTTTGTTTGAAACCTGTGTGGCTTCCCATTTTAAAGTGACATCTAGCATTGCTCTCTAATAACAAGAGAGAACCATTTCTTAGAATTACAGAATGTGGGGTCTAAGAAACACATAGTCTAACTCCCCATTTGAGGCTTCATTCCTGCTAGTCAAGACTGCCATACTTTAGTATATCTATATCATACCTCTAACCATCACCTGAAACAAGCCATATGGTTTCCAGAGCAGTCTTGTCATGTTGAAGTTGTTCTACCATTGAGCTCAGAGCTTCTGGACTTGTCTTAGTCACTCAGTTGTGTCCAGCTCTTTGCAACCCCATGGACTGTAGCCCACCAAGCCCCTCTGTCCATGGGATTTTCCAGACAAGAATACTGGAGTGGGTTGCCATTCCCTTCTGGACTTGTGAAAATACCCACTTACAAGTCTTTTTCCTTTTTAATTTTATAGAGAACTTAAAAAAAAAAATCTTGCTTGGAATGCCCTCTGATGTAAAGACCATAAGTATTTACAGATGAGAAAATAGAAGGTTAGCATATTGTTGTTGTTCAGACACCCCGTCATGTTGACTCTTTGCAACCCTATGGATTGCAGCACACCAGGCCTCCCTGTCTCTCACCTTCTCCCAGTTTGCCCAATTTCATGTTCATTGCATCGGTAATGCCGTCCAGCCATCTCATCCTCTGATGCCTTCTTCTCCGTCTGCTCTCAATCTTCCCTAGCACCAGGGATTTTTTCAATGAGTTATCTTTTTACCTCAGATGACCAAAATACTGGGGCTTCAGCTTCAGCATGCATCCTTCCAGTGAATATTCTGGTTGATCTTCCTTAAGATTGACTGATTTGATCTCCTTGCTGTCTGAGGGACTTTCAGGACTCTTCTCTAGCACCACAGTTTGCAGGCATCAGTTCTCTGGTGTTCTGCCTTCTTTACAGTCCAGCTCTCACAACCATCTGTAACCACTGGGAAGCCATAGCCTTGACTATACCAACCTTTGTCGGCAGAGTAATGTCTCTACTTTTCAACACACTGTCTAGGTTTGTCATCGCTTTCCTGCCAAGAAGCAATTGTCTTCTGATTTCATGGCTACAGTCACCACCCACAGTGATTTTGGAGCCCAAGAGAGGAAATCTGTCATTATTTCCACCTTTTCCCCTTCTATTTGCTATTCAGTAATGGGGGCGGATGCCATGATCTTAGAGTGTTTTAATATTTAGTCTTAAGCTGGCTATTTCACTCTCCTCCTTTACCCTCATCAAGAGGCTCTTTAGTTCGTCTATGCTTTCTGCCGAAAGAGTGGTATCATCCGCATATCTGAGGTTGCTGAAGTTTCTCCCACCTGTCTTTTCCAGCTTGTAACTTATCTAGCCCGGCATTTCTCATGATGTGCTCAGCATATAGGTTAAAAAAGCAGAGTGACAGCAGACAGCCCTGTTGTACTTCTTAATCAATCTTGAACCAATCAGTTTTCCATACAGGGTTCTAACTGTTGCTTCTTGACCCGCATACAGGTTTCTCAGGAGACAGGTAAGATGGGCTGGTATTCTCATCTCTCTAAGAACTTTCCACAGTTCCCCATGATCCACACAAAGACTTTAGCATAGTCGATGTTTTCCTGAAATTTCTTTGCTTTCTCTATAATATGTCTTGGGTGGCTCTGCATTCGTAGCTTCATTGAGTTATACAAGCCTCTTTGCCATGACAAAGCAGTGATCCTTGAAGGAGGAAGTTTAGCATAAAGGAGCCAGAACCAGGATTTTTCTGGCTCATTTATTAGAACTCATTTCTCCAAATATCCCTCCTCTCCTTGGTGAATTGCTCCTCTTTTTCCTCAATCCTCTGCCAAGTCCTCTTAGCACCCCAGGTGCTGTCCTGGTTCTTAATGATGTTCATGTTCTTAAGACTAAAGCAAATGACCACAGCTCTTTCTTATCCATGCAGATGGATTAGATTCTTCCAGAAAGACAGTGCTGATAAACTGATAAATGCTTGGATAGTATCAATACAGAAAGAATAGGAGATGAAAAAAAGAATTAGCCAAAGATGGTAGTGGGCTGCACAAAGGTGATTCCTCGAGGATAGAATGATTTTATAATAAAAAAATATTAATTCAAACTTTTTCCTTTGAGTAATTTATATCTCATCTTACCAGATCATCATACTCAGGATATTTGTTTCCTAAAGTTCTAAAATCAATCAGAAGGCAAATTGCAGGCATTACTCAAATTTGTCCCTATCTTCACTGCATGCCCTAGTAGACTCCTTCATGATGTTTGAAGCATCTTTTTTCTTCCCTATCACTCCAGCCACCCTCTCTTGCAAACACATAATCTGCATTGCTTTCAGGGTTATTTTCTATGGACTTAAAGCTAACCAAGTTTATTTTTCTACTCAAAAGCCTTCAATAATTTCCCATTAAATGGAAAAATAATATGCAGTCCCTCAGGCTGTGACTTGACTTTTTCAATTTTCCCCAAACTCCCCAAAGACTATCATTAATATGTTCTAAGAGCTAAGAACTGTATTTGGTGTTCTCCATCTACAGCTTGCATTTTTCCTGCTACTTTGTTCTTAAGCTGGTTTGTCCCCTTTTGGAAATCTAAATGTTTTTAAACTACCTACCAGACCATTGAAATCTAACCTTCTCCCCATAAGCCTTTCTGTGTTTCCCATTTGTTTTAATGTTTTCTTAACTCTATTACATATTTTTCTTAGTCAGTCACTACTGTTATTTATATATTTGACTTTCCTGCTGTGCTAACTTTCCTGGAGAAGGATATTTGTAGGCACTTAAAATGTTTATGGAATGAATTGAATTCCAACTGATGTCAGCATATTTGTGTACTTATTCAAAGTGAATTTCTTCAGTATATGTTTGTTGAATGACTACTAGGTGAAAACTAAAAGAATTTCAAGCCTATCAGGAAGAGCTGCACAAATTCATCTAAGTACAATTCATTGTAGGAGAATCATTGAAATGAAACAGAAACCTAGTGGATCTGTGATAATGTCGTTTTCTGTTGTGCTCCTTCAGTGCCCTTTTCATTCCTCCAGCTTCTCTTTTTCTTGATCAATTAAGCCTTGGTCTCTTCTAGGATGTACCTGGATTGTTTTTGAAAAGCCATGTAAAACAATGAAATCTAGTGTTTTGTCTTTCTTTTCATAGTACTCTGGTCTTAGTTTTCCTTTCCTTCTTGGCCATAATGGCAACTATCAGTTCCTTTAGCATTTTCTACCTCTTTCTTTCTTATTTCAGAATTGAAAATAGCTTTTGTTGATCAGAGCACAAGGCATTCATTGTACGTATTGCTTGTTAATAAGTGTAATTAAAGAGGAAAAGTGTTATCCCAGGAGGAACTGTCATAAAGATTCAGTGGCAAACCAGGGTCATCAAATCCTAGTCTTTGGGATTCTTCTAGGATAATAGCATTTGGTTGCACCATTATGCTTCTCCTCTCATGGGTATCTCTTTGTGTTTATTATACTAAAATATACATAACACAAAATTTATCATTTTAACCATTTAAGTGTATGGTTTTGTGGCATTAAGTGTATTCACACTGTTGTGTAACCATCGTCTCCATCCATCTCCAGAGCCTTTTCTTCTTCCCTGAAGGAAGCTCTGTACCCATTAAACATAATCTCACCATTCTCACAACCTCCCAGTCCTTGGAAACAACCATTCTACTGTCTATCTTTATGAATTTGACTAAGCTAGGTACTTTACATAAATGAAGTACACAGTGTTTGTCCTTCCACATTTGGCTCATCCATGTTCTAGCTTGTCTCAGAATTTCTTTCCTTTTTTAAAGATGAATAATATTCCATTGCAAGTACACACCACATTTTATTTATCTGGTGATGAACACTTGGCTTTCACCTGTCTTCTGGCTGTTATGAATAATGCTGCTATGAATGTGACTGTAGAAATACCTATTTATGTTCTTACTTTCACTTCTTTTGTGTATATTCCCAGATGTAGAATTGCTGGATCATATGATAATTCTATGTTTCATTTTTTGAGGAATCACCATAACTTTTCCTATAGTGGCTACACTGTTTTATATTCCCAGTAACAGTGTACAGGGGTTCAGATTTCTCCACATCCCTGCCAACGCTTGTTATTTTCTGTATTTTTTGTTTGTTTGTTTATTTAAAAAACAGACATCCTAACGTGTATGGAGCATTATCTCACTGTAGTCTCGTAGATATTTCTGGTGGAGACACTCACCAAATCTGAGCCCTTCTTCATACTTCCACCTCTTCTTCCGCTTTGCTCCATGAGGTCTTCTTTCCGCAGGATGTCATTCTAGAGTTGTGTAGGGGAGCAGTGAATAGCCTTGTGGAGTAGACATGTATTTAGATTTGCAAGACCTCTGTCCTGATGCTTTCCATCATAGTTGGCTTCATTCCTTCCCCAGCAAGGTTTTGCAGATTTTCTTCCACCTCTTTCTGTCAGTGACCTCATTTGACATTAGCCCAGACATGGATTCACCCAGCAGCAAGAATCCATTTATTTTTATTCAACCATTTATTAATTCACTCCTCCACTCATCTACTCAGCAATTATTGCACACCTATATTCCTTTAAAGTTTCTAGAAATTCTTATTAGTCCCTTTATTGCTTATATAGATAGTTAAGGAAATATACTAATGAAACATGTGGCCATTTCGCACTGATTCAGTGTCCTGTTGTCTGCATCTTTTCTGGGAGAGCCAAGTTTTGTGGAGTACTTTGTGCTGTCTCCTTATCTTAGAAATGAGTGTTCACCTTATATTTGGCTTGAGTCAGCATTTCAAAGTGGGACCTGATACTTTTAGAAATGTATTTATACAGCATAAAGTAGGTGCTTATATTACACTTAGAAGTGGAACCTATTCATGTCTTTCTTATATTGTAAATAACATATTGTGAGTTCAGTTAGTCGCTCAGTCGTGTCCGACTCTTTGTGACCCCATGAATCGCAGCACGCCAGGCCTCCCTGTCCATCACCAATTCCCGGAGTTCACTCAGACTCACAATAACTAATGCTTAAAGGTGATAAATAATGAGAAAAGAAACTGATTGGAGATTCACAAATTTCCTGGGACTTATAACAATTTAAAAATTTGACCTTTGTATCATTACTGTAATTATTTCTTTTCTCCTCCCTTTCCCCCTTTCTTTCTTCTTTCCTTTCTCTCTCAGAGAAAACAAGATTGACGCTGATGATTACCACATGTGGTAGTTTGTTGTTAGATTCCAGGTTTATAACCAAATTAAAGGTGGCATAATTTTGCATCAAATGCCTCCCCAAAGAAATCTCTGGTTTTCCACCAAGCTTTGTTCTCAGGAAATCATACCCATATCTCATTATAGAAATATTTCCATGTGTAATTAATTTGAATATAATATAAAAGACACAGGCCTAAAATGAAAATGATGATAAACTTCCACTTGAACCTATTTCACCACAAACCAAAGGCACATTTTTGGTTTGGTCCCTGTTTTGATGATCCCAGGATTTATCTTTACTTGCGTTTTACTTGGGCTGTTATTCAATGCCTGGGGAGACATGATGTACATTGTAAAATAATGCAATAAAATAATTGAGCATATTTCCCTTGTTTCTGGGCATATTTTACTTGTACACACAGTCACATGAAAAGAGCTGGGGATGCAACAGCCTCAGCTGTAAATTATTATCATGACAGCGCTGGCATGCCATGGCTGCTCTCACACTGAGAAGCGGGCTGGGTATTCTAACGGGATGGGTTGCCCTAGAGTCAGCTGAGAAGTAATGTAGCTCAGAGGGAGAAAGTCTGTTGGACTTAAAAAGGAACAAAACAAACTAGCATGTAATCCTTTGCCAAAAGAAGTTTTATAGAAAACACAAAATTAGTGACAGACTGAGAGACCTTTTTCTAAGTCCAGGATCAGAGAACAAACACTGCCATGGTCGTTCTACTGGTTCTCAGCAAAACAAACTTGGTTGCTTACATTTTTTCAGACCTCTTACATGAGAAACGTGGTTCAAAAGCTGGTCATTTCAACCCAGGAAATGTGGTTAAATGAAGTGAAATAGCTTCAGAGTCAGAATGTTAGTCGAAAGCAAGTTCAGTATGATTTGAGAGTCAGAGTTTGCAATTTTTGGAGCTTCAAATTGGAACAGATGATTTTAAAGACAGCACTGGAAACTTCAAAATGTACATCTGTATCAGAAGTAGGGCCTCATCCACTTTTAGCAGGAGGCAGAAAACTCCCAACTTCCTTGTTTCTCTATTCAAATTACAAATAGACCATGAGATCAGATCAGGGTGCTTTCTGCTGTATCTGCTGATAACAAACAAGGTTGACTAATTTTGTTCCCCATGAGAAGTGACTGTAAGAGGTTTCATCAAGAGTGCAAAGGGCAACATTGGTTTGGGGGAAAGTACATCACATTTAAAGTCAAAAGACCAAGGTCTGAATGCTAGCTTCTTCCTGCATCATTTTAGATGTCATGTGGCTTGTATGGAAAATGTCACTTTATTTCTTGGGCCTTAGTTTTCTTTTACCTGGAAAATGGGAACATCGTCAACCCTACCTCAGGACAGTGTGACGATGTCTTGCAAGTTTTTGCCAAGGACTACCTTTATTTTAAAGCTGAATTCTTTTTGTCAGTAATAATCCTCAACACCCTCTGTTTTTGCAGTTGAATTGAAAGAGTATCTTGGGGGACTCAGTGTCTGGTGAATGTCCAACCTGTGATACATTCTTAAGATAGACTTATATGTTAGGACAGAACTAGCCGATATACCAGATAAACCTAAAATTGCAGTGCCTTAACAGAAGTTTATTTCTTGTACGCATAATAATTCCTCACTGGTGGACGGTTCTCCTCCAAGTGATATTTCAAGAATGTGGTTTCTTCTATGCTCTGGCTTCACCATCTTTAACACATGACTTCCAACACTGCTACATATGAAGCCACTGGAAAGGGAAAGGAAATATAGGATATGATATGGGAGGGTTTTATGAACCAGCCCTGGACATGATGTGTGTGTCCCTTTTGCTCAATTTCCTGGCTAGAACTCACGCTCATGGTCATGCTTCATTGCAAGCATAGCTGGAAATACAGTTGATTTAAGTGCTAGGGAGAAGATGAAATGGAATTGGTGACCAGCTAGCTAATGTCTGATAAATGAGTCTGAAAAATAGCTCATACTATGTCTATAATACAATCGTATTGATCATTTTGATTAAAAGGTCTGTTAATGAGGATAGAAAGACCAAAATTTTCAGTAATACTCTGAGGACATTAAGAAAAGCTTGTGTTGGGCAGTGGTGGGCATATGTATGCCCATGGTATATTTACATACCATGTGATAAGCACAGGCAGGCAGTGGCATGGATTCAGACATGCTCTCTTTCCTCTTTGTCTGGTCTCAGGGGCTGGCTGAATTGGCTTGATCCATATAGAAGGAGGGCCCTGATACTCAGTGATCAACACAAGAATGCTTCAGTGATCACTTGAACTGGTTTTTGCAAGCAATAGTTTCTGGAAAATTGCTGCTGCAGGAATATGGTGAAATAGTCTGTAAGAAAGCATAGCCTCTGCTGATTTCCCTGCCTTGGTTAACTTTCCTAGTTCCTTTGGCAACAATGTGAACCATAAAACCATTTTTATATGGACAGTGATCTCATGGTCTAACTTTGAGGCAAGAGAGATTTCATTGTCAAAGGTTAGCCTTAGAAAATAAGTCTCACTAATGAATAAATGGTATGGACCTAACAGAAGCAGAAGATATTAAGAAGAGGTGGCAAGAATACACAGAAGAACTGTACAAAAAAGATCTTCACGACCCAGAAAATCATGGTGTGATCACTCACCTAGAGCCAGACTCCTGGAATGTGAAGTCAAGTGGGCCTTAGAAAGCATCACTACGAACAAAGCTAGTGGAGGTGATGGAATTCCAGTTGAGCTATTTCAAATCCTGAAAGATGATGCTGTGAAAGTGCTGCACTCAATATGCCAGCAAATTTGGAAAACTCAGCAGTGGCCACAGGACTGGAAAAGGTCAGTTTTCATTCCAATCCCAAAGAAAGGCAATGCCAAAGAATGCTCAAACTACCGCACAATTGCACTCCTCTCACACGCTAGTAAAGTAATGCTTAAAATTCTCCAAGCCAGGCTTCAGCAATATGTGAACCATGAACTTCCAGATGTTCAAGCTGGTTTTAGAAAAGGCAGAGGAACCAGAGATCAAATTGCCAACATTTGCTGGATCATGGAAAAAGCAAGAGAGTTCCAGAAAAACATCTATTTCTGCTTTATTAACTATGCCAAAGCCTTTGACTGTGTGGATCACAATAAACTGTGGAAAATTCTGAAAGAGATGGGAATACCAGACCACCTGACCTGCCTCTTGAGAAATGTGTATGCAGGTCAGGAAGCAACAGTTAGAACTGGACATGGAACAACAGACTGGTTCCAAATAGGAAAAGGGGTACGTCAAGGATATATATTGTCACCCTGCTTATTTAACTTACATGCAGAGTACATCATGAGAAACGCTGGACTGGAAGAAACACAAGCTGGAATCAAGATTGCCGGGAGAAATATCAATCACCTCAGATATGCAGGTGACACCACTCTTATGGCAGAAAGTAAAGATGAACTAAAAAGCCTCTTGATAAAAGTGAAAATGGAGAGTGAAAAATTTGGCTTAAAGCTCAACATTCAGAAAATGAAGATCATGGCACCTGGTCCCATCACTTCATGGGAAATAGATGGGGAAAAAGTGGAAACAGTGTAGACTTTATTTTTCTGGGCTCCAAAATCACTGCAGATGGTTACTGCAGCCATGAAATTAAAAGACCCTTGCTCCTTGGAAGGAAAGTTATGACCAACCTAGATAGCATATTGAAAAGTAGAGACATTACTTTGCCAACAAAGGTCTGTCTAGTCAAGGCTATGGTTTTTCCAGTGGTCATGTATGGATATGAGAGTTGGACTGTGAAGAAGGCTGAGCGCAGAAGAATTGATGCTTTTGAACTGTGGTGTTGGAGAAGACTCTTGAGAGTCCCTTGGACTGTAAGGAGATCCACCCAGTCCATTCTGAAGGAGATCAGCCCTGGGATTTCTTTGGAAGGAATGATGCTAAAGCTGAAACTCCAGTACTTTGGCCACCTCATGTGAAGAGTTGACTCATTGGAAAAGACTCTGATGCTGGGAGGGATTGGGGGCAGGAGGAGAAGGGGATGACAGAGGATGAGATGACTGGATGGCATCACTGACTCGATGGACGTGAGTTTGAGTGAACTCCTGGAGTTGGTGATAGACAGGGAGGCCTGGCATGCTGCGATTCATGGGGTCACAAAGAGTCGGACAGGACTGAGCGACTGAAATGAACTGAACTGAATGAATAAATGATTCTATGATTCTTGAAGGTATGTGGATATAAAGGCCCATGATGTGAGAAGATGATAAAGGGAAACTGCCCCACTGGTTTGGTGGTGGGCACTAGAATGAAAGGCACCCCATTGTTGAGTTATAAGCACCTCCAAGTGTTACCTGGGCTCCCAGGTGGCACTAGTGTTAAAGAACCCCCTGTCAGTGTGGGAAATGTAAGAGATGCAGGTTCAATCCCTCAATCAGGAAGATCCCCTCTGAGAGAGGAAAGGGCAATCGACTCCGATATTCTTCCCTAGGAAATCCCATGGGTAGAGGAACCTGGTGGGTTACAGTCCATGGCGCTGCAAAGAGTTGGACATTACTGAGTGATTAAGAACACACACCAAATACCACATAACTGCATTTCAACCAAGATTTTTATAAACAAAAAATATATTTTATAAACAAATATACAATACTGACTACAGAATTGCTAGCTGTAGGCTCCCATATTTTTATTTTTAAACAAAAAAGTCATATATGTGGTCAGAAAATAATTTTGTGCATCTTTCCAATTAAATTCATTTCTCACTCTTAGTGACTTTCACTTAGAAGCAGGTCATAAACTTTAGTGAAAATTATAGCCCATGGAAAATTGTGTCATAATGAATAACAGAAAGAACAACAAACTTGTAAGTGCTGTACCCATTTTACAGATGAGGAATCTGAGGATAATAGCATTTAAACCATTAACTGAGTTATGTAATTAGTTAATAAAAGAATTGGAATCACAATCTAAGTCTGTTTGACCTCAGAGATCAGTTTAAGTACTCCTTCCAATTTAAGTTCTTTCTCTATTAGAATCCAAACTAGTGTGTTCCAAACTAATTTCTTCTGTGAGACAAACAGAAGATAAGATTAGAGAATACTCTCAGTAAATTTTGATGTTGGCAGTAAATTAGGGGTAAAAGTCAGAAAAGATCATGTAATTGAGTATGTGAAGAAACAGGGATTTTTGCTAATAGGCTTTGTACTAGTGAAGGAAGAGGAGGCAAATAATGAGGGCAAAGAAATCTACAAGGTAAGGACAAGTAACAAGGGAAACCAAAGCAAACTGAAGGGAGCTATAGAGAGAATTTCATTTTTGCCATACTGATACTACCTTTCTTATACACCAGATTTAAAAACTCACTGCAGTGAAATTTTGGGAGGGATAGGCATAAAATTCATTTCCAAGTAATTTGCAAATATATATATATTTCTTGTAATAAAAGCACAATCACAATTCAGTGATCCTTTCTTATATCCTAAGTGGTGTGAAGTTAACAAATGAGATGGTAGGACACTCATTCGGAAGTGTGTGTCTTTTAGAGGGTGGCAAGAATCTTTGAGAGGTTGTACCTTTTTATTGTTATAAATGTAAACAATAAACTCTGAATTGAGAAAATCACCATTATAGTTGTATCTTACATATATGACTTAATAATGGGGATAGGGACTTCCCTGGTGGTCCAATGGTTAAGACTTTGCCTTCCAGGGCAGGGGGTGCAGGTTCGATCCCTGGTCAGGAAGCTAGGATCCCACATGCCTCCCTGCCAAAAACCTGAAACATAAAACAGAAGAAATATTGTAACAAACTTAATCAAGACTAAAAATGTCCACCGTAAAAAAAATTTTTTTAAAGGTAGTGGGGACATAGAGTTGTATTTAATCTGTTCCTCGAGGAACTAGAAAAGTAGCCCTTTATTATGAAATAATTACTTTCTCAAGGTAGGAAGATAATAGTAATTTGATATCCGAATGATTTCTTGATATTCAGAAAGCAAATTCAAAGGGATTTCCAAAAATATAGATTATTTTTGACTTTCATACCTCTTCAAATGGTCTATATCCATATTGTCTAATTAGAATTTTAAAAAATCAAAAGTTGATTGTAAGAGGGTCTCCGGAGGCAGGATTAAGCGTGATTATTTTTTCCCTGCACATCTTTGTTTTCTGATTGTTCTACAATTAACACAGATTAGTAAACAAATTAAAGGAGATAATTGTCACCAAACAAATACAGACAATTCTCAAATCCTGAACAAGACTGACTCATAGGCAAATATGTTGATTATAAATTAGACTGGGTTTTTAGATAAAGTTGACAATTTAAATTCTATTTTGATTTGAGATCAGCTCACAAAGACCTCTGTAACTTCCATTAAGTTGAGCTTCAGCACTGATAAGGCAAATTGAAATTTACTGTCTTTGCTTCCAGTCTGAGACTGGAAGAGGAAAGGAGAAATGGGGCTTCCTTAACTCTTCTTGGACTTAAAATTGGTCTATTGATCTTTGACACATGATTAATTCTACATGTTAAAAACTGAGCACACACATGTTAAAAATGTATGATTTGACAAATTTTGACTTAGAGTAATTTCTAATAAAACATTTGTGTTAAGCCAAAACTGTCCTTACATCCTAATTCCCTATGCTGTTCCCTGTATTGTGTACATTGCAACAGATGTTAGATTGTGAGTAAAGTAGATCTGTGGAGATGTCTCAAAGAGTACCATTATTCATGACGTTTCTATGAGGAAAAATTATACTTAATTCTGAAACTCAGATTTATGGACATATGTTTAACACATCTTGTTTTTGAGATGGACAGTATATGTCTATCATTGGTCTCTGTTGATCATTATCCCACCTAATATCAGTACATTTGGTCCTCTCACTTATTCTGAATAAGATGTATATTGTTATGTGTCTCCCTATATGACTCCCAATAAAGCCAGATTACCTAATGCCACATGAAGCAGCTTATTGAAAATAAAACTGTTGGAGGTGAGGGAGTAGCCCCAGAAAGTGCCACATTTCTTATCCAAAGAGATCTGGTGGAAGCTGATGCCTGAGTCGTGGAGACAACCTCAGCCCTGAAGGTTCTGCTTCTCTGCCTAACCGTTTGTTTCTTTGAGCTTTGCTGCTTCTCTGCTTTACCTCCCTCCTGCTACCTCCCACCTGGATCATCTTCTTCTTCTGACTCAGAATATAAAACTGCACCCAAGAGTGAATATTTCTAGGCAGAGCTACAGCAGGGCTTACCTTTTTGAAGTCTACTGTGCATTATCTCTGTTGGAAAGAAGGAGAAACCTGAAGGGACAGAAAGGTTAGAGTGAGAAATACACATGTGGGTGTTCAGGTATGGAAATGTGAGCACACATTGGCATCTTATGGCTTTGTACAGTGGGACTCTGTCACCCATCTTCCTTAAGGGTAACTAATAACTGTTAATTACAGTCTAAAGATTTTTAAGCCAACAAGTGTTTTAAAGCTAAGAAATGGCATATTTTAAGAACTAAAATAATGTCTGAAAATTGATTCCGTAACTGTGTCTCAAGTGAGAGGATTGATGACTCAGTCTGATACTGACCTTGAAATACGATTGTTCATCTTTTCATAAAAGATGCTTTTTGTATGTAAATAACAAAATCAGCCTTATAATTTTATATCTTATTCTTATATGCCCATTATTGCATAATGTGGTTATTATTATATCAGTAGAGTTATCTTTATTTTCAGCATTAAATGTAACTGTAAGATTAGACTTGATACATTTGATAGATGGGTCACTGTATTGTGAATTCCTGGGTCTCTTTTACCTCAGCAAGATTTTGGTGAAAGCAAGTGAGCCAGACCTTGTGTTCCAGGTGCTTTATAGAAATGTCCACGTTTGATCTTTGCAGCAAGCTCATGAGCTAAGTACCATCATTCAAAATCTGCAGATGAGAACAAATGCTCAGGGAGCTTGACAGTTTGTTGAAGAGCACATAGTTGAAGTCTGAGCTTGTTCACATGGAGGTTTGTGCGGCCCCCTTCTCTTTGCATTCTGCTGGCTGTCTCGGTACACAGTGCTCCAATTTGGCCATCCAAGGACCCAGACTTTTTTCTTAAGCACATCACTAATTGTTATCTGAGCTAAGGCTCCTTAGTCTTCATTCAAATGAGATTTAAATCATCAATCTAGAAATAACCCTTTCAAATAAGTTGTTTCCCCCCAGTTCAGAAAGCATGATCCTGACCTTTCAAAGAGTATTTCCTCCATATTTCCTGACCACTAGTTTTATTGACTATGCCAAAGCCTTTGACTGTGTGGATCACAATAAGAGATGGGAATACCAAACCACCTGACCTGCCTCTTGAGAAATCTGTATGCAGGTCAGGAAGCAACAGTTAACTGGACATGGAACAACAGACTGGTTCCAAATAGGAAAAGGAGTACATCAAGGCTGTATATTGTCACCCTACTTATTTAACTTATATGCAGAGTACATCATGAAAAACGCTGGACTGGAAGAAACACAAGCTGGAATCAAGATTGCCGGGAGAAATATCAATAACCTCAGATATGCAGATGACACCACCCTTATGGCAGAAAGTGAAGAGGAACTCAAAAGCCTCTTGATGAAAGTGAAAGTGGAGAGTGAAAAAGTTGGCTTAAAGCTCAACATTCAGAAAACGAAGGTCATGGCATCCGGTCTCATCACTTCATGGGAAATAGATGGGGAAACAGTGGAAACAGTGTCAGACTTTATTTTTCTGGGCTCCAAAATCACTGCAGATGGTGACTTCAGCCATGAAATTAAAAGACGCTTACTCCTTGGAAGGAAAGTTATGACCAACCTAGATAGCATATTCAAAAGCAGAGACATTACTTTGCCAACAAAAGTTCATCTAGTTAAGGCTATGGTTTTTCCTGTGGTCATGTATGGATGTGAGAGTTGGACTGTGAAGAAGGCTGAGCGCAGAAGAATTGATGCTTTTGAACTGTGGTGTTGGAGAAGACTCTTGAGAGTCCCTTGGACTGCAAGGAGATCCAACCAGTCCATTCTGAAGGAGATCAGCCCTGGGATTTCTTTGGAAGGAATGATGCTAAAGCTGAAACTCCAGTACTTTGGCCACCTCATGTGAAGTGTTGACTCATTGGAAAAGACTCTGATGCTGGGAGGGATTGGGGGCAGGAGGAGAAGGGGATGACAGAGGATGAGATGGCTGGATGGCATCACTGACTCGATGGATGTGGGTCTGAGTGAACTCTGGGAGTTGGTGATGGACAGGGAGGCCTGGTGTGCTGCGATTCATGGGGTCACAAAGAGTCAGACATGACTGAGCGACTGAAGTGAACTGAACTGAGTCTCTCTTTGCTTTTATGTCTCCACTTTTATTAACAGGCCAGAAGCATTTGATACACTGATTTCTGAACACTGGAAGGTTTGACTATTTTCCTGTTCAAGTGAGAAAAATAGTGAAGGCTGTAGTGTTCTTTTAGTGTTAGAGTCTATCCCATTCCCTTCCCTAACACATAAAGATAGAAATGAGTGCAAGAACATATGAGAAAGACCTTTGCTCAGTTGTGTCCAGCTCTTTGTTGACCCCATGGAGCATATGAGGAAAAGATTGAAAGTAGAGTCCAAGGCCTGATATGTTATAGGGATATGAAATGTCCATTTAACTTGCTTGATTTCAACCATCCACATTAGCAAAGGAAAAAGTGAGAAATAGAAGAGTAATAATTTAAGTGATATTGGAGGGTTGACGATATGTCCCAGAGGGAGGGTGATCTTTGAAATGGGAATCTTCTGCTGCTTCAGCCAGACTCAATTCCTGTAATCTCTCATGGTGTCAGTGTCTTAGCATTTAAAAAGTATTTTGGGGGTTTGCAGATGTCTTTTTTTATATAGCATGATGCTAAGATGCCAACCAACTACTTCACCTGGTTTTCTACCAAGAAGGCAGCCGTCAGTTCCAATGAGTGAACTGATAGTAGGAGCCACCTCTAAGACCACACCAGCAATAGACCATGTTGGGCTTACTGGGACATAGAATATCTAAATACTATATTTTATGAATGTTTTGGTTAGCTCAGGCTGTAATAATACTATACTATAAGCTGGAGTGGTTTAAACAATAGACATTTATTTCTCACAGATCTGGAGGCTGGAAGTCCAAGGTCAAGGTGCTAACAGATTCAGTTCTTGGTGAAGGCCTCCTTCCTGGTTTATTGACAACTGCCTTCTCATTGGCCCTTCCTCAGTGCCTGTGTATATGGAGAAAGCTTTGGTGTCTCTTTCTCTTTTGATAAGGGCACTATTCCCATCATTAGGGTTCTACCCTCATGACCTCATTTGAATCTAATTTCCTCCCAAAGGCCCCACCTCCAGATATGAATGTAGGGGGTTGGTGCTGGTTGGGGGACACAATCATTCAGCCCATAACAATGGATGACATCAAAGAAGTTTCAGTGGTAATTTTCATTATTTATGATTTTGCTGTAAATGTTAACTTTAGAAACTAAACCCTTTTAAGATGAAGCAGTCATATGTCTCCATTTACTAGAGGAAATTAGATCAATTCTCTGAGCTACAGTGTCTTCATCTGAAGTTGTCACAGTTAGCGATATTATCCACTTTTCTGTGTCTCTTGGGGTTGTTTGAATAACCAATAAGATAAAATATGTGCAGGTAGGTTTTAAGTATTCTTACAATTAAGTTACATAAAAATTACTTCTGAAATAGGATAAAGCATGGGTAAAGCATTGCCAAATCCCATGATGAGTTAAAAACTTAGTGAGTTTTTGAAATAAAATAAAGCAACTCATTTCAGACCCTTTATAAGCTCAGTCTTATCTATCTGTGTGCATGTGTATATGTACCTCTGTGTATATTTAAAATTTATTTATTATAATTGGGGGATAGTTACTTTACAATATTGTGGTGGTTTTTGCCATATATTGACATTAAATCAGCCACAGGTGCATATGTGGCCCCATCCTGAACCCGCTCTCACCTCTCTCCCCACCCCACCCCTCTGGGTTGTCCCAGAGCACTGTATGGGTGTATTTTTTAACACTAAAGGGGAAAAAGGTTAAATCAACTTCTGTGAGAGATTGCCTAAGGTTTTATTTCATTTTGCCTGATAAGTTTACTTATCCCGATTGCAAGCTGGCATCAGAACTGTCATCCTGCAGCTGTATTCCACAGTCCGAAACCCTCTTCAGTGGTCTGTGTGTGGATGCAGAGACATTCAAGAGCATTCAGAAGTGTAACTGCAAGTTTGCCTCTGAGTGCATAGTCCTGAAATCTTAATATGCTACTTTTTTTCCCCTTCATAAACAATACAAAGAAGTTGACAGGTCTGAAAGGGGCTTTGTGAAAAGATAATTAAGAGCTTTAGAGAGTGTCAAGAGTCAATAGCTCAGCTCTGTCAGCACTCGGGAGTGTTACAGGCTATAATTAGATGGCATGGAGGTGTAAGGCATGTTTGGCAGTTGATTCCTGCATGATCTCCAATGGAAAAACAAAGAGCAGCCTCCATGAGATACCTGGCAAAGTGGGAAATAGGCGTACTGGAGTCAAACCTGTCAAGTGTCTTTGTTTTCCCAGGGTGCATCTTTGGTGAAGCGCTTCTTTGTGTTGCACTTGGCATCTGTATGGGGCATTTGGCTCATGTTCATCATTCCCACAATCCTCTTGGCTGTGCCCTGCAGACCTCCCTTCAGCTCCACAAATTGGAGGCCGTGCCTGCAGTGCCCGTGGACACAGCCCAATCCACATTCCTGTGCTGGGTGTGGACTGTTAAGGCAGAGAGAGTTGATTCCTAACAAGAGGACATTTTTCCAAAGATAACTGGAAAAGTCCAGAATAGTCTGTCAGTAAGTGGAGTTGAAAAGTCAAAAGGCATTGTAGGACTGGATTAAGATACCCTAAACACTGAAAAGAGTATGGGGAACAGCAAATCATATGAAGTACAAAATTAAAAAACAAGCAAAAAACCTAATTGTAAACCATATACTTGCAATCGCAGTGTTCTGATTTTCCCCATTATGATTTCAATGAAAAAAATATGTAATTGTATATATGTGTATACACACACACATATAAAATTATTTGCAGATGCTAGTGTTTTAGTGCCTTTATTTGGCTGATGTTTTAGGTGTACTCAGCCTATTTGCCCTCTAGGTGTGTTTTTCATTTGAGAGCAAAATATACCTTGACTATACTGGCAAACTCAACTTCCACAGTGTTAAAAGATAAACTGAGGCATGTTAAAATTTTTACAAGTTTGAGAAACGATTGATTTGAATTGGACAGTATGCAATCTAGCAGACAGAAAGGAGCTCTAGAGAGCTACAGTGGGTTGGTTATTGTGGTTTCTTTCCTTTAGGGGATCACAGGGGTTTATCAGACGGATGACCTAACTAGTGCTGATCAGGTGATTCCTGATTGACTGATTTAAGATTCCATTTCTAGGAAAGCAGAAATGGTAATTAAGTTAAATCTCAGTTTGATGATACAGGGCTTAGCATAAGTGACTCCATTTGGGGCCTAGATTCACTATCCATTTACTATACAGATAGAAGCACTATCCATGTTATTGAGCTAAACTGCACATTGCTAGGTAAATAGTTCTAGTCTTGGTCAAAAATTGATCTTAAAAGTTTTTTATTGTATAAATGTAGTTGGTAAAGAATCCACCTGCAATGCGGAGTTCAACTCCTGGGTTGGGAAGACCCTGGTTCAACTCCTGGGTTGGGAAAATCCCCTGGAGAAGGGAAAGGCTACCCACACCAGTATTCTGGCCTGGAGAATTTCATGGACAAGTCCATGAGGTCGCAAGGAGTCGGACACAACTGAGCAACTTTCACTTTTCACTTGCATGCAGTCAAAAAGGTATTTTAACCAATAATATTTAAATGAAATATGAAATACAGTGGCAAATCAAATACATAAAAATTTATACAAATAAAATGTTTTATTTTACAAATAAAATATGTAAATACAATAACAAATTGAATAAATACAAAGAAGATACATTACAAAAAGTTGGCTTGAATTGAGCCTGTGCATTCTTAAAATATAATTACATTTTAACAGTTGAAAATGTTTCTCTTGCCTCAAAGAACTCTATGATCAAAGAATAATTCCTCAGAGATGTGCTAATTTTTAAACATTTCCTTCAAATCTTATTAGAATAAAAAGTTACAAAACAACCAATAAAGTTGAAGTCATCCTCAATCTTGTTCCCTTGGCTTTTTCCAAAAGCAATTACTTTCACAAAATTTTAAATAATTGACATACATTTACTCTATATGTCTGGACAATAAAAGAATATTGTCATTGTTTTGAAAGCTATATAAATGGTATCAAATTAAATATGGCATTCTGTAATTCGTCTTCATTTTATTTAATGTCATTATTATTATTATTATTTTTTGAGACTATTGGAGAAGGAAATGGCCACCCACTCTCGTATTCTTCCCTGGGAAATCTCATGGACAGGGGAGGCTGGCAGGCTACAATCCATGGAGCTGCAAAAGAGTTGGTGACTAAACAACAACAACAATCCATAGATTGATAGATAATTGGTTCATGTCTTTTAACTATTGTATATTATTTGATTTTATACAATGAAAAGATCATTTGTACTGGATTGTGGAGGTCCTCAAAAGACTTTGGGCTTTATCTGTGGTGACTAGTGTGGGAAAAAGTGGAGGATCACAGAATGTTTTAAGCAGTAAATGGCACAAGATCTGAGTATCAGAAGGTGAGTGTGAGGATAGGAGGAAAGTAGGTTGGAAGAGGAGTGCTTTGTGAGATGAAGGTTAATACCACCATTCAGAGCAAGGTATGATAACTGTGTAAGAGATAATGAAGGCTCCACTGATTAAAATTTAATTACTTTACAGTTTTTCTCTTCAAAAAACAAAACTTGTATGAACATTCATTATATGTATCTACATGGAAGGGAGTTTCCCCAGATATATGTAAAATACAAAGTATACCCATTTTGGCCAATTTTCATGTTAATGTAACACTTTGGGCTTTTTGACTCCCAGAGAATAAAGAGAAGAAATAAAGATAATCTGATGATATAAAGGACACAATCAATATACGTACCTGAATTCAAATCTGTTGAAATTGAAGATTGTGTCACTTTCTTATATTATTTTCCATGGTTTATCATCTGTTGGGTTACTTTTCTGTGGGATAGATCTTAACAGTGATTCTCAGTCATCTTTAATATACTTCCAGAGCTCAACAGTCACTCAAAGCCTGTGGTAGTTTAAAGCTCACAGTGTCTATAAGTCCAGGTGCCAGATTCCTTTCTAAAGCTAACCCCAAGATCCAATCATGCAGATTTCTCAACTGGCAAGAGTATCCAATAGATTTTTTACTTGGTTTTTGTGGAAAGAGGGTGAAGAGACACTCTGGCATTTAGGAAGGAAGCGGACACTAAAAATGGATGGCACGTACTAGTTTTTGTGACCTTTTTTCTTGCTAGGAGCAAGGAAGACTTGCTTGGGAAAATGTGTCTTAAGTTTTGCATCTATCTTTAAGGGCTACTTGCCACTGATTATTTTTTTAATTCATTTTTTCTCTTTGAAATCTAACAATATATGTGTTATGACAACTGAACTCAACTGTGAGCATTAGGTAGACTGTGATCAGATTGTGCTATGTTGCTTTAGGTCAGGATCTTTCTAGAGGAAACCCCTAAAAGCCATCTTTTTCTTCATAACCCTAGACAAAGAACTGGTGCAGGTCCTTACTGTCTCTCATAGGATTATTATGTTACAGTTTGAATTGAGATCTTAACCTTAGTCCCACAAAGCTCTCTTCCTCCAGTCTGTTTTCATTATTTAGACACTCAGATCTTATTGTGCCATTTGACACATAAAACATATTAGGATTCTTCCATACAGGTCAGCACAGATAAAGTCCACAGTCTTTAATATGGCACTTAAGGACATCCACAATCCAGTCCAAGCTACCTTTATAGACTCATTGTCATTAAGTCTTATTTCTATAATTGGTGTTCTCCTTGATGCTTACTGGGTCTCAGCCACACTCACATCTTTCATGGTTCTTTGCCTGATGTAACTATTGCTAAAAGTCTTCAGATGACACCATCTTGACAACATCTTGCTCAATAGTTTAAATTTTCCTTACTTCAACTCTCCTAACACTCTCTATAAACACTAACTCCTTTACAAAACTTCCAGAAGGCAGGGAGACTATCTCACTTCCCATTAGATTCTCCAGCATACTGCTGTGCATGTTGTAGGTTTTGTTTAATAGTGTGAAAGCTGGATGAGAAAAGGAATCTTACCTCTTGTACTTAGAACAGCACTTGGCATAAAAGTGATCATAAATATTTTTAAATCTCTCACGAGTTGGTAAATTATGGTCTATGGGCTAAATCCTGTTCTATACCCGTATTTATAAAGATTTATTGGCATACAACCACACCCATTCCTTTATATATATTTATATTTTTATGGCTGCTTTTCCTACAACAGCAGAGTTGAGTAGCTGCAATAGAGACTGTGTGGTCCACACAGCCTAAAATAATAACTGATCCCTTATAGGAAAAGTTTGCTGACTGAATATATGAGAATAGTCTGTGCAGCATAGGGATGCTAGATGAGAGGTCAGCACAAAATATTTCTAAAAATATTGAATTTTGTTATTGTTATTCAGTCACTCAGTTGTATCCGACCATTTGTGACCTGTGGGCTGCAGCATGGACTGCTGCACACCAGGCTTCCCTGTCCTTCACCATCTCCCAGAGCTTGCTGAAACTCATGTCCATCGAGTTGGTGATACCATCCAACATCTCATCCTCTGTTGTCTCTTTCTCCTCCTGTCCTCAATCTTTCCCAGCATCAGGATTTTTTCTAATGAGTCATCTCTTTGCATCAGGTAGACAAAGTATTGGAGTTTCGGCTTCAGCATCAGTCCTTCCAGAGAATATTCAGGATTGATTTCCTTTAGGATTGACTGGTTTGATCTCCCTGCAGCCCAAGGGACTCTCAAGAGTCTTCTCCAACACGACAGTTCAAAAGTATCAATTCTTTGGCTCTCAGCCTTCTTTATGGTCCAACTCTCACATCCATATATAATTAGTGGAAAAACCATAGCTTTGACTATATGCACCCTTGTTGGCAAAGTAATGTCTCTGCTTTTTAATATACTGTCTAGGTTGGTCATAGCTTTTCTTCTGAGGAGCAAGCGTCTTTTAATTTCATTGCTGTAGTCACTATCTGCAGTAATTTTGGAGCCCAAGAAAATAAAGCCTGTTACTGTTTCCCCATCTATTTGCCATGAAGTGATGGGACCGGATGCCATGACCTTAGTTTTTTGAATGTTGAGTTTTGAGTCAGCTTTTTCATTCTCCTCTTTCACCTTCATCAAGAGGCTTTTTAGTTGCTCTTTGCTTTCTGCCATAAGGGTGGTGTCATCTGCATATCTGAGGTTATTGATATTTCTCCTGGCAATCTTGATTCTGGCTGTGCTTCATCCAGCTTGGCAATTCACGTGATATACTCTGCATGAAAGTTAAATAAGCAGGGTGACAATATACAGCGTTGACGTACTCCTTTTCCTATTTGGAACCAGTTCATTGTTCCATGTCTAGTTCTAACTATTGATTCTTGATCTACATATAGGTTTCTCAGGAGGCAGGTAAGGTGGTCTGGTATTCCCATCTCTAAGAATTTTCAGTTTATTGTGATCCACACAGTCAAAGGCTTTAGCATAGTTGATGGAGCAGAAGTAGATGTTTTTCTGGAATTCTATTGCTTTTTCTATGACCCAATCTATGTTGGAAATTTGATCTCTGGTTCCTCTGCCTTTTCTAAATCCAGCTTGAACTTCTTTAAGTTCTTGGTTCATGTACCATTGAAGCCTAGCTTTGTCATTTCAAGAGATTATCCTGCCCTCTTTTTCCTTCTACATGAATTTATGCACACACATACACACACACACATATATATGTATATAGTGTGTATGTTTGTCGATATATATTGTAGATATCATTTTGGAAAATGCTCAGAATTATAAATGAAAAATTGCCATACCGTGATCATACAACCCAGTGTTTTACAAATCTCCTGGATAATTTTATCTAATTGATTTTCAGAGTTCAGTCAAGACATTTCAGGTGTGTGTACATATATTCATTACTAGCTGAACAACCAAGAATGACCTGCATATAACTGAAAAATAACAATATTACAATTCCATTAGAAACAGTGGTACTTATTACATGCTAACTTGTGTTTATCATAAAACTCCATCACTTGATGAATATGCAATTAACCTACTTATTCCTACAGAAAACATCTCCTAAGAAATACAGAATATACATATAATTTTTAATCTGATCTTCAGAGGTTTTCTGTGAGAGAAAATAATTTTTCCCCAATAAGGTATATTATTGGAAACACAACTGTATGTAGCCAATTCGCTACATCATCTGATTTATTTTAATTAGAGGTTAGCTGCTGAATGTGATTACAGTTATAATTATTACAATACCAGTCATCCACATTTCCATTAGCATTCCACTTGATAGTTAGCAATAAGCAGAAATAAAATATTAGGACTTTTAAGAGAAGAGATTACTAATTAGTACAATTCTCCACTGGCACAAGATAATTATTAATTATGATCATCATGGTAATTATTCACCAAGCTAAATTTCACTGGGCTACCTGTGTGCAGATTCTCTCTGCACTGCATTCTAACATCAGCAGCATCCTCATCTGCTCTGGAAATCCTGAAGCAATGTTTGTATTAAATACACAGTTGACTGCACACCAAATGAAAAGACAACTGTGAAGGTGCAGGATGGATCTCCATTTCATTAAAGGATCCCTTCTCTTTGTAGGGCACTGCAAGGGGAGTTTGTAACAATACATACCTTAAGAAAGGTACTCTGTTGACATGTATGTTTTCTGATTACACAGGATAAAATCAAACCCAAACTAGCCCTCTCAGCGACAGCTCTCTTGTTCTTCTGAAATTGCCATTCATATCCACACTGACACTCTGGTAAAGAGAAGAAAACCAACAAATACAATTTGAAGATTGTTGATCACTGAAGGACAATTACTATGCATTTAAGTTATAAAAATATCTACAGGCTTTAAGTTACCAATGTATAAGGGCATTATTTCACAGTATGTACATTCTTGTACATAAATGCCTTTATATAAAATCACCATATTCTGCTTCAGATTTTCTATTCAAAGTGAAGGAAGTTTGAGAAAGTTCAAAGTAAATAAATACCAAATAGGACTTTGGAAGAAAGAGAGTGTGTTGGAGTAGTCAGCTCTGGCCTAGGATTCAGAAAAAAAGCCGATACTAGTCTTGACTGTGAACTTACATGGTTACTTTCTTAAGGCAAGTCATTGAACTTCTCAAAGCCTCAGTTCAGTTCAGTTCAGTCGCTCAGTTGTGTCCGACTCTTTGCGACTCCATGAATTGCAGCACGCAAGGCCTCCCTGTCCATCACCAACTCCTGGAGTTCACTCAAACTCATGTCCATCTAGTCAGTGATGCCATCCAGCCATCTCATCCTCTGTCATCCCCTTCTCCTCCTGCCCCCAATCCCTCCCAGCATCAGAGTCTTTTCCAATGAGACAACTCTTCGCATGAGGTGGCCAAAGTACTGGAGTTTCAGCTTTAGTATCATTCCTTCCAAAGAACACCCAGGACTGATCTCCTTTAGAATGGACTGGTTGGATCTCCTTGCAGTCCAAGGGACTCTCAAGAGTCTTCTCCAACACCACAGTTCAAAAGCATCAATTCGTTGGCACTCAGCTTTCTTCTCAAAACCTCAGTTTGTTTATTTACACCTGGGGATGATGTCTCTACCACCTTAGTTGGAGGCTGGTAGTACAGTCAAATGAAATTGTATATGAAATAATATTTATAAGTTGTGAAGTATTCCACACATATAAGGCAACTTTAAAAATTCAAAGGAACCACACTGAATTATACTTTTGAATATTTCTTTAAAAAAATAATTTGAGTGTTATATTTCACCAAGTTTGTATTTTTACTCAGAAGATGGAAGGAAAAGGCTGAAATTGACAGAAATGAGATTTAGGTAATAAGGTCGAGTTTCTTCTCTCTTTGGTTGGGAAAATGTTGCAATAAATTACAAAAACAAGGTTTTATTCCTCCTTTTATTTTTTTGGAGGTGGGTGGCATATTTAAATGGAAAAGCATACAGCTGATGTTTTGGAAATGAAGAATAGATGGGCCACACTGTGCCATGGCACAGGGGAAAGAGCAAAACACTGAGAACCTGTTCAGACACAAACTGAACTGATGTGCACTTGGCATGAGGACGCACTTCCCTGCTGTGGTTGCCTCTTTGTGGCTGCACCAATCAGCGTCTTGCTGATTTCTAAACGTGGGAAAAATAAAGTAAATTCCAAATGACTTTTTTCATTACCATTCGTGTTTGCTGCCAGTGCTTGCCTCCATGCTTGAAAACAGGAGCAAAGATTTGTCTTTTGGAAGAGCTCTATTTCTCATGTTTAAATAGCTGCTGCCCTAAAGAGGACTGAGAGGAGGTAGGGGGTGGCCGGGATGCAATCCAGGAAGGGACACACTTGCTTAATAAAGAAAAAAAAAAAAAGTTTAGAATAAAAAAGAAACCAACTTGGCATTTGTTACTGCTTACTTATATTTCTTGAGTTGGATTAGAAAAAAGGCAGACAGATAATGGCTCAAATCGTCTTTGGGCATTTATCATTTTAAGTGTTTGGAAAGCCCAGCTTTGTGTAAATATCAGTGCTTCAAAGATTTAGGGCTGTAATAGTCATTTTCTTGGTAATTTAATTCTGTTATAACTTAAAAATATATACATCTATTCTAGGCAAAATTTCTGAAATGTCTGTCAGGAAGAAAATGCTATAGTATATGAATTTTTTGCCCTATGAACTGATTATTTTTAGCAGCTTTTATAAGCATAATAACAGTAATTTTAGCAGTTAATTTACCTAAAATCATTTTATTCCAAAACCTGAAAGCCCCCCAAATAAAAGGGTTCTCTTTGTCTAAAAAGTTAAAACAAATGTTTCCAGTTAGTTTTAAGTGGAAAAATTAGGGTTTCTTAGTGCTCAAATATTTAGTAAGCTCTCAGGGAGGTGTCGGGGGAAGCAATCTGCCTGTCACAGGAGAGGAAAAAAAAATTAAAGAGCAGGATTTTTAAATTGTACCTCTTGACACCAATAAATAACAAGAGAGAGCTAGTACCATTTTTTAACATGCGTGCGTAAAATACAATAAGCAAATGTGACTCATCTGCCAGCCTGATTGCTTTGTTTAGAATTCCACTGTCAGAGGTAAGGTGGGAGCGAGGGGATTTATGTAAATTAGGCTCTTCCAAACTGGAAGAAAGTTGGATTATTATTATTATTTTTTTAAAGGAACTTTTCCAAGTTTAGAAAGTTAGAAGTGTTTTTGTTCCCACATCAGTTCTGAATGAGTGACTTAAAGTTCTCAGAATCAGGTTAAAAATATGATCTAGAAACAAACCATGGCTATGAGTTTTCACAGATTTTTCAAAGCTTCGAAGGCAACTGTGATTTATGCTCTGCTGCTTTCCTGTGTTACTCTGTGTGCAGGGAGTGGATTTTTTGGATGAGATATTTAGTTTCTGGTTTCTTTATGGGATGACTATAATCATTCAGATTAGTCTAAGAAATAAACAGCCATTTGTCTGAAGGTTTTGTAAGGTGATGGCTGCTCCATTGTATTTATATTCACTCAAATTCATAGGAAGGTATAATATAAATTCCTGATCCCTGGAAACTTCTGTCTAGTACCCTAAGATCCTGAGCACCTTGGGGTTTGTTTTAGAGGGTAGCAGGGGCTGGAGTCTGATTCTTTGAAACCTCTGATTCCTTACCCTGCTGTGTCACACTCCATTGATGGGTGCTGGAAAGCTGAATTCAAATTGGTGCTCTGTAACAATTTTGCAGAGAGGGCAATGCTGCAAAATTGACTAAAAATGGGGAGGTATAAGTTTGAATCCACACCAGTAGTGGGGGGTTAGAAAACATGCTTTTCTAGGCAGAATTTTGGTTTTTAGGGGCATTGGCTGGAGGGTGACTGTGGGGATGCTGATCTGTTCATGCATTACTGGAGTCTTTCCTTCTTAATTCCAATCCAGTCTCCAACTGATCTCCAGCTAAGCAGCTTCTGAGGCCTGGACATTTCCTAAGAATTCTTTGGCATTCATAGTGAAGGGGAGAGCGGGAAAAGCAGGGAATAGACCTGCAGAATTCCATTCCCTTCTGGGATAGTGGTTAGCTTAGAGGCCACTTTCTGGGACTGTGGTTCTCAGAATTCATGGAGATCAAGCTCCTGTACCCTTGTGGCTCCAGGAATATCTGCCCATGCGCCTCTTCCTGGAGAAGCTCAGGGACAGGGGATCTCTGTCTGAGGAGGAATGTGTCCATCTCTGCCCCTATAAGGAGACCAAGAACCAGAAAGGCTTGCAGTCTCCATGACTTACCAGCTGGTACTTTATGGGCCTACATTTGTCACTACTTAAAATACTAACAGCCCAAGTGAATTTATATAATAGCAAAATACCAAATCATTAAGTATTTTCCTTGTTATTTAACATGACTTATTATCTTTTTATTATTTTTTAAGCAAGGGAGTGAAATTCAGCCTGGCTAAGCAAGAATGCCCTGTCTAGATGGCTAATCGAACACTAGTTAACATTTTTATCTGTAGCTCTACATGAGTTAACTTTTGGCGAGGAGGTAGAGAGTTAAGACAAACAGCTTTCCAAAGAATGTTAAAGTGGGGGCAATAGTTGATCAGATGGCTACAAGGGCGTGATGTGTCACTGGTACCATGATTGTAGAGGCAAGGATGAAAATGAGATTCATTTTGAAATGGAAAATGTATCTGTAATTAAATGAATTAAAATGCACCTTCAGCCAACTTAAATGGTGCCCCAGCCATTATTCTGTATAATTGTTTAAACCATTATATGTTTTCACTGGTTTTTGACCAGTACTGGGATTAAGTACAAGCTCTACAATTTATAGATTTGTATTGGCTGATTAGTTTTTATAAATCTGAAAATATTTAGAGCAAAATTTTTTAAGGAATGACCAGTACTGGGATTAAGTACAAGCTCTACAATTTATAGATTTGTATTGGCTGATTAGTTTTTATAAATCTGAAAATATTTAGAGCAAAATTTTTGAAAGAAGACTTTAAAGCCAATTATGAAAATGATAAAACAGATTTCTTCCCAATCATTTTTACTTGTCTCCTGAGCACAAAACATCATTTGATGACTGTTTCAAAAGCATTAAGCAGCATTATTCAACAGCTTTGAAGATTTCAAGAAGCAGTGTTTATTACTGAAAGTATCTCAAAAATCTCTGCTCTATAAAGGCAAGTTAGTTGTATTTGGAGAAGGGAAAGGCTACCCACTCCAGTATTCTGGCCTGGAGAATCCCATGGACTGTATCCACTGTGTCCACAGGGTCACAAAGAGTCGGACACAACTGAGCAACTTTCACTTCACTAGTCGTATTTGAAATATCATAAATGTGATTCCAAAGACACCCCATTCTTGTCATCTTCTAATTTATCTATTAAAACTATCATGTTAGTCATTGAATCTCAAAACATGTTCTTTCAAATAATCCTCCCAGGAGCCAATGTGGCCCTGAAGTATATCAAGCCGGAGGAGGGGCACACTCTGCTTTTCATGTTGATATAGCATTGCCACAAAAATGAATCCTTCTTATTCATATCAGAGATCTTATTACAGACAATGAACAATAGTACAGTAAAACTTATGCAATAAATTAAAAGTTTCTGGGGGGTAATGTTCAGGTATAAGATAAAAAATTTAAAGAAACACTATTTAGCCCATTGTATTTCCCATTATATGTAAGGTGCAGAATGCCCCAAATGAGATTTAATTCTCCCTTTTGAATAGTATATGAGTTCATATATTTAATGTACTCATCTTCCCATCTCTCTCCAGGTTTTCGATATTCTGATAACTTGTTCCACTTTTAATATTACTATAGATGTATTATTTACTATAATCATGTCATATCACTTTGAAAACAGATTTGGTATAAACCATAAATAACCTGTATAGCAAAGTTGCTATGTACTTTATGAAATTCATACTGATGAGAAGAACACAAAATTAGTAAATTTGTGTGAGTTATTTTTCTTTTATGTTTTTGTAATTTAAATGCTCTGTGCCAAGAATATTGAAATATAAGCTTCCAAATTTTATGACAACCTTATAACACAAATTATGTATCAATAGAAATTAAGAGATAACTGTCATATTAGGCTTATAATAAAGCAATTCAGAATAACTGATCAAAGAAAGCTCAGCCTTCACTTTTGGGATAAATACCTTGGCCTAGCAATAATACACAGGTAACCTTTTTTTAAGCTTTTAAGCTGAGGAACAAATTCCAACCAGGCTAGATTTCAAGAACTAGAGTTAGGCAGCTATTCTACAGATATCTCTATCTAAAAATGCCTTTTGAAAACATGTGAAGTCCTTATAATATCATAATGTGTTTTGCATGTATGGTGACTAATGTCCTATTTGGTAAATAATCTAACTTTGCAGTGTACCAACTTTCTTTTCAACTTTGTATCCTACCAATTTTATTCATCTGGAATGCATGCTCAAAGACTTGTAAATCTACTGGCACGCACAACAGCAAGAAATAGAGAGCAGATACCAAAGCTCATCTGGAGATGAATAGATTAGGAAATTGGAAAAGTAATGACTTGTGTGAGAAAGATGATGTCACTGCCTCGAGGTACATGCACATCTCTGTGGCGGATGCACTGAAGCAGGCCAGGCTCCTCCCCTTAGTGCATCTCACAGTGCTTAGGGAGGCCACCAAGCCAGGCCCTGATGGGAGACCTTTCAGTCTTGCCTTTTAAAACTACTTTGCCAGTTTGTGTCTGAGCTCCAGTATCATTATTGAAACTTGACCTCAGATGAATATTAAACTCATGCTTCAGCTCCCCCACAATTATTTAAATTGTATCACCTTTATTGGTTGCAATGTGGGAGGGAAAAATCCTTTGACAGAAATTCTCATTTCTTCCTCCTACAGATGTGGCCAAAAATATTATGAATCTTCATTGCTGACACGCTCCTCAGCTTTCCCATCTAGTGTTTCTTAACCTTTAATTTGCATGTGAATTGCCTGGATCTTGTTTGGATGGAGATTTCCATTCGGGATGTCTGAGTGGAGCCTGGGGTTCTGCATTTCTAGCAAGCTCCTAGGTAATGCAAAAGACACTGTGAACCACACTTCAGGTAGCACTTGTCTAGATAATAGTCCATTATAAGTGTCATCTGAGGTCAGTTTGAGATTTTCAATATAAATTATTTTGGAGCAGGTCTAAGGCTTATGGTAAATTTCATTCCACATGATAATGTAATGGTATTAAAATATAAAACATGACTAGCAGTGAAAGGACTTCAATTATAATAGAACTCACCTATGATGTGATAAGAATGTAAAAGAATGAGTAAACTTCAAAATAATTTAACTCTGTCACTCCATGTCCATGTGTCGTAAACCCAAAGATAAATAATTTGTCCTACCGCCATAAAGTTTCAGTTCCTGGCTCAAAATCAGTCTGCCCTACACTACCTTTGTCAGAAATCCTGCTTATTTTCCTAATTCACCTAAAGGTGAATTCCAGTTTCTTGACTTCTCCAAGGATTCTCCCTTCCATTCTACTTCAGCCTCATCCTTCCAGAATGTTTCAATCATCTCATTTTTACCACAATCTCCTACTTTCCTCTCAACCTTATTAGTCCACTGATACCAAAATTCCTTCAATTTAAACTGCCCTGCATTTTCCTACCCCTCACATTTATTGCTCTCACTAATCTCTTGATCTAAAATCACTTCAGATGGTGACTGCAGCCATGAAATTAAAAGATGCTTGCTCCTTGGAAGAAAAGCTATGACAAACCTAGACAGTGTATTAAAAAGCAGAGACATTACTTTGCCAACAAGGGTGCGCATAGTCAAAGCTGTGGTTTTTCCACTAATCATGTATAATTGTGAGAGTTGGACCATAAAGAAGGATGAGCACCGAAGAATTGATGCTTTTGAACTGTGATGTTGGAAAAGACTCTTGAGAGTCTCTTGGGCTGCAGGGAGGTCAAACCAGTCCATCCTAAAGGAAAACAATCCTGAATATTCTCTGGAAGGACTGATGCTGAAGCTGAAACTCCAATACTTTGGCCACCTGATGCAAAGAGATGACTCATTAGAAAAGACCCTGATGCTGGGACAGGTTGAAGGCAAGAGGAAAAGGGGATGACAGAGGATGAGATGGTTGGATGGCATCACCGACTCAGTGGACATAATTTGAGCAAGCTCCGGGAGATGGTGAAGAGCAGGGAAGCCTGGCATTCTGCAGGCCATCGGGTCACAAAGAGTCGGACACAACTGAGCAACTGAACAACAAAAGTGTCTTTATCAAGTTTAATTCAATGGTCTATCATATAATCAGTCTTTTGCCCCTCACTCATTTATTTACCGGTGTGGCAAAACCACAGTGCTGTTTAAGGTAGGCTGAATAATGCTCCTGAGAGATACCCAAGTCCTAATTCCAAAAATCTGTGAATGTCACATTATTAGTGCCAAATAAAGACCTTTAATTTTTTTTTCCCATTATGTGTGTGTCTTGGTGGTTAGAAATAGTTGTTAGTACTTAGAATGGAAATCATTTAACATATAGAACCTTGGATATTCACTCTCTTTTCCCTCTCTTTTTTTATAGTGAAAAATTTCAAAACTACAAAAACGATGAAAAAGAGTACAATCAACCATCACATGTCCTTATGAAGGTTCATCAGCTGTTAATATTTTGCTACATTTGCTTATGTATTCTTTTATCTCTATATATACATTTGTCTCTCTGGAAGTATTATTCCCTGGATCATATGAAAGTCATATACATAACATTTTATACCTACTGTTGTCTGCTATGAATAAGGACATTTATTAACCACAATACTATCATTATACATAAAATTATTGATTCAATAATATTATCCAATATACACCTTTACATAGTTTCCATTTGCCTGAAGAAAAATGTCATTTAAAGCTACTTATTTCTAAAACAGAAGAAATTATTATGATTTGCCTTTAGTCAATTTTAATCGGAACACCATTCACCCCACCATTTTTATTTAGTTGTTTTTTGTGTCATTAACTAAAAGAGTCCAAGTAAGTTGCCTTGTGAAGTGTCCCACACGTATGTTTCCTCATGTTTAGATTCATGTCAGTGTTTTTGGTAAGAACACTGTTTGAGTTCCCTACGTACTTTGTACTGGTTCACAACAGAGATGTAATTTCAAGTTGTCCAGTTATTGGTATTGCTAAGCTTCATCACTTGGTTATGGTAGTGATCACCATATCTCCTTATGTAATGGTACATGTTTACCTTTGTAATTAATAAGTAATCTATGAGATGAGAGTACTCTTCTTGCCAAAAAAAAAAAAAAAAAGCCACGTCTGGAAAGCATTTTGTGTATGCTGTTAAAAAAACTGGCAAACCCTGCAATCAAGAAGTAGTATGATGGCTAGGTGAGTTGAGGAAGAAGTACACTTCCTGATGTTGTATATGCCATTTGTGTCCTGAACTCTTTACCATTTTATTATTTTAAGACTCTTTATGTCCTGGCCAGTCTTGTGGGAATTCAGTCTCTGGGAATACAGTTAGGGAAATCTGAAAGGCAAGACATCATGGTGTCCCCTTGACTTTCAGAGACATCTGTGCTGTATCTCTTGAGTTTAGAACCAAACCACAATTCTCTCATGCCTCAGTCATCTTGGGTTAACAAGCAACTTGTAATGAGGTGTTACAAAAAGTTGCACTTTAATCAGTGCCAACAGAGCCAGAGAGTTTAGTGTACAGAAGAAAATGATATAGTTTATCTTATTCTACAGAGATTGGAAAGCTGGATTTTAGAAATTAACTATTTTTTAGAAAAAAGTATAACAATATTATAGGAAGCAAAATAAGTCACTCATAGTTATATTATCTACTTTCAGAAACACTAATGTTCTTTTGTACTAAGAAATCTCACCATTAAGGAGATACATTTGGAGTCAGAAGATCTGACTGTGTGATAGTGAGCAATTGCTGGGTGTTTAATTTTTTATTTTTTTGTCCAGGAAATAAATAATGATGGTATATTACAGGGTTGTTATTAAAATTAGATGAGACAATTAAATGTGCTTGACAAGCATAGCACAATGCTTGAGTATGTGCTGGTAAGTGTCCAGTGAATAGTTTTCACTATTATTACAGTTTGTGTTATGTAAAAATATGCCCATTTTTGTAAAACTGGACACATAGTAGAGATAAAGTTTTGAGAGGAACTGAACTTTTTCCTGTTTCAGATATAGGCTTATGTTTGGTTGTCATAAACAGTAAATAACATAAGCAGAACAGTAAATTTGGCATTTTTCTTGCCTCAATTTGGCTTATTAAATACATAATGATTATTTTAAGAACAAATTTCAGAACAAACCTGCATTATAGAGTGTTAATTGCTTAGTTGTGTCTGACTGTGACCCCATGGATTATAGCCCATCAGGCTCCTCTGTCCTTAGAATCTCCAGGCAAGAATGCTGGCGAGGGTTGCCATTTCCTCTTCCAGGGGATCTTCCTGACTCAGGGACTGAACCCAGATCTCCTGCATTTCTGTCAGATTCTTTACTGTCTGAGCTACCAGGGAGGCCTGCATTATAGTTTTCCTAATTTACACATGGCCACACACACCATTCTATGTCTTCACATTTACAGTGAGATTACTAATGGCTTTTTTAATTTTTTCTACATCTATGGAAATATCAGGAGGGCTAATTTTGTTTTAGATAAAAGCTATTAAGAGTTTCTATAAGATGGCGGAAGAATAGGACAGGGAGACCATTCCCCCACCACAAATACATTGAAAGATCATTTGAAGGCTGAGAAAATACCATAAAACAAGTTTTGAACGCTGGCAGAGGACACCAGGCACCCAGAAAGGCAGCCCATTATCTTCGAAAGAGGTAGGACAAAATATAAAAGATAAAAAAAGAGACAAAAAGAGTTAGGGACAGATACCCATCCTGGGGAGGGAGTAGTAAAAGAGAAGTTTCCAAGCACCAGGAAACCCTCTCGCCAGTGGGTCTGTGGGGAGTTTTGGAATCTCAGAGAGCAACATAACCAGGAGAAAAAATAAATAAATAAAACCCAGAGATTACTGATCGTACTGCCACTCCCAGTGGAGAAGTAGCCCAGACACTCCGGGCTGCATTGCTTAGGGTAAGGACCAGGCCTGAATGCCCTGAGGGCAATATGAGGGAGCTAACGTGAGATAGCAACCCAAGCCATGGGATAGCCAGAGAGAGAGAGAGAGAGAAGGAAAGAGAGAGAACTTTCCTGGAAAAGCTCTAACATAAGGCACTGCTGGGCTGCTCACAGAACAAAGGACTGAGCAAATACTAGAGGAGAGCTAGCCAGCAGCGGACTGGCTCATCCCCTGCTGGAGGACAGGAGGCAGGCAGGGGACAGCTAGAGCCAGAAGGCAAGGGGCAACCTTGGCCCCAGAGATGGCATCCTCTACCAAAATGTTAGCAGGCTCCCAGTTGCTAACCAAGTCTTCCTGGGATTCTGGACGGTTGACATCTGCCAGGAGGGTTGCAGCCAGAGATCAGCTCCCCAGAGGACACACATGACATACCTGAGATGGCACTTCTGCTGTGCACCCAGGAAACTGAGCAGCTGGAACGGGGGAGGTGATAAGATGCGCCGTCCCACCTGGGGAGTGTGTGCTCACCATGCACCTGGTCACCTGAGCTGCTTGACCTGGGAAGGGCACAAAACACAGGCCCAACCGAGTCTGTGCCTTTGTGGAGTACCCAAGAACCTGAACCTGAGTGGCTTAGACCTGTGAAGTGCATGCAACATAGGGCCCACCTTAGACAGTTCCCCTGCAGAGCAACATGGAGCCTGAGCAGTGTAGACTGGGAAAGCACACACACCGTGAGCGTGGGCAAATCCAGTGTGGCCCAGACACTGCGAGCACTCCCCACACACACTCCCCACACACACCAGTGATATTTGCTTGCAGTGTTCCTCCCTCCCTACAGCACAATTGAACAAGTGAGCCTAAATAAATGACCACCTTCGCCCCCTTGTGTCAGGGAGGAATTTAGATACTGAAGAGACTTGCAAACAGAGGAAGCCAAATTAAACAAAGAAGAGGGAACCGCTTTGGAAGTGACAGGTGCAATAGATTAAAACACTGTGGTTAGCATTGGCTACATTGGAAGGGACCTATAGACGTTGAGAAGAAGTATAAGCTGGAACAGGGAACTATCTGAAACTGAACTAACCCCACACTGCCCTCAATAGCTCCAGAGAAATTCCTAGATATATTTTACTATTATTATTTTTTTATTTTTTTTAATTTGTAAGTTCTTTATTACCCCTTGAATTTTCATTTTTAAAACCTATTATTACCTTGCAAAAAAGACCCTATTTTTAAAGCAAATTTCATATATAAACACTGGACTGGAAGAAACACAAATTAGAATTAAGATTGCTGGGAGAAATATCGATAACCTCAGATATGCAGATGACACCACCCTTATGGCAGAAAGTGAAGAGGAACTCAAAAGCCTCTTGATGAAAGTGAAAGTGGAGAGTGAAAAAGTTGTCTTAAAGCTCAACATTCAGAAAACGAAGGTCATGGCATCTGGTCCCACCACTTCATGGGAAATAGATGGGGAAACAGTGGAAACAGTGTCAGACTTTATTTTTCTGGGCTCCAAAATCACTACAGATGGTGACTGCAGCCATGAAATTAAAAGACGCTTACTCCTTGGAAGGAAAGTTATGACCAACCTAGATAGCCTATTGAAAAGTAGAGACATTACTTTGCCAACAAAGGCCCGTCTAGTCAAGGCTATGGTTTTTCCTGTGGTCATGTATGGATGTGAGAGTTGGACTGTGAAAAAGGCTGAGCGCGGAAGAATTGATGCTTTTGAAGTGTGGTGTTGGAGAAGACTCTTGAGAGTCCCTTGGACTGCAAGGAGATCCAACCAGTCCATTCTGAAGGAGATCAGCCCTGGGATTTCTTTGGAAGGAATGATGCTAAAGCTGAAACTCCAGTACTTTGGCCACCTCATGCGAAAAGTTGACTCATTGGAAGGGACTCTGATGCTGGGAGGGATTGGGGGCAGGAGGAGAAGGGGACGACAGAGGATGAGATGGCTGGATGGCATCACTGACTCGATGGACGTGAGTCTGGGTGAACTCCAGGAGTTGGTGATGGACAGGGAGGCCTGGTGTGCTGCGATTCATGGGGTTGCAAAGAATCAGACACAACTGAGCGACTGATCTGATCTGATCTGATCATATATATATATATATATATTTATAACTTTTACAATTTTTTTTAATATTGTATTTTTGAGAGTCTAACCTCTACTCTAGATTTATAATCTTTGCTTTTTGGTATTTGCTATCAAGTCTGTACCTTTAAGAATCCAATCTTCAGTACGCATTTTTACTTAGGTGTGTGATTACTGGCTTGATTGCTCTCTCCCCTATTAAATCTCCTTTTTCTCCCCCAGGTCACCTCTGTCTCCTCCCTCTGCCTTCTCTTCTCTACTTACCTCTGTGAATCTCTTTGGGTGTACTGGGCTGTGGAGAACACCTAGGGAACTGATCACAGGCTAGATTGGTCTCTCTCCTTTTAACTCCCCTTCCTCTTCCCCTGGTCACTTCTATCTCCTTCCTCCTTCTTTTCTTCTCTATGGAACTCCATGAACCTCTCTGAGTGTTCCAGACTGTGGAGAGCAAATAGGGAATTGATTGATGGCTAGATTGCTCTCTCCCCTTTTGATTCCCCCTCTTTTCCTCCTGGTCACCTCTATCTCCCTCCTCCCTCTTCTCTTCTCCATGTAACTTTGTGAACCTCTCTGGGTGTCCCCTACTGTGGAGAATCTTTTCACCATTAACCTAGATGTTTTATCATTGGTGCTGTATGGATGGAGAAGTCTTGAGGCTACTGTAAGAGTAAGACTGAAAGCTAGAGGCAGGAGGCTTAAATCCAAAAGTTGAGAACACCATGGCACACCAGAAAACTCCTAACTCAAGGGAACATTAATCGACAAGAGCTCATCCAAAAGCCTCCATACCTACACTGAAACCAAGCTCCACCCAAGAGCCAACAAGTATCAGAGCAAGACATACCAAGCTAATTCTCCAACAACGCGGGAACATAACCCTGAGCACAAAAATACAGGTGGCCAAAAGTCACACCAAACTCATAGATGCCTCAAAACTCACTACTGGACACTTCATTGCACTCCAGAGAGGAGAGATCCAGCTCCACCCACCAGAACACTGACGCGAGCTTCCCTAACCAGGAAGCCTTTACAAGCCACTCATCCAACACCCCACCCACACGGAAGAACATCCACAATAAAAAGGAACCACAAACTTCCAGCGTACAGAAAGGCCACCCCAAACTCAGCAACCTAAACAAGATAAAAAGGCAGAGAAATATTCACCAGGTAAAGGAACATGATAAAAGCCCACCAAACCAAACAAAAGAGGAGGGGATAGGGAGTCTACCTGAGAAGAATTCAGAATAATGATAGTAAAAATGATCCAAAATCTTGAAAACAAAATGGATTTACAGATAACTAGACTGGAGACAAGGATTGAGAAGATGCAAGAAAAGTTTAACAAGGACCTAGAAGAGATAAAAGATAGTCAATCAGTAATGAATAATGCAATAACTGAGATCAAAAGCACTCTGGAGAGAATCAACAGTAGAATAACTGAGGCAGAAGTTAGGATAAGTGAGGTGGAAGATAGAATGGCGGAAATAAATGAAGCAGGGAGGTAAAAAGAAAAAAAGAATTAAAAGAAATGAGGACAACCTCAGAGACCTCTGGGACAATGTTAAATGCCCCAACATTTGAATCATAGGAGTCCAAGAAGAAGACAAAAAGAAAGGCCATGAGAAAATACTTGAGATAATAGTTGAAAACTTCCCTAAAATGGGGAAGGAAATAGCCACCCAAGTCCAAGAAACCCAGAGAGTCCCAAACAGGATAAACCTAAGGCGAAACATCCCAAGACACATATTAATCAAATTAACAAAGATCAAACACAAAGAACAAATATTAAAAACAGCAAGGGAAAAACAAATAACTCACAAGGGGGTCCCCATAAAGATAACAGCTCTTTCAATAGAAACTCTTCAAGCCAAAAGGGAATGGCAGGACATACTTAAAGTGATGAAAGGGGAAAACCTACAACCCACATTACTGTATCCAGCAAGAATCTCATTCAAATATGAAGGAGAAATCAAAAGCTTTACAGACAAGCAGAAGCTCAGAGAATTCACCACCACCAAACCAGCTCTTCCACAAATGCTAAAAGATCTTCTCTAGATAGGAAACACAGAGAAGGTTTATAAACTCAAACCCAAAACAACAAAGTAAATGACAATGGGATCATACTTATCAATAATTACCTTAAATGTAAATGGGTTGAATGCCCCAGCCAAAATACAAAGACTGGCTGAATGGATACAAAAACAAGACCACTATATATGCTGTCTACAAGAGACCCACCTCAAACCTAGGGACACATACAGACTGAAAGTGAAGGGCTGCAAAAGGATATTTCATGCAAGTGGAGACCAAAAGAAAGCAGGAGTAGCAATACTTGTATCAGATAAAATAGACTTTGAAATAAAGGCTGTGAAAAGAGACAAAGAAGGACACTACATAATGATCAAAGGATCAATCCAAGAAGAAGATATAACAATTATAAATATATATGGACCCAACATAGGAGCACTACAATATGTAAGGCAAATGCTAACAAGTATGAAAGGGGAAATTAACAGTAACGCAATAATAGTGGAAGACTTTAACACCCCACTCACACCTAAGGATTCAGCTAAACAGAAAAATTAGCAAGGAAATACAAACTTTATATGATACAATGGACCAGTTAGATCTAGTTGATATTTTTGGACATTTCACCCTAAAACAATGAATTTCACCTTTTTCTCAAGTGCACACGGAACCTTCTCCAGCATAGATCACATCCTAGGCCATAAATCTAGCTTTGGTAAATTCAAAAAAAAATTTAAATCATCTCAAGCATCTTTTCTGATCACAATGTGGTAAGATTACATATCAACTACAGGGGGAAAAAAAACAACTATTAAAAATACAAACATATGGAGGCTAAACAAAACATTTCTGAAAAACCAACAAATCACAGAAGAAATCAAAAAAGATATCAAAATATGCATAGAAATGAATGAAAATGAAAACACAACAACCCAAAACCTATGGGATTCAGTAAAAGCAGTGCTAAGGGGAAGGTTCATAGCAATGTAAGCCTACCTCAAGGAAAAGGAGAGAAATCAAATAAATAGCCTAACTTTACACCTAAAGCAACTAGAAAAAGAAGAAATGAAGTACCCCAGGGTTAGTAGAAGGAAAGAAATCATAAAAATTAGGGCAGAAATAAATGAAAAAGAAACAAAGGAGACCATAGCCAAAATCAACAAAGCTAAAAGCTGGTTCTATAAGAAGATAAATAAAATAGACAAGCCAATTAGCCAGACTCATCAAGAAAAAAGGGAGAAGAATCAAAGCTATGAAATTAGAAATGAAATGGAGAAAGCACAACAGACAACACAGACATACAAAGGATCATAAGAGACTGCTATCAGCAACTATATGCCAATAAAATCGACAATTTGGAGGAAATGGACAAATTCTTAGAAAAGTGTAACTTTCCAAAACTGAACCAGGAAGAAATAGAAAATCTTAACAGACCCATCACAAGCACAGAATGAAACTGTAATCAGAAATCTTCCAACAAACAAAAGCCCAGAACCAGATGGATTCACAGCTGAATTCTACCAAAAATTTAGAGAAGAGCTAACACCTATCCTACTCAAATTCTTCCAGAAAATTGCAGACATAGGTAAACTTCCAAACTCATTCTATGAGGCCACCATCACCCTAATACAAAACCTGACAAAGATGCCACAAAAAAAGAAAACTACAGGCCAGTATCACTGATGAACATAGATGCAAAAATCCTTAACAAAATTCTAGCAAACAGAATCCGACAACATATTAAAAAGATCATACATCATGACCAAGTGGGCTTTATCCCAGGGATGCAAGGATTCTTCAGTATTTGCAAATCAATCAATGTGATACACCACATTAATAGACTGAAAGATAAAAACCATATGATTATCTCAATAGATACAGAGAAAGCCCTTGACAAAATTCAACATGCATTTAGATAAAAACCCTCCAGAAAGCAGGCATAGAAGGAACATACCTCAGCCAATCTGATCACACGGACCACAGCCTTGTCTAACTCAATGAAACTAAGTCATGCCGTGTGGGGCCACCCAAGATGGGTGGGTCATGGTGGAGAGGTCTGGCAGAATGTGGTCCACTGGAGAAGGGAATGGCAAACCATTTCAGTGTTCTTGTCTTGAGAACCCCATGAACAGTATGAAAAGGCAATATATTAGGATACTGAAAGGGGAACTCCCCGGGTCGGTAGGTGCCCAATATGCTGGAGATCAGTGGAGAAATAACACCAGAAAGCATGAAGGGATGGAGCCAAAGCAAAAACAATACCCAGTTATGGATGTGACTGGTGATAGGAACAAGGTCTGATGCTGTAAAGAGCAACATAATAAAAGCTGTATATTATAAACCCATAGCAAACATTATCCTCAATGGTGAAAAATTGAAAGTATTTCCCCTAAAGTCAGGAACAAGACAAGGATGCCCACTCTCACCACTACTATTCAACATAGTTTTGGAAGTTTTGGCCACAACAATCAGAGCAGAAAAAGAAATAAAAGGAATCCAGGTTGGAAAGAAAACTCTCACTGTTTGCAGATGACATAATCCTCTACATAGAAAGCCCTAAAGACTCCACCAGAAAATTAGTAGAGCTAATCAATGAATATAGTAAAGTTGCAGGATATAAAATTAACACACAGAAATCCCTTGCGTTCCTATACACTAACAATGAGAAAACAGAAAAAGAAATTAAGAAAACAATTCCATTAACCATGGCAACGAAAAGAGTAAAATACTTAGGAACAAATCTACCTAAAGAAACAAAAGACCTATGTATAGAAAACTGTAAAACACTGATGAAAGAAATCAAAGATGACACAAATAGATGGAGAGATATACCATGTTCATGGATCAGCAGAATCAATATAATGAAAATGAGTATACTACCCAAAGCAATCTATAGATTCAATGCAATCCATAGATTCAATGCAATCCCTATCAAACTACCAACAGTATTTTTCAGAGAATTAGAACAAATAATTTCACAATTTGCATGGAAATACAAAAAACCCTCGAATAGCCAAAGCAATCTTGAGAAAGAAGAATGGAACTGGAGGAATCAACCTGCCTGACTTCAGACTATACTACAAAGCTACAGTCATCAAGACAGTATGGTACTGGCATGAAGACAGAAACATAGATCAATGGAACAAAATAGAAAGCCCAAAGATAAATCCACGCACCTATGGACACCTTATTTTTGACAAAGGAGGTAAGAATATACAATGGAGAAAATGCAATGCCTTTAACAAGTGGTGCTTGATAAACTGGTCAACCATTTGTAAAAGAATGAAACTGGAACACTTTCTAACACCATACACAAAAATAAACTCAAAATGGATTAAAGATCTAACTGTAAGACCAGAAACTATAAAACTCCTAGAGGAAAACATAAGCAAAACACTCTCCAACGTAAATCACAGCAGGATCCTCTATGACCCACCTCCCAGAGTAACGGAAATAAGAGCAAAAATAAATGAGACCTAATTAAACTTAAAAGCTTTTGCACAATGAAGAAAACTATAAGTAAGGTGAAAAGAGAGCTTTCAGAATGGGAGAAAATGATAGCAAATGAAGCAACTGACAAAAAATTAATCTCAAAAATATACAAGCAACTCCTGCAGCTCAATTCCAGAAAAATAAGCGACCCAATCAAAAAATGGGCCAAAGAACTAAACAGACATTTATTTAAAGAAGACATACAGATGGCTAACAAACACATGAAAAGATACTCAACATCACTCATTATTGGAGAAATGCAAATCAAAGCCACAGTGAGGTACCACCTCACGCCAGTCAGAATGACTGCTATCAAAAAGTCTATAAACAATAAATGCTGGAGAGAGTGCAGAGAAAAATGGAACCCTCTTACACTGTTGCTGAGAATGCAAACTAGTACAGTCACTATGGAGAACAGTGTGGAGATTCCTTAAAAAACTGGAAATAGAACTGCCATACAACCCACTGCTGGGCATACACACTGAGGAAACCAGAATCGAAAGAAACACATGTACCCCAATGTTCATTGCAGCACTGTTTACAATAGCCAGGACATGGAAGCAAACTAGATGTCCACTGGCAGATGATTGGATAAGAAAGCTGTTGTACATATACACAATGGAAAATTACTCAAGTATTAAAAAGAATGCATTTGAATCAGTTCTAATGAGGTGGATGGAACTGGAACCTATTATACAGAGCAAAGTAAGTCAGAAAGAAAAACACCAATACAGTATATTAATGCATATATATGAAATTTAGAAAGATGGTAACGATGACCCTATATGTGAGACAGCAAAAGAGACACAGATGTAAAGAACAGACTTTTGGACTCTGTGGGAGAAGCTGAGGGTGGGATGATTTGAGAGAATAGCATTGAAACATATATTATCATATGTGAAATAGATTGCCAGTCCAGGTTTGATGCATGAGACAGGGTGCTCAGGGCTGGTGCACTGGGATGACCCTGAGGGAGGGGATGGGGAGGGAGGTTGGAGGGAGGGTCAGGATGGGGAACACATGTACACCCATGGCTGATTCATGTGAATGTGTGGACAAAACCATCACAATATTGTAAAGAAATTAGCCTCCAATTAAAATAAATTAAGGAAAAAGAGTTTCTAAATTTCTAAACAAATAGGAAACTGATATTTCTTTCTTAGAGATGCAAGAAGGAACCAAAACAAAGCCAGACTGTACATTTTAATATCTATGTTCAAAAGAGATTGGTATTTTGGATCCTCTAAATAGTGACTAGCCTTCCAAGCAAAACAATGTTTAGGGACTTTTGACAGGTTAAGAAATTTGTATTCAAAATGACTTAATAGTAAAACATATGAATGCAGGGTGTGTTTTATCTGAGTTGATCTTTTGGAAGTGATTGCATGCTATGCAGATGAGGGGAAAGATACAGGCAGAAGCTTGTGGGGTAGCGTAGCTGTGGCTGTGGATTTAGAGACAAGGAAAGTTGGTCTTTCTTTCACTGGACTCACAGGACTGGGTGAAACAAAGAAACAAGATTTTTTTTTAACTTCCATGTCCTATTCCATGCCCTCCTTTTTGACCTATGCTTAAGGACATCAGTGCATATCTTAATATGCTTAAGATATTAAGCATATTAAGATACAGACATCAAGACTGACATCTCAACATCATTATCTCCAGCAGCAGGCAAAAACCAGATGACTCAGTGATACAGCAGCACCCAGAACAAGCTCAACCTTATCTCCTGATGTCATCAGAAAGTGTCAGAACTCTGTGGTAGTTATTCAATAAAGTAGGCATATTAGGGAAGAAACATATGTGTTACTCTTACTATTATCCTGTGAATCAGTTTCTTACGAAGACATGGATGGTATGATCTGCATGTGTACCTGAATGATGCCAAGAAGGCTGTTGGTCTGAGAGCTCCAGAAACATCCTCTGACTGCTACTGAAATATCCAAATGGTTATGGATGGTGTATTAACATGATTGATAATGATGGTGTTGTGTTTTTTTTTTAATAAGTCTTTTCCTATCATACATGGGATTAATGGAGGAAATTTCATGTGTGGGACATGATAGGATTTTAGACTTTATAACAGTCAGGATCATATTCAAAGGTAGTTGAGAAATTACTGAAGACAGTGATATAGTGACTGCAGGGTGGAGAGTACTTGGAAATCTTGGGTCTAGCTTTGAAAATCTGGTTTTGTTGGTATTGGGTGATTTGGAGCCTTGCTTTATACAGAAAGTTCCCAGGAGGCCAACTAGTAAAATCTGTGACATTATATCATGTAGCTTTTGCTGGATAACAGACCACCCCAAAACTTAAATGCTTAAGACAACAATATCCAATTATTTGACTCATGATTTGTGGGTCAGAAATTTGGCCTGGGCTCCACTGGACAATTCTTCTGCTCTTGGGGCTAGGATCTGTCATATCTATGATTAGCTGCTTCCAGTGATCTTCCAAGAATGAGCAGATACCAATTAGCTGCTGGATTAGCTGAGTCTGTCCACCTGGGAGGTGAACAGGGTCATTAGCTGTGACAGTTAACTCCTCTACATGATTTCTCATCCTCTAGTAGAGTAACACAGGTTTGTTCACAAGGCATGTGGGTAAGTGTCCAGGAGAAGAAGAGAAATGTGAAAGGCTTCTTAAGGTCTGGCTTCAGGCCATCTGTCTTTTACCAGAGAAAATCACAAGATCAGCCCAAATTCATGGGGTGTGAAGCTAGACACCACCTCAAGCCATTGTAAAGATTTTGACGTTGAGAGGGGACCATTGCACCATTGCACCTTGACGTTGAGAGGTGACCATTCACTATCCTGTGAATAGTCTACCAAAATCTCCTTCAGGTGATTGAAGCTTAGTCTGGTTAGGTATCAGATCAAATCAGATCAGTCGCTCAGTTGTGTCCGACTCTTTGCGACCCCATGAATCGCAGCACGCCAGGCCTCCCTGTCCATCTCCAATGCCCGGAGTTCACTGAGACTCACGTCCATCGGGTCAGTGATGCCATCCAGCTATCTCATCCTCTGTCATCCCCTTCTCCTCCTGCCCCCAATTCCTCCCAGCATCAGAGTCTTTTCCAATGAGTCAACTTTTCGCATGAGGTGGCCAAAGTACTAGAGTTTCAGCTTTAGCATCATTCCTTCCAAAGAAATCCCAGGGCTGATCTCCTTCAGAATGGACTGGTTGGATCTCCTTGCAGTCCAAGGGACTCTCAAGAGTCTTCTCCAACACCACACTTCAAAAGCATCAATTCTTCGGTGCTCAGCCTTCTTCACAGTCCAACTCGCACATCCATACATGACCACAGGAAAAACCATAGCCTTGACTAGATGGACCTTTGTTGGCAAAGTAATGTCTCTGCTTTTGAATATGCTATCTAGATTGGTCATAATTTTCCTTCCAAGGAGTGAGCGTCTTTTAATTTCATGGCTGCAGTCACCATCTGTAGTGATTTTGGAGCCCAGAAAAATAAAGTCTGACACTGTTTCCACTGTTTCCCCATCTATTTCCCATGAAGTGGTGGGACCGGATGCCATGATCTTCGTTTTCTGAATGTTGAGCTTTAAGCCAACTTTTTCACTCCCACTTTCACTTTCATCAAGAGGCTTTTGAGTTCCTCTCCACTTTCTGCCATAAGGGTGGTGTCATCTGCATATCTGAGGTTATTGATATTTCTCCCGGCAATCTTGATTCCAGTTTGTGTTTCTTCCAGTCCAGTGTTTCTCATGATGTACTCTGCATATAAGTTAAATAAACAGGGTGACAATATACAGCCTTGACGTACTCCTTTTCCTATTTGGAACCAGTCTGTTGTTCCATGTCCAGTTCTAACTGTTGCTTCCTGACCTGCATACAAATTTCTCAAGAGGCAGATCAGGTGGTCTGGTATTCCCATCTCTTTCAGAATTTTCCACAGTTTACTGTGATCCACACAGTCAAAGGCTTTGGCATAGTCAATAAAGCAAAAATAGATGCTTTTCTGGAACTCTCTTGCTTTCTCCATGATCCAGTGGATGTTGGCAATTTGATCTCTGGTTCCTCTGCCTTTTCTAAAACCAGCTTGAACATCAGGAAGTTCACAGTTCACATATTGCTGAAACCTGGCTTGGAGAATTTTGAGCATTACTTTACTAGCATGTGAGATGAGTGCAATTGTGCAGTAGTTTGAGCATTCTTTGGCATTGCCTTTCTTTGGGATTGGAATGAAAACTGACCTTTTCCAGTCCTGTGGCCACTGCTGAGTTTTCCAAATTTGCTGTCATATTGAGTGACATATTGAGCACTTTCACAGCATCATCTTTCAGGATTTGGAATAGCTCAACTGGAATTCCATCACCTCTACTAGCTTTGTTCGTAGTGATGCTTTCTAAGGCCCACATGACTTCACGTTCCAGGATGTCTGGCTCTAGGTCAGTGATCACACCATCGTGAATATCTGGGTCGTGAAGATCTTTTTTGTACAGTTCTTCTGTGTATTCTTGCCATCTCTTCTTAATATCTTCTGCTTCTGTTAGGTCCATACCATTTCTGTCCTTTATTGAGCTCATCTTTGCATGAAATGTTCCTTTGGTATCTCTGATTTTCTTGAAGAGATCCCTAGTCTTTCCCATTCTGTTGTTTTCCTCTATTTCTTTGCATTGATCGCTGAAGAAGGCTTTCTTATCTCTTCTTGCTATTCTTTGGAACTCTGCATTCAGATGTTTATATCTTTCCTTTTCTCCTTTGCTTTTCACTTCTCTTTTCACAGCTATTTGTAAGGCCTCCCCAGACAGCCATTTTGCTTTTTTGCATTTCTTTTCCATGGGAATGGTCTTGATCCCTGTCTCCTGTACAATGTCACGAACCTCATTCCATAGTTCATCAGGCACTCCATCTGTCAGATCTAGGCCCTTAAATCTATTTCTCACTTCCACTGTATAATCATAAGGGATTTGATTTAGGTCATACCTGAATGGGCTAGAAGGCCACCACCCTTTTGAGCTAACTTTTTTCCAGTGATCTTCCAGGAATGAGGAGATATCAATGGTCCAACATTGATCTGTTACCAAAGCCAAATATGTGTGTAGAAGCCTTGTCCTGTAAGGTAATTTGGCTTAAAGGTAATATGGCTTAGATAGTTGGAGCAATCAAGAGTTTTAAGATAGGTCAGGAAATTTAAAGGGTTAATAACAGTAGTTAAACTGTAGCTGAAGCCACCTAGTATATTTGGCCAGTGGAGGTGAGTTAGGCCAGTTGGAATATATTTAGAAATGAATTAGACTGGATATTGCCCTGCATGATTCTCTCTTGAATCTGTATGAAATGCTTCTTGCTCATTTTTTTTTAAATATTTAATTTTGCCTGTAAGATAACTAAAATAAATAGCAGCAAAGTGTAATATTTTGAAATAATCCCATAGTTTTCAAGTGCTCTTGAAGTAGAAAGCCACAGGGTTCTATGTGCTTTTCTCCACTGATTTAACACTTGTGTATGCTGCCTAGAATGGTTCTCTTTAATTGATACTTGGCTTGATATCCTTTTAAATTATTAAAGATTGGAGACACTCATTAAATGAGAGATTAAAAGACATGGTAGACACAGCTAATTATTAAAGGCCCGAGAAGGGACACAAAATGCAGTTTAACTAAGACTTTAATGGATTATAAAAGTAAATGAATGGTTTAGTGATAAACCAGTTGGAGTTAATCAATTGAACAAAACTATAGGGAAGCTATTTGAGTCTAGATTTGAAGGGTTTATAAGTAATCATAGTTAGAGACTTACAGCTGTTCCCTATTTCTTTAATTTTAGAAATTTTTGCTGCTAATTGGTCAGGAAATTGGGTCCAAGCTCATCATCCAAGTTAAAGATGACTAGAGGAAGGCAGCTTATGTGTCTTTGTGGGAAGGTTTGCATTGCTAAACATTAGCAAGTCAGAGTGGAGTGAATTCTTTCGTGGCACATTGTGATTTAAACTCTGTCATGAATCTCCGTAGAGGCAAAGCTCTAAGGAGGCATGTTTTTTACTTCCTTACTTCTGAACTTTTCAACCTCTCAACTGCTCCTTTAACTTCCAGATCATGGGCAGTGTATTATTTTTGCCTGTTTACTAAGAGGGAACGTTGATTGTTGACATAGCCACTGCTCGCCAGTGAGATTAGTAACACGATGCGGAGATTTTCACCACTTAAAAGTCATTGGTTCAACATGGCTCAGATAGGTAATGACTTAAAGTTATTCTGACTTGACAGCTGTTTAGAGGCTCATTTGAAGAGAACTCTTTCTTGGTTCGCCTCCAGACAGGGGACATGTTGCTGCTGGGGATTGCAAAATGTCATCTCTGTTGGAATCTTACTGAGCAGTAAGGCTCAGTGTTGAGTCATCATCATGAAGGCTAAAATAACATGTTCCCTAGAATCAGGAACATTTGCCTGGATTTTGTGTAAAGGTTTTGAGCCCTGTAGAAAAATAATATCAAGTTAGTTTTTCCCCAGAGTCAAACTCACTCTACTCACAAGTTTAATACCATTAACTAGTTTAAGACACCAGGGCAACTTTTAACACAATGCTAACAATCAGTGAAAGCTTCAGACAAGATGTGTTTAATGTCCCTTTCATGGCCTGTCAACAATTAGCCACATCTACCATGCTTTCTAATCACTTATTTAATGAACATCTCCGATTAGAAATAAGTGTCTGCCAGCCACTTAAGCAGTGATTTAGGCACTAGAGAAGGTATGGTTCAGAGGGTTTTAAATCACAGAGGACTCAGTCATTTCCAGCTTTACAAAATTCATGTTGAAAAGGCTTATAGTTCAAACATAACAAGCCAAGCAGATTGCAGAGGAAAGTGTGAGAGTACAGTGGGATGCAATTAAGGAAATGGAATATGACACATTGGTTCATAATAAAACTTGGTTTAAAAACCACGTGGATTGAAAGTGGTTGTGACAGGAGGACACATTCTAACTGCAGGTTTTCACGTTGTTGAGCAGAGCTCTTCTTCTAGTTGTGTGCCTGAATCTACATTAGGGACTGTAAGAATACTTTTTCTGACATAACCTTTCTTTTCTCTGTTCAGTGATTGTCATTATATCCAATGTATGCCTATTGTAAGAAATGTAATAAAATTTCTGGTTTGATATTAAACTTGGTGTGATGTTGATGCAAAGTATGCAAAGATTTTCATCTGTGGTGTCCACTTCTTGTGTGTGGTCTTTCCAAATGATAATTGTCAGATCTGTTATCATGTGTGGCCTCCCAGATGGCACTAGTGTAAAGAACCTGCCTGCCAATGCAGGAATCATGAGATGCGGGTTCAATCCCTGGGTCAGGAAGATCCCCTGGAGGAGGGCATTGCAACCCACTCCATCGTTCTTGCCTGGAGAATCTCAATGGATGGAGGAGCCTGGCAGCCTACAGTCCAACGAGTCGCCAAGAGTCAGACACGGCTGAAGCAACTTAGCAAGTACACAGGCATCTGCTTCTGTATCTCTGTATCTTAGCTTCGCAGCTAACCTGCACTTCCTTTGAAGGCAGCGCTCATTTCTTTCCTTCCATTTTACCTTCTCAAACTGCTGTAGACCATGCTGAGTGTGAGGTCAGTGGCTAATGAATGCACTTTTAAAGTCATTCTTGAGCTCCTGGGAATGTAATGCCATGTTTTATTGCTGTTTGTCATGGAGTCCACAGTGTAAGGCAGGAAGAAGAGACTGTGGTTCTTCTCACTCCCACCCATCCTGTGGACCCACAGCTTAAGTATAGGAAGCACATGCCACGGTGATTCCCACTGTGCCATGTTTTTTGTAGGCTTGTCTTTCTTGTGATTATGAGTCTTTACAATGATATTCTGTGTGCTAAGCATTATGCAAAATGAGTGCTTTAGACAGACTCATGGTGAAGCCAAAGGAGCAGGGAGATAGAGGCCTAAATCTACAGTCCACATTACTGTTCCTTAGGGAGCCAGGTGGACGAAACAAAGCAGAGAATTGCTCTACCTGTGTTGCAGCAGGGGTTCTGTGCTGGACTGAAATATGCAGCTTGATATACTTTGAAGCCATCCTGATCTTCTTACCCAGTGTTGGTTGATTTATTTTTGTGTTTTCTGTATTGACAGCATGTGCTTTCAGTTTTATTTTCTCTAGACTTCTATTCATCCTTCAAAACTTTTAAATACCTTTCTCTAGTGCTATTCAACAGTTGTTTATTTATTTGTGTTCTGATTAGACTTTGGTTTCACCTTTATTATTGCATATATGACATTGAATTACAAATGTGTGTTTTTTTGTTCCTTCTGCTAGTATGAGAACTGTTGGGATGGCAAAGATGCAATCTGCAATCATTGTATCTGTGTGCCCTCTTCCTTCCCAGGGCCAGGTTATGGGCTGTGTAATACCTAATATGCCTTGTTAAATGTACCAAATTTGGGAGAAAATTAGGTTTTATTTAAGAATTTCAAAGGGAATATGGTTTGGTACTGACATCAGAATTGAATTAATAATCTAGAATTGAAAATAATCTAGCAATTCATGAAAGTTTTTAATGTATATCTTGCAGATCAAACTGATATAATATGCAAAATGCCTCTAAATGTGACAGTACTCTAATAAACTTCACTTGAAAATGATAACATTAATGTCAGTTTTTAAGATGGTTGAGGAATAATAAAAATTCTAGTAGACTTGTTGAAGATGATGGTTTAAAAGCTATTCAAATGGTAAATTTATTGTAATATCATTTTGGAGGGCAAATAACTAAACCAATTAAGAATATTCTTGGTAGAATGGACAGGAGACTGATATTTAGGAAAAAGCCCAGGAAATGGGATGTTTCGATTATCATCATTTACTCTTAAGTTGATAACATTATATACTTTGTTAGAAGAGCAATGTGTGGAATAGACATGCTTGATTTCCTTAAGTCTGAGTTACTTGTTATTCATTAAGTGGCTTTGGTATGTTAATGAATTGTTGCTACTCAAAGAGTGGTCTCCTGGACCATCAGCTTTTCTGTTACCTGGAAGCTCCTTGGAATTGCCTCTATCACAGACCTTTGCAACAGTAACTTGTTTTCACAGTCATTCTAGGTGATTCCCACACACATTAAAACTGAGTAATGCTTATCTTAATGTATGCCATTAAAGTATTCATGGTGTTAGGTAAGATTAAGATCATTTGAAAAAATAATCAACTTCTGTTTTTCCAAGAAAGAAGACATACATATTTAACACAATAATTTTCTTGATGCCTTTTACAGGGAGAGCAGTTTTTTTTTTTCTTTCTTTCTGAGAATCAGTTTATATCCTCTGAATTTATTGTGCAGTGACAGAGAAGCAGTGAAAAACAAAAATAAGAGGAATGCCCAATAGTCCAATTAAAATAGTAATAATTTCTTTCATTCTGTCATGACTTTTTCAATCAAAAGTTTAAAAAAAATAAGGATGTTTAAGGAAGTTTGCTAGCATCTTTAAGTAGTTTAGTCTGTCCAAGTAATATTTACTGAAAGTGAAGTCGCTCAGTCATGTCTGACTCTTTGCGACCTCATGGACTGTAGCCTATGAGGCTCCTCCATCCATGGAATTTTCCAGGCAAGAGAACTGGAGTGGGTTGCCATTTCCTTCTCCAGGGGAACTTCCCGACCCAGGGATTGAACCCGTAAAAGCAGATGCTTTTACCATCTGAGCCACCAGGGAAGCTAATATTTACTGAGCAGGCACCTTAGACTGTTGATGTTCATAGAAGATCCTAGTCAAAGGGGTAGAGGTATTCAGTTGTACTGGATCATTGGGGAAATGAAGGAGTTTGATGGTATTCTTGAGTGACGCAGAATGTTGGAACCTGAGTGAATGCTCCATAGTTACATCATGCTTTTCTTCAGTTGTAACTGTTTGGTTCAGATTTTATTTGAATCCTGGGTGGAAGTATCCAAGAGGTTTCCTAGAAATAAACCATGTCAGGCTTTAAAAAAAAAATAAAATGTGGACTCAATATAGGAACCTGGTACAGTCTCTTTTCTTCCTTTTTCTCCTTCAGTTTGCAATTAAAAGAAAAGCAGGATTCCTGTTTGTTGGAGAAACTACCCACGTGATTAATTGGCCCACATCATGAAGTGGGGAGTGATGTTCGGCAATATGATTCTATCAACAGTTAATGAGGGTTAATACAATTGCTCAGGCCAAATATTAAGATATTTGGCTTTCGAATTTTCAAAGAATCAGTCCCATGCTGGTAAGCCTGCTTTATTCTGATGATTGTAAAACTACTTCCATTCCCTGCTGACAGCTCAAACAGCTTTCTCTGGGAAGTTCTCCCTATATATAGTTGTTTCCCTCCCTACCCACCCTTCCTCTCTAAAGTCAATCAAACACATGAAACTCCTGAGGTTCACCCTGCTACTAAAGTCCACAACGAGCCCCATTTAATTGTAATAATGGGGATTTATGTTCCAGCTATTCTGAGTGATGATTTTGATCTACTGGGAAGCAGAGACCCTTTCAGGCAGCAGCGAAATATAAATATCTCACTATGCCCTTTTCTTTCCCCTTTCCTCCCAGGGCCTGGAACATAAGATCAGATCAACCCAGATACTTAGAAACAGTGCTTTCTACTAGCAGTTAATATTTTGTTCATTTTTTTTTTTAAGTAACCTTAATTTTTTTCCTTTCCCTCTTGTTTCACTAGCAGCCTGAGGCATAGAGAAATATAAACCCATCCCAACCCACATCCAGCCTTTTGCTTGTCACGCCTTATGTTTGTATGTTTGACTGTTTGGATATTAATTAAGAGATGTTGATTTCAAAGTGCTTTTTCTTTTTCTTTCAATTTCTCAAATATTTAAACAATTTTTTACACATTAAAAAAAAAATTCCTCTCTCTCTCTGTTTGTAATAAGATTAATTATGTGAGGTGCACCGCTGCTTATCCCCATGAAAGAAAATCTAAAACGAGGGATTTCGGCTTCAAGAAGGCTATTTTGTCCTGTTTCCGATGTTCTAAAGGGATTAATTTACCATATCGTATAGCCCTGGAAGACTGTGATAATTGAAAACATCCATATTCATTGCATGTTCAAAGGGATCTGTCTGACTTTGTAATGTAAAAAGTGCATTTTTAACCTGAACGGGGACCTGCATCTGCCATTGCTTAATCCTATTAGTCCAACAGTTCCAAAGCTTTAGTGTATAATCATTAGCTGGTGTTAATCCTGAGACATGCCTCCAGCTTCAGCCTGTCAGAAGGAATCCCTGCAGGGAAAATGTGGAGGTGCTGATAGCACAACACCAACTAATCTTATCTTAAATGCTAGCAGCAGCCTCTATCTGTGATAGCCAGGGAATTAAAAACAAATTTTTTATGGGTATTGGATACGAAGGGTGTTCCTTATGCCCCCTCCTCCTCCTCTCTCTTCCTCCCTCTCTCTTCCCCTTTGGCAGTGCTTCTCTCCTGCCCTACTTTCCTTACATTCTTTGTTAGGGTGATGCTAGTGATGACAGAACAAGGATGAATGGAGACAGGGTGGCAAAAGAAACCTTTCAGATACTTACTGTTTCAGCAAGTATACTGGAAGCGCCTTGCTAAGTCACTTTGGATACTTGCCAAGTCTTGTATCATTTGTTTTCCTTGACGTCAGAAAGCCAAGCCAATCCTGTGCTTTCTGCTGCCCTGGATTATAATGTAAGATGACAAAAGATGTCTTACAGTCGTTACTTCCTCTCATGGTATGGTCTACTGAGAGTCTGGGTTCTGTGTCCCCAGGTGCTGACAGAAGCTTGCCAGGGAGAGAAGTAAACTGTTGTAGAGTGCTAGCAGGTGATGATTTTATAGGTGGGGAAGAGGGTGATAGGGAGTTGGGAGCTGGAGACAGTGTGAGTTAGGCATTGCTCACGGAGAAGGCAATAGCAACCCACTCCAGTACTTCTGCCTGGAAAATCCCATGGATGGAGGCACCTGGTAGCCTGTAGTCCATGGGGTCGCTAACAGTCGGACACGACTGAGTGACTTCACTTTCACTTTTCACTTTCATGCATTGGAGAAGGAAATGGCAACCCACTCCAGTGTTCTTGCTTGGAGAATCCCAGGGACAGGGGAGCGTTGTGGGCTGCTGTCTATGGGGTCGCACAGAGTCAGACACGACTGAAGTGACTTAGCAGCAGCAGCAGCAGCAACGGAGAAGGCAATGACACCCCACTCCAGTACTCTTGCCTGGAGAATCCCATTGATGGAGGAGCCTGGTGGGCTGCCGTCTATGGGGTCGCACAGAGTCAGACACGACTGAAGCGACCTAGCAGCAGCAGAGGAGGTTTATAAACATGTACCTGAGTAGAGGTGAAAGTTATATATTTCAGATTAGAGTAGAATGTGAGTAAAGAAGACATTCACTTTGGAAGGGGAGATTTTTAGAGAGTGAAAGAGAATATTTAGCCATTTGTGTAATAAACATTAATTTAGCAATTACTATGTACCTGTCACTGGGACTCCAGTGCTGAATGTGGTCCATGCTCTCACAGAACTTAGAGTGGAGTCTAGGTAACATTAGTAAACCAGTGAAGAAAATAAAACTAGGTGTGTAAATAAATGATTACAATCTGTAATAAAATGCTACGATCGTATTGTGATATCTGCCTGGGTGTTAGAAATTCAGCTTGGTCATTCAAGTAAAATGCCTCTAAAGCAGCATATTGGGAATTCTGTGGTCTTCCTTTTCATACAATTTATTAAAGTTTAACTACTCACCTCCCAAGAGCCTGGAAACTGGCAGGGGCTTACATTTTTCCTCTACCTAAGTTTGTTTTTTTGTTTGTTGTTTAGTTGCTAAGTTATGTCCGACTCTTTTGTAGCCCCGTGGGCTGTGGCCCACCAGGTTCCTCTACCCATGGGATTTCCTAGGCAAGTATACTGGAGTGGGTTGTCATTCCCTTCTCCAGGGGAATCATCCCAGCCCAGGGATCAAACCTGTGTCTTCTGCATTGGGAGGTGGTTTTTTAATTGTCTTTTTTTTTAAACCACTGAGCCACCAGAGAGGCCCTCATTTAAGTTTACCCACTATGAATTAAAATTTAAAGGTGTTTATAAATTCAGGCATTTTTGCAATGGCATGAATTTTGGCATAGGATGCAACTGATACTCAAAGAAACGTAATTTTACTTGTGCTAGTATTTCCCATAGTGTCATGGTTCTCATGCTGTTGGTGGTACACAGGGTGAACAAACATTTTATTTTAATATTTATATATCTCCTATTAAAAGCACCTTCTATTTATGACAATGATTTGAACTTTTCCTCCGAAATCCATTTCACTAAAAAACAGTGAATTGTCTTAGAAATATTAAATTAATTATAAATAGGATAGAGGTTGTGAACATATGGCAAATGTCTTAAATTCAGTGCTTGGATAACTTAGTGTTTGAACGACTATACTACAAAACTACTATGGTTTATAATACAGTAAGGATTGGTACCACTTCAGCCATAAGTCTATAAGAAAGAGTAATTTCCTGTGTTGGAGGAATATATAGCTGCCTTGGGCAAGGAACTAATTCATTGATTAGTGTTCATTTGAGTAGGGCTATCAGTTGTGAGCTGTGTTACAAGTTAGTTGCCTAAAAAAGATGGAAGGTAGTAAAAACAAAAAAGCAGATTTCTTGGATGTTTAAATTGAAGGATAACTAAGAAGTAAATATTACTTTTGTTCAACTTTGATCAATTCATTTATCATTTTTAGTTTATGATAGCAAAATACAGCTATGTATTAAATGCATTTTTGCTATAGCTTTTGAAGGAAAAAAAGTTTTTATCTAGCTCCTAAATATCTCCTTTCCACTCACTGAGATTACTGTTTTTAGGACAACTATAAAGTCATAACAGAGCACATTATATAGAATGTCTTCAAAGAAAATTATTACAGCATTTATTTTATCGTCTCCGAGAACATGTAAGAAAAATCACCTGCAATTAGATTTCAGGTGTTCTGTGGACAAGAGACACCAAATTACTAATCTTAATTTTTCACTTTTCATTTCTTCATGGATCATTACTTAGCTACTCCACTGAAAGAGGCTCCCTCCAGTTTATGAAATTAAAAATCTGGAATTAGTTTTATGCAAATGATCAGACAGTCTGCCACTCAAAACTTACGGTGACTGCCAGTGCCTTGCTAGAAACTATGAAAATATAAGGATGAAATGGAATTGGGATCTCCCCTCCAGAAACTTGCTTTTATATGAAAAGCAAAGTGATATATACACATCTGCTTGTTAGAAAGGGGAAAAAGTGTAAAACCAGCAAGTTTGGAGAATGTAATATTGCTGCAGGATGGAGACCTAAGCACTCTATGGCAATGAATGCCAACCCTGATTGCACATCAGAATCACTGAGGGAAGCACTGGGTTTCCCTCTCAGAGACTGGCTTGAGTGGGTTAGGTGGGACTCAGTCAGCACTCGATTTTAAAAGCTCCCTCAATGATTTAATGCACAGCCAGGGATGAGAACCATTGTTATCAATAAGAACTAGGTGGTTTTGAAAATTTTTGTGTAAAGCTTCCTATCTCTGATTAAAAAGAAAATGTCTTGATGGAAGAGCTTTACCTAGATTAGTCTTTTAAAATATCTCACCAGGGACTTCTCTGGTGGTCCAGTAGTTAAGACTCAGTGCTCCCAATGCAGTTTGAAAACTAAGATCCCACATATCGTGCAACATGGCCAAAACATAAAAATAAAACAACTATCAGTTCAGTTCAGTCATGTCCAACTATTTGTGACCCCCACGGACTACAGTACGCTGGGCTTCCCTGTCCATCACCAACTCCCGGAGCTTATTCAAACTCATGTCCATGGAGTCGGTGATGCCATCCAGCCATCTCATCCTCTGTCGTCCCCTTCTCCTCCTGCCTGCGATCTTTCCCAGCATCAGTGTCTTTTCCAGTGAGTCAGTTCTTTGCATCAGGTGGCCAAAGTATTGGAGCTTCAGCTTCAGCATAAGTCCTTCCAGTGAATATTCAGGACCAATTTCCTTCAAGATTGGTTGTATTTCAATAACAATAAGAATAATGAAATAATTTTTAAAAATTCACCAAATTAATATTTCCCTTTGTGACATTGTTTCAAAGTGTATCTTGATAAATTATAGTAATCAAAGACTTAATTCCTAAAGGTACTGCATGTAACCACATTCATTAGCATTTTGACACAGAATTTTTAAAGTATCTCACTTATTTACAAAGATATAGATTTTGTTACCTTAAAGTGTGGATTGATAAGAAAACAAAGTCTTACTGTTTCTTCAAAACTAAAAGTTAACCAATGCCTTTTTTCCATAATTTTATTTATTTTTGTCTGTGTTGGGTTTTCATTGCTATGCAGGCTTTTTCTGTAATTGCAGTGAGCATGTGCTACTCTAGCTGTAGTGTGCTGACTTCTCATTGCAGTGGCTTCTCTTGTTGTGGAGCATGGGCTCTAGGGGCACTTAGGCTTCAGTAGTTGAGGTTTCCGGGCTCTAGTAGCTGTGGCCACCACAGCTCAGTAGCAGGGGCCCATGGGCTTAGTTGCTCTGTGGCTTGTGGGGACTTCCCTGACTAGGGATCGAACCCATGTGCCCTGCAGTAGCAGATGGATTCTTTACCACTAAACCACCAGCAAAGCCTGAACAATGTCATTGAATTTCTTCCAACCCTCCCCCCTTTTTTTCTTCCATATGAAATTCTCAACACTTGACAAAGGTCTTGAGCCTGATTTTCATGGTGGAAAAGCTCCCATGAATAGCTTTGTAACAGGATCTGTCCCCAGACTTGCTCATTGTAATGGTAGACTATTTTGGAAACTGTCTCAAAGTTATCAAATTGGCTTACCTGCTTTCTCTTGGCCCACTTCTATGAAGAGAAACTTAGATGCTGGGAACAAGTGTTGCCAAATGGAGGGACTATGGAAAAGATCTCTTATTTTCTCTTAAGTGCACCTCATTAAGCAGACAGTTTTCTGAGAATGCAGCCTGCAGCATTCTGGAGAAAGTAATGTGATGCTCTTCAGCATCGCCTAGTTTATTCTTGGTTATGCATTTTATTCATCTGTGTAAAACCTGGCTCATTAAAAAAAAAAAATCTTCTAATTTCAACTCTTTAGTGGAATCAAAAGGGCACTCCAGAGACTACCAAATCTAGGCATGACTGTGCATAAGTCATGCAATGCAAGTCTGTTTTTTTTTTTTTTTTTAATTCTGTGAAAAAAAAAAATCCATGAGGAATGAATGAATAAGCAAATAGACAGAAAGGCATCAGGACCACTATATAGACCTTTCCCAACAGGATAACTATTTCATCAGTTAGCCTATGCTTAGCTGGTAGAAGTCAACAGTGGTCCTTTCACCACCTCTTCTATGACTCCCCTCTTAAGGATAAGTGACTGGGGAAGGACTTGCTCTCCCTTTTAAGAAAGGCAGAAAATTTCTTCTTCAGAGGTGTTCTGTGGGGCCAACTAGACTAATATGGGCAGATAAATTTAACTTCTGCTTTTCATGAAAACTTTAATAGCATATCCAGATATTTTTTCCCTTTTCAACTTTGAAACTTAAAAAAAAACAAAAACAAAAAACAGTACAGCCAGCCATCTATGTCCACAGATTCCATATGTGAGGTGTCAGCCAACCATGGATTGAAAACATTCCCCACCAAGTTCTAGAAAGTACTAAGAATCCAAACTTGAACTTTCTGCTTGCCAGCAACTATTTACATAGCATTTACATTCTATTGGGTCTTAAAAGTAATCTAGAGATGATTTGAGGTATAAGAGAGGATGTGCCTAGGTTATATGCAAATATAATACTATTTTATATAAAGGAACTTGAGCACTACCCATTTGTAATTTCTATTGGTGGTTCTGGAACCAATCCCCTGTAGATACTGAGGGACAAAGGATGACCATACATGTGAGTCAGTTAGAGAGTAAAGGAGTGAAAAGTCCCAAGAGCAATTTCCAATCTTATTTTCTTTCCCTAATGTGGCAACCGAGAAGGCTATACTTTCCAGATGAATAATCACAAGGTGGCCCTGGGTATGACAGGCAGAGCCCATCTGTCTGTTTCCTCACCAACCTCATGGATCACATAATGTGCCTGAGAAACATGAAGCCTTTGAGATATTTGTGTTATTGCTACTGCATCATAGCCTAGTTATCCTGACTAACCCTATCAACAGTACTCCACTATTAATCTTGGCTCTTCTCTGCATGAAATAACTCTAATTCTGCATATCCTTTTTTACTTTTTGAAAGTCTCATTAAAAAAACCCACCATCACCACCATTAGCAGTCACCACCTCAATCTCTTTTGAGCTGAGCTTCAGTTTGTTGGAGGAAAGACTGCAAGGAGGCTGGTGGTGAGGGGCAGGGTGGATGGGGGGGGCTCTGCCTGCTTCATGTCCAGGCGAAGCATGTTGCCAATGCCCTTCCTGGGCTTGAAGGAAATAATTGGACTCATTAAGTTGCTTTTCAGTCTTCTTTCCTTTAGTATAAATAACCCTTAGGTTAATTAGACATGGTTTCTTGCCTCAGGAAATTTTTCTGTGTGTGGTTAGTAATGGAGGGAATGATCATAAACTCAGTAATTAAATTTCATCTTACAAATGCTAGAGAATGGCGGACTACCTGTAAGGTGTCTTGAAAAATCAATAGCCCTTGTGAAACTAATATCTTATATCAGTAATTCTGCAAATAGTAGGTTCTAATTGAGATTACTTCTGTGAGAGTGAAAAAATGGTAAGTCCCATGATCTGTCCCAGATCATGGACAGACAGAATAATCATGGGGTCACTGCCCAGTCCTGGCTGCACAGATATCTAGGTTTGTTACAAAAATATGGTCACCTGGGCCTGATTCCAGACCAACTAAGAATCTCTGAATCATTCTAATATCTAATCAGGATCAGGAAACACTTGTAATGTGAACAGAGGAGTAAACTAGAGTCAGGATCTGAATTTTGACCCACTCTGTATAACTTCAGATGAATCATGTAGTCTTTCTCTCTCTCTGGACTTTGGAGTTCTCACCCATATGATAGGAATAATAATGCTATCCCTGCCTATAGTTTTAATACTAAAAAATTAAAATATATGTGGAAGTACTTTCTAAGAAAGTATACTATACAGAAAGACAGAAAATATAATATTTTCATCATTATCAATATGAATTTGTAGACATGACTCAATCCTATTGGTAATCATTTTATTGAAGTAGTAAGACATAAGTTGATTAAGGGAGTATGTTAGTAATTATCCATCTGCATATTCCTGCTCGAGAGAAAGCCAAAAGTCCAAAAGGAATAACTTTGCTGGCCAACAACTTCCCCCTTCTATTCAGATCTCCCATGTTTATAGAAAGAAGAAGTAGGACATTTGGATGTTACAATTCTTTGGCTTCATTCTGGGTATGGTAGAAGTACTGATATTGTCAGAATTGCTGTTAACTTTATGAACTGACTCTTTTTGACTTTGTTGGAGGTCTTTCCTTCTTCAAGGCCTTGGTGCCTCAATCAGGGTGGCCTATTCGATCCTGCACAGAGAAGGGGCAGGATGGGAGTGAAATGCAGAGGGATACTTTCCACTTTGCATTTCCATAACCTGGGTTTGAATCTCAACTCTAGTTACATGACCTTGGGAATCTTTGGGACCCTCTTGAGCTTATTAAATCTTCATGGAGTTGCTACTACTACTAGACAGTCTGATTAGAGAAAAGAACCAGTATCAAAAAAAAAAAAAAAAAAACACCTAACAAATGCCCCCTCCCCAAAGGGTTTACAGTCCAGACAGGAAAGACTAACAGTAAAGGTAAAATAATTTATATTTAAATTTTTTGTAATTAAGCTAGCCCAGTGCCCCACAGAGAGGCTACTCAGTAATGGTAATAAATACTGGCAGCCTCCATTGTCTCAGGTATGTCAGAGCCACAAGCCAAGGGGCATGAAGTCACTCCCTCCACCTAAACAGATCAGGCAGTGGCAGAACGTTGCTTATCTACACCTTCCTGCCCCTGGCCAGGCTCTATCTGGGCCGAAGGAGAACAGGGAGTTCCTCTGAGGATAAAAAGACCTCGAAAAGTCTGCCCTTGACCTCAGCTGTTTCTGTTGGCAGAAGATCAGACTCATTCTAAAGCAGATCTATTGCTTTGGGTTTTCTCCAAGACTGACAGGCATGGGTCCAGATCACGATTTCAGAACTCAACCCGGCCTGCAGTGAGCCACTTGGGTTATCCTTAGGAACACCCTGGCCTCCTGAGAATTACCTGGGACTTGGGCCAGACTCCCTTGGGCCTTTTCAGATCTTACTGGAGAATAGGTTTTGAGCCAGAACCTATTCCAAGATGAGAGGTGAGAAAAGGATCACCCAGACATTAACCAGATCTCTCAACCATGGCTTTCTTTAGTGGAGTCTTGGATCAAAATTAATGGAACTTTTTTTTTGGTTGGGGTGTGGTAATCCCAGAGATTTGTTCCTGTAATAAGAAAATTGTAATGTTTGACCATTCATTTTAAAAAAGGAATGAACATAAACATTCTTAGATGAGTGAAATTAATTAAAGGCATTTTACCATGTTATCTGAGGACAGAAGATTCTGCCAAGCTGGTGCTTGGATCTGCTTGTTTTCTAAAACCTACAGGTGTTCAAGAGTTTAAACAAAAGTAAAAGGGAAAAAAACTCTAATAGAAGAGAATCACTGAGACACAGCTTAAAGTGGAAGAAGCAGTTTTTTATGTGTTTTTAAATTTTTTTCCATTTTCAAGTGTCACCTCAAGCATGCTCATTCATTTGTTATCTAAAGACAGTTAACAGCATGGCTATCAGTTCAACATTGGTGATCTAGAGATATACTGCATGCAAGAATTGTGTTTCACTGTAGTTAATTAAGAATGCATCAGGGGTCGAGACCCTGTTGTATATTCTAAGCAGTTTAAAGAGAATGGTTGCGTGTATGGAGTCATCTGCAACAATGTAGCTATTGTTTACTGCATATCATAAAAATCATTTCTGAAAAGGACACCGACCTGAGCTATTTAGGGCTGTGACATACATGTGGTGCGATCATCTCAACCGTCCACTTCTGTCACAAAAGCTGTAAAAGTGTTCAGATCAGAATAGTGGCTGGCATTTGGTTGAAGAGGTTTCCCCTGCTCTCCCTGCTCATTTTTCATCTTCCCGGAGGGCCCCCATCTCCCCTCCTCTGCTGTTCTTTACTCCTCTTTCTTGTCTCACTTCCTGACAAGAAGGAGTGCCTCCTCCGGGCCAATGCATCAAGCAGTGACACCGTGGAGTCATTCCCTTCGACAGACGTCAATTTAAAAGGCAAGGGAAGATTTCAAGGCAGGGGTGAGGGATGTGTACAGAATTAGTCATCATTACCCTGCAGCTATGTGGGCTCACTGTAGCTATTCCTTCATCAGGCTTCTCATGACTGTGCCCCGAGCATCACCCCCATCATTTTAAATAGTCATGACACAGCCGTTGTACGGGTTAAAGTGATGAGTAGGAGAAGATGGGCCTCCCCCAAAGTAAATAGACTGAATTAGAGGCATTACAACAGTTAATATGTCAGGTCCCTGTTGGGAGGCCATAGATCCTGTGTGGTCTATTTCCCCTGCATATTGAAATTGATTGTGCTTCGGGCTATGGCAGGATGGATGGGGGAGGGGAGCTGACAGTTCATCCTTCCAGTCACATGGATCAAAGAAAGCAGACAGTGTTATGTGGAATGATTTGCTCTGAAGGTGCAGGGAATAGAATTTAATAGAGCAGTGGGGTAGAATGAAAGAAGTCACAAGTCTCAGCCTGTGTCTCCCCAGGCCACACCATGCGAGGAATATAAATAAGATCATGCTTTTACCCAAATCATATTTCTCTGGCTCAGCCCCATTGAAAACTGCAGGAACTGTACCCCTCTTTTTCCTCCTTCCCCACCCGGCCAGCTGTTTCTCAGAGACCTGAGCTGGACTGTGTATTCTCAGAGGGTATTTCCTGTGTATTTGAGCACAGTTCTCTTGGCCATGATATCTCAGGGTCTCCTCCCCTCCTGCTCACAGTGCTGATGTCTGTAGGGGAGGCTGCCAGCTTCTGAACCAGCCCTTGAGCTCAAATACGAAGGACAGCATTGCCACTGTGATGGTGCCAGCTTGGCCTTGTTGCCTGTTATGCCACAGAGAGTCTCAAGTTACTGCTCAGTACCTGGCACCAATGATCATCATAATCCAGTTGGTTCCTTCTTAAACTCAAAACAAATTCAATGCCACAGAGACTTCAATGGAACTGATCTTGTTTCTACACCCTTATGACTGCTACTTCCACTTCAGAGTTATTCTAATCTAGTCTTCGCACTTTTATAGCCAAACACACTAAAGCCCAGATCAAATGACTTGTCCAAGGTCACAGAGCTAGTTGTTTTTTTTTTTTAACTTTTTATTTTATGCGTAGCCGATGAACAATGCTGTAATAGTTTCAGCGCACACCAGAACAACTCCCCTCCCATCCAGGCTGCTACATAGCACTGAGCAGAGTTCCCTGTGGTATATAGTAGTTCTTTGTTGCCTATGTACAGACAACAGTGGATACATGTTAAATTTTAGGTCAAATTGAGATTAGACTTCTTCTGATTATTTTATCATTCAACAAATATTTACTGGGCATCTACTGTATGTTCGGCAAGAATACTTGCCTCATAGAAGCAACATTCTTTGTGAAGGAAGAGACAATAAAAATATTAAAAATGAATTACATGGCAAGTTAGAAATTGATAAATACTTTGGAGAAAAATACATCAAGGATAGAGAATAGAGAGTATAGGGAGATGAGAATAGCCATTTTATGTAAGATGGTCAAGAAAGAACTCATTGAGAAGGTGACATCTGAACGATGACTTAAGGAAGTATAGGGGGCAGCACACAGATGTCTAAGGCAAGAGCCTTCCAGACACGAAACAACATAGCAAAGGCCTGTGTTGGGAACACAACTACTGTGTTCAAGGTACAACAAGGCAGCCCTTCGGCTTGGAGCAAACAGGTTTTCCTGATGGATGGATATGGGAGGATACGGGATGTAAGACAAAGAGAAATGAAGGATGAAGATAGTGACAACTGACATGGGGAAAATACAGGAGCAGGACTAGAAGTGACGGTCATGACTTTAAATTTTGACAGGATAAATTTGAGATGCCAAGTAGGCATACAGTCGGGCGGGGGCGGTGGTGGGTGTTGAGTAGGGAGCCATACGTGCAAGTCTTGAGTTCGCTAGAAAGGTGTGGGTTGGGATTCTAAATTTGCAGATACACAGTGTACAGACGGCATTTTGAGTCATGAGATTAGATCAGGTGAGAGATTAGAACAAAGAAATGGGTATAATTAAAGGCGAGGTCTCAGGACTGAGCGCTTCAACACTCCAACTTAAGAACGCAGAGAGATGACAAAGGACCGGCAAGAATCTCTGAAACCTGCTTTCCCTCTATGATAAAGCCATATCCAGGGAGCATCTCCTTGGTGATGAGTGGTTCCATAGATCCTCAACCAGCACCATTCTCTCTTCTGATGATAATTGTCATCATTTCCAGCTTTCTGACTCTTTCATCTGGACTTGGTTTCCTCTTCATTCCTACAAGATGCTGGGCAGTAGACTTTTTAAAAGGTGTAAGTTTCTTAGAGTGAAGAATGGTTAATTGTATGTTCCTGAAGGCAGCTTTCCTGATAAAAATGAGCTATTTCATTTGGAGTTTGTTCCACAGTAGAAAGGGGAAAAGGGCACCGGAGCTATTTTCTGTTGACAGAGTCCATCAAATTACTGTTTTCATTTGAGTTAAGAAAAAAATAAAAAGAAAATTAACGTAGATTGGAAACCCTTCATTTCCAGGCTGGAAGGAACTTATTTGAGAGCATTCAGTCTGTCATGGCACTAGAAAAGAAACTGGCAGAATGGAAATTGAAACTACATGTTAACCTCTGCTGGGGAACATGTTGGAACCCTGTACTATTCCACATTGCCAGGCTATTTAATGGAATTTTCTACAGTGTGTCCTCCTTGGGGAAAAATTAAGGCAAGGACTGCAGCTTTAAATGCATCCTATTTTAAAGAACTGCTGAGCTCAATTGTAGGGTGGGAGAGTTGAAGTAAATGAGATATGAAACCATAATGACTGGTGATTCTAGGGTAAGGATAAAAATCTGAATTTTTGTACAAACTTTCCCCAATTTTTGTGTTTATAACTATTTCAAATACTTTTCAAATGCAGTGAGAGCCAAAACACGCATTCACACTCATAAACAGATATATGTGTGGACCACAACTTTCTCACAAGACAGTATATTCTATAAATAATATACAATTTTCTAGCCAACAATCATGGATAAATTGCCAAGAACTCTATTTCTTGGTAATAAGATTTCCTGCTTAAAAACAACAATAACAAAACAATTATGAAGCAGAAAGAAACCTATTAGCTAGGGCTGTGATGTTCTAATGATAGAATGTTAACCTACTGATTCAGGAAAAACTTTTATGGCAGGGGAATCGTCTTCATGTTGCTGTTTCCATATGTAAATTGTGCCTAGATTATATAACTGTATTCTCAGTGTTGAAAAGAATATTATAGAGGAGTATAGCGGCATAAAAGAGACATGGAGAGGCAGTAACAGAGTAAGCTATACAACAGTCTATCTTATGTTACATCCCTCTTCAAGCTAGCCGTTTGTGCTTCTTTAGTTAATTTTATCAATATCTTGTTTTCTGTGTTTTCAGTGTCTGTAGTTATCAGTCTATAGGTCTTTCATCCCCTTGGTTGAATTTATTCTTAAATATTTTGCTGTTTTTGATAGTATTATAAATGGGATTGTTCTAATTTCTCTAATAGTTTTTTGTTAGTGTATAGTATCACAGCTGTTTAAAAAAATACTGATTTTTGTGTCTTGCAACTTTGCTGGATTCATTTGTTAGTTCTAACAGTTTCTTGGTGAGGTTCTTAGGTTTTCTATGTATAAGATAATGTTATCCACAAATAGAGACAATTTAACGTCCACCTTCTTTATTTGGGTGCTTTTTTAATTTCTTTTCCTTGCCCAGTTGAGCTGGCTAAGATTTTCAGAACAATTTTAAGTAAAAGTGGCAAGAGTAGGCACTCTTGTCTTGTTCCTGAACTTAGAGGAAACTTTCAACTTGTCACCATTGAGTATGATGTCAGCTATAGGCTTGTTGTACATGGAGTACATTTTGTTGCAATACTTTCCTTCCATACCTGATTTGTTGAGGGTTTCTAATATGACATGATGTTGAATTTTGTCAGATGATTTTTTCTACATCCATTGAGATGATTATATAATTTTTATCCTTTATTCTGTTGAAGTGGTGCATCACATTTATTGATTTTTGTATGTTGAATTATCCTTGCATCCTAGGGATAAATCTCACTTGACCATGGTATGTGATCCTTTTAACGTGCTGTTGAATTCTGTTTGCTGGTATTTGGTGGAGGATTTTTGCACATATGCTCATCAGGGATATTGGCCTGTAATTTTCTTTTCTTGTAGTTTCCTTGTCTGGCTTTGATATTCTACTTGATTACCCTAATCAGTTCTTAGATTCATGCTAGTTCACTCTCTCAGCTGTGTCCAACTCTTTGTGACCCTGTGGACCGTAGCCCTCCAGGCTCTTCTGTCCATGGATTCTCCAGACAAGAAGTCCTGCCCTAGGGGATTTTCCCCACCCAGGAATTGAACCCATATTTCCTGTGTCTCCTGCATTGCGGGTGGATTCTTTACCTCTGAGTCACCAGAGAAGTTCAATATTTCTTAGATTAAATATCAACTTTAAACAATTTTTTTGAGGTATAGGTAACATGTAACATTACATTGGTTTTTAGGTGTACAATACAATGATTTAACATTTGTATATATTGTAAAATGATTGCCACAATAAATCTAGTTAACATTTGTTACCATACATAGTTGCAACATATTTTTTCTTGTGATGAGACCTTTTCAGATCTATTCTTTTAGCAACTTTCAAATATACAGTACAATATATTCAAATATTCTTAACTATAGTCACCATGCTATACATTAAATCCCCATGACTTAGTTTTTTTTATAACTGGAAGTTTGTACCTTTTGAACACTTTCATCCATTTTGCCCACTCCCCAGCCTCTGGCAACTCTCTTTTCTGTGAGTTTGGCCTCTCTCTTTCTGTGAGTTTGTTTTGTTTTTGCTTTTGGATTTCACATAAAAGTGAGATCACATGGTATTTGTCTTTCACTGTCTGATTTATTTCACTTAGCATAATGACCTCAGTTTTCCATTCATGTTTTCAAAAATGGCAAGAGTTCCTTCTTTTTTATGGCAGAATGATATCCCATTAATATCTAACAGCACAATTCAGTTCAGTCGCTCAGTCTGACTCTTTTCCACCACATGGACTACAGCACTCCACGGCTCCCTGTCCATCACCAACTCCAGGAGCTTACTCAAACTCATGTCCATTGAATCAGTGATGCCATCCAACCATCTTATCCTCTGTCATCCCCTTCTCCTCCTGCTTTTAATCATTCCCAGCATCAGGGTCTTTTCAAATGAGTCAGTTCTTTGCATCAGGTGGCCAAAGTATTGGAGTTTCAGCTTCAGCATCAGTCCTTTCACTGAATATTCAGGACTGATTTCCTTTAGGATTGACTAGTTGGATCTCCTTGCAGTCCAAGGGACTCTCAAGAGTCTTCTCCAACACCACAGTTCAAAAGCATCAATTCTTCAGTGCTCAGCTTTCTTTACAGTGCAACTCTCACATCCATACATGACTCAGACAATAAGGGACTTCCCTGGTAGCTCAGTGGTAAAGAATCTGCCTGTAGTACAGGAGACCTAAATTCAATCCCTGGGTCAGGAAGATCCCCTGGAGGAGGGCATGGCAACGCACTCCATCATTCTTGTCTGGAGAATCTCAAAGGATGGGGGAGCCTGGAAGCCTACAGTTCATGGGATCCCAAAGAGTTGAACATGACTGAGTGACTGACACTTTCACTTTTTTCACTAATACCTGTATCACATTTTCTTTATTCATCCATCATTTGACACTTAAGTTGTTTCCATGTCTTGGCTATTGTAAGTAGTACTGCAGTGAATATGGAGGGTGCAGGTATCTTTTTTTAAAATTAATTAGATTATTTTAATTGGAGGATAATTACTTTACAATACTGTGGTGGGTTTTGCCATACATTGACATGAATCAGCTATAGGGTGCAGGTATCTTTTTAAGTTAGTGTTTTTGTTTTCTTCAGATAAATACCCAGAACTAAAATTATGAGATATAGTACTTTTAATTTTTTGAGGGACCTCCATACTATTTTCCATAGTGGCTGAACCAATTTACATCTCCACCAATAGCACATGAGTTCCCTTTTGCCCACATCCTTGCCCACACTTCTTATTTTTTGTCTTGTTGATAGTAGCTATCCTAACAGATAGGCAGTGATGTCTTATTGTGGTTCTGGTTTGCATTTCCCTTGCCTGTTTTTTTTTTCCAAAATGCCAAAGATTGTATATGAAAAACTAGAAATAATTTGAGGTTAAATTAGAGATACAAAGGGAACATTTCATGCAAAGATGGGCTCAATAAAGGACAGAAATGGTATGGACCTAACAGAAGCAGAAGATATTAAGAAGAAGTGGCAAGAATACACAGAAGAACTGTACAAAAGAGATCTGCACAACCCAGATAATCACGATGGTGTGATCACTCACACTCACCTACAGCCAGACATCCTGGAATGCAAAGTCAAGTGGGCCTTAGGAAGCATAACTATGAACAAAGCTAGTGGAGCTGATGGAATTCCAGTTGAGCTATTTCAAATCCTGAAAGATGATGCTGTGAAAGTGCTGCACTCAATATGTCAGCGAATTTGGAAAACTCAGCAGTGGCCACAGGAGTGGAAAAGGTCAGTTTTCATTCCAATCCCAAAGAAAGGCAATGCCAAAGAAGGCTCAAACTCCAGCACAATTGCACTCATCTCACACGCTAGTAAAGTAATGCTTAAAATTCTCCAGGCCAGGCTTCAGAAGTACGTGAACCGTGAACTTCCTGATATTCAAGCTGGTTTTAGAAAAGGCAGAGGAACCAGAGATCAAATTGCCAACATCCACTGGATCATGGAAAAAGCAAGAGAGTTCCAGAAAAACATCTATTTCTGCTTTATTGACTATGCCAAAGCCTTTGACTGTGTGGATTGGATCACAATAAACTGTGGAAAATTCTGAAAGAGATGGGAATACCAGACCACCTGACCTGCCTCTTGAGAAACCTATATGCAGGTCAGGAAGCAACAGTTAGAACTGGACATGGAACAACAGACTGGTTCCAAATAGGAAAAGCAGTACATCAAGGCTATATATTGTCACCCTGCTTATTTAACTTCTATGCAGAGTACATCATGAGAAACGCTGGGCTGGAGGAAGCACAAGCTGGAATCAAGATTGCTCGGAGAAATATCAATAACCTCAAATATGCAGATGACACCACCCTTATGGCAGAAAATGAAGAAGAGCTAAAGAGCCTCTTGATGAAAATGAAAGAAGAGAATGAAAAAGTTGGCTTAAAGCTCAACATTCAGAAAACGAAGATCATGGCATCTGGTCTCATCACTTCATGGGAAATAGATGGGGAAACAGTGGAAACAGTGTCAGACTTTATTTTTCTGGGCTCCAAAATCACTACAGATGGTGATTGCAGCCATGAAATTAAAAGACACTTACTTCTTGGAAGAAAAGTTATGACCAACCTAGATAGCATATTGAAAAGCAGAGATAGTACTTTGCCAACAAAGGTCCATCTAGTCAAGGCTATGGTTTTTCCAGTGGTCATGTATGGATGCGAGAATTGGAGTATAAAGAAAGCTGAGTGCAGAAGAATTGATGCTTTTTTTAAAATTTAAATTTATTTATTTTAATTAGAGGCTAATTACTTTACAATATTGTATTGGTTTTGCCATACATCAACATGAATCCACCACGGGTGTACACGTGTTCCCAATCCTGAACCCTCCTCCTACCTCCCTCCCCATACCATCCCTCTGGGTCATCCCAGAGCACCAGCACCAAGCATCCTGTATCCTGCATTGAACCTGGACTGGCGATTCGTTTTGGAACTGTGGTGTTGGAGAAGACTCTTGAGAGTCCCTTGGACTGCACAGTGATCCCACCAGTCCATCTTAAAGGAGATCAGTCCTGAGTGTTCATTGGAAGGACTGATGTTGAAGCTGAAACTCCAATACTTTGGCCCCCTGATGGGAAGTGCTGACTCATTTGAAAAGTCCCTAATCTGGAAAGATTGAGGGTGGGAGGAGATGGGGACGACAGAGGATGAGATGGTTGGGTGGCATCACCGACTCAATGGACATGTGTTTGGGTAGACTGTGGGAGTTGATGATGAACAGGGAGGCCTTGCATGCTGCAGTTCATGGGGCCGCAAAGAGTTGGACATGACTGAGCGACTGAACTGAACGGATTATATATATATATATATTATCCCAGAGTCTTTCCTTTTCTTCTGACTGGCTATTATTCTAAGGTCAATAACAAAACCAAGTCACCTCGACACCAAATGGTTTAGAATTGTTGGAAGCAGAACTTTGTGTCCTGATAGAGTCAGGTTATTTCTGGGTTTAATATTGCTTGAGTGCCGCTCAAAAGTTAGGTCCTTATAAGGACCCTCCTGCTAGGCAGGCCTTGAGTGCCATTTTTGGATCTTAGCCCTGTGAATCTATTGAAAGCTGTGCTCAGCTTCTCAGTCTTACAGCCACCGACTTTAGAATTTATGATCATGTTCAGAGAAGTTGTCCCAAGGGCTACTTGTCCCTTTATCAAGTCATATAGTAATATTTCATAGTATTTGTTCATCATCACTTATTATTAATACCTTGCTGAATAATGCAGTTACTTATGACTTTTCAAAACAGGTAAAAAAAATTGGTTATGCTTAAGGTGGAATTTTTATTAGAAATTTGCCATAGTTTTTGTTTTATTATCTTTAAGTATGTATTGTGGTCAAGGAAAAGCCTGATGTTAATATGATTCTTTTTCTTTTGTAGGGAAGCTGTTCTTTCTCTTTCAGGAGGCTTCTTTTTCAGTCTTGGCTTGTGGAAAATGATATGTTACTTATTCTCCAGATTGACATCTTTGGGTCTTCTGTAATTTAAAAAATTTTTTTCACTGATTACATAGTTTCTCTATTATCTAGCTTTTCTTTTCCTCATGATCCTATTAAATAGATTTGGAGTCCAGTAGATCTATTCTCTGCAACTCTTTATTTCATTGTGCCTTCCATCATTTTTTCTTTTCACGCCATGTTCTACGAAGTTCTTTGGCATGATTGTCTAGGCTCACTAATTTACTCTTCGGCCTAGTTCATTTGGCTATTCATCTCACCTTTTGAACATACTTTTCCTTCCAATTTCTCCAGATTTTTTTTTCATAAAATACTCTTCTCTTTTTATAGAAATGATAAACTTATCCACATGAATCCATTGCAGTCTTAGCTTGCTCCATCAAATATTTTTCCACGTGTTAGTTTTCTACTTATTGGAATTCATTCTTTGGTAGCTTTGGCTTTTCTCAGATATTTTCTACTTCCTAGTTTATTTGCTTGTATTTTCAGAAGCATTTCCTCTTTACCTGCTTCTTCTTCTTCTTGTTCAGTTGCTAAGTTGTGCCTGACTCTTGGTGACCCCACAGACTGCAGCACACCAGGGTTTCCTGTCTTTCACTCTCTCCCAGAGTTTTCTCAAACTCATGTCCATTGAGTCGATGATGCCACCCAACCATCTTATCCTCTGTTGCTCCCTTCTCCTCTTCTTACCTTCTTATGGGTGCATATTTGTGACTAGAGAATCTAGTCTTTGGAGAGATACAAACAGTGAAGAACATGGTATGCTGGCAACTTATTTTTGGTTTTGAAAGCACACCCTCATGTTTCTCTATGCCTCCATCTAATTGGAATTTTCTTGTTTTAGTGTTCTGTTTACTGATACCTTTTGGGAGAAAACTCAGTTACTTTATCCTCTCAAGATATTTGTACAAAGCAATTCAATTCACTTAAAATTGAAGTGATAGTTACCTAAAGCTCCATTATCAGTCCCTGTATGCTTTCACACCCAGTATCCTCCTAAAGTACTCTGATCTCAACACCATTTATTTAATTTGCATTTGTGTATTTTCATTACAATTATATTCAGTCTTTAGTTCTTTTTTCATTCCTATTGGTTTTCTATTCTTCAGAAGTTCACCAATTTTTTGTTTGTTTGGCAGTAACATAGTTTAGATAGTTTTGGCTTCATTTTGAAGGATTCTGGACTAGGGTGAAAGTGGTTGCTTGTAATCAATCCACTCAGCTTTGACACCTTTTCAGTGAAAATCATACAGTTGCATAAACTGTAAATACAAACCTCAGAAGTAGTTATACAGAAATAAATGGTGATGGTTTGTGTCTACTTCTAGTGGTGCTATTATAGATAGAGCACAGGTATCAGAAAGTAAGAATGAAGTTTCTAGAAACTGATTTGTATTCCAAGTTGAGTATTGAATCTTTGGTCCTTGGTTAACCAAAAAAGAGAGACAGACAATTGTATAATATGAACTAGAATACAAATCAGAGAAATTCTTCAGAATGAGCCAAGCAGGTCTTCTTACACAAAACTTCTAAAAACACAGGACACAGATAAGTATTTGATGCCAGGAAAGAAGTTTGAAGACAGTAACCATGTTGAAGAGCAGGATTTTTGTTGACCTCAGGATACTGATCATTGACAATGATTGACATTCTTTTGGAGCCTTCACTGGAAAAGATTGCAGTTACCTTTGAACTAAAGCACTAGACTATAATTTTCTGTGGCATGAAAATAATAATCATTTTATTTCTTAAGCTGTCTCCATGTATCCACTCTGAGTCTAGGTACTCAGAGGACTTCAGAACCCACTTAAAATATATTCATAATAAAAACCCCAAATTGAAACACATTTAAATTCATGTATTGTATGTTATTTTTAAAAGCCCATTATCAAAAGTTCACACTGGCATTGTACAACATGGAAACAATCCATTGAGGTCAAGTGAGTTTTAGGAATTTTAGAAGTTTGAACCCATCTTTATCATTTAAATTTGAAACTGAATAGCAAGACTAATAGAATGCTATAAGTGGAAGGACCTGAAAACTCATTAGGCTAAACAACATTTTAATTGTCGCCATTTTACTTATCTGGAATTTTGAAATAAATGTGGTTTGGACCTTAAATTGTATCTATGGTGATTGCCAAAGATAGCTGTACATCAGAATCACGTAGAGGACATTTTAAAAATACAAAGCCCTAGATCTTACTCAGAGATTGCATTTCAGTTGTTTTTCAGGGGCCCTTGGGAATTTACAGTGCTAACAATCTCCCTAGATAATAGATGACACATAGCAAAGTATCAGAATCACTGATTTAGAAAACTTCCTGGGTTCTTCATCATTCTTTCATTTATAGAATACGCATGCTATGTATTCTCCCTTCCTTTCTGTTTTTACTGAGAGCTATAGAGTTTTCCTCAAAGTACTTTTAGATCTCAATTGTTTTAGGGAAATAGGGCACAGAAATTAACCATAGCAATCTAATTAGTATGATACAGGAAGTCAACCTATATCTTTGGAACCAAAATGGTTTTAGTCTGTCTCTTTTTTCCCTTTCAACGCTACCCAGTGAAGAAAAGTAAAACCTCCCCCCAAAGAATAGCTTTTGTAACTCTCATTGCAAGTTCACAAAAACAGAAAACATCTGAGCTCTAGCAAATTCTTTGATGAAGACTTGCAATACTAAGTTCTCAGAAAAGGAGAACATACGTGAAATCTCTCATCTTCAGCATGATCTTTGACTGAGTTCATTGCCATTCTCTAGGTAAGTCCTACAAATCACCCAACGGATTTTCACACTGTCACTTGTGGCTTTTGCTAGAGTATCCACATTTGTCTTTTGTCTTGATAGTCTTTTCCTTTTTTTTTTTTTTTTAATTTGCTGCAAAGCTGAAATATCTCAAGCATTTTTATTCCTTTCTTTCTCTTGTTCTCTCTACCCAGCAATTATCAATATGGAAGAAAATATGCATTTGAATGCTATTTCACAAAACCTTTAACAGAAAGGACCCGAGCTGTCAATTTCACCACTTTACTCCCTAAATTAAAATCTTTCAAAGGCTTCTGTTTATCTTCAGTTCAATTCAGTTGCTCAGTCATGTCTGACTCTTTGCCACCCCATGAATTGCAGCATGCCAGGCCTCCCAGTCCATCACCAACTCCCAGAGTTCAATCAGACTCATGTCCATCGAGTCAGTAATGCCAACCAGCCACCTCATCCTCTGTCGTCCCCTTCTCCTCCTGCCCCCAATCCCTCCCAGCATCAGAGTCTTTTCCAATGACTCAACTCTTCGTATGAGGTGGCCAAAGTACTAGAGTTTCAGCTTTAGCATCATTCCTTCCAAAGAACACACAGGACTGATTTCCTTTTGAATGGACTGGTTGGATCTTCTTGCAGTCCAAGGGACTCTCAAGAGTCTTCTCCAACACCACAGTTCAAAAGTATCAATTCTTCAGTGCTCAGCTTTCTTCACAGCTCTTACATCCATACATGACCACTGGAAAAACCATAGCCTTGACTCGACGGACCTTTGTTGGCAAAGTAATGTCTCCGGTTTTGATTATGCTATCTAGGTTGGTCATAATTTTCCTTCCAAGGAGTAAGCGTCTTTTAATTTCATGGCTGCAGTCACCAACTGCAGTGATTTTGGAGCCCCCCAAAATAAAGTCTGACACTGTTTCCACTGTTTCCCCATTTATTTCCCATGAAGTGGTGGGACTGGATGCCATGATCTTCGTTTTCTGAATGTTGAGCTTTAAGCCAACCTTTTCACGCTCCTATTTCACTTTCATCAAGAGGCTTTTGAGTTCCTCTCCACTTTCTGCCATAAGGGTGGTGTCATCTGCATATCTGAGGTTATTGATATTTCTCCAGGCAATCTTGATTCCAGCTTGTGCTTCTTCCAGCCCAGCGTTTCTCATGATGTACTCTGCATAGAAGTTAAATAAGCAGGGTGACAATATACAGCCTTGATGTACTCCTTTTCCTATTTGGAACCAGTCTGCTGTTCCATGTCCAGTTCTAACTGTTGCTTCCTGACCTGCATATAGATTTCTCAAGAGGCAGGTCAGGTGGTCTGGTATTCCCATCTCTTTCAGAATTTTCCACAGTTTATTGTGATCCACACAGTCAAAGGCTTTGGCATAGTCAATAAAGCAGAAATAGATGTTTTTCTGGAATTCTCTTGCTTTTTCCATGATCCAGCGGATGTTGGCAATTTGATCTCTGGTTCCTTTGTCTTTTCTAAAACCAGCTTGAACATCTGGAAGTTCATGGTTCACGTATAGCTGAAGCCTGGCTTGGAGAATTTTGAGCATTACTTTACTAGCGTGTGAGATGAGTGCAGTTGTGCAATAGTTTGAGCATTCTTTGGCATTGCCTTTCTTTGGGATTGGAATGAAAACTGACCTTTTCCAGTCCTGTGGCCACTGCTGAGTTTTCCAAATTTGCTGTCATATTGAGTGACATATTGAGCACTTTCACAGCATCATCTTTCAGGATTTGAAATAGCTCAACTGGAATTCCATCACCTCCCCTAGCTTTATTTGTAGTGATGCTTTCTAAGGCCCACTTGACTTCACATTCCAGGATGTCTGGCTCTAGGTGAGTCATCATACCATTGTGATTATCTGTTTATCTTAGGATCAGATAAAAAGTCCAGTATACTGAATTTTCTCCATTTTTCCTCCCCTAATTCCTCTATCCTCTGCTCTGCTCTATGTAATGACAGGGCATGAGGAGAGAGGGAGAGTTTGGAGGCACTTTTTTCCTGCTGCCTCCCTGTCTCCACCTTTCTCATTGCCAGCAGATATAGGTTGCCTCACCTCCACAGTTCCAGCTCCCACCAGCCTCCAATACTTCTCTTCTTCCTTCATCTCTTCAACAGGGGTGGCAGAAGCCTCCTGTTACTGCTTTCTGAGTGCTGACTCCCGAAATACTGCCTGTAAGCATCCTGGTTATAAAAATCTTATTATTAAACCTTAAACTATCTGAAGTCCAGTGGGCCTTAGAAAGCATCACTATGAACAAAGCTAGTGGAGGTGATGGAATTCCAGTTGAGCTATTTCAAATCCTGAAAGATGATGCTGTGAAAGTGCTGCACTCAATATGACAGCAAATTTGGAAAACTCAGCAGTGGCCACAGGACTGAAAAAAGTCAGTTTTCATTCCAATCCCAAAGAAAGGCAATGCAAAAGAATGCTCAAACTACCGCACAATTGCACTCATCTCACACGCTAGTAAAGTAATGCTCAAAATTCTCCAAGCCAGGCTTCAGCAATATGTGAACCATGAACTTCCAGATGTTCAAGCTGGTTTTAGAAAAGGCAGAGGAACCAGAGATCAAATTGCCAACATTTGCTGGATCATGGAAAAAGCAAGAGAGTTCCAGAAAAACATCTATTTCTGCTTTATTAACTATGCCAAAGCCTTTGACTGTGTGGATCACAATAAACTGTGGAAAATTCTGAAAGAGATGGGAATACCAGACCACCTGACCTGCCTCTTGAGAAATCTATATGCAGGTCAGGAAGCAACAGTTAGAACTGGACATGGAACAGCAGACTGGTTCCAAATAGGAAAAGGAGTACATCAAGGTTGTATTTTGTCACCCTGCTTATTTAACTTCTATGCAGAGTACATCATGAGAAACGCTAGACTGGAAGAAACACAAGCTGGAATCAAGATTGCCTGGAGAAATATCAATAACCTCAGATATGCAGATGACACCACCCTTATGGCAGAAAGTGGAGAGGAACTCAAAAGCCTCTTGATGAAAGTGAAAGTGGAGAGTGAAAAAGTTGGCTTAAGGCTCAACATTTGGAAGACTAAGATCATGGCATCCGGTCCCATCACTTTATGGGAAATAGATGGGGAAACAGTGGAAACAGTGTCAGACTTTATTTTTTTTGGCTCCAAAATCACTGCAGATGGTGACTGCAGCCATGAAATTAAAAGACGCTTACTCCTTGGAAGGAAAGTTATGACCAACCTAGATAGCATGTTCAAAACCGGAGACATTACTTTGCCAACAAAGGTCCGTCGAGTCAAGGCTATGGTTTTTTCTGTGGTCATGTATGGATTTGAGAATTGGACTGTGAAGAATGCTGAGTGCCGAAGAATTGATGCTTTTGAACTGTAGTGTTGGAGAAGACTCTTGAGAGTCCCTTGGACTGCAAGGAGATTCAACCAGTCTCTTCTGAAGGAGATCAGCCCTGGGATTTCTTTGGAGGGAATAATGCTAAAGCTGAAACTCCAGTACTTTGGCCACCTCATGCGATGAGTTTAGTCATTGGAAAAGACTCTGATGCTGGGAGGGATTGGGGGCAGGAAGAGAAGGGGATGACAGAGGATGAGATGGCTGGATGGCATAACCAACTCGATGGATAGGAGTTTGGGTGAACTCCGGGAGTTGGTGATGTGCAGGGAGGCCTGGCGTGCTGCGATTCATGGGGTCTCAAAGAGTCGGACACGACTGAGAGACTGAACTGAACTGAACTGAACTGGAAGGAGGATAATGTTTATACATACTGCACTACAAACTTACATTCTCCTCCTTACCCTGATATATTTCCTATGAAACTTCAAAGGATGCAAACTTTGTTGCTATGTGATATTGTACAGTGAAAGAAATAGGATGGTCTGCATTTTAATTTCTGCTGCAACTTAGTTTTAAACCTGCTTGGTTCTGAAGAAAACCTTATGTAATTGGGAACAGAAAAAAATTTTACTGTTGATGCTCATCATTTGCCCCACAATGTACACAGCCATATCTTTTTAACTCAGTAACGTTTCAGTTTGATCTCCATGAGCATTTCCAGTGTTTGTGAGGATCTTAATTATTTCACTTCTACTGACCTTCTGATTGGAATATAAGTCCTCCTACTTATTAACTGTACAGCATCCCACCTCTCTCTGAGCTCCTTTACCTGCAGTGTTTCATCTTGACCCAGTGAGATGCCTCTAAGCCCAGAATGTTCAGTGCCTTGGAGAAGGCCACAGAGATTGAATGGGGAAGAGTTTTATAATAACCTTGGGTTCTCCCTCACAAAGTGTGGTCTTTCTTCCACTGTCTTTTGTTGCTTCTGATAAATCTTTGATTATCAGAAATTTGGGCCATCATCTTTGCCTGTGCTTCTGAAAATAGATTCACTTTAAAAGGAAAAGGAAGAGCTGAAGTTATAGGTAGGCCAAGACAAAGAAAAATGTATCTGGTTGTTTAAAGTGCAAAGCATCAATGTCTAGGAAATAACAGGTGTTCTCCAAATATTAGTTCTCTTGGAAGAAAAGTCTGGAAAACAAACACATGAACAATTGAGAACCTTGTGTCTTGGTAAAAAGTTGTCTTTGGCATATGAGCAAGGAACAAAAGCTGTCAGTGCCCCAAGTAATAAGGTTAAGTTAAACTAGTCTTGAATCTGACATCTTTCCTGAATGAGAATGTAAAAAAAATTGACTATTCATTTTAAGGTCATTTATTTTAAAAGAATCTGGACCATAATATTGTTTTGCCACAGATCATCTGCTTAGTGAACCCACATATTTAACTTAGTTAAATACAGGAAATGCATCTGTATGTCACTGCAATAATGGCCTCCTCCTATGCTCTGTAGAAGCCAGAGCCAGAGCCAAATCATGATACCAGGTGATTTAGCCCTTATCCTATGACTTCTTTGGTGGCCAACTCCATACATTGGTTGGATGTTCTTTGTTTAGATGTACCATCTCCCATATCAAGTGCAATCATTTGCAATGACCTGATAAGATCAGCAAGTCTTGATCAGGGCCTTTGGTCTACCTACTGATGTAATCACAGAGGTAAATGGGTGGGCCAGGAGTATTCCTAGGTGGTGGCCCAGAAGTGAGCCTCTAGTCTAGCCCCTCACTTTCACAGCAGGATCATGTGTTTAATTCCTGATTCCTCAATGCCTAGTGGTCCTAGGAAAAAACAATTATTATATGTGTAGGGTGATGTGTTTTTTTTTTTCCCTCCTCTCAAGCCAGTTGAGACATTTAGCCCATTTGGATTCTTGAAGAAGTGGAGGGAAAGGATCAGGGGAAGCAGGGGAGGAGGGACAAAAATCCTCTTGAATAAAAAGGCCAATCAACAAGCCACATCCCTGGCAGTAACATTTAGTAACTGATAATTGCTGTTACTAGGGCCATTGAGCTTTGCAAATATTATCCAGTAAATTTTAATTAGCACCTGGGGGATTGAAGAGTTGTGGAATAAGCTCCTGGGAGAAGCTTCCCCAGTCAGTGGTGATGTGTGCTGAGTAATTTTAGATCAGCTGGCCTGTCAAAGTGGATCAATGTCATCACACCACTTATCCTGAGGAAGATGCACCTGCTTCTACATGGAAATGAGGCACATTATCTAGCAATTCATGCTGCTTATTTCTATGGCTCCCCAGGTTTGATGAGTGGGCAGCATAAGGACTAAATCAGAAGGCTTTGTAGGAGAAAGGAAGGAGACTTCTGTTACTCTACAAGGGCACACACCATCCCAGACTCTAAGGGCTTCCTCCTTCCTCTTTTGGTTACCTTGGGACCTCTCTTAGAGCTGTATCAAAATGGGATACATTTTGCTATGAGAACTGATGATGCTCTTTTGCAATAAAGATATTTATTATTTTTTTATTTTTCTATGGGGAATTTAGAGTTGTATTTTGAAGTGGGGATATGGGTATGGAGGAACACTGATCTATGATGGGGAATCTGCTAAAGGCTAAACCAAAATATGGGCTAAAGTACTTACAAACAAATATGTGCAAAGATCATATATAAAACTCATTATTGATTTTTTTAGATTGCACAGAACATGAAACACCTCCGAATTGTAAAGAGTCAATGAATACAGAAATATGGAGCTCATATTTATGGTAAATCAACTATATAGAAGCACTATGCTCAGCAAATATGGATGCTATTTTTACTGTCCCTGCTTACAGACAGAAAAAACGAACTTAGAGCAATTAATCACCTTGCTCTGGGTCATCCAGGTACTGTGTGGCAGTGCCTGGATTTGACCTCAAGCAATTTAACTTGAGAGCCCATGTTTTCATAGTTCGGAGACATAAATGTTTACGTGTAAAGAAATGTGTGCATGCAAGATGTACAAACACACATGTACATACGTATATGCTCACACGTTCATATCAGCTTAGTGCATTAATGTCCACTTTTTTCTCATTGATATTTTAATTGCTTTAAGAGCAAGGGCTTTAACATTGAATTGAATAACTGTAATAAATATTTTAAGATGCACTTCAATGAAAGCCTAGGATTAACCATCAGGGAAATGCAAATAGAAACCAAAATGAGATACTATTTCACACCTACTGTGATGGCTATCATCAGAAAGTCAGATAACAACAAGTGCAGGTGAGGAAGTGGAGAAATTGGAACTCTCCTACACTGCTGGTGGGGGTGAAAAATGATTCTGCCACTTTAGAAAACTGCCTGGCAATTTTCAAAAGCTTAAGCATAGAGTTATGACAGGATCCAGCAATTTCACTTCTGGGTATAGACCAAAGAGAAATTAAAACACGTCTACACAAAATCTTGTACACAAACATTCATAGTAGCATTCTTCATAGTAGCCAAACAGTGGAAACAGCCCAATGTCCACTAACTGCTGAATGGATATTCAGAGTGGGACATATCTATGCCATAAAATGTTATTCTGCCATGAAAATAAGTGAGGTATTGGTACGTGCTACAACATACAGTGCCTGTGTGCATGCTCAGTTGTGTCCGACTCTGCGAACCTGTGGACTATAGCCTGCTAGGTTCCTCTATCCATTGGATTTCCCAGGCAAGAGTCCTGGCATGGGTTGCCATTTTCTCCTTCAAGGGATCATCCCAACCTAAGGACTGAACCCATGTCTCTAGTGTCTTTTTCATTGGCAGATGGATTCTTTACCAACTGTGCCACCTGGGAAGCCCGTGTTATAACAGGGATGAGCCTTAGAAACCTAACACTGACTGAAGGAATCAGGCACAAATGCCACGTGTTGTGTGCTTCCATTACGTGAACTGTTCAAAATAGGCAAATATATGGAGACAGCAGATGAATGGTTGCCTAGAGCTGGAGGGATGGAGGAATAGGGAGGTGGAAGCCAAGGGGTACAGGGTTTTTCCTTTTGTGGTGCTGAAAATATTCTAAAACTAATTGTGGTGATGATTGCACAACTGTAAATATACCAACCCAGCCACAGAATTATACACATTAAATGAGTAACTTCCATGGTGTGTGAATTACATCTCAACAACCGAGAAAAGTAGAGGCGCACATGGTGACTGAGTATTTTAGTTGAATGACTTCGGGATGAATTTCTTCATTTTTCCAAACACTGAGCCAGAGTGTTAATGGCCAAAAGCTTGTTCGCCCTGGTTATGAGTTAGGGGATGCAAAATGGAATAGTGATCAATAAATAGACTTTCCAATGAAATAAATCTCTTTGACATTTGGCAAATTATTTACCTTCCATGAGCCTGTTTCCTCAAGGTCTGTTGTAGCTATTTTGAAGGGATGTTGTAACTTTAAAAGGTTAAAAAAAAATACAAGTTGATAGTATAGTCCTTGATTCAGAATTATTTCTTAAGCACTTACTTTGGTTACTTCTTTTTTTAACTGTTTATTATTCTGCACATTTAGGAATTAACATTTTACCAAACAGAAATAATACAATCTGTACTTCAGAGTAGGTAAGAATGGAAAAATTAATACAAATCAAGACTGAACCTGGAAGTAAAGAGTTTTTCTGGTATTGAAAAAAATTTCTTAATAGAAATAATGACGTATTTTCCTGCATCTGGCAGGTAGGGGTGTGTGTGTGTGTGTGTGTGTGTGTGTGTGTGTGTGTAAATAATATGTGTTCTTTCCTTTGAAGTGCTGATACAAAAACAGAAGTACGAAAATATCACATGGTATTTCCACTCTTACTGGAAGCACCAAGGGTCTCCGAGGCTCCCATGACACCTCAGTAGCCCGTACTCATTTATATTAGCTGTTTATCCAAACTGTGTATTTTTGAGCACCTTAGCATTTTCTACAGAATTTATCAAATCTGCTACAGAAATGAATTTACCTTGAAGGTTCTTAGCCTAGGTTTATGTCATACTTTGATTTGAATGAAGGCAAATAAATATACCCTCATTGTCACCTGTAGACTTAACCATCTATTGTGCATTGCAAGGGCCGCAGAAGAAATAGATCGACCTTCATCTCAATGTTTTTATTTGTAACTGGAGAGAGAAAAAAACAAGTGCATGAAGTAGCTGGAAAACTGTAAGTTACATATACGGTAATTTTAGCATTTTGGAAAGAAGACATTTTAGTTATGCTAAGGGAGAGAAGTCTCGATGGCAAGATTTGAGTAGATGTTTGAGAAATGAAAACTGGAGCTGATAATCCTTCACCATGAGAAGAGGTTTTTGTGTAGCCACGATGAGCATTTTATAGTGTTATTTCTTTTCTTTAATAATGTTTCTCCTTCCCTCCATCTTCTTCCCTTCTTTATCATCCTCTTCTTCTTATGTATCAATTTTAAACATTTTGGAGTCATCCAAGAGTTAGGTTGAAGGTTGTGGTATGTGGTGGTGTTTATAAACTTCAGACCATGTTCAGATGTTTATATTACCTACTGGAGGATGTTTTGTAAGCCTGAATTACTTTAATACCTACTTTTGAGTTTCACTTTACTCAGGTTATATTTACCATACTAACTAATCTTTGAATAGCACTAAAGAGTTTATCTGGAATTCTCATAGGTCATCTCATTTAATCTCATAATTATCATGTCAGGTAAATTTCTTATTAGTTCATTTTATGTATAATATACTGAGACTTAGAATAAATATTTTCCTGAGATTGCTCAATGATAAAATGAGTAATTCTAATGTCCCAAGTATCCTTTAAGCATTTTTTAAAATATATAAAGAAAAAAGTTTGCAAGATATTGTTGAATGGGAATGGCACATTTTGTTATTTTGGAATTTCGGCAAAAGCTCTGAAGCTGTGAAGGGTGTAAGAGGTGAAAAAGTTTTCCAACACACTAATGAAAAGGGCTGAACATAACCCCACAGGCTTTGCTGCATGTGGCAACCCAGTTCAGCCACCATCACTCCCACAGCCCAAGTAAGGAAAGGTCGGACATTCAGAAGCAACTTTGGTGAAGGAAACATCCTTTGGAGGAAACTGTCGGCTTTCTTTTCTCTTTTTTAGGGTGAAGAGGGGGTAATTCTCCCTTCCATGCCAAGTGAGTAGGATCCCACCACTAAATATGATGGTGTCTGCAAGAGATAGATTGGCATGTCCCTCTGGTTTGAAGCCTGATAGGACTCTTAGGTGTCCCCACACACAGCCATTTTTGAGAGTTTAATCTGTGTTCCTTGAAGCTTGAGGAGAGGACCATGGCCTGGATGGGTATCCCTGGAGGCTCAGACAATAGAGAATTTGCCTGCAATACAGGAGGCCTGGGTTCGATGTCTAGGTCAGGAAGATCCCCTGGAGAAGGGAACCCACTTCAGTATTCTTTCCTGGAAAATTCCATGGACAGAGAAGCCTGGAGGGCTACAGCAGGGCGTCACAAAGAGTTGGACCCAACTGAGTGACCAAGAACACCAGACCTGGTGTCTGCCTCTTACTTGGAAAAATCTGAAGGCCTGAGGCTGAATGGTGATGATTGCAAAAAAAAAAGGCAGTGGGTGAAGCTGCACTTCCTCAGATTGGAGGAGCCAGTGTATGTATTTTCCCACAGGACATTGAGAGGTAGCCAGGCTTCAGATGTCTTGAAAGGATCTTGACTAAGAAGGGCATGTTCGTGGGCATCTCAAAAAGCCAGTTCATGTGCTGCACAGCAGAGCCGTCATTTGGGTATTTACTGGGACAGACAAAAGACATTTACTGTCTAAGAAACCACTAAACTCTCTGGCCAGGGCCAGCAGAGGAGTTGGGAGACAAAGCAGAGTGAAAAACCCAGGTGTGATAGTCAATGTATCTCAGCCTTGGTGGGGCACACTTGCTGACCGACCAGCGAGGGTACCCATCAGGGCTGGTGTCTGCTGGCAGAATAACAGTCTAAGAAGAGTCAGTCTCAATTCTCCTTTCTCACTAGTCTCCAAACACCAAGTCAGACATGAACTTGGGGAACAGCAAAGAAGCTATCCATTGGATTTGATATTAAAATTTAGGTTCAGACTGAAGTACCTAGGTGTTTTAATATAGAGAATGAACCTTTGCAGATCTATTGGACCCGTTGGAGATGATGTCTAGAGGAGGAAGAGTTCTATCATACAGAGAGTTTTAAGGCACTGGTGGGGGAAAAGCTAACGCTGATTGAACCCTACCAAGTTTTGCATGTGTGCTAAGTGGCTTCAGTCATGTCTCTTTGCGACCCCATGGATTGTAGCCCGCCATCCTCCTCTGTCCATGGGATTCTCCAAGCAAGAATACTGGAGTGGGTCGTCATTCACTTCTCCAGAGGATCTTCCCAACCCAGGGATCAAACCCTTGTCTCTTATGTCTCCAGCATCGGCAGGCAGGTTCTTTACTACTAGTGCCACCTAGGAAGCCCAAGTTCTGCAAGCTTACTAAATGATTTACATTTAGTGAATATATTTTCATAAAACTATCATGCAGTATAGAGGAAAAGAGTTTGACATGACCTAACCTAGCATTTTATGAGTGAGACATAGAACTGGGGCCCATTCAGGTGAAGTTGTCTGGCTAGAGTCAGGCACACAGCTCAGTAGGTGAACTGCTCAGATAAACACTGACTCTGATGCCAGTTCTCCAGAGCAGAGTCAGAGGCTCCCTTTGCTCACAGAATGACATGTTGAACTGCTTAAAGTTACACAACACACATATGTGATTTCTCTTGTAAACAAACAGGAAAGAATAATTTGTTGTAGCCCCCAGGAGTAAACAAGATTTTTGGTAAGATTCTAAAGAAAGTAAAGATAAAAGAAGGAAAAGCTTTATCTTATATTGTTACAAGTTCACTTAGTTTTGGAGGAAACGCTGAAGGCTAACAAACAGCCGGCAGATTCCAATTATTAAAGCGAGGAACCAGAGTCTACTAGAGAATTATAGACCAAGCAGAGCAATAGTGATTGCCAAGAGATGGCCAGAGAAAGATGATTTTGGAGGAGCCAGCAGAATTGGAAACAAGCATTGTAATCAAACTAAGGCAAAATATGGGACAGAATCCCTAGTGTGTGGAAAATGCTATCATTCAGGAAAGCCCTTTTTTAAAAGTATTGTTACAAAACAGTTCACTTTCCTCTAGTTTGTGTTTTTTCGATTGTGCTATACTTTGATACATGCTGTAATCTCTTTTCTATATATAATAACAGTTGTTGCCTTAGGGGTTAGGTCTCTTGTTTTGGAGAAGTTTAGGAAGAAAATTCGGAGAAGGCAATGGCACCCCACTCCAGTACTCTTGCCTGGAAAATCCCATGGATGGAGGAGCCTGGTGGGCTGCAGTCCATGGGGTTGCTAGGAGTTGGACACGACTGAGCCACTTCCCTTTCACTTTCCACTTTCATGCATTGAAGAAGGAAATGGCAACCCATTCCGGTGTTCTTGCCTGGAGAATCCCAGGGACGGAGGAGCCTGGTGGGCTGCCGTCTATGGGGTCGCACAGAGTCAGACACGACTTATGTGACTTAGCAGCAGTAGCAGCAGCAGGAAGAAAATTGAACAGCATAAGAAATAACTGGGATGCTAAAAACTTCTCTTATGAAATTTAGGTTCTAATGCAAATATATAGTAAAATCAAATCAGTAAACTAATTGTACACGAAAGAGAGCAAGTAAAGGAATGTTGGAAGTGCCAGGTAAGGCTGGGAAGAAGGATGTAGTCATTTTAGAGAGTAATTGCCATTGACATGGAAAGAAATATGCCGTATTAGGCTTGATTCTGATCTAGAAAGACTGATACCTGGGGCATGCTCATTTGTTAAGTCTTTTCTGCTTTTAAAATACAAGTTCTTTTCCTCTCACTTCCCTTCTTACTCTTCCCTTAAAATGTCACCTCTACTGGCCACACAGTTAGAGGCTCATGAGGAGGTTAGTAACATCCCAGCAGGTTAGCAAAGGCAGTTCTTGTTTCTCGAATCAAAAATGTGTGGGGAGCACATATGCTACCATAAACAAATGACTGTTCGACTTGTTTGCTTGTGGATTCTCACAACCTCACTGGTGTTTAATCAATAAAGATGTCAGTGTTTTTTAATAGCTAGCTGGAAGAGAGGATAGGCCCTTGTCTAGAGTTAGTCCAGGGTTCTCAACTCTAGCTGCACATGAGAATCATCTAGGGAGCTTTGAAAAATGTGGATGCTAAGGCCCAGGGCCAGAGATATTGATTCAGTTGGCCTCTGCAGGGCTGGATACTGTTATTTTTAGATGCTGTCCAGGGATTATGAAGGCAGCCCAGGCTGGGCGCTCAAAGGTATACCAGGCAGCCAGCAGGTACTTTTAAAGGAATGCGCCATGGGATTTAATCTCACAACACTACAGCAAAGGTATCGGGGATTCTCATTTGCAGAGAAGGCTGTATTTCTGAGGGATGCCATGATTTTCCCAGAGCCACACCATTAGGTTGCAGAAGGGTGTATTTCATTTCTGACATTGTATTTGGAAATTGTGGGTTGGAAAAGCTAATTCAGTTCCACTCAAATAAAATGGTTTACTCATGAAATGCTTTTCCACCATCTGCGCCTCTGAAAATAGAGTGGCAAGTTCCATTATGGAACTGTAGAAAGTTTGACCCCAAATGAACAACTGATAAAAAGTGGAATTAAATAATATACCCGGTTTTGGAGAGGGGATCCCAAAATAGGTATCTTAAAATTATTTCTATTGTTTGCTTTTGTATTTATACATTTCAAAGGAGGGATTCAGCAAAGCTTTTTTTTTCTTTTTTAATATTTGAAACAGCATTTTCCCCATTATTTCCAAGCAAGATAAACCCAGGCAGCACTAGAAATTTCATGGAATAGATTTTTCTTCCTGATGATAACACTTGAGTAGTGTAAAATAAAACAAAAACTCACTTTTGTTGAGATTTTGAATTATTGCTTTAGTTATAAGTTCCAAATATAGAGATTTTTTTAATAGTGACTTAGACAAACACATTTCCCCTTTTATGGCCATGTTACAGCCCTGTCCATATATGAATCTTAATATACAAATGACTTTTTTCAACTGAAAGATGATTTTTGCACAAGATAAAAAAATACAGACAATAAAAAAAGGAATGATAATGAAAAGAAAGTACAGTTGACAGCCTGGAACCATTGCTCTATTACTCCCTGGGGTTAACCATTTTTACACATTCTCCTTTGTTTGTGTAGCTGTCCTTCTAGCAATGCTTCATGCTTTGACAAACATATATTACATGTATTTATCTTTTTATATAAATAGAAGCATACTGGGAAATCACACTCTTCTGCGTCTTATTTCACTGAATAGTATTCTTGGAGGTCATTCTCCATCAGCACATATAAGAGCTACCACTTCATTATTTTTAGTGACTGTATAGTGTTAGATTGTACGGGTCACCATAGTTTACTTAGTTAATACCCACTGATGGACACTGATGAATTTTGAGTGTCTTAGGATTATAAACAGTACTACCACATGCTGTATGAAATGTTTGAACTATCTTGTATTTCAGCCAATAACTAGTGTCTTTCCCCCTAAACTTTGGTCGACTGTATTTATCACATTTTAGCATTTTAATCTAAAGCTGACAGGTACAAAATGCTTGCTTATGGTTTTAATTTATGTTTTGTACATTGAGTAATATTGGCTATGCATTCTCATTTAAAAAGCAACTGTGAACTGCCCAAACTTACTCTTACATTTGGGAAGGGTATGCTCACTGGTAAAACATCTGCCTGCCATTGCAGGAGCTACAGGAGATGCGGGTTTGATCCCTGGGTTGGGGAGATTCCCATGGAGGAGGAAATGGCAACCTGCTCCAGTATTCTTGCCTGGGAAATCACATGGACAGAGGAAGCTGGTAGCCTACAGTCTATGGGGTTGCAAAAGAGTCAGACATGACTGAGCACACATACACATGCACATTAAGATAAATAACATTACACAGGTACCCACAAACTAGCTTCACATGTAGCATACTGCGCACCCCGCAAAAAGCTTTGTGGATCATTCCCATCTCCACTTCATCACTCAAAGGCAATGACCATCCTGCCGTGCGTCTACCATTCTCTTGCTTTTCTCAACAGATTTATAATCTCTGACTGAGTTCCTAAATATTAGATCATCTAGTTTTGTACGCATTTGAAGTTTATATATATGAAATCAAACTATATGTATTTGTGAATTTATTTTTTCTTTCACTTAAAAATATTGGTTATAATATTCATTCATGATATTCACATCCAAGTACTGGTGTCTTTTAAGTGTTACTAAAAATGCTTGAGTATTGTCTCTTCAAAAGTTACAGTCCCCATTCTACCCTACCTCATCCTTCTCCATGTCTTTTCACTGCTTTGTAACTCTTTTATCACTTTATTTCTTTGTGTTACATTTTAGGAAAGAATTATATCCATCTTCTAGTACTCTATCTCATCTATTTAATCTGTGCTTTTATTTATCTTTAAAATTTTTACATCCATTTTAAAACTTCTGGAATAGAAATTTGTTTCTTTTTCATATTTTGTTAGTCTTTTGGTGCAGTCTTTTTCTCCTTGCTTATGTTTTAAGTCTTTTTATTCTCTTAAATATAAAAAGTTATTTTATAGTCTTCGTTTGATAATTGTGATGACTGAAGTGCTATTAAATTTGATTCTGCTCTCTGCTATTTATTCTGGCTGTCACATATGGTACCTTGAACTCTGCTATTATAAATTGTATCTTTCTTACAATTCATCTTCTAATTATTAGTCACTAATATACAGAAATATAATTGATGCTTATTATAAAACTGATTTTTATCCAGTGTTTCTACTAAATTCATGAATAAATTCTAACTCTTTAACTTGATAGTCTTGAATTTTTCTACATACACAATCATTTGTAAATAATGGCAACTTTCCAAACTTACTTCATTTATATCTTTAGTTATATCTTTCATTTCTTTTCTTTTAAATTTCATTAGCTACAATCTGTAGAGTGACATTAGTAGAAATTAATACCAGGCTTCTTCATCTCTTTCCTAATTTCAGGTACTTGGCTTTCAATATTTTACCATTAAGTGCCATGTTTGCTATAAGGTATTTATGCTGCTTGCTGCTGCTCCTAAGTCGCTTCAGTCGTGTCCGACTCTGTGCGACCCCATAGACGGCAGCCCACCCGGCTTCCCCGTCCCTGGGATTCTCCAGGCAAGAACACTGGAGTGGGTTGCCATTTCCTTCTCCAGTGCATGACAGTGAAAAGTGAAAGTGAAGTTGCTCAGTCGTGTCTGACTCCCAGCGACCCCATGGACTGCAGCCCACCAGGCTCTCCTGTCCATGGGATTTTCCAGGCAAGAGCACTGGAGTGGGGTGCCATTGCCATTTATAGATACCCTTTAATGAATCAAGGAAACTTTCTTTTATTTCTAGTTTGCTTAAAGGTCTTTCTCCCTTTATCATGAAAAATGTTACATTATTATTATTTTTTTTTATTATCAGAAACAATTTTTAGGTTTTTTCAACCTACAACCATCTAGATTGTACTATATTATTATTTTACATAATTATGGAGTCAGTTTGCTGATTTTTGGTTTAGGACATTTGTATCCATGATCAGGAAGAAAATTGGCCTATAATTTTTCCTTCTTGTTAAACCATTTTTGGTTTTGGTATAAAAGTTCTTCTGTTTTACAAAAAATTATTTGTGACGTGTTTCCTATATTTGTATTCTTTGTAAGAATTTTTATAATACTGATGGTATTTCTTTCTCAGATAATTGGTAGAATTCACAGGCAAGCCATCTTGGCCTGCAATTTTCTTTGTGGAAACTTTTTTTTTTAACAGTTTTATTGAAATGTAATTTACATATCATAAAATTCACTCATTTTAAGTATAAACCTCATTGATTTTTAGTAAGTTTACAGAGTATTTCAGCTATCATCAAAATCCAATTTTAGAGTATTTTCATCACCTCAAAAATATTCCTCATGCTTATTTGTAGTCATTTTTCTCCCATCCCCTACTTCCAGGTGACCAGTCATTTACCTTCTATCTATATAGATTTGCCTTTTCTGGCCATTTGATATAAATGGAATTATAAAACATATGGCCTTTGTCCCTAGTCTTTTCTACTTAACATAATATTTTTGAGGTTCATCTATATTGCAGATATCTAATCAAGTTTGTTGAATAGTAATCCATAATATGAATATAACTGATTTTGTTTATCCAGTCACCAGTTGATGGAGATTGGTTGTTTCCACATTTTGGCTACTTCTAATAATGCCATTATGAACATTTATGTTCACACCTTCATCTCTAGAAGTAGAATTGCTGGGTTGTAAGGTATAATTATGTTTAATAATTTAAGAAACTGTCAAACTGTTTTTCAAAGTGGTTGTACCATTTTACATTCCTACAAACAGTGTTCCAGTTTCTCCATATTCTGCTGCAGTTATCTGCAATTGTGATGCTGCAGTCTCAGGCTTTGTTAACCAGAAATTGGTCACATGTTCCACCCAGCTGATGGACCTGTTCCCTTGTGGCCTTCACCAGGACCCTGCCACTTTTGCTCCAATGCAAGTCTGCACACAGAAGGGCTGAAATAAAGAACAATATCTACAGTTATGGGGGACTTACTCTGTGCCAGCCATAAGTTTAAACATATTATAGAAATGATACCATTTAATCAGTGTTCAGATTGCCCCCATTTAGTAGATTAGAAATCTGAGACTCAGAGGTAAAGCTGCTTGTCCTGCATCTCCCTGCTGGTCAGACACTTGAGCCCAGCAGTTGTGGGGCCCCTTCTCTTAATCTCCTCCATGTATGTGTGATACATACAAGCATGTATATATAGACACAGAAAGCAGTATAGTTCTAATATCTCCTTTGAACTGTGATGAAGATGAAGACGTTCAAATTTTCTGATTTCTGCTGGAGAACTACACATATTGCTCTGTGCAGAGAAGAAACTCATTTGAACTAGTCAAATAGAGGAAAATGAATCTTCCCATTTCTGCTTCCTGTTGTGCCTACTGATAGTAATTTGTACAGAAGTTTATCCCACATGCTGCTTAGAAATACTGCAAACGCCTGAGGTTTACATTTCCGGGAGCAGGAAACCCTGGTAACATCTTCGGACCTAAAGATGAGAATGACTAATTTTCTGAACTTATGTTGTATTTTTGTCCTGTCACTCTGATAAACTTTTCAAAGCTTTTGTTGAGATGATGGATCTCTAGATTCCAGTCATGTGAACAAGTGTTTAATTCAAGTACAGCTAATCAATGATGCTGAGATCTGTTTACCCTCACAATGGGAAGATAAAACACATACCATGGATCCTCCTTTAAGTCTCTCACAAAATCCTCAGAGGTAGCACCTATAATGAAAGCAGAGAATATACAGTTACATATTCAGTATGCTACTGAATATAAAGGCAGTCAGAGTTTAGAAAAGGAAATCAGATTACACAAGTTCACAAATGTTTACAGAAGTTTTCATTTTAAACAGCAAACATTTATGGAGAAAAGGCAACTTGAGGAACAGGAATGTATATCAAATTTGATAAGTGGGAGTGGGCTTATCTGCTGTTGTACTCATGAATCACATGCATTTCCCCCAAATGACGATGTAAGGTTGTTATGTCTTAGACTACTGATTTTGTCAGATATAACTGGCATTTCATTGGCTTAAGTTACATTTTTTCCTTTGGTGGTGGAATCTTATTATGTCATTATAATTATCTGTTCTCTATTTGGATAGTTTTAGAAAGTTGAATTCCAGCATAGGCTGGGGTGTTATCCAAAGAGTCTATCTATATCAAAAGCAAAGCCATGAACCTCCAGGGGTGCACAATTCTGTCAAGTCATCAGAGGTGAACAGAAAGCTGTAAGACAACTTGTTAAGATGCAACGAGCAATTTAAGCCTTAAAACAAGCCTTGAGAGACAGGCTGCCCCGTGATTTACAACATTGCAGGCTCTGTTGATTCTATCAGTTCCCCGCAGCTGGGCAAAATAGAATCCGTGGGGATCTTAGGTAAAAGACCTCCTGGCTTACTTAGTCTCCCTTCTGTACCAGGGACCCCAAAGATTCTTTAAGCGACTGATACATTTCTAGAAGGAAGCTAGTGGAAACAAATTTCCCACTTCGGACTTTCAGGGATTGATACTCCCAAAAACAAAGACTAAGGTTTGCTTATATATTATAAATAAAAATAATTACAATCCAATATTTTAAAATAAAAACTCTCTAAAATATATTTATTCTTGAAAGACAGATAGAACTTTATTTTATGTTTACAGTTACATAAAATAATTTTGTCATTTGTTTCTCTGTCTTTTGATAAAAGCAATTAAACACTGATCCATGGTGACTATTGATAAACTTCACTACGTAAAAAAATTTTTAGAGCCAAAATACCCTGATTTAAAGAAAAGAAAAGAAAAAATATTTGCAACACATATGATTATGTTTAGGTTGAAACTTTTATCATTTAAAAACTGTTATAAGTCCATAGGCAAAAATAAATAAATAAATAAACAAACCCTTAGAAAAAAGGGAAAGGACATGAATGGTTTGACAAAATTAAAATATAAATAGCTTAGGAACATATGAATAAATGCTCAATTTCTCTCAATATAAATTTTTAATTTGTGAGATACAATTTTAACTTTCATATTGCCAAAAATGGTAATGCACATTATTAACAAAAATGTGGGCAAATGAACAATTTCAAACAATATTAATGAGAATATACATTGGTACAACCTCTTTGAAGCACAATTTAGAAATATCTTTCAGATTTTAAATTCAGATATCATTTGACCTGGCAATTCTATTTCCAGGAATCTATCCTGTGGATATGACTAACATGTGTATGAAAAATACGTATCCATTGCTATTAGTAATGAGTCTAGAAATATTTTGAAATGCCCATTAATAGGAAACTGATTGAATAAATCATGGTATATTCATATCATGGCTTTATCCTTGCAGCTGTCTTTTTATTTTTAAATGAGGTACCTTCTTATGTACTGATATACTGACATAGAACTCTAAGATATATTATTAGGAGGGAAAAAAAATCTGTCAAAGATGGTAACAGGGCACAATAATCTGCATAGAAAATTCCAGAAAATATACTAAAGAATGTTTAAATAGTAACTCCCTGTGGGATGTTGTGGAATGGGAGCGAAATTTATTTTTGCTGTTTACCTGTTCTGCTATTTTGCATGTACATTTCCTACTTTAATTATAATACTAAAATCTAGTTAAGAATGAGTAAAGTGTACCAGGCCAGGGTGGATAGTCTGAGTTCTATAGGCCTTTTAAGTTAATATACCTCTAAGAAAAATAGGAAAAAACACTTAGCTTAAATATGCAAAAAGGAGATTACATGAAAAATGAATAGAGAGATGAGCATTCAGGATGCAAACCTCTTTCAAATCCAGACACAGAGCATTTCACAATTCTCTTCAGGCAGGCAATGTGTTTACCAGTCACACTAGCTAGCTCACTTTTCATGTGAATCATACCAACTCCTCACATCAAGTTAAAAGAACACAATTATGGCTAAAGGATTAATGGAAACACTCCTAAAAATGCTGTGATTCTAAGAGGAAGATGGATGAAATTCTCTCCCATATCGCCAAATTATTTTTTAGGCCTGGTTTATTTAGGTGTTTAATCGTTTGCCCAGCTGCCATCAATTGCAATGTGTTTTCTTTTCTTCTCTAATAATACACGTAGCTATTTGTTAACATTTTCATAACTCTGGCTTAGCATATATTGGGTACTTGATTCACTTGACATTTTGCTTGAGCTGTTTAAAGGTTGGTGGTTGTTTTTCTGAAGTAGCCCTAATTCGTGGGAGTTGTAACATCCCTGTGGCTTCGTGGTTTCTGCTCTGCTCCCCACTGAGGTTTCCACTTAGTTCATAAGAACCAGCTGTTTTTTGAGAGCTCATGACTATACACAAAAATATTCATTGCTGGTGGACTTCTGAAGAGTCCTCCTTTGAATGAGGTACATTTAAAATGCACCCAGAGGAATACATGTAGGTGGTACACTTCCCACTTGTTTCCCTGTCAGTGTCCGCTTGTAAATGAACTTCAGTTGGTTTTCAGTCTATAAACTGAAAATATACTGAGGGTAAATTCTGCTTTCTTTTGTGTTTTCAATGAGGACAATAAAAGCCAGTGCATTTGGATTTTGTACTAGAAGGTTCTCTTGTCTTACTGAATAAAAGTCAGATTGAATATTGCCAGGCCACAGAAGCCCTCTCTTTCTAACTGGAAGTTAACACACCCAAGATGGACTTCCTGAACAGAAAATCATGTACATGATAAATATTTTAAAAAGTCTTTCTTGCCAAAACAGGGCCTTTTGATGTTATGGTTGTGTTCATATTGTTTCTTCCTTTTGGAATTCAATATCAGAATCAATAAGAAATCCTATCTACTTAACATTCTTTGTCCAGATACCTAACATGCATAATTTGGTGCCCATCTTCACAAAAATGAAACCACCATCCTTGTGAAAGGTAACTAAAAACTAATATGCTGATTTTAAATAGAGTTCTGGTTCCAGCCCAAACTCTGAAAAGTAAAGCAATACATTGAAAGCAAAAAAAGATTTCATTATTAGAACACATATTGGGAGATGTGAGACTGTTTTATTTTTTCACTCTTTTGAAGTGGTTATTTTTAAAAGTGTGTATGATGCATGCATACTTTTGTGTTTGCAGTGGGGATGAATGAGAAACAGGGTGTTGGGGTGTGCAATGAGCGTGGGTCCAATAAACAGCATTTGTTTTTTCACAATTAGGTCCTTTGCTGGCTGTCTGAGCAAAGAGGCCAAATACTGAATGTTCTTTGGATAAATATGTCTCTCATCATAAGAAGTAGCCAGGTAATTAATCAGCCACAAAGCACTGGCCTTACAGCATCAGAGAAGCTATGTGGCCAGTGTTTCCAATGTTCTCAATCTGCTGATGTTTCATGAGTACACAAACTGAAATATAAAGTAATATTAAACTTAAAATAACATGAAATAAAAAACCCAAACAGGATCTGCTATGGGAAAAACAGTTTAAATGTATGGGCCACATGATGAGAATTGTTTATTTAAACAAAGGTAGTTTTTAAAATCACTTTTTATAGGTTTAGGAGGTGTATGTGTGTGTGCTCTCAGTTACGTCTGACCCTTTGCAATCCCATAGACTGTAGCCCACCAAGCTCCTCTGTCCATGGTATTTTTCAGCAAGAGTACTGGAGTGGGTTGCCATTTCCCCCTCCAGAGAACCTTCCAGATCCAGGAATCGAGACTGCATCTTCTGTGTCTCCTGCATTGGCAGGCAGATTCTTTACCACTAAGCCACCTGGGAAGCCAATGTGCTTAGGAGATACCTGGATTTTATTGGGTTGGCCAAATCTTTCTCTGGGTTTTTTTTCCATAACATTTTATAGAAAAACATGAAAAAACTTTTGACCAATCCATTACTTTTTCAGGTTTCCAATGCTTTATCTTAAAAAAAAAAAAAAAAAAAAAAAAAGTGGCTTCCCTGATAGCTCCGTTGGTTAAAAATCTGCCAGCAATGCAGGAGACCCTGGTTCAATTCCTGGGTCTGGAAGATCCAGTGGAGAAGAGATAGACTACCCACTCCAGTATTCTTGGGCTTCCCTTGTGGCTCAGCTAGTAAAGAATCTGCCTGCAATGCAGAAGACCTGGGTTTGATCCCTGGGTTGGGAAGATCCCGTAAGGCTACCCACCCCAGTATTCTGGCCTGGAGAATTCCATGGACTGTATAGTCCATGGGGTCCCAAAGAGTTGGACATGACAGTGACTTTCACTTTATCTAAAATTAACTTGGCCAGTTGAATGTTGGAATTCAGATTTTTTTTTTCCAGATTTCATAGAGATGCATATATTGCATATAATTTGTAGTGACCCTCAGTGGGATCTAGGACAATTTTCTGTAATCAAACCTTAAGATTTCTACAAGAAAAAGCAGAGATTTCATATTAAATGAGATAAAGAGACTCCAAATGGGGTCATATCAGTTCAAATCAGGTTTTGTCACTAAATAAATATGCCACTTATTTTAAAAAATAACTTTTAATTTTCAGCGTTTTTGTAATAATTGTGGATAAGGGATAATGGCATTGTATTAAAGTAACACTACACAGCTTGCAAGATTATGTAAAGCCTTTTCTGTTGCCACTGACAAAATTATGTACCTTGTCTTCTTTTCTCTTAACATGGAGAAACACAGTTGGTGATGAGTTACAGTTCAGGAAGAACACAGTGAAATGGAGGCACTGGCAGTAAATAACAGGCACAACACTCAAGCAGGATTCTCTCTTCTTGAAGCTGGGAAAACACATGGGGTTGGGAAACCTCAGTGGCTGATGTGAACTGGGTTCTGAATCTGTGAAAAGTTCAGCTCCATGCCTCTCATTCAATTTTTGAGCTTTAACTGATGTGATTGAGCTTCAGCCATAAGGGTTCAAGTGTGGCCGAGACTCAGGGAATTAGTTATGTTGATATTAGTAATTGTTACCCTGGTTGCTGCTCATCTAACATTTTTAGAAACTATCAATGGTTTAGAATGGTGACAATTTTAATGAGCAATGTTAGATTCAGTGTTTCTGATGACCTCATTGATTAAATGGAATCATCTACATGACAGAAACTCATTATTAATTGGCCAAAATTTTTAAAAAGAAATACTGGCTTAAGATGCTTGGAATATAATAAAAGTTATATGTAGAAAAATTCTACTTGAGGGCAGGAGAAAGAAGAAGCCCTCACATGTCCAGACAGTTCTGTTAAAAAAAAAAAAAAAACAAAACTGCTTATTTTCCCTTTGACGGTTTGAATGTGTCAATTGTTGCTTTCTGATAGTGAGGCAAAAATACTGGACCAGAGTGGAGAGCCCTATTCAGAGTGTGGGGTACTTTTAAGCCTCAGAGGAAGTGGAAGACTTCCCAGGTAAATGTGTTTGGGAAGTCCCTACATGACCACATGACAGAGATCAGTGAACCTTATTAACAAAACCCACCTTCTCCCCTTATGAACTTCAGCCCTTTCGTACCTGCACCTGACATGCAAAGCTATTGTCCCAAGACCTTCTTTTAGACTTTTCTCACAAACAACCACTACTTCCTGATATTCAGCCCTCTGTTTTGTTTCTGTATGAGTATCCTACCCCTGCCTTCCCCACCCTTCTCCACTACATCAACTCTATCTGGTTATAGGGTATTTAATATCTTCATACTTTCTGCCTAAGCCAAAGTTTTAGTCTTTCTGGGTCATCAAAGTCTCCCTATTCTTTCCAAATGTCCCATATCAAAACAAAACAAACTAGAGCCCGCGTATATTCCATTACCATCTGGATCCACCTTGAAGAGAGGCAGTTGGGCAAATAGTAGAAGGAATTCTTAAAGAAGAGCAGAACTTTCTGATACAAAGCTGGGCTTTCTCCCTCACAAGTTGTCTAATTATCCGCGAGCCACGTCACTTCTCAGTCTTGAAATATCTCTCTGTTTAAATGGAAGATTATTGAATTCAGTGACCATCAAGTCTTCAACTTGAAAAGTTCATTAGACTTTGATTCTTCTATTTTTGGCAGACTTGCCATCCTACCCTCTTTGGCCTCTCTCACTATGAAGTAGCAAAGTAGAATTTCCTGAATCAATTCTGATCCTCCCCGTCACATTATTACCTAATTGCTCTTCTGTGCTAGCTACCAACCCCTCCTTCCTTGGCTTCTCCCCCAGACTAATTAAGTGAAGACCATTTGTACATGTGCTCATCATGGAAATAGAGTAGACATGCAATTACATACATGTTTTCCCTAAGCCAGAAACTTGAACAATTATCTTTGCTTGTTTCAGGCTTACACTTGAGAATTAGTCAAAAGAGTCATTTACCTGGCAAAACCATAACTCAATAGGAAACGTTATTCATTTAAGTGTTTTTTAAAAAAACATTTCTTGCTTCTTAGCTCTTAATAGCACAATTTTGTTTCTCTGATTATTCCTGTGAGAGTAATTACTGGCACTTGCTAGGCTTATCTTTAAAAAAAAGGAAGGGATAAGAGAGAAAGAAATATTTGTAAAAATATATTTTGTTCTCTGGTGTAGCAACTGACAGTTTAATATCTGCTGTTTATAATTAATTGTCCTTTTTTTTTTCTTCTGCCTGACCCTACCTCCTATGTTGGGCTTGGAAGGAAAATAGATAAGTCAATTAAAAATGAAAGTATTGATATTTTAACTATATTTACTAACATAAATTTCATGTCAAACATGAATTTTAGCAAAATGGACAGATTTATGTGAGTAAGCCCACAATGGCTTCCCTTGTGGCTCAGTTAATAAAGAATCCGCCTGCAATGTGGGAGACCTGGGTTCCATCCCTGGGTTCGGAAGATTCCTTGGAGAAGGGAAAGGCTACCCACTCCAGTATTCTGGCCTGGAGAATTCTGTGGACTGTTTAGTCCATGGGGTCGCAAAGAGTCAGATACGACTGAGCCCCCAGTGGCGCAAACATCTGTGATTTTGTTATAAAATATTATCTGTTATAAAATGTTATCAGTTATATGTTTTCTAAACATACCACATCTAAGCATTTATTATACTGCTCAAAAAGAGCAGCAATTGCTGTTGTATTTCAGAAACTATATCTTTTTAAATGTAATTATGTGCTCATACTCTAAACTGGCATCAGCAGTCCTGGGAGGCGCATGTTGGCATAAGTCCTCTTGGAGGTTGCCAACTGCCCTACCATTGAGCCTGTAGACTCTAAGGCTGGGTTGCCTCAAGAAACCCAGGAACAGTATGAAAAGGCAGAAAGATATGACACTGGAAGATGAGCCCCTTAGGTCAATAGGTGTTCAATCTGCTGCTGGGAAAAAGCTGAGTAATAGCTCCATAAAGAATGAAGAGGCTGGGCCAAAGCAGAAATGACTCTCACTTGTGGATGTGCCTGGTGGTGAAAGTAAAATCTGATTCTGTAAAGAACAACGTTGCATAGGAACCTGGAACGTTAGTTCCATGAATAAAGGTAAATTGGATGTGGTCAAGCAGGAGATGGCAACATCAACATTTTATGAATCAGTAAACTAAAATGCACAGGAATGGACGGATTTAATTCAAATGACCATTATATCTACTACTGTGGGCAAGAATCCCATAGAAGAAATGGCATAGCCCTCATAGTTAACAAGAGAGTCTGAAATGCAGTACTTGGACGCAATCTCAAAAACAACAGAATGATCTTGGTTTGTTTCTAAGGCAAACCACTCAACATCACAGTAATCCAAGCCTATGCCCCAACCACTAATGCCAAAAAAGATGAAGTTAAAGAGTTCTATGAATACCTACAACACTTTCTAGAACTGACAACAAAAATAGATGTCCTTTTCATCATAGGAGATTGGAATGCAAAAGTAGGAAGTCAAGAGATACCTGGAGTAACAGGCGAGTTTGACTTTGTAATACAAAATGAAGCAGGGCAAAGGCTCATGGAGTTTTGCCAAGAGAACACACTGGTCATAGCAAACACCCTCTTCCAACAACACAAGAGATAACTCTACACATGGACATCACCAAATGGTCAATGCCAAAATCGGATTGATTATATTCTTTGCAGCCAGAGATGGAAAAGCTCTATATGTCAGCAAAAAGAAGACTAGGAGCTGACTGTGGCTCAGATCTTCAGCTCCTTATTGCAAAACTCAGGCTTCAATTAAAGAAAGTAGGGAAAACCACTAGACCATTAACATATGACCTAAATCAAATCCCTTGTGATTATACAGTGGAAGTGACAAATAGATTCAAGGGATTAGATTTGGCAGACAGAGCATCTCAAGAACTATGTATTGAGGTTTATAACACATGTTCACAACCTTGTACAGGAGGCAGTGACCAAAACCATTCCCAAAAGAAAGAAATACAAGAAGACAAACTGGTTGTCTGAGGAAGTCTTACAAATAGCTGAGAAAAGAAGAGAAGTGAAAGGCATAGGAGAATGGGAAAGGTATACACAACTGAATGCAGAGTTCCAAAGATCAGGAGAGATCAGAAAGCCTTCTTAAGTGAACAATGCAAAGAAATAGAGGAAAACAATAGAATGGGAAAGACTAGAGATATCTTCATGAAAATTGGAGATTCCAAGGAAGCATTTCATGCAAAGATGGGCACAATAAAGGACAGAAACAGCAAGGACCTACCAGAAACAGATGAGATTAAGGAGAGGTGGCAAGAATACACAGAAGAATTATACAAAAAAGGTCTTAATGACCTGGATAACCATGATGGTGTGATCACTACCCTACAGCCAGACATCCTGGAGTGTGAAGTCAAAGCATCCTGGGCTTTAGGAAGCATTACTATGAACAAAGCTAGTTAGAGGTGATAAAATTCCAAATGAGCTATTTAAAATCCTAAAAGATGATGCTGTTAAAGTGCTGCATTTAATATGTCAGCAAATTTGGAAAACTCAGCAGTGGCTACAGGACTAGAATTGTTCATTTTTCATTCTAATCCAAAAGAATATTCAAAGTACCAGAACAACATACTGGTTCCAAATTGGGAAAGGAGTATGTCAAGGCTGTATATTGTCACCCTGCTTATTTAACTTGTATGTAGAGTATATCATGCACAATGCTGGGCTGGATGAAGCAGTTGAAGCTGGAATTAAGCTTGCCAGGAGAAATATCAACAGCCTCAGATGATGCTACTGTAATGGCAGAAAGTGAAGAGGATCTGAGTCTCTTGATCAGGATGAAAGAGGAGAGTGGAAAAGCTGGCTTAAAACTCAACATTCAAAAACACTAAGATCATGGCATCTGGTCCTATCACTTCATGGCAAATAGATAGGGAAACAATGGAAACAGTGACAGATTTTCTTTTCTTGGGCTCCAAAATCACTGTGGAGAGTGACTGCAGCCATGAAATTCAAAGACACTTGCTTCTTGGAAGAAAAACTATGACAAAGCTAGATAGCATATTAAAAAGCAGAGACATTACTTTGCCGACAAAGTTTCATATATTCAAAGCTATGGTTTTTCCAGTAGTCATGTATGGATGTGAGAGTTGGACCATAAAGAAGGCTGAGCACCGAAGGATTGAGGCTTCCAAGTTGTGGTGCTGGAGAAGAGTCTTGAGACCCCCTTGAACAGCAGGGAGATCAAACCAGTCAATTCTGAAGAAAATCAACCCTGAATGTTAATTGGGAGGACTGATGCTGAAGCTCCAATACCTTGTCCACCAGATATGAAGGGCCGACTCATTGTAAAAGACCTTGATTCTGGGAAAGATTGAGGGCAGGAGGAGAAGTGGGTGACAGAGGATGAGATGATCGAATGGAATCACCGATTCAATGGACATGAGTTTGTGCAAACTCCGGGAGATAGTGAAGGAGAGGGGAGCCTGGCATGCTGCAGTCCATGGGGTTGCAAAGAGTCGTACATAACTTAGTGATTGAAACTCTAAACAGTATTTTAAAATACACAGTCTCTGCAAAAGAAAATATTCACCTAAAGAGATCATTTTTAGTATAAGTAAAATGCTACAAGATTTTAAATTGAGGTCATCCTTAAATTTTGCACAGAACAATATATAGAAATTTGCAAACCTCCCGTATAGAGCAGTATAATCTTTACTTGAGTGATATGTCATAACACTTTGGTCACCTCCCACAGCTATAGTTAAATTATTTAAATACTTTACTACCCCTAAGTATTTGTTGACCAAAAAAGCTTCCCACTCAGGAATTTAGGAAAAGAGAGATTTCATTTGATGTGTATTTTCAAGAAAGAACAACTGAACACGAGGTGCAGAGAAGCTTTAAGTCAGAAGAAGGCAAATAATCACTGTAAAACTGCATTTTACCTGAAATCATGCCAGATGCCATTTTTAATATCTGAATAATTAGTCCAAAATTAGCCTGTGCAGTCTTTACCCACTGAGAATCCAGGACAAAAGCAGAAATTATAATTTGCCAATTGCTCAACCTGTGGAGATAGGGAACTTATGCATAGGGAAAAATTACCCACAGGATTTAGTGTTTAAAATTTTGACCTTTAGAAGGTTCATTAATCTCTCCAGTATTCCATTTTTTAGTCAATGAAATGGGATATTTGCCAACTACCCTACATGAGATTTGTAATATAAATGTAAGTAAATCTTTTAGAAATATAGAGAAATAAGTGCAAAAAACATGATCATTTCCTTTTAATGTCTATTTTTGTTCATTATAAATGTGATTCATGCTTTTTAAAGATAGTTTAAAAAATAAATATGATAGATATATCCCAGGACTTTCTTATAAATGTATGTCTGTTTCAAGTCTAAATGGGCCTGTGTGTTTTACCATTTTGATGAGAGGAAATCCAGTTTTCCTCAGGAATCTTTTCTTAAAGAATTCCCTCTGGGAATCTCTGATGTAGACAGAGGAGTAGAAATAGAGTTTTCTTCTGTGCTGCCTGTCCTGTCTTCTCTGGGGGCTGGTGACTCTGTTTTGCGCCTAGAACTGCCAGCACTCAGTGGCTCACACCCTTTGTCTCCCTTTGTGATTTCTTCCTCCCTTCATCTATCATTAAAATGACAGATTCTCACCTGGTGGATCCAAGGTGTTGCAGGACTGAGGCTTGGGGTAGCTTGAGATAACACTGTGTAAGCTTACCTTGCTGCTGCTGCTGCTGCTAAGTCGCTTCAGTCGTGTCCGACTCTGTGCGACCCCATAGACGGCAGCCCACCAGGCTTCCCGGTCCCTGGGATTCTCCAGGCAAGAACACTGGAGTGGGCCGCCATTTCCTTCTCCAATGCGTGAAAGTGAAAAGTGAAAGTGAAGTTGCTCAGTCTGCAACTATAAAATGTAAGACTAGAAACTATAAAACTCATGCATGTATAGTTTCTGATCTTACATTTAGCTAAGCTTGAGGTTTTGGGTAACTTGGGATAGTCTTGAGGTTAGCTTAAAGTTTGGCAGCCTTACCCTGCCATTACTCTCATTGAATTTCTCTCCAGAAGTCCATTTTCTTCCTTTCCAGTGCAGCCTCTTGGGCAGTAGCCTGGCCCATCTAACAGGAACTTGAGTCCTGTGATGGTCAAGGGGGCTGCTGCCCTGGGACAGGACTGAGAAAGATGACTGCCGTAGGTTGGGGTTTCCCCTCAGCCTTCTGAAACTTGAGCCAGACTGATGAAGGCCTGACCTTCTTCCTTTTGTTCCACAAAAAACTCACATGGCCTGGCTCTACTGAACCTGAGGTAATACATGGGGTTGAACCCCTTTCTCTGGATGAGGCTCAAGTCCTCTCTCACAGTAATCCCAGGCCCATGCACTATTCATGTAATGAGAAGTTTCTGGGACAACCTAAGGTTAGAAGCTTAAGTAGTGCTCCCTACCTGCACCTACTCAGCTCTGCCTCCATTGTTAATCTGACATGGCCTCACCTCTAACAAAGCAAGAGCTTTCCTTCTGACTTTCTCAGTTTCCACCTTCTATATCTGAGCTCTCAGTGTTCAGGTTCTGTTCGGCTTTTTCTTGGGTTAATTGTTTTCACGCTCCTCATTCTCTCTCTAGGTGAGCTCATCAATCTTTAAGTCTTTCAAATCTAACAATTTGCAGGTGACTGCCTAATATGTAACCCTAGTCACAGTTCTCTTCAGACCTCCAAGGTGACGGTGGTTTTAAGGAGCAGGGGTGATGTAAGTGATCGGGTGAGTCTGGATTCTTGATCTATTTTGAAGGTGGAAACAATGGTATGTCTTGGTTACTGTGAGAAAAAGAGAAGAGACTTCGGGCTGAACAAATTGTTGAATGGAGGTCCCATTAGAGATAGAGAAGTTCGGGGGAAGAGCAGGTTTGGCTGGGAACATCACTCGTTTAGCTTTGACATATCTATTGGTCATGCAAGAGATGTTGAGAAGGCAGGTCGCTATCAGAATAAAGAGTTAGAAAAGAGGACAGAGAGTTGTCAGCATAGAATTCATAGAATAGGATAAGGTCACCAGTAGACTAGTATAAAAGTACATTTGGTATTTGCATATACATAGTACATATTTGCATTATGTTTATGCATTTAAATATTTTCTATTATTTATAATGATCATATAAATATGTATATATGTATAACATAAAGGATATGTATTAATATTTCCAAGTCCTTTTTTATTGGAGTACAGCTGTTTCACAATGTTATGTTAGTTTCTGCTGTACAACAAAGTGAATCAGCTGTATGTATATATATCCCCTCTCTCTTGGACCACCTTTCTATCCACTCTAGTCCCATCCATCTAGGTCATCACAGAGCACGGAGCTGAGTTCCCCGTGCTGTACAGCAGGTTGCAACTAACTAGCTTTTTTACACATGGTAATGTATGTATGTCAGTCCTAATCCTAATATACCAATTTGTCCCAACCTCCCTTTCCCCCCGTTTCCACATCTGTCTTCTCTACATGTGCATCTCTTTCCCTGCCCTGCAAATAGGTTTGTATGTATCCTAGATTCAGATTCCACATATATGTGTTAGTATACTATATTTGTTTGTCTCTTTCTGACTTACTTAATTCAGTACAACAGACTCTAGGTCCATCTGGTGCTGCTGCTGCTGTTAAGTCGCTTCAATAGTGTCTGACTCTGTGCAACCCCATAGAAGGCAGCCCACCAGGCTCCCCCATCCCTGGGATTCTCCAGGCAAGAACACTGGAGTGGGTTGCCATTTCCTTCTCCAATGCATGAAAGTGGAAAGTGAAAGTGAAGTCGCTCAGTCGTGTCCAACTCCTAGCGACCCCATGGATTGCAGCCTACCAGGCTCCTCCGTCCATGGGATTTTCCAGGCAAGAGTACTGGAGTGGGGTGCCATTGCCTTCTCCGCTAGGTCCATCTACATCTCTGCAAATGACTCATTTCCATTCCACTTTATATGAGTAACATTTCATTGTATATATGTAGATTGATCACATTGCATCATTACATTCAAAGTGGCTATACAATTTACACTCCCTTCTTCTGTCTACAAATGTAGACATTTCCCTCTGGAATGTCACTTACTTAGGCATCACATTCCAACTGGGTATAAAATAACCAGAAACTGGTGCAGAGCTGTTTTTATCTGCAGGCTAAAAGATGGCACTTCTCCAAGATTATGAGCAGTTCAGAGACTACTCTCATAAGCACAAGATGAGTAAGGGGATTTTGGCTTTCGGTTTAAAAGATTAACTCCAAGGGAACCGTCCTGGTTCAAATAGCCAGCTACTGTGAACATCTGATGGTGATCAAGATGACTGATAGTTCTTGAGGAGTAAAGAGGAAAATCAGTCTCCCTGATGCTGTCATGTGCCCAATAGCATTGGGTTATTGCAGCACAGAAAATGAAATAAATTTAAGAAGATGGTATTCCATTTATGAACAGATAATAGAGTTTTATGAGCCCGTGCTTTTACTGTTTTTACAGCAACTATTGGTAAAACTGTATTTGTAACTGATATTGATTTGAAAAATAGATTATTGTCACTTTTGTTAGCTATTTTCCCTGTTCTTTCTCCCAGCGACCCCGTGCCTTCATTTTTGCCAAGCCTGGGAGTTAGGTTAGCTTCCTACTAGCTTAGGAAATGAGCCAATGACTGCTAAGTGATCATTCTCACCAGGACAGCATTTTCAGGCTGGGGGAAGTGGTTGAAATTTATAGTAATACTATATCATTAGAGAGCATCTTTCTCTTAGGAGCTTGTTGTATTTTATAGGCTTTCAGCTTGATTCTCCTCAGGACCCAGGAGAAAACCAGTAATGGTAATGACATACACAAATACCTTTAAACCTTAATGATAGATACCCATGTTGTCCTAGGAAGGAAATGCCTACCTTGACTGTAACCTTTCTGCTTAATGCAAAGCTCTGCCAAAAGAGACTTCACTACCCCTTGCCTAAATGCATCCCCAAAGCCCTAAAGATTGAGCTGCATCATGGGGCTGAGGGGATGTCCCTGCAATACGGTGGAGGAAAAATGGTGCTTAGTCAGTCAATTCAGTCACTCAGTTGTGTCCAACTCTTTGCGACCCCATGGACTGCAGCACGCCAGGCTTCCCTGTCCATCACCAATTCCCGAAGCTTTCTTAAACTCATGTCCATCAAGTTGGTGATGCCATCCAACCATCTCATCCTCTGTCGTCCCCTTCTCCAGACTTCAATCTTTCCCAGCATATGGGTTTTTTTCCAATGAGTCATTTCTTTGCATTAGGTGGCCAAAGTATTGGGGCTTCAGCATCAGTCCTTCCAATGACTATTCAGAACTGATATCCTTTAGGATTGAGTGGTTGGATCTCTTTTGCAGTCCAAGGGACTCTCAAGAGTCTTCTCCAACACCACAGTTCAAAAGCTCAGTTCTTTGGTGCTCAGCTTTCTTTATAGCCCAACTCTCACACCCATATGTGACTACTAGAAAAACCACAGCTTTGACTAGATGGACCTTTGTTGACAAAGTAATGTCTCTGCTTTTCAATATGCTATCTAGGTTGGTCATAGCTTTTCTTCCAAGGAGTAAGTGTCTTTTTATTTCATGGCTGCAGTCACCATCTGCTGTGATTTTGGAACCCCAAAAATAGTCTCTCACTGCTTCCATTATTTCCCCATCTATTTGCCATGAAGTGATAGAACTGGATGCCATGATCTTAGTTTTCTGAATGTTGAGTTTTAAGCCAATTTTTTCACTCTCCTGTTTCACTTTCATCAAGAGGCTCTTTGGTTCTTCTTCACTTTCTGCCATAAGGGTGGTATCATCTACATATCTGAAGTTATTAATATTTCTCCTGGCAATCTTTATTCTTGCTTGTGCTTGTTCTAGCCGAGCATTTCTCATGATGTACTCTGCATATAAGTTAAATAAGCAGGGTGACAATATATCACCTTAATGTACTCCTTTCCCTATTTGGAATCAGTCTGTTGTTTCATGTCCAGTTCTAACTGTTGTTTCTTGACAAGCATACAGATTTCTCAGGTGTGCTCATCATTATCCTCTTGTGGGACATATCACTGTAGAGACTGATGGCTCAACAGTCCAGTTCAACAGCAATTCACTGAGTGGTTACTATGTGCTGGACCATTTGCAGCAGATGTGGTCCTGGCCAAATGTTCAGAATCTAAGATGTGGTTCCCAGGCATGTGCCATCAAGCAAAGCCAGGCATGTTTCATTAGAACCAACTGGGGAGGTGTTCTAACAAAGATTCCAGAATCCTGCCTCTAAATAGCCAGGAGGTCTCTGGTGAGTTCCAGGTCCACCTTTTTAAAATAAAGTTTATTTTGACCAAAAAGTTCATTTTCCCAAGCTGTCAAATCCAGAGTCATTGTTCTCATTGATTAGCCACACTGTAATAGCCTTGTATGTTGAACAATTTGGGAAGAGTAAGCTTGGCAGTACTATGTCCTCGAATTGGCACAAGTCAGTGCTCCTCTATGGTGATGAAAGCTGGAATTTGGAATCAGACCAAATCTCTGCTCTTCCTCCTTTGGGTGACACTGGGCAACTGCTCAAGAGGTTTAGTGTTTTGCTCAGGCACACAACTCTCTTCTGTAAAACAAAGGTAGTATTTCCTAATTTTATCGGTTGTTTTGCTGATTAAATGAGATATTGCTTGCCAAGTGTGACACTATGCATTCTCTTGTTAGTGGTAGTTATCATTGTTGCTGTCATCATAAAGCATCAGGAGAAAAATCAGAGCATCAGTATTTGCCCTCTTCATTAGAATATTGGGCCTCCCTGTCATTAGTTCTGTAGTGACACATATCAAAGACACACACATGCACACACAGTTTATATGTATAGTATCCATAAGTGGAAGATATGACCATTCATGTGTCTCAAATAACATTCCTCTTTAGTTTTAATCTAATTTTTTGCTTTAAGGAGTATGTTAAAATAAAATAGTCTTGTTCTCACATGGGTTCCTAGGTTATTTTTCCTGCAGGCACTTGTTGGCATCATTGCTTTTGAGTTCTTCTGATGGGGGCATAGGTTCTGTTGGGTATGAACCCAATCCATAAATACATTCATTGTTGGCATGGGCCGGCTGACCAGATCATACATTCTGTGCTAGGACTCCAGATTTTCCTCCTAAGGGAGACAGAAAAAGCGCTGGGGTACTTCCTGAAAAATCAATAGATGTCACGTAGAAACTGCAGGAGAAAAATCCCTTAAGGCTTTTATGATCTGTGGCTGTCTGCCTGGCAGTTTCAGTCATCACCAGTTAAGATAAGACATGCCCCCTAGGGGAGAAAAGGAATGTAAGTTATAGGATAAGACAAGATGCAGAACAGAGTCCCTGCCAAGCCAGGAAGGAGAGGGTTAACAGAGCTTAGGTGAGTTACCAGGTAGCCTTTGTGAGGATGTCTTACAGACAGATCTAGTCAAACAGGCTGGATTCCAGATGCCAGAGCTGAGGTTACTAGCCTCTGGAGGGACCTTTACATAATCCCTCTTGATTATACTTTCTTTAAAAGGTGGAAAGAAGAGGAAAAGGGTTGGAGAAATTAATCAGGGAGGTGGGGTGGACAAAAAGATCTTCACAGCTGAAATAATCACGATGGTGTGATCACTGACCTAGAGCCAGACATCCTGGAATGTGAGGTCAACTGGGCCTTAGGAAGCATCACTATGAACAAAGCTAGTGGAGGTGATGGAATTCCAGTTGAGCTATTTCAAATCCTGAAAGATGAAAGGCTGTGAAAGTGTTGCACTCAATGTGTCAGCAAATTTGGAAAACTCAGCAGTGGCCACAGGACTGGAAAAGATCAGTTTTCATTTCAATCCCAAAGAAAGGCAATGCCAAAGAATGCTCAAACTACTGCACAATTGCACTCATCTCACACGCTAGTAAAGTAGCCTTAAAATTCTCCAAGCCAGGCTTCAGCAATACGTGAACTTCCAGATGTTCAAGCTGGTTTTAGAAAAGGCAGAGGAACCAGAGATCAAATTGCCAACATTTGCTGGATCACCAAAAAAACCAAGAGAGTTCCAGAAAAACATCTATTTCTGCTTTATTGACTATGTCAAAGCCTTTGACTGTGTGGATCACAATAAACTGTGGAAAATTCTGAAGGAGATGGGAATACCAGACCACCTGACCTGCCTCTTGGGAAACCTGTATGCAGGTCAGGAAGCAACAGTTAGAACTGGACATGGAACAACAGACTGGTTCCAAATAGGAAAAGGAGTACGTCAAGGCTGTATATTGTCACCCTGCTTATTTAACTTTATGCAGAGTACATCATGAGAAACACTGGACTGGAAGAAACACAAGCTGGAATCAAGATGGCCGGGAGAAAAACCAATAAGCTCAGATATGCAGATGACACCACCCTTATGGCAGAAAGTGAAGAGGAACTAAAAAGCGTCTTGATGAAAGAGAAAGAGGAGAGTGAAAAAGTTGGCTTAAAGCTCAACATTCAGAAAACTAAGATCATGGCATCTGGTCCCATCACTTCATGGCAAATAGATGGGGAAACAGTGTCAGACTTTATTTTTCTGGGCTCCAAAATCACTGCAGATGGTGATTACAGCCATGAAATTAAGACCCTTACTCCTTGGAAGGAAAGTTATGACCAACATAGATAGCACATTAAAAAGCAGAGATGTTGTTTTGTCAACAAAGGTCCATCTAGTCAAGGTTATGGCTTTTCCAGTAGTCATGTGTGGATGTGTTAGTTGGACTATAAAGCAAGCTGAGTGCAGAAGAATTGATGCTTTTGAACTGTGGTGTTGGAGAAGACTCTTGAGAGTCCCTTGGACTGCAAGGAGATCCAACCAGTCCATCCTAAAGGAGATCAGTCCTGGGTGTTCATTGGAAGGACTGATGTTGAAGCTGAAACTGCAATACTTTGGCCACCTGATGTGAAGATCTGACTCATTTGAAAAGACTCTGATGCTGGGAAAGATTGGGGGCAGGAGGAGAAGGGGATGACAGAGGATGAAATGGCTGGATGGCATCACCGACTTGATAGACATGGGTTTGGTAGACTCTGGGAGTTGGTGATGCACAGGGAGGCCTGGTGTACTGCAATTCATGGGGTCACAAAGAGTCAGACATGACTGAGCAACTGAACTGAACTGAATAGTTCAAAAGATACACTTATCATTTGTCACCATTTTTCCAAAAATGTTTCTACAGATGTTTGATTAAAGGTATGCAAAAGGCATTCTCTGAAGTTCCTATTACCACATCACTTAAGTCTAACAACTTTAGTATTTTTAATGTCTATGCTATTGTTTTTCAAAATATTCAGTATTTCATTAATTTGTTAATCTATCCACTCATTCAAGCATTCATTTATTTCCCCAAACTCCTTGTGCTTTGGGAGCATTGAGGGAGGCCAAAGACACTGATGGAGGACTGGAAAGAATTCAGAAGAAGTGCATTATTCATGGGCTTCCCTGGTGGCTCAGATGGTAAAGAATCTGCCTGTAATGTGGGAGACCTGGGTTCGATCCCTGGATTGGTAAGATCCCCTGCAGGAGGGCATGGAAACCCACTCCAATATTCTTGCCTGGAAAATCCCCGTGGACAGAGGAGCCTGGCGGGCTACAGTCTGTGGGGTCACAAAGAGTCGGACACGACTGAGTGACTAACCACAGCACACAGCACACATCTTAAAGGAGGAACGCAAGTTTTGCAGCTGCACAGAAAAGAATGGACGACCCAGGTATGAAACAGGAGCTCCTGGGCCTGGAAACTGAAGTAACATGAGATTATTCAAGAAAAACGAATACTATTTCCATGTGGATAGTCCACTAGGCACACTGGGTAGTTAGGCAGAGGGCAGCTGATTGGGATCATGCTGGGGAGAGTGAATTTTATCTCATGAAAATAGGGAAATATTGAATGTTGTTGGACAAGAAAAATAGTATGCTCATCCAGCATTTCATACAAATATACTTTGTATTATGCTTTGCTTTATTGAATTTTTTACACATAGAAGGTTTGTGGCAACCTTGCCTAGAGCTAGTCTCTTGGCACCATTTTTCCATCAGCATTTGTTCACTTTGTCTCTCTGTCATATTTTTGTAATTCTTGCAATATTTCAGACTTTTCATTATTATTATATTTGTCATGGTGATCTGTGATGAGTGATTTTTGATATTACTACTGATGCTCAACAATACCCATATAAGAAGATGAACTTAATAGATAAGTGCTGTGTGTATTCTGACTGTTCCACTGACTAGCCATTCCTTCTCTCTCTCCCTCTCCTCAAACCTCTCCATCCCTGAGATACAACAACATTGAAATTAGGCCAATTAGTAATCCTACACTGGCCTCTAAGCCGTCAAATGAAACGAAGAATCAATCCACGTGGCATACTTCATCATTGTCTTATTTTAGGAAATTGACACAGACACCCCAACCTTTAGTAATCGCCACACTCCTCAATCAGCAACCATCAACACTGGAAGATCCTCCACCAGCAAAAAGATTATGACTCACTGAAGGCCCAGGTGATGGTTAGCACTTTTGGGGCAATAAACTACTTTTTAATTAAGGTATTAAAAGATCTAACACTATTACACACTTAATAGAGCACATAATAGTATAAACAAAGGTTTTATATGTATTGGGAAACCAGAAAAATTATGTGACTCACTTTATTGTAGTATTTATTGCAATGGTCTGTAACCAAGCCTACAATATCTCCAAAATATGCCTGTGTATATATTGTTTATTTATGGCTGTGCTGGATCTTTGTTACTGCCTGCAGGCGTTCTCTGGTGCGGGGAGTGGGGGCTCCTCTCTAGCTGTGATGTGTGGGCTTCTCATTGTGGTAGCTTCTCTTTTTGCAGAGTGTGGGCTCTAGGTGCATGTGCTCAGTAGTTGTGGCTCCCAGGCTTAGAGGCTCCACGGCATGTGGGGTCTTCCCAGACCAAGGATTAAACCTCCCCTGCATTGGCAGGTGGATTTTTAACCACTGCACCACCAGAGAAGTCCCATATGCCTGTATAAGCTGAATAGTGTAGAGGATGGAAAGGAGATCATGGAGACAGTAGGGAAGAAGGAATTAATTTAAAGGACATGAACATTAACTAAAATCCTGCCATCATCCAGGCATAATGCTGGGTGCTCCCATAAAATACTTCCTCTCAGAATCCATCCATACACACACACCATCTGTGTTGTCACAATGATCGCTTCTAGATAAGGGAACTGAAGCTCATCAAGGTTATGTAGCTCAGCCAAGCTACCTAGTTCATCACTGCGTATGTATGCGAAGTCACTTCAGTTGCATCCGACTCTTTGAGTTCACCAGTGGCTGATATCAAATGCAAACCCAAGAGTCTCTGAGGTGAAAGGCCACACTCTCTCCTCTCTCTACCTTGAGATGCCCCAGGAGAATGTTACCGTAGCTCAAGAGTTTGCCTGGACGTGAGGGGATGATGATGGGAATCATTGGTAACTTAAAAGAAGGCTTGAAACAGCTGAATGAAGTCGAGTCTAGCTGCAACACCTGAATAAGACCTTGAATCTTAATCTTGCTGTCACAAAAGACAAAGAAGGATGAACAGGATTAACACAGTTGGCAATCTCAGCAGCTCGCCATCAGCGGTGCTCACCGAGCACACCCTGAACAGCACTTAGCCCTACCCAGGCCATCGTGACTGACAAGAGAAGTGCTTTGTCTTCCAAACATTCACAACACGGATGGTTTTTCCCCAATGAATTATTCATTCAAAGCTTCCAACAAAAAGCCCGTTGCTTTTCATTCAGTGAGGGGGCTGGGAGGAGGGAGATTAGGAGAGCTGAGGTGACTGGAAGGCTGTTGACATCATTAAACAGATGGAGGTGCTGTAATAATAAGCTTAAGGTAACATTTGCTAAATAAAGGCAAGCCTAGTGAAATATGCAATTAAAAAAGAATGGAAATTGATTGGTGAAAACAAGTCAGGGAGCACAAATGCAAGCTGGTTTGGTACCTAAGGACCGAGAAGAATGTAAAGAAGAAAGCGTATTTTCTGAAAACAGTTGTGGTTTCTTAAAAAAATCAACTAATTACTAGAGATTCAAATGAATTGTTTGGTGAATAATGAAATATATATGCTAATATTATTAGGAAATTTACTAGCCACAGGAAATCACAGGCAGATGGTATTTTTAAATTGATTTCCCCCACAGAAGACAGAGAAAATTCAGGAATTGTCTTTCAAGGATATCCTTAGGACACATAAATAAAATACAGGGAAAAACTTGAATTAGAAAAATTAAGGCCATAGAAGACAAAGGTCTTTTTATTTGGAATTCTTTCAAATCTATGAGGAAACTTTAAAGATACAAATTAAAAATGGGTAAAGATATTAATGAGCAATTCACAAGAAATCAAGTGGTCAGTATAATTTCACACAAAAATTATTTAAAAATCCATTGTCACAAAAATTCAAATGAAAACAATTTTAGATACTCTAGGCAGCTCAACTGGCAATCTTTAAATGATAAAGAGTCTTGGCAAGTTTGTTAAGGATATGGGCATCATCCTTCATTGCAGTTGGGAGTGAAATTGTTATGTATTTCTGGAGGTCATTTTGATAATAGTTATATATAAAAATTGAGAAATTTATAAACACATTCAGTCACAGAAGTAATGGAAACAATATGCAAATGTTTGTGATTTACAGAATAACCCATGTAGCCCCTGAAGATCCTTACCTGTAAGACTTTAATAGTTATGCTCTGCTTTGAAGTTGGTAGATCTTAATCCTCATAATCAGAGGAAGGAACAGGACTAACTTCTTAGACATTAGTTAATTTTGCCCAAGGTCACTCAACTTGTAAGGCATGAATAAGAAGGGATTAGAACTCAAGTCTGACCACAGAGTTTGCTTTCTATTGTTTGTGGTAAAGAAGAAGCTTTCTTAAAAAATTTCATCTCAACTTTTTGTCAGTTGTTTTGTCAAGGGAATGGGCAACCCATTCCCTTGGCAAAACACAGGGATGGATGTTCACTGTATGCTCTGTGCTTGTCACCAGTAGGTGTCCTTCTGTTGAGCTTAAATAGCCCTCTGCTTCCAAGTTACATGTTTTTAGCTGTCAGTTGTTTTTCTCCCCATGCTTTATCCTAGGTACAATTATCTCTGTCATTATGTAATTTAAATAATACTTATATAAATTCTAGGCCCCCTATGAGTGTGAAAATATTTTGTTTCTATGAATCCTAATAATTTGAATAGACTTCATACTTTTGAGCTGCTAAAAACACAAAACAAATAAACAAAAAACTATTGTTGTTGAATAAAGTGGGAGCAAGACGGTTATGAAATATTGGGAAGATTTTATTAACTCAGTAATTAATCAGTTCATAACAAATGACTTCATGTTTCCTTATGTTCTTACTCTGGCTAAAATACTAGCAAATAACTAATATTGTGGAACACTGTGGTAGGCATAGTCTCTTTCACCTTGTGCCATCCCCCAAGAAAAATGTCCACATCCTAATCCCCAGAACCTGTGAATATATTAAGACAAAGGGGAATTAGGATTGCTAACAAGAACCAGAGATCAAATTGCCAACATCTGCTGGATCATGGAAAAAGCAAGAGAGTTCCAGAAAAACATCAATTTCTGCTTTACTGACTATGCCAAAGCCTTTGCCTGTGTGGATCACAATAAACTGTGGAAAATTCTGAAAGAGATGGGAATACCAGACCACCTGATCTGCCTTTTGAGGAACCTATGTGCAGGTCAGGAAGCAATAGTTAGAACTGGACATGGAACAACAGATTGGTTCCAAATAGGAAAAGGAGTACGTCAAGGCTGTATCGGAGAAGGTGATGGCACCCCACTCCAGTACTCTTGCCTGGAAAATCCCATGGACAGAGGAGCCTGGTAGGCTGCAGTCCATGGGGTTGCTAAGAGTCAGACATGACTGAGCAACTTCACTTTCCCTTTTCACTTTCATGCATTGGAGAAGGAAATGGTAACCCACTCCAGTGTTCTTACCTGGAGAATCCCAGGGACGGGGGTGGCCTGGTGGGCTGCCGTCTGTGGGGTCGCACAGAGTCGGACACGACTGAAGCGACTTAGCAGCAGCAGCAGCAGCAAGGCTGTATATTGTCACCCTGCTTATTTAACTTATATGCAGAGTACATCATGAGAAACACTGGGCTGGAAGAAGCACAAGCTGGAATCAAGATTGCCGGGAGAAATACCAATAAGCTCAGATATGTAGATGACACCACCCTTATGGCAGAAAGTGAAGAGGAACTAAAAAGCCTCTTGATGAAAGTGAAAGTGGAGAGTGAAAAAGTTGGCTTAAAGCTCAACATTCAGAAAACTAAGATCATGGCATCTTGTCCCATGACTTCATGGGAAATAGATGGGGAAACAGCGGAAACAGTGTCAGACTTTATTTTTGGGGGCTCCAAAATCACTGCAGATGGTGATTGCAGCCATGAAACTAAAAGACGCTTACTCCTTGGAAGGAAAGTTATGACCAACCTAAATAGCATATTGAAAAGCAGAGATAGTACTTTGCCAACAAAGGTCTGTCTAGTCAAGGCTATGGTTTTTCCTGTGGTCATGTATGGATGTGAGAGTTGGACTGTGAAGAAAGCTGAGCACCAAAGAATTGATGCTTTTGAACTGTGGAGTTGGAAAAGACTCTTGTGAGTCCCTTGGACTGCAAGGAGATCCAATGAGTCCATCCTAAAGGAGACCAGTCCTGGGTGTTCATTGGAAGGACTGATGCTGAAGCTGAAACTCCAATACTTTGGCCACCTGATGTGAAGAGTTGACTCATTTTAAAAGATTCTGAATCTGGGAGGGATTGGGGGCAGGAGGAGAAGGGGATGACAGAGGATGAGATGGCTGGATGGCATCACCAACTCGATGGACATGAGTTTGATTGAACTCCAGGAGTTGGTGATGGATAGGGAGGCCTGGCATGCTGCGATTCATGGGGTCGCAAAAAGTTGGACACGACTGAGTGACTGAACTGAACTGAACTGAACATTTTAGTTTAAAAAAGAGAGTTTATCCTGGATTCCCTGGGTAGATTCAGGGTAAACTCTACTGTCTGAGCCACCAGGGAAGTCGAGGTAGAAGAAGGGAGAGTCAAAGAAAGATAGGATGAGAGAAGCAAGTTCAACATGATGCCAGAGGAGAAGGACCCACAGGAGAAGCCTGCCATCATTGGCTTTACCAGTGGAGCACAGGTCCAGGAGCCAAGGAGTAAGCTGGAATAAGGCAAGGGAGTCAGTTCTCCTCTGAAGCCTCCAGAAAGGAACACAGCCCCACTGACACCCCAGTTTTAGCCTAGCCCAGTGAAACCTGTGTTGAACTTCAGACCTACAGTGCAGTAAGATCATAAGTTTGAGTTGTTTTATGCTAAGTGTTTTTTTTTTTTCTTTACAGGTTTCCCTGGTGTCTCAGTTGGTAATTGGTAATTTGCTACATTAGCAGTAAAACACTGCTGTAAGTGTATAGTTTAATTGTATGACCCTCTCAAATATGCCTGTTTCAATAACTGACTTTGTAATAAGATCTCAGAAAAGGGAAAAATAGTGGAATTCAACATATCCATCACCGGCACTGTTATTGTTGAAAGGAGAGGTGGGGGGACTTCCCTGGTGGTCCAGTGGTTGAGGTTCTGTTCTTCCACTGCAAAGGTTTGATCCCTGGGCAGGGAGCTAAGATGCCGCCTGCTGTGTGGTGTGGCCAAATACATAAAATAAAATCGTATTGATATTTTTTTAAAAAGAGATAGGAATAAACTTACCTAAGGAGACAAAAGAACTGTACACAGAAAATTATAAGACACTAATGAAAGAAATCAAAGATGAAGAGATATTCCATGTTCCTGGGTAGAATGAATCCATATTGTGAAAATGACTATACTACCAAACACAATCTACAGATTCAATATGATCCCTATCAAATTACCAATAGCATTTGTCAAAGAACTAGAACAGAAAATTTCACAATTCCTATGGAAACACAAAGGGCCCCAAATAGCCAAAGCAGTCTTGAGAAAGAAGAATGGAGCTGGAGGAATAAACCTTCCTGATTTTAGACTATACTACAAAGGGGCTTCCCTAGTAGCTCAGACGGTAAAGCATCTGTCTGCAATGCAGGAGACCTGGGTTGTGAAGATCCCCTGGAGAAGGAAATGGCAGCCCACTCCAGTTTTCTTGCCTGGAAAATCCCATGGACGGCGGAGCCTGGTAGGCTACTGTCCATGAGGTCACAAAGAGTCAGACACGACGGAGCAACTTCACTTTCACTTCACTTTCACAAAGCTACAGTCATCAAGACAGTGTGGTACTGGCACAAAAACAGAAATATTGACCAATGGAACAAGATAGAAAGCCCAGAAATAAACCCATGCACCTATGGGTACCTTATTTTTGACAAATGAAGCAAGAATATACAATGCAGCAAGACAGCCTCTTCAATAAATGGTGTTGGGAAAACTGAACAGCTACATGTAAAAGAATGAAATTAGAATACCTCCTAATACATACACAAAGATAAACTCAAAATGGATTAAAGACTTAAATGTAAGACCAGAAACTATAAAACTCTTAGAGAGAAACATAGGCAGAACACTCGATGACATAAATCAAAGCAAGATCCTCTATGACCCACCTCCTGCTGCTGCTGCTGCTGCTAAGTCGCTTCAGTCGTGTCTGACTCTGTGTGACCCCCAGAGATGGCAGCCCACCAGGCTCCCCTGTCCCTGGGATTCTCCAGGCAAGAACACTAGAGTGGGTTGCTATTTCCTTCTCCAATGCATGAAAGTGAAAAGTCAAAGTGAAGTCGCTCAGTTGTGTCCGACTCCTAGCGACCCTAGAGACGGCAGCCTACCAGGCTCCTCTGTTCATGGGATTTTCCAGGCAAGAGTACTGGAGTGGGGTGCCGTTGCCTTCTCTGGACCCACCTCCTAGAGTAATAGAAATAAAAATAAAAGTAAATAAGTGGGACCTGATTACACTTAAAAGCTTTTGCACAGCAAAGGAAACTATAAGCAAGGTGAAAAGACAACCCTCAGAATTGGAGAAAATAATAGCAACTGAAACAACTGACAAAGGATTAATTTCCAAAATATACAAGCAGCTCATACAACTCAATGCTAAAAAAAAACAACCCAATCAAAAAGTGGGAAAAAGACCTAAACAGATATTTCTCCAAAGAAGACATACAGATGGCTAACAAACACATGAAAAGATGCTCATTATCACTCGTTATTAGAGAAATGCAAATCAAAACTATAATAAGATATCACCTCACACCAGTTAGAATGGCCCTCATCAAAAGTCTACAAACAGTAAATGCTGGAGAGGGTGTGGAGAAAAGGGAACGCTTTTGCACTGTTGGTGGGAATGTAAGTTGATACAGCCACTATGGAGATTCCTTAAAAAACTAGGAATAAAACCACCATATGACCCAGCAATCCCACTCCTAGGCATATACCCCGAGGAAACCAAAATTGAAAGAGACACATGTATCGCATTGTTCTTTGCAGCACTATTTACAATAGCTAGAACATGGAAGCAACCTAGAGGTACACCGACAGATGAATGGATAAAGAAGTTGTGGTACATATACATAATGGAATATTACTCAGCCAAAAAAAGGAACTCCTTTGAGTCATTTCTGATGAGGTGGATGAACCTAGAACCTATTATACATAGTGAAGTGAGTCAGAAAGAGAAAGATAAATATCGTCTTCCAATGCACATATGGAATCTAGAAGAATGGTACTGAAGGACTTATATACAGGGCAGCAGTGGATAAACAGACATAGAAAATAGACTTATGGACATGCAGAGAGGGGAGAAGAGGGTGAGATGTATGGAAAGAGTAACATGGAAACTTACATTACCATATGTAAAATAGGTAGCCCATGGGAATTTGCTGTATGGCTCAGGAAACTCATACAGGGGCTCTGTATCAACCTAGAGGGGTGGGATAGGGAGGGAGATGGGAGGGAGGTTCAAAAGGGAGGGGATATAGGTATGCTGCTGCTGCTGCTAAGTCGCTTCAGTCATGTCCGACTCTGTGCAACCCCATAGACAGCAGCCTACCAGGCTCTGCCGTCCCTGGGATTCTCCAGGCCAGAGCACTGGAGTGGGTTGCCATTTCCTTCTCCACTGTGTGAAAGTGAAAAGTGAAAGTGAAATCGCTCAGTCGCGACCAACTCCTAGTGACCCCAAGGACTGTAGCCCACCAGGCTCCTCCATCCATGGGATTTTCCAGGCGAGAGTACTGGAGTGGCTTGCCATTGCCTTCTCCAGCATATAGGTATACCTATGGCTGATTCATATTGAGGTTTGACAGAAAACAACAAAATTCTGTAAAACAATTATCCTTCAATAAAAAAGAGAGAGAGAGGGAAGGGGTTGTTGTAAAGCTCTGTTGAGGAAGTTGATATGGAATGCAGTAGTTACAAGGTAGAGCTCTAAAAATCAGACTCCCTGTTATGAGACCAGGCTTAAAAAAAAAAAGGCCAGCCTTTGCAACTCAATACATAACTCTGTAGAACAGTGCCTGGCTCCTCACCAGTACTCAATAAATGTTAGCTATTTATGATGACATGACCGTCCATCAGAAGTAGAAGTCACTCTGGAGCATGTAAAGGAAAGTGTTATAAATCTGGGTTAACTCTGAAGTTCTGTCCTTCCCCTGTTTGCATCTCCTGCTCAGCCTGGTTTGGTGGGTTTACTAGACAGTCCCTGAGCCTTTTTCCTCTCCCTGGTGACTTTTCATCTCTCTGACATCTTATTTTCCCCTTCTTGCCATATCCTATTCATCTCAAGTTTCAGCTTGAATTTCTTTTTTGTGGAGTCTTCCCAGATAACTGTCACCTGTGATAGTAATGTCTCCTTTAACCCTTCTAAAACTGGACCTGCACGGTTATGGGACCAAAGTTCATGGTTATAAGGAATGGTGTTGAAAAGTCTCTCAGGAATTAAAAAAAAAAAAAAAGGAAAGAAAAAGAATGTGCTCAGAGTAGCAGGGGTGACTTCTCAGAAAGACAGGAGACTGTATTTGCATGCTAAGTTGCTTCAGTTGTGTCTGACTCTTTGCAACACTATGGACTGTAGCTTACCAGGCTCCTCTGTCCATGGAATCCATAGGAGACGATAGGAATGCTGAAATCTCTAAAGTCAGTAAGGGTATCTTTAGGGTGATGAAACTTAAAGGAAAGTGAAATGAGCACTGACTTTGGGCCCAGGAAGTAGAAACAAAGACAATGGGGATGGATTTTTTATTTTAAGTTGTTCTGTGTTAATGAAAAGCCATTTGGAATGGCTTTGTGGGTTTGTGGGCCTATCTTCCCTACCATCACTATTTCTTGAGGACAGAAGCGAACCAATAGACATGCAATCTTACAGCACCTACCACCATACACAGTGCCGTACACACCATCAGCTCTCAAAGAAAACTTGTTCCAATTATTCCTCTTTGGAATCAGAATGCTCTACGCATGCATTCCAAGTTCTATGAAAACTTAGTATATAGTGGTAATTCAGGAACATATTTTAAGAACTATAAGAACATAACTTAGGAAGATGAGACAGACTAGGAGAAAATATCTGCAAAAGACATATCTAATAAAGTATGTTATCTAAAATATACAAAGAACTCTTAAAACTCAACAGTACGAATAAGAATAACCCAATCTAAAAAATAAGCAAGACTTAGATGCTTCACCAAAGAACATAGACAGATGGCCAAGAAGCAGACAAAAGATGCTCAATATTACATGTCATTAGGGATTTTTGAGTTAAAACAGTAATGAGATAACATTACATATCAATTACAATGGCCAAAATCCAGAACAATGACAACACCAAATGTTGGTGAGGGTGTGGAGTAACAGGATGTGGAGCAGTGAGAATGCTTTTTGCAGGTGGGAATACAGAACAGTACAGTTGCTTTGGGAGATGGCAGTTCCTTACAAGCATAGTCTTACATACCATTCAGCAATTATGCTTCTTGGTATTCTCCCAAATGAACTGAAAACTTATGTTCATACAAAAACCTGCACATGTATGTTTATAACAGCTTTGTTCAGAATTGCCAGAACTTGGAAGCAACCAGACTATCCTTTAGTAGGTGAATGGATAAATAAACTGTGGTGTATTCAGACAATGGAATATTATTTGCCACTAAAAAGAAATGAGCCATCAAGATAGAAAAAGACAAGGAGGAAACTTGAATGAATATTATAAAAGTGAAAGAAGCCAATCTGAAAAGTTTGCATATGGTATGATTTCAACTATGTGACATTCTGTGAAAGGCAAAGCTAAGGAGATGGCAAAAAGTTTGTCGGAGGTTGGAGGAGAGGGAAGTACTAATAGGTGGAACACAGAATTTTCAGGACAGTGAATCTACTTTATGTGATTGTTGTTGCTGTTGGGTAACGAAGTCATGTCCGACTCTGTGACTCCATGGACTGTAGCTCTGTAGGCTCCTCTGTCCGTGAAATTTTCCAGTCAAGAATGCTGGAGTGGGTTGCCATTTTCTTCTCCAGGGGATCTTCCCGATTCAGGGATTAAGCCTAGGTCTCCTGCATTGCAGGCAGATATTTTACCACTGAGCCACCAGAGATACTATAATATAAACCATGGACTTTGGGTGATAATGATGTGTCAATGTAGATTCATCTGTTGTGATAATGTACCACTCTCAGATTCCTGATGTTGATGGTAAGGGAGGCTGTGTGTGCATTTGAGCAGGAAATATATGGTAAATTTCTGTACCTATTGTTCTATAAATTTAAAAGTGCCCTAAAAAGTCTACTAATTAAAATTATTTATTTATTTAAAATAAGTCTTATTCTCTAAATATCCTACTTATACAGGGTGCCCTGGAGTACTTGGCCTTTTCATGTATAAGTAAAGAGATCACAGTTTGCCGGTTTTCTTTCTTCCTTACTGATATCCTCCATGCATTTGGAGCTTCAGTCTCCAAGGTCAGCTTTGACTGTCAGTGACCAGGAATTATTAAATAAATGAACTGTGTTTTCATTCCCCATTAAAAGAAAAATCTTGTTTTGTACTTAGTATACATTTTTTAAAGTCTTTAAGTCTTGCCCCTTGCCCCTCCTCACTTGAATTGTTTTTGCTCTCATTAAAAAAATAATTTGTTACTTGAAAATGAAACTTTAATTTTGTTGTTTTCTCTACTGGCACCTTCGTACTTGTTCTCTCTTTCTAGATTATTCTCTCTCTCATCTCTCTCCTATTTCCCTTTGTTTTCTCAAATTTATCTGCCCTATGTATTTCTCAGACTATTGAGAAGATTGAAAATTAAAAAATAGAGACTTTCTAAAAGAAAAAAGGACATTTTACATTTGTGGAAACCCAAGTTTCACTGTCAGAGAAGGCAATGGCACCCCACTCCAGTACTCTTGCCTGGAAAATCCCATGAACGGAGGAGCCTGGTGGGCTGTAGTCCATGGGGTCGCTAAGAGTCAGTCACGACTAAGCAACTTCACTTTCACTTTTCACTTTCCTGCATTGGAGAAGGAAATGGCAACCCACTCCAGTGTTCTTGCCTGGAGAATCCCAGGGATGGGGGAGCCTGGTGGGCTGCCGTCTCTGGGGTCGCACAGAGTCGGACACGACTGAAGTGACTTAGCAGCAAGTTTCACTGTAGGATCAGAAAAAGCATCTCTGAAAAAGTCATTATAAAACTGAAATGGGAAAGGACCACTAGGATGAATCATGTAAATGAAAGAAAAAAAAAAAAATCCAGGCTTGGCAGTGATTAATAGCAGAAAAGACCCTGATGCTGGGAAAGATTGAGGACAGGAGGAAAAGGGCACGACAGAGGACGAGATGGTTGGATGGTATCCCCGACTCAATGGACATGAGTTTGAGCAAGCTCCAGGAGATGGTGGACAGGGAAGCCTGGTGTGCTGCAGTCCTTGGGGTCACAAAGAGTCAGACATGACTGAGCAACTGGAACAACAACAACTGATCAGGGGGACTTAGGTCCAAAACATAGTTCCTTATATCCACATGACCTACCTGGACAATCAACTTCTTCAAGCCCCAGTTTCCTCATCAGTAAAACTGGGAATATAATAGTCTCCTACCTGATAGGGTTTTTGTAAAGATTATGATTGTAAACATTAAATTTGTATTAAATGTAACTAGCATTATTTTGGGCTTCCCTGGTGGCTCAGATGGTAAAGGATCTGCCTGAAATGCAGGAGACTCAGGTTCAATCCCTTGGTTGGGAAGATCCCCTGGGGAAGGGAATGGCAACCCACTCCAGTCTTCTCGCCTGGAGAATTCCATGGACAGAGAAGCTTGGCAGGCTACAGTCCATGGGTGGCAAAATGCCACATTGAATATGTTGGATTAAAGAGCCAGTGGGATACCCAGTGTCCTAAGAAGCAGTTGCATATATGCTTCTGAATTTCAGGAGTGAGATCTAGGTAGATGATTTTAATTTGAGAATTATCAGCATTCTCCTAGAACTTGAAGTCTTGGAATGAGGTGACCTAGGCGGAATGTGAAAAATGAGAAGTTAGGTCTTAGACTTCAGCATTTACAGGGTGGGAATAAAAAGAGAACCAGAAAAAGGGACTAAGCAAACGTCAGAGAAGTTAAGGTGTATTATATTTGGAGAAGACAGATGGTCAGTTTGGTGGAATCAGTAACTTCGTGACTTGGCTCTGCATTTCAGATCCACCATGCATGTGAATAAAATTATGCTTTAGGAAAATGACTAATGATTACGTATCACAGAGCTCCAAGGATTTCTGACAAAGTCAAAATCTCTGACTCTTACATCTGCGAAAATCAAGAGATGTTTTGGGAGAAAATTTGGTCATCTTTGTAGGACAGTACTCTCTATGACATCACTGGCAATGAAACTATCCAAGCTTTAAAAATAAATTTAAAATACAGAATTTTCTACTGGTTCCTGTAGCAGTAAAATATATACTTTGAGTTACTTAGAGTTCTGGTTTAATTAAAAGCCAGCACCCATGAATATTATAGCAATAAGAGACCTATAAGCAAGGCTGAGGTGCCTTATCTGAAAATGCAAACATAACAGTTAGTAATGTGATCTTCTGGATTGGATTTTTAAAAGGAGTAGCTGTAATGCCCCATAAAGCAACACTGTTAATTTGTAAAGTTGAGTTGTACCCCTTCTCTGCATCCCTTTGCTGGATCTTAGTTCTGGCTGAGAATTGTGAAACTTGAAATAAGATCTTTGCATAACAAACAGATGTAATTCGTAACCTGACATGCAGAAATGGCCATCTGTTAACAAGTAACCACGAATGGCCTAGCCATTTGTTGAAATCTCCCAGGTAGACCTCGATTTAATCCTACATAGAAGAGGAAGGTGTTTCTGTTCTCAAAGGGAATAGCCCATCTGCACTGGCTAATGTAGATGATGCTGGTAATGACGCACTTACAGAAAATGGCCACTCGCAGAGCTTCAGGTAGGTCGGCTTGTTCACTTAATAGTACCATACTGCCTCGATTTCCCCTGGTTGGGATCAAAAGGGGCTTTAGCTTGAAGTGAAATGAGTGAAATGAGAAACAGAAAGCCGGCATCTCACCCTTTTTGGGCTACTAACCCTGCTCTCCTAAGCTTGCGGTGTTTTGAAAGCTGCCCTGTCTGGCCTTTGAAATTGCATTCAAATCCTTCTCTGAAAGTCCTCTGACAATAACGAATCTCATATGGTGAGGCCAGCTTGAAACTGAAAAAAGAACATATAACAGTGATGGGTCTATTGAATATACTAGAAGGCATCTTAAAGTGGAATAATACAATTGGTTTCAAAAGCTATACTTCCCCCCAAAAGTCACCAGCAAGGGTAAATTGGATGGGAATGCGTAAAAATTGAGTTCCTTGGGCTTTTTTTCCCGTGACTTGGTACCAGTAAATTTTCCTCAATCTCCTTTTATTTCCTGGCTTGCTCCTCTCTCATTCATGTACTAGAGTCGAATATAAACAGCTGGTTCATTTGCAATCCATTATGACATTTATAATACTGCCATCTTCATAAAGACAAGGTTTATTGTTAAGAATATGCTATTTCCAGAGTCTAACAACTTGTTATCTGACAGATTGTATATCCGGATTTCTGATTTATAATTCATCACAATTTGGTCCACTCGAAACTGACCCCTGAAACACAAACACGGGGATATTTTTTTGCTTTGCTTTTAAGAATAACAATTGAAACATGATCAATTACTCAAAACGAACCCTCTCCCTTTGTCTCTTTGGGGTGAAAATATTATTTTTAGTTAGTTCCTAGGTTTACATGAGCTGTACGTTTTGACTCTGACACTTCCCTCCTGGTATTTATACTTTTATTCATAGACTTGGAAATTGACAAGGCATTGTAAATAGTCTTTCAAGAATCCCTATTTTAGGAACTGTGCACCAAGGGGGGAAAGAAAGATCAGTTGCCTCTACCTTAATAGGTTTAAACCTCAGCCGGGGGAAAAAAGTATGTCTCTTTAAGTAATACCATGTCATCTTCTTAATCATGCTGATTCTGAATAATTCAGCCTCTATGGAAGTTGCCCAGCCAGAATCTATAGCTCTGTCTCTCTTGGGGGTGGTGGTGGTGCGGGAGGCGTTTATTATTACTGAGCCTGACAGGAGTGCGCTCTGGCAGGTTAATTGCTACAGCAGGACTAGCTGGGAGTTTGCTGGTTGATATATAGCAACTAAAGGGAGTGAAGGCGATTGACTATGCCTGTTACAGCACAAATATCTTCATGCGCCTCAGGTTTCTCAGAAAGATATGAGAAATAAATGTTCCCTGTTCATTTTCTGTCTGCACAATACAAATAGCCTCTGGCTGAACATGGCGTCTGCAGCACAGAGACTTAAAAAAAAAAAAAAAGGAAATTTGCAAATTAACATTATTAGAAACATTCCTGCCTGAAAGTGCTGAAAATCAATTCCAATATATTTTGCATTTTAATGAATTGCCAAAGAGATAAATCAGCTGTGTTTGAGGAAAGCTTGCCTGGCAATGATGTTTTCTTATCGCATCTTGTCTTAACTGATAGCATTTAAAATGAAACCAGTGTTAATTGAAGGCGTGGGAAATGTAACTGCTAGTTAATGAAGTAAATTCATGCTAGTTAGGCAGAATTAGAAATTTGCTTTAATGTACTAGCTCTAACATTGTCTTCCTGTTCTTACAGTCCATAATTCCAGACTAGTGATGTTCAGTATTATAAATGGTTGAAAGGCAAGGCAACAGTGTTGCCCGACCCTATAGCTAAAGGCCACTCTGTTTAATCCCCTAGTGGAAACACAATGCAAATAGAACTGGTGGTGTTATTTTACACCATGAACAACAAATTTCAATTCCTTGAGCCTTCTGGGAGGCTACCTCTTCTCTATTAAGAAAATAAACAACGTGACTTTTCAATGTATCAGCTGTTTTGCACTATTTAAAATTGCCTAGTGAAGGACGAACTGGGTTTGTTAATAATACTGAGGGTGGGAGAAGGCAATGGCAGCCCACTCCAGTACTCTTGCCTGGAAAATCCCATGGACGGAGGAGCCTGGCAGGCTGCAGTCCATGGGGTTGCGAAGAGTCAGACACAACTGAGCGACTTCCCTTTCACTTTTCACTTTCATGCATTGGAGAAGGAAATGGCAACCCCTCCAGTGTTCTTGCCTGGAGAATCCCAGGGACGGGGGAGCCTGGTGGGCTGTTGTCTATGGGGTCACACAGAGTCGGACACAACTGAAGTGACTTAGCAGCAGCAGCAGCTTCACCATACCTTATCTGTTTGTGCTGCCTTAGCACATAGTCTGTGCTCATTCAAATATTATCAAATGGGTGGATAATTGCCCTCCTTTGATCTCTTTGTCTCTTAACAACACATGTATATATACACATATATATGTACATTTCCCGCTATGTACATATATATGTTTAACAACTATAACATGCATTATATACTGACACTTTGCATTGTATACATAAAAGACGCATGCATTTTTTTTCCTGATATCTTTTGCAAGGATATAATCCATCTCTAACTTCAGCTGTTCTTACTAATTGCATTCCTCCTGTAGGTAATTTCTTTCCTTCTTTCTTTTTTAAATAATGTAAAACCAAATAAGGAAATATCTTTCTTGGGAAACAATTTCCTGAAAAGTAACAAATGACATCATTTGGCAAACTGAAATTAGATAGCAACAGGGGAGGCAATTTATATTATCTTATATACCACAGAGCATTTCGAATGTGGAGGTTACTGAGGTGTCCCCATTGACTTCCTGTCAATGAAATGGAAAACCTTGCCTTATGAAATCATTTGGCTATGCAAGACTTGCTGTCCTTAATGTAAGGAGGTTTTCTTCCTTAAATTTTTAATCTCATCACTAGTGTGCCAACTAAAATCAATTTTTTAATTGTGAGTGATTTGTAATTAAATAACTTTATATAACAATTAATGAGAAATATACTTCTTAATGGATAGAAAATATGGTCATTAGATGTTAAGCATGGAAACACTGGATGATGTGATACAGTGTGTCATCTGCTGAATAAACTGGACCTTGCAGATAACTTATCAGGGATAACATGGCTCTTAGTCTTTATAATTGAGATTAAGTGAGAAACAATTTTGATGGCTAATGGTTAATGTGCAATTTATAACTGCTTTTATTTGTGGGACCCTTTTAAAGTCAATTATGCCCCCCAAAGCCCTTTTCAAGACAGAACATATCTTTCTGTATTTACAATTCTCTCTTGTACCCTCCTCACCCTCAGCGTTATTGATCACCTTGCAGAGCAAAGAGCTCTCTGTGGAGCAAGGAGAGTGGAGAGCCATGTCCCACTGTCTTGTTTCCCGTCCTTTGCTCAGTGATGGGAAACAGCTAATTGCCGAGGCCATAGAACCTGAACCATTTAGAAAGTGAATGTCAAAAATGATGATGCTGTATACTTCAGAGGATGCGCTTGTGTATCTTGCGGGACAGTTCGTAGTTCTTGCTTTGCCCATTGTTAAATCTCCAGCATTGGAAAAAGCAACCACCTTTCTGCTGTGCTGGGTATCTGCGTTCTTGCTCCATTCAGTATCATCGGCTGCTGCCTACTTGGTGCAAGTTGACTATGCTTGGAGCTGTGGAGCACAGCTCAGTCGGCAAGGATACTCTCAGAGATGTAAACCCTGGACACAGGTCTTAAGGCTTCAAGTCAAATCCCACCTCTACCATTCCCTCCTTATTCCCTCCACATGTACTGATATGTTCCGAGACTCAGTTCCCTTTTCCATGAAATGGGTATAGTAACACCTGCTCTATAACTCTTGTAGGGTTGCTTGAGAAATGGACATCACTATGATAATAACATAGACACTAAGGGCAGCAGTGATACAAATTTTAATATGGTTTCACAGAGAGTGGGGCTTTTAAGTTAAACTTGAAGACTCAAGAAAGGCTATTTTTGTAAGCTGTGATATTGAACTGTAATGTTACTCTCTGAAGATTTATCTCATGTTTATGTAAAAATTCTCTGTGATTACAGCTTGTAGAATTAAATACCTTTCTTTTTTTATATTTGGACAAAATTAAATATAACATAGAATGGAATCTCTCTATTATTATGATCGGGGTTCTATTTATTAATTTGTTAACATCTTCCAACCCTGATTGTCTCATATAGCCATGCAGGGAGTCAAATATAAACCCCTCACACAACCAAATTTTATAAACATCATATATAAAACATGGAGTTACTTAATAAACATGAGGTGTTAAAATGATGGATTCTTACAGTAAACTCAAGGGTAAAGAGCCTTTAAAAATTAATCTAATTCCTCCTGATACGCTTTTCTAGGGAGATCATGACATAGTGTGCAGCCAAGCGGACTTTGAAAAAAACATCACTAGCAGCTATTTTTTCTGATCATTTAAAATGCCAGTTGCAGATGTCAAAGGCATAATTGGCCTGAACCTGTACTGGAAACTGTATTGCATAAAAGGCTTAGAACTTTCTCCTTCTATTGATTTTATTCAATTTAATATAAGCAATAGTTCAAAGTAAGTACCAAAAAATAAATAACCAGACTTTAGATTTGTCCAGCACCTTACAACTGTCTAATCAAAACAGTGCACATAGTGTTTTTCAGACAGTTTTACTAAGTTATAATTGATAATAAAAAAAGAAATTGAACATATTAAATGGATACAATTGATGAGTTTGGAAACATGCACATATCCATGGAACCATCATCATAGTAATAAACATATCCATCACCTCTAAGTTTCCTCCTGCCCCTTTGGGTTTGATTTGTTTTCTTTTATTTCTGTGGTAAGAAAATTTAACGTGAGAGTCATCTTTTCAAAAACGGTTAAAGGCAATGTGTTGACTTTTTATTTCTTTTGCTGTAGAGAAGATTTTTCATCTGATGCAATCCCACTTTTCTATTTTTGTTTTTCTTGTCTGTGCTTTTGATGTCATAGTCAAGAAACCATTACCAAGGCAAATGTCAAGAAGCTTTTCTCCTGTTTTCTTTTAGGAGTTTTACAGTTGTAGGTATTACACTTATGTTTTTCATCAGTTGAGTTGATTTTTGTATATTGTATAAGATAATCATCCAATTTCATTCTTTTGCATGCAGATATCCAGTTTTCAATACCATTTGTTGAAGAGATTACTCTTTTTTCATTGTATATTCTTTATACCCTTGTTGAAGATCAGTTTGACTATATGTGTGGGTTTATTTCTGGGCTGTCTTTTCTTTTCCATTGATCTGTATGTCTGTATGCCAGTAACATTATTTTAATTACTATTGTTGCTGTTCAATTGCTAAGTTGTATCCAACTCTTTGTGACCCCATGGATTACAACATGCCATGCTTCCCTGTCCTTCACTATTTCCTGGAGTTTGCTCAGATTCGTGTCCATTCAGTTGGTGAAAGTATCCAACCATCTCATGCTCTGTCACCCTTTTCTCTTCCTGCCCTAAATCTTTCCTAGAATTAGGGTTTTTTCCGGTGAGTTGGCTGTTCACATCAGGCGGCCAAAATGTTGGAGCTTCAGCTTCAGCATTGTCCTTCCAATGAATATTCGGGGTAGATTTCCTTTAGGATTGACTATGTTGATCTCCTTACTGCCCAAGGGACTCTCAAGAGTCTTCTTCACCACCATGGTTCTAAAGCATCAATTCTTCAGCAGTCAACCTTCTTTATGGCCCATCTGTCACATCCGTACATGACTACTGGAAAAACCATAGCTTTGACTAGATGGACTTTGTCAGCAAAGTAATATCTCTGCTCTTTTAATATGCCTCTAGGTTTGTCATAGTTTTCTTCCAAGGAGCAAGCGTGTTTTAATTTCATGGCTGCAGTCACTGTCCACAGTGATTTTGAAGCCCAAGAAAATAAAGTCTGCCACTGTTTCCATTTGCCCCCCATCTGTTTGCATGAAATAATGGGAATGGATGCCATGATCTTAGTTTTTTGAATGTTGAGTTTTAAGTCTGCTTTTTCATTCTCCTCTTCTACTTTCATCAAGAGGTTCTTTAGTTCTTCTTTGCTTTCTGTCACTAGGGTGGTATCATCTGCATATCTGAGATTATTGATATTTCTCCCAGCAATCTTGATTCCAGCTTGAGCTTCATCCACCTTGGCATTTCACGTGATGTATGCTGATATAAATCAAATAAGCAGGATAACAGTACACAGCCTTGATGTACTCCCTTCCCAATTTGGAACCAGTCTGTAGTTCCATGTCCGGTTCTAACTGATGCTTCTTGACCTGAATACAGGTTTCTTAGGAGGCAGTTAAAATAGTCTGGTATTCTCATCTCTTTATGAATTTTCCAGTTTTTTGTGATCCACACAGTCAAAGGCTTTAGTGTTGTCAGTGAAGTGGAAGTAGATATTTTTTGGAATTCCCTTGCTTTTTGCATGATCCAAGGGATGTTGGCAATTTGATCTCTGGTTCCTCTGCCTTTTCTAAATCTAGCTTGTACATCCGGAAGTTCTCAATTCACATACTGCTGAAGCCTACCTTGAAGGATTTTGAACTAGTATGTGAAATGAGAGCAATTGTGCAGTAGTTTGAACATTCTTTGGCATTGTCCTTCTTTGGGATTGGAATGAAAACTGATCTTTTCCTGTCCTCTGGCCACTGCTGAGTTTTCCAAGTTTTCTGGCCTATTGAGTGCAGCACTTTAACAGCATCATCTTTTAGGATTTGAAATAGCTCAGCTGGGATTCCATCACCTCCACTATCCTTGTTTGTAGTAATGCTTCCTAAAACCCACCTGACTTTACACTCCAGGATCTCAGGCTCTAGGTGAGTGATCATGGTCATCTGGGTCATTAAAATCTTTTTTGTACAGTTCTTCTGGGTATTCTTGCCATCTTTTCTTAATCTCTTCTGCCTCTGTTGGGTCCTCACCATTCTGTCCTTTAATTACAGTAGTTTTTTTTTTAAATTACTGTAGTTTTATAATATAGTTTGAGATCAGGAAGTATGATGCCTCTAATTTAGTTCTTTGTTTCTTAAGATTCCTCTGGCTATTTACTGTCTTTTGAATTTTTTTTTCTATTTTTGTAAAGAATTCCATTGTGATTTTGATGGAGCTAACATGATTCTATAGATCACTTTGGGTAGCATGATCCCATCTTTATGGACTGGAAGACTTCAGTTCATTTCAGTACAGTTCAGTCACTCAGTCATATCTGACTCTTTGTGACCCCATGAACCACAGCATGCCAGGCCTCCCTGTCCATCACCAACTGCCAGAATCTATCCAAACCTATGTCCATTGAGTTGGTGATGCCATCAACCATCTCATCCTCTGTCATCCCCTTCTCCTCCTGCCCTCAATCTTTCCCAGCATCAGGATCTTTTCAAATGAGTCAGCTCTTCCCATCAGGTGGCCAAAGTAATGGAGTTTTAGCTTCTACATCAGTCCTTCCAATGAACATTCAGGACTGATCTCCTTTAGGATGGACTGGTTGAATCTCCTTGCAGTCCAAGGGACTCTCAAGAGTCTTCTCCAACACAGCAATTCAAAAGCATCAATTATTCAGCGCTCAGCTTTCTTTATAGTCCAACTCTCACATCCATACATGACTACTTGACTACTGGAAAAACCATAGCCTTGACTCGACGGACCTTTGTTGGCAAAGTAATGTCTCTGCATTTTAATATGCTATCTAGGTTGGTCATAACTTTCCTTCCAAGGAGTAAACATCTTTTAATTTCATGGCTGCAATCACTATCTGAAGTGATTTTGGAGCCCCCAAAAATAAAATCAGCCACTGTTTTCCTGTCTATTTGCCATAAAGTGATGAGACCAGATGCCATGATCTTAGTTTTCTGAATGTTGAGTTTTAAGCCAACTTTTTCACTCTCCTCTTTCACTTTCATCAAGAAGCTCTTTAGTTCTTCTTTGTTTTCTGCAATAAGGGTGGTGTCATCTGCATATCTGAGCTTATTGGTATTTCTCCTGGCAATTTTGATTCCAGCTTGTGCTTCCTCCAGCCCAGTGTTTCTCATGATGTACTCTGCATATAAGTTAAATAAGCAGGGTGACAATATACAGCCTTGACGAACTCCTTTTCCTATTTGGAACCAGTCTGTTGTTCCATGTCCAGTTCTAACTGTTGCTTCCTGACCTGCATACAGATTTCTCAAGAGGCAGGTCAGGTGGTCTGGTATTCCCATCTCCTTCAGAATTTTCCACAGTTTATTGTGATCCACACAGTCAAAGGTTTTGGCATAGTCAATAAAGCATAAATAGATGTTTTTCTGGAACTCTCTTGCTTTTTAGGTGATCCAGCAGATGTTGGCAATTTGATCTCTGGTTCCTCTGCCTTTTCTAAAACCAGCTTGAACATCTGGAAGTTCACAGTTCATGTATTGCTGAAGCCTGGCTTGGAGAATTTTGAGCATTACTTTACTAGCATGTGAGATGAGTGCAATTTTGTGGTAGTTTGAGCATTCTTTTGCATTGCCTTTCTTTGGGATTGGAATGAAAACTGATCTTTTCCAGTCCTGTGGCCACTGCTGAGTTTTCCAAATTTGCTGACATATTAAGTGAAGCACTTTCACAGCATCATCTTTCAAGATTTGAAATAGCTCAACTGTAATTCCATCACCTCCATTAGCTTTGTTCGTAGTGATGCTTCCTAAGTCCCACTTGACTTCACATTCCAGGTTGTCTGGCTCTAGGTGAGTGATCACACCATCGTGATTATCTGGGTCATGAAGATCTTTTTTGTACAGTTCTTCTGCGTATTCTTGCCACCTCTTCCTAATATCTTCTGCTTCTGTTAGGTCCATACCATTTCTGTCCTTTATTAAGCCCATCTTTGCATGAAATGTTCCCTTGGTATCTCTAATTTTCTTGAACAGATCTCTAGTCTTTCCCATTCTATTGTTTTCCTCTCTTTCTTTGCATTGATTGCTGAGTAAGGATTTCTTATCTCTCCCTGCTATTCTTTGGTACTCTGCATTCAAATGGGTATATCGTTCCTTTTCTCCTTTGCTTTTTGCTTCTCTTCTTTCACAGCTATTTGTAAGGCCTCCTCAGACAGCCATTTTGCTTTTTTGCATTTCTTTTTCTTGGGGATAGTCTTGATTCCTGTCTCCCGTACAATATCACAAACCTCCATCCATAGTTCATCAGGCACTCTGTCTATCAGATCTGTTCCCTTAAATCTATTTCTCACTTCCACTGTGAAGAGTGGAAGACTTACTATTCTTAAAATGTCCATATAGATAGAATTTTAAACATAAAAATGGAAATATGAAGCTATACAATTCTTACTTTTAAAGGGAAATCAAGTTCATGCTGCAGTTTAGTTTTATTTAAGAATATTTCCACAGTAGCTGCCTCTCTTTCTTTCCCACTGCCCCTCAGTCATCTTCCTCAAAACCCTATACCTTCCTGTTATAGAATACTGTTAAAAACTTGGTTAGAGAAGAGCTGCATATGGTTTGCATTTAAAGAAAGGTAAAAGAGAAGGAATCACCTTTTTCAAAGAAAATAATAATTAATACAATGATTATTTCTTTGGAGTCAGACTCATCTCTTTCCCCCACCTCTCTTCTACAATGTTGTTGGTGATTTCTTTGTTTGTTTGATTGGTTTTTAACTTTTAGCCTAAGAGTTAAATCTATTTCCAAAGGAACAAACTGAAATTTTACATCTCCAATGCAGTTGCTTTTAACATTAGGTCACAAAACGGATGATGGCAAGTCTGCTAAAAAAGTGTGGACATAGTATTAAATGGTAATGGGACATCTGTTTAGGATCTTCTGGGTAGTGGTGACTTTGCAGGAAAGCCAACTGTGAATCAGTTGCAGTTGAAGACACATATTTCTTACAAAATGATAGAATCATTAGATTCCCTATGAGGAAAAATATTCACATGCACAGAGCAATCTACTACTGACAAGCAGTAGAGACTTTTTTTAATTAATTAATTAATTTGGCTGTACTGGATCTTCATTGCTGTGCTTGGGCTTTCTCCAGTTGCAGTGAGCAGGGACTATTCTTTATTGCAATGCACAGACTTCTCATTGTAGTGGCTTCTCTTGTTGTGGAGCAGTCTCTAGGTACACAGGCATAGTAGTTGCATTTCCCAGGCCCTAGAGCTCATGGGCTTAGTTGTTCCATGGCACATGGGATCTTACGGATCAGAGATTGAATATGTGTGTCTGGTATTGACAGGCAGATTCATATCCACTCTACATCCAGCGCAGTCCCAGTAGAGATTTTTAAAAGGCAGACTGGTTACAAATAGGAAAAAGAGTACGTCAAGGCTGTATATTGTCACCCTGCTTATTTAACTTTATGCAGAGTACATCATGAGAAATGCTGAAATGGAAGAAGCACAAGTTGGAATCAAGATTGCCCGGAGAAATATCAATAACCTCAGATATGCAGATGACACCATCCTTATGGCAGAAAGTGAAGAGGAACTAAAAAGTCTCTTGAAGAAAGTGAAAGAGGAGAGTGAACAAGTTGGCTTAAAGCTGAACATTCAGAAAACTAAGATCATGGCATCTGGTCCCATCACTTCATGGCAAATAGATGGGGAAACAGTGGAAACAGTGTCAGACTTTATTTTTCTGGGCTCGAAAATCACTGCAGATGGTGATTACAGCCATGAAATTAAAAGACACTTACTCCTTGAAAGGAAAGTTATGACCAACCTAGATAGCATATTCAAAAGCAGAGACGTTACTTTGCCAACAAAGGTCCGTCTAGTCAAGGCTATGGTTTTTCCTGTGGCCATGTATGGATGTGAGAGTTGGACTGTGAAGAAAGCTGAGCCCTGAAGAATTGAAGCTTTTGAACTGTGGTGTTGGAGAAGACTCTTGAGAGCCCCTTGGACTGCAAGGAGACCCAATGAGTCCATCCTAAAGGAGACCAGTCCTGGGTGTTCATTGGAAGGACTGATGCTGAGGCTGAAACGCCAGTACTTTGGCCACCTTATGCAATGAGTTGACTCATTGGAAAAAACCCTGAAGCTGGGAGGGATTGGGGGCAGGAGGAGAAGGGGACAACAGAAGATGGGATGCCTGGATGGCATCACCGACTCCACGCACATGAGTTTGGGTGAACTCTGGGAGTTGGTGATGGACAGGGAGGCCTAGCATGCTGCAATTCATGGGGTTGCAAAGAGTCGGACATGGCTGAGCGACTGAACTGAGCTGAACAGAACAGAAATAAAACAAGTATCTTTTATTAGGATTACTACCTTCAGGCAGGACTCCAAAATTATTTCACCTCATTTCTTCCTATTGGCATCTGTTCTGCAGTTGCGTGAATGAGTGTCTTCAATTCTTCCATCCTCTCTGCATATATACTCTTACTGTGGTCTCATTGTGGGTGAATTGCCCATCCCTAGTCCTTGAATTTGGGCTTGATCATGGGACTTATCGGGCTCATGGCATGTGAGCAGAAGTGACAATATGCCAGTACTGAGCTTAGGTCTGAAGAGATCCTGTTTGTCTACCTGCATCTTGACCTTTGACATTGCTATGAGTAGAACCAATCCTGCTTTGCTTGTAGGTCCAAGATACACAAAACACACCTGTTGCAAACCTAGACTTGCAGACGCACCACCAAATACCACAGCACCACCTGTCCTGTCAATCCGTGAAAATCAATGACTATGGTGTAAGTTTCCGAGAATTTTTGATTGCTTATTACACAGCATTACTGTAAAAATTGTTGACCAATATGAGTCCTTTGACCAAATCCTCTTTTGAAATGGCTGTTTAGAAAATGTTAGAGTTAAGTTTGTGCTTCTAAGGTGGTGCTAGTGGTAAAGAACCTGCCTGGCAATGCAGGAGATATAAGAGATGCAGGTTCAATCTCTGGGTCAGGAATATCCCCTGGAGGAGGGTACGACAACCCACTCCAGTATTCTTGCCTAGAGAAGCCCATGGACAGAGGAGTCTGGCAGGCTATGGTTCATAAGGTTCCAAAGAGTCAGACATGACTAAAGTGGCTTGGCACACATGCAGACTTAAGTTTAACTTGTTGTCATTGTTTTTAGTTTTAATATTAAACATGTATTCTGAGCTTATAACATTTTTAGTTTTATATAGCTGGAATGATTATAGGTTTCATCTTTTGTCCCAATTTTCATTGTTTACTAATGGGAAAAAGAAATATGAAGCTTCAAGTGAAAGAGGGCTTTGTTTTATTAACAGTAACTGCCATAGGCATATATACTACATATGTTCATGTACTTATCAAAATGCTAATGTTGAGTGTGATTTTTCTCTTAGACCTTCACATTCAAAGCTGCATTTCAGCACTGGATAGGCTGATCTTGTAAACCATAAGTCAAAGATCAAGATATTACCAATTCATTCTATTTTGAAACAGCATAATATAGAACATTAGACTGAGAGTCGAAAGGTCCAGAACCCACCATTTGTTATGCTACCAATTACCTGTTCTACTTAGGAAAAGTCTCTTAATAACTACTTGAGCCACATATCCCATAAGACTATGAAGTTCTATACAATTTTCTGATTCTGGACCTTTCACTTCGTTGTGTCAATTCACAGTAATGTCAGAAAATGAAATTCTGACAATGGTGTCATTAATAAGTATAGGAGAGACGAAGGAGGTGTCTACAGAGACTTTTGTGGCTGCTCAAGTATCTCTTCAATAAGATTGATTTAAGAAAGGACATGTATAAAAGATAAAAAGAAAGCCATGTGACCAAAGGGAAATGATGCTAATAAAGCTAAATCTCAGAATGAGATGAAACTTATGAGACATGATAAATTTAGAAGAACAAAGATGGTATTGGCTCATTGACTGGAGTACCTAAGACCCAGGCACGTGTAGGGTCCAGGGTAGGGACTACACGTGCCTGGGTCTTAGGTACTCCAGTCAATGAGCCAATACCATCTTTGTTCTTCTAAATTTATCATGTCTCATAACTACCCTGGACCCTGTGCTTTCAGAGGCTCACATGCTGGTCTGCCTCTTGGAACAAAGAGATCATGAGATTTAGGGGATTCACTCACATGGAGCAGACCTCTTATCCTTAGACCGTGATCCAGGTAGCTTGGAACTCTGAAATTCCCTGCCCTCAAATCCTGTGTTTTCAGTGCCTGCACAGGCCTGTTCTCTGGATTTGTCCTCACAAGGGTCGATGCCCAACACATAGCTCTTTGCAGGGAATGGGGCATGGTTTGATTGGGCTGATGTGTGAAGGTATACAGGATAGAATTGAGGCTGGGAAGACAAGTGAAGTGGGCAACAGGCATATAATCTGTGCAGTCACAGAAAAGAACCCTGCACTTAGTTTAGTTTAGTGCTCTGCTATTGATGTCTTGGTACGCCTTAATAATTCCCCCTTTGAATTTGTTTTCCAAAAGTGGAGTCTAATAAGACAATGGAGCATGCATATAAACAGAGGAGATATACACAATATGCATGCTCACCTCTGTTCCTTGCCACCCTATTTGTATGCCAGCATTCCTAGTGACCCATGAGCACAGAATTTCAGTGAATACAAAATGCATGGAAGCTCAGTGAGACTCAGAGCAAGTGTAGGTTAGCGTATTATATCTATTACTAAAGACAGGCACTGACAGTCCTGACAGGCCATGCTTTCCATTTGAACCAACTTGCTTTGAACACAGAAAGAAAGCACTGGTGTTTTAAGAAATGTGAATGACCAAGGAAGTCTATCATATTTGTTCCTATTTGTATTACCTCTCTTTAATAGCCAGCTACTTACACTGAAAGTGATGACATGAAACAAAAGAGAAAGATAAAAATAAAAGAGAAAGAGTAGCCCCTTTTCTGGTTAACCCTTTCTTACTCATTAATAAGGTAAAAAATTTTTGGTGGATGTGCATATATGAAAAAGTGAACTAAGAAAGTTTATTTTGTGCAGTGTTTCCATGTGGTAAAGATATATGATTAAGTATATGATTCATTTTTGTGTGTACATATATTTGCACACACAAAATAAATCATGTAATTTAGGTAATTTTGCATAAAAGTTAAATGCTCTCATAGTCATATTTAAAGCTGGCACGGTACAACATAAGGTGTCATAGAAAGATTTTACAGTATAAAGATATTTGCAGTTAAAATTGTCATTATATACTTAAAGGATATAACATTCATGCTAATTTAAAATTTCAGTTTTGTTTTTTAATTAATTAATTTTTGGCTGTGCTGGGTCTTTGTTGCTGCACGGGCTTTTCTCTAGTTGCAGAGAACAGGGGCTGTTCTCTACTTGTTGTGCACAGGCTCTTGGGTGTGTGGGCTTCTGTAGTTGCGGCTTGTGGGCTCAGTAGCTGTGGCTCCCAGGCTCTAGATCACAGGCTCAGTAACTGTAACTCATGGGCTTAGCCACTGTAACGCACATGGGATCTTCTTGGATCAGGGATTGAACCTGTGCCTCCTACACTCGCAGGTAGACTCTTCATCACTGAGCCACCAGGGAAGTCCAGTTTTTGTTTTTATTTAAATAGCAAGTACAAAACACCCATGTTAAGTCGAGAAGGAGAAAGACTGCAGAAGAAAGGGGAAAACTTCATATTTAAATATCTTCAATGACTTTGACTTTTTTAATACTTTGTTAGTAATGGGCCTAAACATTTTTATTTTGCACTGTGCCATACAAAGCATGTAGCCTATATTGGGTGGGCCATGGGTGATAAGTCACTGCTGAGGACGGGCTCCCCCTGTATCAAATTGTCACCAGCACTTCCAAGTTTTTATTAAGGCATATCTCTCAAGACAAGAGGATATAAAGCATACTTAACAGATTTGGGTAGCTATTTAATTCTAAATATTTGGATATATGTTGCGTAGCAAGTCCATATTTTCTCTTGTTCCTGGCCCTGTAGTGATTATCTGCGGGTTGTTGTTTGAAGTCAAACAGAGGAGTTTGGGTTTTGGAGCACTGACATAGGATGCTGGTTGTCTCCAGTAAATCCAACTCTGGCAATGACAGAAAAATAGAGAAACATATGTAGATATGAAAAATGAATGTAAGCCCCTACAGAAACTCCTGGGGAAATGGAGGTGGTTATGACCTGGCACAGGATGCAAGAAAGAGCCTAAGTAGGTATAGGACTGGGAGCCCCCATTGAAACACTGGTCAGGAGAAAACTCTGGAGTGAAGTTGCTTTAAGAAAGCAAATAGCAGCAGCCACCCAGCATACCTTGCTTGGTCAGTAACTCTAGGGCAGTATTAAAGTCTAGCATATGTCTCAATAAGCTGCCTGAGTCTTCCTAGTTACTTTCTACTTTTCTCCTAGATTCTGAATGTCTCCTGACCAGTATTTCAATGGGGGCTCCCAGTCCTATACCTACTTAGATTCTGAATGATTGGAAGTGAAAAGGCCTTGAAGGAGAGCTGTGTTCAAGAAAGTCAGAAAGGAGTTATGCTGAAAGGTAGAGTTGCACACTTATTTGGAGTTGGGTAACAGGTAAATTCAAACCAAGATCATTGCTCCAGGACCCATCCACTCTGGCAGATCTCCCTTTAAGTCACTGAGAAAGTCACAAAATAGAGCCTGGGCTTTAGCCCCCTTCCTGAATACACATCAGCAATCTACCAAGTAGTGGTAACATTCAAGGATGCTTATAGGGAACCTACAAATAGAAAGACCACTTAATTTATCATCCAAGTTGGGACATTTTGACAGTGAAAGGGGAGCAATTAATAACTACCTTGGCTTGATAGGTATAAACTGGGAATGTCCCAGGCTGACCAGGATGGTAACCCTATGCTAAAGTTGTATTTGTATGAAAGAAAGTGAAAGTGAAAGTCACTCAATTGTGTCCAACCCTTTGGGATCCCATGGACTATACAGTCTATGGAATTCTCCAGGCCAGAATACTGGAATGAGTAGACTTACCTTCTTCTCCAGGGGATTTTCCCAATCCAGGGATCGAACCCAGGTCTCCCACATTGCAAGGAGATTCTTTACCAGCTGAGCCACAAGGGAAGCCCAAGAATCTTGGAGTGGGTAGCCTATCCCTTCTCCAGTGGATCTTCCCAACCCAGGAATTGAACCAGGGTCTCCTGCATTGCAGGCGGATTCTGTACCAACTGAGCTATCAGGGAAGCCCAAGTTAGGAAAAAACATCCTTTCTCAATGAAAATTTAGAAAAATATACTATCTACAACATGGACAAACTGTTAAAGACAATTTTAAAGGCACAACATGTCTAGACAGAAAACTTAGAAATAGGCACTTACTGTAGACCCAAGAATTAGGAAAAGACAGCACCATATAGTCTGACTTGACAAGTAGATGGCACTTTGGGGTAAAGAAAGTTTACTTCTGTTTCTTGGAGGATCAGCCCTGTGCCAGGGCATCAACTTGGTGATAAAGTGCAGGTGCATGTCAAGTCCCCAAGTCCCCTTGACCAGGCATGTTTATGTAATGTTCAGTTGGCATAGTCATGTATGATGATCCTGCTTATGACTGCAGGAGAATATAAGTTTCAAGAGATATATCAAGCTGTCTGAGGAGACTTAATGCCATAAAACGTGTACTGAAATAATACATGTGGGCCCATAGTGCAGTGGTAATCCACCTATCAATGTAGGAGATGCAAGAAATGCAGGTTAGATCCCTGGATGGGGAAGATCCCGTGCATGAGGAAATGGCAACCCACTCAAGTAGTCTTACCTGGAAAATTCCATGGACAGAGGAGCCTAGTGGCCTACAGTCCATGGAGTTGCAGAGAGTCAGACATGACTTAGTGACTGAGCATGCAAGTCAATAATAATCAATGCCAGATTAGAAAATCAGCATGCTGAATACTTAAAAAGTAATATGGGAATCTACTCATAATTTGAAACAGGAACAACATTGGTGAATAACATGAAAGTATCCTGGATTAAAACCATAAAGTGGTCCAAATGGGATAGAAAAGAGGGGAAAACAACACATTTATAAGAAAAATTAAGAACATTTCAAAGAAATATTCAAAAAGTCCAGAAAAAGATAAATAGTAGATGAACTGTAAATCAATAGGTGTCATATGGACATCAGGTTTCTTGATCACAAATGCAGGCCAGAAGATAATGGAGTAATAATTTCAAACCTTTGAAGGAAAATAAATGTGATCCTAGAATTTTATATCCTGCTAAATTATCATTTAAAGATGAAATCACAATGAAGATATCAGACAAACAAAGCATCATAAGGGCTACCATATAAAAACCTTCTTTGAAAACACTTGTTACAAAAATATGTCTAATTAAATTAATTAATTCAATACTATGCTATAAAATTTTTAGTGAGAAGAGTGGGTATATGAATAGGTAAGGGAAGCCCAGAGAAAGGAAAGATCGTTTTAGCTCATGTTTCTTATCTGAAAAACATATATTGATGTTTAGAATATTCATAGTAAGAAATGACTTTAAGCGTGAGTCTTTGTGAATTACATTTAACTGCTAGAAGAAAAAACTATAATGCACTATATAACTTCCAAATAAAACAATCTATACAATGAAAGATCATGTAAGAGGAGACAGAAAAGCAGAAAGAAATGAAAGTGTAAGAAATAGAAAATAGAAAGTTAAATAGCCAAGATAAATCCTCATATAAAGTTAACTTCAGTAAATATAAATAAGTTGAATTCAAATACCAGAAGACTGGATTAAAAATACAAAAAAATTGAACATTTTTTCTAGTTGATTTATTCTTAAAATAATAGGCAATAGATTGATAATAAAAAGTTTTAAAAGATATATCAATCAATATGAACTATAAGAAATCTAATGTGAGTGATTTAAAACTAGAAAAAATAGAATTCATGATAAAATTCATCCTAAAACTTAAAGAGGTTATATATACTAGTAAAAGAAACGATTGATCAAGAATATATAACAATTCTGAACATACAGGTACCTAAAATAGGCTGTAAAATATGTGATAAAACAGCTGCTAGAAACATAAGGTAAAATCGAAGACTAAAAAAATTTAAAATAAAAGATTACTATTTTACTGCAAGTTTCTTAAAACCATATAGGTCAAGCAGAAAAAATCAAGGAGAGATAAAAGTTTAAGTAATGCTGTTAATAAGTTCACACTAAATGATTTAGGAAGAACTTCATATAAAACAAAGACAACAACAACACATTTTTTCAAGTCATGAGAATTTCACAAAAATTTTCAGAAAGAATAAACACATTATTTTAAAGAAACAATAACATCATGTAAGATAGAGTCTCCTTTGATAATGTCATATGCATAAAATCAACAGCAAAATTTTGTGTATATGATTATTAAAAACAAATTTAAAAATTATATGCAATCACCCTTGAATTAAAGATGAAATCAGGAAAAAGGTAAAAATGCTTAAAACCAAAATGAAATGACAAAACACTATTGCTTTGTTAGAGTGGGTATTTTTTCAATGCTTCCTTTCAGTTCAGTTCAGCTCAGTTCAGTCGCTCAGTTGTGTCCGACTCTTTGCGACCCCATGAATCACAGCACTCCAGGCCTCCCTTTCCATCACCAACTCCCGGAGTTCACTCAGACTCACGTCCATTGAGTCAGTGATGCCATCCAGCCATCTCATCCTCTGTCATCCCCTTCTCCTCCTGCCCCCAATCCCTCCCAGCATCAGAGTCTTTTCCAGTGAGTCAACTCTCCACATGAGGTGAAAGTTATTAAACCAAAAAGCTATTGTTTGGATAATTGAAGGTGTATGTGTGGGTATATATATATATATTTTTTTTTTTCTATTATGGGACATTTCCGTGGTGGCAAATTAGAGTACCCAGAGGATGACCTTAAAAGGAGGAGGCTAAAATTGGGAGAAAAAAAGAGTTACATGTTGTTTAGAATGAGTTATATTTGATGAGCTTGCTGCTGCTACTGCTGCTGCTAAGACGCTTCAGTCGTGTCCGACTCTGTGCGACCCCATAGACGGCAGCCCACCAGGCTCCCCCGTCCCTGGGATTCTCCAGGCAAGAATACTGGAGTGGGTTGCCATTTCCTTCTCCAATGCATGAAAGTTAAAAGTGAAACTGAAGTCGCTCAGTCGTGTCCAACTCTAAGCGACCCCATGGACTGCGGCCCACCAGGGTCCTCCGTCCATGGGATTTTCCAGGCAAGAGTACTGGAGTGGGGTGCCATTGCCTTCTCCGATTTGATGAGCTTAGGTAAGGTTATATCTACAAAGCCATATAAAGGCACACCTCAGAGATATTGTGATTTTGGTCCCAGACTACCAAAATAAAAAGAGTATCCCAAGAAACTGAGTTAACACAATCTTTCTGCTTTCCATATGAGTTATGTTTACACTATATTGTAGTCTATTAAGTGTGCATACGTGATACCTTAATTTAAAAATAACTTTGTTGCTAAAAACCATCATCTGAGTCTTCAGCAAGTTGCATTTTTTTTTAATACTAACACCAAAGATCACTGATCACAGATCACCATGGCAAAAATAATAATGAAAAAGTTTGAACTATTGAAGAGAATTACCAGATTGTGACATAGAAATGAAGTGGGCAAATGGTGTTGGAAAAATAATGTGGATAAACTTGCTTGACACAGGGTGGGCACAAATCTTTAATCTGTAACAAACACAATGCTATGAAGTGCAGTAAAGCAAAGTATAGTAAAATGAGGTATGTCTTTAAATGTATGTGTATGTATATGTGTACGTGTATGTATGTGTGTGTATCAGGCTAAAGGTTAGTTATAAAATGTCAACAGTTAGTGTCAGGGGCCTTTACACTTTCTTTCTGTTTACCCTAAAACCATCTGTATGTCAGAATCACCTGTGGAAGCAAAACAATAAATAAAATCCAGATACTCAAGACCTACCTCTGAAGATTCTTATTCAGTGGGGACTGGATTTCCTCTATGTTTAAAAGTCTCTACAAGTGATTCTGATACAATCATAGACACAGTGTAAAGCTTTTGCTTTATATGAAATAACACCTGATTATTTTATAGTTGTATCAACATGTTCTATTTTTGATGGGTAAGTCTGCTGTCAAAATGCACTCCCCACTCTGAAAAAAGAAGGAACTAGTACTCTCTACTGCCACTTGGTGGCAGCATACATATATTGCAAGGGCAGTTATACTGTAGGAGTCCAATTTAATGGAACCTTTTAGAATTGGAATATTATAAACAGATCATGTAGTCAAGCTTCCAACTTTTATAGCTGCGAAAACTAAGGCCATATAAATGAAATAATTGATCTCTAAAGAGTGTTAGTGAAAGAGTATGAAATAAAAAATATCTATGAACTTTTAATTTTGTGCTATTTCTTTTGATCTTAAGTATTAACTCAAACTTCAGTGTGACAGATTTAGGATTGAATTCTTGTTCAGATTTATTGGTTGCATGCCTTTTAGTAAGTTGCTAAAACATTTTGAACTTTGCTTTTCACATATGTAAAATGGTGAGCCTTGACTGATACAAAGTATGAAAAAGATTAACACTGTTCTTAACATACACAAGTACTTAAAAAATTTTGGCTTTCAGCTCTCTTAAACAGCCTTATCCTTTAGCAATAAAAGTGTCTTTCAGCTAGAAAACCACCCCAGAGCTGACAATGTTCTGGCAAGAGACATAGGATTCTTTTTCTTTATATCTCATATTTGAATTGCATTTAAACATCAATATCTCTTGTTTATACTGTATTAATGAATTTGATAGATGAATTTTAAAAAGTAATATGCAAGAACACATGTATACCTGTGGTGGATTCATTTTGATGTTTGGCAAAACTAATACAATTATGTAAAGTTTAAAAATAAAATAAAATTAAAAAAAAAGAATTATGTTGTCTTACTCTAAAGAAATATAATTCAATAGTGGTAGCTGAAATGATAAGCAGTGTTTGGACAGGGGGTTTGTATTGGATATGAACAACCTGTACTCTTGTTCTCCTATTAAGAATAACTAGAATCCTTTCAAAATTTGCTTTCAAGGGTGGTTATTTTCATCTGACTCATTTAAGCTACCTGCAAGAGAAATACAATTTCCTGAATCCTTGTTTAAAAGACTTTTAGTATAAAACAAATAATTTTCTGCAACATTTCCCAAACTTTTCATTATCAAATTGGGTGAGGTTTCTCAACGATTATCATTTCACAACAGTATCTCCATTTTTACCTTCTTTAAATGAATTGGCCTAGCAGATGTGCAATTAAAACAGAGCTTCATTCTTAACATATTTTACATTTTGTATTCAAACAGTAAGAAGAAAACAGGATCAGGGAATTGAGCCATAAAAGTGAATGGATTACTGATACATGCTACTTTATGGATGAAACTAAATGAAAGAAGTCAGACACAAAAGGCCACATAGTACATGGTTCCATTTATAAAAAATGTCCAGCGTAGGCAAATCCATATGTTGAGGGAGTGTGTAATTTCTTTGGTTCTGTCTCACCGCAGCAAAAATTTGAAACAGCAGACCAGTGTTGCAGCGTGGTTACAGCTCAGTTTTATTTGGCAAGCAAAGGAAAATACATGCTCAAGGTGTGAGGGCGGGCCAACCCAAAAGAAGAGTGGGGCTCGATTTTGGCTCCTCTTTTTATATGCTTTTTTCTCCTCCCCCGAGCCTGTCCTATGTAAATTGGACTAGCCAGGAGGGCTATTTGTTTCACCTGAGGTTCTCACCCGTCCTTGGACCTTCCTTTGTTCCATTTTCGTGGATTTCTCCCTTCTTTGTCCTTTAGCCACTGCCATTTTGGACTCCTTTTTCTATTCTAACTACCTAACATTCCCCCATCAAGGGATGAAAGGCCCAATTCTTTGGGAATAGGGGCGTCAAGGTCTCCCTGGTTACTTCCTGGCTGAACTGGGACAGCGAGAGGCATTGGGCCTCCCCCTCTTGCTAGTCTCAAGCCTCAGAGTCCTTATCATCGTGTCGTGAAGTCACTCAGTCGTGTCCGACTCTTTGTGACCCCATGGACTGTAGTCCACCAGACTCCTCCATCCATGGAATTTTCTAGGCAAGAGTACTGGAGTGGGTTGCCATTAGTGTCCATCTAAGAGTGAGTGATATTTTCTGTGGTCCGGTGTAGTTTTATATATCCTTGTTGAATTGGCACTGCATGTCGTAGCTTGTTGACCTGGGAAGAGACAAAATGGGCTAAATAATTGATAATACATGGAGCAATCATAAGCAGCATCAATATGGTGATAACAGGGATTAGTAAGGGCATTAGCCAACTCCAAATTCCCCCTCACCAGGAGAAGAATCCCCCAAAGAGAGATTTTAGCCACCCTGAGAACTCTCCAGCTTGTTCTTTGAGATTCTGTAGGATCTTAATGTTTTTCTTGAGGATTGTGAGACTTTCTTTAACTTAGCTGGAGGTATTTACCCAGAACAACACATCTCATTCAAGATGGCTCAAGTTCCTCCTTGTTCAGGGATCAGGAGATCTATCTCCTGTCTGTTTTGGAGTATAACACCTGCCCAGCCGTGTTGGCTCTTTAGAGCTATCCTGAGAAAGCTTATCCCCAGAAACTTAATTTTGGGGGTGTTCATTAGAATGGCACTCATTTGTAGTCCTGAATAGGTACCCAAGATCCCCCAGGGGCTCACAGGTGTATTGAGTGTCCTCTTCTGTTTTCTTCCATGGCTTGACTCATGAGTAGTGAATCCAGGAGTCATGTCCTGATACCTTGACTGTTGTGGGGGTAGAAGTATTACAGGGTAAGAGCCCTTCCATGTGGGCTGGAGTTGAGCCTTTGGGGACCCATATTTCCAAACTTTAATTAGGACTTGAGTCCCTGGAGCATATACTGGTGGCTCTTTAGAATCTTTTGGGTCCTGGTTGACACCCCACAAGTGTATATCTTGTTGGAATTGCCCAATGGCCATGGTATAAGGTTGGAAGGTCTGAGCCTCTGCATCTAGGAAGAGGTCATTGACATAAGCAAAAGATCTACCATATAGCTTCTCATAAGGACTAAGACCAACCTGTTCCTTAGGGGCAATACAGGTGCTGAGGAGAGCTATTGGTTAAGCCTCCTTCCATCTCAGGGAGGTATCCTGGGTTATCTTTTTTATTGCTGATTTTAAGAATTGGTTAACTCTCTCTACTTTTCCTAAAGACTGAGGCCTCTAGGCACAATGGAGATAATAAGTAATGCCCAGTGCTTTAGAGACCCCTTGGGTGACCTTAAAAGTAAATGATGTCCCATTGTTACTTTGTAATGACCTGGGCAGACCAACTCTCAGAAAGATTTCATGGAGCAGTTTTTTTTTTACCACCTCCTCAGCCTTCTCAATCCAGGTAGTAAAGCCTTGAATCCGTCCTGTGAATGTATCGATCATGACTAATAGGTATTTTTACCCTCGAGAAACTCGCATCTGGATGAAGTCCATCTGCCAGTCCTCTCCTGGCAGGTCCCACGCCATTGGATGGGCTGGGTCAGCTGGGGTCTTTGAGCTCCTTGCGGGGGTTTAGTTGGCAAGTGGGACAAGAGGAGACCACTTGCCATATAGTTGTTTGGAGGCCTGTTCTTCTGAAGGACCTTTCTAGTAATCTCTGGAGGGCCTTCTCCCCTAAATGAGTGGTGGCATGTAAGGAGTTAACCAACTTCCATTGGAGGTTCCCAGGCAGAAAAAAGAGTCCCTCCTATTGGAACCACCCCATATAATCTTCTTGAAAGCTCTCACTCTTAGAGACAAGAATGAAAGGAGAGAGAGACCTTGGGGGTAGGCAGGTGGGTAGCTGGGTTAAAAACTTCACAAGGGCATATAATCAGGCCTGGATTTTCCATCAGCACTACTTGATATCTGAGGATCCCTTGATCAGACATCCATAAATGGTCTCTCCTATTCAGGAGTTGTTTCGCTTCGTGGCTGGTAAAAATAGTTTGCAGCCAAGAGAGAGCTTTAAAGCATCTACTGTCAGGACTGCAATAGCTTCAAGATTTTGAAGGCAGGGAAAAATCTCTTCCCAATAGGGAGTAGGACACCCAGGGACCACCAGAAACTGGTGGGAAAATATTTATTCATCGTAGCAACAAAGAAGTACTTGGGTGAATCTTTTTGTAATTGTTTTTCCTGTAGTACCCAAAATGGTACAGGTTTGGGAGGAGAAGGCTCCAGAGTAGGAGGTCAGGAAAGAGTAGGTAGCCCCTGTGTCAACCAAGAAATTCTCAGACCTACCTGCCATAACCAGTTTCACCCTTGGCTATAGCCACGTGATGGTTATCTGTAACAGGGGAGCTGGCTGGAATGGGCCACTTCAAGTCTGTTGAACCATCATGAGGGAAGGCTGGGTGCTTGACCTTGAGGCTCCTGGGTCCTGAGAGCAGAGTGCTGCCCAGTGTCCCAATTGATGGAATTTGTAGCAAATTTTAGGAGACTTGTCACAGTTTGGACATTCTTTGGCCCAATGTCCCGCCTGTCTACAGATAAAGCATTTACCTCCTGCCTTGTCCTTTAAGGCCTCAGGGTTTGCCATAGGGCTTCCCTAGAGGGCAACTGGCATCTGGGCATGTCTTGTCTGTTTCCTTTTCTTCCTTTCCTGGGCCTTGGCTTCCCTCTCATGTTCTCTGTTATAAAAGGTATTGGTGGCTGTCTGGACCATCACATCTAAAGAGGCAGCAGGGTTCTGCTGCTGTAGCTGTTATAACTTTATCCTGATGTCTGATGCACATTGGGACAGGAATTTGTCCTTTAAAATCACTTGCCCCTTGTAAGAGTCTAAGTCCAGACTGGTAAACTTTTGAAGGGGCTCTTTAAGCTTTTCCAGTAGGCAATGGGGTTCTCATTGGGCTCCTGAGTTATTGCTGAGACCGGGCACAGTCCCACAACTAAAATGCATCCTGCTATTTCCATGGGTGGACTTCCTTAGGGGTGAGTCTTTCTGAAGCTTATCCTACCCAGTACCGTTGCAACCTGAGAGCCAGGGGTCCCAGGGTCAGGGTGCAGATCCCCATGCAGGCAGAGGTGTGACAGCCTCCTGGAGATTGAATCCCTGGGCAGGTCAAGACAGGTTGGCCTCCTGAGAATTGGGTCCCTGGGCAGGTTGAGGCATGTCGACTTTCTGGAACCCCCGGACTGGTGGATTCCCAAGCAGGTTGAGATGTGACAACCTCCTGGAGATTGAATCCCTGGGCAAGTCGAGCCATGTCAACCTGCTGGGACCCCCGGACTGTTGGATCCCCAAGCAGGTTGAGGCGAGACAACCTTCTGAGGACCAGATCCCTAGGCAGGTCGAGGCAGGTCGACCTCCTGGGACCCCTGACTGGAGTTGGGCATCCCTAAGGTCTCCAGCATGATCAGTACTGGGTAGGATAAAGGGGTTATAATCTTAGCTCATTGCTGGTTTGTCCACCGTGGATAAGCCTTATCCTCTTGTTGCTCTGACGGAATGGAAGTCACAGATTTCCTCCCCTAGTCCTCCATAAGAGCAGTTTCAACACCTCCATAAGGTGTTTCCAATGGTAAACATTTCATTGTCATAGACCTACTTTAGGTAATAACAGAAGTAATGACAAAGGAGTGGGTTATCTGGTCCTGTTAGGGGTATTAAGAGTATTTTAATAATAAGCTGGGTGGAGTTATGTTGCCTACAAGGGGGCAGGGTCCTGGTTGTAGGAGTTAGTGAGTGGATTAAGAAAAAATTTATAAGAGGCAACAGACTAGATGTTCCATAAAAGTGGAGTGGATATTTGATCTGGGGATATGTTTGTAACTTTAGGAGAAGGGTGGTAAAGGTTGGGGCCCAAATGGCCTGCAGGGATAACTCACAAAGTGGCAAAAATTATCCCTGGAAGCCCAGTTGTCCTTGAAGTTATGCCACCAACAGATGGACTTCTAGCAGAGATTATGTGCCTGATACCCGCCCTAGGGGGTTCACTGAGAGATGCTATTGTTGCACATGTTGTAGGCAACATGGAAGATGAAGGCGTGAGTATCTAGAGGGACTGAATATGATACAGTATTTCCCTTCCAAGGGCCGGCTATTTTCTGGTTGTCCCTCGAGAAGATTTTAGAGGCAAATTGTGGGCCTAGACAAGGCTCAGGAAAAGAGCATGATGCAAGAGCAAATGGGGCAGGGCACAACTTTTGAAAGAATGACATAGCCCAGGGGCATAACGTAAACTGATTAAAATCAAATGAGTCCAAGATGACAGACAAGTCAATTTCAACTAAATCTTGATTCTCAATCCACAAGCTAAATGACACACCCAGAGGTGTCAGGACAGTTCCAAGGCATTATCAAAAGACTATGACTTAACAGTGGAAGTGACAAATAGATTCAAAGGATTAGATCTGACAGACAGAGTGCCTGAAGAACTATGGACAGAGGTTCATGGCACAGTAGAGGAGGCAGTGATTAAGACCATCCCCAAGAAAAAGAAATGCAAAAAGGCAAAATTGTTGTCTGAGGAGGCCTTACAAACAGCTATGGAAAGAAGAGAAGCAAAAGGCAAAGGAGAAAAGGAAAGATATACCCATTTGAATGCAGAGTTCCAAAGAATAGCACAGAGAGATAAGAAAGCCTTCCTCAGTGATCAGTGCAAAGAAATAGAGGAAAACAGTAGAATGTGAAAGACTAGAGATATCTTCAAGAAAATTGGAGATTCCAAGGGAAATTTTCATGCAAAGATGGGCACAATAAAGGACAGAAATGGTATGGACTTAAGAGAAGCAGAAGATATTAAGAAGAGGTGGCAAGAATACACAGAAGAACTATACAAAAATGATCTTCATGACCCAGATAATCACGATGGTGTGATCACTCACCTAGAACCAGACATCCTGGAATGCGAAGTCAAGTGGGCCTTAGGAAGCATCACTACAAACAAAGCTAATGGAGGTGATGGAATTCCAGTTGAGCTATTTCAAATCCTAAAAGATGATGCTGTGAAAGTGCTGCACTCAATGTGTCAGCAAATTGGGAAAACTCACAAGTGGCCACAGGACTGGAAAAGGTCAGTTTTCACTCCAATCCCAAAGAAAGGCAATGCCAAAGAATGCTCAAACTACTGCACAATTGCACTCATCTCACATGCTCAAAATTCTCCAAGTCAGGCTTCAACAGTATGTGAACTGTGAACTTCCAGATATTCAAGCTGGATTTAGAAAAGGCAGAGGAATTAGAGATCAAATTGCCAACATCGTTGGATTATCAAGAAAGCAAGAGAGTTCCAGAAAAAGGTCTATTTCTGCTTTACTGACTATGCCAAAGCCTTTATATGGATCACAACAAACTGAAAAATTCTTCAAGAGATGGGAATACCGGACAACCTGACCTGCCTCTTGAGAAATCTGTATGCAGGTCAAGAAGCAATAGTTAGAACTGGACATGGAACAACAGACTGGTTCCAAATCAGGAAAGGAGTAAGTCAAGGCTATATATTGTCACCCTGCTCATTTAACTTATATGCAGAGTACATAATGAGAAATGCTGGACTGGATGAAGCACAAGCTTGAATCAAGATTTCTGGGAGAATATCAATAAGCTCAGATATGCAGATGACACCACCCTTATGACAGAAAGTCAAGAACTAAAGAGCCTCTTGATGAAAGTGAAAGAGGAGAGTGAAAAAGTTGGCTTAAAACTCAACATTAAGAAAAATAAGATCATGGTATCTGGCCCCATCACTCATGGCAAATAGATGGGGAAATAATGGAAACAGTGACAGACTTTCTTTTCTTGGGCTCCAAAATCACTGCAGATGGTGACTGCCATGAAATTAAAAAACACTTGCTCCTTGAAAGAAAAATTATGACCAGCCTAGACAGCTTATTAAAAAGCAGAGACATTGCTTTTCCAACAAAGGTCCATCTAGTCAAAGCTATGGTTTTCCAGTAGTCATGTATGGATGTGAGAGTTGGACTATAAAGAAAGCTGATCACTGAAGAATTGATGCTTTTGAGCTGTGGTGTTGGAGAAGACTCTTGAGAGTCCCTTGGACTGCAAGGAGATCCAACCAGTCCATCCTAAAGTAAATCAGTCCTGAATATTCATTGGAAGGACTGATGCTGAAGCAGAAACTCCAATACTTTGGCTACCTGATGTGAAGAACTGACTCATTTGAAAAGACCCTGATGCTGGGAAAGATTGAAGGCAGGAGGAGAAGGGTATAACAGAGGATGAGATGGTTGGATGGTATCACTGGCTCAATGGACATGAGTTTGAGTAAAGTCCAGGAGTTGATGATAGACAAGGAGGCCTGGTGTGCTACAGTCCATGGGGTCACAAAGAGTCAGACATGACTGAGCGACTGAGCTGAACTGAAGTGATAAAATAGATAACTGATAAACTAGTAGCACAGGGAACTCGACCACTTTTTGATGACCCAAATGGGAAGGAAAACCACAAAAGAGAGGATATATGTATATGTATAGCTGAGTCCCTTTGCTGTATAATAGACTGTGCGACTGAACTGAACTGAATCAGAAGACCAAGGAATGGGTGGTTCCCCAACTATTGGAATGATTCTCAAACTCATTAGCACATGAAATCACCCAACTCAGGAAAACTAACCACACCACATTTCATGGCCACCACATGCCCCCTCTGCGATGGCACACACTCTGGACTGTGCTTCTTTCTGAATCTGAACAAATCTACCTCTTACCTATTGCTGTGTCTCTCACTGAATTTTGTTGCAGAGAGACATCAAGAGCTCGAGCTTCATTAGTTCCTGAAACCAGGCACTGTGGGTTTTGGCCAGGCTCAAGTCCCATTTGGATACAACTGAGTAACTAAGCATAGCACAGAGTCTCTGCCATGTGAGTTTGAGTCCCCATCTTAGGTAAATAGTTTCAAACACAACTTTCAGAAGTGGAAACATGATGATCTGCCCAATGCTTTGTAAGCAGTGGTATAGATGGAGAGAGGAACTGAAGGATGGGGGGAAAAAGCAGTGGGAAAAATGTGCCAAGGAATCCCCTTCATAGCCTGCTGGAAAATCTGCTGAATACCTGACCTGTGCTCACAGTTTTCATTGCCCTGATCCTTGGCACAAAGATTGAAGACAGAAGAACCCTCTCCCGCTTGGGCACAGCAGATAGTAGAACCTTCGGGATACACTACCAGAGTCCCTCAGTTGCACCCACTGCCACTCACCTGTTTGCAGAGGGTTCAAGAAAACAAGAAATGAGAGATCATAAAGGAATTAAGATTTTGTTAGCCATATGTCCTTCCAGCCATAGGGATGAAGATCTCCTACCTTAGCTGGAGGTCTTCTGGAATCTGAGACTGAGCCACGTGAGCCTTCTGCCGAGTTTGTTTTTGCTGTCCCAGTTTCCAGCACGCTGGGCTTCTTGTCACTTCCACTGCATTAGGTGTCCTTCACATTCAGCTTCCACTTCGTGAGCTTCCGCTGAGTTGGGCTTCTGCTGTCCTTGGCCTCTACCTCGTGGGGGCTGAGCCAAGATTGTTTCAACCAGTTAAATCTGAGAAATGGCACCAGATACGTTGGGGGAGTGTGTAATTTCCTCCATTCCGTCTCAGCAAAAATGTGAAATGGTGGGCCAGTGTTACAGCTTGGTTACCGCTCAATTTTATTTGGCAAGCAAAGGAAAATATATCCTTGAGGCATGAGGGTGGCCCGACCCAAAAGAAGAGTGGGGCTCAATTTGGGTCCTGTTTTATATGTTTTTTTCTCCTCCCCTCTGAGTCTGCCCTATGTAAATCATGCTAGCCGGGAGGGCTGTTTGTTTCACCCAAGGTCCTCACTCACCTTGGACCATCCTCTGTTCCATTTTCTTGGGCTTCTCCCTTCTATCTCTTTTAGCCACTCCTTTTTGGACTCCCTTTTCCTTTTCTAACTACCTAACACATAGAAACAGAAAATACATTAGTGGTTTCCAGATATTTGGAAGAGAGGGAAACAGGGAGTGGCTGCTTGAAATGGGTGCAGATTTCCTTGCAGGGGGATGGAAATGCCTCGCAACTAGATAGTGGTGACAGTTGCACAGCATAGTGAAAGGACCAACTTCCGCCAACGTATACAATGCACTGTAAAATGATCAGTAGGCTACGTTTTATGTTCATTTTACTACAATAAAAATGAGAAAGAATTAGACAAAGTCTTTGCGTTTGGGGAAGTAAGCTGAACTGGTCAAGAGAAAGACACCTCTACTATGCAGTTTTCTCTCAGCTCTCCCAGTGTGTTGGTCCTCAGCAAAAAGTAGGCTGAACCTGTAGATGATAGTCATTCAGCATGGTCCAAAGATGAAAGTGAAAGAGGAGAGTGAAAAAGTTGGCTTAAAGTTCAACATTCAGAAAACGAAGATCATGGCATCTGGTCCCATCACTTCATGGCAAATAGATGGGGAAACAGTGGAAACAGTGGCTGACTTTATTTTGGGGGGCTCCAAAATCACTGCAGATGGTGATTGCAGCCATGACATTAAAAGATGCTTACTCCTTGGAAGGAAAGTTATGGCCAACCTACACAGCATGTTAAAAAACAGAGACATTACTTTGTGAACAAAGGTCTGTCTAGTCAAGGTTATGGTTTTTCCAGGGGTCATGCATGGATGTGAGACTTGGACTGTGAAGAAAGCTGAGCACTGAAGAATTGATGCTTTTGAACTGTGGTGTTGGATAAGACTCTTGAGAGTCCCTTGGACTGCAAGGAGAGCCAACCAGTCCATCCTAAAGGAGATCAGTCCTGGGTGTTCGTTGGAAGGACTTATGTTGAAGCTGAAACTCCAATACTTTGGCCACCTGATGGGAAGAGCTGACACATGTGAGAAGACTCTGATGCTGGGAAAGATTGAGGGCAGGAGGAGAAGGGGACAACAGAGGATGAGATGGTTGGATGGCATCACTGACTCAATGGACATGGGTTTCTGTAGACTCTGGGATTTGGTGAAGGACAGGGAGGCCTGGCTTGCTGTGGTTCATGGGGTCACAAAGAGTTGGACATGACTGAGCGACTGAACTGAAAGGAAAGTAAGGATACATAAAATAAAATCCAACTATTCTTCTTTGGAGCTTCCCTGGTGGCTCAGTCCGTAAAGAATCTGCCTGTAATGCGAGAGACCAGGGTTCAATCCCTGGGTTGGAAAGATCCCCTGGAGAAGGGAACAACTACCCTTCCCAGTACTCATTCTTCCCTGGTGGCTCAGTTGGTGAAAAGTCTGCCTGCAATGTGGGAGACCCAGGTTCAGTCCCTGGGTTGGGAAGATACCTTGGAGAAGGAAATGGCAACCCACTCCAGTATTCTTGCCTGGAGAATTCCATGGACAGGGGAGCCTATGGGCTATAGTCCATGGGGTCACAAAGAGTTGGACATGACTGAGTGACTAACACTTTCACTTTTCATTCTTCTTTGGCTCATCTATGATGGGTCAACTTCCTCTCTGCCATATGGATATTCATGAAGACATTTACATTTAGGCTTCCACAACTTCAGTACTTTACCCCCAGCCCCTTCAGACATGAAGTCAACAACACTCCTTAATCCAATGGACTAATCCATGCTTGTCATAATCAGTTTTATGGAAAGAAAAGGAAAGGAGGAAAAAGCCTCCCCACTGGCTTGGTGGTCTTGGGATGAAATGGATGCTGAAGATGGCTTGGTTGAAAAACTGGAAAATTTTATTTTCCTTTTTCTTTCCTATTAGGTCTTGTGCCCACTTCCCAATTCCTTTCTTTCAAGCAGAAAATATATTAAGTAGCTACCTTTTTCTTTTAGTAAAACAAGTATTGTTTTAAATTTCTTGTTGTTACATAAATGATATTGCTTTGTTTTGATTTGTTTTTACTGCCAAGTGAGCATTGGTGGTTGATGCAGGGGGTATCTTGGGAATGTACCTTTTTCAAGATTAAGTGTAAAAGCTTGTTTTTGAATTGACTTTTACTGGGTGCTTCAAGCTTTGCTTTTGGCTCTTTGATAGGGGCATTTCCTTTGAGGTTCCAATAAATAAATGATTCTATGTTCACCTGGGCACTTTTTTGGTGATTTTTCTATGTGTGCTCTTTAATAGCCAGATGTGGATTCTAGGAAAATGAGATATAAATGAATATAAGTAATCTGAAAGTTTTAGAATTTGCTTTGGTTGTATTCCTGGTCTCATTCTACTTCATGTAGCAGATGGCTTTAGAGAGCAATTAGCTATATATTTATTAAATATTATACAAATATGCCAATATTATAAATAAACATATTGCTATATAAATGTAATATATTAATATTTACATTGATGTATAACAATTATATTAAATATTTATGTATAACATATACAAGTATATAATATATTATTAATATAATATATTCATGATATTAGTGTGATATATAACATTGACTATAAAATAATTATATCAAATATATAAATATTCAGGCTTCCCAGATGGTACAGTGGTAAAGAATGCAGGTTAAGGAGATGCAAGAGATGTGGGTTCGATCCCTGAGTCAGGAAGATCCCTTGGAGAAGGGAATGGCTACCCACTCCAGTATTCTTGCCTGGAGAATTCCATGGACAGAGGAGCCTGATGGGTCACAGTCCATGGGATTGCAAAGAACTGGACATGACTGAGTGATGGGACACATATAAATATACAGTTATTATAATGATATGTTTAATATATTCTATACAATAAAATATAATGTATTTTAAGACAATTATATAATATAAATATATGCATTTATAAACATATTTATACATTTTAATTATATAACATGCATTATGTTATGCATACAAGTAGGTATGTATACTTAAAATTTTATTATGTAGGAATCTGTTCATCATAACAACTGATGTAAAATAAACAATATTTTAAATCAAATGGGCTATAATCTTACTACCTACACATAACTACTTTAAAAATTTTGAACATTATCTAAATCATACTTGCATATCTCTCAACTATTTTTTTAAACATGTACATATACACGTTTATATATGATATATATGTATAATACCAGTTTTCAGTTCAATGTGTGTGTGTGTATATATATATGATTATATTCCTGTGTATGTATATAAATATAAATGTTTTCATATATGTGTATAATGTATGTATGTTTCATATGTTTATATAAATGTCATACAAATTATGTGTATATAAATACAGAAATATACTTATTTAAAAAAAGGGACTAAAATAAACATAGTTCTCTAAGAATAAAAATAGTTATGTCTCACTGGTTCAATAACTCTTTATAGTTTTCTACTGCATGTGTTTCTGTAAGTGTTATGAACAATTCCCCTTTGTTGAATGTTGTTTTAATTTTTGCCATTATAAGTTAGGCTATGAAACATATGGGGGGGCAAGAGTATTTGAAAAACTCTCCTAAAAGAAAACAGTTAGGTATGCTAAGTTAAATGTAAAAATCTTATTTTCAAGTACATGGCTGATTTTGGAGGTGTGTAATAGAAATGTCCATGACCCACGAATGAAGGGTGGTGCATAGCTGTGAGAGTTAAAGTTATATTAAGAGTGGATTTAAGATTTTGATAGCCTAGAACACAAGCTGGAAAACCTCATTTTGTGGAGCCAAATAGCAAATATTTAAGGCTTTGTGGACCAAAGAGGCAAAATTGGGGATATTATTTAGGTGCTGTGCTGTGCTTAGTTGCTCAGCCATGTCTGACTCTTTGCAACCCCATGGACTGTAGCCTGCCAGGCTCCTTTGTCCATGGGGATTCTCCAGGCAAGAATACTGGAGTGGGTTGCCATGCCATTTCCTTTTCCAGGGATTGGACCTGGATCTTCTGCTTGTAGGTGGATTCTTTATCATCTGAGCCACCAGGGGAGCCCGCATACATATATATTAGGTATTTATATAACCATTAAAATGTTATCACTTAAAAATGTGAACATTTTTCATAGCTCATAAGCTGTAAAAAATAGGCAGCTCTCTGGATTTGAGACACAAGCCATAGTTTACTGACTTAGAGACTTGGTTTTAATGGTTGTGACCACATGGGAGGCAGGAGATAGGAGTCCATCCCTACTAGATGGGAAGTTAGAACTAAACCCGTCCCTCGCTTCACCTGTAATGAAAGGGTGTGCCAGGAGGAAAAGTATCTATGAGGAAAGGGAAACAAAGACCAAATTATCTTGGCCTCTACTCTAGGCAGGAAACAAGTAGGAAATCCTGAAAATGTTGAACCCCAGACCTGTGTTCACAGTGTTTGGGTTGTAAATTTGTTTGTGGTTCTGCAAATAGAAGCCCCCAAATTAAAGTGCTTCCAAAGGGGTAGCATTCCAAACACAAAACTAAATCCTTTCTGGAGAGGTAGAACTTCAACCCTGGCTTAAAGGGTCCCACAGATAAAGTTTAGCTAAACATGAGCTCATAAGCTAAACTTACACAATAATGAGGAAATCAGCTACAATGTGAGAGAATCAGCAAAAGCAGTCAATACTAGAGTTAGATTCCCAAGGCCATCCATTGGATGTTGAAATTACCAAGTGCAAGGGAGAAATATATACATAAAACTAGAACTTAAGGATATTTTATAAGACTGGGTAGAATCTGTTTTAAAAAATTAAAAATACATGTCATTGATAAAGGTAAAAACTCAAAGATTGTTTAAAACAGATTAATTATGGAGAAGAGTGAAATTATACTGTTTTTTAAAATATGGCAGATCAGATATTCTGCCTAGTTGTATAAGTAGACTGATCTTTAAAAACACATACTATTTTAAAGACTTACTAACTCTACAGTCGGGGCTTCCCTGGTGGCTCAGTGGTAAAGAATCCTCCTGTCAATGCATGAGATGCAGGTTTGACTCCTGGATCTGGAAGATCCCCTGGAGAAGGAAATGGCCACCCACTCCAGTATTTTTACCTGGAAAATCGCATGGACAGAGGGACCTGGAAGGTACAGTGCATGGGGTCACAAAAGAGTCAGACATGACTGAGCAACTAAACAACAACAACTTTATAATATTTAAGGGCTTTGCTCCAAAGAAAAGTGAGAAGTAGCAAAACACAGAAAGTCTAGCGGGGAGGAAGTTGATATATTCATTGCTAAGGAAGAGCTCCGCCTTAGACCAGTGACAATGTGGAGGAGCTGACCCTTAGATACTTACACTAAGCTGAAATCCTCAGAAATGTTTAAGTATTTATAAAACCAAAAAAATTTGTTTTAATTAATGACCAAGTATTTTAACTGACATCAGAAGAGTAAAACAATAAACCCTGAGAATGTTGGAAAAAAATAGAGGTATGAGCAGAACTTAATAAAACAGAAAAAAGTATAAAACTGAGGGGATTTAGTAGGTCAAAATGATATTCTTTGAAAAGATTTTAAAACAATCACTTTGATTACGAAAAACAAACAAATAAGCTACAGAAAGAATCTGAAAAATGTTCTAGCAGAGGAGTCAAACAGAGAATATATGAAATGCCAGTAAATTTGAACATTTATGTAAAATGGACAATTTCCTAGTTCCTAAAGTTTACCAAAACTGACACAAGAGGAAGTATATAACTGGAGTTCTTTAACCAGTAAAGGAATTAAGTCAATAGTTTAGAATCTTTTACCAAGAAAATATCAGATCATTTGGGAAGTGAATTCTATCAAATTTCTATAAACAGATAACATCAATATTAATAAAGAAAAAACTTCTAAAGAGTTGCAAAAGAAAAATGCTCCTTTATTCATCTTACAAAGTCTATATAATCTTGCTACTGAAAATAGGATAGCACAGTAAGGAAAATGAAATTTATAGGTCAAATTTACTTGTGAATATAAAAGCAAATTTTTAAACTATTATATCAGCTGGCTCAGTTCACTAAAATGAGAAAAAGCATGACCAAGTTAGGTCATTCAATGAATGAAAAAGTAGTTTAATGTCAGTAATATATAAATTTAAATCACCCACATTTTATTTCTTTCATTTGTCTTTTTAAAAAATTGGTTAAGTACCTATATTGATCCTCCTTGTATTCGGCATTGTCCTAAGTGGTTTATATATTTGCTCCTTTAAACCTTTTATTATTCATGGGAGAAGTTTCGATTTTGCTTCCATTACTTAGGTAATACTCTTAATACCCAGGAAAGTAAGGTAACATTTGCAGGTTTGTGTGGTTGGTCATTGATGGGACCAGGACAGAAACCATCCAAAGACTACTTGGAAACAGAGCTCTGTATTGACACTCATGTTATAGACGAAAGGAAAAGAACCATGCACTTACAATATAGTTTAGTGCTCACATTATAGGTTAAAGGAAAGGAACCATACACTTACATTATAGATAAACACTCACATTACAGGTTAGAAGAAGAAACATGTGCTTCTCTCAGAAGATGTAAAGAAAGCAAATCTATTTGTAAAATATTCCCCAATTTCTTTTGTTTCTTTTCTGACTCTTGTAGTACATTTTGCCATGAAGAAAAATTAATTCTTATATAATTTAAATGTATCCTTTTTTCTTTGTAGCTTAGAAAGGTATTCTTCATGAATAATCTATTTCAAGTCTCCCAGGTTTCTACTGATGCTTTTACAGTGTCATTTTTTAAAAACTAGTTGGTATATCTAGAATTTCTTAATGATTAGCCATATTTTCCCACTTTTGTTGAATGATTTTTGCTACTGATCCAAAAATGCCAATTTTATTATCATCTCAATTCCTTTATGCTCTTGAATCTAATTTTAATTTAAGGTGCATCCTGTTCCACTGGATGTTTCTTCTATTTCTGAACCAAAATGCTACTTTAATTATAATATAATAAATGTGATATAGTTAACATATTACAAGATATAATAAATAGCATAATATAAAATAACAGTATAATTTACCATATAACAAGGTCAAAAGAAAACAAAACTATACAATCATTTGAAACATCCCCCAAAGATATTTTGTAAAAATCAATATTCATTTCTAATTTAAAATAAATAATAATAGGGATATATGAATACTTCCACAATAAGAAGTAATTATATAAGAGAAAGAGGTAAATAATAAAACTTTAGTAACATAGGCAATACATGCCAGACAAGATGAAGGTGCCTAATATAATGTTAAATAAAAACAATTATTGAACACTGTTTTTGAAGCACTTATGAGTTCAGTGACAAGAGAAAATAATATCTCATAAAAAAGAATATCTCATTCTTCTTAATGTCTGTACATGTTTTCATTGCATGAATATAGCAGCTTATTTAATATGTCACTATTCTACATCTGGATTTCTAGGTTCTTATGGAATTTTATTTTATTTATTTTTAAATTTATTTTTGTTGTGGTATGCAGTATCTTTAGTTGTGACATGCAAACTCTTAGTTACGGTGTGTGGGATCTAGTTCCCTAACCAGGTATCAAACCTGGGCTCTATGCACTGGGAGGGAGTCTTAGCCACTGGACCATCAGAGAGATCTCTTTATCGAATTTAATTATGCAAAAATGTTTCAGACTCTAGGACTTCCTCTTTTTGTATCTTTTGAAAGCAACAATATCTCCAGAGATGATTTATTTCTGCTGGCTGCTCCAGCCACTAGCAGACTATGGCTACTTCTCAGTTCTTCCTGTCACATTCCTAGCCAATATGAAAATGCAAGGCAAGAAGGTCTTCTTCTTTGGAGACTGTAGAGATAAGTCTTGGTGGTAAAGGTTAAAAATAGGAACACCAAACAAATATTTTCCAGCTCTAACTATGTGTCTAACTCAATGAAACTAAGCCATGCCCATGGGGCAACCCAAGACGGGTGGGTCATGGTGGACAGATCTGACAGAATGTGGTCCACTGGAGAAGGGAATGGCAAACCACTTCAGTATTCTTGCCTTGAGAACCCCATGAACAGTATGAAAAGGCAAAATGATAGGATACTGAAAGAGGAACTCCCCAGATCAGTAGGTGCCCAATATGCTACTGGAGATCAGTGGAGAACTAACTCCAGAAAGAATGAAGGGATGGAGCCAAAGCAAAAACAATACCCAGCTGTGGATGTGACTGGTGATAGAAGCAAGGTCCGATGCTGTAAAGAGCAATATTGCATAGGAACCTGGAATGTTAGGTCCATGAATCAAGGCAAATTGGAAGTAGTCAAACAAGAGATGGCAAGAGTGAATGTAGACATTCTAGGAATCAGCAAACTAAAATGGACTGAAATGGGTGAATTTAACTCAGATGACCATTTTATCTACTACTACGGGCAGGAATCCCTCAGAAGAAATGGAGTAGCCATCATAGTCAACAAAAGAGTCCGAAAGGCAGTACTTGGATGCAATCTCAAAAATGACAGAATGATCTCTGTCCATTTCCAAGGCAAACCATTCATTTATCACAGTAATCCAAGTCTATGCCCCAACCAGTAACGCTGAAGAAGCTGAAGTTGAATGGTTCTATGAAGACCTACAAGACCTTTTAGAACTAACACCCCAAAAATATGTCCTTTTCATTATAGGGAACTGGAATGCAAAAGTAGGAAGTCAAGAAACACCTGGAGTAACAGGCAAATTTGGCCTTGGAATACAGAATGAAGCAGGGCAAAGACTAATAGAGTTTTGCCAAGAAAATGCACTGGTCATAGCAAACACCCTTTTCCAACAACACAAGAGAAGACTCTACACATGGACATCACCAGATGGTCAACACCGAAATCAGATTGATTATATTCTTTGCAGCCAAAGATGGAGAAGTTCTATACAGTCAGCAAAAACAAGACCAGAAGCTGACTGTGGCTCAGACCATGAACTCCTTATTACCAAATTCAGACCGAAATTAAAGAAAGTAGGGAAAACCACTAGACCATTCAGGTATGACCTAAATCAAATCCCTTATGATTATACAGTGGAAGTGAGAAATAGATTTAAGGGGCTAGATCTGATAGATAGAGTGCCGGATGAACTGTGGACTGAGGTTCATGACATTGTACAGGAGACAGGGATCAAGACCATCCCCATGGAAAAGAAATGCATAAAAGCAAAATGGCTGTCTGGGGAGGCCTTACAAATAGCTGTGAAAAGAAGAGAAGCAAAAAGCAAAGGAGAAAAGGAAAGATATAAGCATCTGAATGCAGAGTTCCAAAGAATAGCAAGAAGAGATAAGAAAGCCTTCCTCAGTGATCAATGCAAAGAAATAGAGGAAAACAACAGAATGGGAAAGACTAGAGATCTCTTCAAGAAAATTAGAGATACCAAGGGGACATTTCATGCAAAGATGAGCTCGATAAAGGACAGAAATCGTATGGACCTAACAGAAGCAGAAGATATTAAGAAGAGATGGCAAGAATATACAGAAGAACTGTACAAAAAAGATCTTCATGACTGAGATAATCACGATGATGTGATCACTGACCTAGAGCCAGACATCCTGGAATGTGAAGTCAAGTGGGCCTTAGAAAGCATCACTACGAACAAAGCTAGTGGAGGTGATGGAATTCCAGTTGAGCTATTTCAAATCCTGAAAGATGATGCTGTGAAAGTGCTACACTCAATATGACAGCAAATTTGGAAAACTCAGCAGTGGCCACAGGACTGGAAAAAGTCAGTTTTCATTCCAATCCCAAAGAAAGGCAATGCCAAAGAATGCTCAAACTACCGCACAATTGCATTCATCTCACACGCTAGTAAAGTAATGCTCAAAATTCTCCAGGCCAGGCCTTAGCAATACGTGAACCGTGAAATTCCTGATGTTCAAGCTGATTTTAGAAAAGGCAGAGGACCCAGAGATCAAATTGCCAACATCCGCTGGATCATGGAAAAAGCAAGAGAGTTCCAGAAAAACATCTATTTCTGCTTTACTGACTATGCCAAAGCCTTTATCTGTGTGGATCACAACAAACTATGGAAAATTCTGAAAGATATGGGAATACCAGACCACCTGATCTGCCTCTTGAGAAACCTGTATGCAGGTCAGGAAGCAAGAGTTAGAACTGGACATGGAACAACAGACTGGTTCCAAATAGGAAAAGGAGTACGTCAAGGCTGTATATTGTCACCCTGCTTATTTAACTTATATGCAGAGTACATCATGAGAAATGCTGGGCTGGAAGAAACACAAGCTGGAATCAAGATTGCTGGGAGAAATATCAATAACCTCAGATATGCAGATGACACCACCCTTATGGCAGAAAGTGAAGAGGAACTCAAAAGCCTCTTGATGAAAGTGAAAGTGGAGAGTGAAAAAGTTGGCTTAAAGCTCAACATTCAGAAAACTAAGATCATGGCATCCAGTCCCATCACTTCATGGGAAATAGATGGGGAAACAGTGGAAACAGTGTCACTTTATTTTTGAGGGCTCCAAAATCACTCCAGATGGTGACTGCAGCCATGAAATTAAAAGACGCTTACTCCTTGGAAGGAAAATTATGACCAACCTAGATAGCATATTCAAAAGCAGAGACATTACTTTGCCAACAAAGGTTTGTCTAGTCAAGGCTATGGTTTTTCCTGTGGTCGTGTATGGATGTGAGAGTTGGACTGTGAAGAAGGCTGAGTGCCGAACCATTGATGCTTTTGAACTGTGGTGTTGGAGAAGACTCTTGAGAGTCCCTTGGACTGCAAGGAGATCCAACCAGTCCATTCTGAAGGAGTTCAGCCCTGGGATTTCTTTGGAGGGAATGATGCTAAAGCTGAAACTCCAGTACTTTGGCCACCTCATGCGAAGTGCTGACTCATTGGAAAAGACTCTGATGCTGGGAGGGATTGGGGGCAGGAGGAGAAGGGGACAATAGAGAATGAGATATCTGGATGACTCGATGGACGTGAGTCTGGGTGAACTCCGGGAGTTGGTGATGGACAGGGAGGCCTGGCGTTCTGCGATGAGTGGGGTCGCAAAGAGTCGGATACGACTGAGCAACTAAACTGAACTGAACTATGTGTGAGTCCCTTGGTTTGATTCTGTAGAGGATACAAGACAAGACTGTAGAATCTGCCTTCACAGTGCTTCCCATAGGATGTTGTTGTTCTGTCACTAAGTCACATTCAACTCTTTGTGACCCCATGAACTGCAGCACAGCAGGCTTCCCTATCCTTCACTATCTTCCAGAGTTTGCTGAAACTGATGTCCATCGAGTCGGGGATGCCATCCAACCATCTCATCCTCTCTTTCCCCCTTACAATAGTATGAGCTAAGTGAAATATGGTTGGGTATCTAATTCAAGACAAAATATAATGGCTATTTTTTGCTCGTGGCAAGATTGGTAGAGTGAATATAGAAGTCACTGTAGGCTTTTAATTAGAGGGACACAATAAATCTTGTATAGAAAGCTGATTATTCTGGTCTCTTTCTGGAAATGAACTGGAAATTGTATAGAAGAACCAAAATTAGCTTAACCAAAGGTAAACTCATAAATAATTGAACATTAATTAAATATTTGTGATCCATGTTTCTTTTTTATCATAATTTCTCCCAATTTATACACCTTTTTGATACCTGATTATTCATCTTCAAAGTGCAATTAACAACAATTATTACTGTATGTATTTGGTTTTGCCTGGGCCCCAAAGAAACTATCCTAAATTACCAGCTGTGACTTTCACTTGATTTCCTCAAAAGAACAATTGGAACTCCTGGTCTTAAGTGGACTGGAATGTGAAACTAAATCTCTTATATATAATTAGAGGACCCTGCAGAGTCCTTTGGTAAATATTTGGAAAACACTAAGCTTCTTAAAATTGATTCTTGTAGTGCTGTAGGAAAGATCACTGAATCAAAAGGATGACAATGTTTCTTGTTCTTTTGTTGGCCTTCTTCATGGAAACATGGCTGAAGTTTCTGGACCTAATTTCCTCCCTTGTGTGGGAATTTCACTAAAAATATCCAACTGCATCCTGTCCCGATTAATTTCTGAAACTATTAGGACCAGACATGCACAGAGAGAAGATGATACACAGACAAAAGGAAAATATGGCAACTCCAAACCAAGAAGAGACATCTCGGAAGAAATCAACCCTGTTGACAACTTATCAGACTTCTAGCCTCTAGACCTGTGAGAGTGTTACACTCATTTCTCGCCTTACCTCTAATATACAATAAATGTGCATATCCCTGAATTGATTTTGGAAAAGTGAAATGTATTGTAGGTATGTGTGTGCATATGTATATGTGTGTATTCATATAATTTATTTTTATATTTGAAATTTATTTTATTTTTGGCTGTGCTGGGTCTTTATTGCTGTTAGTGGGCTTTCTCTATTTGCAGTGAGTGGGGGCTATGCTCTAGTTTTCGTGTGCAGGCTTCTCATTGCAGTGGCTTCTTCTGTTGCAGAGCATGGACTCTAGGGCATGCAGGCTTAAGTAGCTGTGGCCTGTGGGCTCAGTATTTGCAGTACATGGGATTAGTTGCTCTGTGGCATATGTGATCTTCTCAGACCAGGGATTGAATTTGCACAACAAAGTTGCAGTGAGTGGGGGGCTACTCTCTAGTTTTTGTGTGCAGGCTTCAATCCCTGCCATGGGAAAAGCACAAACTCTGTGCCAATGATATATCCTCTTTCCCACTTTTCTAAAAGTTATATTTTTCCCTTCATTGCTTTAGATCATGTGTAGCAAGCATAATGGGAAATGGCTACCAATGATTTTGTTATTAATTTCTATTATTACCTTCATTTCACTGTGGCTAAAGATTCTTTGTATGATTTCAATTTCTTAAGATGTTTTGGTACTTGTATTGTGGCCTAACGTATGGTCTCTACTAAAGAAGGTTTCATGTGTACCTGAAAAAAATGTGTATTCTTCTTTTATTGAGTGGAGTGATCTATACGTCTCTGTTAGGTTTAGGTGGTTAATTGTGTTATTTAGTCCCCCAGCTCTCTTTTGATCTTCTGTCTAGATGTGTTATACATTACTGAAAGCAAGGTATTGATCTCCAACTGTTATTTCAGAACTATCTATTTTTTCCTTCAATTCTGTCAAAGTTTGCTTTATATATTTGGGGGTTGTTTGGTACATTTTTTATAGTTGTTATATCTTTTTGATGGAATGAACTTGTCACTATATAGTGCCTTTTGCCTCTTGTGACAGTTTTGATTTAAAGTTTATTTTGTGTGATATAGCATAGCTATTCCAGGTATTGCTTTTTTTTTTTCATTTTTGGCTATAATTACATGGGATATTTTATCCCATGCTTTAACTATCAACCAACTTGTGTTTTTGGGTCAAGTGAGTTTTTTGTAGACAGTTGTAGACATGATTTTTTTAACTTTGTTTATCAATGTTTATCTTTTTATTGGAGAGCTTAATTCACTTCTCAAAATTTACTAATGAAGAAGAACTTAATTCTGTCATTATTTACCATTCGAAAGTTAAAACAATATAATTTGAATTGAAACTAACTTAACTTCAATAGCTTACAGAAACTCTGTTCCTCTGCAGCTCCATTCCTCCTCTTTATTGTTGTTACAAATTACACCTTTATACTTTGTGAGCCCAATACCATTGATTTATACTTACTTTATGCATTTGTTTTTTAAATCATGTAAGAAATAAAAAGTGGCATTGCAAGCCAATAACATGATAGTTGCTTTAATATTTGCCCATGTATTTATCTTTACTGGAGATCTCTATTTCTTTAAACAGCTTTGAGTTACTGTCTGCTGCTAAGTCACTTCAGTTGTGTCCAACTCTGTGCGACCACATAGACGGCAGCCCACCAGGCTCCCCTGTCCCTGGGATTCTCCAGGCAAGAACACTGGAGTGGGTTGCCATTTCCTTCTCCAGAGTTACTGTCTAGTGTCCTTTAATTTCAACCTGAAGGATTCAGTTTGGCATTTCTTATAGGGTACTTGTTGGAAGTTTTAACAAACTCCCTCAGCTCTTGTTTATGTGAAAGTGAAAGTGAAGTTGCTCAGTCATGTCCGACTCTTTGTGGCCCCGTGGACTTTAGCCCACCAGGCTCCTCCATCCATGGAATTTTCAAGGCAAGAGTATTGGAGTGGGTTGCCATTTCCTTCTCCAGGGGATCTTCCCAACCCATCGATTGAACCCAGGTCTCCTGCATTGTAGGCAGACGCTTTACCGTCTGAGCCACAGGGAAGTCTATGTGAGAACTGTTTATGTGAGAATGTGTTAATTTCCTCCTAACTTTTGAAAACATTTTTGCCAGATATAGAATTCTTGGTTGACAGTTTTGTTTGTTGTTGTTGTTAATTTTTCTTTCAGCACTTTAAATGTCTGGCCTCTGGCTCCCATGGTTTCAGATAAAAAATTAGCTATTAATCTTATTGGAGATCCCTTCTTTGTAATACATTTCTTTTTCCTTTCAAGATTCTCTCTTTGTCTTTTGGCTTCTGAGAGTTTGATTATACTGTTTCTGGGTATGTGTGTGTGTGTGGGTGTGTGTGGGGGGAGGGTTCTTTGAGTTTATCTTAAAAAAAGAAATCGGCCAAAAGTTTACAACAACGAGATGCATATTGAATCCAGGAAGAGGTGGTTCAAAAATGGCAGGAAAGCTTTGTGACACTTGCCCTTACCCCATCCATTCTCAGTGTTGTGATGGTCTTAAAGAAGTGGAGTCTTAATGCAACAATAATCTTAAAACAGCAACAGACCATGTTCCTAGTATGGGACCATCAATCCTGGTTCAAGAGGGAGCAGAGAGACCCTACTCTCAAATTATGATGTGCATCTTATCTGGCCTGTCTTAGAGCTACCTGAAAGACTGACAAAGATGCTTATATCTGTTTTGCCTAACGTGGAACACAGTTTGGAAAAGCAGAAGTCATTGTTCCAAAAAAGTGAAAGGTGAACTAACAAAGCACAGGTGACTAGGGCAAAAGATTATAGATTGAAATACAATAGACCACATCAGATCCAGGGGCAAAAGCGGGGGGAGATTCTTTGTGAAGTAGAACATACAAACAGTACCCATGTATACAGAAAAATTAAGAAAGCCACATGCATACTTATGATAAGATGCACGCTCAGAAAATATCAGTGAAGACTCTAAGATTTTACCCTGGGCTGAGCCATAAGCTCAGTGCAAGTCAGCTACTGAAGGAGTGATCTAGCAGTCAGCATAATGGAGAGAGGTGTGTAGTTTTGAGTGTACATGTGCATGTGCATGTGTATATTTGTTTTTGTTTGCCTTAGGTCCAGGAATTCAATGAAATATCTGTCAAAACATTAGCTAAATGTGGGCTAAAGGAATAGATATTTCAGAGACTACATATGATTAGGAATACAGTCATTGCAAACATATTTTGGAAAGGTCCCTAACAGACTAACATAGGCTTCAACAGTCAAAAACACAGAAAACCCTGGGAAAGTGAGATAATCTGATTTCCATAGATATTACCTTATAATAATAATACTTGAATGCCAAATTTTCAACAAATCATAAGACACATATCAAGACATAGGAAAGTATGGTCCACTTAAGGAAACAAACTATCCCTAAGGAAGCCCAGACTTTTCTCCATTGTATATTCTTGGCTTCTTTGTCATAGATTAATTGACCATAAGTACATAGGTTTATTTCTGGGCTCTCTATTCTGTTATGTTGATCTATGTGTCTGTTTTTGTGCCAGTACAATACTGTTTTGATTACTAAAACTCAATGTTCAGAGAACTAAGATGGTGGCATCTGGTCCCATCACTTCATGGCAAATAGATGGGGAAACAATGGAAACAGTGACAGGCTTTATTTTCTTGGGCTCCAAAATCACTGCAGATGGTGATTACAGCCATGAAATTAAAAGACACATGCTCCTTGGAAGAAAAGTTATGACCAACCCAGACAGCATATTAAAAAGCAGAAACATTACTTTTCCAACAAAGGTCCATCTAGTCTAAGCTATGGTTTTCCCAGTAGTCATGTATGGATGTGAGAGTTGGACTATAAAGAAAGCTGAGCACCAAAGAATCAATGCTTTTGAACTGTGGTGTTGGAGAAGATTCTTGACAGTCCCTTGGACAGCAAGGAGATCCAACCAGTCCATCCTAAAGGAGATCAGTCCTAAATATTCTTTGGAAGGACTGATGCTGAAGCTGAAACTCCCAATACTTTGGCTACCTAATGCGAATAACTGACTCATTTGAAAAGACCCTGATGCTGGGAAAGATTGAAGGTGGGAGGAGAAGGGAACGACAAAGGGTGAGATGGTTGGATGGCATCATCAACTCAATGGACATGAGTTTGAATAAGTTCCAGGAGTTCATGATGGACAGGGAAACCTGGCGTACTGCAGTCCATGGGGTTACAAAGAGTCAGACACGACTGAGTGACTGAACTGAACTGATGGTATAGTCTGAAATCAGACATGTGATTCCTCTAATTCTGTTCTTCTTTTTCAAGATTGTTTTAGCTACTCAGGGTCTTTTGTGTTTTCATACAATTATAAAAATTATTTGTTCTAGGTCTGTGAAAAATGCCCTTGATATTTTAATAGAGATTGCATTGAATCTGTAGATTTCCTTGGGTAGGATGTCCATTTTAACAATATTAACTCTTCCAATCCATGACCATAATGGTGTATCTTTTCAGCTATTTGTCATCTTTAATAGCCTCAGATTCTTATAGTTTCCTGGATGCAGGTCTTTTACCTATGTAGGCAAGTTTATTCTTAGATAGTTTATTCTTTGTGTGTGTGTACTCAGTCACTCAGTTGTGTCCAACTCTTTGTCGCCCCATGAACTATAGCCTCCCAGGCTCCTCTGTCCATGGAATTGTCCAGGAAAGAATATTGGATTGGGCTGTCATATCATACTCCAGGGGATCTTCATGACCCAGGGATCAAACCCGTGTGTCTCATGACTCTTGAATTGGCAGGTGGGCTCTTTACCACTAGCGCCACCTGAGAAGCCCCTTTCATTTTTATGCAATTGTAAATGTGATTGTTTCTTTAATTTTGTTTTCTTATAGTTCATTTTTAGTGTATAGAAATGCCATAGATTTCTGTATATTAATTTTGTATCTGCAAGTTCACCAGATTCATTTATGAGCTCTAGTAGTTTTTGAAAGTGTTTTTAGGATTCTCTATGTATCATGCCATTTGCAAACAGTAACACTTCTACTTCTTCTTTTGTAATTTGGATTCCTTTTATTTTTTTCTTGTCTGATTGCTGTGGCTAGGACTCCTAAAACTATGTTGAATAAAATATGTGAGAGTGGGCATCCTTATCTTGTTCCTGATCTTAGGGGAAATGCTTTCAGCTTTTCATCATTAAATATGCTAGCTTGTTACTGTGGCCTTTATTATGTTGAAGTATATTCCCTCTGTCCCACTTTTGGAGAGTTTCTACCATGAATGGATACTGAATTTTTTCAAAACCTTTTTCTGCACCTATTGATATGATCAAATGGTTTTTAATCTTCAGTTTGTTAATGTGACGATAAAAGACCTAAGATAGCTACATAGGCTCAGTAACCTTTCTTTCCCTGATTACGTAAAAATCCTTGTTCTGCCTTCGAATTGAGTCAGTATCTGAGTAAAGAACTGCCAAGTATCATTCAGTTCAGAATACACTGCTATGGCTATATAGAAATGAATTTGGCTTTTCCAAATGATAGTAAATGAATGTACTGAATGAATGCTTCAACTTAACGAACTGTTCTTAAAAATATATTAATGTAGGCACTTTAGTAGAGAATTGAAAACAAAACAAAAAATTCAGATAAAAGGTTGGAATAAAAGTACACTTAGTTGTATACAGTTTCCTCTTGTAAAATTCTCTTTTTAAATTGAGTGAACAGTAAATTGAGAGTATCTGACTTGGGGCTAAGGAAATCTAAGCCTTCTTGGCCACACCGTATTCTCCTAGGTCATTTAATAAAGACACCAGTTGGATTGCTGAAAAAATAGTGGGAAAAATCAATCTCGCAGATCCAAAGGGCTGCTTTTGAAAATATGTGGATTGCTGTGCTCTTCTGGCCTCAAAAGTCCTCGTCTTAACCTTAGCCCTTCATGAAGAGAGGCTTTTGAAGCCACTTCCCACATTACTCATTATGTGACTGTTGAAAAAGAGAAACCCAGCTCTTTTCCTTTGCTTTCAACCAACCATCTTATTCAAAAATCTGTTTGGGTTGTTATACCTTAACCTTACCCGGCAAGGGACTTGTGTGAATATTCTTATTATTTGAAAGATTGGTGCCAGTGTATGTGTCTGCAAATAAAGAAGAAAATATGGAAAGATGTGGTTATCAAACATCCCAATAGTGAAGTTGTGTGAAAGAAACTTTTGAAAGTTACCTGTCAGAGTTTAGCCTTATTATTATGTTTTATTTTATTCACTGAAAATTAATAATTTTCAGTGATTTTGTCTAGATTTTATAGTTCCCAAAGTCCCCTTTATTCATGTTAAAACAGGGAAAATTACATTTTAAGTCACTGTTCTTCATCTCATGTTATTTATAATCACTCCTCATCACCTCTTGCTTCAAAGAAATGGGATCCTGAGAAGTGTCTTATGTTTGTCTTTGTGTAATGTGATGGGGATGCATCTCAGAGACATGTGAGATGTTTAAATGATAGCATAATGAAACCAGGATGAGGAGATCTGGAAAGATCAGGAAAGATGGCTGGTAGAGTGTGGCTAGATGGGGGAGAGGAGAGATGTGCAGTGAGAGGGAGAGATTTGCAGATGGAGAAAATTAAACAAATAATTAAGTTTTCTTGTGTGGTATGAGATGCAAGTTTTTTCCTCCCCCTTTCCTTCAGAATCTCTTTGTGAAAGACTGTATTTTTCAGTAGTGTTACTGAGATAGGATTTGCTGTTTTGTTTGGACACGAGAATGGACCCATGGAAACAGTTACATTTTGGTTATCTATGATTATCTTTAAAAAGAAACATAAACGTTGGCCATACTATCTATGTGCATGCTACTTCCATGAAGTTCTTGCTCCCAGTTCATGTATCATATTGCTCAGTCATGTCCAACTCTTTGTGACCCCATGGACTGAATGCAGCATGCCAGGCTTCATATATCTAGGTCCCTTCTTTCTTTAAGGTCAATCTCAAATCGCATCTCAAATGTACGTTTACTGACATATTCAACCCACAATAAACTGCTCCTTCTTTGTTCTCCTTAGACTCTGATTGTTTATAAAAAACTCACATTTGAACTTAGAAACTGTCTAATGTAATAAATTAGCTATTTCATCAGCATTTTTTGTATCCTCGACATAATTATAAGCTTCTATAGGTTTGGAATCATATATTTTGTGATTTTTTTTCTTAGTACTTACACTTACTTTGACAAAAAATACATTCATTTATCTAAACATTATTTATTGAGACTTAACTAATGTATTTCAACTCAATAAATATTCTTTGAATGAAAGCATGCATGAATGAGAAAGTATGCAATAGGTCGCCTCATGCACCAGCCAATATGACAAAACAAAAACATAAACAGAAAAACAAGCCAAAAGAGGACCAGGACTTTCTGCAAAATATCCTGTTTTCAATTGGATGATGTCATGAAAATCAAGATACTCCTCAAAGGTCTTAATAGTTGACCAAGAATAGTTAACAACTGAAATTCTCTCAGACTTATTAACCCTATCACTAGATACATTTATACTTCTTAGGAATTTCATTAAAAGAGATTTATAAAGGTTTTATAGACAAAGTTTATAAATCTCTCAATCTCCATGTCCACATAGGCTTTCTCTATTTGGGTTTCAAAAAGATTTAAATAAAATACAGGATAATTAAAAATTAGACATTATCTTTCTTAGTTTCATTTTTTTTTTCCTGGCAAACACCTTTAATTTTCTCCATAGTGCTACCCAGTTTCCACTAGTGTTTTTCCTAAATGAATTTTGCTCTGAATGGTGGGATATATAAGATGTAAATGAATTGTTTGTTATGTTTTAGAATTCTTCACAATGGCCTGGCTATGGAAATGCATTGAATATTATTTAAATAAAGTAACATCCTCAGGATTATTATTCCATCCTGGCTACAATGTTGTCTGCTCTGGTTTGTTAAAATTTCCCTTTAGGGTGGTTTTAATTTTGTTTTTGATCTTAGGGATTTATTACCATACTCATCCTACACCTTGTTTTCTTTGAATTACTCTCCATGCTGTTTCTGATTCATACAAGGCCTGACAGGTTAGTGACAACCTTGCCCTTGCAAGTCTGGGAAGGACAGGCCTACTTTTTAGAAGGGTTAATGTTTTCTCTACCTGAGGGTCTTAAACAGATGTCAGTCTTCCGCACCACCTCCCCTTCCCCTTTTAATGGATGAAATTTTTTTAGGACATTTGTACCAGCTTCTCAATGTTCTTCCAAACTAAATCTAAATTCCTGACTTCGAGGTAATGTTAGATTTCTAGTTCCAGGCCTTAATTTTTCTATTACTTTCTGAAACATGTATGTGTTCCTTTATTTTCATCTCAGCTATGTGCTTTTAACTTTCAAAAAATTTTACGTGTGTCTCCAGTAAGAGGATTACTTTACATTGAGCTTACTCTGCTATTTTACTGGCATATTTAAGATACAAATAATTTGCTACTTACTGGATTCAATTACCTGTATATTTCAGGCATCTAAAACTCATCATGTTCCAAATTGCTCTCTTTATTGTTAATAATTTTCTTGGGAATCTGCATGACATTAAATAGATTAAAGTTAGTGAGTGGCCCAGGAATGCCTGAAAGTTTATTTGTTAGAGTGGCTAGGGAAAGTTTAAGCAAGGAAGAAAACCAAATGAAAAACAGAATCACATTATTATGGCTGTGTTTACTTCCAGGATTTCACATAGGACTTTCTGGAAAGCTGGATTGGGGTATAAAATGCCAGAGTTCTAAGTGGGGCTGACACCATCTCATGCCAAGCTTTCAGTTCTGGGCTAACGTCATCGCTGTTCTGCTCTTTGAAGTAGAAACTAGGGAGGAATGGCCAGTGTGTTCCAGGGTGTATGAGGAGGGAGATTGTGAGCATGGCCTTTTAAATTGCAGATAAACTACCCACTATAAATGTGCCTTATTTAATTCAACCAATCAGATTAAAGACTTTCCCCTTGAATGAAATGCTGCTACATATATGAGCAGAAAAACAAAGTGGGTATAAGGACATGGAGAGACTTGGAGTTTTGCTTTCTCACTGATTATCTTTTCCTTTGACCATGACTTCCGTTTGAGTATTCTAGACTTTGGGATGATGGCAACCCCTTGGGTTGGGTGATGGCAACCCCATCTTTACCAGAACCTCTAAAGTCAACTTTGATTTTTTTATTTCTATTCATTCCATGTATACAGTCAAACATTAGATTGACAAAGTAGGTCTTGAATATCACCATTTCTTTATATTCCCACTGCTACCGTCACTGCCTTAACCAGGGCTTTAAGTTCTATAAATATAAATATTTATATGTAAATAAAATATTTAAATAAATAAAATATAATATTAATTCTGATGATTTTTAAGTATTTTCCTGATAAAGATGCACGATATCTTATACAAATATTTTTATGTTGGCTATTCTTCTCTTGAACTTCTCAGGTGTCTCTGTGGTAAAGAATATGCCTGCCAGTGCCGGCAACACAGGTTCAGTCCCTAAATTGGGAAGATCCCCTGGAGAAGGAAATGGCAACCCACTCCAGTATCCTTGCCTGGAAAATCCCATGGACAGAGGAGCCTACAGTCCATGGGGTTCATGTCCGTGCACACACACACATACACATTCTTTTCTTAGAATTTTAGTCATATAATTCTCTCTCTTGGTATGTCTAGAAATTTTTGATTGAATGCTGGCCATTTTATTTGCTTTTTTTTTTTTTTTTAATCACTGGAAACCTTGTTTTGCTTCAAAAATTTTATTCCTACCTAGAAATAGCAAACCTTCAAATTAACATTTTTAAAATGCTGTGGGGAACTTACCTGGTGGTCCAGTGATTAAGCATCCACCTTCCAATGAAGAGAATAAGAGTTCAGTCCCTGGTTAGGGACTAAGATCCCACATGCTGCAGGACTACTAAGCCTATATGCCTCAGCTACTGAGCTGTGCACAGATTTCTTTTAATTTGGTTGATTAGAATTTGCTTTTAGTTATTAATAATTTAGAAAAGTTTATTTCAACTTCACAACTTAATATTGATAATTTCACATTAATTTTCATTGTTAAATTTGAGAAAACTCTATGGATTACTTCTTCAGAAATACTTACTATTATAAAGGCATTATGATTTAAGTACTGCTATAGTTTGTGCATTACAGGAATTGTGATAAAATACTTTTCATACAATTCCATTACAAACACACACATACATTCTCTGTCATTGATGGAGTATATTCTTGACAGAAGGAAATTTCTGTTTTGACTAAGCATTGATGAGAACTGAATCTTTGACTTACATTTTACATGCCTGATGATTGAAATAATTTTCCAGAGACTAGCTTCTGCCTTTATACTTTTCAGTTCTTTTTTCTTCTTCCAATCCACATATTTTGAGAGCTATGAACTATAGGATGTGGCCGTATTGTAATATGGTTTTTGTTCTTGTGCTTTTGTGTCTCATGCTAGTTAAGGAGGTGTAGAGTAGGTAATAAGGGTACTGAAGTCATTCCTATAATGGGACAATTATTAAGTAAGTAGTTAATTACTTATGGTAGTGTCTGAAAATCACATAATAATGGCCTCGACTCTAACTTCGTAGCCAGATTTCAAAAAAGTCTGTGGCCATTCCAGTGTGACTCAACATTGGGGAATATGATGGAGGGAAAATTGGAAAAGAAATAAACACTGGTCTTATCTGATTGAAGTTAAAAGATATCACTTGAGAAAATTTTTCAAAAACATGATTACATGAACTAATTTTAGAGCTCTTCTTAGGACCTAAAAAGGAACTCATAGTGTTGTGGAACCCTAAAGTTAAGCTTCACTAGCTTCTAAGTAAATTTGCCTTGTATTTATGGTAGTTGAGAGGCAATGAGAAAAAAAGGGCTATAAAAGGAATGAGTCATTAGAGATGGGCAGAATGTAGTTTTTCAACAAGAAAGTAAGAGCAACTAGCTGAATGCAGGGATATAGAAGACATTGAAGAAGAGGGGATAGACACTAAAGGGAACAAAAAAATTGCAAAAAGAAGTCTATTCAGAAGGACAAAATAACACTTTTTTTGGTTACTTGCTATATGATTGGTCCTATACTAAGCAATTTGAATTCACTTTTATTTAACCCTTATAGTATGTATGTGAGGCTGGTGATTATTATGAGCATTACCTTATAAATGAGGAAATAAAGGCCTAGCTTGGTTAAATAGGGCTTCCCTGGTGGCTTTGACAATAAAGCGTCTGCCTGCAATGCAGGAGACCTGGGTTCGATTCCTGCGTCAAGAAGGTCCCCTAGAGAAGGAAATGGCAATCCACTCCAGCACTCTTGCCTGGAAAATCCCATGGACGGAGGAGCCTGATAGGCTACAGTCCATGGGGTCGCAAAGAGTCGGACACGACTAAGCGACTTCACTTTACTTTACTTTGGTTAAATAACTTGCCCAAGGTCACATAGACAGTAAGTGGTACCCATGAACTTGAACCTGGGTCTTCTTGAATTTATTGCCTGAGCTTGTAGCACTTTAAATGGAAACACATGATATGCTTTCTTTGGGATAAATGCTTGTGAAACTGAGGGTATTAATTACATTTTAGAATGATTAATAACAATATATGAAACTTCTTTTACACATTTAATTATTACCATAGTCAGCACACAAAAATCTCCTACTTCCATCCTATTCTACTAAATCTAAAATAAAACTTCTTTTATCAGTAGTATGACTTTGCTGCAGCAGTGAGAATTAACAAACATTTATTCATCAAGAATTATGAAGGACTTTCAATAATACCTTGTTTTCAGAACTTTTTAAATATCAGATAAAGTCTAAGATTTTAGCATTATACAAAATATTGGTTAATTATTAGTGGTTTGGAAAGACCAATATAAAATTTTCTGATCTTACTGCACTGAGATTCACAGCCCTGATGTTTTCCACATTGACTATCTGAATGATGAAGAAAATTCAGTCACGTATTTCATTTCCAGCTGGACAGAAAACAAAATGAAATGTTTGGACTACAAACTTTTAATTTTTTCTAAGGCAAATGTATAGGTGATGTTTATTGCCTGATTAGGAGAAAAGTGATAAAAGAGGGCAGGCTTAAGAATTAAGCAGCTCAGCTGTCAGTCCCCACATCAGACAAATGATCCTTAGTACCGCCTGTCAGTATTGTTAACAGAGACTGTTATTTTATTAATCCTTATGATCCAGGGATTCTTTTTTTCATGTTTCAGGGCACAGCAGGTGAGAGAGTGGATTTGTTAAGCTGGGTGGGTTTATCCTTCTTTTATGTGTTCATTCAATTTTATGTTCATTTACTTATTGTACACATATGGCAATGGAAGCTGCTAAAGCAATCGTTGCTATTCTGCAAAACAACAGGCACAGAAGCAGATGTCTTATTTCCGAGATTTTTCCCCCCAGGATTATTATGATTAAAGATCCTTTCTTCCCACCCCCTGGAGAGGACCAAGGGCTGCTTGCTGGAGGTTTTTTAATGACTTGGGAAAAGGCTCAAATATCCCACCCGCCATTATGATAATCCACCCCAGGGGCAAACCACACATGAATATTACAGATTTATTTTATTTTTGTATCCCTGGAAAGGTATTATTAAGCTCATTAGAATACAAAAAAAAAAATATAGTGTCAAATTTCAAAATTACATGGATGAAGGAAATCACCAAAGTGGCATCATACCATGTGTTGCAGTTATAGTAACTATATTGATTATAGTAACTATATTAATTATATTGTGTTAACAATGTATGGAAAAGGCATAATACTGCAACTTATTTCAGAGAAAATATTTGTATTGGCCAACCCCAAATTGTGCATTGCATGCGGGCTCTAGGAAAAGATTTAGTTCACGCTGAACAAGAGGTTAGCTTCTGTTTTCAGCCATGTGCTATTTGAGGAATTAAGCATCATGAATAATATAGGAAATAAGAGGAATAGTCTAAAGATGGGATAGGACATTTTATTTAGGAAAGAGAATTTAAGGTTTTTTTTTTTTTTTAAGGAAAATTGCCTTATTATAACGTGATAAGAGAGTTATATTTTCTTCTTTCTTTCCTTTATTCTTCTTTTTCTTTTACCATTTTTATCTTGGATATTTGATCTCTAAGATGAGATGCCTGGAAAAGGCCATCAACCTTTTTGAAAGACTATTTCCCCCTGCTCCCTAAAGGCTATTTGTCTCTTGGAGGCTTGGTCTGCATTACTTACCAAGAGGCAAGCATTTGTCCTTGCACTAAATGCTGACATCTCCTGATAAGAGAGAAGCTGCAAAGGAGAAGAATTGAAGGTCAATATGTTTATTTTGCTCTCAAACGCACTGATGTACATTTGTGTATTGGGGAAGGGAGTGGAGCTTGAGAGTGGGCCAATGGGGAAGGGTGAATATTTTGTGATGCGCTCTACCTGTGGGCTTATAAAGTTTACAGCTGCATTAGAAGGACAAGTATTACCATTGGCATGAACAGTAGAGTGCACTCAATTGAAAAAGCTTCTCGCCACTCACCTAGGGCTATATGCATTATTGCATTCACCCCCACCCTGCCTTCAAGCTAATTGAAAACGTCAGTCCATTTCAGCAAAGTTACACAACTATCCATCATTTTACCTGGTACAAATATTCCAGGAGGAAGAAAATGGAATACACAGAGCAACAGAGCTCATGCAATAGCCCATGTGTCTTAGATTTAATATCTGATCACTAGCTGGATTGAAGCCAAGAGGCAGTTCACAAATTTGCTGCACATTAGAATCACCTGGGGAACTCAGCTCTCTGTGCCCACGCTCCTCCTAGACCTATTAAATCAAAATCTCTGGGGCTGGGACCCAGACACTAGTTTTTTTGTTTGTTTGTTTGTTTGTTTAAGCTCTTTAGGTAATTCAAACAAGCAGCAAAGTTTGAGAACCAGTCCAGTAGGGGGACAAACTTATTTCATACAGATACAGTGAGAGCAATTCATATGTAAAAAGGGCATTAATTCATATATCTATTTATTTCTCATTATACTGTTGGAGTTTCAAACATGCTTTTTATTCCCTGCCCTGCAAAAAAGCTTTACTGTTTCCATTTGGTTCAAGGCATGAAAGAGGGCTCCAGAGTGGTTAAACAGCTGCCTTGTGGCTACGGAAAGGGGATTCAGGGAGAAGCCCTGATGCCAGAGGGGCTCCTCAGAGGCCTCTGGGCTTTGGAGGCTCCTGGTTGAGCTTGAGGGTGAGCCTTTGCGAGAGAGACTCATCCAGCCTGGCCTGGAGGGCCGCCAGCCTGAGGAGGTAGGCCTTGATATGAGTTTCACTGGCTCCTCCAGGACAGGTCTCCCCAGGAATGATTGGAGGTGGAAGTCTGCTCGCGAGAACCAGGGCAGACGGATCCAGAAGGGCCCAGTTCAGGTTCTTCTTCATGACAGTGGCGGCTTCACAGCATCATGGGTTTTACCCTACTCTCTTGAGAAACTCCTGCATGTCCTGGAAGAGGGCGGAGTCGCAACACTGGTTTTGTGTTTTCCAAAGACTCTAGGCGTTCTTGGCTTCTCCTGGGCCAGTTGGGGGAAAAAAAAGTGGGCCTAGCTGGTGCAGAGCCACGTTGTTGTGGTTGAAATGGAAGCGCAGAAAGAGGTAAGTGCCCGCAGATGCGTGTTGAACAGGGGGTGAACGGCAGTCTCCACCACGATGGAATAATTCTGACAAATCAGGGAGCTCATGGTTAAACAGTACTAAATTAAGCTCAAAACTGATGTTGGCTGGTTCCAGAGGCCGAGGAGAGTGGAGTGGTGGATTCCAAAGGTTGCACCTGGAAAAAAGGTTGGAGGGTGGTGGAGGCTAGAGGACAGGGAATATGTGGGTCGGTTCCGTCCAAACACTGTTGAAGCAAGAGACAGGTCTGTGGACTGCTTGAGTGCAGCACTGTTTCAAATAGGCTTTTTCTTTTTTAGGTTTATTTGTTTATTTTTGTCTGTGCTGGGTCTTCCTTGCTGCATGGTGGCTTTCTCTAGTTGCAGCAAGGTGGGGTGAGTGGGGACAGTAGGCTTCTCTTCATTGTGTTGTATGGCCTTCTCATTGTGGTATTGCCGTGGTTTATCTTGCTGTGGAGCATAGGCTCTAGGGCACTCGGGCTTCAGTAGTTGTGGGGTGGGATGCGCACCTCAGTAATTTCAGTAATTGTAGTTTGGAGGCTTTAGAGTGCTAGCTCAGTAGCCAGGCTGAGTTTCTCTGAGGCATGTGGGATTTTCTCAGACCAGACATTGAACTCCTGTACCCTGCATTGGCTGGCAGATTCTTAACTACTCGGGCACCAGGGAAGTCCCTCAAATAGGCTTTGATTTAAAAACAAGAAATACAACCAAGGACAAAACTTACTCCCCGCCCCCCATAGTTGGCTCTACTAGGAAAGGGATTCTTCTGTTACTTAACATTTCAAGTCACTAAAAGAGTGGCTCTCAAAGTATGGTCATCTAGTAACCAAGCAGTAACCTACCAGGCCTTCTTTGAGCAGACTCCTCCCTGGTATCCTCAGTTGTAGCTGCCCTCTAGTATCTCATGCATATTTCCTGAGTTTTCAGATGCTAAAACCCAGCACCAAATGGAAGAAATTAACCACTTGATGATCTGGAGTTTGTAGTCCCCAGGCCTTCTGGCACCTAAGGATTGATAATGTTAACTGCCCTATTACCTCTACATCAGCCAATCAAAATTGTGCATGAAGTTATCACATTCCGGGGGATGCCCCTTGCCTATGTGGCCTGTAAAAAATGCTTTGCTGAAACCCTTGAGAGAGTTTGGGCTTTTGGGAGCATAAACCACCCCTCTCCTTGCTCAGCCCTATCATAAACCTTTCTCTGCTCCACACTCCAGTGTTCAGGTTGGTTTGGCCTCACTGTGCTTCAGGCACAGGAACTTGGCATTCGGTGATAGCCTGAGAGTATCCCCTGATATTGTGTTAGATATTCAAGTTTTAGGGCCCTGTCCCAGACTTATGGGCTCAGCAACTCTAGAGGGGCTCAGATCTAGATCTGATGATCTAGCTCAGATCTAATGATCTTTGTTATAATAGGTCCTCCAGATGATTTTCATTCACCTGAAAGTTTCAAAATAGCTGCAATGTCAGAGAAACAAAATGTCCACCACCAGGTGAAGGGCAGTGGTGCCTGGAAAAGAAGGGGTCTAGCTAAGAGAAGTGGAGAAGGCAATGGCATCCCACTCCAGTACTCTTGCTTGGAAAATCCCATGGATGGAGGAGCCTGGTGGGCTGCAGTCCATGGGGTCGCTAAGAGTCAGATATGACTGAGTGACTTCACTTTCACTTTTCACTTTCCTACATTGGAGAAGGAAATGGCAACCTACTCCAGTATTCTTGCCTGGAGAATCCCAAGGATGGGGGAGCCTGTTGGGCTGCAGTCTATGGGGTCGCACAGAGTCGGACACGACTGAAGCGACTTAGCAGCAGCAGCAGCTAAGAGAAGTACAGCCGAATTTGCCCTGGTAGGAATGGAAAATGTCTTTTCTCCATTGGTTGGCAGAGACTAGTATCTGTGGGCAGTGGTAAGGTTATCAAGCATGCTTTACATTTCAATGCAGAGGGATGGCTGTTCTGGTTTTCCAGGGACTAGTCCTCTGTGAGCACTTTAAATCTCATTTTGAGAAACTTTTCCCCTTAGCTCTGGGTTTGAAAAACTTAGAGAATAATATGTGATTTAGGTGAACATGATTCAAGTTTTTAGCAAGTCCCAAGTATTAAAGTTCAGTATGGATAACATCTAGCCTTCTTTACGTGTGTGTGTGTGTGTGTGTGTGCTTAGTCACTCAGTTATGCCAGATTTTTTGCTACCCTTGGGACTATAGCCTGCCAGGCTCCTCTGTCCATGGGATTTTCCAGGCAAGAATACTGGAGTGGGTTGTCATTTCCTTCAGGGGATCTTTCTGACCCAGGGATCAAACCCTTGTCTCCTGTGGCTCCTACATTGCAGGAAGATTCTTTACCTGCTGAGTGGGGGAAGTCTTGGGGGGAGGTAAATCTGATTGGGTGAAAGGACTTACTATTAAAAGATTTTTGTAGAAATATCCCCTTCTGCTTAGTCTGCTGGTTCTCAATTCTGGCTAGATGTTGGTGTCATGAGGAGCTTTAAAATGATTTTATTGATCTAGGGTGCATCATGAGTGTGAGGGTCTTTTAAAAGTTTTTCAGATAATTCTGAGGCACAGCCAGATTTAGGTACCATGGCTTAAGCTTTTGAACTGCTACTACTTATTTTAACCTCGTCTTCCTATGAGAAGTGTACTTGAGTTTTGTGGTTTCTTTTCTCTTAACTGTCTTATTATAAAAGTTATTCTCTTAAATAAGAATAAATGTAGAGAAAATGCTGCTGGTCCATCTGGTATACTGGATATCCAAAATAGTTAAAGTATGTTCCATTAAAAAAAAAAAAAGTACCATTTAAGTAGTGTCATTGGTGTTATAAAAACGGACATATAGTTTGAATTAGTACAGTCTCTCTTGAATTTGTCATTTGGGGAAGCTATACCTCTGATCTGCTGCCATTGCTAAATATCTGGACACCTCGTATTAGGAATTACTTTTAAATATCTTTAGGGATTAAAGCGTAGATTGCTGTTTTATTTGTACTAGGACCAAAAAAACTCACAAAGTTCCCTCCTGCACCTTCTACCCCCATTTCTAACCCTTGGCATCTTGTAATCTTTATCTGTCTCCACAGTTTTGTTATTTTAAGAATGATATATAAACACGATCATGAATTAATCTTCAGAGATTGGCTTTTTAAAATTTTTGACTCAGTATCATTCCCTTGAAGTTCATTTCAATTTTTTGCATATATTATTTATTCCTTTTTGTTGCTAAGTAGTATTCTATCACAATATTTTATCACAATTTGTTTAAACATTTACCCATTGAAAGAAATGTGGGTAGTTGCCAGTTTTTGGCTGTTAAAAATAAAACTACTATGAATATTTAAGTTTCTGCAGGAACTTAAGTTTTTCTTTGGGATAAATGCTCAATAATACAATTACTGGTTTGTAGGGTAAATCTAGTTTTAGGATAAAAAAAAAAAACTGTCAAGCTGTTTCTCAGAGTGGCTAGACCATTTTATATTCCTACCAGCGATGTGATACAGTTTTTCCTCATACTCACCAGCACTTGATGTTGTCACTGTATTTTAATTTTAGTTATTCTGTGATATTATGGTCTTAGTTTGTGTTTTTCTAATGGCTAATGATGTTGAACATCTTTTTGTGTGCTTGTTTGCCATGTGTATATTCTATTCCATGGAAATGTCTTTCCATGTATTCTGCCTTCATCTGCCTATTTTCTGATTGGATTTTTTGAAGTTTAGTTTTGAGAATTCTTTGTATATTATAGATACAAGTCATTTTTCTCATATGGGATTTTCAAATGTGTTTTCTCAGTGTGTAACTTGAGTTTTCATCCACTTAAAAAGGATATTCTATGAAGCATTCTTAATTCATTTGATGAGATCCAATTTCTTATTTTTGCTTTTATTGATCATACTTTTGTTGTCAAGTCTAAGAATTCCTCACCTAGCTCTAGGTGCCAAAAATTTTCTCCTATTTTTTTCCCTCTGCTTTTTAAGGTTATGATCCACTTTGATTTGTTTTTTTATATAAGGTGTGGAGGTTTAGGTTGAAGTTGTTATTATTATTTTTTAGAGGGATGTCCAGTTGTTTCAGTACCATTTTTAAAGCCTTATTTTCCTCAAATATAAAATGGAGAGAAAAATAATCTAGTTTATGTCATGAAACTGAACTAGTAAATATGAAAGCAACTAACTCAGAAAGTAAGGTTTCTTCTTTTTCTTTATGATTTATATAATTCTCAGAATTTATTTACTTGAAGAGTTTTTCTTTTTAACAGAACTAAGGGATTTTAAGGTTCAGGTACTATGCTGCTGCTGCTAAGTCGCTTCAGTTGTGTCCAACTCTTAGTGACCCCATGGATGGCAGCCTACCAGGCTCCTCCATCTATGGGATTTTCCAGGCAGGAGTACTGGAGTGGGTTGCTATTGCCTTCTCCACAGTTACTATGAGACTGAATTATGAGTAGCAATTAGCTAAGCACAGGTGTAAAGCATTTGATTTACTCCCTAGTCATCTGTTTTTCTCATCCCGCTAAATCCACAGCCCTTATCTAGTTCCAGCCAGTAGAGTCACAGTTTGTTTTACTGTTAAACTAAATTTCAGTTTAAATTTTCTCTACATATTATGTGTCTAGAATTGGTTATGTTGGTAGCTCTTAACCCTATTTGCATTTTATTAATATAATCACCTGGGAAGATTCTATCATGGATATTTGAGGATAGACCTGTTATAAAAGGCCTGACTTATGGTTTTTGGACCCAAATCATAGTCTACATTGCATCAAATCATTTGATTAGATCAAATCATTTGATAGACCCAAATCATAGTCTACATTGCATCAGATCATTTGATAGATGACCTCTAAAAGGAATTTGTGATGGCTAATGCTCTTCATTTGCCAATGTGCTTGTTTTGCCCCTTTTGAGGTGGAAATAAGGAAAAATTGCCAGCAGTTTGGCTCCCTGAATTCTAACTTTATGCTGTGGAATTAGTGTTGGCTCAGTACACATCTTCAGATATTCATTCTGTCTCCTCCTCCCAGCTGCAGGAACTTATATCCTTGGGCAGCTTTTTACCCACCATGCTCTTTTGCTTCTAACCTTAGCAAATAGGAGTCTCCCATAAATTATTGTCTTTCCAAATGTTAGGCTTCAAGGCTTTAGCCAAGAATAGACAGAAAAGGAATTTTAAAAATGCAGAATGGGAAAGAATTCTGACACAATGGATACTTAATAAAGATTTGATTTTGAATCAGTAATTTGTGTCATTGCAAAATAACTCCTTGGTGAAATGCTCATCTTTGGTAATCATTTTCTTAAGTACAGACATTAACAACCAAAATATGTAGTACTCTTCTTCATATTCTAAAACAAACCTATATCTAGATGAGAGAATTCATTGCATAACTTGAGCTCTGATCTTACAACTCCCAAGTCCTGTATTCTTTCAAACATGCCTGCTAATTTTCTGGTTTCTTGAACATGAAGTAATGGCTTTCAGCTTGCATCCCCTTTCTCAGCATATTGCTTGATGACTAAGAGAAAGGGATCTGACACTTGACTGCTTGGATTCAAACCCTGACTACAATTTACTTGTTGAGTACTCAAGTATGTTACCTGTTTTTGCCTCAGTTTTCTCATCTATAAAATAGAGACAATATTGTTTCTCTCAGGGAGTTTCTATGAGGTTAAAAGAAAATTTATACAATGCAGGGATTTATCAGTTCTTGTACGTATGCTGTGAAATGTAGATCTCCTGTGTACAGACACAGTGCTACAGTTATCTACTGCTTACATGATAAAAAGTCTAAACCTAGTAGTGTGTAAACAGAAATTTTAACATGTGCACAGATTCTATGGGTCAGCAATTCAAACAGTGCCCAGAGGAGATGGCTTGTCTCTACTCCATAATTGATGTCTGAAACCGCAGCTCATGAGGATTTGAGTGGCTAGGGCTGGAATCATCTAGATAATCTTAATTTCATGTCTGGCTCCTGAGATGGGATGACTTGAAGACTGGGCCTGACAAGGACTGTTGACTGGTATGCCTGCAAAAGGCTGCTCATGTGGTTTGGACTTCTTATAACATGATAGTTAGGATTCAAGGTGGAGTGTCTCAAGAATGAGTGTCCAGAGTTCAAGCTTTCCAAAGAGAATCATGCAGAAGCTGCACAACCTTTATGACCTAGTCTTAGATATTACATAGCATCACTCTTGTTATATTCTAGTGCGGGAGTTTAAGGTCTTTTTCTATAAGGTATCAGCAATCAGTACTTTAGGCTTTGCAAGCCATACAGGCTCTGTAGCAGATACTCAGTTCCACTGCTGTGATATGAAAACAGTTATGGATAATACCTATAGTAATGAACATGGCTGTGTTCCAATAAAGCTTTATTTATAAAAGAAAATAGAGGCCTAGATTTGGTCCACCAGCCATGATTTACTGACTCCTGCTTTGTTCTTTGAAGCCATAGAAAGTCTGCCCAAATTCATGGGGAGAGGTGCCCACATGTGGAAGAAAAGAATGGCAATGATTTTGGGGCCCTGTATTAAAACCACTACATATGGGATATTTACATGAGGGTGTGTCTGCATATCTTGTTTCTCACATTTATGGTGAATATGCGGTGTAGGGACATCTTATATTTCAAAGTTGGAACCTGAACTTAATGACTTTGATTTCTGGAACAATTGGTAACTCTAAGTATGGTTTCCTTAAATTCCTTACCCCAATAAATATGCCATGAAAGATAAATTTCAGGAAAACAATTGCTTTATGGCAGATTTTTACTAAGTCTCCATTGACTGAATTATTCTTTTTCATTAGAAAGCTTGCTTATTTTCTTTCCTAAAAAGGTTTATAGCTTTTTGGATCTTGTATTTTCCTTCTGTTGAGAGGATGATGCAAGTTCTTATAAATTGAAAAAATGGGGCAGGCTGAGATCACTCAGATCATACTAGTGCTTACAGGAATAACTGAAAATGGAACACAGGCTTCTGAGATTTTCCTGTCCTGTGCCCTTTCTAGTAGGTGCCATTGTCTGCTGGGCCTGGCAATAATCATTTTCGACCTTTACCTCTCTAGGCTATTGTGAAGTGGTTTTGGGCTTTGTTAGTTTTCTTATGAGTTTATACTAAATTGTGTTCATAAAGTAGGTGAAATTCCTTAGGGAAGGATGGTAGCTATATTACTGGGTTATTACTCAAAAACATGGTGTTGATTATCTTTTTTTCTTTTCTTTTGCCCAGTTGTAGCCTGAACTGAAAAGATACATTATCCAAAATGAAAGACGTGCATCTGGTGGCAAAAACTAATTTAAAGGATGAAAATTCCTGATAGTTGCTTCAGTCAACCCTTAAAACACATGGAGCTTCATTAGTAAATAGACAACTTTCAGATCTTTCCCTTGGAAGAGATCACATAATCAGCTTTTGTGTTGATTTTGCATTCTGTTCTTTAGAGACAGAACAAATTAGAATAATTGGCTGGTACAAGGAAGGCACAAAGAATGTTCTTGTATTTTTGTGTTGCATCCCTTAATAAGGGTTGAAAATGAGACGAGAGGTGGGAACTTGAAGCTCAGAAGGGCAGTGGGGAGAGAATATTGTTTCTTTGAAAATATTCTTTCAGTGTTGGCCCAGAAGAAATGGGAAGCTGAGGAAATATTTTTTAAAAACAATGATTTTTGTGTTACCAATGGGAGTGTGGAATTAGTAAGAATGAGGAACCATTCTCTTCCACCAAGGACTTGGGAGCAAATGAAACCATAAATACTCCCCGCTCTTAGAAACCCTTTTGGAGCAGAGAAGAATAAAGGCAGTGCATCAGGGCAGAGGTGTTCAGAGCAGAGAGATGGGAGGAGAACAGGAGAATGGATATTTTTAGAGCTGTCTTTTTGAAATTTACCTGCCTGTCCTTCATTGCTGCTTTGCCACCACGTTGGTGCAGTAGAAATCCTCAAAGCAGGGGCAGCTGTATTTTAAAATAATAGGATTAAAGCAAGTGACTTTAATCCAGGTCTCTTTAGTTCAAGAGCACAGAGGAGAGGATGACAAAACAGGCTGCAAGGAATTGTTCACCAGGTGAATTTTCCCTAAACCTCACTAACAAGGAGAAAGGGACCACTGGGTTATATTTCTTGTAGGAAAGCAAAAATGTTGAAAGCAAGTGACAGAGTGTGCAGGCTGTTTAGAAATCAAGCTGTATCACTTGGTCACTTGCTGATGATAACAGCGTTGGCTGAGACCTAACCATTTACAGTGAAGGCACGTCTCTGAGTAGTAAGTTCCAGGCGGGCCACAACTGAGTTTGTCTGTTTTTAGCATTTAGCATGGTTTTATTATCTCAGAGCCCAGTACCTTATTGGCATATAGTAGACTTTAAAATGAATATTTGCAGATTGTCCAAATGAATGGATATGTGTGATTCATATCCAATTGGCTGGTCCTATGCCCTACAGTGGATTTTCTGTGTCAGATTTTGAAAGTATTTATGACGGGGATTGGCATTGTTCCCCATCTCATGGATAAAGGTTATACATCATAGGACTTTATATTGACATCCTAAATCCCTCATAGGAATTACTTAACAAGAAATAAAATAAGGTTGGATTCTGTATAATTTCTAATTTCTAAGTTGGTCAGACCCTGGCATTTCAGCCAGTCTTCTGGCGGGTCCAGTGGTGTCCCATGATCACCCATACATAATCAGAATGACTTTAGGATTTGGGAGCCAGAATACTCCTCAGTGCTTATTGCTTTGCTAGTGCATTTTATAAAATAGACTATTGAAAAAATAGCTTTAGACACAATATAGCATTTTATGATTTAGCCTGAAATCTGAGAAATATAGAGGTTATCTGAAGCCTGTAATGGTAAAATTCCCTCTGCTATTGAAGTTATTGTCTTTAAACAGAGATTCTACATCAGTAATGCTGTATTTGTTTTGCATGATATTCAGGTTAATTTCCTGTTTTCTCCAAGGAAGCAATAGGGTGGTTGGTATGAGAGAGGGTGTGACTTCCAAAGGTGAAATATTATTTTGTTGTAATTTCCGGCTACCTAAGGATGGGAGAGGCTCAGGACATTTCAGTCAGCATATTCTGTGAAGCAAGTTATATTGTGGTTTATTTATGGACTTTTACACGTTTATTTTCTGTGCAAGTTTGTATACTCTTTTTGAGTAGCTAAGTGTTTTGTAATTTTGAAATACTTGGAGTGTTATATATTGTGCTTTTATGGTACACTGTCTTAGGATGGAGAGGGCTCAGTAGAGTTCTTGTCACTATATAGTTCTGTATGTTGAGTCTTTACTTGAAACAAGTCTATGACATATCTGCTGAAGATAAGGAGAGAAATAGTTTAAAAACTGCAATTGATAACAGAAAATTGTATGTTTAATGCATTTATTATGTAATTATAAAATTAACAAATGACCATGGTAGAAATTTTGAAAATCTGCTAGACAAAATAGAGATTTACAAAATTGGGGGTAAATTTCAGAGTGTAAAATTGTCCATGAATATCAGTGCTTTCACATTTTCCAAGACTTTAAAAAGACTCTGCTTCTTAAGATTGCACTCATGATATTTTATTTTAATGATCTTTTCATTATGAGGACACATACGTACAAATCTGTAAAAAAAAAAGAAAAGCATGTAAATTGCTGATGTTTCAGGTAGCCACATGACATAAAGTGGGAAAGGTCAACAAGATGAAAGCACATGGATTAGCTTCTCTTTAATTGCTTACATAATTCTGATAGTTTCTTTCAGATAAAGTAATTAATGGGGAATCTAATTCAAGAAAAAAAAATGCATGAACCTCAGGCCTTCTTGAAGCTGAGTGTTCTTTCCACAAAAGGTATTATAACTTTCCATGGCCATGTTTTCTTACTACCTGTTGGGGAAGGAGTATCGTATGGCAAAGAATTTTCCCGAAGGGAGGTGCTTCCCACACAGGTTGTCGTAAATGACTTCTGAATTACTGCTACTTAAATGCTGTACTTACTTGATTCTATTTTTTTTTTTTTTTAGAGCTATAAACTGTCAAATGGCTCTGATGTAACAATTGTTGGGCTATTCTTCAGGGCTCTCACAATATGGTAATGACCTGAAAGTGAAAGTGTTAGTAGCTCAGAGGAATCCGACTCCTTGTGACCCCACGGACTGCAACCCACGAGACTCTTCTGTCCATGGAATTCTCCAGGCAAGAATATTGGAGTGCGTAGCCGTTCCCCAGGGGGTCTTCCAGACCTAATGATTGAACCTAGGTCTCCCTCACTGCAGGCGGATTCTTTACCTTCTGAGCCACCAAGGAAGCCCAAAAACCAGGAAGGTGTGAGTCTTTGGTTTCAGAGTGAAATGGGAGCTGGAGTTGAGTTGGAGAAGAGGCCTTGCCTCTTTTAGTCAACAGTTCAGTGGCTTTTAATTAGTTTATACATTTGTATAACTACCACCCCCATAAAGGTAGATAACAGTTCTAAAACTCTAGAAAGTTTCCTCCTAACCTTTTGCAAAAATCTCCCCATCTCCCACCCCCAGGTAACCACTGATCTAATTTCTATCTTTAGAGATTAATTTTGCTGATTTTAGAAATTTGTGTAAGTTGAATAATACAGAAGGTACCTTTTTGATCCGCCTTCACTTGCTCAGCATATGGTTTTTGAGATTCATTCATGCTGGAATGTTTTAAATCAGGACTTTAGCCTAGGTGGCTGATTTTGTCTGAAGACACCTATAGATACACCTGAGTCCCTGACATTGTCACCATCTGTTCTTGGCTCAATGTTTTAAACTTTACTAAGAAGCACAAGGTTGAAGTAATGAAACTTATTGTTAATATAATGGAAGTTAAGTGAATGTTGTTATATAATTTTCTCAGCATAAATTGATCTACTTGGAATCATTGTGTTGATAATCCATAAGGATATTCTTCCTAGAAAAATCTTGACAGTGTAAAACTTCTAAAGGATACTGCCCTCCTACTCTTTTAGTTTTCAACTTTGGGGAAATATTTCTGGAAAATTCAAATGCTCACAACCTGAAAGATACAGTTATTCACCCGAAGGCTGAGTTGCCTAATCCTTACATGCTTTCTGATAGAACCCAAATATTTTTTGCACAACAGTGCTTTCTTGTTAAATATAAACATATAGATTATTTAAGATGGGCATGCATATACAGTAAAGTGAAAAAACAGTCTTTCTGAGTTTCCCTTGTATTGTTTTTCATTCAAGTTTCTATTCAGTTCAGCTGCGCAGTCGTGTCCGACTCCTTGTGACCCCAAGGACAGCAGCATGCCTGGCCTCCCTGTCTATCACCAACTCCCAGAGTTTACTCAAGTTTCTAGAGTGTATGCTATAGTTTAGGGTAACCTCTGGTTAGTTTGGGGTCCTCTCTTTACATAAATGTTGAAGTACTCTATACCCAAGTTGTTTCCTACTTTTCTCACTTTCATTTTTTTGTTTCTAGCTTCTTATAATCCGTTATACTTTATCTTGCATTTGTTGAGGTGGCAGCTAGTGTAGGAACATTGAAAGCAGTGTGAAATTTTGATGTTCAGAATACATGTTGGCCAAATTCTATATTGAGGGAAGGTCTGAGTTTGTTACAATAACCCTTTCTCAGCCCTAGAAACTGAGCTATATCCTGACAGGTATGTAGAATTCATAGGAAATGCCCTCAAAGAGCTTACCGATCATAGATGCATATGCATGCATGTAATGATTACTTTATTGGCAGCTATGCCAACATACACACTCTATTTTGTTTTACATCATTATCATTGCCTGCTGCTTACCACTATATACCTTGCTAATGGTGTGGTTTCTTTGGCTTGTTAATTTCATGGCCAAATAATATGTAATTTATCACACACTTTAGTGTAGAAGACGGAGAGTCCATAAATTATTGTATGCTTCTTTCCCCTTTCGGAATGTATTAAACAGAGATCAGCCAAAGTAATAAATTTATTTCAAATGCATTTGATAGCTAAACATCAATTAGGACTGATGGGCAGTATTTCTTCTTCCAGCAATGTAAGTATTTTTTAAAACTAAACCACTGAATGTGAGTTTACTGAGCATGGGACTCTGTTTACTGGGATCCCTTCTTAGAAAAATAAAAGAAAACTTGAATTGGATATGTGTGATTTATTCAAGTTGTAGCTAATTAGATACACCGTGGCTAACTTAATTTGTCAGAATCATTTAGTATTTTACTCACTCCCTTCCCCTTTCCCGAGTCTCATGAAAACGGATCATGAGTATCTTAAAACATAGTATATCATCTTTCATCCCTATAAATCTAACTATAAAATCACACTTTCCTTATCAAGTGTAACTCACTGTCTTTTATTTATTTATTTATTTTTTATTTTATTTTATTTTTAAACTTTACATAATTGTATTAGTTTTGCCAAATATCAAAATGAATCCGCCACAGGTAGAGTAATTGTGGCTTTAATTCTCTACAAAGTTGAAACCAGCAGAGAGGAATGTTTTTATGGAGTCACCACATTCTAGAGCTTTAGAAAGAAGACTTTAGAATTAAGAACAGATATATCATTTTACAGCTAAAGCAGCTGAAGCCTAGAGTAGGAAAGTGACCATCCAGGTCAGGTAAAGAGGTTGAAGATCAGGTTTCAAGCTGAGAAAGAGTCTATGGGGACTCAGTCTGGGCAGTTCAAACACTGAAAGGAGACCACTAATGTTCTGGGAAGGCTGGCATCTGGCCTCAGTGTGGGATTTCAGACAGAGAGTGGGCCCAGGGGGAACTGAGCCTTTGCAGTGGGCAGGGGAGTCCATCCCATCTCCGAAAAGTGCCACTGACCTCAGAGTGGGTGGAATAAGCAGTGAATTCTAGTCCACCTGAGAAAGCAGGACAATCTGATTAACTCTGAGTTTAGGTTTATCTTTCATACTTCTTGAGAAAGAACTTGGACAAGGCCAAGTCAAGTGCAGCCTCTTGAATTCCACACCCAATATTTATTGGTGGAGGCACTTAAACCCTCCAAATGATTCCAGTATTTTAATTTTACTCTGTATTTAATTCAACAGTCCTATGATTACTTAATGAGCAAATAACTGGAATCAAAAAGAGTGTGAATGTATTTTTAGTGTGAGGATGGGTGGGTTAAGTGGGGCAGTCTGGAAGAGGGAACCAATAAAAAGGGATCTTGGTAAATAAAAACATCTTTTAGAAATGGAGAGGAATTTGAAAGGAAATTAGTGCCTGACACCATACTCTTATCTTTGCATGCTTAGAAGCTAGTTTCTGATTTTATTTTCAACAACAGATCTCCCTGTGATGAATTGTATTTGACCTCCACACTATTTATCTCCTGGACATACTGTGAAGTTTTGAGAAGAAGCAGGTATTAGAATTTGTCTTGAGAGCAGCTATAAACGTTTCCTGGAACCCCTCTAGGGTAGAAGAAAAAGGAAAGGAAAATGGAAACAAAGGATAAAGACAGCTAATAATGTTGGAGATACCACTGGGATTTGTGATATCTCTTTTTCAAATGGCTTCCCTGGTGGTTCAGGCAGTAAAGAATCCACCTGCAATGCAGAAGGCCTGGGTTCGATTCCTGGGTTGGAAAGATCCCCTGGAGAAGGGAACAGCTACCCACTCCAGTATTCTGGCCTGGAGAATTCCATGGACAGAGGAGCCTGGTGGGCTACAGTCCATGGGGTCACAAAGAGTCGGACACAACTGAGCACTTTCAATTCACTTTTTGAAACTAAATAGAAGTAGTCAGAACTTGACTGTTTCTTGATCATGGTTTGTTTTCATTTTTGTTTTTTTCTTACTCCTTCATCAGTTATTCCAGTTGATAGAATATCATGTCATCTTCAGTTTCAGTATGAGTGCTTGTCTTGCTTCCATTTGTATTATTCATGCAAACATTGATTGAACTGATGACCCCAAGTTATCAAGGAAACATTAAATATACTGATGAATACATTTCTTAATTTTAGAAAAAAATTAATGAGTGAAGGTTAAAATACTCTTCTTAAATTTGTCATTTAAAAAATTCTAATATGCATACCTCATTGACTAATAATGCCAGAAAAATGAAGAATTCCTATGTATTAATGAGTCTGTATATTTTTGCACAGGTATGACTGTTACCAAATGTAACAGCCCGGTTTGCTGGCCATGTCCTGTCTCCAAGAAAGCTGTAGCTTCTGTTGTTTCAGTTAGTTCATTGGATATCAGAGGTAAATTTTTGAAGCTATACTACCTTTTACACTTAAAAAAAAATTGAAGTGTAGTTGATTTACAGTGTTGGGTGTCAGGTGTACAGGTAAGTAATTCAGTTATATGTGTGTGTGTATGTATTCTTTTCCATTGCAGTTTATTACAAAGTATTGAGTAATTTCTCTGTGCTATACAGTGGGTTCTTATTGTTTTATATATAATACACACTTACTTTGAATGTGTGATCCACGCTGGTCAGACAACATGATTATGTTCACTTTTGATATAACCTTTTTAGGTACAACCTCAAAGTCTTTGATAAAATATTTTAAAATAATTTTAGCCTGTGTGTGTTCTAATCCCAGTGGTAGTTATTAGAGATATGGATTTGCACTAAGTATTTGTCTTTTTTGTTCTTGGCCAATTAAAAAAATTCTTTTTATTTTCTGGTTGGTTTGCTAAATGTTTATGACTACAATAAAAATGTTAAATTTTGTCTCATCTTAAAACACGATCTGAATTAGCGATGAATATTGTGCTATATACATAGGGACTGTGACATAAATATAGTTTCTAACTTCATAAACACATAATCTAGAAGGGAACACAGACACATATGTAACAACTATATTGGTTTACTGAGTGAAATAGTGAGATGGATAAAGTGCTGTTGCTGCTAAGTCGCTTCAGTCATATCCGACTCTGTGCGACCCCAGAGACGGCAGCCCACCAGGCTCCCCTGTCCCTGGGATTCTCCAGGCAAGAACACTGGAGTGGGTTGCCATTTCCTTCTCCAATGCATGAAAGTGAAAAGTGAAAGTGAAGTCGCTCAGTCATGTCTGACTCTTAGTGACCTCGTGGACTGCGGCCTTCCAGGCTCCTCCGTCCATGGGGTTTTCCAGGCAAGAGTACTGGAGTGGGTTGCCATTGCCTTCTCTGGGATAAAGGGCTAGCAAGCCTTGAATAGTCAAATCAGCTTCAAAAATAGATGTGCAGTTATTTTAAAATATTTTAAACATTTTCCAGCTACATGCAGAAAATAGTGTAAAAAAGGTATGATTCTTACTATAAGCAATTTAGCATTTTGACATTCTGAGCATCCTCATAATGAAATTAAGTCCAGAAGGAGTTTTTTCTCCATGATCTCTTCAAATGGTCCTTGTTCATCCACAATATTTCCCATAATAACAAAGGTGCTTCCGAGGGCAGGAAAGTTCAACATTATTAAAGTTTCATAAAGCAAAGTCAATTTTAGGAATATAATGTCCCCAAACTGACAAAGGTCTTGAAAAATAATTTCAAGGGAAGCATAAATTATTTTCTGCTTGTCAAAGGGCAAAAATATTTAGGTTGAGCTAACGAATGGTAGTAGAGTTTTAGAGTGGAGAATATCCTTAAAACATTACATAGATTTATATTGTCAGGAGATGCTAACTACATGAGGTTATTTGTATTTAAACAAATTTTAAAATTAAAAATGCAGTTTCTCAGTTAGATTTGCCATATTTCAAAGATGTTTATTAGCTACATGTGGCTAGTGAATACTGCATTGGATAGTACAGATACAGAACATTTTCATTATCATAGAAAATTCTGTTGAGCAATACTAAATAGATACCCAGATATTCACAGAAGAGGCAACCAAGTCTCAAGGAAGTAATAAAACTTCCAGAGGTCACACAGCTATGCTTTTAAAGAAACACAGAATGACACAAAGGAAGTAGTAACAGAGGCATTAAAGAAACCCAGGAAGTTTCTGGAACAGATAAGGTAGAGTTTAACAGTGCAGGCTTAGTTGTTAGCAGGATTGAAGCTCATGATCATTAGGAAGACCTACCTGACTGAATTTGGACATTTAAAATTTTATGCAATGAATTAAAAACAGACAAATATTTCAATTTTAATGAAAAGCTGCCAGCTCCATATTTTTAGCCATTGCTGTGCTTCCAGATTATGTTTATCACTTTAATATACAAGGCACACTCTGAAGTTTGGTTTATCTGACCCCAAGAAATGAAAAAATCTTGTAGGTGTTATGGCTATATTTGAAAAGGTTGATTTTTAAATGCATCATGCAGACTGGCCCTGTTTTAAAAGGGACTCCTGCCACCACATAGTCGAAATGTGAACTCTTTTCTCACTTTGCAAAAGTCAAAGATAGTCCCTGCATTTTTATTATTTCATTGAAATCCAAATATTATTTTTCCATTTTCTAACTTGTTTTCATCACAGTGTGATCAACTGTTGTCAAGAAAGGAAAGGTTAGATTTATCAATCAAAGTTTGATAAAGGCCCTCTAAATAATTGAACCCTCAGGAGAAACAATCCTCATGTATTCTTTTTCTGTTGCTTCAATATCTTCATAAAAAGTCATTTCAATATGTTTGGTCCTGTAGCAGAGATTCTGTGAAGTGCTTATCTTCCTCAGAGGTCCAGAAAGCCTATGAGTCTGTGGATAAAGGTGGGTAAGGAAAGAGAGAGAAGGAGGATGGAGAGAGACTTGATGCTGAGATAGGACAATGTTCTAAAACCTCCTTGGGTTGAAGGTAGGGGAGCAAAAATACCCATGAGTAATCTAGAGTAAAAGTTAAATAATCAAGGAGATGAATACTGTGAAGGAATATGGTAACTTCCCTCCTAGAAATAAAAGTTACCCTTATTAATTCTCTTCCTTTTGCCTCAGAAAAGTGTTAGTTAGGTCTTGAGAGGGCTATTATTGCCAGAAATGGAAAAGGAGTTTGAAGAGACTAGCTTGGAGCAGAGAGAGCAAGAAACCAAAGCCAGTAGATGGAAAGCAGACTTCACAGAAGTCTCCCACTCAACCTCTAGGAAAACCAAGTCCAATTCCAAAAGGTCCCGCATGGGAATTGAGGAAGACTGGCAGAGAGGGCAAAGTTACACTGAAAGTACAGTATTTATTATGGGATTGAACTCCTGAAAGGCCTTCTAGTAGCTTCAGACCTGTTCAAGAATCCTTCATGTCCTGCTGGTTCCCAGTGAGTGGCTCACAGCTTCAAGACCTCTTCTCCAGGCTAAAGAACTATTTGTAATATACCCTGCCTGTATTTTGTACTTTGGCACCCCAGACAGGGAAACTTGATCCATTTTCAGATTCTAGCGCTTTTACCCCAGCCCTGGAAATGCTGCAGGCAGCCAGTCTCAGCTAGAGGGAGCCACTTAGCCCAGGGTCGCATCACCCCTTCCTACAACGCCCTTCATCCAATGACAAGTGTAAGAATATAAAGGTTAAGACATCCTACTGAAGTGGGACATTCTCCTGAAGGGGTCATCTCATTTTAAGAACTCTCCCTCAAAGGGTCACCTGAGGTTTCCTGAGGCTGCAACACAGCTTTACTTCTACCTTTGCCCAATCTGATGTCCTTTTTCTTCCATACACTGTTGATTCCAAGAGTTGTCCCTGTTAATCTCTTGGACGTTAATCACTGTCTCAGGGTTAGCTCTGAACATAGTGGCATTTATTTAAGATTTGGAGGGCATACCTAGGCTTTGGTATGCAGCAGCGCCAAACTGCACAAATATCCTCCTATTTCTCTATCTCATCTCTGTTTTCATTTTCTCTCTGCTAGATTAGCCAGGGGACTCCCAAGTTTTTCATTCTGTAGTCCTGGTACCAAGATTCTCCTGGAAAAAATAAACTTATTCACCTTTTACATCAAGTACTTCTTATTTTTTCCCTAGCAACATAAATCGTCCTTAAAAGGAATTAGAGTGTCAAATCTTAAATATATTTTAGTTTCTTCACCATTTTATACATTAAATGCTCTTTCCTGGATACTGCTTCTGACATTGGCCTTCACTGTGTTATCAAACAGCCTCATTTGGAAGCTACTCCTGTTTCCAAATGCTGCCTTCTGCTGGTCTCCTGAAGTTCTTAAGTCTGCCTTGCCTCCACCATTAGGTATAGTTCAGTACTTGTCTACCTCAAGGTGATAGGGTATCTTTTGGAAGCTTTATTCTTTTATCATTTACACACACACACACATATATATATATATATGATTACATATATTATATAATTCTAATAATGAAGCATCTATGTGACCACAGGTTTCTGTGCAACCCACAGGTTTTGCTACAATATATTTTCATTCAGTTCAGTTCACTCACTCAGTCGTGTCCAACTCTCTGCGACCCCATGAACTGCAGCACACCAGGCCTCCCTGTCTATCACCAACTCCCAGAGTCTACCCAAACCCATGTCCACTGAGTCAGTGATGCCATCCAACCATCTCATCCTTCATCGTCCCCTTCTCCTCCTGCCCTCAATCTTTCCCAGCTTCAGGGTCTTTTCAAATGAGTTGGCTCTTCGCATCAGGTGGCCAAAGTATTGGAGTTTCAGCTTCAACATCAGTCCTACCAATGAATACTCAGGACTGATCTCCTTTAGGATGGACTGGTTGGATCTCCTTGCAGTCCAAGGGACTCTCAAGAGTCTTCTCCAACACCACAGTTCAAAAGCATCAATTCTTCTGCGCTCAGCTTTCTTTATATTCCAACTCTCACATCCATACATGACCGCTGGAAAAACCATAGCCTTGCTAGACGGACCATTGTTGAGAAAGTAATGTCTTTGCTTTTTAATATGCTATCTAGGTTAGTCATAACTTTCCTTCCAAGGAGTAAGCATCTTTTAATTTCATGGCTGCAATCACCATCTGCAGTGATTTTGGAGCCCAGAAAAATAAAGTCAGCCATTTTTTCTATTGTTTCCCCATCTATTTGCTATGAAGTGATGGGACCAAATGCCATGATCTTCGTTTTCTGAATGTTGAGCTTTAAGCCAACTTTTTCACTCTCCACTTTCACTTTCATCAAGAGGCTTTTGAGTTCCTCTTCACTTTCTGCCATAAGGGTGGTGTCATCTGCATATCTGCGGTTATTGATATTTCTCCCGGCAATCTTGATTCCAGCTTGTGCTTCTTCCAGCCCAGTGTTTCTCATGATGTACTCTGCATATAAGTTAAATAAGCAGGGTGACAGTATACAGCCTTGATGTACTCCTTTTCCTATTTGGAACCAGACTGTTGTTCCATGTCCAGTTCTAACTGTTGCTTCCTGACCTGCATACAGGTTTCTCAGGAGGTAGGTCAGGTGCTCTGGTATTTCAGTCTCTTTCAGAATTTTCCAGTTTGTTGTGACCCGCACAGTCCAAGGCTTTGGCATAGTCAATAAAGCAGAAATAGATGTTTTTCTGGAACTCTCTTGGTTTTTCAATGATCCAGCAGATGTTGGCAATTTGATCTCTGGTTCCTCTGCCTTTTCTAAAACCAGCTTGAACACCTGGAAGTTCATGGTTCATATATTGCTGAAGCCTGGCTTGAAGAATTTTGAGCATTACTTTACTAGCGTGTGAGATGAGTGCAATTGTGCAGTAGTTTGAACATTCTTTTGCATTGCCTTTCTTTGGGATTGGAATGAAAACTGACCTTTTCCAGTCCTGTGGCCACTGCTGAGTTTTCCAAAGTTGCTGACATATTGAGTGCAGCACTTTCAGAGCATCATCTTTTAGGATTTGAAATGGCTCACCTGGAATTCCATCACCTCCACTAGCTTTGTTCGTAGTGATGCTTCCTAAGGCCCACCTGACTTCACATTCCAAGATGTCTGGCTCTAGGTGCGTGTTTCATTATCATTCAACTAATAAAATTCTAATTCCTATTATGACTTTATCTTTGACCTACATGTTGATCAGAAGTATGTTTTTTGTTTTTTTTTTTAATCTGTTTATTCAGCTGCACCAGGTTTTAGTTGTGGCTTTCAGGATCTTCAATCTTTGTTGTAGCATGCAAAGTCGTTTAGTTGTGGCAGTCAGACTCTTTGTTTGTGGGATCCAGTTCCCTGACTAGGGATAGAATTCAGGCTCCCTGCATTTGGAGTATGGAGTCTTAGTCACTGGACCACCATGGAAGTCCAGAAGTATGTTTTTAATGTCCAAATATTTGATAAAATATTGGTTATATATTTTTAAATTTCTTGATTATTCTGAGTCTTGTTTTATAACCAGCATACAGTCAACTTAAAAATGTGTCCTATACACCTCAAAATTTGTGTATAAATGTGCATTTAGTTCTTGATGCAGTGTTTTATGCAAATTTAGGCCAAAGATTTTCAATTAATTTAATTGGGAGATAATTGCATTAACAATATTGTGATGGTTTTTGCCATACATCAACATGAAATGGCCACAGGTATACATGTGTCCCCCCCCAATCCTGAACCTCCTCTCTCATTTCCCACCGCACTGTATCCCTTTGGGTTTTCCCAGAGCACCGACTTTGCGTGCCCTGGTTCATGCATCAAATTTGCACGGGTCATTTATTTTACATATAGTAATGTACATGTTTCAATGCTATTCTCTCAAATAATCCCACCCTCATCTTTTCCCCCTCAGTCCAAAAGTCTGTTCTTTACATCTGTGTCTTCTTTGCTGCCATGCATGTAGGATTGTTGGTACCATCTTTCTACGTTGTATATATATGTGTTAATATACAGTATTTGTATTTCTCTTTCTGGCTTACTTCACTCTGTATAATAGGCTCCAGGTTCATCCACCTCATTAGAACTGACTCAGATGCATTCCTTTTATAGCTGAGTAATTTTTCATTGTGTGTATATAGCACAACTTCCTTACCCATTCATCTCCTGATGGACATCTAGGTTGCTTCCATGTCGAGCTCTATAAATAGTGCTGCAGTGATCGTTGGAGTACATATGTCTCTTTCAATTCTGGTTTCCTCAGGGTGTATAGGCCAAAGAGTTTAACGATGGTATTCAGATATTCTGTAGTTTACTGATTTGTTGTTGTTCTGAATTACTGATCTAGGTAATTTAGATTTTATTTCTAGTTAGTTTTCAGAATTTCCCTTCATATATTGCATTGAAGTTTAGTTTTATGACATGTTCCTTGTAAAGTAATGGTTGGTTTTATTATCCTGCCTTATCTCCAGTGATACTTTTTGCTTTCAAATCTCACATTAATTTTTTTCCAATTTTGCTTATTGTTTTTATGACATAATTTTTGCATCATTTAACTTGCAGTTGGACTATGGTCTCTTGTAAGGGGCATAGAATTAAGATTTTTGTTTCAAAAAATCTTTGCCCTTTAATTTGAATATTTACAGTTAATGTATCTTATTATAGACCATTTACTCCTTGTTTTCTACTTGTCCTACCTTTTTATGTTCCTTTGGCTCTTCCTTTTAAATTCATCAAACTCCATTTTCCCTTTATTAGCTCACAATGTTTATATAAGTAGCAATTATACATGCACCATGACTTATTAGCTCTTTTACTGCTTTTCAAGCAATGCTGAGACCTTAAATTTATTTTATTACTTTTCCCTCCTTCTTTTGTTTTAATGCATTCTAATTTTTTATATATTTCATTATTACTTTTATGTGCAGTTAGATTTTATTTAGATTTCTTCACTTATTTATCCTTTCTGTTGTATTTAATTCCTTTGTAAAGTCCTTATTTTCATCTATGATAATTTTCCTTCTGCCTGCAGGTCTCTCTTTATAATTTAATTCAGTTGGTTCTGATGAGAACATATTCTCTAAATTTTGTTTGTTTGAAGATTCCCCTATTTCATCTTCCAAACATTTTCTCTGGCTCTAGAATTCTCAATGGGCAGTTATTTTCTTTAGCACTTTCCATTATTTTCTAGTATTGATCATTTTTGTTGAGAAGTAAGCTGTAATCTTAATCTCCTGCATTGTTCAAAGGTCAACTGTTGTTGTTTTTCCTCTGGTTACTTCTAAGATGTTCTGTTTTTCTTTGCTATTTGTGAATTGTACTGTGGTGGTGTTAGATATGGTTTCCTTATATTTACTCTTGTTTCATTTTTTAGTGCTTATTGAATTTATGGCTTGATATATTCTTTTTAGTTTTGAGAACTCTCAGCTATTATTTCTAAATATTGTTTTCACCCCAGTCTCTCTCTTCTTTTCCCTTTGGACTCCAATTTAAGCATATGATAAAAATGTTTACTGTGGCCCATATGTTTCAAATGCTCTTTTCTGTACTTTTTTATCCTTTTTGCTTTCCATGTTTAGCCTTAATATTTTTACTGTTACTCTATCTTTCAGTTTATTTATCTTTCTTCACCTGTGTTCAGTCCACTACTGAGTTTTAATTTTAGTATAATTTTGAATTCTATCAATTCTGCTTCAATCAGTTTCTAGTTGTTTAGTTAAATTCTCTACCTTGTCATCTATTTTCCTGAACTTGGTAATATTTATCAGAATATATTTGAACTTTAATATTTAGATCATCCATTATTCTGATTCTGTTTTTTATTCTAATTCTCCTTTTCTTGGTAGTCTTGGTGGTTCTTCAATGAATACCAGACTTGGGATATGACAAGTTGTAGAGAATCTGAATGACATTACAGTTGACCTTTGAACAACCTGGATTGAGACTGCACAGATCCACTTATATATGGATTTTTTTCCAATAACTGAAGCAGTACATAATCTCTGGTTGGTTGAATCCTCAAATGCAGAACCATAGTTAGGAAGGGCCGCCTATAAAGTGATATGTGAATTTTTGACTGCATAGGGAGTCAGTGTCTCTAACTCCTGCATTGTTCAATGGTCAACTGTACTTTTTTCAAGAGAAAATTTCCTACTCCCAAGTAAGGAGCAGAAGGAAAGGTCGCCTCATTGATCTTCAGTCATTGCACAAACATCATACTCATTTTCCTTCTTTATAGATGTTTCCTTCAATGTAACTGTTTCATCAACCTTCCTAACACACGTTCATGTGGACACAGAGACACATACATACAGAAACCTCCAGTGTCCTAATTCACATCATTAGCTTTCCACTGGGCCACTCTTCTTTGGTGGGTTCTGAACCTCAGTTTTATCTCCTCAGCATTATAAGACTTCTAAGTCTTTGCTTTGACTTCAGTTAGCTTTTGTTTGACTTCTTAGCATCTTGCCTTGTCTACCTACATGGAAAATGTGATACATCAAGGGACCACTGTTGCTGAATTGAGCTCGAGTCTCTGAATCTTTCCTGTCTCTGGGATTTTGATCCTTAAAATTCTAGCTGCCTTGTTATTTCTAAATTCCAACTTTGCTCTCTCCTCAGTCCTATGACATTGTCCTAAGACCTACTGGCTTGTCTGCCTCTTAGGAGCCACCTTTGGATTCTCAGACTTTTGATTTTCATCAATAGTTTCTAAATGACTGGGCTAGAAAAGCATGTGCAGAATACTGTTCTTACTTCAGTAAGTTTCTTTTCTATTTTACTTTTCTATGTCATGGCTACCTCATTAGCTTTATAGTGCTCACAGTCAAATGTTGCTTATGATTTATCTGACTTTCTAGTATGTTTTCCTAAGGTAAACTGATATAGTTGGAAGCAGAATTCCTTACCTACCATTGAAAAATTCTGTTTTATCTTTCTATGAATTCTTTGATTTATTTTATTTTGTTGCATCTTCCATCACTTTTTCCTACCCCAAATTCCCATTCTCACAGTTAATTTTAAAATTAAAAATTATAATTAAGCTAATATGTTAATTTTCAAGGAATTAATTTTGCTTTGAAGAAGAACACAGATTGGTGAATGGAATACGGAAAATTTCTTAAGACCTTTTTCATTTCTAAGAGTAGTAACGAGCCATCTGCACCATGATAAATTAGTCAACTATGTAAGGAAGCACTCATTATAAAATCAGCATTACTCAATGACAATCTCAAAAAGTGCTTCACTTTCCTACTCATGTCACCAATTTCCAGATGTTCAATAGGAGCTTAGAATCATGAGACAGGACATGGGAAATGGCCTTAGTAACTATAATTATTGGGAAAATGAAATTATAAATAAGGATTTGCTATGAATATATTCAAACCTTTTGTTCCTAAACATCTTCTAGAAGAAGGCTTAAAAGTTTGACATAGAAACACCTCTTGATAAGTAAGAAACAGTAAAATTTCTCATAATAGTTCTTTTCTGATCCCATTATGTGATTCTCAGGTTCACACAAAATTATTTTTATATGAACTTCACAAATCTTATTTTTACTATTAAATCAGTGGCCCCACATTTCTGAAACATGAGGCAAAATAGTTGAAATTGGAAAAATTTTCCAAAACCCAGGGCATATGACATACATACCTATCGAACGCAATATTTCTGTCTAGTTCTGTGGTAGACTTTTTCATACCTGCCAATCTAATTTGACTATTGTTTTTACAATGCATTAGTGGAAATTAAATGGTAAATTCAGTCAAACAGTCATTTCATACATCAAAAAGAAAAATCAGTCAACACCACTGTCTGACTGAAATAAATGAAGAAAACAATTCAAGGCAAACAAATGTCCCAGTAGACTTGTATAAAGGCAGTACTGGTGTCATGTGCAGAATTAATCTTTCCCCACTCTTAACTGGAGAACACTCTGCCAGCCAATTCAGTCAACTCAGATAATCCTGAATTTTAATATTCCAGTTTCATTTACTCTCAGTTAATGGTGACTGCCCTTCCTTCTCCTTCATCTGTCAATCAGTGGAGAATGTCAGAGCAGAAGAATAGTAATATTGGCATACTGTAATGTCCTGCCCTGAATTCTACAGCTTCAAAATTCTTAAGCTAATTCAGTGATCTTAAAGAGTCGGGTGCAGAAAGAATATGTAAATTAAATTACAGACCATTGATTGGCCTTTTAGCACTAACATCCCTTATTTCTGGTTCTAATATATCACAAAATACTCAAGAGGAAAATTTTGAGTGTTTAGCAGGATTATGTGGAGAAGGCAATGGCACCCCACTCCAGTACTCTTGCCTGGAAAATCCCATGGATGGAGGAGCCTGGTAGGCTGCAGTCCATGAGGTCGCTAAGAGTCAGACATGACTGAGCGACTTCACTTTAACTTTTCACTTTCATGCATTGGAGAAGGAAATGGCAACCCACTCCAGTGTTCTTGCCTGGAGAATCCCAGGGACAGAGGAGCCTGGTAGGAGGCCGTCTATGGGGTTGCACAGAGTTGGACATGACTGAAGCGACTTAGCAGCAGCAGAATTATGGCTCCAAAGCAGACACATTGAAAAGAAACATTGTCATCTATGATTGGCTTTAAAGTTGACTTGTCTTTTACTCATAAACCAGATTCAGTGTGAATTCAGTTCTGCTAAATGTTAGAGAATCTTTTGGAGGGGGTGTGCCAATTGTTTTGAATATTTTTGCACTCTAACTTTTAAAGCAAGTTTATTTTTCAAAGAGTTTAAGGGTTACTTTAATACTATAAAGATTATTTGTATTTTGAGTTGCCAGTTCTCTAGAACAAATTTGTGTGCTTGAAGTTCTTAACTGTGGTACATAGATAGCATGTGGAAAGCAAGCAAAATAGATGGCTTTTCTGCTTTGAGAGAATTCTGCCTATCTTTGTAAGTAATAGGACTCATTCCTCATGAAATAATGTTCAGAAAGGACAGAAAGATAGTTTTCTTAGTTTAAGCTTATGATACTGAAGAGGACTCTAAGAATAGCTTTATAAAGAGGATCTGCATAAAACAGAAGTAACTCTAGGAAACAGATTATGTATTTTCTTATGGACTTTTATTTTTGTGATGGTGAAAAGAGGATATGGCAAAGAAGTGACACTAATATTGGCATGTTACATCAAGCTGTTTCATGGGATGCAGGGGTAACACGTGGGCCAATAAAAGCACTTGAGAAAGAGTCAGTTCTCAATCACCCATCACCAAGTTTGTAGAGTATACTTGTGCTTCTTCTTTCCTTTTGGCCATTTTACTTTTCTCCGCATATTTGAAAGAAGGCAAGGTGCAAAAGAGTGGGTTAACTGTCAAATCAATCTGATTTTCTATTTTATAGTACCTCTCACAGTTTGAGAACAGATAGAGAGCTTTAGAATAATGGGAAAAAAGAGTCTCTTGGATCAGTTATAGACTCTCATGATATTTGGTCAATCTTGTGCTCGTTTAGGAAGCTAAATAGTAATTGAATGTGTCAACTTCTAATTCAGTAACTAATTAAATGCTCATTTAGATAATATACCTAGGTAAGGAAAAAAAATTATTTTTCTTTACCTTGTCATAGCATTAACGGATGTTGAGGGGAATCTGTGTTTATCTAATTATCCATATAGATATAGATACATATTTTGGATTTGCTAGATTTATTATTCCCATACCTGTTTCCCGTCAGATCTATTCCTTCTCCCTTTCTTGCTCTTCTGACCCCTAGAAGCTACATATACAAGTACCCACTGTTAACATGGTTAGATTTAATGAGAATCTTTGATATGTAGTTGAGGAACAGGAGGAAGGGAGAAACCAGAGTCTTTTTCTCTCTCTATCTTGATCTTGCTGGCATCTCTGGCAGGAATGTCTTCAACTCTGTGACTCGAGGCCCTAAAAAGCCTGTCAGCCAGGTGACCATAGATGCTGTCTTGACTCTTGGTGATATCACCTACTTCCTTTGACCTCCAGCCTAAGAGAATAGTAGTCTTCTGTTGGTGATACTCTCTAGATTGTCACACATCCCTTGTTTGGTCTCACAGCTCTTCCATGACTGGTATAACCAATTCTCTGTACTTAATTCCCCTTATTCTTGCTTGTAAAATTGTTTTCTTTCCTTGGTTAGACCCTGGGATACAATGGATAGGGCAGTTTTTCTCATGACTAACTCACTAATCAGTGAGGATCAACAAATTCCCAGTAACATTAATACCCTAATTTTACTAACTCGTTAGCTGCACTTGACTAACTGCAATATCTGAGCCATCCTTAGAGTATCTTTAAGGTAGCATGATTTGAGGGGTCTAGAGAAAGGTTGTAGGACCTTTCTACCAACTTCATAAATTCTCCTCCCAATGTCACATGTATAATCATTTCTTAGTATCACAAACTCTGAGAGATAGAGGGGGAATTATAACTATGCAGCATAGTTTCTGGAATCAGATGCAAACATTTAAAACATCAATCACACCTGTTTTTTCTATAACAATATAAATATTTCAAATATTTGGCCTATATGAAACCTAGTAATAAATGCAATTTATAATCAACATCCCTATGAGATATGCATACTACCATTTAATTTTTACTAACAAGGCATTTTCCCCATGCAATAACAAATATGAATCATTACATAATATTTGGGGTACAAGTAATATCAGATTTTTTCATATAAATAACATTTATTTTGGATCCAGACACAAACCACCAAGTTGGGCAAATGTACAGTATCATCTAATAGTGGGAAACCCTTCCATTATTTGGTAGAAGAGATCGGAGGCTTCTTCTATACCAGAAAAAGTGAAGAGAGACTTGGTCCTCATTTGCAAAGGTCATGCCTGCCAATACTTTTTGATCAGACCAGGAACGATCCCTTTGAAGGTGGAGGGGATTCCAGAATATCATGATTTAGCATCCACTCCATAGACACAGCACATTTAGAAATCCTGCCATACATGGGTGCCATGTTCAATTTGTAACCACTTTCCTCTTCATCCTCAGTTACCTCACAATAACTTAGGATCGGATCATCCTTGTTAGACCTTGACATTCCCTTTGTCAGCCCACTGATACGCCAGTTTCATAACTGACTTGCTGTAAAACTGAAGCCACAATTGTAGTGTTTGCCAATTTCTGTACTGTGACTGCTCCCACTGTGGGCAGTACCAACATGATGTCAGTGAAGGCCGAGTTAGGAACAGATTTTTTTTATTATTTCCACCATACAAATTTAAGACATGTAAATAACCTCAAGAAAGAGCATAGATTATAATAAAACGCAGTATAGTAATTAGGAAGTGATGAGTTTTGAATATCCATTAGTATTGCTTTTAATAAAATTAATTTCACTGTAAGTTTATATCATTTAAATTTTAATGATGACTGTATTTAACAACACAAAATTCCTGAAAAAGATAAGTGGTTCTGACAAGAGAATATGAGCTATCTGTAGTACACTATCATTTGTCTTTCTCTTCTTAGATTCTCAGAGGAGCCCGCCAGGCTCTTCTGACCATGGAATTCTCTAGGCAGTAGTACTGGAGTGGGTTGCCATTCCCTTCTCCAGGGGATCTTCTGGACCCAGGGAATGAACCTGGTCTCTTGCATTGCAGGCAGATTCTTAGCCTTTGAGTGTCCTCAATCTTCAAATTCAAAGAGCCATTGTAAGAACTGTCAGCATCATGGTCCATGGTCCTGGGTATGTCTTCTTTTAAAGAAGTGTGAAGAGAATCCTATTTACTATTCACCTTGTTATATGGAGAATTAAGAACTAGAACTGTGGGGCTGACTGTGCCTCTGGAGAGAAGGGAGTTAGGGTTGGAGTATTGTAAGGAAGCTCATTTTTATGTTTTTGTGAGTATAGAGCAGTAAAACACAAAATGAAAATTAATTTATCAGTAGACTATTTGGCTACATAAAATTTTGAATCAATCACCCTACTATGAAAAATGTTCCTGCTGCCCCCACTGTTTTAGGATATCACCAAGGGCTCACTTACAGTGCTCCCTGATTAATGTAGATGCCAGGTACCATAGGGGGCTCCCCAGGTGGCACTAGTGGTAAAGGACCTCCCTGCCAAAGCAGGAGACATAGGAGGCACAGGTTTGATCCCTGGGTTGGGAAGATCCCCTAAGGAGGAAATGGCAACCCACTCCAGTATTTTTACCTAGAGAATTCCATGGACAGAGGAGCCTGGCAGCTTACAGTCCTTGGGGCTGCAAAGAATCGTACACAACTTAAATGACTTAGCATGCATGCAGCTACCATTGAGATGTCTGCCCTTTTCATGACAGAGCAGTCTTGGCTCCCACATTCTCTAGTATCCTCCAATTCTGCTGTTATCTAGTACTTTTTCAATTCTATGGGCTTGGAGATCATCTGCAGAATTACTTCTTTTCTTTCTGTTGTGCTTGGTAAAAGATGTCTAGAGCCAAGTTGCCTAACTCTGGAATAGCGGATTTAATGGGACAGCTGCTTTGGTTTCACATTTAGTCCTTCTGTTTTGTAAGACTAGATCCTAGGGTGGCTGAATCCAGGCCATTTTGTAAAATAGTCACTAATCTGTAACTGGTAAGCCACTTGTCTCTGATGATAATGATGTTGCTTAACTTAGTCTACGTTTAGGACGTGTCTTTCTTAGCAGCTCTATGTAACATCTTGAAAGTCTGGTTCTATCATCTATCCCAGAATATTCAGTTGCCATATATGTCTATGTATGTCTTAATCCTAATTGTAGAACTGTTTCAACATTTTTCCCAAGAAATTCTTGTATTTCTATTTTAAAATGTGATGCAGAAAGATACTTGGAAAGTGTAACCTTCCTGTGATGCTTAATCTTATGTGTCAACTTGACTGGGCCATGGAGTCTCCAGGTATTTGGTTAAACATTATTCTTGGTTCTACATTCTGAATGTCTGTCTCCCCAAAATTCATATGTTGAAATTCTAATGCTCCAAGAATGACAGTATTAAGAGTTAGGGGTCTAAGGAGGTGACTTAAGAGTCATGAGATGAACCCTTATGAATGAGATGAGTTTTCTTATAAAAGAGGCCCCACAGAGATCCCTTGTTTTTCCTGCTATGTGAGGATACAATAAGAAGTCTACAATCCAGAAAGAGTCAGCAGTCAACCATGTTATCACTCCATCTTTTGATGTACAATTTTCAGAACTGTGAGAAAGTTGTTATTTATAAGTTGTCCAATTTATAGTATTTTGTTATAGCAGCCCAAGTGGATTAAGACAATAAGTATTTCCTAAGAGTGTTTTTGGATGAGATTAAAATTTAAATCTGGATATTTAGTAAATCAGATTGCCCCCCCATAATGTGGGTAGGCCTCATTTAATCATTTGAATGCCTAAAAAGAACAGAAAATCTGACCTTGCCCTGTGAAGAGGGAATTCTGCCCACTTATGTCCTTTGAACTGGGACACTGACTTTACTCCTGCCTTTAGACTCAAACTAAAACATTAGCTCTTTCTGATCTCAAGCCTGCTAGTTTTTCTTTTTTTTAATTTAATTTATATTTTTAATTGTTTATTTTACTTTACAATATTGTAATGGTTTCGCCATACATTGACTTGAATCCACCATGAGTGTACATGTGTTCCCCATCCTGAACCTCCCTCCCATCTCCCTCCCCGTCCCATCCCTCTGGGTCATCCCAGTGCACCAGCCCCAAGCACCCTATATCATGCATCAAACCTGGACTGGTGATTTGTTTCACATATGATAATATACATGTTTCAGTGCCATTCTCCCAAATCATCCCACCCTCGAGGCCTGCTAGTTTTTAGAATGGAACAACATCATTGGCTTTCCTGATTCTCAGGATTGTGGACTTAGACTTGAGTCTTCAGCTTGCTTACCACCTTGCAAATATTGAGACTTCTGCATCTCTATAATCATGGGAGCTAATTCCCTGTAATGAATGTGTTTGTATATAAATATATACATATATTGTTATAAACACACATATATACATATTTATTTATGCCTTATTGGTCCCATTTCTCTTGAGAACTGTACTACATTGCCTGATATTCTTAGTTTTGACTCTGTTGACCTCAGCACTCTACTATGGAACATGGTATAATAATTTTTTATTTAACAGTAATTTCCTTATTGAATACATTTTTTAATTAGAAGGAAAGATATTTTCTTTATATTTGCAGCAATACAAATTTTTCTTTTTTTCCATAGACGTAGATCCCAATGATTATTTCAATTAGCTGATTTAGTATTGATGAAAATGATGGAGAATATTTTTAAACCAAATTCCAACTACATAATCATAAACCTTCACACTTAATTAATCATAGTTTACATGTTTGGAAAATTAAATCACTCTTAAGGAACCTAAGTAGTTATTTATGTATACTATACAAAATTACAGAGGCAGGAAATTTGTTGATACTCCTTTTAAGGTTCTTTTGAATTTCCAAAATATTTTATAAGGTTTAGGTTACTTTGAAGTAGGATTAGCATTTATAAATAAGTAATCAAAGTTGAAAGAAGGAGCACCAAACTAAAAGTCAAGTCTCTTAAAAACTAACCTTGACTCTGACATTGATTAGCTGTTTAACTTGTTCACATCAGTGGATCTCACTTTCATTATGTACAAGTACTGGTAATAACCAGATAATATTATGCTTTTAGTATTATTTCATCTATAGGCAACAGCGTGGGATAAGAAGTTTCTTTGTTCTGACTCATCTAAACTCGTCTTACTGACTTGGGTTTTTCTCATCCTACTTCTATGACCACAGAATGACTCCCTCCTCTGACCAGACTGCACTAGGGAAAAACAAATCTGATACTCATTTGTCATAAGTTTAAATAATTTAAAAGGGATTCAAGTGTTATTGACTCTCTGTTGCTACATTTGTTTTGCATTTTAACAAGACCAACATTTTTAGCTAAATGAATGAAACTCAAAAGTGGAATTTCAGATGACAGTATAGTTTGGGACATAGGAGTTTTCTTAGCCATTTGAATAACTTTCAGGGTGATTGTCTATTTGGCTTACCTATAATATTGAGACAAGAATGTACAAGTCAGGACTGGCCAAGAGGTAGAGGAACTGCTGCCAACCATACTTCATTAATTTTTAATCAAGTGTTATGTACTAGACATTTTGCTAGTTCACAGGCATGCAGGGTTAGTGAAGATGGTGCACAGAACTTATTAACTACTTGTACTTGTGACCATGAAATCTACAAACTTAGAGAAATATTGAAGACCCCAGGCCCACAATGCCCTACATTGCATAACAGTCATCTATTCTTAGTTGATAGAGTTTGAAACACTGTTAAAAGCTGGAGGAAAGATGAGAACAATTCTTCATATCTTACTTCAGCCCTGAAATAACCTCCACACTTTCTCACGTGTCTTTTCTGTTTGTTTTTTTTTTTCTCCTTTTTTGTTTTATGGAAGAAAGGGCTCTAAAAACAGTAAACAGTATTATTGAGACAGAGACAACTGAAAAAATAGTATCAATACATTTTGATAATTGATCCCTGAAATTGTACAAATAGTATGAGATAATTGTATAATTAAATTGTAAAATTGTATAAACTTGTGAGATCAAGTTTAATTGAAAATAGTGTTACTGAAAATGATTAAGTACCAGTTAGCAATAACTATTTGACCCAAATATTCAAAGTCACAAGCTGGACACTAATAGTAATGTTCAAATTTATAATCAACAGTAAATACATAGACTAGAAAAAATTATTTTATAGGACTCCTATAACCTCCTAAATTAATTCACCAAAACTCAAATACTGTCCTTTTTAACACTGGAAATGAAAGCTTTACTTTTTAATGGGAAATCTGCAACTCATTGTAAAAATGGAACACTTCATTCCTGGTCTATACATATTTTCAGAAGCAATCGTTTTTGGATTGCCAAATACTTAGCATAAAGACAGCCTTGAAAATTCATTTCAGGCATGAGACACCTATGTATATAGAAACAGGACTATTAAAATGAAATAACCACTTCCTGGGACCAAAAGTTTATAATGATGAAAACTCTTCAAAGTGATAACTTTTGCCTTATGCTTTGCAATCCTAAGCCTGTAAGTACAAAAAAAAGATTGAAGAATGAGAAATAGATACAATTTATGATGATTATTGATATAACTGCAGTTCCTGGTACTACTTGTGTCAACCATCAAGGAGCAGGGAGAATTTCAGCAGTAAAACAGTCTTATCAGAGTTATCAAATTTTTTCTTAAACTTGATCATTAGCGTATCCTACATGCAAACATTATTACATTTTTGCTTTTGACATTTTCCTGCTTTGCTAAGAAGTAAAGTATATATTAGACTGGTAATATAGAGCCTCAAGTTTTGGTTCCAGGTTTGTGATTTGGACTAAGTCCTGTATCTTATATAAGCCTTCTGTTGTAAAAGTAAAACTTTCATTTCCAAAGTTTTAGAGAACAATATTTAACAGTGGGTTTAAGTTTATGAAGATTTTTTAAAAGTCCTGTATAAGAATTCCCTCTGGTTTTGATTATATTGACATTTGATTATAAATTTAGAAGGTGGATCATGACCCCAGTTACCAGTGCTGGGTACTTTCTACAACACCAAGATATCTCTCACCTTAAAGATCAAAAAAGTAAAGTGTGTTCAATTCAGATTGATATGACCTGACACCTTGGTATTGAGACTTAGGCTAACTAACATTTGTTAATGAATGTAAGCTGTCTCTCAGAAGTGCGAGTAGATCCATTGGTATTTAGATTGAGTTTAAAGTCAACAAGTTGGAATATATATTTCAGGAAGTTACATGTGTTTGTAGATCAAATGATCCTGGCGTTTCTATGACTTTGTTGTGAAATGCCTAACTGATGGAGCCTCAGAAATTATCTGTAGTTTGTGTAGGAGAACATAAGGACAACGTGGCAGATGTGGCTAATGGACTAATGAAAAGTCATACTTTCCTGAGATTGTGTGCAGAGATGGGGCCATGTGGCTACTTCCCCCTAAAATGAATGTAAATGAGAAAACACTTACATCTTCAGGATCAAAGCAGTTAAGAATAGATGTACCTTTCCTAAGGTCTCTTTTTTTCAAATAAAAAGTGAGAGGATCCCAAAGACTGAGCCAGGGACAGGATTCCTGAAGGCCATTAAATGAGGAAACCACAACTGGACATTCAAGTGTCAGAAATAATATCTGTTGTGTGAAGCCACTAAACTATGGAGAGTTGCTGGCCATACTGAATTATTACCAAACCTTCCTAATACAGAATTTGATTCTTTTTTTTTTTTTTGCTAATGATAGCACTAACTCAAAGATATTTAAGGGCTAAGGAAAAATGATACCATCAATTTGTTTGCAGTCTCTCAGTTTATATGGTTTGCATTTATGGTTTTTTCCTATTTATGCTATTTGTTCCTACTGAGTAGTTGAGGGGCACAAATCCATAAGAAAGTTACTGGAGAAACGAAGATTTAGGAAACTTCCCGTAGAACACATTGCTAGTTGAGTGTCACAGTGCAGTGGAGATTTTTGACTCAGGCAAATGGATCCAAAGCCCACACTTTTCCAATGTTCTTCTGCCTGAAAAAGCCTGCACTTAGTTACTCCAAGATATCCATGGTGGTACAAATGCAGTCTTAAGATCCAACCATGTTCTTCCTTTGCAAGTTTTTTTGAAGTATATTCTATGTAAAGTACAAATATCATAAATGTTTCACTTCAAAGACTGTGACAAATAAAGCACAACTATGTCATGGCATCTGGTCCCATCACTTCATGGAAAATAGATGGGGAAACAGTGTCAGACTTTATTTTTTTGGGCTCCAAAATCACTGCAGATGGTGATTGCTGCCATGAAATTAAAAGATGCTTACTCCTTGGAAGGAAAGTTATGACCAACCTAGATTAGCATATTCAAAAGCAGAAACATTACTTTGCCAACAAAGGTCCATCTAGTCAAGGCTATGGTTTTTCCAGTGGCCATGTATGGATGTGAGAGTTGGACTGTGAAGAAGACTGAACGCCGAAGAATTGATGCTTTTGAACTGTGGTGTTGGAGAAGACTCTTGAGAGTCCCTTGGACTGCAAGGAGATCCAACCAGTCCATCCTAAAGGAGATCAGCCCTGGGTGTTCTTTGGAAGGAATGATGCTAAAGCTGAAACTCCAGTACTTTGGCCACCTCATGCGAAGAGTTGTCTCATTGGCAAAGACTCTGATGCTGGGAGGGATTGGGGGCAGGAGGAGAAGGGGATGACAGAGGATGAGATGGCTGGATGGCATCACTGACTCGATGGACGTGAGTTTGAGTGAACTCCGGGAATTGGTGATGGACAGGGAGGTCTGGCGTGCTGCGATTCATGGGGTCACAAAGAGTCGGACACGACTGAGCAACTGAACTGATGTACCCATCATGAAGATAAAGACATAGCCCTCCATACTCCCTGTACTAATTCCTTTCAACAGTGGACTGTTCCTAGCCTCTTTTAACCTTTAGACTAACTTGACTGCATTGCATTTTATATAAGTTTGATAATATAGTATGTATTCTTTTGTGTCTAGTTCTTTTTTATTCTTTTTGCTAATATGTATATTTAAGAAAGTCTTACTGTTGGGTGAAGTGAAGATGATTCTTTTTCATTGCTGTTTGTTATCTTCTTGTTTGTGTAAATCACAATCTATTAATCCATTCTACTACTCATGGGCACTTGGGTAGTTTTCACTTTGGGTTTATTAGAAATAATCATACTCAGTGAGTCCCACATTTTCCCAAAGGAGCACACAAATGACAAAACCAAAGGCACGGTGTCTCATGCTTGCCATCTTCCCCTATATTCCAGTCCTTCACATTTCACTGGACTTATTCTTAAAGGAAAGGAAACAACCAGAGGACACTTGGCATCCATCTTCTATCTGGTTTTACACTGTGTGTTTTAGTATTTTTATTACTTGGATACTCTGTATAGGTTTACCTTTTTGAATATGCTAAATGTAGGAAGTCTAATTTTAATTTATTTTTTATATAAAATACACAAAAATTAATAAACATTTCAAAGTTGAAAATATCAACTTAGTATAGAGAAAAGATCATCGGACTTTGAATTCTGGAAAAGTAGATTTAATTTCTATCTCAGGGACTTAGTTTCAAAAAACCATCTTCAAGACTAAAATTTGCAATATGTATGATGGAGTTATATTCCTGCTGCAAAAACTTTTTGTTGTGTAGATATTACATTTGTGAAGGCCTTTGGTAATCCTAAGGGCAGTACACAAATATTGGTCATTTTTAGGGATAAACTTGCAAAGCAAGTGGGTGCTAAGTCTGAGTGTTAATAATAGCTAAAACAAATCTAGGGTCGAATCTGTTGAGATTTTCTTCATTTAATTTTCTTTTCTCTATCTGTGTGTGTGTGTGTGTGAATGTACTTTTAGGTCTATTTTTATTTACTTAGACAACAAGAGAGTGAAAGAAAAAGAGAGAAGGGAAAGCTATCCAGGAAAAATTAAGCTTAAAATTCTCGCCAAGAACTAGACATGCTCCCCACAGAGTGAGGTGTTACGGTTAGGTTATGGATATCCATTGCCCCCCTCTCTGGGGACTCATAAACTGGCTAGATGTCCTCCAATTCCTATCCTGGACATTAAACAGCTTGGGTGCATTGTCAGCATGTGATTATACCCTCCCCAAGGGATCTGCAGTTTCAAGCACCCACTCCTAATCTCCCTGCTACAGCAGAAGTGCACTGCAATCACAGACAAATTTGTAGGTCAATGAGTTGAAGATTGGTTGTCTTTAACTTTCTGATTTTTAAATTCATTTTGTACAAATTGGTTCCAAGAAAAAATAGGATGGGATGGTGCAAAATAAGAGCTGCCACCTTGCATTAATATTCACAATATTGTCTACTTACTTTTGGTTTCTGGATTAATGTAGCTCTCACTTGGCTCCTGTCTCTGTCAATAATAAAAAGATAATAAAACAGATAAATGGAAACCAGAGAATTTGCAAGCTGCATGATAAGTGTGATTTTTCATGTTAAAAAAAAAAATGTTCATCTGGGAAGAAACTAACTTAAAGATTTTAAAAGCCAATTTCAGCTTAGTGGCTGGGGTTTGTTTGAAATCTTAACCACTGACTGAGGTGTGAAACTTACATTTGATACAGTAAATCTTGTCGACTGTTATTTTAAAGGACTGAAATGTGCTTTTATTGCAAAATTGTCTCAAATAAAAAATACATTTTTACAATCTTACTCTGTCATAAACTTTCATGTCAGGTTTTGGCTCCACAATGCATGCGGGGGAAGCATTATACAGAAATAAGGAGGAGGCATGCATAATAACTTGTTTTATTTTCCATTGTAAGAAACAGAGATGGTCTTATGCCATTCTTGTTATCAAAATACTAAATATTACATACTTGATCAGAAATGATCAGTAAGCATATCTCAAGTCATAAGACTATTGCTTATTGTTGCTGAATTGTTTTCTTGGTTTGATATACTATAATGCCATATATATAAGAAGTTCTGTGAAATGTGTTTATAATTTCTTTCACTTAACATAATTCCTGAAATAATTATTAAAAACTCCAGGCCAAAATTCTACAGGAGAGGGGAGCCTGATTTATATGATTCTCATACTAACATATCAAAAATTGAGTTTTCTCAAAAAAGGTTTTAAATGAATTGTATTGTAATTAATTAAATTGTAGATTTCTCACTATTATAAGTACTATGATTTCAAGTTTAAAAGTAGTTAAAAAGATTCCATTTGTATGAATAACATGTCTACTCATGTCTGTGTTTGAGTATATAAGGATACAAATTTGAAATGACATTGATAGCATAACCATTGGCATATTATGTTAAGTGTCAATAGATATCAATGATAGAAAACAAACTGGCCAGCAATTTTTGTCTCAGGGCCATTTCTTTTTAGAATATATTGTTTGTTTACTGACTTTAGAAATCTGGGCACACATTAAATCTATTAAAAATAAAATAATGATGATGGGAAAAATAATTACAAGGCATTGCTCACATGCTTCAGAAATACCAAAATGACATAATTCTCAAAGAGAAGTCCTCTGCCCTTAGACTTAGGCTTTTAGGGCTTCAGTGTATTTATATGTAGGTACATCTCAGAGATTCTTTATGTTCAGTTCTAGACCACTGCAGTAAAGCAAATATGATAAAGTGAGTCACATGAATTTTTTTGGTCTCTTGAATGCACAGAAAAGTTATGCTTACACTATACTGTAGTCTAGTGCGCAATAGTATTATGTCTAAAAAAGTACATACCTCAATTGAAAATACTTTATTGCTAAAAAATGTTAACCATCATTTGACAACACAGGGTTGCCACAAACCTTCAATATGTAAAAACCACAATGTATGTGAAGCTTGATAAACTAAGCACAATCAAATGAGGTATGCTTGTATGTGTATATTCACAAATAAAGAGGGTTGTTCATGTTGTTCCTTCCCTTACACTGCCACTAGAAAATGCTCTTGCTGCCGCTGTTGCTGCTAAGTCGCTTCAGTCGTGTCCGACTCTGTGCGACCCCATAGATGGCAGCCCACCAGGCTCCCCTGTCCCTGGGATTCTCCAGGCAAGAACACTGGAGTGGGTTGCCATTTCCTTCTCCAATGCATGGGGTAATTCAAACAGGATAACCAATGTTAAAGTGCTTTGCAAGCTGAAAAAAAACTCTGACTCTTGTGCCAACCCCTGAGTTTCGTATACTCTTTACATTTATGAATCTGTTGACTTTTAGAATGACTTTTGTGATTATTTTTGCTTGACATGAAAGTCTCAAGTGAGTTGTGATTTCCACTTGATATGTGGGTGTTTAGTGCTTCCTTGGTGGCTCAGCGGTGAAGAATCCACCTGTAATGCAGGAGACATGGCAGGAGCTGAAGGTTCAATTCCTGGGTTGGGAAGATCTCCTGGAGAAGGAAATGACAACCCAATACAGTATTCTTGCCTGAAAAATCCCATGGACAGAGGAACCTGGTGGGGTCACAAAACAGTTCAACATGACTTAGCGACTAAATAGCAACAACAGCAACAGAGGCCAACTTGCTGTGTTTTTTCTTTATTAGTGTTCATGACATTTCAGACACCAGATGTCTGGGATTTTTCCCACGCTAATTCTCCAACACCAACTTGATATCCTTTATTCAATTCTGACACTAACCAGAGGTAGTGTAGCGCCTACTGGTTAAGGGTTTGGTCCTACAAGACTGGCCCGCCCCCAACCCCTAACTTCAGATGCTAATCACTAGTAGTAGGTCTTCAGGTTACCTAAAATTTCTGACCAACTTGGCTGCAAATTGGAGGTTCCCATAGTACCCTCTCTGGTTTCAGTAATTTGATAGAGCAGCTCATAGAGCTCAGGAAAACAGTTCACTTATTTTATATTTTATAAAGGATACAAATGAAAAGCTGGATGAAGAGATACATAGGATGAGGTCTGGAAAGATCTTGAGTGCAAGAGTCTACCTTTTATAATTGAAATGCACTCTCCTCCAGGCATGTAGATGTGTTCACTAATGAGGAAATACTCTGAACCCAGTACTTTTAGGGTTTTTATGGAGGCTTCATTATGTTAGCATGATCACAAACTGCACTTGCAAACTTTTCCCCCTCCTGGAGAATAGGAGATGGGACCAAAAGTCTCAGGGTTCTGCTCACAGCTTGATCTTTCTGGTGACCATCCTCCATCCAAAAGCCCACCAAGAGTAATCTCATTAGAAAAGAAAGATATTCCTATCACCTAGGAAATCACAAAGGACTTAGGAGCTCTGTGTCAGATGGTCCCATCACTCAGTAAATTAACAAAAGTCTCAAGAGCTTTGTGTCAGGAACTTGGGTCAAAGAGTAATGATAGTATCTCTATCTACAAGTTCAAGAGTTCTGTGTCAGGCACTGGGGGCCTGACCAATATATATACATATATATAATATTTGTTTCGTATTTTACAGAGGGTCTACACTGCTGAAGAATGAGACAGGCTTTTATCTAGGCTTCCATGATAAACTCAGGGCACTGAGTTTTCTATCACATTAAAAATTCTAAGGAGATACTAGCATCATTAAAATATTATTTAATTATACCTTTTATTAAGAAGTTTTAATGTGTTTACCGACTGCTGTTGGATTGTTAATAAATAATCTTTCCAACATGAATTTTATGATCATGAGATACTAAATAGAAAAGCTCTTTAGATTTATCCATGTTATGGTTTGGAAAAGTAGTAAAGTTAGGTATTTCTGATGTCAGAAAACCAGTAAGAGTAAGCTGCTGAATTCAAGTTAGTAAAAATATTGAGACATTTCTTATCTGTATGAACAGCAAGAATCTGAAAGCATGATTCCAGCAAATACACTCTTTGAGAATCAGCCCATATGTCACTAGAATTCTTAATAATTTAAGGTGAACTAGAAAATAAGACCAGAAAGATTTCATTTACTTTCAATCTAATTCAACAAACACTTATTGAACTCTTATTAAAGGAAGGTTCTGTTTCAGAGACTGTGCATATATAGATGAATAAAAAGAAAACAAACAAAAAAACCGATTCTGACTCTTGCTGATCTTATCAACAACATTTATGGTGGTTGAGGATATACTACATAAAGCCTGTTTTCTCTCATCCATCTTACTTAAACCAGGACAGAGACTCGGGGTATCTACATTTTCCAGATGAAGATCAAGACCTCTGTAGGAAAAATCCAAAATGATTTGCAGACCTGCTCAATCATTTCCCGCTGATTGCTATCTAAATTCCTTGGGAACTGACACTGGCTTATACATACCTATTGCTGTAGTTCCTACACACTTGTTCTCAAAGTATGGCCTGTGGGCTAACAGTATTTGAGTATACTTGAAAAGGATAGATGGCAATTTTTCTCTTTTTGGTACAAATCACCTGTAAAGCTATCTAGTCCTGGAGTTTTGTTTTGGGGGGAGTTTTAAAATTATCTATTCAGTTTCATTACTGGCAATTGGCCTGTTCATATTTTGTATTTCTTCCTGACTCAGACTTGGGAGAATGTACATTTATAAGAATTTGTTCAGCACAGAGGGCCTCAAGACAACTCGCTCCTTGTGGGGAGAAGCTCTGCAATTGTAATCTGTTTATGGGTCACCCACCTGGGGGTATGGGTCTTGACTATACCACTACTCCTCTCTTCCTGCCTACCTCATTGTGATTCCTTCTTTATACTTTTAGTTGTAAAGATCTTTTCTGGTAGATCCTGGTATTTTTCATAAATAATTTTCTGTAAATAGTTTTAATTTTGGCATGCCGGTAAGAGGAGGTGAGCTCAGAGTCTTCCTACTCTGCCATCTTGGGAACTCTCTATTTCTTATCGCTCTTTATTACTATAAATCAGAAGTGAAAAGTAGTTATTCTGTTTAACTGCTAATATATTAAGCAAATCAATTAAGTATCGTGTGGATGTTTTAAAATATCAATAATTAAATGAGTTAGACTTTATTTTAAAGAGATGAGGGAAGAAATTTAAATTACAAAATTTTTAGTAAAGTATTAGCCTGTATTCAATGAGTATAATGCTTGCAAAGATGCAACCCACAAATACATTTCACTCAAGGTACTAATGTTACGACAGTTACAGAGTGAAAGTGAAAGGGAGATCAATTAAGATAAAAGGGAAAAAGATGACAGGAGATATATAAACAGGAAACACTTCACAAAAAGGCAGAAAAGAGAGGAAGAAGAGACGGAGCTATAAAATAATAGAAGAAAAGAAACAGATTGAGTACACATAAAAATGAGAGACAGGGGAATTACTAGAGGAATGGACTTTTTTTTCTGTCCTCACCTTAATTTCAATGTGGTTATGCACTTTAGAGTAGTTTAAATTGCTATCTCTGTGTTTTGAAAAGTAATTACTGAGCACAGTTCTTTAACTGCTCTTTACCAGGAGCATTGCTGAGGCCCCACTCTGAGTAGGATCACTGTGTCAGGCTGTCAGAAATGGTCGAGTTCTCAGCTCTATACTGCCTGGTGTCATGGCAACTTCTCTTTTGCAAACAGAATTTGCTGCAAGGGTCTAAGTTTGAAGTAAATAAAATTGTGGTACGATAGAATCCTCCCATTTATTGCTAGGTGGCTTCTCAAATATGAGGTGGAGTCAACACATTGGGCAACCTTTTTCCTATTAACCTTGAGACCAACACATGTGGAAAGATACTACCACACTCCATCAATTCAATTCTCATTTTAAGTTTGATGATGTTCCTTTGTTATACCTTCTCATTCTCATTCTAATTATGTGTGTTGACTGAATACTATAATGACTTGGAATTGAACTAAAATGGCAAGGGGTATAAAATGTTTTAAATTAAAATCCCCCCAAAGAAAGTGGAAGATCACACAGCCATTGTGAATTTCTTTTTGTTTTGATTTGTTTTAGCATTGGTTAGTCTTGGAATTAGTTTTAGAGTTAGATTTTTAAATTTGTTCTCATTTCAACTGAATTTCGATAAAAATATATATTTGACTTTTAAACCCTAAGTGAATTTCATGTTTATGAATGTGAAGAAATAATAGCTAAACAAAAGAGGAAAGTTTAAAAACTCTTGCAAACACACAAGTCAACAACACAAACTTTTCTCTAAATTGCTCCTTCCTAATGCTTTGTATTTTTTTCTTCCTTCCATCATCTAAGACATTTATATCATTCAAACATGAAGGTGAGATAAGTACTAAATTTATATCTAAGAGAGATCTGTGGTACAGGTCCTCTAAGAGGAAAAGCAATATCAAGGAGAAAAGAAACAAACTGAATTTTTAAAACCTATGATAAGCAGACACAGTGCAGGCAATAGAACTAAATTTCTAAAACATGTATATTTAGTTTCTTCCAAAACATGAGACAAGCTACATCTATAATACAAGACCAAACTACAATGAAAGAATATTCAGAACACAGGAAGAGATTGGGGAATTTTTTAAATATGATAAGTAAAATTTTCAATAGAAGGATTAAAAGATAAAGCATAAAACCTTGAAAATTAAATAAAAAGATAAAAAGAATAATATACATGAGAAAATAAAAGATTATTCCAGGAGTTATACCACAAGGAGATAGAAAAAGGTCTACAGAAAATACAAAAGGGAAAAAATTTATCAAAGAAATAATATTTCCAGAGTTTAAGAGCATACATCTTCATACTGGAAAAGCTTATGTTAGAAATACATTTGCCAGACAAATGCATCAGGTTTTTAAAAAATACTTATGTCTATCAGAAAATCTAAGGACAGAAAAAAAAAATACTAGAAGCTTCTGATGGGAAGAAACAATAATTATCAAAAAATAATCAAATAGAATAAAATAGAATTCAGCAGCTGTAGATTTCTTAATGGAAATGTTGGCTGTTATAAAATAAAGAAATGATGTCTTTAAATTCTGAGGGAAAGTATTTTCAAACCAGGATTCACACTCAGGCAAACTATCCGTTGAATGTGAAGTGAAAATAAATTCTTGTTAAAGTATATAGGTTCTTAAAATTAATCATTCTTGATTCTCCTCCTAGGAAGCTACTATAGGATATGTTTCTGCAAAACAAGGAAGTAAACAAATACAGGAAGGACTTGAAATCTGGCAAAGGGTGAATCCATAGCAATAGAGCTATGGAGTTTCACTCTTGACTGTTATACAGGAGCACCAGTCAGCAGCCGGTGTGGACTGGAGCAGTGGGCTGGATTGCTGCAGAGCCAAGGCCTTCCAAAAAAACAATCATGCTTAATTAAAAAAAAAAAGAATCTGGCTTAGTTACCTTAAAAATTTACTAATAGGCATTTGAAAGGTCAGTTGAAATATTTGTAAACTGTAATAATGACTCTAAATGAAGCTGAGAAAATATGAAGAAAGAGGCAATTATTAATTCCATGCAAAATATAGGAGAAAAAATTCAATCATAATATATACTACAAAGGCACATTAAACAATGCAACCCTGATCCGCCATGAAATATATTAAATGACATTGGGAGACTGAGAAGGGTATTTGTGTAACTGTGTATGTCTATATATCTACATGCTAATATGTATATTTGGGGACAGGGTGAGCTCAACTCCTGTAACAAAATTAAACTGATGATATCTGAAATTGATAACCAAAAAAGTAGTAATGCCAATCAATTATTTTATAATATTGTGATAAATGTAAGAAACAGCCCAAAGAATTTGGACCTCTGGGGAAGAAGTTGAGTACAGAAAAAGTGAAGGGCTCAACTATATATGTAATGAACTGTTAGGAAATAGGTGATTTAAAATTATGTGCATTCATTATTGGAATCTAAAAATTTAAAAATGATTTTAAAAAGAAAGAAACATAGCCACTCCCAGGTATAATGTTTTCATTTACTAATAGAAATGTAGATCATTTGATGCTGTCAATACTACCCATGATTTTGAGACAAACTGTGCTATATATGCTTAAGAAAATGATCCTGAGTCATACCTTTATTTCTTATAAGTGACATTTTTACAAAAGGAAGAACTTCGTTCTATTCTAAGGAATTGGGTAAAGAGTTTATAAGATCTGAATGTATGACATCTACCCAGTGGATGGTAGATTGTTCAGATTTTGAAGAATTTGCTATAGATATTAGTTGAATTGGTGAATAATCTTAAGCAAGGGGATTATGATTCAAATATTGATGTATCTTAATTTGTAACATGAAACTAACCCTGAGACAAACTGTGTGTGTCTGTGTGTGTGTTGGAGGAATAAGGAAAAGCAGAGTGACAAGAATCGCATAACTTTCCTATGACCCAAGGATTAGTATATTGATGCTTCTGATCCCTAGGGCTTGTGGATGAATTGTGTTCTACTCCATAGCATTATTTTCTTTGGGGAAATACATGCCAGAGGAAAGTATCTCTTTGCGTCTTTAGATAGGTCTAGTGGCTCCTGTCTTTTGAGGTTTTACCCATTACATTTGACAGCATTTCTGCATCATTTCTAGTTTCTTTATCTTTATTCTCATCTACATTGCACCTGGTATGCTCAGGCCCCTCCAGACTATTTCTAGCACATTGCTCACAACACCAACCACATTGGTGAGGCCCCCAACATCAGTACACAAAGAGCCTAATTTAAACCCTCTTTCCTGATACAGGGATCCAGCGTTGAACACCTCTTAATCATGACACAGACCACTTCATGTGCCTCACAAGATTTCTTCTTAATTCTTCTCTTAAGAGTCTTTATTTAGTTATGTTGATTGTTAGCTAAGCCTTCTTGTTTGTCTGATTGTGCTTTAGACTTGCAATTATGATTTTTATTTTCTTTTAGTGCACCACAGGCTATGACACTAAGAAAAGTGTTGCTGAGTGTCAAGCAATCTGGGGATACTTGGAGGTCAATGACTCTCTAACTACAGCACCTGTAACATTGATTTGCAAGATAGATGTGCTTTTTCCACAAAGTACATTCATAAATGGTCTCTGTAGGGCTAGGATATTCTATGCTGTAGGACAGAGTACTGGAATGTTGAAGATGACTACATGATAGATACCCAGTTCCCTTTCAGGTTGAGGGGAATTGTGGAATCAATTAACTGTTCATTAATATGCTCAGGAAAATCAAGTATCAGTTTTTAATCAAAACTACATAACCTACCTTCTTCTTCTTCTTCTTCTTTTTGTTTTTTAAACAGAATATCTAGTCATAGGACCAGCCAGTATGTTTTGCCTTATACAAGCCTCCAGTCCTTGCTGACTGGTTCAGTTTGGTTCAGTTGCTAGTCGTGTCTGACTCTTTGCGACGCCATGGACTGCAGCACGCCAGGTCTCCCTGTCCATCACCAATTCCTGGAGTTTATTCAAACTCATGTCCATTGAGTCAGTGATGCCCTCCAACCATCTCATCCTCTGTCATCCCCTTCTCCTCCCACCTTCAGTCTTTTCCAGCATCAGGGGCTTTTCAAATGAGTCAGTTTTTTGCATCAGGTGGCCAAAGTATTGGAGTTTCAGCTTCAGCATCAGTCCTTCCAGTGAATATTCAGGACTGATTTCTTTTAGGATGTGCTGGTTGGATCTCCTTGCTGTGACACTTACCAGTATTAACTTAATTCAGTTTAATCTAATTCAATCAATAGCCGTGTACCAATTACATTGTGCATTGTGCACAACTTGCCATACAATTTGACTACAGCTCAGATCCTGTCCTGAAGGACTCATAGTCTAGTAGGAATAAACATATGACTACTTAAGCATATCAGTCATGACTGATATGGAAAAGAAAACACTATGACTGTCACAGGGGCAGACATGCCCATGAGTGTCCAGGAGTCTGTGGCAGAGGTGGGGGTTGGCAGTGGCCTGCTTCAGGGTTGGAGGCACTGAGTCTAGCAGTGTGTGCATGAGACATTTTGACCTGTCTTCTACTTACACTAGGCTATCATTATCTTCATTACCTCCATGAGAGTTTGGCCCCAGGTCAAGCAACAGGGAGGGAACACAGCCCCACCCAGCAACAGAAAATTTAAGATTTACTGAATATGGACCACCCATCAAAACAAGACCCTGTTTCACCCTCAGTCAGTCTCTCCCATCAGGAAGCTTCCATAAGCCTCTTATTCCTATCCATCATAGGGCCAACAGAATGAAAACCACAATCACAGAAAACTAACCAATCTGATCACATGGACCACAGCCTTGTCTGGCTGTATGAAACTATGAGCCATGCCATGTAGGGCCGCCCAAGATGGATGGGTCATGGTGGAGAGTTCTGACAATTTGTGGTCCACTGGAGAAGGGAATGGCAAACCACTTCAGTATTTTTGCCTTGAGAACCCCATGAACAGTATGAAAAAGCAAAAAGATAGGACACTGAAAGATGAACTCCCCAGGTCGGTAGGTGCCCAATATGCTACTGGAGTTCAGTGGAGAAATAACTCCAGAAAGAATGAAGATGGAGCCAAAGCAAAAACAATACCCAGTTGTGGATGTGACAAGTGATGGAAGTAAAGTCTGATGCTGTAAATATTGCATAGGAACCTGGAATGTTAGATCCATGCATCAAGGCAAATTGGAGGTGATCAAACAGGAGATGGCAAGAGTGAACATTGACATTTTAGGAATCAGTGAACTAAAATGGACTGGAATGGGGGAATTTAACTCAGATGACCGTTATATCTACTACTGTGGGCAAGAATCCCTTAGAAGAAATGGAGTAGCCTTAATAGTCAACAAAGAGTCCAGAGAGCAGTACTTGGATGCAATCTCAAAAATGACAGAATGATCTCTGTTTATTTCCAAGGCAAACCATTCAATATCACAGTAATCCAAGACGATGCCCCAATCAGTAATGCTGAAGAAGTTAAAGTTGAACAGTTCTATGAAGACCTACAAGACTTTCTAGAACTAACACTCCAAAAAGATGTCCTTTTCATTATAGGGGACTGGAATGCAAAAGTAGGAAGCCAAGAGCTACCCTGGAGTAACAGACAAATTTGGCCTTGGAGTACAAAATGAAACAGTCAAAGGCTAACAGAGTTTTGTGACGAGAAAGCACTAGTCATAGAAAAACCTCTTCTAGCAACACAGGAGACGACTCTACACAATGACATCACCAGATGGTTAATACTGAAATTATTTTGATTATATTCTTTGCAGCCAAAAATGGAGAAGCTCTATACAGTCACCAAAAAGAAGATCGGGAGCTGGCTGTGGCTCAGATCTTGAACTCGTTATTGCCAAAAGCAGACTTAAACTGAAGAAAGTAGGGGAAACTGCTACACCATTCAGGTATGACCTAATTCAAATCCCTTAAGATTATACTGTGGAAGTGACAAATAGATTTAAGGGATTAGATCTGATAGACAGTGCCTGAACAACTATGAATGAAGGTTTGTGACATTGTACAAGAGGCAGTGATCAAGACCATCACAAGAAAAAGAAATGCAAAAAGGCAAAATGTCTGAGGAGACCTTATAAATATCTGAGAAAAGAAAAGAAGCAACAGGCAAAGGAGAAAAGAAAAGATAAACCCATTTCAATGCAGAATTCCAAAGAATAGCAAGGAGAGATAATAAAGCCTTCCTCAGAGATCAGTACAAAGAAGTAGAGGGAAAAAATAGAATGGGAAAGACTAGAGATCTTTTCAAGAAAATTAGAGATACCAAGGGAACATTTCATGCAAAGATGGGCACAATAAAGGACAGAAATGGTATGGACCTAACAGGAGCAGAAGATATTCAGAGGAGGTGGCAAGAATACACAGAAGAACAATACAAAAAAGATCTTCATGACCTAGTTAATCACGATGGTGTGCTCACTCACCTAGAGCCAGACATCCTGGAATGCAAAGTCAAGTGGGCCTTAGGAAGCATCATTCCGAACAAAGCTAGTGGAGGTCGTGGAATTGCAGAGGAGCTATTTCAAATCCTAAAAGATGATGCTGTGAAAGTGCTGCACTCAGTATGCCAGCAAATCTGGAAATCTCAGCAGTGGCCACAGTAGGGGAAAAGGTCAGTTTTCATTCCAATCCCAAAGAAAGGCAATGCCAAAGAATGCTCAAACTACCACACAGTTGCACTCATCTCACATGCTAGCAAAGTAATGTTCAAGATTCTCCACCCAGGCTTCAACAGTATATGAATCGTGAACTTCAAGATGTTCAAGCCTTTGACTGTGTGGATCACAACATAACTGTGGAAAATTCTGAAAGATATGGGAAATCCAGACCACCTGACCTGCCTTCTGAGAAATCTGTATGCAGGTCAAGAAGCAACAGTTAGAAGCAGCCATGGAACAACAGACTGGTTCCAAATTGGGAAAGGAATACATCAAAGCTGTATATTGTCACCCTGCTTATTTAACTTAAATGCAGAGTACATCATACTAAATGCTGGGCTGTATGAAGCACAAGCTGAAATCAAGAATTAGGGGAGAAATATCAATAACTTCAGATACACAGGTGACACCACCCTTATGGCAGAAAGTGAAGAAGAACTAAAGATTGATGAAAGTGAAAGAGGAGAGTGAAAAAGTTGGCTTAGCTCAACATTCAGAAAAGGAAGATCATGGCATCTGGGCCCATCACTTCATGGCAAATAGGTGTGGAAACAGTGAGAGACTTTATTTTTGGGGGCTCCAAAATCACTGTAGATGGTGACTGCAGCCATGGAATTTAAAGACACTTGCTCCTTGAAAGAAAAGCTATGACCAACATCAGTTCAGTTCAGTCACTCAATCATGTCCGATTTATCGTGACCCCATGGACTACAGCATGCTAGTCCTCCCTGTCCATCACCAACTCCCGGAGTTTACTCAGACTCATGTCCATTGAGTTGGTGATGCCCTCCAACCATCTCATCCTTTGTTGTCCCCTTCTTTTCCAACCTTCAATGTTTCCCAGCATCAGGGTCTTTTCCAGTGAGTCAGTTCTTCGCATCAATTGGCCAAAGTATTGGAGTTTCAGCTTCAGCATCAATCCTTCCAATGAATATTCAGGACTGATTATCTTTAGGATGGAATGGTTGGATCTCCTTGCTTTCAACAGGACTCTCAAGAGTCTTGTCCAACACCACAGTTCAAAAGTATCAATTCTTCTGTGCTCAGCTTTCTTTATAGTCCAATTCTCACATCCATACATGACCACAGGAAAAACCATAGCTTCAACCAGATGGACCTTTGTTGACAAAGTAATGTCTCTGCCTTTTAATATGCTCTCTAGGATGGTCATAACTTTTCTTCCAAGGAGCAAGCATCTTTTAATTTCATGGCTGCAGTCACCATCTGCAGTGATTTTGGAGCCCAACAAAATAAAGTCTGCCATTGTTTCCACTATTTCTCCATCTATTTGCCATTAAGTGATGGGACCAGATGTCATGATTTTAGTTTTCTGAATGTTGAGTTTTAAGCCATTATTTTCACTCTCCTGTTTCACTTTCATCAAGAGGCTCTTTAGTTATTCTTTGTTTTCTGCAGTAAGTGTGGTGTCATCTGCATATCTGAGCTTATTAATATTTCTCCTGGCAGTCTTGATTCCAGCTTGTGCTTCATTTCTTCATTTCTGGCCCAGCATTTCTCATGATGTACTGTGCATATAAGTTAAATAATCAGGGTAACAATATACAGCCTTGACGTACTCCTTTCTGTATTTGGAACCAGTCTGTTTTTCCTTGATCAACCTAGACAGCATATTAAAAAGCAGAGACATTACCAACAAAGGTCTGTCCAATTCAAGCTATGGTTTTTCCAGTAGTCATGCATGGATGTGAGAGTTGGACTGTAAAGAAAGCTGAGCACTGAAGAATTGATGCTTTTGAACTGTGGTGTTGGAGAAGACATTTGAGAGTCCCCTGAAAGAGATGGGAATAGCAGACCACCTGATCTGCCTCTTGAGAAATTTGTCTGCAGGTCAGGAAGCAACAGTTAGAACTGGACATGGAACAACAGACTGGTTCCAAATAGGAAAAGGAGTTCGTCAAGGCTGTATATTGTCACCCTGCTTATTTAACTTATATGCAGAGTACATCATGAGAAATGCTGGACTGGAAGAAGCACAAGCTGGAATCAAGATTGCCGGGAGAAATATCAATCACCTCAGATATGCAGATGACACCAGCCTTATGGCAGAAAGTGAAGAGGAACTAAAAAGCCTCTTGATGAAAATGAAAGTGGAGAGTGAAAAAGTTGGCTTAAAGCTCAACATTCAGAAAACGAAGATCATGGCATCCGGTCCCATCACTTCATGGGCAATAGATCTGAAAACAGTGGAAACAGTGTCAGACTTTATTTGTTGGGGTTCCAGAATCACTGCAGATGGTGATTGCAGCCATGAAATTAAAAGATGCTTACTCCTTGGAAGGAAAGTTATGACCAACCTAGATAGCATATTGAAAAGCAGAGACATTACTTTGCCAACAAAGGTTTGTCTAGTCAAGGCTATGGTTTTTCCAGTGGTCATGTATGGATGTGAGAGTTGGACTGTGAAGAAGGCTGAGTGCCAAAGAATTGATGCTTTTGAACTGTGGTGTTGGAGAAGACTCGTGAGAGTCCCTTGGACTGCAAGGGGATCCAACCAGTCCATTCTGAAGGAGATCAGCCCTGGGATTTCTTTGGAAGGAATGATGCTAAAGCTGAAACTCCAGTACTTTGGCCACCTCATGCGATGAGTTGACTCATTGGCAAAGACTCTGATGCTGGGAGGGATTGGGGGCAGGAGGAGAAGGGGATGCCAGAGGATGAGATTGCTGGATGGCATCACTGACTGGATGGATGTGAGTCTGGGTGAACTCCAGGAGTTGATGATGGACAAGGAGGCCTGGCATGCTGCGATTCATGGGGTCACAAAGAGTTGGACACGACTGAATGACTGAACTGGACTGAACTGCACTGTACTCAAGGAGATCCAACCAGTCCATCCTAAAGATAATCAGTCCTTAATATTCATTGGAGGGAATGATGCTGAAGTTAAAACTCCAATCATTTGGCCACCTAATGCGAAGAACTGACTCATTGGAAAAGACCTTGATGCTGCAAATGATTGAGGGAAGGAGGAGAACGGGACGACAGAGGATGAGATGGTTGGATGTTGTCACTGATGTGATTGACATTAGTTTGAGTAGGCTCCGGCAGATGATGATGGACAGGGAAGCCCAGTGTGCTGCAGAGTCAGACACTACTGAGCAACTGAAGTGAACTGATCACATGGCCAAGTTTTTATACCTGAGGATAACGTACATGAGAATATATATGTAAAAGTTTAAATTTTTACATTAAAACATTTAAAAATGCCTTGTACTCATGCATCTATTTTCACCATTTTCTAGTGATTTTGGATTCTTCTTTTTAATCTCATATGGAATGGGAATGGGAAAGGGAAATGAGAATATTAATTCATTTGTGTGAATATATTTTCTGGAGTAGAATTTGGTGGGACAAGATGCTAGATCTCCACTTCAGAGCTTCCTTTAACCAAAAAGCACTGAGCTTCAGTATCTAATCCAGGATACTTCCCTGGTTCTTACTGATCACCTGTTCAACATTATCCAGATAATCATCATAATTTTTTTGTTTTCTTGTTGAACATCAGCAGTGGTAACAGTTGCCTATCATGAGATTACATTGATCCCTGAGTGTCAAAGGATAAACCTTTCCAAAGTCATTTAAATTAATTGAGAAGGCAAAATGTTAATAAGTCAGTACTGTAAATAAGCAGGGGAAATTTGATTCCTGAGCATCATCCCATTGGTAAAACTGGGTCTAATAGGTGGAATAATGCTATGAAGTATGACTTTGTTTGAGAGTAATGTTGGATGACATGCTTGGCTGACCAAGTCAAGTGTTAAATGTAAGAAAGAATTGTTTAAGAACGTTTCCCTACTTCACTTTGGTGGAATACCATCGCACAGAACAGATTCAGAATTAAGAGGCTTGTGTGTATTTAGCTTAATTAAATATTTAATCAAATGTCATCTACCTGTTATTTCCACTCTACAATTTTCCATGACACCCAGAAGAATTAGCTATTTTTTAACATTTCTGTTGACTTTCTTGAAATAGAACACTATTGTTTTATGTTTCTATCCATCTTTTAATTATCCCCCCAAGTTCTCCCTCCTTCATCATCTTTAGTTTCACTGGGAAAACCAAGTGGGATTAGTAATCACTCACAGTATTTAGAAGTTCAGCTGACCTTAATGAAAAGCCCAGGATCCATCCAGGTTGAAAAATGAAATTGCTGTGCCTTGTGATTTTTCACGTTTCCCCTTCATTCCCTGTAGCCGCATCTTATTCTTAATCAGAAGGAAAATGTGAACAGATCCATTCCATAAAACAGTGGAACAGGGACTAGGAACCAGGTAGAGGCCATTTAATTAAGAGGTATAAGAGAAATAGACTGTAAAATTCAGCTAGTCCTATATAAAATGTCAGCTTAGGAGGATTGAATGATAAGCTAAACTAACACATGTGAATTTCCAGAAGAGAAAAAGACAGTTTTGAAATCTTAGCAGCTTTGTTTTACTTTTAGTGTGCTTTAGGTTCAAGATCACAGGCTCAGCGCAATGTTTTAAAAAGGACAGAAGATGGAAGTAGGAAAGAAGTCAGCTCAATGAGTGTATGGTTACAGATCACAATCAAAGAATATTGTTCTGGTTTGATTGCCTAATATTAAATGGATATTGGCATATTTTTCAATAGTTTGGCAAATTGTTTCATTGGTGATTAGGAACAAGACTTGTCTGGGTTGTGGCTTCAAAATAGCTTGCGCCAGGTTTGCATTAACAAGGAAGCCATGTTAGTAAGAGGAATTTTGCAGTGTTTGCTAGGGGGCACTGCAGGGCCGTTTTTGTTTTGTCGCTTTGAGTTTTTCGTGGTTTGTCCATTTTAGTTACCTGTTTCTGTGGAAGCTGAAGTATTATATTGTTAATTACAGAGTTTTTATTATGGTTTTTACCTAACTACTTTCCCTGTACCCTTCAAATTCTGTGTTTTCTGGTAGGATTTGGTTGAACTAAAAACCCTAGGTTATAGTGGGGTGTTGATCTAGGAAATAGCTGAATCCAGCCTCCGCTAGGAAAAGTGAGTTTTGTTTCCCCTAAAATAGCCAGGCCTGAGCACATCCCTGAGTTTGTTGTTGAGCATCCAAATCTTAGGCGTTGTATACTGAGAAGCATTCCTTGTATTTTGAAGTCAGCCTGAAAGATTTCTGAAAATGAATGCGCTTTTCCTTGTCATCAGCAGGGCCTGTTTCACCTATCACCATAACGTGATTAAATCATAAGAGTATCAAAAAGCACCTGAAGACGGAACAGTCCTATCAATCTTGGTTCAGAGATTTTAATTTTCTGAGGGGAATGAATACTATAGACATCCCCAAGGCAGTGCTGCTTTTACCTCAGAGCACTGTCAGGGAGCCAGTTTGGCCTTCTGAGCCATTAGTCAACAGTAGAGTTCTTTTAACTAAACTGCAGTAGATGTTTTCATGGCCCAGGTAAATTCACTCTACTGTTAAATTCTTTAGTCCAAGTTCTCAGAAACTAAGGAAACAACCTTCACTGTAAATGCTCCAACTAAAGGCAGAGTACATTCATAGGGTCAGCAGAAAAATGGAGAACTCTTAAACTTGGATATCTGTAGTGATTTTCAGACATATGTAGCCTCGACTCATTATGGAGGGTTAAATCAGTGAGCTGCTTGCAAGTTCAAGCAACTGTCAGTAGATTCTGCAAGGAAAGGGCCATCCAGATAGCATATATTGTAAATCAGTCCTTATTAAACCTTTAAACTAAAACTCATTTCATTTCCAAGAGGCCCAGTTCTTAGGGTGGCCATTCTGTGATGACCGATGGACATGTTTCTAAGGCATGGCGGAGCCCTACTCTGGCCATCACTTATATTCAGATTGTTCGGGTGGCTAACTGCTCCCCGCCCAATATCTAGTTCTTATTTACTCCCTTACTATCACAATCCCAATTGTATTGGGTGTGTTAGTTGCCCAGCCAAAAATCTTTTTCTAATGTTTTTTGCAGCTGAAGTTGCCTGTGTGAAACAGTTCTAACCAATGAATTTGAAAGTTTCTGTTAGTGCTTCCAAGAAATCCCCTAAAATGGGACAGACTTGGCTGGTATGTCCCTAAGCTTTTTTACTTTTCCAGTCTCCTTTATTTTTCGAATACAGATTGAATGATGATGCAGAATAAGAAGTATCATGTGACTATAAGTTCACAAGCACACGATGGGATGTTTGAGCTCAGTGATGGAAGGAGTTGGACTCCTAGTGCTGTCACTAGGAGAGACGCTAAAGATAAAGTTTATGTTTTATAATACAAAATATTTTATTATAATATAAAATGCCATATTTTTAAATTTTTTATAAACATTCTTCAAGTAAAATTGGTGATCTAATTATTGTTGGGGCATTCATCCTCTGACTTCTCATAGCATATCCTATCACTCTTTATCCAATACAGAAAGTATAATTTTGGAGTAAAGTCCAGGAAATTCTCTAAAACATATATCCTCTAAAAATGCAAGGCGTAGGTTAAACATTAGTAGTTTCATATCTAAAATGGGAATAAAAATACTAAAACCAACTTGTTTGTCACAAAGAATAAATAAAATGAAGCCAAACCACCAACACTGTTCCTGGCATATAATACATACTCAATATTATTTGTATAAGACATATTCATAATATGCATTTTATATACATTACATACCATTTTATTTTACAGGAAACATAAACATATTTTATGTTATAGAATTTGAACATCAGGTTCTGCATGTGAATTTATTATATGTCATATAAATATTTAAATACTCACTGCTAGTCATCCAGCAATGTGCCAGGCACTGTTCTATATATAAGTGAATGCAGTGGTGAACAGAATGTCTTGACCAAGTTGCAGTCTATTATGCTACAGAAAATATACCTTTGTATCTGTTATATCAATATATTGGGTACTCATGAAAGGATTTGAAATGTAATGTAAATTGACTCTTACAAATGTACATCGGAAAAGTTAACTTTCATATTTCTTTTACAAAAGATCATTTGCCCAAAATGCCAAGACCTAGCCATGTACTTTACTGTATCTATAATATCACAGATAATAGCACAGATGACAATCTGAATATAAGCGATGTCTAAAGTAGGACTCCAGCATGCCTGGGAAACATCACCCCAAGAGCCTGGGGGGATGGGAATTAGTTCAAGAAGAGAATGTGTTTGGAGTGAAATGGTGTGGACCCAGAAAGCAGTAAGCAACACCCTGAACAGACTTTTGTAGAAATGACTGAAGGCCAGGGTGTATGAAGAACAGATTTTAAGTTGGAATACTTATTCGATGACACTCCTGTGGACTTTAGCCTGATTCAAATTTGCAATTTGTGTGTATGTGTGTATGTATAATGTTTAGCAGTTAATGTGTCATGATAGGGATGACACTGAATTTAAGGGACTGAGAGATAATTCAGGTCTGGTTTTAGAAAATGACTTCATTTTCTAGCATAGATTGTTTTCAGGGTAGGTAATCTCCCATCTCTAAACTTCAGTTTCCTTTTCTTGCATATGGTAGGGAAGGGAATATACTACTTGATCTTTTTTGTTGTTGTCCAGTCACTTGAGTTGTGTCTGAATCTTTGTGACCCCATGGACTACAGCACACCAGGCTTCCCTGTCCTTCCCTATCTCCCGGAGTTTGCTCAAACTTACATCCATCCTGTTACTTGATCTTTATGTACTAAATTTCTATTTTTTATGAAAGGTTTTCTGTTTTAAGTGGACTAAATTAAACTTTCTATATACATCACAGAGCCTCTTTATACCTGAGCTTTCTTTCCCCTGTCCAAACTTTTGCAATTCCTGGTAACCTCCAAGGTTTGTGCCCTCTGGAGAATTCAAAGAACTACATTTAGGAATTTGGTTTGTTGCTCTTTCTTCCCTCCTGCAAATCAATTTTTTTGCTCACACACACACAGTGTCACAAATAGAATTGATGTCTACAACTGGAAATGCAAAAGACCTTGGGATATAAATTGAGTTGAATATATAGTGATTGGGTATTTTCTGTTGACAAATTAGTCTTTATAATTTTGGGGGTTGAGATGTGCTTGAGTTCTCAGTCTTAGGGTTCACACAGTTTTATAGATCAGAATTCTACTACTACTGTATTGTTTCCAATACATTTCACAGGAGCAAAATATCTTCAGACCACTAAACAACATCTACTTGCAAGTGAAGAGGGAACAAAAGCTCATAAAACTGCAATAAAATATTTATTTGTCTTCAGCAATAGGATTAATTTTATCACTGTAGATTTATGACCCTAGAAATTCGTTGGTGGGTATTTAATATATCAAAATAGCAGAACAAGGAGCTTGTATTAAGAAATGTGTTGTGAAACTTGTGATTTACCAGAGAGAACAGATTTTTTTCCATAGGACTTAATAAAACAGCAACAAAATTGAATTAGCTTGGCATAAAGTTTAATTGCCTGACGAAAGATTTGATACTGCTGTTGCATTACTGTTTATTATATATAACATATCTTGGACTTGTGGATCATCACCCCCCACCCCCACCCCCAGACTGACTGGGAAAGCTAATGAAGGCAGTAGGATTGTAGTGTTAGTGTCTAGGAATCTTCTTTTTGATTTCCTCTTCCTAACACAAAGGAGGAAGAGTTCACTGCAATGATCTTTCCAAAAGGGAAAACAGGACTGTATAGCTTGTTGCCTCCTTCAGTGCAATTCCTTTATTGAAAGCCTCTCTCTTCAAAAATTCCGTAGCTCTTCAGTGCTATAGTACCTTGTGAGAGTGTGCCTTAGTGACATTCAGCTTATGCATCTGGGTTTTTGTTTTTGTTTTTGATAGAAATAGCCTGATAGCGGAAAGTCATAAAAGAATATAGTAAATCTACAACCTTCCGATTTTCTCTATTTTGAGTTGTGGCTGTAAGTATGAATTACTGTCTTTCTGTTCATATTGTGTCTGACTCTTTGCGACCCCATGGACTGTCCGTGGAATTCTCCAGGCCAGAATACTGGAGTGGGTAGCCTTTCTCTTCTCCAGGGGATCTTCCCAACCCAGGGATCAAACCCAGGTCTCCTGCATTGCAGGCGGATTCTTTACCAGCTAAGCCACAAGGGAAGCACATATGTATATATATATTTCTTATCTTTTGAGCTCCTATAAGAATTAGGTACACACTTAGGGAAAAAAACACAGTCTCTTGAGATTGTAATATGGGAGTTAGACATCTTCATGTTCAGAAACATTAGAGGTATATGGTCTGACAGATGCAGAACAACTTCAGTCCCCATAATTCAGCTACTACAGAATTTGAGAATAGAGCCACTAAATTGATGATATGGCCATAGCGTTTACAACCAGAGACTGTCTGAGTTCTTATCCATAAAACTCGTAACAGCTAACCTTCTTGAGGACTACTTTGTGAATTTTCAATCAGAAGGACAGTCTCCAAAGGGTGGCTGAGTCTGGATCATTGTTATGGAAAGTGATTGAGTAAGTAAAAATATGTAGCATGAGAAGAAGCCAGTAGCTTCCTTTTAGTTTTATTCGAATGAGGGTAAAAAAAAGATTTCTTTTTTTGTTTGTTTGTTTAATCCTAGTGTCTCCTGGGGTCTTGACAATTTGTGTTTTTAAAGTATGTCATCAAGAAAGCATTCACTTTCTGTCACAGATCTGATTAACTCTCTCAGCCATTTGCATGTTCTTGATAGTAGAAGCATATTTGATGGAGTCTACAGGAGTCCAGAACATTGAAGCTTTTGGGCTTAGTCATATCCAGTGCTTTTAGGCCACCTTCAGCCCTGTTACTGATTATCTACCTAGAGAAGATGCTAAAAATAACACAAAATATAAATTTGACTCAACAATTAGCCATTCAGACTAAAAATTCTGTTCAGACATTAAAAAATTAAGTCCATAAAACCTGAGTGATTTTATGGCATAAAAGAGATTATCAATTAACTTCAAAGTAACGTGGTTATATGAATGCTAGTGTCTCTCTCTCTCCCTCTCAGATCCTGATTAGAATAACCAAATACATTTAATAATAGGGAAAAACTCACATCCCTGCTTCTTACTAACAGAAAAGATTATATGACTACACCATAGAAAAGAAAAAGTATACACTGTTGCAAAAAAGTATTCACAGAAGTTGAAAGCAAAGAATGAACAAAGAGATACAAACTCATTTAAATAAAGGAGTCATTATATTAATGCCAAACAGGTAGAAATAAATGCCCAACATATTAAATGTACCAATACTATTGCATTATTGATGAAGGACACAATCTTCCAAGAAAATATAAATACCATTATTCTTTGCATTAAAATAACCAACATAAAAATACATAAAATAATCAAAATACACAATCTGTGTAAATCTAAAAGAAGTTGAAAGAGCTTCCCTGGTGGCTCAGATGGTAAAGAAATCTGTCTGCAGAAGACCCAGTTTCAATCCCTGGGTCAGGAAGATCCCCTGGAGAAGTGAATGGCTACCAACTCCAGTATTCTTGCCTGGAGAATCCCATGGACAGGGAAGCCCAGTGGGCTATAGGCCATGGGGTTGTAAAGTGTCAGATACTATTGAGTGACTAAGCGCGCGCACACACATACACACACACACACACACAAGAAAAGTGAAAAGATCACAATACTAATAGATGAGTATTTTTACAGGCCTGGGGATATCAGTAATCTACAAATAAGCTAGTAAGTAAGCCAATACCCTTCAGAGTAGGATTCTTTCCCTCATCTCTTATAAAACACTAGAAAAATTTGGTTTTATTTTGAGCTATAATGGAAGCATCAATATACTACAAAATGCAGCCATTTAAGAGAAAATATTGTCTGACCATAATACAGAGGGAAATAATAAAACAAAATGAATCATACTCAATAACTTGACCATCTCCCAAGTTTTGCAGGACTGTGTTATGACTTTCTTTCTGTAGAAGTGTGTGTGTGTGTGTGTGTGTGTGTGTGTGTGTGTATATATATATATATATATTTTTTTTTTTTTGGTATTGTTTTCAGAGAATTTCTTAATCTAAAGACTTTCTATGGCCATCACAGTGACATCATTTAGTACTTTTGTCTTGTGGTTAATAATCTATGTACTGTAATTCTTTCCTAATAGCTCTAGTTCTGGTAACACAAGACAATGGGTTAAAATCTGAGCCTTTCACACTTGCATTGAATACAGTGTGCCATTGTCAGCACTAAAATGCCACTTAATTTTGTTCCTTTATTCTTATACATATCCCTATTTTCAAAGCCCTTTTCATTTTTTGACAGGTAAAAATTAAACTGATAATCTTCCTAACTGGTTCTTAGACCAAAAGGAAATATAAATGTAAGTTATATAATATATAAAAAGGTCAATGGTAAGAATATTACATATCAACATGAGAGATTTTTAAGGTTGCACTCAGAAGAAAATAAATGTCTCTATATGCTTTAAATACTAAAGAATAAAAGAGGAATTTTTTTAATTTAAAATTTCATTGAAGATTTTTAAAAAAGAATAGCTAAAGTAAAGCACAGATTGGCAAACTCTAGTCCATAGGTCACTTTTAGCCCACCACCTGTTTTGGTGAATAATATTTTATTGAAACATAGCTATGCTCATTGACTTTTAAATTGTCAATGGCTGCTTTTGTGCTACAAGGGTAGTGTTAACTCATTGTGACAGGGACTATTAGGCCACAAAGTCATACAGCCCTTTACTGTAACCTTAATCTAGGGCATGTAAAGAAAAGGATTATTAAAAATAAAATGACAAATGAGTGATTTGAAAATTAATCTGAGATATGTCCGTTGTTTTAGCATGTTCTAACATGCATAGAAAACCATGTAATGTTATCCTATTTTGTTAGCATCATCTCATACTAAAACACTGAATGAAAAGCATAATAAAAAAATATAGATACGTTTCTCACATACAGGTGAAGTATTGAAAGTAAATATTATTAAATCTAATTCAGCAGGATGATTAACTATTAATTACCTGCAGCCAAGTGAAAATTTATTCCAGGGTATATAAATTATTTACTATAAGTAAATATGCTAATATACCTAATCACATCACATAGCCCAAAGCAGAGAAATCATACATTAATCTTAATAGATACAGAAAAACAGTTGGTCTCTTTTTATGATAGAAAAATATTAATCTAGAAACGTAAAAGTATATTCTTAGTATGCCACAAACAGCATACATACTCTGATGTTTCTCACAGTTAAACGTCAGAGATAGTCTTTTAAAGTCATAAATGGTATAAGAATATCTTCTATTTTCATGAATATTTAAGGAAAAAAAACTTATGAAAGTTTCAACTAGTGCATAAGACGTTAAAGATTTGAAAAGAGGAAAACATTAAATTATTATTTTCATATTATATTATGATTATATTTCCTGAAAACAAAGTCTGGAAATTAATAGATCTGATAGTAGACCTCATTCAAGCTTCTTCAGTTGGCAAAGGGATTCCAGTGAGCTTGACATGTAACATTTATTTGTTATATCTTTGCATTTTCCTTCAATTAGGAACAGCTCCTCATTTTTTCTTTGTATTTCATACCTTGACAGTTACAGGAAACTATAAATCAGTTATTTCATGGAACATCTGTTAATTTGGGGTGTTCCTGTTCGTTTCAAGTTAATGCGTCATTGGCTGAAGTATTTCAGAAATAGTGTTGTGTTCTCATTATATGCTCATTCTATCAGATGCACATGGTTTCCCTTTGTTCTATTACTCGTAGTGTTTACCTTCGATAAGTTGACTAAAATGCTACTGACCATTCTAAACTTACTATTTTTCCATTTTTGTAATAGGTATTATATCAGGAGGTAATTTGTAACTATAAGAGTATCCTATTCCACATTATTTTATTCATCTGTTTGTTTATATTGGCATGTATTCATGACTTTCTATTTTATTCAATGGTTATAATTTGTTTCTATATGTATTTAATTGCTCAAATTGTCCAGGGTGGCCAAATACTGAAAATTATCATATGGCCAGGATCTGCACTATATATATAAAGACATTCCCTATTCAACAATACCAAAATACACTGTTCCCTAGCAAAGTTTATATGTAGAGCAATGTTATATGTAACCACAAAAAACTGAAAGCAGTATCAGGGTACAACATTAGAGGAACTAACAGATTTATACATCATTAAATATAGTGCGCTGTTGAATAGCCCTAAAAGTCATTAATGTTATTATATTATTCAGGTGCTATTCATTACATCAGAAAATGCTCATTGTAATATTAATGGAAGCAAGGTAACTAGGCTCCAAATTGTAAATATTATAATTTCAAACATATTAAAAAATAAAAGGAGCAGAAACTATATTAAAATATGTATAGTAGATCTTTTCAGTGATGGAGTTATGAGTGACTATTTTTTAAAATTTCCAAATTTGCCAGTGGGCATACTATGTTTTTATAATCAAAGGGGGAAAAAAAGCAAAACAATAAAAAGCATTGGATCAGCTTCCCACAAATATTGATTCAGTTATTGGGCTAAAGGAAGTTTTACTACCTGGGACGGTTTCGTTTTCCCACTGTGCATTACTCCACAGGAGAAAAAAACATGCCAGCATTTTGGGGCATGTTGGTGCACTGGGCAGGATGGTGCACCATTATAAGTTGGGATAATGATCATTATCTGCTAGGTGACCTGGAGAGGGTGGGTATCCAGTAACTCTCTCTATATTCTACCATGGAAGCATTAAAAGAAATCTGCCCTCATATCCTTAGTGGAAAATATGGCCCTGAAAAAGGGTTAAACAGAAAAAAGGGTTAAACAGAAGTACACAACATAAACAACAAAAAATATAAGACCTATATTTTAAGTTCATTACTCTAAAAAAGATAAAATGCAGGATGTTCCTCTCATGTGTACTATAATATTTATGAAGTCATTAATGTTTGCCAAAAACAGTACATGCAAAACTGTCTTATTCTTTCTTCTCTGGCATTATCATAATATGATCCTATATGGAACTTTTGGTAAAAAATGGTATAGTCATTCATTATGCATTTATCTTATTTTAATCCTCTTTGGGCTTGATCAGGATGACAATACTTGGTGCTTGAGAATTCTGTCACCATGAAAAGTATGAAAGCTCAAGATATATCTGCTTATTCACAAGTAAATAAATCATTCTTTTTAATCCTTTACTCTAGAAATTGAATAATTGAGCTAGAACAGGGATTGTTCCGTCTGATTCAAAACATTTGGAGGTCAGAGTCTCAGAGAGATTTTTCACATGTTTATTTGCTCTAATTCGCATAATTAGTTAAAATGAACAAATTAGAAAACAAGTAACCAGAGGGTGCTGGATTAGCAGGAGTCTTAAAAGCTTTGCAGCTTCTTCGTATAATTATTGAGGAGGCATGTTTAATTAATATAATACCCATTAGTAACGATTAAATATAGCCAAGGTCAGGAAATTAACCCTTTTACCATTTACAGTTGGCATTTTAATTTTATAGTACTCTCAGCCCAGCAGAAATGTTCGTTTATTTCAATGTAATATTCTGTGATACTGTTGCAACATCAAAAATCTCTCTTTTTCATGTCACTATAATACAGTAATTTATGGGTAAGAAATGGAGGTTTTAGTTTCTAGAGATATCTATAGAAGACTCTCATAAATGTGAGAGTTCAGTACTCAAAGGAATGAAGATGCACATACAATTTCAAGAGACTGTGCTTTGCGAACTGGACTCTTTCTGAGCTGAGTGAAAAATAGAATGAAGAGACTTAAATAGTTGCTCCGTTTCCTAATCCCACATCTTGTACCTCAATTGAAAGGGGTTAAGAGCCCATTAAATTCTCTTCTTGGTCCATAAGCTTCTTTTCAGTACCTTTCCCAGGTTGCAAAGAAAATTTCCTGAAGGTTAGCCATCAAAGATTACTATACTCCTGAAAATCCTTGACTTATGTCTTGAAACATGGGGTCATTTTAATTATCTATGGATGAAAGACTGGTTTGACTTCAACTCACTTTAGGTGTCTCTTATGATGTATAATATCTTAAGGTTCTGAAAAACTATCTCCCTCATTACAATCTAAGAAATACCATATTTATTCAGCTTTTTGTTTTTATTTCTGCTTTATGTAATTAATTACTACCAGTGCATCAACTCTGATTTCTATGAATGAGGGGAAAAAATCTACGAATCAAAAAAAAAAAAAAAAAAAAAAAAACAGCATGGAGTTATCTTTTTAGTTTCCATAATGAAGCTACCCTCTCATTTGTTAAAGCTGTAAAAATTACCATCAATGAATATTATAAGAACCAGAGGATAAAGGAGGTGGGATATGAAAGATACTGACTGTTTATGTGAATGAAAATTTTCATGAATAGTGATACCCGTTTTATGTTCTCAAAAAAAATTACAATATTAATTTTAAATTATTTTTATTGGCGTACAATTGCTTTACAATGTTATGTTATTTCTGTACAGCAAAAGTGAATCAGCTATATGTATACATGGGAAAGATTGAGGGCAGGAGGAGAAGGAGACGACAGAGGATGAGATGGTTCGATGGTATCACCGACTCAATGGACATGGGTTTGGGTGGACTCTGGGAGTTGGTGATGGACAGGGAGGCCTGGCATGCTGCGGTTCATGGGGTCGCAAAGAGCTGGACACGACTGACTGACTGAACTGAACTGAACTGAACTGATACATGTATCTCCTCTCTCTTGACCTTCCCTGCTACCTACCCATCACTCTCAAAATTTTTAAAAAGATAGTTTTCAGATAGAAGAGAAATGCAGCTCTAATAGTTATACTTTTCTGTGAATTATATGTGTAATATATTTAATATGTATGAAATATATGTTTATTACAGAGTTGTCCTATATTAGTTGTGATTAATACTTGGTCTTTTGAAGTTCAAGATAAGTCAAGCAAGATGAATTGGGTAGGAACATCTGGACAGAATAAGGTTTTTCACGTCTGAAGCTGAAATCTTTCACCTGGATGAATTTGCCAAAGCCCAGAGGCATTCCCACAGTTCTAAGTTTTGGAAACATGAAATTTTTAGAATTCTAAATACAATCTCTTTTCCCACGGGAGGACTCACATTAAACCAGCAAACACAAATAGTGTGTAATAACAGAATGGCAAGTTGTTCATGTAATGATAAGCAAAAAAAAGTAAAGAAATCACAGTACTCTTTATCTCTTTGAAGTGTACTCTGACTTGAGTTTGAGCGATCTGGATGTCAAAAGCAATTGGGATTCATGAACTTTTCTGTGTGTATTTTACACCTCGATGAAATTTACAAAAAAAAACAAACAAAGTGAAATCTCTGAAACCGAGGGGCTAAGACTCTCCAGAGTAAGCAGTAAGGACAATTCTCCTGAAAGTTTGGGTGGTGGTTTCTAAGGGCAAAGGGCAATAGCTACTGCAGTTGTCAGTTATGATTTGAAACTTTAATTTCTGAATCCCAGATGCATGTGTTTCAAAAGAACCTTGGAAATTTGGATGGATGGTTGCCCTAAGAAGACCTTTTGTTTCTGAGTAGTGAGGATGACTCTTTAATGATTTATGGTTTTTCTGTCAGTTGTCTGAGATAACTTTTCTTACTTCATTTGGCAAAACATTTGCTGGTCTTTCCTCTAAACCAGAGGTCAAGATCTAACTCCTACAAAACTTTCCAATTGTTTCCATTTATTCCAAAACTCCTTGACCCTATCAACCTCTCTTACTGGGAACATTTCAAAATAATTGTAATTTAAACTTGGAGTTATAGCTCTCTGAAAATGTGACTCATGTATTTTATTGGTGGACCTTCAGCTCTCAGAAACTCTGAAGTATTGAACAACTGGACACCTTGTGTTTCTGGGTAATTAGAGCTACTCTCTCATTTATCAGCTGAGTGATCTTGAGCAAATTGTGAAACTTCTCTAAGCTTTAGCTTCCTTGTCAATAAAGTTAGCTCCAATATATGTAATATTTTATACATAATAGTATACACAGTATAGCTGAGGTGTGTTGTGTGTACAGTGACTATGATAAGCATTTAGTACTACAAACGACTTTATCTCCATCCTTTGTGCTTAGTCACTCAGTCATGTCTGACTCTTTGTGACCCCATGGACTGTAGCCCACCAGGCCTCTCTATCCATGGGGATTCTCCAGCCAAGAATACTGGAGTGGGTTATACTATGCCCTCCTCCAGATCTTCCCAACTCAGGTACTGAACCCAGGTCTTCTGCATTGCAGGTGGATTCTTTACCCTTGAGCTAATAGGGAAGCCCCTCCATCCTTTATCCTTTAGTGAATATATTCTTAAAAGTGTATCAACAATTGAATTGACACCTCTGTGAGATAGTGAGGTCTCAGATAACAAAGGATCAGTTCTCAGCTGTTCAAATCTTGGTGGTGTTGGAGGAGACTCTTGAGAGTCCCTTGGACTGCAAGGAGATCCAACCAGTCAATCCTAAAGGAATAGGATATTCATTTCTGAATATTCATTGGAAGGACTGAGGCTGAAGCTGAAATTCCAAAACTTTGGCCATCTGATGTGAAGAACTGACTCACTGGAAAAGACCTTGATGCTGGGAAAGATTGAAGGCTGGAGAACAAGAGGACGACAGAGGATGAAATGGTTGGATGGCATCACCAACTCGATGGACATGAGTCTGAGCAAACTCTGGGAGTTGGGATGGACAGGGAAGACTGGCGTGCTGCAGTCTATGGACTCACAAAGAGTCTGACATGACTGAGCGACTGAACTGACTGAACTGAACCATAATTTTGCTTGGGGATAAGAGGAAGGAGATTCAGAATGAAGCAGGGTTAAGTCCCAAGAAACTTTGTCCCTCAGAACCTTTCCACATTTGAATTTGCCATGTATAAGAGAGAATATGGATTAGGAGTCCTGCACCTCTGATTTAACCATGATGCTGGTACATTCTTCCAGCTAGCATTAATCAGAAGCCCAAATTTCAGTGTATCTCTCTGCTTTCCTTTATTTTTATTTTTCTTCTCTTTCTTCTCTATTTTTAATGAATTATCAACCTCTTTTTTGTTTGTTTTTATTTTTTCCTTTTGTTGTTCTTATTGTCTAGTCGCTCAGTTTGTGTCTGACTCTTTGTGACCTCATGGACTGTAGCACCCAGGCTTCTCTGTCCTTCACTGTCTCCTGGAGTTTGCTTAAACTCATGTCCATTGAGTTGATGATGCTATCCAACCATCTCATCCTCTGTCACCCCCTTCTCCTCCTACCCTCAATCTTTTCCAGCATCAGAGTCTTTTCCAATAAGTTGCTTCTTTGCATCAGGTGGCCAAAGTATTGGAGCTTCAGCATCAGTCCTTCCAATGAATATTCAGGACTGATTTCCTTTTGGATTGATTGGTTTGATCTCCTTGCTGTCCAAAGGACTCTTAAGAGTCTTTTCCAGCACCACAATTAAGAAGAATCAATTTTTCAGTGCTTAGCTTTCTTTATGTTCCAACTCTCACATCCATACATGACTACTGAAAAAACTATAGCTTTGACTAGATGGACCTACATTTTCAGGAGCTTTTCACAGTCTCCCATCTGTCTTTCCCTCTATTTCTCTTCAATCTAATTCTATTTCATTTAACCTCATCCAGCCTTTCCCTCAGGTCCCACAACATGTGGTACTCATATGTTCAGCCAGGTTTGTTCCCTATTCCATAAGCCCTCTGTGCTCACTCCTGATGTTGTGTATTGTCCCTTCCCTGAAGGCTCTTTGCTGTCCTTCTTATATACTTATTCAAGACTCAATCCTACCTCATCTAAGAGGTCCTCACAGAAGAAGGCAGCGCTTTTTGAAACCCTTCTTTAAATGAAATCCCATAGCAAGTCTAATTTGTCCTCCCTGACCTGGTAATTAATTATCCATTGACCCCATCATATAGGGTATGTTGTTTTTCTTATGTGTTATTCTTCTTTATATAAAAACATTTTAATGACTTTAACTAGGAGCTATGGCATTTTGTTTTTCATTTTCATACAAGGATCTGTAATGTGAAGTTAACATCCGTTTCCCCCACTTCCCATTCACCCTCAGCACTTGTTAAACATAAAGGATACTTGGAACTTACTGGTTTACACGTTTTTGTAGTCCTTGGTTCTGGTCCTTGGGTCTAAGCCACAGTACTATAATGCTAATTTGATTGATTTCTTATTGTCACATAACTCAGGAATTAACTAAATCATTACAAATTTAGAAACATATAAAATATTATAAGAAAGCCAATTGGTATCACAACCTTAGGCCTAGGGGAGAGTGCTGTGCGAGTCATAGGTTGGTAGGGTTCATATTTAATGATTTAGCCTTCTAATATTCCTTTGTAATTAATAGATATGCAAACATATAGTTAATATTTAACCGCATTGGTTAAAAAAAGAGAAAAGACAGAAAGGGAGGGAAGAGAGAGATCTTGAAGACTTTTTGAAATTCATGAACAAATATGATTGGATGGGCAAAGAGAAAAACCAAGGGCTGACCTCCTACAAATAAGCTCAGGAAAGAGAGAAGGGCTCATCTGATATGCAAGTAGAAAGGTTAGACCTCTAGCACCTTAGAAAATCTGAATAGTCTGAGCAATGTTGGCAGAAGGCACATTAAAGAGCTTGCACAATTCTGCAAATGTCTCACCCAAAGAAATCTGGCATGGTGTTCATCATCTAGCTAATCCTAACATGCAAACATTTCTGAGAGTGAAATCAGATCTTTCTTTGCCAGAGTGGGTTCCTTATTTGGGCAACTGGGTCAAATCAAGAAAGGCCAATATAGGCTGCCAGAATAGACAAGGAGAGGAGAAATAGAAGAACAAGACATATAATTCATCAGTGATTTCCTCCCAATATTCTTAGCCTCCACCTTACCTCCATCTTACTGGTAATACAGGAACAAGGTGGAAGGATCAGGTAAAAGGTATATGTAGAAACAGAGTAAATATCGAAAATAAAGTAACTTAAAACATAAAATTTTCTTTCTAGGGATAATTGTGGTGATAGTTCAGTAATAAAATAAGATCAGATGAAGTCTGAAGAAATGTTAGAAAACCTGGATAAAGTAGAAAAACATCTGTTTGAAGGCATCAGAATGTTAGAGACACAAAGACGTGTGGGCCAAGTTCTAGAGAGAAGGGAAATAGACACAGGAATGACATTTGGCCCAGCTTTTCTCCTTGGGGCATTTGCTGATTCAAATCTTACAGTCTAGGGGCTGAGAAGCCAAGGAGTTCAAAAGACTGCAAGCAGTCCAGGTTCGATGCATGATACTGGATGCTTGGGGCTGGTGCACTGGGACGACCCAGAGGGATGGAATGGGGAGGGAGAAGGGAGGAGGGTTCAGGATGGGGAACACATGTATACCTGTGGCGGATTCATTTTGATATTTGGCAAAACTAATACAATTATGTAAAGTTTAAAAATAAAATTAAAAAAAAAAAAAAAAAAAAAAGACTGCAAGCAGAGAAGCCAAGTGGCGAAAGCTCAAGCAAAAAGCAACAACTAAGAGAATGACAAGCTAAGTCTCAACAGGGCTAAGGGAACCATTGCATATAAAGTCTGACCAGTACAAGTACTTGGGAATGTTTACATGGTAATTTCAAAGGGCAGCACCCATGGAGGAAGGACAAGCCAGAAATAGACCAACCTTCACAAAGACTGAGAACCCCTTTGAATGAGCTCAAACTGAGAATGGACTAAGGTTACCAGTCCCCATCATAACTGTCTGTTATGAGCAAAAAGAATTTGGCAAAACTAATACAATTTTGTAAAGTTTAAAAATAAAATAAAATTTAAAAAAAAAAAGAAAAAAGAAAGATAACAACATCCAGAGTAGAGGTATCTTGATAGTTTCCTAAAGTGAAAGTGAAGTCGCTCAGTCATGTCCGACTCTTAGCGACGCCATGGATTGCAGCCTACCAGGCTCCTCTGTCCATGGGAGTTTCCAGGCAAGAGTACTGGAGTGGGTTGCCATTAAAATAAGCCCGGTTTTAATATAAAACATAATTTGACATACCAGGAAAAAGACTAAATGGTCAAGAGCTCCAAAAGAAAAAGACAATATAAGTCAACACAGGAGGACAAGATATTGGAGTTTTCAGTCATTAGTTAAAACAACTATGATTTAACAAAGAAAATATACACATGGCAAATAAGTTTATGAAAAAGTGCTACATGTTACATAACATTAGGGAATTTTAAATTAAAATGATGAGATACCAATACATACCTATTCAAATGGCTAAAATCCAAAAAATGAAACACCAAAGCTGGTGAGGATATAGAACAATAGGAATTCTCATTTGTTGCTAGTGAGATACTTGACAGTTTCTTATAAAAGTAAACATACTTTTATGATACAGTGATCTTGTCATCATGCTACTTGGTATCTGCCCATAGCAACTGAAAAGTTATATCTATATTAAAAGCCTGAATGTGGGTTTTTATAACAGTTTCTTTCTTAATTGCCAAAACTTGGCATCAACTAAGATGTTTTCCAATAGATGAGCCATTTGGCTTCTCTGCTTATAGTCTTTTGAACTCCTTGGCTCCATACAAAGCAGTAGCATTCAGCAATAAGAAGGAAAGTCTATGAAGCCATAAACAGACATGGAAGAAATTTAAATGCATATAGCTAAGTGAAAAAAAGCCAGTGTGCAAAGGCTGTGTACATATTGCATGATTCCAACTATATGAAATTTAGAAAAAGGCAAAACTGTGGCCACAATGAAAAGATCTGTTGTCACTAGAGGTTGTAAGAGGGAGAAAAGGGTAGGTGAACCATGGAAATTTAAAGGCAGTGAAACTTCCATGTGTGGTTCTGTGATGATGGATACAGGTTATTATACATTGTCAAAAATCACATAATGTACAAAACAAAGAGTGAAGTCCAAAGTAAACCATGGGCTTTAGTTAGTAATAATGTGTCAGTATTAGTTTAGTAACTATATCAAATAAGTTATACTACCATAAGATGTTAATAATAAGGGAAACTGGATAAAGGTCAGGAGGTATGAGAACTCTCTATGTGTTGTTCAGTCGCTAAGTCATGTCCAATTCTTTGCGACCCCATGGCCTTCACTATCTCCCGGAGTTTGCTTGAATTTATGTCTAGTGAGTCAGTGATGCTGTCTAACCATCTCATCCTCTGCCACCCTCTTATTTTGCCTTCACTCTTTCCCAGCATCAGGGTCTTTTCCCATGAGTTGGCTCTTCGCATCAGGTGGGCACATGTTGGAGCTTCAGCTTCAGCAACAGTCCTTCCAATGAATATTCAGATTGATTTACTTTAAAATTGACTGGTTTGATCTCATTGCTGTCCAAGGTACTCTTAAGAGTCTTCTCTAGTACCACAATCAAAATGCATCAATTCTTTGGTGCTCAGCCTTCTTTATGGGCCAATTCTCACATCCATCCATGACTACTGGAACTTCTATACTTTCTGCTTCATTGTTATCTAAGTCAGAAATTACTCAAAAATAATCTATTAATTTAAAAACAAATCTAGACCTGCATACAAAACTTGCAGATAAATCCAGCCACAGCAGCATTATTTAAGTAATCCCAAAGTGGAAATAACCCAAAGGTCCATTAACTGATGAATGGATAAATAAATCACAATAATAACCATACCATGAAATGTGGTTCAGCCATATAAAGAAATCATGTACTGATACATGATTTCTTGAATGGACCTACAACATGAATGGACCTTCAAACCATGCTAAGTAACTATGATTCAATTTTATGAAATGTCCAGAATAGGCAAATCTATAGCAACAGCAGCAGCAGCAGCATAAAGACAAAATATATTAGTGGCTGCCTAGGGTTTGGAAAAATGGGGAGTAAGTGACTTATAATAGATTTGTTTTCTTTTTTGGAGAGAGGTGGACAAAAACTTTAAAATTGTGGTGGTAAATGCACAGCACATTAAATTGTACATTTGAAATTATATGGAAAGTAAATTATATCTCAATGAAGGTATTATTTAAAATTATGATTAATTATTAAAAATAAAGGGCAACATACACAATTTAAGCAAACACTGTGAAATGCAATCAAAACACCAATACAGTATACTAATGCATATATATGGAATTTAGAAAGATGGTAACAATAACCCTGTATACAAGACAGCAAAAGAGACACTGATGTATAGAACAGTCTTTTGGACTCTGTGGGAGAGGGAGAGGGAGACGGTGGGATGATTTGGGAGAATGGCATTGAAACATGTATAATATCATATATGAAATGAGTCGCCAGTCCAGGTTTGATGCAGGATACTGGATGCTTGGGGCTGGTGCACTGGGACAACCCAGAGGGTTGGTATGGGGAGGGAGGAGGGAGGAGGGTTCAGGATGGGGAACACATGTATACCTGTGGCAGATTCATTTTGATATATGGCAAAACCAATACAATATTGTAAAGGTAAAAAATAAAATAATATTAAAAAAAAAAGAAAGTCTAGACTTAAAAAAGCAGTAGCTGAAATTAAGCACTCAGAAGCACGGTTTGACGGTGTCATAGTCAAACAAAATAAAGGATTACTAATGTCAATTAAAAAATAATGACTAAAATTTGGAGGGAAAATGATGGAAAACAGAGAATCTATCCCAAGACCCTGGGGGCAGGAAAGACCATGGCATGAATGTAAAAATGCCACCTGGCTCTCTTGGGACAAAGAGGGAACAGGCTGGCCTGCCTTTAGTTCATTTGCTGGGAGGGGGGCCTTTTACCCACCATGCAAAATGTTAGGGAGCCTGCCCTCCAAGATGCCTTAAATAGCAGAAGCCAGGGCTACCACCCCATCTCCCAGGGCAAGAGACAGCCTGGTTGAGTCTGTCTCTCTTTTTTTTTTTTTTTTTTGCCATAATGGCAGAAATATGACCTAAGGGTCCTATCCTGTCCTATATATTTGAGGTGTTTCACTAGTAGTTGAGGCTGATTGGACAGGTTTGAGTCAAATTTACTTTGTTCCATTGTTAATTGAGAAAGTGTTTCAATAAAATATTATTTAAAAAAAAAGAGAAATGAGTACAAAAGACATATGGAATATATATATAAACTACTGTGTCTGGAGAAGGCAATGGCAACCCACTCCAGTACTCTTGCCTGGCAAATCCCATGGACAGAGGAGCCTGGTAGGCTGCAGTCCATGGGGTCGCTCGGAGCCGGACACTACTGAGCAACTTCCCTTTCACTTTTCGCTTTCATGCATTGGAGAAGGAAATGGCAACCCACTCCAGTGTTCTTGCCTGGAGAATCCCAGGGACAGGGGAGCCTGGTGGGCTTCTGTCTATGGGGTTGCACAGAGTCGGACACGACTGAAGTGACTTAACAGTAACAGTACTGTGTCTAGCCAGGCCCAAGTCACACAGCCTAGAGAGAAGACACAGTCTACCTGAATCGCTAGGACTTCTCTGAAGGAAAAAAATGAGATTCTGATGCCAGAAGTGGAAGGAATGATTTAAAAAGAAAAAAAATGGTAAAATATAATCTAGATACATCAGTAGATACATATTTCCCTTTGGTTTTAATCTGGTACAGACAATAAGAAAAGGATGCAGCTCATAGTTGGGGCCGCTAGATTCTGCTGAGGAAAATACGCTGTGGCGGTAGAGTATTTTTAGTTACTTTTTAGAGTCCACATGTAAGTGACATCATGCATTATTTGTCTTTGTGTTATTTCACTGGGCATAGTGTCTTCCAGTTTTATCCATGTTGTCTTAAACAGTTGGATTTTCTTTTTTAAGGTTGAGTAATATTCCATTTTATATATACATCATATTTTCTTTATTCATCAATGTATTGATGGACACCTAGGCTGTTTCCATATCTTGGCTCTTGTGAATAATGTTGTAACAAATATGGGAGTGCAGATATCTCTTCAAATAATGATGGTGTTTCCTTTGGAAGTGGTAGTGAGGAAGAGCTTATGACAAGTTGACCATGTGTTAAAGATGTTGGAGGAAAGGTCATTTTCAAGGTCATACATAGTTTAAAATCATGACATTTCACTGAGCCTGTGTGCATGAAGACTTGCTTTTTTTTCTGAATTTGAATACACTGCAAAGAAGTGTTGCAAAATTTTTGATCAATATCAAAAGAATAAATAAATAAAAAGGATGGAAATACTTTGTCTTTTACTATGGCACTGGAGGAAAGGCAAGCCTTATAAGCAGCATGTGGATGTGGCCTGCTAGAATTTTCTCTGACGATAGTGCTAATTTAGGAGAAGAAGGATCCAAGGCTAAGGAACAATTCTGAAAGCAAAATAAGGCTGCTGAGTCTGCACCCAGTGTATGAGATTAAGTTTTAATGGCATATGATGAAGTGGCCATGACACAGCTGGCAGAGCTGGTTGAGTTGTTGAAAATGGCTCTTGAAGCTACAGGAGTTGGACAGTAGACACAGAAAAAGAATAAGGTAAATTCAAAAGAGTGGAAGGACAAAATTAATAAAGAACAAAGACAAAAATAGAGAAGAAAAGTGGTAAATTTGACAATACCGAAAGCTTGTTCTTTAGAAAGACTAGTAAATTAAGCAATATTTGGTAAATACAATAGAGATGGGACTAGCTATACAGCAGTATTTTTTTAATTACCAAAGAATACTATACTAACTTTACACCAATACACTTGAAAATCTGGACAAACTAGATGATAATGAATAAGTTATATGCATCCAATATTGACTCATATTTTGAGTAGAAAATATAAGTAGCTTTATAAGGTTAGAAAATATAATCAAAGATCTACACTTTAGAAAGATATCAGTTGTTTTCCAATTTATTAAAAAAGCAAAGAGTCCCAAGACAAAAATCAGATTTAGCAATTTACCCTAAAATTAATCAGAAGTACATTTCTTTTACGATATTAGGTTGTAATGAATATTAGCGGATAGATTCCAGCAACACATTTTTTTAAAAAGTTATAATGATCAAGAGGCATTTATCACCATAAAACAGATTTTTTAAAGGGAAGGTAAAGTTGGAATGAGGAGAGAAATGTGCATATCCAATATCAAAACACACTCCAAAGTTTCAGTGGTTTTAAAAAAATCTACTAAACTTTAATAGCCCGGGGAAGACAGCATGCTGATTCCCAGGTGGGGGCCCAGGCAAGACGGCAGCCTAATTCCCAGGTGGGGGCCTGGGGAAGACGGCAGCCTGATCCCCAGGTTGGGGCCCGGGCAAGACTGCAGCTGAAGTCCCAGGTGGGGGCCCGGGCAAGACGGCAGCCGGAGTCCCAGGTGGGGGCCCGGGCAAGACGGCAGCCGGAGTCCCAGGTCCGAGCCCGGGGAAGACGGCAGGCTGATTCCCAGGTGGGGGCCTGGGCAAGACGGCAGCCGGAGTCCCACGTCGGAGCCCGGGGAAGACGGCAGGCTGATTCCCAGATGGGGGCCCGGGCATGACGGCAGCTGGAGTCCCAAACGGGGGCCCGGGCAAGATGGCAGCTGGAGTCCCACGTCGGAGCCCGGGGAAGACGGCAGGCTGATTCCCAGGTGGGGGCCCGGGCAAGACGGCAGCCGGAGTCCCAGGTCGGCGCCCGGGGAAGACGGCAGGCTGATTCCCAGGTGGGGGCCCGGGCAAGACGGCAGCCGGAGTCCCAGGTCGGAGCCGGGGGAAGACGGCAGGCTGATTCCCAGATGGGGGCCCGGGCATGACGGCAGCTGGAGTCCCAAACGGGGGCCTGGGGAAGAGGGCAGCGGGAGCCCCAGATGGGGGGCTGGGCAAGACAGAGGCTCTCTTCTGCTCATCCGTGGTCGCAAATGTGGGCTGAGGGTTGTTTCGCGAGTCAAAGGGATAGTTAAAAATTGAAGCGTGGCTGGAGACCATGGGCACAACTTGGTTGGTGGTGCCTGGTCTCTCTGCAGTGTGTGTCTGCTGCACCCCAATACCTGGGGGAGACTGAAAAATCACAGCTTGAGAAGGCGGAGTAGTGTCCATATCAGGGATGTCTGAATTTGAAGTAGAGGGCACACTTCTAGATGCCATGACTGTGGTGGTAGAAGGGACGGCATTAGAAGTAATGGGCTGCTCAGTTAGAATAGGGGGAGCGAGGGGAGAGTTTGGAAGAGGGGTGAGTAAGTGGGCAGGCTGGTTCCCAGGTGGGGGCCCGGGCAAGACGGCAGCTGGAGTACCAGGTGGGGGCCCGGGCAAGACGGCAGCCGGAGTCCCAGGTCGGAGCCCGGGGAAGATGGCAGGCTGATTCCCAGGTTGGGGCCCGGGCAAGACGGCAGCTGGAGTCCCAGATGGGGGCCTGGGGAAGACGGCAGCCAGAGTCCCAGGTCGGAGCCCGGGGAAGACGGCAGGCTGATTCCCAGATGGGGGCCCGGGCATGACGGCAGCTGGAGTCCCAGATGGGGGCCCGCGGAAGACGGCAGCCAGAGTCCCAGGTCGGAGCCCGGGGAAGACGGCAGGCTGATTCCCAGATGGGGGCCCGGGCATGACGGCAGCTGGAGTCCCAAACGGGGGCCCGGGCAAGATGGCAGCTGGAGTCCCAAACGGGGGCCCGGGCAAGAGGGCAGCCGGAGTCCCACGTCGGAGCCCGGGGAAGACGGCAGGCTGATTCCCAGGTGGGGGCCCGGGCAAGACGGCAGCCGGAGTCCCAGGTGGGGGCCCGGGCATGACGGCAGCTGGAGTCCCAAACGGGGGCCTGGGGAAGAGGGCAGCGGGAGCCCCAGATGGGGGGCTGGGCAAGACAGAGGCTCTCTTCTGCTCATCCGTGGTCGCAAATGTGGGCTGAGGGTTGTTTCGCGAGTCAAAGGGATAGTTAAAAATTGAAGCGTGGCTGGAGACCATGGGCACAACTTGGTTGGTGGTGCCTGGTCTCTCTGCAGTGTGTGTCTGCTGCACCCCAATACCTGGGGGAGACTGAAAAATCACAGCTTGAGAAGGCGGAGTAGTGTCCATATCAGGGATGTCTGAATTTGAAGTAGAGGGCACACTTCTAGATGCCATGACTGTGGTGGTAGAAGGGACGGCATTAGAAGTAATGGGCTGCTCAGTTAGAATAGGGGGAGCGAGGGGAGAGTTTGGAAGAGGGGTGAGTAAGTGGGCAGGCTGGTTCCCAGGTGGGGGCCCGGGCAAGACGGCAGCTGGAGTACCAGGTCGGAGCCTGGGGAAGACGGCAGGCTGATTCCCAGGTTGGGGCCCGGGCAAGACGGCAGCCGGAGTCCCAGGTCGGAGCCTGGGGAAGATGGCAGGCTGATTCCCAGGTTGGGGCCCGGGCAAGACGGCAGCTGGAGTCCCAGATGGGGGCCCGCGGAAGACGGCAGCCAGAGTCCCAGGTCGGAGCCCGGGGAAGACGGCAGGCTGATTCCCAGATGGGGGCCCGGGCATGACGGCAGCTGGAGTCCCAAACGGGGGCCCGGGCAAGACGGCAGCCGGAGTCCCACGTCGGAGCCCGGGGAAGACGGCAGGCTGATTCCCAGGTGGGGGCCCGGGCAAGACGGCAGCCGGAGTCCCAGGTGGGGGCCCGGGCATGACGGCAGCTGGAGTCCCAAACGGGGGCCTGGGGAAGAGGGCAGCGGGAGCCCCAGATGGGGTGCTGGGCAAGACAGAGGCTCTCTTCTGCTCATCCGTGGTCGCAAATGTGGGCTGAGGGTTGTTTCGCGAGTCAAAGGGATAGTTAAAAATTGAAGCGTGGCTGGAGACCATGGGCACAACTTGGTTGGTGGTGCCTGGTCTCTCTGCAGTGTGTGTCTGCTGCACCCCAATACCTGGGGGAGACTGAAAAATCACAGCTTGAGAAGGCGGAGTAGTGTCCATATCAGGGATGTCTGAATTTGAAGTAGAGGGCACACTTCTAGATGCCATGACTGTGGTGGTAGAAGGGACGGCATTAGAAGTAATGGGCTGCTCAGTTAGAATAGGGGGAGCGAGGGGAGAGTTTGGAAGAGGGGTGAGTAAGTGGGCAGGCTGGTTCCCAGGTGGGGGCCCGGGCAAGACGGCAGCTGGAGTACCAGGTCGGAGCCTGGGGAAGACGGCAGGCTGATTCCCAGGTTGGGGCCCGGGCAAGACGGCAGCCGGAGTCCCAGGTCGGAGCCTGGGGAAGATGGCAGGCTGATTCCCAGGTGGGGGCCTGGGCAAGACGGCAGCCGGAGTCCCAGGTGGGGGCCTGGGGAAGACGGCAGGCTGATTCCCAGGTGGGGGCCCGGGCAAGACGGCAGCCGGAGTCCCACGTCGGAGCCTGGGGAAGACGGCAGGCTGATTCCCAGGTGGGGGCCCGGGCAAGACGGCAGCCGGAGTCCCACGTCGGAGCCCGGGGAAGACAGCAGGCTGATTCCCAGGTCGGGGCCCGGGCAAGACGGCAGCTGGAGTCCCATATGGGGGCCCGGGGAAGACGGCAGCCGGAGTCCCAGGTCGGCGCCCGGGGAAGACGGCAGGCTGATTCCCAGATGGAGGCCCGGGCATGACGGCAGCTGGAGTCCCAAACGGGGGCCTGGGGAAGAGGGCAGCGGGAGCCCCAGATGGGGGGCTGGGCAAGACAGAGGCTCTCTTCTGCTCATCCGTGGTCGCAAATGTGGGCTGAGGGTTGTTTCGCGAGTCAAAGGGATAGTTAAAAATTGAAGCGTGGCTGGAGACCATGGGCACAACTTGGTTGGTGGTGCCTGGTCTCTCTGCAGTGTGTGTCTGCTGCACCCCAATACCTGGGGGAGACTGAAAAATCACAGCTTGAGAAGGCGGAGTAGTGTCCATATCAGGGATGTCTGAATTTGAAGTAGAGGGCACACTTCTAGATGCCATGACTGTGGTGGTAGAAGGGACGGCATTAGAAGTAATGGGCTGCTCAGTTAGAATAGGGGGAGCGAGGGGAGAGTTTGGAAGAGGGGTGAGTAAGTGGGCAGGCTGGTTCCCAGGTGGGGGCCCGGGCAAGACGGCAGCTGGAGTACCAGGTCGGAGCCTGGGGAAGACGGCAGGCTGATTCCCAGGTTGGGGCCCGGGCAAGACGGCAGCCGGAGTCCCAGGTCGGAGCCTGGGGAAGATGGCAGGCTGATTCCCAGGTGGGGGCCTGGGCAAGACGGCAGCCGGAGTCCCAGGTGGGGGCCTGGGGAAGACGGCAGGCTGATTCCCAGGTGGGGGCCCGGGCAAGACGGCAGCCGGAGTCACAGGTCGGAGCCCGGGGAAGACGGCAGGCTGATTCCCAGATGGGGGCCCGGGCAAGACGGCAGCCGGAGTCCCAGGTCGGCGCCGGGGGAAGACGGCAGGCTGATTCCCAGATGGAGGCCCGGGCATGACGGCAGCTGGAGTCCCAAACGGGGGCCTGGGGAAGAGGGCAGCGGGAGCCCCAGATGGGTGGCTGGGCAAGACAGAGGCTCTCTTCTGCTCATCCGTGGTCGCAAATGTGGGCTGAGGGTTGTTTCGCGAGTCAAAGGGATAGTTAAAAATTGAAGCGTGGCTGGAGACCATGGGCACAACTTGGTTGGTGGTGCCTGGTCTCTCTGCAGTGTGTGTCTGCTGCACCCCAATACCTGGGGGAGACTGAAAAATCACAGCTTGAGAAGGCGGAGTAGTGTCCATATCAGGGATGTCTGAATTTGAAGTAGAGGGCGCACTTCTAGATGCCATGACTGTGGTGGTAGAAGGGACGGCATTAGAAGTAATCGGCTGCTCAGTTAGAATAGGGGGAGCGACGGGAGAGTCTGGAAGAGGGGTGAGTAAGTATAAGGGAGGGGGAGAATCTACCCACATGGGTGTTGGGGATTCATTTTTGTAGGAGGGTGGCTGGAAGGAGAGGGTTGGGGTGCTCAGAGGTGTGGAGAGGTCAGAAGTAAAAGGTGGTATTGGTCTGACTGAACACCGAGTGCCTTCATCCTCCTTAAGTGTAGTTCCCACAATGGGATTCAAAACTGGAGGAAAAAGATAATCTGCCGGAATCGCAGAATGAGAGGACGCAGGGGCTGTGTATCTTGCCTCCTGATCCGTATAAGGTGGAAGGCCAGCCAGACTGGGGAATCCGGAGGACAGGTCGGCCAAGTGGGTGGTGGTAGGAGGGGCCTCCAAAATGTAACTGACCGGAGCCAGGGAGCCTGTGGTCCCTAGGGCAGGCAGAGGGGCACTGCAGCGTCGCATGGCCTTCCTTGCATCCTTCAGGATTTTGTTTCGCTGACGCTCCATGCGTTGTTTCAGGGTGCCCCGGGTTTTGGCGAGAGTCATGCCTGGAAGCTTCGGAGGCAGCGGAAGGTCACTGCGATCCCACTGCAGAGGCAGCGGTGGTGGCGGTGGTGGCAGCAGTGGCGGCAGGGGCAGAAACACCGGCAAGGGTGCCTTCCGCTTGAGGGGGTGCCTACTGCAGGCAGGTCCCATGTCAGAAGAGCTGCTCCCTGGGGTGTCTGAAGGTTGTTCACGCTGCAGCGCCTTCCCTGACATCAGTGACTTTGGAGAATTGGGTCGGTGGTCTTCACCCAGCACTTCTTCTATTGGCCTCTCGGGCAGCAGGTTGCAGCCCGGACTTGGGGCAGAGAGCACCGTGGCCAGGGGCCCGGGCTGCGAGGGAGGCTGGTCGTCTCCAACAGTGTCATCTAAGCAGGGGGCGAGGCTCTCGGAGGAAGTGTTCTTCCAAGACACCTGAGCTTGCTCATTGAAGTTGCTTTCTGGGTGCACCGGAAGGAGGTTTGGAGGCTCAGGACTGCACTGGACGGACGTGAGGACCCCGCTGGGCTCCTGTGGCCTGGGTGTCATTGTTATATCCCCGTCGGAGTACAGACGTATCTTTCCATTGTCCTCTCCTTTGGCCTCTGTGTGACCTTCCTCCTTTGTTATGCCTTCCCTGGGCTCTTCTTGGACTATCGCCTCACTCTCCTTTCTGCAACGAAGTGGGAGGTGCCTGGTTGGTACCGGGTTCCCAACCTTGACTACCTGGGCAGGTAGCTCAGTTAGTGAAGGTAGGAGAGTAATTTTGCGCCCCGGTGGAGAAATTCTGACGGTTCTCGAAGGTCCGAACATCATGGAATTACGAGTTGACAAGACGGGCTGCTTCTTCGGCGAGTTCCTCAAGTTCGTCAAGGGTAGGACTCCCACACGGGAGTTCCCCGCCTGCTGGATGGGGTACCACCTTTTCGGCGCAATGTAAAAGCTGGATGATAAAGGTACTCGATCCTGGTTGAGCAGCCTGTGACCAGGGTGTAAAGCAGGAGCTGGAGCAGCGGGGTGGCCTCGGCCAGATGTGATGGCATCCCGAGAGGGTAAAACCAGCGAGCGACGGACCGGCGGGTTCCGGCGGCGGCGGAGGCGGCGGAGCGCGGAAAAAAATTTACACAGTAAATTGCCCATATAGGACAGATTGTGCGCCAAACGCCCTGAGAATAGAGTGCGAAACTGGGAGAGCTTCTACCCAGCTTCTGACTCCTCTCGTGGTCAAATACGCACTGGAGGCAGGATTTCTCAGCCTGCCACTTGTGACATGTCCATGGTATATGCATCACAGAGAAACTGGGCTGCAAGCCCACACGTGGCAAGGGGCGGGGCAAGGGGCGGGGCCCCAGCACATGACCCCTCCTGAACTCTCTAGCAGCCGAGGCTTCCCACTGTGGGTGCCAGGTGTTTGGCACCAGATGGGCCACCATGCAGAGACTGTTCAGGACTGTGGGGGCCTCCTCCTCCAGAGCTCATCCTGTCTAGCACCTCATCATGCAGTCACCTTGGTGCCTGCGTTTGTATCGGTCAGCCCTTCCCTGCCTGGGTCTCAGAGGCCTGTGCAAAGCTGAGTGCAGGAGCCACCCACCCTGTCCGGGGGGTGGTCCGGCACCTATGGGGACCTTCCCAGCTTCTCTGCGAAGCCTGGAGCCAGGAGCACCTTCTCCACTGCTGCTCCTCTGCCATCATCTCCAGCAGGCAGGGAATGCAGAGCCCTCACCTGGCCGGACGCTGCACCCCACAACCTCCCTTCCTGACAGGTAAGGTTCTTTCTTCACTTCTTTTTAGAAATTTGGTACAACAGTTAAACTTTAGACTGTTCTTCAGGGTGTGCGGGTGGTAATGGCTTAGCCAGGATTTGAACCAAGCTTGCTTTGGGCTGTGGCGCCTCCTTGTCATACATGCTTCATGTGTTACTGTTCTTTTCTTGTACTTCTTATGGCACTTAGCCCTAAGTGTCATACCTAGAATGAGCCTATATCCTACCCTGTAGAAGGCTTTCTTTTGGTCAATTCATGAATTGATCGCCTGCCGCACTGGGTTCTGATCTCAGAAGATGCAGGTTAGGGACCACCAGTTGTCAGCATAGCACCAGAGGAGGTTTTCCCTTTGGTCTAGTTTGAAGGATCCAAATATGTAAAGATCATAGTCTAGATAAATCGTGGGCTTTCTTGAAAGAAATTTACCAGTGAATTATTCTGTATGGATTAGAAGCCAATTTCTATGGATGGCCTTCCTTAAGTATGTTCAGTAATGCAACTCATTCATGTCTAGAAAGCAAATACATCATTTGTTGCAGCTTCATAGTGGAGCCCTGTGTCAGTTTAAAATAGTCAGTACAATTTGGTCACTGTGAGCATGTCAGCTTGGGCCACTCTTTACTACTATGTGTAATTCTAGAGATTCTTATACCCAGGAGAGAAGACACACTCTTGCGTGTCTAAGACAAGGGAAACATGTGGTTATTCACAAAGTAGAAGCTTCAAAATAATAGGAAAGAACTTAAAAATCCTAGTCTAACATGGCTTTATTTAGTTTGAATCTTGTTTCTTTGGCTTACTTCATTGGAATATTTTCTTTCTCCTGGGCTGACATTGTGTGTTACACATCAGGCATGTGACATGTAGAGGTTTCAGAACCCAGAATTGTATTGATTGGTGAAACTTTATATATTTTAGTTTAAAATCTATTTAAAATAACACTGGACATAATTCATATATTATAAATTAGTTTTGCCCTCTGCTCTTGAGATTCTTTTTATAGTACATCAGAGCAAATTTGGACTTCCATCCCCAATAAGATTCGAGATTGGAGGTCACAAAAGCTTTTTCTCAGACCTAAATTATGTCTGAAAAAAGCGAGAAATATCATAAGCTCTATCTGACCTCTCTAGGAGCAGAAATGATTTACAGCCATGGCATTTAACCTTAATTCCTTGATCTCGTTTGAGAAGTTCAGTAAGGAATGATCTCTTGATTTTTGTTTCTTCCTTGTTTTCTTGTCTTGCTTACCAACAATCCATTGTAATCCATGAATTAATATGGCATCAGACTGAGTGGTCTCTGGAGCTCATTCAAGTAACTTTTTTCCCTAAAATAACTCTAATTTCCTTGTTTTTCAGCTCCTCGTCTTTCCTTGCCCTTTACTAAAACCAGAACTCACCAAAAGCTGAGTGGCTTTGTGCAGACCTTTCTTAGGACAATCTTTCCTTAATTATTTTATTCATCACTCTGTTTCATTTTTTGCCTTCTAGAAATATGTTGAAATCTTTCTGTAGTTGATGACTTCCACAACATCTTGGCTTTTATTGGCTTATTAACTTAGGTATTTCTACACTTTTATTTAAATATGGTCTCAGAAGGAATAGAAAGTAAATATGTGTCCTAGTCTGCCATCTTGAGCTGAAAATCCCTCTCAGTTTTAGCATCCAACATTCCCATAGGAAAAAAAAACAAAAAAAGCCCTTGGCATTAATAGGTGTAACAACTCAAGATTTCAGCTTTTCTTGGGTAATCACTAAGGACTTAGTATGTGGTGATTTCTAATGCTGCTGCTGCTGCTAAGTTGTGTCAGTCATGTACTGACTCTGTGCAGCCCCAGAGCTGGCAGCCCACCAGGCTCCTCCATCCCTGGGATTCTCCAGGCAAGAATACTGGAGTGGGTTGCCATTTCCTTCTTCAGTGCATGAAAGTGAAAAGTGAAAGTGAAGTCGCTCAGTCGTGTCTGACTCCTGGAGAAACTCCTCTGTCCATGGGATTTCCCAGACAAAAGTACTGGAGTGGGTTGCCATTGCTTTCTCCTAATTTCTAATGGGAAAATAATAACTATTTCATGAATTTTATTTGAGGATTACATTAGATAATGAACACACAATGCTTTCTAAAGTTTAAAAGTCCATAAAAATGTTTTTTGTAATTGATTTGTTGCTACTTCAGTTTTACTTGACAGTGATTTATGACCTTGCTTATGTGAGAAGATGCTTTCTGATTTGTTGTTTTGAAAGTTAGATTATATTTTTCAACAGCTCAATGAAAATAACATCATTTCTGAAGGTTAAGGGTGAAGCTGTAAATGTTTCTTGATACCTGTCACTTTACAATATTTTCAGCAGCTAATTCACCATGTATTCCTCCTCCCAATTTTGTTGTGGACCTACTACCAACCAGATGCTTTACATCAGGTGTTGGAAAACATTTTCTGGATTTTTAAATATGTATCTTAGACTTGGTGGGCCGTATACAATTTCTGTAGCTTCTCCTCCTCCTCTTTCTTCAGCAGCCTTTCAAAATGTGAGGCTCAGTATTAGCTCATGGGTCATAAAAAAACAGGCTGAGCTCACAATGATTTGTGAGCAATTATTTGCCAGTCTCTGCTCTACATTGTCACTGAGTAAGAGGTGCATTTTTTAGTAAATCATGTCTTTGAGTCAACTCTTGGTCTTCCAGAGCTTGTCCTTAATCTCTTGCAGTTTCTAATCAACAGGGCATTCAGAGGAATCCTGTTAAAACATAAATCAGATTGTATTGCTCAGATCTCTTCAGTGACTTACTCTAAGCAGAAAGCAAAGTCCTCAGAGTACCTCCATGGGCCTACAAATCTAGGCCTTTGTTTCTTCCCTGATTTGTTCCTTCTCTTCTCTACTTTGCTCACTCTTATTTCCCAAAAACTGACATCCTTTCTGTTCCTTGAATACTCTAGGCACATTCTTGCCTCCTTCTCTTTCCATATGACTGTTCCCTCTGCTGCTAATATTTATTCCCCAGATATGCACCTTGCTCCCTTCCACAACCACCTTAAATTCCTTGATAAATTTTATCTTCCCCATAAAGCCTTCATTTATTACTTAATTTCACTTGGCAGGTACCTTCTATCAGCCTTCTCCATCTCCCTACCATGCTTTCTATTTTTTCTCTAGCACTTACCTGATATACTAGTTATTCTATACATCTATTTAATTTTTATTTACATATTTATACTTATATATTTATATTTGCTTGTATATTTTTGTCTGCCCCCTCAATTGGAGAGAGGGTATATTCATCTGTGTTGATTACTGCTGTGTCATCAACCTATAAAACATACTGAAGAATGGTGCCTGAAACTTGATAAGGGATTAAGAAATTGGCCACATAACTAAATATGTACATAAATTAATGAACAAATCTCCAGGGCTTCTGGATGAGGTCTAATGAAAAGAGGAAGGCAAATGATTGGGACAGGGTACTACAAGAAGTAGAATTTGGAATACTCTGATAGGTATCCTAATAGATAAGATCTTGTTAATTTAGATAGTTTTAATGAGAGAGCTGGGAACTAGGGACACACAGCATCAAGATTTTTATAATATATTGTGTAGAGTTCTTTTTAAGTGTGCACAGGTATCACTGAAAATCTATGCATGTGTGCATGCCTCTATTACTTTATTTAGTGCTTTACAAGAGCCCCTCAAGGACAGGGTTATAGTAAGTATCAGTGTCTTTCCTTTATGATGAGCTTAATTTGTTCAAAATTATATCATAATTTATTTGCAACTGTGAAACCAGACTTAGTTTTTGAGTAGATGCTCCCTAGAAATCTGTGACATTAATAAAACCAACAAACATGTGTTCAGCTTCCAATGATACACATACTACAGACTCAATTATGGGCCATCCATTTTAATGAAGGCAAGAAGTGATTTAACAAATACAGAGCAAAGAGAATATTAAGTTTTGTCCTCTGTTAATATTAGCAATGGATAAAGTGGGCTCCAACACCTTCAAGATAGCTTGAAACCATCATCTCTATGTCATGGCAGAGGGATGTTCAGCCAGGATATTGTTCTCTGTCACTCAGAAAAATACCCATAATGTATAATGATACTTACTGAGTCAGATATGGGACATTTGGGTGGTTAGAAGTCCTTTAGCATGATTCTTTCAGATGCCTTAGGTACAAGATGAAGCCAGCAGCTTTGGACACTTTCAGCAATGAAGAGTTTGTTTGGATGTTAATTTTCATGCTGAATGAAATTCAGCTGAATGAATTTCATGCTGAATTCACCCTACCTACTTGAAACTGCAGCACAGCACGCACACTTCAGTTACCAGTTCTGTTCATTCCACAGAATTTTCATAAAACATAGTGTTCTATATACCTGGGATGTATCTCACTTAGTTCTAAGAATTTCCAGATAATTCTTCATACATAGTGTTACAATTCCAATCTTGCCAAGTCCTGCACCAGTAACAGAACACAGCACATTTATTTCTCTGGGTTGTTCAGATCCCAGTGAAAGAAGAATGGAATGGGATCAAAGAGATCAGGATTCTTGTCCCAGATTTACCAAAAAATTTTCTCAGGAAAATTGTAGCTATTCTAGACCCCTTTCCTTTTCTTTATTTCAACAGAGTTGCACTAGATGACACCAAATAACATCCCACTCTTTGCAGTAATAGCTTCTATGTTATTGGCATTCTGAAACAAATGAATACAATGACACATGAACCTGTGCACCATCTCTGTAACCATGTTTTTAGAGTTGCCTCTATTTTAAAGATGAAAAAATGGCTGAGCACAGAAGTAGCTGTTTTGACCAAAGGCTCCAAAGTAAATGCAACTAAACCACAAGTTTCCTTCTTTCCTGAAGCTCACTTAACTGAAACATAGGCTGCTGGATATTAAGCTGTAAAGCATATTATCAGTGTATTTTAAAAGAAGCTATTCTTCTAGGAGAAGGGGACAACAGAGGATGAGATGGCTAGATGGCATCACTGACTCCATGGACGTGAGTCTCAGTGAACTCCGGGAGTTGGTGATGGACAGGGAGGCCTGGCGTGCTGCAATTCATGGGGTCGCAAAGAGTCGGACATGACTGAGCGACTGATCTAATCTGATCTGATTCTTCTAGGATTTCTAATTAGTAGCAGGAAGTTTTGAAATTCTTAAAAGATCATCTGCTCTTGTGAGATTTACAGCTCTGTTTTCCAGCCAAGCAAGTTGAATTAGGGCATCTGAACTTTTGGATGGATCTCAGAACTAAAATTCTGAACCTCTTGAGTTTTTCTTCATGCTGTCAGAAATTCATGCCAGATAGTCCTTTTAATAGAGAGTATGTACACACTTGTATATTTTCATATAAGAAAGCAATGTGGTGAGTGAGGATGGAAGTGAAGCCCTCAGTCTCAGAGGGGTGTTGAGCTGGTGAAATATAGTCATTATTTCTTCAAAGTAGAAAAGCAGTTATTTGAAGTTATTAACACCAAATAACTATTGATACATTTATCTGTGAAATATGTATTTACTGTGCCAACTAGGTGTGTTCTCTTTGGGAAGTACACAGCTGTTTGAGACACAGATTGTTTATTTTTGTTTGTTTTCCCACAAAGACTGTGACCTTCTGATCAGGAACATCTATATTTTACTAACATCTGGAACCACCAGCTAACACGGTGTCTAAAATGTAGCCAATGAATATGAAATCAATGAACACATCTTTTAAGTACAGGCCAGGGCATAGGCAAATATAAATTTTTTGTTTTCAGTCATAACATGACAGAAACATGTAAATGATACAGACAACGAGCGCTACAGTAATTCAAAGAAGGCATAGAACAGATAACCTGTAAGGATCTATTGTATAGCACAGGGAGCTATACTCAATATTTTGGAATAACTTATTAATGGAAAAGAATCTGATAAAGGATGTATATTTAAATTAATCACTGAACTGTACACCTAAAACTAACAAGGCATTGTAAATCAACTATACTTCAATTTAAAAAACAGATGACAACAAAAGACCCCAAGAAGTCATAGACATGATATTTCCATAGAGAAGGCAAATGAAGAAGAGAGCGATAGCTTTTGAATTAACCAGAGGAGTCACAGAGAACCTAGGCTTGGACCTGAAATTGAATTTACATTAAGATTGCATTGCAGATACAGATGTAGGTAATCACATACACTCACTATACTGAGACTAGCTGAAGTTATGAGTGGTGTTCAAGATCCCAAAGCAAGTACAGCGTGGAGTCAAAATTTTAAGTGACACCTAATACACTAAAAAAAAAAAAAAAAAAAGCCCCTTCTGTGATACTGTGTTGTCGTTGAAATAGTTTTGTTTCTTTCTGGTAGATTACAGTAGAGATTGGTTCTGGTGTCTCCTGCAGTAATTACTAGTTCTGTTTATCCCATCTATAGTTGATCTTCAAAATTTCCATTAGAATGGTTTTGCCAAAATGAAACATACAAATATTCATGATGCCTGTATCCAAGTATTTCTTCTGTTGTTCCCTGCTTCTCTTCTAGGATTATATGAACAATTCACTGTCTTGAATTATGCTTTTCCCTCCTCCAAGAATTCTCTCTGCCCTCTTGGGCACCTGGAAAACCCACTTCGTTTGTCAAAACTCAGTTTACATATTATCTCTTTTATGCTGTCTTCTGTTTAGTGTTGTGATCACTCCTTCCTTTTTGCTTTCATTACACTTTTGCATACCTGACTGTTGCACTTGCTACACTGTATTGTAGTTGGATTTTTTGCATATCTTGGCCTTCTTCTGGGCGACATTCCTGGGGGCCAGGGACTACCTTTTCTTCATCCATTGATGCAGCCTTAGCATGTTACTTGGTATGCAGTAGTTAATACAAAAATGAGATCTGAATAAATTTAAAAAGGTAGGTACATATGACTTATTATCACTTTCCAGACATAACAGGAAAAAACATTACTGTTGGTGCTGAATGTTCACTTCTACTGTAGTGAATGGTGATGGTACTTGACTCCGATTGCAATGTTTTACCCACCATTTTATGTACTTCTACCTGATATCTCTTCTTTATTTCCATCTATATATTTATTGGTAATCCAGGTAAAGCAGGAACGAGGGTAGGGCTAGGCTATACTTGCCTGGAATAGTAAAGACGTTGTGTGACTTTTTGGTGAGAAAATCCTGACGCAAAAGAGGTCTACATGTTCCCTTTGAGGCATAGGGAGGGCTCTGCCTCTAAACAGTTTTATTAGCAACTAATCAAGATGTTTTTGCACAAGGCTCCTGATTAGCTATTAGTTATACTAAGAGTGAATCAGAACTAAAGTAGTTTCTGATTTGTTTTACATTGTAAATGTAGGCTATTATTTTTTAATGCTGGGAGTGGTGGTGGTGGGGAGTGAGGGAATGGTCTTTTCCCATCTTGATGTTTCAATCCTGTCAAGAGAGATCTTAGGGTAATTTCAGCCCTGCTTCTTTACTTACTCCACCCCGGGGTGATCAAGTGACTTATATAGGAAGCTTGAAAAGAATTAAGTGGGCATGTTTGTCTTAACTAATTCTGTTCTCTCCCTTGAGAGTGAGAGTTGGTGTCTTCTGTTTCTGTCATCCTGTGTATTACTAGTTCAGTTATGGACTAGTAATTTCTGGGGTTCAGTTGTGGGATCATTTCATTCAAACTGGATTCTAAGCCAGGGTTAGGTCAGTACCAGGAATATTTTGACCTTCATCTTCTCTCTGTTATCTTGTTTCTTAATTAACTCTATACCCAGGTGTAATGAAGGTGTTGTACCTGTTGTACTTGCACAAATGCATCATTTGGTGTGTTACCTGGAAACACTGAGAAATAAAAAGGAGCAGACTTTTTGGAGACGAAAATGTCCACGTGGAAATGTTTCGGTGCTTCCACTAAAGGTAGTCTTGTGCCTTGGTCTTTAATGTGTGGTGGGATGTTGGGACCTTTGACTATTTGAAAATACTTTGGCTTATGCAGTTAAATGAAGTTAACTGCTGGAGTCTAGAAAAGGTTTAATGTATGCTGTATTAGTTTCCAGTACCTGCTGTAACAAATCAGCATGAACTTGGAGTCTTAACATAATAAAAATGTACTATCTAACAGTTCTAGAGGTCAAAAGTCTGATATCAAGGTTCAAGGTGTCAGTAGGGCTGTGCTCCCTAAAGGTGTTCTAGGGGAGAGTCCACTCCTTGTCTCTTTGAGCTTCCAGTGGTTGGTAGCTTCCTTGGCTTGAGGCCACATCACTTAGTCTCTGTTTTCACTCCCTTTGTGTTTCTGTGTCTTCTCTTCATCTGGTCCAAATTGCCCTCTGCCCTTCTTGTTTAATAAGGGCCATTGTCATCATATTAAGAACCCATCTGATTAATATGGAAATCCCATCTCAAGATCCTTAATGAAACTTGCAAAGACCTTTTTCCCAAGTGAGGTAACAGTTGAGAATTAGAACATGAATGTATCCTTTTGGGGGTCATCATTCAACCCACTACACCAACAATAAGACTCTGCAGTTGGCTGCAGTTTACTGCATGGGAGAGTGGCTGTTTCTGTCAAGCCACTTAAGTAAAGGTCTGGCATAAAGAAAAGGGGCCCTAGGGAATTGCAGGTGGCTGAGCGAATGCCTGGAGCAGAATGAATAGGGCACCTGGAGGGTCTTTAGTATAAAGAGAACTTTACCTGGCTCTTAACTTTGGGGTGGGCAGGAGTTTTCAGGGCAGGAAATACTCAGGCAGCTGCTCACCTTGGCTTACTCTTCGGGTAGTTTTTTCCCAAGCAGGCTTGACTGAGACAAAGACTTAGTTGTGAGGAAAGTATGTTTTCCAGAACTTGTCAGCATTGACACATATGGTTACCATAGGCTCAAGTTAATCCCCTCATATGTGGACCCAAGCTGACATGGAATTTGTCAGTTACGTTGGAGAAAGAACTGTTCTCTAAAAGGCAGGCTTCTTTGGTCTATGCAGTTCCATAGCCAGAGGCAGTGGAAATGGCTATGGCTCCATAGGACCATAGAATCTACACATCATAACTGGAGGTATAATGTTACTGGATAGAACCCATAATCAGGTCAGTACTGCAGTGTGAACAGATCATCAAAGAGGAAGGATAACTCAAGAGTCCATGTGTGATAGGTGCTCAGAGCTGTGCATTGCACACAGCAAATTCATAGCGACCAGTCAACCTTAGGCCAGAAAAGTCCTCCTGGTTCTAAGTTTGCAGGTCAGGACTTTCAGATAAATGGCACAGACTAATGGGCATCCTAGTGAGGCTAAAATCAGAGAGACTTTATCTTTCTTTCAAATGCCATTGAGTTTCAGCCATGTTCTTTGATAATTTCTGTACTGGATTCTGGGAATGAAAATGTGCCTAGTTTCATTATTCTAGGAGTGGGGACTGGCCTGCTTTTGAGATTTTTAAAATTGTGGGCATAATGCTGTAATCTCAGATTGAATCTTAGTAACTCTTTAAAATCATTAAAAGCATGGTTCATGAAAGACCTGATAAACTGATAGAATAGCCAAGATCCTGAGAGACCAGGCCAATGTCAGCGGCAGAAGTCCAAGCTGTAGATATGGAAGGACCCCTCAGTCCACTGAGACACTGAAAGCCCTGCCACTGAGAATGAATTAAAACATACATTTGGGAGGATTATTTCTGGACATTTAAGGACTTCAGATTTTTAACTCAGCATAACAAGGAAACTTGATTTAAAAAAAAAAAGTGAGGTCTTCAACTTTGTTTTTCTTTCTCAAGATTGCTTTGGTTATTGAGGGTTCTTTGTGGTTACATATACATTTTAGACTAATTTCTTCTATTTCTGAAAATATAGGGGATTTTGATAGGTATTGCAGTAAAATGTAGATAGCTTTGTGTAATATGGACATTTTAACATATTAAGTCTTCCAATTCGTAAACATGGGATATTGTTCCATTTATGTCTTCCTTAATTTCTTTCGATAACATTTTGCAGTTTTCAGTGTGCAAGTCTTTCATGTCTTTAGTTAAGTTTATTCATATTTTATTATTTTTGATACTATTGTAAATGAAATTGTTCTCCCGATTTCTTTTTTAGATTGTTCATTGTTAGTGAACTGAAGTGTAAGTAATGTGTGTATGCTGATTTTGTATTCTGCAAACACACTGCCAATTTTATTAGTTCTAATAGATTTTTTTGTGAAATCTTTACCATTTTCTGCATCTTTTTTCAGTATGTTCACTTTCTGCCTAAGTGTATCCTTAATTCTAGGTGACATTTTCACTTCCATCTTATGTTTTCATCTTTTTATAAAATTATTTTACCATTAATTTAAAAATTTTTATAATCGTACTTATATTTTGGCTGTACTGGATCTTCATTGCTGTGCAGGCTTTTCTTTAGTTGTGACAGGCAGAGGTTGCTCTCTATTTGCAGTGCGTGGGCTTCTCACTGCAGTGGTTTTTCTCGTTGTGGAGCATGAGCTCGAGGGTGTGTGGGCTTCAGTCATTGTGGTGTGTGGGCTCAGTAGCTGTGGTTCCCAGTCTCTAGAGCACAGGCTCAGCAGTTGTGGCTCAGGAGCTTAGTTGCTTCATGGCGTGTGGGATCTTCCCAGACAGGGATCAAACCCAGGTCCCCTGCACTGGCGGGCAGATTCTTTACCACTGAGCCACCAGAGAACCCCCTTAGGCTTTCATCTTAATTCTCAGTGTATTCAAGCTTAGTTGGGTATATCTCTTACTCCTCTTCCCTGTACCCGACCATGCCTAGAATAGGAGGTGCCTCTACGAACCTTTGTTGATTTATTTAAAATGACATAAGTGCGTGAATATGTTCATTTCCCTCTGGAAAAGGGGGTTACATTCCATAAGATTCGAACATCAAGTCTTTAAACTTCATTGAACCCATAGATTAATAAATAGTTGCATAATTATCCTCCTCTATACCACTCTAAAATAATCATATCAAAGTATGGCTATTAATTGTTTTAATTGCAAATAAATAATAGCAAAGAGAAAGAAATTGCTTCTCAAAAGAAATTCTTCCACCAAAGTAAAAACTAAAGGTTAAAAAGTCAAATAATATGGGATTTGTGACTATTCTAAGTGATAAAGAACTCTGACAAGAAATATTGCAGTGCTGATTGCTATTATCATCTTTTCACTTTCCATTACAATTGTTTATATTATTCTCATGAGGTTTTACTTAAGTTATCAAGATTTTTATAATAGTCAAATTAAAAAAACAAAAATCAAAATATCTTGAAATGACAATACAAAGAAAAATGAGTCAGAACATGAAAAATGTTTTAGACAAGTTGACAACGTATATTTTTTGCTCATTTCTTTTTGAGACAAGTTCCATCTTATTCACAGCCACATGTACAATACACTGAATAAAATATAACCAATCACCCTAGGTTGATGAAAAACAAAAGACAGGATGGTTCTAGAAATTTCTTCTGTTTATTCCTGGTATCTTGTTGTATTGGGCAAAATAAGCATGTTGAAATGTTCTCTAAATTTTTGTGTTTTATTTTATAATAATTTGCTTATTTATCTTAATGTAAATATTAAAAAATATTTACACTATTCCACGTTCAAGGACAGGAGGGGCGGAGGTGAGGAGATACCACTCGTCCAAGGTCAGGAGCAGTGGCTGCGCTTTGCTGGAGTACCCGTGAAGAGATACCCCACGTCCAAGGTAAGAGAAACCCAAGTAAGACGGTAGGTGTTGCAAGAGGGCATCAGAGGGCAGACACACTGAAACCATACTCACAGAAAACTAGTCAATCTAATCACACTAGGACCACAGCCTTGTCTAACTCAATGAAACTAAGCCATGCCCCTGGGGCCGCCCAAGACGGTGGAGAGGGCTGACAGAATGTGGTCCACTGGAGAAGGGAATGGCAAACCACTTCAGTGTTCTTGCCTTGAGAACCCCATGAACAGTATGAAAAGGGAAAATGATAGGATACTGAAAGAGGAACTCCCCAGGTCAGTAGGTGCCCAATATGCTACTGGAGATCAGGGGAGAACTCACTCCAGAAAGAATGAAGGGATGGAGCCAAAGCAAAAACAATACCCAGCTGTGGATGTGACTGGTGATAGAAGCAAGGTCCGATGCTGTAAAGAGCAATATTGCATAGGGACCTGGAATGTCAGGTCCATGAATCAAGGCAAATTGGAAGTGGTCAAACAGGAGATGGCAAGAGTGAACATCGACATTCCAGGAATCAGCGAACTAAAATGGACTGGAATGGGTGAATTTAACTCAGATGACAATTATATCTACTACTGCGGACAGGAATCCCTTAGAAGAAATGGAGTAGCCATCATGGTCAACAAAAGAGTCCAAAATGCAGCACTTGGATGCATTCTCAAAAACGACAGAATGATCTCTGTTCATTTCCAAGGTAAACCATTCAATATCACAGTAATCCAAGTCTATGCCCCAAACAGTAATGCTGAAGAAGCTGAAGTTGAACTGTTCTATGAAGACCTACAAGATCTTTTAGAACTAACACCCAAAAAAGATGTCCTTTTCATTATAGGGGACTGGAATGCAAAAGTAGGAAGTCAAGAAACACCTGGAGTAACAGGCAAATTTGGCCTTGGAATATGGAATGAAGCAGGGCAGAGACTAATAGAGTTTTGCCAAGAGAATGCACTGGTCATAGCAAACACCCTCTTCCAACAACACAAGAGAAGACTCTATACATGGACATCACCAGATGGTCAACACCGAAATCAGATGTTCTTCGCAGCCAAAGATGGAGAAGCTCTATACAGTCAACAAAAACAAGATCAGGAGCTGACTGTAGCTCAGATCATGAACTCCTTAATGCCAAATTCAGACTTAAATTGAAGAAAGTAGGGAAAACCACTAGACCATTCAGGTATGACCTAAATCAAATCCCTTATGATTATACAGTGGAAGTGAGAAATAGATTTAAGGGACTAGATCTGATAGAGTGCCTGAAGAACTATGGACAGAGGTTCGTGACATTGTACAAGAGACAGGGATCAAGACCATTCCCGTGGAAAAGAAATGCAAAAAAGCAAAATGCCTGTCTGGGGCGGCCTTTACAAATAGCTGTGAAAAGAAAAGAAGTGAAAAGGAAAGGAGAAAAGGAAAGATACAAGCATCTGAATGCAGAGTTCCAAAGAACAGCAAGAAGAGATAAGAAAGCCTTCCTTAGCGATCAATGCAAAGAAATAGAGGAAAACAACAGAAAGGGAAAGACTAGAGATCTCTTCAAGAAAATTAGAGATAACAAGGGAACATTTCATGCAAAGATGGGCTCGATAAAGGACAGAAATGGTATGGACCTAACAGAAGCAGAAGATATTAAGAAGACGTGGCAAGAATACACAGAAGAACTGTACAAAAAAGATCTTCATGACCCAGCTAATCACGATGGTGTGATCACTCACATAGACCCCAGACATCCTTGAATGTGAAGTCAAGTGGGCCTTAGAAAGCATCACTACGAACAAAGCTAGTGGAGGTGATGGAATTCTAGTTGAGCTATTTCAAATCCTGAAAATTGATGCTGTGAAAGTGCTGCACTCAATATGCCAGCAAATTGGGAACACTCAGCAGTGGCCAGAGGACTAGAAAAGGTCAGTTTTCATTTTAATCCCAAAGAAAGGCAATGCCAAAGAATGCTCAAACTACCACACAATTGCACTCATCTCACACGCTAGTAAAGTAATGCTCAAAATTCTCCAAGCCAGGCTTCAGCAATACGTGAACTGTTAACTTCCAGATGTTCAAGCTGGATTTGGAAAAGGCAGAGGAACCAGAGATCAAATTGCCAACATCCACTGGATCATCAAAAAAGCAAGAGAGTTTCAGAAAAACCTCTATTTCTTCTTTATTGACTATGCCAAAGCCTTTGACTGTGTGGATCATAATAAACTGTGGAAAATTCTTAGAGAGATGGGAATACCAGACCACCTGACCTGCCTCTTGAGAAACTTATACGCAGGTCAGGAAGCAACAGTTAGAACTGGACATGGAACAACAGACTGGTTCCAAATAGGAAAAGGAGTACATCAAGGCTGTATATTGTCACCCTGCTTATTTAACTTCTATACAGGGTACATCATGAGAAATGCTAGGCTTGAAGAAGCACAAGCTGGAATCAAGATTTCCGGGGTAAATACCAATAACCTCAGATATGCAGATGACACCACCCTTATGACAGAAAGTGAAGAGGAACTCAAAAGCCTCTTGATGAAAGTGAAAGTAGAGAGTGAAAAAGTTGGCTTAAAGTTCAACATTCAGAAAATGAAGATCATGGCATCCGGTCCCATCACTTCATGGGAAATAGATGGGGAAACAGTGTCAGACTTTATTTTTGGGGGCTCCAAAATCACTGCAGATGATGACTGCAGCCATGAAATTAAAAGACGCTTACTCTTTGGAAGAAAAGTTATAACCAACCTAGATAGCATATTGAAAAGCAGAGACATTACTTTGCCAACAAAGTTCCGTCTAGTCGAGGCTATGGTTTTTCCAGTGGCCATGTATGGATTTGAAAGTTGGACTGTGACGAAAGCTGAGTGCCGAAGAATTGATGCTTTTCAACTGTGGTGTTGGAGAAGACTCTTGAGAGTCCCTTGGACTGCAAGGAGATCCAACCAGTCCATTCTGAAGGAGATCAGCCCTGGGATTTCTTTGGAAGGAATGATGCTAAAGCTGAAACTCCAGTACTTTGGCCACCTCATGTGAAGAGTTGACTCATTGGCAAAGACTCTGATGCTGGGAGGGATTAGGGGCAGGAGGAGAAGGTGATGACAGAGGATGAGATTGCTGGATGGCATCACTGACTCGATGGACGTGAGTCTGAGTGAACTCCGGGAGTTGGTGATGGGCTGGGAGGCGTGGCGTGCTGTGATTCATGGGGTCGCAAAGAGTCGGACATGACTGAGCTAGTGAACTGAACTGAAATATTTAAAAAAAAAAAACACTTGAAATGTTTTAACAGTTGGCATAAGAGTTTCCCCACCTATTTTCTCTAATATTCCCTTTGCCTCCTCTAATGATCTTTTACGATAACCTGCATATACCACTCACATACTCCCTAGACTCTACAGCCCCATACATGTGCAAAAATAGCTTCCAGGGATGGATTAGGATACATTAGATTGAATTAGGAAGGCTGTAGAATTCATAGTTTTTCATGTCAACGTTTCAAAAATACCTTTGGAAATTTTGCACTCACGTTTGAGTGCAAATTCCATCAACTTACCAAATGCATTTCAGGTATACCTAAGTATGTCCAGTAAAATGGTGAGGCTCTATTACTGGGAGACTATTTAAATGAGCAAGTGAAAAGAAATCAGCAAAAGGATATATTATAACCAAAAGGCAGATATCATGGGTCAATCAAGCAATCCCAGAAAGATATCCACACATATAGGACAATTAACTGACAGAAAAGGTGCAAAGCCAGTTTAGAAGAGAAAGGATAATCTTCTTGACAAATGGCACTGGAAACATGTAGTACATGGGTAATATCCATAGATATCCATATGCAAGACTGTGAGTTTTGATCCCTACCTCACACCATAAAAAGAATTAACTAAAAATAGATCAAAACATAAATCTGTTAAACTTGGAAAAAATCTGTTTGACCTTGGTTAAGCAAAGATTTCCTAGAGATGACACCAAAAATAAGATCCATAAAAGAAAAACACTGATAAATTAAGTTTCGTCTTTGAAAAAGCTACAGATTGGAAGAAAACATTTTCAAATTACAAATTGACAAAACTTGTATCTGTAACACAAATAGAACTCAAAACTCAGTAATTAGAAAATTTAAAAGAAAAATGAGCAAAAATATTTAAAAAGAGATCCTGCCAAGAAGGTGTATGGATGTCAGATAAGCACATGAAGTTGCTCAATGTAATCAATTATTAGCTAAAAGAAAAAACCACAGGAGATACCACTGCACACCTGTTGAATGGCTAAAATTAAAGTCCAACCACACTAAGTATTGGTGAGGCAGTGTAAAAATTGGAAGTGTTATACAGTGCTGGTTGTTGCTGTTGTTGTTCAGTCACTAAGTCATGTTCAACTCTTTGTAAACCCATGGACTGTAGCACGACAGGCTACTCTGTCCTCCACTATCTCCCGAAGTTTGCTCAAATTCATGTCCGTTGAGTCAGTGATGCTATCTAACCATCTCATTCTCTGCCTCCTTCTCCTTTTTCCCTTAGTCTTTCCCAGCATCAGAGTCTTTTCCAATGAGTTAGCTCTTTGCATCAGGTGGCCAAAGTATTGGAGCTTCAGCTTCAGCATCAATCTGCCCAATGAATATTCAGAATTGATTTCCTTTAGGGTTGACTTGTTTGATCTCCTTGCTGACCAGGGGACTCTCAAGAGTCTTCTCCAGCACCACAATATGAAATCAATCAATTCTTTAGTGCTCAATCTTCTTTATGGTTCAACTCTCACATTCGTATATGACTACTGGGAAAACCATAGGTTTGATTATATGGACCTTTGTCAGCAAAATGATGTCTCTGCTTTTTAATATGCTGTCTAGATTTGTCATAGCTTTCCTTCCAAAGAATGAGCATCTTCTAATTTCATGGTTGCAGTCACCATCCACAGGGATTTTGGAGCCCAGAAAAATAAAATCTGTCACTCTTTCTATTTTTTTCCCTTCTATTAGCCATGAAATGATGGGACCAGATGCCATGATCTTAGTTTTTGGGGTTTTTTTTAATGTTATCTTTCAAGCCAGCTTTTTCACTCTCTTCTTTCACCCTCATTAAGAGGCTTTTTAGTTCTTCTTCACTTTCTAACTTTAGAATGATATCATCTCCATATCCGAGATGGTTGATATTTCTCTTGGCAGTCTTGATTCCAGCTTGCAATTCATCCAGCCTGGCAGGAAAGTGGTACAGTTACTTCAGAAATCAGTTTGGCTATTTCTTTATAAGTTAAAGATGGTAAGAGCTTACCATATGATCCAGCCTTTTTATAACTAGATATTTATTCAAGAAAAATAAAAGCATTTGTTCATACAAAGACTTGTACATGTATCTTCATAGCATCTTTATTTTTAATACAATTATAACAACGTCAAGCATCCTTCAACAGGTTAATGAATAAACATACTGTTGTATACTCATACAATGAAACACCACTCAGCAAAACATTATTATATTCACATTATTATATCCACAAACATATGGATTACTTTCAAAATAATTACACTGAGTATAAGAAGCCAGGCAGAAGAGTGGACACTGTGTGAATCCATTTATATAAATTTTTAGAAAATGGAAACACCTCTATAATGATAGAAAGCTTATCAGTGGTCATCTGGGGTTGTGGGGGGATGGAATGTGGAAAGAAAACAGGGGCATTATCAATGAGGTATGGAGACACTTTTGCAAGTGATGGATATGTTCCTTTTTTTGATTGTGTTGGCAGTTTCATGGGTATATATATATATATATTTCAGAACTTAGTCAAATTATGTTCTTTAAGTATGTGCAGTCTATCATGTTAATTTTATTTTAATAGAACCTTTAATAGAAGGCAAGAACAGAAGTTTGTCTTAACAAAAATGTACAAAAGAACAGAGAAGTTAAGTCCATTATGATCTCTGTCAGTTGAATATTTCTATAGTTTATCTCCCTCAAAACATATATCCCAGTTCTTGAAAGAGATGGGACTCTTAATAAAAGGTAATAAAACCATATTCATTGAATTTCAGCAATAGTTTTTAATAACTCTTTAGCAACATATTAGAGAAAAGGAGAAAATAAAATTTACCCTTGGCTTCACTGAGGATGCTTGAGTCTCATAGCCTCACTATTACCCAACAGAGGCTGTAGTACATGTCTCTGGTTGCCATGACACCTGATGGCAACAGTGATATCTGGTGATAAGTGGTTTGCACATGGCTGCTGTGACTCGGGTGAGATGCCTTCTCAATGTTTTATGCACAGAAGGACTATGAAAGGGTAGCGAGAACAGAAGTGGAATAAAATTGCATGTTCTCTATATAAGTTGAGAGATCTTGTTGATATTACTATGAAGAACATGGCTTATATATAGAAATCATCTCTTTTTCCAAAGATAAATGTAGTTCTAATGATAGTAGCATCTCTAAGTGAGCCCTAAATCATTTTACCAAATTTCTTGGGCTTAGGAAACCCCTCTGGATTGATTAAAGAATCACTAACCACTAGCAGAAGGCCATGATGTGTATAAGATGATCTCACTTCCCAAGGGAGATTCTCTTAATTTATTATGTTTAATTGATATTTCCAGTGATTCCAAACAGAGAGATACATAAAAGTGCCCTCATTCTCAAATAATTAGGAGATTAGGAAACTGTACTGGTAATCCTAAACCTCATATTTGAAATGCTTCCAGATTTAAGCCTTTTGAAGTGCTGTGTTTTCTCAACTGCTTTTTTTTTTTTTTTTAATTTTATTTTACTATTTAATGTTCTTTGAATCACACAACTCTCCTACAGGGGATGAATATGCCAGAACAGATAAGGACATGTATTTTCAAAAGGCTTTCTATTTCAAGTTTAATAGTCTCCCAAAGTTTATATAACAGAGTCCCAAGCTGTTGCAAAGGGTTTGACAAGCATGTTTTCAGCAGTTCTGGGATTTATGTTAGGTGGCTTTTAGTGCAGATAAAGCAAAGAAAATTTACTGAGTTCCTAAATAACCAGTGTTGCAAGTTCTTATTAATATTCTTAGTGTTGGTAAATACTCTTTCTTACTGTTCTGCCTTAGAACTCTTCATTTGTTTTCTTCTTCAGGGATTTCTTGGCTATTTTAAAGATGTATCAAGCTTGTTTTTCATTATTCAAATTTGTATTGTCTCTTGCCCCCCTCCCTTTTTTTTTTTGTCTCTTCTGTATGGCTTGATTTACTTTGCCATATTTAAGGTTTATTCATTTGGTAATATCAGGCTGCATCTTAAGGGCATGTAGATAAAAACAAAGATAATTGTTTGTGCAGTAAGCTTGAACTGTTTGCACACGTGTGCACAACCATTTTATATATTTTTATTGGTCACTTTTTTCAAAGATTTGCTAACATGGTTGAACTTTTACTGTAGAATCCCCTGGCTACCTAAATCATTCAGCAGATAATCTTGATTCTCAGAGGTGGAAAGAAGGGGCTGACTTCCCTCCCTGCCCGCCACCGCCCCCTGCCCCCACCAGGACTCAACTTTACTGCATAAAGCCAGTGTTGAACAAGCACCTAGAAATTTAGAGTCTACCAGCAGGGAGAGTTATGACCCAAAAAAGCCCCCCTTCCTCATGACTGCCATCAAGTATCCTGACCCTCCACATTTTATTATTCCTCATTCATGTGCTTACTATTAAGTGATTTTCCTGTGTATGGACCCCAAATCCTCTAGAACTCTTCTTCCATAAAATCGTCATATATTGCAGTGCTCCTGTCTCATAGAAAGTAATATTTTAGATGGGAACAGCCAAAGAAATAGTTCACATAAACTCTGGAGCTAAGGCTATAAAACACAGGTAAGCAGGATACTTCTTTAGGGATTATATTTTTAAACAGTTTCAAGTCATATCTGGCCTTTACTTCCCCAAATATTAATTATTTTTCAGGCAAATGTCAAATTCTGTGACTTTTTACAGATTCCATTTTGTAATTATCTACACTTCACTTCCTGAACTGACACATTTTGCTGAACCCCAGAGCTCTTTGGTTTCTGATAAGCTCTAGGTAACAATAGCTACCTTGTAACAATAGCTACTTTCAAAGTCTTCTTACCAGGAGAGTTCTGGGGATGTTTTGTTCTTGGTTTCTTTTTTGATTATTAGTGTTGTTACTTTATGTCTCACCAGTTCCTGGGGAGGGGTCTAGACTAGTACTTAGAAAGCCTGACTCTTTGTCTCCTTAGTTGGGTGAATCAGTTAATATCTCTGGAATTTAGTTTCCTCATCTACAAAATGGGAATCAGAGTACCAGGCCTGTCTACCGTGTAGGATTTTTTTGAAGGTCAAGTGAAACCATGTGCTTACTGACATTTTGAAGATGATTGTGTGTGGCAGCAACACACAATATCATTATTACTATTATATTGTTCTTACTCCTGTTTCTACCATACTGCTAATAATAACACCGGGTGAGATGCTATCCATAAAACATGCTCATCATTTTCAATGAGTTTGTCATGCTTTGTACAAGATGATATTACATTTTATATATCTTATATTTTGTTGAGGAACCAGTTTCCACTTGAATTTTTATTTATCGATACTGATAAATAACTGTTGGGCTTCCCTGATAGTTCAGCAGGTAAAGAATCCTCCTGTAATACGGGAGGCATAGGAGACATGGGTTCAATTCCTGGGGTCAGGAAGATCTAGAGAAGGCGATAGCAACCCGCTCCAGTATTCTTGCCTGGGAAATTGCATGGACAGAGGAGCCTAGTGGGCTATAGTTCTTGGGTCACAAAGAGTTGGACACAACTAAGCACAACAGTAACAAAAAATAAATAACTATAAAGCCTGATTAGATAACAAAAGGGAAAATTGTATTTAAATTCAAGGAGCAAAGAGAATCCAAAGGAAAAAGCATATAAAGTGTTCAAACCTGCTAGAAGATATATATTTTTTATTGTGAATTTATATCAAACGTGGTTCTGTATGAGACAAAATCATTGGATATACTTATTATGATTTCAACACTCAAAGAATCCACTCAGCTTCTTTTAATCAGAGGAAGAAAAGGTACACACCAGGCAAAACTCTTTGTGAGGCTCTGTCTTTGAAAATCATTACATTGCCCAAACCCCATGTATACTCCAAATCTTCATAACACAATTTGTTAGAAGTAAATTGTTTCTGGTAATTCTGTGCCTGAAATTTCTGAGCAGCTTGACACTCTAGTTTGTCGCTGGAGGACATTATTAGTCACTCTATTATTTTTAAAAATGCAGAGGTAATATGTGTGTCTATGTAGTATGCATGCTGAGTAATAACCAAGGGAATGGGATATTTTTACAGGCTAGTGATAGGCATGCTCTGCTTGTACATAGTTCCACATCTGCCCCACCTGTTGACTTCTTGCTGACTTGCCTCCTCAGCATCATGTGTGGCCTAACACGGGAAACTTTGCTTCCACATTTAGTACTTGTTTCCCCAGCTGCAGATTGTAAAAGAGAGTACCAAGCCTCAGTGGATGGGATTTTATCCAGACAGGCACAAAGCTGATGATTGAATGTCTGCAACACTGATCTCAAGCAGGACAGGTTAGCTGAGGAGCAGACAGGGGCAAGAGGTAAGCAGCTCAAGATAACTGAGACCACAAGGAGGCTTGATGGAAGCCACTGTTTAGCCGTGTCAAGGAATGGAGACCTTCCCTTAAGAATCAATTAGTGGTTTGTCCCTATGAGGGCCTGCAAATGACTCAGAGCTCTGGGCACAACTGTTCACCTGATCTCTGACCAGTGGAGTGTATGCACCTCCATGGACCATTTCTTTTGTCATCATTGGGCATTAACATGATCTGAGGAGGATCTGTTGTTTTTCTTGCAGAATTAAAAACAATTTCATAAATATTTGGCTTTACAAAAGTGAAGGAGTATATGCTTACTCGTGACTTGCTTGAGACTCAAGTAATAAGAATATTTGCCATGTGAGAAGCTGGTATCTGCAAACAGCTTCCCTACGCCCACTTCCCCTACCCAAATCTACCACCTCCTGGCCAGCCCAGAGTTGCACTGGCACTCTTGTGCAGGCGTGCTTTCATTACCGAATCCCAGACACCCCTTTCCATGATTAAAGAATGCCCTGTTATATTTATTAGAGAGGTGGCTGATATTGCTGCCGATTGTTGAATTTCAGTTTCCTGTGGTTGATTTTCATGCATGAGGAACACCCAGCTCCTGGGCAGGTATCAGGGCTCCATCAATCTCCCCAGGCTGCCTCAACCTCAGGATATGTAAGAGTAGTGGATAAATTGGAAGATCAATGACTTGTCCCTGCTGCCGCATCAGCTGCTATTGAGAAATTAATATGAGGATCACTATAAATAAAAGATAAAAGATGATATGGCTAACAGTGTAAAATATTAAAGCTGGACACAATGTGCCAGAGGAATCTAAACCACAAGAGGAAGAAATTAACCCTGTACAGGACTTCCACCACCTTGCTGCAAATCCTGTCTGAGAACAAGAGGTGGTGCTGGAATGTGAGAAGGATCTCTTCCTAGAGCAAGAGTTAACAAAACAGTGTTCCTTTTCTTCTCTGTTGTAGAGGTTTAAGGCTAGAAGAGATTGCAGAAATTATTTAACCCTACACATCTCATTTTACATGAGGAGACTGAGGATGAGAGTGCTAAATGGTTTGCTCAAATATTTGCAGCTAGCCAGCAATGGAGCTGCTAATGGACCCCAGTTCCTGTGCTCAATCCTTTTTATCAAGCTATCTCCTATCACAAAGTCTCTTCGTAAAACTCCCATTTTTGTGCTCTCTAGGGCTTCCCTTAGAAGAGTGCTAATTTGTGCCAGAAGCAGTAAAAGACGAGTGTGTTTCTTAACATACACTCAAGACCAGAGATCTATGTGCAGCATGACAATAACATTTGACAGATATCATTTTCAGAGTATCTGATACTGGAGCTTCACAGAGGGCATTATCCACGTTTCTCCTAGAGAAGAGAAAACAGAACAGATGATCAGACTCAAAAAGATATGTGGAGTTCAGAAAGGAGTTTGGGAAAGAAAAAAAACAAAAAACTGCCAGTTGAATTAGTATAATGCTAGTTGTCAAGAAAATAAGGCCCTAAGAGGAGCGACCTGTTGAAAAGTCATGGGTTAATTATATTTGCATCTATAAGTCTAAATTGAGCTGCTGGCTCTCATGCTCAATTTGTGTGCACTAATCTGCATGGCTCAATTCAAAGTGACTCTGAATCCCCAGGGTTTCCAGTTTTAAACTTTACTCTGCCAGTACTGGCAGCTTCCTTGGGTGGCTCAGTGGTAAAGAATCTGCCTGCAGATGCAGGAGAGATGGTTCGATCCCTGCATCGGGAAGATCCCCTGGAGGAGGACCTGGCAACCCATTCCAGTATTCTTGTCTGGGAAATCCCAAGGACAGAGGAGCCTGGCAGGCTAGTCCATGAGGTCACAAAGAGTTGGACATGACAGAGCAACTGCGCATGCACACACACACTGGCAACCTGAGACATGAGAAACGAGGCTGTTGTGATTGCCAGACAGCTGAGTTAGGTATATGCCTTGATTTGCAATTCCTTTTGGCTGGTTCTCAGGACAACTAGATGGGATTTAGATTCCTTAAAATGCATTTATGAATCTATTGGTCTTGACTCTAGGTTATACCCACGAATTCATTTGTAGTTGGCAAGGAGCATTTAATTTCTCATCTCCTATATCATTTAAGCCTCTCTTTAGAGCCTGGCGTCACTCTCACTTGTTAATAATCAGAAGTCAGCTACATGCAAGAGTCAAGTCAAGCTCCATCTCTTGAAGACAAATGCACTTTAAAAAAATAGTGGGATGCAGATTTTATTTAAAGCCACATCACCTACTGGGTGACAAAGTCTGATTCTCTCTTCAGCAGGTTAAAAAAAAATCCATGATCTCAAACTCTTGCTTTTCCTTTAAAAAAAAAATGCAAACTTCTATCAGAGCTATTTCTTAAGGGCCAAAAGTGTACATTACAAAAAGAGAGAGAAAAAACGATTAGAGATCAATGCAAGCTCTCCCTGAAATACCTGCCTCAGTTGAGAAATGAATATGAAGATCACTATAAATAAGAGATAAAAGATGCTATGCCTTTTCGAGTAAAATATGAGGCCAGTCACAATATGATGTATCAGGTTTAACCAAATTAACCCCCTGGGATAAACAGGGGCTTGGATTTTGCTGCATTTGAAAAATGAACTGATATTAAAAAAAATAAGCTTATATATGAAAAAAAGTCATCCAGGGGCTCAAAAAGGAGAATTCAGCTTCTTTCCTTTTAGGTAGTCTCTCTCAGACACCTGCACGAGATTTGGAAAATGCTTTCCCCTGGGCGACAGAAAACAGAGCAATCATTCAGCATTCTGCAAAGGTGCACCAACTTATCTTATTGGTTGATGTGGTAGCTGGAAGCTGTGTTTAGGGGATGGATTATTTTTTGCATTTCAGTCTACAAGCTTTGCTCAGAAAATATGCTTTCCATTAGGATGTACACAAATCATTTTCTAATATACCGTTCATTAGATTAATGTTAGTAGTATTAGAGCTTCCTAGAGCATATATGTATCTTGGGCATTTTTCCAGAAATGCATTATGTAACACATGGATTTCCAGTTCATAATTGCAAAGGTTTCAAAACTTGAGCTTCAGAGGAGAAGCAGGCTAGCTGCAATGAATTTTTCACTCCCTTGCCCAACTAGTCTTCCTGAATTGTGTGCCTTTTCCAGGAAATGAGATCAAAATAAAAATGAAATTTGGTTCAGTCAAAGCGATTACTTTGATCTGTTGAGATTTTTCCAGTTTTTCTCTAAGTCTGTTCCATATAGGCTCTTTTTTTTTTTTTATTTTGCATGTTTTGACCTTCTCTATAACCCTGAAAGAATATAGATGGGTTGGGTGACTCACAGCACTTTTGGAGTAGTGAGCTGAATTATTTAGCATAGGCAATGGGAGAAAGTGGAGGAGTAAGCGGGGAGAAATAATTTTAAATTATATCTTTAGCTGGAGGAAAATTGGCCTACCTACACAAGAGTAAATATGGCATATGCAGTGATTCAAATACTCAAAGATGTCTGTTTTAGCAATAAAGACCAGATCTGGACACAGTCCCTGGCAGAGTCAGACATACACCTGCACATTCACTATATCAAAAGAACCACAGAAGTGTGTTGAAAACTGCTTAAGTGAGAGACATAAACACAACTACAGATGAACGGACAGGAATTCAAGGTTTTAAACGCTGGACTGCTGGCAAAGCAGTCAGCAGGGTAAGCTCAAGCCAGTTTTCGGTTGTGAGACACGAGGTTCACATTGCAGGCATGCTGGAAGGTTTGTTCTTCCTGCCCACGGTTTTCGGGAGGATATTAAACACCTCTGTTAAATGCCTGCAAGTGATTGCCAGGGTGAACCTTTTGAGAATGATGGCTATGATCTTTAATAGGGTTGTGGCTTTGTCCAGAATCTCACTCAGAATTTCCAATGTGATTTTCAGTTCAACTTTTTTTTGGATGATATACACAAATAACTCATTTCAAGAATATATGTAGACATGAAGTTAGGGACCAGCTGGTGTCAATTTGTGTGGTTATCTCCTGACCTAACCTTTTAGCTTCTTTTTGTTCCTTGATTGTAGCTAAGCTTCATCTTGCTTCAGGGCCATTGTATTCGCTGTTCCCATTTTTTGGAAATACCATTTCCAGAAAAACTCTCTGTAAATGATTCCTTTCTATGGCACTCACTTCTTAAAGATATTTGGTCCTTAATTGTCCTGCCAGCCTAACTTTATCAGGTTACCTTATTTACTTATTTCACATAATAATAATAATAAAAAAATAAAAATAAATATTATCTCTGGTTTCTATATGTATTTAGATAAGTTTCTTCCCAAAGAACAAAAGCCCCACAATGATAGAGGTTGTTACCTTTCTTATCCTTTATTCTGTGTCTTAGAATAGTGTTTGGCATGTAGTCACCATTCAAGGTCTGCTGACTGGGAAAAGAATGTGTGAGTAAATGCATGGATTTGGAGTTATTTGAGGTCATTCTTAATGATGGCTAGGGTTGATGATTAAATTGCACTTGTAGGTTTTAGAGTTGGAAGTGATCTTGTTACATCTCACAGCTGTGGCAAAACTCTTCCTTCTGTAGCATCCCTGACAGGTAATCAACAAGTCTGTACTTGAGTAACTGTATACAAAAGACACTCACCAGGGCACCCTCCTAGTTGTCTTCAAACAGATCACTGCCTTGCCTGGGAGTTTGCTCCTTGTTATTCAGCTGTAATTGGGGGCGGGGGGGAGGGGGGAGAAAAAAACAAAACAAAAAACCAAAAAACTGATTTACTTAGAATCATCTTCTCTCAGTCTCCTTGTTCTAGTTCCTAGAGGATAGTCCAGACAGAATTTCTCTAAATTACATCCTTTGGGTTTGCATTCATGCTTGTAACAAAATTAGCACACTACTATGGCAAAACTCACCTTGATTGTCTGTTACTTATTACTACAACCCTTGTTAGTATTTAGAAATAATGTGTCTTCATGTTCTGCATTATAATTGAGGGAGTGTAGGAGTATAGAAATAAAAGTAATCTTGAGGTTATGTCAGAAGCAACCAGATAGATATTTTCATTTACCCTCTTAATGTAGTCAGTGCTGATGCTGTGAGGGATTGAGCAGTATAGTTACAGCATTATTGCCATTGCTGGGGGAAAAAAATGTATTTATGGTGAAATATATGGTAACTTTCACAGCTTTACCTGATGGGGAATTTGTCAACTACATCTTAGAGCTATGAATGTTTCTCAGAAAGTTGTGATACAAAACACCTCTCCCTTTTCTTTTTTTGTATGTTCACCTTCACAAATAGCATACTTCATATCCTTGAAATAATGATGGCTTAGTTGACATTCTTTTGGGTCCTAAAGGACAGACATCTGTGCGTAATAGTGTAGAGTTACACAGAGCCTGGATATTTGGCTCCAAACTGAAAGCTCCATGGAGTCATTCTTTTCATGTCTTTTCACCAATGTGTATGAGTGAGAGAAAATCAAAGTCCTACTTTGCCGATCAAGGTGATCCACACTCTTTCACTTTTTGCTATGACAAACAGGTACAGAGGTGTAAAATATCTGAAAACAGCCTCATAGGGTTTGTGAGAAACTTAAGTGGGATGTAGAGCATATGTAACAAGAAGAAAAACAGAAGAGAACTACTGGAAAATTTTTTCAAGGACAGCTTATAGGGCAATAATAATAGTAACAATAATAGATTGATTTGAAAAGACTGAAGAGCAGCACAGATTTCTAAGCTCTCTACATGTATTTAATTCCATATCACAGCTCTATAAAATGGGTGAGGTTTTTAACCCCCCGTTTTTCAAAGAAAAATACTCCTAAAAGTCCACCACTAATAAGAGGTGTAGCTGGGGAAAAGATCCAGGCAAATTGATTTCAGAGTCAGCGCTCTTAACCAGTAGGTTATATGCCATAGGCAATATTTGTACATTTTGAAATCAGCTCACAAATACTATTTTTACCCCTAAAGTACATAGGGAATACCCAGGGAAATTGGCATTATAATTATTTTTATTTCTTTGCCAATGATCAGTTAACTTTTGGCAGTTCAGTATCCTTACCCAACTTCTTAAAAATTCAACCTCCAATCCAAAAAAAAATGGTCTAAAGGAAATAAATGTCTTATATATCTAGTTCAAGAAAGCAACTAAAAACTAAGACCCCTGAGGATGTAAATAAGAAGGCAAAACAAATAGACAAGAGCTCCAAACCCTGTGATTAAGCTTCATGTTTTGAGGTAAAGGGGCACTTAAATAATGCTTCTTTAGTACCTTGTGCACAGAGACATGGCTTTACAGAAGCCAAGAAGTCTCCCTTTCATCCCTGATGCACGGTATGCTTCTGGCAGGGGCACTTCCTTCTTTGAGTCTCACAGCTTTTCATCAATAAAATGAGGGAACTGGAGCAAGGTTAGTTCTCACAACCTAGCTCTTACATTCTGTGCACCAGTGACTCTAGGTAAGGGCCAAATGTCTTTAATTTGAAAAATTATACTTTTTTCTTAATCATTTCTCTTCTCCTGATTTTTATGTAATTTCTAATACATAGGAGAAAAAAAAATATATCAAACTCCAAGTAACTGATACATTAACTTTCCATTCTCATTTCACTGCTAGTTTAGCCAAAAGCCTTGTGTAGATTCTGATGCAGACCATGAAAACACACTGTAAGTGTCCCCAAGACTTTTCCATATTTGGTTCTCCTGTGATTTCCATTGGCAGAACTATCTTGGACTGTCATCTGCAAATCCATCCAAAGGAAATTAAGTAATAGGGATTCATATCAGTGGTATTGGAGAAAGAAATCCTAGAACTTATCTTACTGTGTGAACCTTCAGCCATATATAGAATCAACAGGAAAGGTTAAACTTTAAAGGCAACATATTCCCATGAATAGAAGGGAGAAGATAATACAAATAATATACAATGCTAAATTATGTACATGCACATATATACAAGTGGTCTTGAAGTATATTCCTAGATATTAATTGGATTAAAGTTGGGGACAATAATAGCCTTTTTGTCTCATAGAGAACATTATTATTTAAGACACATACAGACACACATATCTGCCCTGCTGACCCCTCACATGTTCAGTTGATTCCAGTCATGTCCCCAATTCATTTCCCCATATGTTTATTCTAGAATTAGTGATTTTTGAACAGCTGTTCATCTCTTTAGAAATATCTGTTCCATGACCCCAAAGTACTTTTTGGCATTTGGTAGCATATGAAGCAGAGAAGGCAATGGCACCCCACTCCAGTACTCTTGCCTGGAAAATCCCATGGGCGGAGGAGCCTGGTAGGCTGCAGTCCATGGGGTCCCTAAGAGTTGGACATGACTGAGCGACTTCACTTTCACTTTTCACTTTCATGCACTGGAGAAGGAAATGGCAACCCACTCCAGTATTCTTGCCTGGAGAATCCCAGGGACGGGGAAGCCTAGTGGGCTGCCATCTATGAGGTCGCACAGAGTCAGACATGACTGAAGCGACTTAGCTGCAGCAGCAGCAGCATATGAAGGGGAAAGTCATGAGTTGTATGACAGAACCATTAAAGGGTAAACCTTAGATTAAGATTTTGTGCATAGTTCTTAATCCCAAAATAAAAAGAGAAGGATAGCAGGGAAGGTCATTGAGTAAAGGACCTCTCAGATGAGTCAGTGTTAGGATAGTTCATTGACCACTGACTGTCCAATCATTTTAGGTTATAAAGTATTCCTGAGTGATGCCATCCTTTTATGAAAGGATCTATGTAACAGTAGCTTTATCTTCCTGGAATTAGTTTATATGGCAGTGATATACATAGAGAATGGCAATTGTGAATTCATGTCTTCCCAAAACTGGAAACACTCATTAAGGTACAGGTTTACCCACGACTGCAAGTGATTATCTATACCATACTAACTGAGACTGTATCTTACCATTCTTATTTGTTAAAGGATATAACAAGGCTACCTTTGAGTAGAGTAATAACAGAGTATTTACAAAGTAATTTCAGGTTTAAGTTTTGTAAACAAAGTTCAATAAGTTTGTTGTAAACAAACTTATATAGTGCCACCAAAATCAAATCAGCTCAATTAATGTTACAGGAAATGCCTTGACACCTTTTCATTGCCACTGAAGGAATTTAAAGCACCTTTTGAACAGATTCCCTCCTAGAATTCCATTTGTACACTTATAATTGGACCTGTCATTTTAAATGCTAACTCATAAGCTTCAGAATAGATACCCAGTGTTTCTAGTGATCACATGGTTTAGGGTTCTCAGATTTGGGCTCAGATTTGCCTTTCAAGCATTGCATTCTGGACTTTTGAAATGCCTTCCTTGCAACCAGGAAAAATTATCTGAATGTAAAATCCAATGAAATAAATGTGACAGTAGTCAATGAAGTGGACTAGCATAGTGACTAGGACAATTATGGGTTGGTTACTTTTAACCTCTCTGTGCCTTACTTTCTTCATCTGAAACTGAGTTTCTTCATCAGTGGTGATAAATAATGGTACCCATCTCATAGAATTATTATAAGAAATGAATGAGTTCACATATTTTCTTAATGTTTGGATTATAATTAGTAAATTCTGGTAGTTATTTGTAGTCATTAGCATTATCTCAAAACAGTGATAAGGACCTGTTATTTAGTAGTTCTATTTTTTGGTCATATAGTTTAGACTATTTTATGTTGTTTAAATGTGGGGAGAGAAAAAGAAAAACAGTGTTTTTTTCATGGTCAAGGAACCCAAATCACATAATTCAGAAATGTTTCTAAGTTGTCATCTGCTTTGACTCTGTCATAGCCAGAGAGCATTTATTTTCTCAGAAAGTGACAGTCCTTATATTTGTGTAGCATAAAAGAAGAAGATAAATGCTAGATAAGATATATACCCCCAGGCATAGTCATGCCTTATATAGTGGGACACTATTCCTGCTGGGTTCAACCGTTGTGATTCAGAGTCTGTTATTGACTATCATCAGGAGCAGGAAAGCATAAGTAAGAACAGTAGGTATTTGCCATTGGGTCCATCTACAGCACTGATACTGTCAATCAGCCTGTGATCATACCCTTCCCATGGACAGCCTTTTTTTTTTTTTTAATTTTATTTTATTTTAAAATTTTACATAATTGTATTAGTTTTGCCAAATATCAAAATGAATCCACCACAGGTATACATGTGTTCCCCATCCTGAACCCTCCTCCCTCCTCCCTCCCCATTCCATCCCTCTGGGTCGTCCCAGTGCACCAGCCCCAAGCATCCAGTATCGTGCATTGAACCTGGACTGGCAACTTGTTTCATACATGATATTTTACATGTTTCAGTGCCATTCTCCCAAATCTTCCCACCCTCTCCCTCTCTCACAGAGTCCATAAGACTTTTCTATACATCAGTGTCTCTTTTGCTGTCTCATACACAGGGTTATTGTTACCATGGACAGCCTTTTATGCTCTTTTGAGCACACTCAGGTGGAATCTATCTTCAATGTGGTGTACATCAATTTGTGTGTACAAATTTCAGAGTGGAATTAACAAATACCAACCAAATTTGTGGCTGTACAAACTAGGAAAATAGTTCAATGGATATGAAGAATCAGGCAAATACTCATTTGGTGTCAACCCAGTAAAAATACTTTTTGGTAAGAAAAAGTTGCCAAAGATGAAAGCCCTGAATAAGTGCTACTTTAGCCTAATCACAGAGTCAAAACAAATAACACAGGCACACACACGTTCCTTCTTCATACTGATGCCCCACAGTCTTTTTGGGTCTTCAAATTGAACAGGTTAGATAGGTTTATAGGTGTCCTTTATGAGCTGGGTCCAGCAGACACGCCTGGTTACTTAACAGAATATCTCTGTCTTGTTATTTAATAGACATCCCAAACTTCCAATCAAATACACACATAATCACTCATGTTCTTCTGTAGACTTTCCAAAACAGAACAGGACAGCTCCATTCTTCCTGGTATTCAGATACAAAATGTGGTTCATCTGTGATATTTTTTTTCTTTCTTTCTCTCTCCTTTCACATCCCAATACACAAGAAAGATATGTCATCCCTATCTTAGAGACAGAACCAGAATTTGACAATTTCTCACTGCTTCTGCTATTACCACTCAGGATTAAGATTTCATTGTCTCTCATCCTGATTGTTATCCTCCTGAAAACTGTCCTTAACATAGTGGCCAGAGAACACTTTGAGAATACAAATCAGATGAATTACATGACTTCAATGTCTTTCACTGTCATCAAAGTTGAAGCTGAAGTTCTTACAATGCTGGAAAGGTGCTGCATGATTACCCTCCATGTTATATACTTGGACTTATTTCTCAGACCTCTTCTCCCTACTTGCTCTTTTCCAAACAACTTGTACTCTTTAGTCCTTGGTGTTGGGGAAAAAAAAAAAAATACAGTAGCAGACATTTTCACTTGCTGTTCACATTGCCTAAATTGCAGTTCTCTTTAGTATCTACATTACTCATCCATTCTCTTTTATAGGTCTTTTCCCAAATATCACCTTCTCCATTTTTCTTGGGCTTCCCAGATAACTCAGTTAGTAAAGAATCTACCTGCAATGCAGGAGACCCTGGTTCAATTCCTGGGTGGAGGAGATCTGCTGGAGAAGGGGTAGGCTACCCACTCTAGTATTCTTGGGCTTCCCTTATGGCTTAGCTGGTAAAGAATCTGCCTGCAATGCAGGAGACCTGGGTTTGATCCCTGGGTTGAGAAGATCCCCTGGAGAAGGGAAAGGCTACCTGCGCCAGTATTCTGACCTGGAGAATTCCATGGACTGTATAGTCCATGGGGTTGCACAGAGTCGGACACAACTGAGAGACTTTCACTTACTCACTCATAGTTTTCTTATAATAACCTGCAACCCCACTGATGCACCCTACCTCCTTAGAAATCTCTCTTTGCTGTAGAATCTATTGAATGAATGAATATAATGAATTATATCAAATTAAAAAAAAAACATAAACACTTATACACTTATTGAGTGATGGGATCACTAAGATATAAAAAAAGAAATGTAAGTTCAGGCTTTACCATTCACGATCCATTCTCTCAGGTCTGCTGTGGTATATCCATGTATAAAAAACACACTTAAATAAGACTAATTAATAGCTTAAATTTGTTAGGATCTCAATAATCTAGGAATAGAGGGGAACTTTCTTAACTTGTTAAAGATAATCTATAAAAAATCGATAGCTAATGTCATACTTAATGGAGAGAAACTAAGTTTTTGCACTAAGATTAAAAAAAAGGCAAGGATGGTCCAGCATTATTATCACTTCAATATTGTGTTTTAAGCCCTTGATAATGCAATAAGGCAAGGCAAGGAAATAAGAGGTATACAGATTGTGAAGGAAGACATAAAACTGTCTTTGTTCACGGATGACATGATCATCGATGTAGAAAATAAAGAGTTGACCAAAAAACTCCTAGAACTAATAAGCAATGTTGGTAAGGTGGTGGGATAAAGGTTAATATATGAAAGGTAATTGCTTTCCTATATACAAAAAATAAACAAGGGAATAGATTTAAAAAAAACACTGTTTACATTAGCACCACCAAAAATGAATAACTTCAGTATAAATCTAATAAAACCATGTACAAAACCTCTATTGTTTTCCTCAATAGGTGGAAAACTACAAAACCCTGATGAATGAAATCAAAGAATAAATAAATCAAGAGAGATTGCATGTTCATGATAGGACTACTCAGTATTACCAAAATACTAGGTTTTTCCCAATGTAATCTGTAGAAATTCAGTGCAATTCCAATCACAGTCCCAGCAAGTTATTTTATGGATATTGTCACATTGATTCTAAAAAATTTTTTTTTTTTTGTCTTTTAAAAAAATTAATTTATTTTAATTGGAGGCTAATAACTTACAATACTGTGGTGGTTTTTGCCATACATTGACATGAATCAGCCATGGGTGTACATGTGTCCCCCATCCTGAACCCCCCTCCCACCTTCCTCCCCATCCCATCCCTCTGCATTGTCCCAGTGCAACAGTTTTGAGTGCCCTGCTTCATGCATCGAACTTGGACTGATCATCTATTTCACATATGGTAATATACATATTTCCTTGTTATTCTCTCAAATTATCCCACTCTCGCCTTCTCCCACAGAGTCCAAAAGTCTTTTCTTTACATCTGTGTCTCTTTTGCTGTCTTGCATATAGGGTCATCGTTACCAGCTTTTTAAATTCCATATCTCTGTGTTAATATACTGTATTGGTGTTTTTCTTTCTGACTTACTTCACTTTGTATAATAGACTCCAGTTTCATCTACCTCATTAGAACTCACTCAAATGCGTTCTTTTCTATAGCTGAGTAATTTTCCATTGTGTATATGCACCACAACTTTCTTATCCGTTCATCTGCCAATGGACATCTAGGTTGCCTCCATGTCCTGGCTATTGTAAACCATTCTGTGATGAACATTGGTGTACATGTGTCTCATTCAGTTATGGTTTCCTCAGTGTGTATGTCCAGCAGTGGGATTGCTGGGTCATATGGCAGTTCTATTTCCAGTTTTTTAAGGAATCTTCACATTTTTCTCCATAGTGGCTGTACTAGTTTGCATTCCCACAAGTGTAAGAGGGTTCTCTTTTCTCCATACCCTCTCCAGCCTTTATTGTTTGTAGACTTTTTGATAGCAGCCATTCTGACCGGTGTGAGACAGTATATGAAGAGGCAAAAAACCCAGAATATCTATTACCTTATTGAATGAGGACAAAGTTGAAGGACTATTACCCAACTTGAAGATTTACTTTGAAGGTACAGTATCAAGACAGCATGATATTGGTGAAAGAACAAATAGATCAGTGGAACAGAATAAAGAGCCCCGAAATGAACCTACATGAAAACAGTCAACTCATCTTTGACAAAAGAACAAAGGCAAAAAATGGAGCAAAGATAGTCTTGTCAACTAATAGGGCTCGAAAAACTGAATATCCATTAAAAAAAAAAAAAAGAAATCTAGACACAGACTTCACATCCTTCATAAAAATTAGCACAAAATGAGACCTTAATGTAAAACACAGAACTATAAAACTCCTAGAAGATAACATAGGAGAAAACCTAGATGACCTTGGGTATGGCAATAACTTTTAAGATATAATCCCAAAGGCACAATCCATGAAAGAAAGAATTGATAAACTCAGTTCAGTTCAGTCGCTCAGACCCATCCGACTCTTTGCGACCCCATGGACTGCATCATGTCAGGCTTCCCTGCCCATCATCAACTCCCAGATATTTACTCAAACTCATGTCCATTGAGTCAGTGATGCCATCCAACCATCTCATTCTCTTTTGGCCACTTCTCCTCCTACCTTCAATCTTTCCCAGCATCAGAGTCTTTTCAAATGAGTCAGTTCTTTGCAATAGGTGGCCAAAGTATTGGAGTTTCAGCTTCACTCCTGCCAATGAATTTTCAGGACTGATTTCCTTTAGGAAGGACTGGTTGGATATCCTTGCTCTAAGGGACTCTCAAGAGTCTTCTCCAACATCACAGTTCAAAAGCATCAATTCTTTGGTGCTCAGCATTTTTTATAGTCCAACTCTCACATACATACGTGACTACTGGAAAAACCATAGCTTTGAGTAGACGGGACCTTTGTTGGCAAAATTATGTCTCTGCTTTTTAATGTGCTGTCTAGGTTGGTCATAACTTTTATTCCAAGGAGCAAGCGTCTTTTAATTTCATGGCTGCAGTCACCATCTGCAGTGATTTTGGACCTCCCCAAAGTAAAATCTCTTACTCTTTCTGTTGTTTCCCTAATGTACCATGAAGTGATAGGAACAGATGCCATGATCCTAGTTTTATGAATGTTGAGTTTTAAGCCAACTTTTTCACTCTCCTCTTTCACTTTCATCAAGAAGCTCTTTAGTTCTTCTTCGCTTTCTGCCATAAGGGTGGTGTCATCTGCATATCTGAGGTTATTGATATTTCTCCTGGCAATCTTGATTCCAGCTTGTCCTTCATCCATTCCAGCGTTTCTCATGATGTACTCTGCATAGAAGTTAAATAAGCAGGGTGACAATATACGGCCTTGATGTACGCCTTTTCCTATTTAGAACCAGTCTATTGTTCCATGTCCAGTTCTCACTGTTGCTTCCTGACCTGCATACAGATTTCTCAGGAGGCAGGTCGGGTGGTGTGGTATTCCCATCTCTTTCAGAATTTTCCACAGTTTGTTGTGATCCATACAGTCAAAGTGTATAAGGCAATGGCACCCCACTCCGGTACTCTTGCCTGGAAAATCCCATGAACTGAGGAGCCTGGTAGGCTGCAGTCCATGGGGTCACTGAGAGTTTGACACAACTGAGCGACTTCACTTTCACTTTTCACTTTCATGCATTGGCGAAGGAAATGGCTAACCCACTCCAGTACCCTTGCCTGGAGAATCCCAGGGATGGGGGAGCCTGGTGGGCTGCCATCTATGGGGTCGCACAGAGTCAGACGCAACTGAAGCGACTTAGCAGCAGCAGCATACAGTCAAAAGCTTTGGCATAGTCAATAAAGCAGAAGTACATGTTTTTCTGGAACTCTCTTGCTTTTTCAACGATCTAGTGGATGTTGGAAATTTGATCTCTGGCTCCTCTGCCTTTTCTAAATCCAGCTTGAACATCTGGAAGTTTACGGTTCATGTACTATTGAAGCCTGGCTTGGAGAATTTTGAGCATTACTTTGCTAGTGTGTGAAATGAGTGCAATTGTGTGGTAGTTTGAACGTTCTTTGGCATTGCCTTTCTTTGTTATTGCAATGAAAACTGACCTTTTCCAGTCCTGCGGCCACTGCTGAGCTTTCCAGATTTGCTAGCATATTGAGTGCACTTTCACAGCAATCATCTTTCAGGATTTGAAATAGCTCAACTGGAATTCCATCACCTCCACTAGCTTTGCTCTTAGTAATGCTTCCTAAGGCCCACTTGACTTCACATTCCAGGATGTTTGGCTCTAGGAGAGTGATCACACCATCATGATTATCTGGGTTGTGAAGATCTTTTTTGTGTATAGTTCTTCTATGTATTCTTGCCACCTCTTCTCAATATCATCTACTTCTTTTAGGTCCATATCATTTCTGTCTTTAATTGTGCCCATCTTTGTTTTCCTCTATTTCTGTGCACTGATCACTGAGGAAGGCTTTCTTTTCTCTCTGTGTTATTCTTTGGAACTCTGCATTCAAATGGGTATCTTTCTTTTTCTCTTTTGCCTGTCACTTCCCTTCTTTTCTCAGCTATTTGTAAGGCCTCCTCAGACAACCATTTTGCTTTTTTGCATTTTTCTTGGGATGATCTTGATCAGTGCCTCCTGTACAATGTCATGAACCTCCGTCCATAGTTCTTCAGGCACTCTGTCTATCAGATCTAATCCCTTGAATCTATTTGTCACTTCCACTCTATAATTGTAAGGGATTTGATTTACATCATACCTGAATGGTCTAGTGGTTTTCCTTACTTTCTTCAATTTATGTCTGAATTTGGCAATAAGCAGTTAATGATCTGAGCCACAGTCAGCTCCTGGTCTTGTTTTTGCTGACTGTATAGAGCTTTTCCAACTTTGGCTGCAAAAAATATAATCAATCTGATTTCCGTATGACCAGTGTGTTCTCTTGGCAGAATTCTGTTAGCCTTTTGCCTGCTTCATTCTGTACTCCAAGGCCAAATTAGCCTGTTACTCCAGGTATTTCTTGGCTTTCTACTTTTGCATTCCAGTCTCCTATAATGAAAAGGACATCTTTTGGGGGTGTTAGTTCTAAAAGAATGGCACTGGAATGGCATCTGAGCTGCACTAGAGCAGCGGCTGTGTGGCGCTGGGGTGACTTTGAGGAAATACCCATGTCCACGGGCAAAGGAGAAGCCCCATAATGATGGTAGGAGGGGTGAAATTGCATTTAGAATCAAACACCATATCCGCCAGAGATGCTCAGAGGGCTCAAAAAAACCTTGTGTGCACCAGGACCCACAGACCCACAGAGACTCAGACAGAACTGTTTGAGTTTCTCCTGTGGAGATACGGGTCAGCAGTGGACTGCTACAAGGGCAGGGGTTCTGGATACAGTAGATCTGGGTATGGCATAAGCCCTATTGGAGGAGGTCACCATTAAACAACACCATAGAGCCACCAGAACTTACACAGGACTGGGGAAACAGACTCTTGTAGGGCACAGACAAAACCTTGTGTGTACTAGGACCCAGGAGAAAGGAGCAATGACCCCACAAGAGACTGACCCAGACTTGCCTGTGAGTGCCTAGAAGTCTCTTGCAGAGTCGTGGATAGGTGGTGGCCTGCTGCAGGGTAGGGGCATTGAGTATAGCAGTGAGTGCATGGGACCTTTTGAAGGAGGTTGGTATTATCTTACCCCACATCTGAGGTCAGGGGCAGAAGCCTGGAGGACCCCATGCCCGAGGGGCGGCGGCCAAGAGGAGTTACCCAACGTCTGAGGTCAGGGGCAATGGCTGAGAGTGCCAGGCTCCAACCGCGCAGGAACAGCCAGGAGGAGCTACCCCACGTCTGAGGTCAGGGGCGGTGGCCGGGAGAAACAACCCCACGTCCAAGAAGTGGTGGCTGCACAGGTGCGGGAAGGCCTAGGGGAACTATTCCACATTCAAGGTCAGGAGGGGCGGCGGTGAGGAGATACCCCTCGTCCAAGGTAAGGAGCAGTGGCTGCGCTTTGCTGGAACACCCGTGAAGAGATACCCCACGTCCAAGGTAAGAGAAACCCAAGTAAGACGGTAGGTGTTGCAAGGGAGCATCAGAGGGCAGACACACTGAAACCATACTCACAGAAAACTAGTCCATCTAATCACACTAGGACCACAGCCTTGTCTAACTCAATGAAACTAAGCCATGCCCGTGGGGCAACCCAAGATGGGCGGGTCATGGTGAAGAGATCTGACAGAATGTGGTCCACTGGAGAAGGGAATGGCAAACCACATCAGTATTCTTGCCTTGAGAACCCCATGAACAGTATGAAAAGGCAAAATGATAGGATACTGAAATATGCTACAGGAGATCAGTGGAGAACTAACTCCAGAAGGAATGAAGGGATGGAGCCAAAGCAAAAACAATACCCAGCTGTGGATGTGACTGGTGATAGAAGCAAGGTCCGATGCTGTAAAGAGCAATATTGCATAGGAACCTGGAATGTCAGGTCCATAAATCAAGGCAAATTGGAAGTGGTCAAACAAGAGATGGCAAGAGTGAACGTCGACATTCTAGGAATCAGCGAACTAAAATGGACTGGAATGGGTAAATTTAACTCAGATGACCATTATATCTACTACTGCAGACAGGAATCCCTTAGAAGAAATGGAGTAGCCATCATGGTCAACAAAAGAGTCCGAAAGGCAGTAATTGGATGCAATCTCAAAAATGACAGAATGATCTCTGTTCATTTCCAAGGCAAACCATTCAATATCACAGTAATCCAAGTCTATGCCCCAACCAGTAACGCTGAAGAAGCTGAAGTTGAATAGCTCTATGAAGACCTACAAGACCTTTTAGAACTAACACCCAAAAAAGATGTCCTTTTCATTATAGGGGACTGGAATGCAAAAGTAGGAAGTCAAGAAACACCTGGAGTAACAGGCAAATTTGGCCTTGGAATACAGAATGAAGCAGGGCAAAGACTAATAGAGTTTTGCCAAGAAAATGCACTTATCATAGCAAACACCCAGTTCCAACAACACAAGAGAAGACTCTACACATGGACATCACCAGATGGTCAACACCGAAATCAGATTAATTATATTCTTTGCAGCCAAAGATGGAGAAGCTCTATACAGTCAACAAAAACAAGACCAGCAGCTGACTGTGGCTCAGATCATGAACTCCTTATTGCCAAATTGAGACTGAAATTGAAGAAAGTAGGGAAAACCACTAGACCATTCAGGTATGACCTAAATCAAATCCCTTATGATTATACAGTGGAAGTGAGAAATAGATTTAAGGGCCTAGATCTGATAGAGTGCCTGATGAACTATGGACGGAGGTTCGTGACATTGTACAGGAGACAGGGATCAAGACCATTTCCATGGAAAAGAAATTCAAAAAAGCAAAATGGCTGTCTGGTGAGGCCTTAGAAATATCTGTGAAAAGAAGAGAAGCGAAAAGGTAAGATATAAGCATCTGAATGCAGAGTTCCAAAGAATAGCAAGAAGAGATAAGAAAACCTTCCTCAGTGATCAATGCAATTATAAGTATATAATTATATAAATTGTATAGCTGTCAGCAAATTTATAGGTATTCAAGTCTAATAAGATTTATTACTTGTACCTGAATGCCTCCAGATTATATTTTTAATTTAGACTTTACTGTTCATTAAATATATATTCAGAGCTAATACATATTAAAAAGTGTACTAAAATAGCTAACAATTTTTAGTTTCTATTTTCCTAGATTTAAAATAGGAGAAAGTAATAGAATGCAAGTTTTAAAAAACCTCTAATGACTCACATTTTCTATCTCTAATTAAAACAAATACCCTGTGAAATACCTTTGCATCCTATACCTGGTTTCATTAGTTCTGGCCACTGAAGTTAATTTAAATTCACTTCTATAAAATGAGAGCTCATTATAAGATTTTGTTTCTCTGTTAGCATGCTCAGTAAGACTTACACATAGTCATCTGCTAGGTGGTAAAGAGTAAACAGTCTTGTTTATTGCCAATAATTTAGCCAATAAATGTTTTTTGTGCTCCATTTAAGAATAAAGATGTTAATCTGATATCACAGAAGAATCTTTTTGCTAAAGCTAAAAGCATTTCTTCTTTGATTAGTTGCAAATGCAAGTATTACCTAACTTCTTTCTCCTTTCATAGTTGTAGAGAAGGAAAACTAAATATAAGAATATAAATCAAACCTACTACAAATGAAACTGCACCGCAGTTCAGTGATTTCTAGATGATTTCTATGCTCAAAACATTCCGTCCTCTCTTCCTAAACAGAATTTTAAGAAGTTAGCTAAGATAAAATGAGAAACTGATTTAGACATAGGTCCTGAATTTACAGCTTCAGTGTAAAATTCCTTGAGAGCTATACTGAGCCTCAGTTATCACATTTGTAAAAGAGTGAGTATTAAAAAACTGATACTTCTGGAAATGCCTGTCATGCTGATTCTGTATTTTAAAAGTATTGTTTTTGTTCAGTAGCTAACTTGTCTCTCACTCTTTGTACCTCATGGACTGCAGCACCCCAGGCTTCCCTGTCCTTCACTAAAATGTTGACTGAAATTTGAATGAATAATTATAAAAAGAAGATGAAAGAAGGCTTATTAGCTTTTTTATCACTTAGATAAACCCTGGAGATCCACTGATAGGAGAAAGGGCTTCTCTAAGTAGTTTTCTTCATCCTGATTTCTGGACACTCCCTTCCTTAATCTGATTTTGCAGCAGACAATAACATTTTGGCAAGTTTTATTCAAATTCTTTATGCCTCAATTTTAGGAAAGAAGAATAGAAGCTATTGACTGAAAAGTGATGCACAACTTGAGAGTTGGAGTTAAATTTTATTTGGGGCGAAATGAGGACTGCAGCCCAGGAGATAGTGTTTCAGATAGCTCTGAGAAACTGCTACAAAGGAGCAGCGAGGGAAGGTCCATATATAAGGTTTTGGTGAAAGGAGAGTTCAATACCATTAAGCACTCATTTTACAGGTTTTTTGTTAGTCCTGAGAACCTGATGTCACCATGAAAGGATTTAGTGCTTCTCTAGATATGAGGAGATTCAAGGATTGGGATCATAAAACCTGTTCCTAAAAACATCCAACTATCTAAAGACCTGTCCCACCATATTACCTGAAGCACAGAGTGTCTCACTCCACCATTTAGTCCTAGATCAGGGTTGTTGAAGGTCAACAGCTATAGTAGCAGGGGGTTCAATTGCCATAGAGGCAGATGCCAAATGCCTTTCTTGTTCAGTCGTTGACATTGCTCTTGTTAAGTGCCGAGTTGTAATTGACATAGCCCTGCTGAGCTCTGCCAGGTCAGATATAAGTCTAGAGTATTCTCTTTCTTCTAGGTAGCCCCTGTCAGTTGGTAAGGTATACGCCTTCCTTTGTTTTGACTGTGATTAGTGTGTTTGCTGATTTCTAGAAACTATTTTTAGTGTTTATTTGCTTAGATCAAGAGGACTGGGCTATATATATTTTTTCCAGCCTTTATTTTTCTACTTGTTTAAGAATAAATTAGTGATAATTTTTCTGCCCAAATTTAGGTAACAGTCTTTTGGTCATTTTACATTGCCAACATTTTCAATTCAGGAATTAAGCTCATCAACAGAATAGTAATCACATTTTCAAATAGTATTTAATAGCAAAATTCTCCTCTTTCAGTTGGGCTTTCTTTTGCCTGGAGTATTCCAATGGAAATGACTTGAGAGACGGAAATCATAGTCTAGAATATCCATAAAGGCAGCTTCCATCAAAAGAGGCATCTAATTTAGTTGGTAGGGTCCCTGAGGCACTCACTGCAGATTTAGAAAAGGGACCCCCAGAATAATGACTGGCTTTCTTCTCACTCAGCTTAAAATAACATGCTTACCTACAAGTTCAGCAAGTCATATAGGGCATCTAGGAAGACTTCCTTTCTTTCTTCTAAACTTTGTGAGTGATTTTATTCAGAAACATAGTCCAGTGTGGATCAGCTTTCTTGATTTCAGAAGTTTTTAAATTAATTTTTACTGGAGTAAAATGCTTTAAAACATTGTGTTAGTTTTTGCTGTACAGTAAACTGAATGAACTATATGTGCACATATATTCCCTCTTTTTTTGATTTCCTTCTCATTTAGGTCACCACAGAGCTTAGGTAGACTTACCTGTGCTGTCTAGTATGTTTTCATTAGTTATCTCCTTTGTACATACACTATACATATGTCAATCCCAGTCTCCCAATTTGTACCATCACCACACCAAACTATACTTTTTAAAGTTTATCCATTCATTTTGGAATGTCTTAAACCCTTACAGCAGAAAGTGAAGAGGAACTAAAAAGCCCCTTATGAAAGTGAAAGAGGAGAGTGAAAAAGTTGGCTTAAAGCTCAACATTCAGAAAACAAAGATCATGGCATCTGGTCCCATCACTTCATGGGAAATAGATGGGGAAACAGTGTCAGACTTTATTTTTTTGGGCTCCAAAATCACTGCAGATGGTGATTGCAGCCATGAAATTAAAGGATGCTTACTCCTTGGAAGGAAAGTTTTGACCAACCTACATTGCATATTAAAAAGCAGAGACATTACTTTGCCAACAAAGGTATGTCTAGTCAAGGCTATGGTTTTACCAGTGGTCATGTATGGATGTGAGAGTTGGACTGTGAAGAAAGCTGAGCATCGAAGAATTGATGCTTTTGAACTGTGGTGTTGGAGAAGACTCTTGAAAGTCCCTTGGACTGCAAGGGGATCCAACCAGTCCATTCTAAAGGAGATCAGTCCTAGGTGTTCATTGGAAGGACTGATGTTGAAGCTGAAACTCCAATACTTTGGCCACCTCATGTGAAGAGTTGACTCATTGGAAAAGACCCTGATGCTGGGAGGGATTGGGGGCAGGAGGAGAAGGGGATGACAGAGGATGAGATGGCTGGATGGCATCACTGACTCAATGGACATGAGTTTGGGTAAACTCCGGGAGTTGATGGACAGGGAGGCCTGGCGTGCTGTGATTCATGGGGTCGCAAAGAGTCAGAGACAACTGAGCGACTGAACTGAACTGAAAGCTTTGATACTGCATTCAAGAGAGTTAATGGAATTCTGGACTCCATATTTTCTTTTTTGAATTCAATTCTGTTTAGTCACTCAGTAGTGTCCACCTCTTTGCAACACCATGGACTGCACCACGCCAGGCTTCCCTCTTCATCACCAACTGCTGGAACTTGCTGAAGCTCATGTCCATCCAGTTGGTGATGCCATCCAACCATCGCAACCTCTGTCGTCCCTTTCTCCTCCTGCCTTCAATCATTCCCAGCATCGGGGGCTTTTCCAGTGAGTCAGTTCTTCACATCAGGTGGCCAAAGTATTGGAGCTTCAGCTTCGTCATCAGTCCTTCTAATGAATATTCAGGACTGATTTCCTTTAGGATGGACTGGTTTGATCTCCTTGCAGTCCAAGGGACTCTCAAGAGTCTTCTCCAACACCACAGTTCAAAAGCATCCATTCTTCGGTGCTCAGTTTTCTTTATAGTCCAACTCTCACATCCATACATGACTACTAGAAAAACCATAGCTTTGACTAGATGGATCTTTGTTGTCAAAGTAATGTCTCTGCTTCTTAATATGCTGTCTAGGTTGGTCATAGATTTTCTTTCAGTGAGCAAGCAGCTTTTAATTTCATGGTGTCAGTCACCATCTGCAGTGATTTTGGAGCCCAAGAAAATAATGTCTATCACTGTTTCCACTGTTTCCCCATCTATTTGCCATGAAGTGATGGGACTGGATGCCATGATCTTTGTTTTTTGAACGGTTGAGTTTTAAGCCAACCTTTTCACTCTCCTCTTTCATTTTCTTTTTTTTTTAAATGAATTTATTTTAATTGGAGGCTAATTACTTTACAATATTGTAGTGGGTTTTGCCATACATTGACATGAATCAGCCACTCCTTTCACTTTCATCAAGAGGCTCTTCAGTTCCTCTTTGCTTTCTGCCATAAGGGTGATGTCATCTGCATATCGGAGGTTATTGATATTTCTCCTGGAAATCTTGATTTTAGGTTGTGCTTCATCCAGCCTGGCAATTCTTATGATGTAGTCTACATACAAGTTAAATAAGCAAGGTGACGATATACAGCCTTGACATACTCCTTTCCCGATTTGGGAACAGTCTGTTGTTTCATGTCTGGTTCTAACTGTTGTTTCTTGACCAGACCTGTGGTCTGGTATTCCCATCTCTCTAAGAATTTTCCACAGTTCGTTGTGATCCACACAGTCAAAGGCTTTGGCATAGTCAACAAAGCAGAAGTAGATGTTTTTCTGGAACTCGCTTTTTCGATGATCCAACGGATGTTGGCAATTTGACCTCTGATTCCTATGCCTTTTAAAAAACCAGCTTTAACATCTGGAAGATCACGATTCATGTACTGTTAAAGCCTGGCTTGGAGAATTTTGAGCATTACTTTGGTAGCATGTGAGATGAGTACAATTGTTTGGTAGTTTGAACATTCTTTGGCATTGCCTTTCTTTGGGAATGGAATGAAAACTGACCTTTTCCATTCCTGTGGCCACTGCTGAGTTTCCAGATTTGCTGGTGTATTGAGTGCAGCACTGTAAGAGCATCATCTTTCAGGATTTGAAATAGCTCTGCTGGAATTCCATCACCTCCACTAGCTTTGTTCTGATGCTTCCTGAGGCCAATTTGACTTCTAACTCCAAGATGTCTGGCTCCAGGTGAGTGATCACCCCATCATGGTTATCTGGGTCATTAAGATCTTTTTCGTACAGTTCTTCTGTTTATTCTTGCCCCCTTATTTTAATATCTTGTGCTTCTGTTAGGTCCATACCACTTCTCTCTGTTTTCTTTTTTACCTTTTTATTTCTCACACTTTGAATCAACAATGATTAAGAATCTGAGCCACCAGGGAAGCCAAAGAATGAAAGGAACTCAGACCCAAATATTTTTCTCTTGCCAAGTACAGAGAATATGGGGGAAAATGAAATTTGAGAATTTGTTTTTGTTCCTTTTCCTCCACGTTTTTGGTCAGTTACCTTAGTTCTTCACCTCACTTTTTCTTTCTCATCTGGCTTTAGAAGGAAGCTAATTAGATGGACTACACAGTGTTGGAGAAGGAAATGGCAACCCACTCCAGTATTCTTGCCTGGAAAATTCCATGGACAGAGGAGCCTGGCAGACCACAGTCCATGGGGTTGCAGAGTTGGACACAACTGAACGTGAGCACATACACGGTATTGGAGTAGATTGCTAGAAGGGACCAAGATCCGAACAACTTTAAAAGTGGCTACGTGGAATTATATTCAAAAGGGATGGTCCAGCCAATTTCCCTAATTACATCGTGAAATGGCTTCCCTGTTTCTAAAACAGTGGACCTATGTTCAACTGACAGGGAGGATGGAGGTTTATCCCGAAGCATGTATGTATGTGTTTGTGTGTGTTTGTCTGTGTATGTTTTTAAATTACATGTATTTAATGCCTAATGAGGATATCTCAGATGGTCTCCTACTTTCATGTATTTTCTTTCATTTTACTTGTACAATTGTGACCATTTTTCAATTCAAATAGAGGAGAACCTTAAACATTAATTAAAAAGACATTCTCAGTAGTCTAAGGGTCAGGGCGACTTGGCAGAAACAATTAATGAATGGTGAGATAACGGTGCTGGTGGCTTGGCTACTGTGCCACTGTCCATTTGAGTTTCTTTTACTTGAATTTACAAGATACTATACAACTCAAGAGAAAGACTGCTAATTAGTAATGTTCTGCTTGCTTTTTATACAGCCTCTTGAGGACTATTTTGATTAATTATTTTGAAGGTCATAGGAAGCAACTTTCATGATCTAACTTTTAAACAAGTAGGGTTGCAACATAGAGCTATGACTGAAAATTAAAAAGGAAGTTTGCAATAACCTGTTTGTTTTAGTTTCTCTTTTTAAGAAATGTGTTTTTTGGAATATAGTTACTTTATAGTGTTGTGTTTCTACTATAAAGCAGGGTGAATCAGCTATAGGTATACATGTATCCCCTCTTTTTAGAATTTCCTTTCCTTTTAGGTCACCATAGAATATTGAATATAGTTCCCTGTGCTATACAGTCGGTTCTTATGTGGACTTGTGCTCAGTTGCTCAGTTTTGTCTGACTCTCTGCAACCCCATGGACTGTAGCCCGCCAGGCTTCTCTGTCCATGGGATTATTCAAGCAAGAATACTGGAACAGATTGCCATTTCCTTCTCCAGGAGATCTTCCTGACCAGGGACCAACCCCGCTCTCTTGTGTCTCCTGCATTGGCAGGCAGATTCTTTACCACCGTGCCACCTAGGAAGCTCCACCAAAGATTCTCATTCGTTATCTATTTTATACATAGTCAATAGTGTATATATGTCAATACCAATCTCCCATTTCATCCCACCTCCCACATCTCAGTCCAGGTGTCTGTCAGTAAAATGAATCACTTTTCAGTCAAATGGGTGGTCAGCAATATAATTTTTTTAAAGATGGGAAGCTGAAAAACACTGTTGCCAAACAGCGTCTGCAGTATTCACATCTATATGGAACATCTTTCTTTTTCCAAAGGGATGCAGATGAGAAGAATGAGGGCAGAAAAATGCACCTGAATAAAGCTTTTCTAAATGATGGAACAGAGAGCACTCCCAGAGGCAGGTCAAGTTCAACCCAAGAACAACTCTCTCAGTGCTTTCACACCTAGTTAAAACACAAGACCAATACTACCTCAGCTCTCAAATCAGTGCTGAAATCCAGCAGAAGGTTGTTAATATTGATATGGTTAATATACATCAAATAGGATTCCTTTAATTTTCTGAATCGAAAAATTCTGCACAGTGTTGACATTTCCTTACTGAACTCCCAGGATTGTTTGGTTTCAAAGGCTGTTGGGGTCAAGACGCATTTTGTTTTAAATAATCCATCATAAAAAATTCAGCTTCAGTCTAATATGATTGAAACTCAGCTTGAGTGTGTTTTATAATGCATTGAACTGGAAAGACTATGGGCATTGAATTATTCAAAACATGGTAGGCGAAGGAGTGATATGTGGGGAGGAGGTGATCAAAGGAATCAGTGAGACTTGATATATCTTGTTATCTCATTTTATTTACCTTTTAGAACTCCTCCAAATATTAGAGAAAAGAAATCAATATCAATTTTCACCTCTGTCACGTTCCACACTTCAATTATTAATGCATGTCAAATTTGACCACAGTTCTCTATACCACCTGCTTTGCAATAATATTTCTGAGCCTTTATTAAAAATGTAAAATTGTCAATGAATTTCCAAATATGATTCTCCAGTGGCTAATTCGGCTTGTTTTATTAATAAGCGAGTTCTGATGAGTAATACTAATTTAATACACCAGTATGTAAGATTAAATTATAAATTATTTCAGCTGAAGCTGATGAGATATGACTGTGATGTGGTTTTGGGGCAATCACCTTCCTGAATAAACCCTGCAAGCACACAGTTCTTGGAAGAAACCAGTACTATAGATAGTAGCAAATCTGATGTTATTTTGCATGTCTCCTTTAGCAGTGGAATGCACAGACCCATACACACAAACATGATGGGTGAAAAAGCACACATGCATACCTTAGATGTTTGCATTAATTTCTGAATATAATTCTCCAGGAAGAAAAAGGCTTTACTAATTATTTGTATTTTTATAGTTTATTATTTTATCCATATTAAAACACTTCAGGAAATCACTTGTTGTTTTGTTGTTCATGGAATCCTTTCAATTTTGAGATGCTGAATGTAAACTGGGGCTTCCCTGCTGGCTTAGAATCCACCTGCAATGCAGGAGATCCAGGTTTAACTCCTGGGTTGGAAAATTCCCCTGGAGAAGGGAATGGCAACTCACTCCAGTATTCTTGCCTGGAGATTCCCATGGACAGAGGAGCCTCGTGGGCTACACTCTGTGGGGTCACAAAGAGTCATGACTAAGCACACATGCACAAATGTAGATTGAAATAATTATAACAGTCCTTGGCCATGAAAGACTGAGTTACAGAGAACCTGGTGACTGGAGGTGAGGGGTGCCATGCAATTCTTCTCTGCCCTAGAGACCATTAAAATATCAATGTGTACTCAATTAAGACTGGAAACCTGCCATCAAGAAACTAGCTATCTTTTGTTTATACTAAAAGGAGAGAACAGTGGGGAACCTTGATTAAGTATGTGAGACTTCCTCTGTTTTGTACAATAAGCCAGAAACAATACCTGAAATAGCCTCAGGCCTTTTGTCTTTTGTACCACGCTCTTTCTTTTATTGCTCCTGATCAATTACACTTAAATCAACAAGAGTCGCTTCAACATTTTGACAGTTTTGTTCCCCATACCCTCAAGCATTTTTAAAGGGTTGTTGAGATAAAACTATTGCAAAAATTACTCCCTCCAAATTTTTTTTAGAGTAGTATCAATGAAGGTAACTTAGAGGGGAAAGAAAAAACCCCTTGAGTTCCTGGCCTACCGTTCTAAACTCTGGGGCAAGCATAAACCTTCATAGCAAAACCAGTTTGCACTTAGTTGAGAATTGGTTTCCATAGTCTTATGTAATAAGTAAATGGAGACTTTACTTCCCTATAAGCTCTTTCCAAAAAGTAAATACAATTTGTTACTCATAAGAGATGATGAAATTTATGTTTTTTGAATAGATGTTTGTATATATATACATACATGTATGTTTTATATATATATATATAAAGATATATAAAGCTACTATTTACAATACTAAAACTTGCATTTTCTTTACTTACCAAGAATGAACAATGACTTGATCTCTAAATACAGTACAGCACCAGATCATAGCAGATTCATAACAAATATTTTATTTGACATCATGATGAATTCACCATTTTGGTATAAAGAGGGAATACCTTCAGTTTTCCTCTTTGTTGAACCTAGTTATTATGTCCTGGACAGAGGGATTTTTCTTGATTTAATCTATAATGTTCACCTTCCTTAAGATGGAAATTGACAACCTCAATAGGCAAAAGCACTATTTTGATTCAACTGAATTAATGTTTCTAGTGTCAACCCAAAGTTTAATAGGATTTTCTCTTCGGCTCCACAATCTGAAAATGATAAGCATCTCACCAGAGTTTCATGGCACTCCGTTATCTATTTAGTGGAAATAGATATTCAAAATACCATGCTTCTCTAATGTCTTCTTTGACTTATTAATCAACGGGCAACTACAGAGTTAAGACTGTCTTATAGTTGCTTTAAAAATATATTAATAGTAAAACTTAACATGCCAGGCCTTAGTATGGCCTGACTTGGAAATTTAGTTTCAGAGGATTTTGTGAATATAGCAAGGAAAGAGGACCTTGGTATATCTTACTCCCACAGGCGCACAATAAATATTTGCTTAACAGAGAATAATGAATATATAGTGTGGAAGAGAACCTGACAGATGATTAACATTACTGAATGACAGCAATGCCTAAACTCATCTGTGATCAAACACTATGAAGTATCCTCCTAAGGATAAACTTACTACAAATAAGATGTGAAAATTCAATTATGGAGATACTCTCAGTTTCAGTTCTGATTTGCAAAAATCTTGGAAGTTGTCACTGTGTCCTTACAAGATAATGCTGTGCAAACTGAAAATCAGTGACTTCTCTCAGATGTGTCAGCGAACTGAGGTTGCTGAGTAAAGTGCCAACCCAGAGTCTGGGGAAATAGCAGATCCAACAAAGATCTGCTTACCTAGAGTAGAAGTAGCTGCAGCCATCACTGGGGTGAAAACTTAAAGGCTAACTGTGAAAAAAAATTGCTAGAGTCTGAGTATGAACAGCATGAGAGTGGGTGGCTGCAGTCTTAGGGGCCCCCCATACTTCTGTGGACTTTACCTCCAGGAGTCCTACCAGGGTATCCTAGTGAGTGAAGATCAGAGGAAGATTGCCACCTCCTGAAGCCTCTGGCAACAGAGGGGAAAAAATAATCTTTATGATATATATCCAGAGGGTTCTTCATAGCAAAGACCCATTCTTTGTACACAGCTGGCAACTGTACACAGTGGAAATAAGGGCCTTCCTCTCATGCTGGTTTCCTCTAGCTTTCTGTTTACCTAAGGACAAGGACTCATAGTTAATAGGGTCTAGAGATTTAAGGAAATAGAATCACTGAAGTCAGAGAAGAGGGTAGGGGTTGGAGGGTTCAAACAAAAAGAAACAAAACTTAAACCCCTCGAAATATACTTGTGAATATCACAGCCCAGGACACAGGCCCAGTGAAAGACTTTCTATAATCTTTCAATAAGATTGTAGAAAAAACCTTGTCTGTCACAACTTAGCACCACACTAATAAGTTCTAGTGTTATGTGATAACAATGGATTGCAGTTGAAAGAGTCACAAGACAGACTCTGAGGGAAAATATTCAGGGAAACCCAAGGGCTGTAACAGGGAAACAAAACCAAGGACACTAGTGCTGAAGACTGTGGTATGTACAGCTATAGCAAGCATTAAACACAGCCCAAGTTCTCAACATTAGGATAAATCCTCACACTGATGGCCCATTGACCTTGGATCCTATTACCTGATGCAGCATGTCTGACTTTTAATGAATAATTGCAAGTCATGCCAAGAAGAAAGAGAAAAACACATATAGGGGACAAACATCAGAAAAGACTCTGATGTGACTCCAGTGTCAGATTATCACACAGGGAATTTAACTAAGATTATGCAGGTCAGGAAGCAACAGTTAGAACTGGACATGGAACAACAGACTGGTTCCAAATAGGAAAAGGAGTACGTCAAGGCTGTATACTGTCACCCTGCTTATTTAACTTCTATACAGAGTACATCATGAGAAACGCTGGGCTTGAAGAAGCACAAGCTGGAATCAAGATTGCCGGGAGAAATATCAATCACCTCAGATATGCAGATGACACCACCCTTATGGCAGAAAGTGAAGAGGAACTCAAAAGCCTCTTGATGAAAGTGAAAGAGGAGAGTGAAAAAGTTGGCTTAAAGCTCAACATTCAGAAAACGAAGATCATGGCATCCAGTCCCATCACTTGATGGGAAATAGATGGAGAAACAGTGGAAACAGTGTCAGACTTTATTTTTCTGGGCTCCAAAATCACTACAGATGGTGATTGCAGCCATGAAATTAAAAGATGCTTACTCCTTGGCAGGAAAGTTATGACCAACCTAGACAGCATATTAAAAAGCAGAGACATTACTTTGCCAACAAAGGTTCATCTAGTCAAGGCTATGGTTTTTCCAGTGGTCATGTATGGATGTGAGAGTTGGACTGTGAAGAAAGCTGAGCACCAAAGAATTGATGCTTTTGAACTGTGGTGTTGGAGAAGACTCTTGAGAGTCCCTTGGACTGCAAGGAGATCCAACCAGTCCATTCTGAAGGATATCAGCCCTGGGTGTTCTTTGGAAGGAATGATGCTAAAGCTGAAACTCCAGTACTTTGGCCACCTGATGCAAAGAAATAACTCATTGGAAAAGACTCTGATGCTGGGAGGGATTGGGGGCAGGAGAAAAAGGGGACGGCAAAGGATGAGATGGCTGGATGGCATCACTGACTCGATGGGTGTGAATTTGAGTGAACTCTGGGAGTTGGTGATGGACAGGGAGGCCTGGCGTGCTGCGATTCATGGGGTCGCAGAGTCGGACATGACTGAGAGACTGAACTGGATGTGGTAAGAGTTCTAATGGAAAAGTAGGCTATATTCAAGAAGAAATGAGTGATAAAAGAAAGAAACTTTAGGAAAGAATATAAGAAAATAGTAGAAAAAACAAAATAGCAGAAATGAAGAGTTCCTTTGATAAACGCATCATCAGATGACATAGCCAAGGAAAGAATCAGTGAATTGGATGATATGTCAATAGAAAATTTTCAACCTAAGGTACAACTACAAGTATCGCTATAATTGGAATGCCAGAAGAAGAAAGGAAAGAAGGGAGAGCAGAAGAAATATTGGAAGTAATAATGGGTGATATTTTTCCAAAATTAGTCACAGACATCAAAATGCAGATGCAGACAGTCCAGACAGCACAAAACAGGGTAAGTACCAGAAAGAGAAGAAAGAACCAGCATACCTAGTCATATCATATTTAGACTGCTGACAATGAAAGACCAAGAGACAGCTCAAGGAAGCCAGAGAGTGTATCAATCCTGCTTTATCTAAAGAGTACAGAGGAGGAAAAGTTGTTTTCTGTCTACCCATGTTAGGCTTACTGGTTGGGTCCCTATAAATTAGAGTGACAACAAACAGGTTAACAAGAGAAAAAATGGCTTTATCAACATGTGCATTGAACATGTACCCATGGGTGCTCAGTAATGAGTAACTCAAAGAGATGGTTAGAACTTGGGCTTATATAGCATCTTAACAGAGGAACAGTGGGTTCTAGAGAAGTGACAAGACAAAGGAAAAGGACTTTGAATTTCTAGGGTGGCATTTTGTGGAAAGGTAGACCCAGGGGGAAACTAATGAAAGATGAAGGTTAGTTTTTAAAATTTGTTAAGTAGATTCCTCTGGTGCAGTCTCTGGGTCTAGTGTTGTCTTTTGTGATTAACTTCTGTTCTAATAGAGAAGGGAGGGAGAACACCTTTACAAATTTACATCCTGCTTTTAGACAGAATAGGGAGGGCAGAGAGATCTTTTCTTGTGTTTGTTTGTTTTTGTTACCTTCAGCTATGAATAATCATTATGGCAAAGTGGCTTATGTTGGGGTGGTATAGTCTACTCCCCTTAGTAGGGAAAAGGAGAAAATTACAGGAGACTTCTCATCAGAAACTTTGTAAGCAAGAACAGATGGAATGAAATATTTAAAAAGTATTAAAAGGAAAACACACTAACCTTTAATTCGACGTCCAGAGAAGCTACCCTGGAAAAATAAGAGAGAAATAAAGACTTTCTCAAACACATACTTTGTGCAGATTCATCACCAGCAGACTTGCCCTGCAAAAAAAAAAAAAATTCTTCAGAGAGAAGGAAATGATACAGATCACAAACTCAGAATCTCCATAAAACCGAGCATTGGAGAATTAAATGGAAACAAAATATATTTCTTATTCTTAATTGATGTAAAAGAACTGTTCAAATTAACAGCAACTATGTATTGAATGATTTAAAAAAGTTGAAGATAGTCTGTTATAAACCACTTGCACAACACTTGAAGTATTATAGTATCATTTAAAGGTGGGTTTAGATTAGTTAAAAATGTGTATTGTAAACTCTAGAGCAACTACTAAAATTTTTTTAAAGTATAATTGATGCACTAAGAGGAGATAAATGGAATTATAAAAATTAGAGAAAGCAGGAAAGGGAGATTCCATTGTATAAAAAGATTGGAAGACTGACATTGTTTTATTCAAAACAAAAACAAGTTGAATAGAGAAGATACAGACGCATGAGGTTTTTTTCTGGTTATATGTAAACCTTCCTCTCTTACTTTTCCCTTGCCTCACAGCTGGAGTAAAAGACTCAATCATCCACAAAATAGTTGGTGGTCTTTTGATTAAAAACAAAGTAGGATTATTTTGATACCATTACTATCTCTGCAATGTGTGACAGAGATTGAACAACTGAAAAAGCTGGGGGAAGGCAGAGGCTATAAAAATAATGCTGGAAAGGAAAAAACTATTTACACTTAAAACAGATAGTTTAAAAGGTAAAAAATCCAGTCAACAAGGTAGTTATCTAATCTTTGCGATGGCAAACTTTCAACATGATTATTTTCCATTCATTTGCCTGCCTGGTAGACTGAGTAGAATCATAGAGGATCTCCTTCAGTTGAAACTGGCTGTTGCTGTGGACATAGGCCAGGTTTAAACTGCTTGAGTGCTTCTGCAAATCCCAGAGGGTGGGGGCTGGAGAAGAAGGAAGGGAGAGGGCAAGGCCAGGAAAGGAATCCCACTGTGTTGCCTGAGCTGTGGGCCAGAATAAACAATGTGCTGTGACCTATTTAGCAAATGAAAACCCAAACCAGAGAAAGCAGCCAAGGTCAGGGATACACATCCCCTCCTGCTGAGATGATTTGGGATGCTCAGAACAAGAAAATGAATAGCTCACATAAGGGAGTTTCCTTGAACTCCCCTGGCAATAAATCACCAACTGTAGTGAAGTTTCTGCTTTTCTAAAACTTCGTTAAATAAATGGCAGCGGCAAGCTGGGATTCGATTTATAGGTTTATATGTGGTTTCGTTGTTGTTGTTTTTTTTTTTTTTTTTTTTAGACAAAAGGCAAATCAGCAGAAGAATTCTTCCTGGCTTATCCTGTTTATGTTTGAGCCTAGATGGTCTTCCTCTCTTCCAAGGTCACCAGGAGCCTCTAAAACCAGACTCACTTCAGAGGTATCCTGGTGAAATCCTTGAGCTTAAAGGTTATTTCACAATGCATGTTTCCTAGATGATTTTGTGTCCTGAAGTTAATTGTACTCCAGACTATGCTCAACAAAAGGAAGAGGAAAAGTCAGAGTGTGTAGTCTGACATCATGAACAGCCCTCAGAATAAAGTACAGAAGGATGGTTTTAGTAGATCTCCATCTATTATCTAAGAATCAACTGTGTGTGTATGTATGTATCTGTCTACTTACCTAACTACCTGTCTATGTGTGTGTACTTACCATGATCCTAATTCTGATATGCTGTAATAATAATACATAGAGAAATAATCATCAGAAAATTCACTGAAAGATTCAACATGAATGTCCATATATGATGGAACTAAAAGTGATGATTTTCTTCTTTATATTTTGTTGGAGTTTTACAATTTTTTACATTTTAGGGCCACGATGTCCAATAGTAATAAAAGTATCAGTTCAGTCGCTCAGTCATGTCCAACTCTTTGCAACCTCATGAATCGCAACACACCAGGCCTCCCTGTCCATCACCAACTCCTGGAGTTTGCTCAAACTCATCTCCGTCGAGTTGCTGATGCCATCCAGCCATCTCATCCTCTGTCATCCCCTTCTCCTCCTGCCCCCAATCCCTCCCAGCATCAGAGTCTTTTCCAATGAGTCAACTCTTCACATCAGGTGGCCAAAGTATTGGAGTTTCAGCTTCAGTATCAGTCCTTCCAATGAACACCCAGGACTGATCTCCTTTAGAGTGGACTGGTTGGATCTCCTTGCAGTCCAAGGGACTCTCAAGAGTCTTCTCCAACACCACAGTTCAAAAGCATCAATTCTTCAGTGCTCAACTTTCTTCACAGTCCAACTCTCACATCCATACATGACCACTGGAAAAACCATATCTTGACTAGACGAACCTTTGTTGGCAAAGTAATATCTCTGCTTTTTAATATGCTATCTAGGTTGGTCATAAATTTCCTGCCAAGGAGTAAGTGTCTTTTAATTTCATGGCTGCAGTCACCATCTGCAGTGACTTTGGAGCCCAAAAAAATAAAGTCTGACACTGTTTCCACTGTTTCTCCATCTATTTCCCATCAAGTGATGGGACTGGATGCCATGATCTTCATTTTCTGAATGTTGAGCTTTAATCCAACTTTTTCACTCTCCTCTTTCACTTTCATCAAGAGACTTTTTAGTTCCTCTTCACTTTCTGCCATAAGGGTGGTGTCATCTGTATATCTGAGGTTACTGATATTTTTCCCAGCAATCTTGATTCCAGCTTGTGCTTCTTCAAGCCCAGCGTTTCTCATGATGTACTCTGCATATAAGTTAAATAAGCAGGGTGATAATATACAGCCTTGACATACTCCTTTTCCTATTTGGAACCAGTCTGTTGTTCCATATCGAGTTCTAACTGTTGCTTCCTGACCTGCATACAAATTTCTCAAGTGGCAGGTCAGGTGGTCTGGTATTCCCATCTCTTGAAGAATTTTCCACAGTTTATTGTGATCCACACAGTCAAAGGCTTTGGCATAGTCAATAAAGCAGAAATAGATGTTTTTCTGGAACTCTCTTGCTTTTTCCATGATCCAGCGGATGTTGGCAATTTGATCTCTGGTTCCTCTGCCTTTTCTAAAACCAGCTTGATCATCTAAAAGTATAATGAGCCAAAAATATAAACCATGTGTTACCTGAAGTTTTATAATAAAAAGAACCAGGTAGATTGATTGGAAGACTCTTGAAAGTCCCTTGGACAGTAAGGAGATGACACCAGTCAATCCTAAAGGAAATCAACCCTGAATACTCATTGGAAGGACTAATGCAGAAGCTGAAGCTCCAATACTTTGGCCACCTGATGTGAAGAGCTAACTCATTGGAAAAGACCCTGATGCTGGGAAAGATTGAAGGCAGGAGGACAAGGGGGCAACAGAGAATTAAATGGTTGGATGGCATCACCGACTCAGTGGACATGAGTTTGAGCAAACTCCAGGAGTTAGTGAAGGATGTAGAAGTTTGACGTGCTACAGCCTATGTGGTTGCAAAGAGTCAGACACAACTGAGTGACTGAACAATCATTTTATCTAACTCATAAATCTGATATTATCATTTCAACATGTAATCTATACAAAATTATTGAGATATTCTCAATTATTTTTCCATTAAGCCTTTACAGTTGGCTACATGTTTCATGCTAAGTTGCTAAGTTGCTTCAGTCATGTCCGACTCTTTGTGACTCTATGAACTATATAGCCTGCCAGGCTCTTCTGTCCATGGGATTCTCTAGGAAAGAACACTGGAGTGGAGATTGCCATTCTCTTCTCCAGGGGATCTTCACAACCTTCCCAACTGGACCAGGTTGTCTTAATGTCTCACCTGCACTGGCCTGCAGGTTCTTTACCACCAGTGCCACCTGGGAAGCCCTATGTGTTTCATACTTAAAGCAAATCTCAATTTGGAACTGGCACATTTCCAGGGACTACTGGCTACTCTTTCGGACAGTGTAGTTCTAATCTCTGGTGGCCTCGGCCTGCAATGCCTGGGAGGAGGGCTTAGGTTCCCAGCCAGAGACTGGGTTGGGTCCTGGTGGTAAAAGCATTAGATCCTGGCCGCTAGACCAGTGCTCAGTGACAAGACCCCTGGCCCCACGGCTTTGGGGAAAAGAATTCCCACAAAGATGGGAAGTAGCAAAGCAAGTAAAGTATTCATTAGGAGGAGAAGAGCACAGTACATGTGGATAGACACATGGGGAACTCAGGGAGAGTCCCTGAGTCGCACCCTTGAGGCAGTTTGTATTACTTTTATGGAGTGTTTCTTCTGGGTTTCTTTTAGCCAGTCATTTTGATTTGCCTGGTTCACAGTCCATGTTTGATATATCTCAGGATCTTCCCATGTATGCACATGCATCTCTTACCCAAGATAGATTTTACTGAAAAGTCATCTGGGTAGAACATCCCTTGACATAACTTCCCTTTGGCCTCCAAGATTCCTTTTCTGCACATGTGTGGTCGGGGAGGTCCCCTGACTTCAGGAACAAGTAATACATGATCTGAGCAAGTTCCAGCCGCCTCCCTTAATTGTCCTGGTATGCTTGTCTTGGAGTTTCAGTTCATAGGAATGAATCTCTAATCGCTTTACCCTGGGGCACCTATCTGCCTCCTGCCTCAGTTCTACAGGAAAAATAACAAAGTTTGCATGTACTGAGTCAGGTATATTTGTTAATACCATAATACAGTCATACAGAGAGAGAAAGTAGTAAGTGAGAATGGTAGAAATAATATAGGTCAGTGTTTCATGAGCTGTCCTATGGGACCTAGTAGTTCAATGTCAGATGAGATGTTACTGAATATCACATCCAAAAAGTATGTTGCAAAGTCAAAGAAATGTGGGTACTCTGAGAGAATCAAAATTGAAACACTTTTTTAGGCTATAGGGCTTCTCAGACTTTAGCTAGTATGCTTGATAAATATCTCAGAAGGAATAGGGTTTCTTATGTCCGGAAGTTTTGGACAGGAGTCCTTTTCTTTTTCTTGGAACATCTTGCAGGATATATCAAACAGTTTTAAAATGAGATTTAGTGAATAAAAAAATATAAAAATATACAACGTTAGTTGGTATTGACAGAGAAGGCAATGGCACCCCACACCAGTACTCTTGCCTGGAAAATCCCATGGATGGAGGAGCCTGGAAGGCTGCAGTCCATGGGGTTGCTGAGGGTCGGACACGACTGAGCAACTTCACTTTCACTTTTCACTTTCATGCATTGGAGAAGGAAATGGCAACCCACTCCAGTGTTCTTGCCTGGAGAATCCCAGGGACGGGGGAGCCTGATGGGCTGCCGTCTATGGGGTCGCACAGAGTCAGACACGACTGAAGTGACTTAGTAGTAGTAGTAGTTGGTATTGAAATGCTACAATTCATCAGAAATATCATGACTGTCCTTTTGTACGTTTGTGTACATGTGATTTGCAGGGTATACAATTATTGTTTAATAATGCCTTTTCTCTCACATATTTTCACATGCGTTGTTTTAGCTTCACAATAGTCCTGTAATGAAATGAAAAATAAATAAAATAGGGACTAGTGATTCTATTCTATATAGGGTAAAAAAATAAAAGCAAGTTTCTACATGCTAAGTGCCTGTTGTCACATTGTTATTTGAAGATTTAGGAATTTTTGAATTTAAAGTTTATGTATCCCAGCTTTCAAATTTTCTTTCAAAGTATAGTATTTTTCTCCAGATTCTCATTGTAATGTTTATTTTGATGTAAATTTAGTCCAGGACCTTTTAATATTCATTTTTATTTTTTTGCTGTTTTAATTAGAATGTGTTTGGTGTAATCTTATTTGGATTGATCCTGTTTGGGACTGTCTATACTTCCTGGAGCTTGATGCCTGTTTCCTTTCCCAGGTTAGGGAAGATTTTGCCTATTATATCTTCAAATACATTCTTTTCCTCTCTCTCTCTCTGTGTCTTCTTTTCCTCTTTCCCCTCCCTTCCCTCTCTCCTCCTAATCTTCTCCTTCTCCTTCCTCTATAATGTAAGTGTTAGTGCTTACTTTTTTCCTGAAAGTGAAAGTGAAGTTGCTCAGTTATGTCCGCAACCCCATGGAGCCTACCAGGCTCCTCCATGCATGGAATTTTCCAGGCAAGAGTACTAGAGTGGGTTGTCATTGCCTTCTCCAGGCTATCTTCCCAAGCCAGGGATTGAACTCGGGTCTCCCGCATTGCAGGCAGATACTTTACCGTCTGAGCCACCAGGAAACTCTCCTCTTTTCTGCTGCTGCTTCATTTTTTATTTTTCAGTTCGGCTTCAATGATCTCCACTACTCCATCTTCCAGATCATGGATCCTTTCTTCTATATAGTCTGATCTACCATTGATATCTAACATATCTTTTGCACTACAGTTATTGTATTCTTCATCTCCTTTTGGTTCTTCTTTATATTTTCTAACTCTTAAAAAACTTCTAACTTCTTGCTCCATTCATCCAATTTTCTCCTGAGTTCTTTGAACATCTTTATGATCATTGCTTTGAGCTCTTTATAGGTTAGATTGCCTATCTCTGCTTCATTGCCTATCTCTGCTTCATTTTGATCTTTTGGGGATTTTTCTTGTTCCTTTGTTGGGATTATATTCTTCTGTTTCTTCCTTTTTCCTGATTTGCTGTTTTTATTTCTGTGTGTTTGATAGGTTGACTACATTTTCTGACCTTGGAGAAGTGATCTGTTGTGGGAGAAGTCCTGTGTACTTCAGCAGAGCACTCTCCTGTAGTTTCCAGAGCTGTATGTTCTAGGGATGTCACCTATGGGGCTACCTGGGTCCTGTTGTGTTGCGCTGACAAAGTGGCTGGTCTGATAGGAGTGGTTGGCTCCCAGTCAGGTTGGTTGCCAGGCCCTGCCTTACGTGGAGGTGGCATCTGCTGACTGGCAGGCCTGGGTTAAGAGGCAACTGGTTAAGAGCCATGGGAGTCCCAGGGCTGGTGATGGTCCACTGGTGAGCAGAGCCAGCTTCTATCATGGGTGGTTGCAGGACTCTGGTTCTATGATCTAGTGCTGACCTGCTGGTGGATAGGGCTGGTTCCTGACATGGCTGTCTGCAGGGACCTTGAAATCTCAAAGCTGATGTCAGCCCACTGATGGGTGGGGCTGGATCCACTGACCAAAAGCCTATGGACCATCACATGGTCATTGTCAAAATTTCTCTTAAAAAATAAATTGAAGAACAATGGTCACATCATTTCAAAAACATTGTTTATATTACATTTTTTGAAACAACTTTTTTGATAGATCTGAAAAATATTAAAAGCTTTAATTATTGCTCCCTGAAAAGCTGATGCCTTGTTGAACTCCAGCAAGGCTGGTGTGCTCATTGTACCTCTCTCAATAATTTTGATAATCATGGTTGAGTCAGTCCTGCAGTCATCTGCATTGGGCATCAGGAGAGCGGAAATGATCCAAATGCACTCCAATTACTTTTGTTTGTATGCTGGTGCATGTGTGGGTGAATATGAATTGAAAAGATGTTAATAACCAACTAAGCAGAGAATGTTGATGGAAGTAGAAAAGGGTGACATTAACTTTCAGGGAACATTAGGTAAACCTGAGTCTGCATGTGTGTTTGTGCATGTATATGCATGTGCACACACACGCATGAGAGTTCAGTCATGTAGATGAGCTTTGGAAATCAGAAATACTTCTATCTGCCAGTCTCAGTTCTGTCCATTTACCTGGCATATAGAAGTGAGTTCCATGTTTCCCCATGAATTCTTTGTAAATGTGGCAGGGGTATTGGTTTGTTGTTGAATGCACACAATAGTGTTAGCAATGGCATTTTGAAAAAGCATCAGCTCTCTGGAGCTACAGAAAGATGACTCCCTTGTCTGTGATTGAATTGTAATATCTTTCACCATAAATTACCATTGGCAATCAAAGATGAGATCAATTTGCATCTCAAAATAAACCACTCACTGTGTACAGGAGTGTACATTATGCTCTCTATCTCTTAGATATGTTAATCAGAATAATTTCAGCAATATCTGGATATCCACAATTATCAGCCATCCCCTCATCATCACTTTTCATCCTTCAGTTCATCTAAAAAAAGGGCACCTTTGGGGCAATATGCAGAGGGTAAAGAAAGATTTGAGCAACTCTTTCTCCATCTTTTGGCTAGTTTTCACACTGTGAAACTCAGTGATGCTTGAAGTATAGCTGGGCTGGAGGTGTGTGTGGCAGGGTGTCCTTTCTTCAAAATTAATATAAGTGCAGTTACTCTAGGAATCAGATTTTCATAGGACTTCAAGGACTTTAAAGTCTTGGGCTAAGACCTCACTTAGTGCATCATTAAAAGACTAGTTTCATGCCAGTTTCCTACATAAATACCAATTGCACTTTGTTGAAATTGGCCAGAAGTATATTTCATTTCATTATACTTATAATAGGAACAGTGAAAAATCTTTCTCTTAGGCTTTTCTGTTGCTGATCTGAAATGCCTGGGAAAAAGCCTGTCTAAATCTAACCATCTAATCTACGAAAAGATTGGTCTCTTTTACTAGTTTAATAAGGGCAGTTTCGGTGTTCACTGATGCTGAGCCACTATAATGATGTTAAAGGACGGATGTGATATCAACAGGAAAATTGCACATATACATACACTTGCACACACGTATGAATGTATATAAATCTCACTGTTACCTTCTAACATTCCCCATCATTTTCAGAAGGACCCTCCCTGTGAAATAAGATAAATAGATATAAATGTATACATCATGGCTGGTGTATCTTCATATAAATACCATGTGTAAGTGATATGTGTGGTCTCTGTGTGTGTATTCATTAATTCATTATTTTTGTGAATTACACAGTGTCTCCACCGTTAGCCATATTATACTTAATGATCAGTGAGTTTCACAGTGAGAAAAGTGAGTATAAGGCAAAGAGAGAAAGTTGCTTTTGTAACACTGCATTTGTAAACCTGGGAATCAGCACATTTGCCTTTTTGGTACATAATTCCTTCATCAAAATGTGCGCAGAGAACTTCACCTTTTGGCCTATGCCCATGCTCATAATTTGGGCAGAATTATTCCTTCTTTACCCAGAATGTGCTCTGCATAATCCCCTTGAGAGGCTGCCTAAAAGTGCTGAAGTGATTTCGTACCACCTTGTGCTGATGCCAGTGCAACACCAAAATGATGATTCCTTATGGAGACCAGAGGGAATCATTTCTCTTGATACCTTAGAGATTATTTGATGAAGAATTATTAAAACCAAACAGTTATTTAAATTCCAGAGTGAACTTCAGCCCCTTTGACTTGTGAACCTCTCCTCAAGCTCAGAAAACTCCTCTAATGTGGATAATTACACTGATGGCTGGCCTGAGAAAATAGGCCACTGAAATGGGCTTTGTGTGATTCTGTTAATTGCTGCTGTAGACAAGCAGCCTGGCCCTTTATTCATGCCTCGCAAACCTTTCATCAAATGAGTAGATTATTTCTAATGCATATTAGATAGGATGAACTCATCTTCTAAGAAGGGCATTAATATATCTAGTGTTCCACCACCCCCCCACCCCCACCCCCCCTCCCCGCTAACTAGGGAACTCGCTTTAAATGCAACTTCAGCTTAGTTTTGCTCGAGATGTGCTTTAGCATTCTTAGCATTCTGCTAACAGCCAAGTAGCAAAACAATTTATTGGTTTATGGGTTCTTATTTGATGCTGGGTGCGGTTATACCATGTCAGACAAAAATGATTGCTAATATGGTGGCATATGTAGCTTACCAAGGTCATTCTGCATAAGTATGGGACATATAACTTCTGCTTTAAGATCTGGAGAAACACTGGTGATTAAAACAGTGACCTCTCAAGTCAGAGGTCAAGGTTGAAACCATAAAAAGAAAAAAAAGAGAAAATAGTATGTTAAAGCTTAGACACAAATATTACACCACTTCCTGCTCCAGGGAGGACTGAACAAGCGTGACAATGAAATGATCTTTCTAACTCAGAGGAAATATGACTCTCTTTGGAAGATAGCGTACCACTAACAAAACGGAACTGATGGCAATAGGAATAGCAGAGGTTATAAGGTCTGCACGACCTAATGCTCTCATGATTTTCTAAATTGAAGCTACGGGTTATTTTTGTGATCTGGGCTTCTCATGATGAGACAGTTATACATTTCTTTGTTTGTTCACCTATGTGCCTATGACCCAGTGGGACACAAAGCAGCCATCAGAAGCAACTTGCATTAGAGTCCTCTGTTCACTCTACATAGCAGTAGGCAGCCGTTTAACCAAGAACAGAAGAAAAAATGATTGAGCTCCATAATAGTTCATTAGAAGTGTTAGGTTACAGAAACATATACAGTGTTGTTTACAACTTTACGTTTTTACACTCTAAGTGTTTCAGATAAGAGTAATTTTCATATTTTCCTCCAGAGCTGGGATATTGAAGAGGGGCTCTAGGAGGACCTTGCACAGGATGGTTAAGAGGAAGGGAGGAGACAAAATGGCAAAGAAATTCGGTGGCATGTTTTGGAGTTCTGGTGCCAACAGAGATAGGCTTCAAAGTCATTTAAGGCCTTAGTTCTTGCTCAGTAAGAAGAGTTGGAAAAAAGATAAGCTGAATTACATATGTATGCACATTTATATTAACATTAAGTGTGGGTGTATGAGTGTGTGTATGTATTTGTAATGGCAGTATTGAAGCATAAATAATGTAGGTAAACATATAGGCTCAAAATGTGTTATATTTAAATGCTGCTTAAAAATGAAAGTTGTGTTTTTGGGAGCCATAGTTTCCATGTGTGTATTTGTGCATGTTTTTATGCATAATGTATAGAATTCCTGCATATGTATACCTATGTGTAAACAGTATTGCAATTTTCCCATTCCTCATCCACCTTTATTTTCTAAAGTGGTCATTTTTAGTCACTAATTTGATACATATTGATTGGAAACTTTCCATGTGTCAGACACTGTTTTAGGTGGAATACACAGCACTGAACAAAAACCCCTCAGCTCTCACGGTGCTTTTATTCTGACAGTAATAAATCACTCTACTCAGAGGTACCATAACTTCATAACATAGGTAGGCCTTGCTTCCTTTTACTTTCTCTCTCTAGCATTCCTGAAACTAGCTGCAAAGGGCTTTATATATACTCTTGAATCATTCATTCATTTAAAAAAATTATTTATTTGACTGTGCAAGGTCTTAGTTGTGGCATGCAGGGTCTTTAGTAGTGACATGTGGGATCTAGTTTCCCTGACCAGGGATTGAACCTGGGTTCCCTGTTCATTGGAGTGCTGAGTCTTAGCCACTGGACCATTAGGGAAGTCCCTGTTGATTCATTTTTGTTCCACTCCTGCACATCTCCTGTCAATGCCCAATACTCAATTGTTTCATTTTGGATTCTTCCAAAAGATACACATGAAGGATGTGGACATAGGGAGTTTATTTGGAGGCTGATGTTAGGAAGCATAGTAAGGAAGTAGAGAAGTAAGGCAGGCAAGAAGGGCAAGCTAATAAATAATGCATTTAATGGGCTACTGCTAGATGACATAAAGAATATGCATGAGTAGATATTACAGCTGGATTCTGTCATGAATGGGCAATAGAAGTGCACTCCCCCAAGGATTCTCTAAAAATCGGGATGAAACGTGCCTCAGAATCACCTTACTCAGGGCAAAGAAGCATGCTCCAGGAGAAAGATAATGATCTCAGTGGGGAGATGCAGAAGCCATCCACATGTTCCTACAGGGAGCCATCCATGTCAGCAGATGACATTTGAGAAGGGCTGAGGGAAATAGGTGGACCACCCTCAGAGTATAGCAGCAGCGGAATCTCACTGACCGTGTGATGACATCCTGTTTCCAGTGCTGTGTCCTACATTATCTCTCGAGTCCCAGAGAAATGTAGCCTGCTCCCTGTGCCCCAGAGAGCCTGGGAGAAAACAAGGTTATTGTCCTTAGGATCCAGAGAGGAGTTCCCTGGACTGTACATCAGGACTTATTTCCCCATCACAGTTCCTTTCCATTCACTAATGAGAAAACCAAACATTTTTCAGCAAAAAAAAAAAAAAAGAAAAAGAAACCTTATTTAGTTACATTTCTTGTGGTTCCACCATTGTGTTTGATGATGATATCCAGAGAACATGCCTGTATACAAGTTTAGGATTAAAATTGGGCCCCAATGTGTATATGGAACACAAAATATATAAGGTGAATAAAATCCTATTCCATCTTGCCATAGAAACTGAGAAGGAACACCAGACTCTAATCTAGAACAGATGTCATTTCTCCAAAGTTAATGCACTGTAAATGATGTCTTTCTTGAGAGAATTTTTGACACCAAGTAAAGTTTAAAAATGAGAACCTTAGTAGTTGGCTGCTGCCTAGTGGTTTGACTTAAGGCCCTCATTTAATTTATGATCCTCAGTGAAATCTAGTTTCTGCTCTTCCTGGAGGTTGCAGCATGAATAGCTTTCTGGAATTTTTAGTATCGTTTTTCTTGAACACTTACGTGTTCGACTCTAGCTCTCTATTCAGGGTGAAAAGCAATCTCTCAGAAAAAGAGAGCCGTCAGCCAGGAGACCAAGCTTGCCAATGGCTCAGCAAGACATCAGAGCATCCAGGATCTTGACTGCTCAAGACTCCCTCCCAGGCAGATGGCAGGAGTGTCAAAGGGGGAAAGACAGTGTGCTAGTGACTAGCATGCTGTCCCTCAAGGAAGAAGAGCAGAGGCTTTGCAGGTCCTCTGGATTCTCGCCGTGCCTTTGGGCTCAGTGTCCTCCCTGGCTTTCTGTGGCCTCAGAGAGGGAATGCATTTCTCGTTCTCTGAGAAATGCAACCCCAAAGGCGAAAAGCTGAACATACTTCACAAGTAAAGGAGTGACAGCTCCTCCATATTATTGGAACATCTCGTTTGTCTCTTTCTCTCTTTTGGAAGCAATTAACCCAACAGACACTCAGAATTTCCTCTGAGATAGAATGTGTTGTTAAAAATGACATCTCTATGACCCTGAATTCAGAATGTGTTTCAGAAGCAAAGATGCCAACTGAATGTCATTTCTGGAGAGAGAAATTTGTAGTTAAAAAAAAAAAAAAGTGACTGAAGAGCGCATCTAAATTAGGCCAAGTTTTGGAGGTAGGTAAGGAGAGACTGAGTTTGGTTTTGATGACTCATAAGCCATTATCCAAACCGAAAATAAAGTATTTATAGTTACTATTAGTGATAACAATACAGTCAGAGTATGTAATATGGTCTGATATAATGTACAGTCAGAGTTTATAAGTCATGTAATGTGTTTAGTTAAAGACTGCCTGAATTCTGACAACTCAATTTTCCTAAAAGTCAGCTTCACATCATTTTGGTATATAACTGTAAAGGTGCTTTGGCTTTTATTGCTCATTCTAATTGTTTCTGTGATTGTCCATCTCTTTCATCCAGATATCTGAATATTACCTGTCTGGCCAGTCTTATCTCCAGCCATACTCCCTCTGCCTCACCATCCAGCAAATGAGTTGCTTTGTTTAGATTTCTTGAATGAACTAATTTTCCCACTTTAGCTCATGATGTTTTCTCTAACTAGAATATGCTTCCTGTATCAAAGAGCTTTTCATATTTTATCTCAGCTCCATTATCACCTTCTTGAAGAAGCTTCTTTAAGCACCAATAACTTGCCCCACTCACACATCTGATATTTCTGCACCCTTGATTGCTTCTTCTATTGTACTTTCAGCATTTAGCTACACATTTTTGTGTGGGTCCATTTATTGTCAAGATCCTCCAATACACTGCATGCTCCCTGAGAGCAGTCCATGCTTGACTCATTTTGTTCTATATATGGAGTTCAGCTCAATGTCTAGTATATGCTGTACCATTAAAAAGATAAATCAGTGGCTAAATTCACTTAGTTTCATATTACTTGTGTCCTTTGAGTCCTGTTGACCCCAGCCTTGGGCTCTAGTCAGTGTCTTCAGTCCCTTATGTGTAGTTATCACATCATGAATTAGCATTAGAGCCACATCCTGCATATATTTGTTAACAGTCCTGTTCCTGCTAACAGAAAAAATATGGGGGATGGGGAAGGATGCTTAGAAGAAACTGTTGCTTTTAGGGTCTCCCTGAATTGTGACACTGTCAAGATATAAGAGCACAAGGCTGAAGGAAAAGTTTGGATCTAGCCGGTATTGGTCCAGAAAATTGGCTCTTTGGCTAGCTTCAAAACATTGTCATGTTACTTCTTCATTTATAATTTCTGGACTTGTCCCTAACCATGTTTCCTCTTTGATTGTTGGATCATTCATGTGACTTCTGTTTCTGGCTATCCTTTTCTACTCATCTGTAGGCTCATTGAAGTCTAGATTGGTCATTGATCCTTAGTTTTTAGAACTGAATTCTTCTGGGTTTTCTGATGTCAGCGTTCAGATCCCCTTGATGAGCCTTTTGTGTTTCTACGCCCTTTCAATTCTGCCACTTTTAATGTTCTTCATAAAAATTTTTCTCCCAACTCAAACACAATTTAATTATTTAGACATCAAATTATAAGTTTATTATATGTAAGGTGCTTTTAAATGTGTAAAAAAAAAAAAGTAAGCATGAATGGAAATTCCTCCTCATTTTAAGAAGTGTATAATATTCTGGAATCAATATTTTAAAGGAAAGAAAGGTAAATAATGATAAAATGATGGGTAGATACATAGGCCTGCATAAAAATAGACCTAGTAGATAGGTACACAGATGCATATTGAGAATTCAAAAAGGAAGAAAAATCTGTGATATGTGAATGGTATAGCCAAGTTTTAAAGGACTTTATAGGGAAGAGATGTCTTTTTATTTGGAAAATCAGGGAAGACTACGTGGGAAATTAGCATTTATTCTGGTTCTTTCAGAATGATTAGTGCAGCTTATGTGAGATTAATGCATTCTAGTTTAAAGAAGCTGTGAATTCAGGCAAAAATGCAGAGGGAAGAGAATCTGAAATATCAAAGTTCCTTCTTTACGTCATGCTGTCTTGAATGAAGGGGAATAAAAAGGAATTTTTCCGAAGACGTCAGAAGACTGCTAAAAGATTCCTACTAGGTAATAGGAGTGAGAAGTGGACAGGAGCACACTGAATAGTTGTAAGTGAGATTTTAAGACTGTACCACTAAGTTGTGTTCTTGGCATAGTAATTTGAGCAAGATGTGCTCAAACTATGTTGTAAAAAAGGTCAGCAACTGTGAAGAAAGAAATTGTGGTTCTTGGAAGCCAGAAGAGACACTACAAAGTCTTCAATTACTTTGTCGGAATGATAAGAAACCTATTGATTGGAATGATAAGAAACCTATTGTTAGAACAGGCAAGTCAGAAAGGAAGGACGTCTTTAGTGTAGAGGACAAGTTATGTTCTATTCTTTTGAATTTGAAGCTGGTTATCCAGCTCAAAAGAAGCATCATCAGTAGAGAGTTTACAGTTGTGGGTGCAAAGATGCAAGGCCATCAGGTAGACAGCAGAACCACAGGGAACAAAATCATTTTACAGAGGATTCAGAAAAGAAAATATTAACAAGAAGGAATCAACAAAGTGTTAAAAGATGTAGAAAGGCCTGGAAAGATGAGGACCAAGACAAGATGTTTGTACTTGTTGACTCAAAGATTGCTAGTGCTTTTAAAGCAGGCATTTCAGTAGAAGGATGGTGGTTGCAGTTACAGAATAGGGAATTAGTTCGAAGAGAGGAGATGATGGCGGGTTGGAGGCTGAGGGTATTGAATACTCTCAACATGTATATTAAGAGATAAGAAGCAAAAAGGATGAACAGAGTTCAGTAAGGATATTTGAAGGGTCTTTGTCATAGTCCTGGGCCTACCTGTAAACATAGCTAAGAAAATGATCTAGACCTGCATTCTTTAAAAGCATCTAGTACTGTTCTGGGGATCACATAAATATAATGTGTGGGTTAATTGATATTAATACTGACCCAACTCTAGCTGAGTATGTGTATGAATTTACTGATCAAAATAGACCAAAAAGGGCACTGGGACTCTCTGAGGAATTTTCCTCAGAAATTTCTGAGCAAATAGTATGTATGGTTCACATAGTAACTTTGCTAGTTCATATCACACTTTTTTGGGAAAGTTTGCTGGGTCTCAGGTTCTTTATAGGAAAATAAGGAAAATAGTACTTAGCTTGTATTTGGTACAAAGATTAGCTATATTAACACATCTTAGAAGTATTTTGTAAGTGGCAGAAAACAGTAACAATCACTAATGGTAAAATACTAGTGAGAAGAAAAAAGACTAGCTATGGAATATTCTTTTTAGAAGTTAATTTTGAACTCCAAATACTTCCCAGTTTCTTTTACTCAGTATTTATAGACCACTCAAATCATGCTAGGTGCCATGTAGGACACAGAGGTCAACCTAGCTTCTATCCAGTGGATTTACAATCTGCCATGGTGCTAGCCAAGTTTTGTAATTTTATGCTCAATTAACATCTGGTTAGAACTTGTTCAGTTAACAAAGTGCTTGTCTCTAAAGATAAATCATGGGCCGCTTTCACTAGAGCTTGGAATCTTTCTGAACATAAAGACATTCTTTTCCGTCCTAGTTTGTATCATCCAACTGGGCTCCTACTGTGAAGTGTTGTTAGATGGCAGCTCCCACTGAGAGGAACACCAGTCCCACTTACTGAATAGGGTGATTGAAGCAGACAGACATCTCTGATCATTGCTTTTAAAATGTGCCGTTTACCAAAAACTATGAGTGTATCTGCATGTAATTGATATTTAACCACAATGTCTTTTTAATGAAAACCATCTTTAAAGATTGTTTACTTGTAATTTCCCAGAAAAACTTGGGAAAAAAAAAGTTGTCATCATCTTAGAGTATGCCTACCCAATAGTTCATTTCAGTGAGATGTGTGTACTGAGTTATGTCCAACTCTGCGACCTCATGGATGGTAGCCTGCCAGGTTCCTCTGCCCATGGAATTCTCAAGGCAAGAATACTGGAGTGGGTTGCTATGTTCTCCTCCAGGGGATCTTCCTGACTCAGGGATTGAACCCAAGTCTTTTGTATCTCCTGCACTGACAGGCAGATTCTTTACCAGTGGCACCACCTGGAAAGCCCTTACTGAAATTTCATTGTAGTGAAAATAGAAAGCAAGACAAGCAAATATTACTTGACATTCTGTAATTCAAAAACAAATGACTGCATTAAATACCTTTTAATTAGGTTATGAGGCATCCAGGAAATCACATTTTATTGTTTTTAAAAATATTAAACAGGTGGAATTGGTATAAGAACTAATGATGCTTTGTTTCAAAGACTACATGCAGCCTCCTGGATCATGAAAAATATAGGTCGATTTGACAATCAGATATAAAGAGATGGAAAATTTTTTAAGGTCCAATAAATTCTCTTTGATCATAATAATGTCCAGTATTATTTTTTTCAAAACTTGGATTAAGGTAGGAAATCGGTTAACAAAATGTGAAGTGTATCAGACAGTGTAGATCCGGATGGTAGTGCTGTTAACCTTGCATTCTAAAATGGTTGATGCTGTTAATTAAAGGAGACATTCTTCTTTTGAACTGTCCCTTTTTTCTTTATTAGCACTGACAACATTTGTTATTTCTGGTTCTTTTTGTTCATGGAAATATCCTGGGATTCATTACTGAGACATGGTCTGCCATTGGTATTAGCTGTTAAGGCTGATCTCTTCTTTTTTGTGAGAGTATTATTAAATGTAACCTGTGGTGATAAGTATTTTCTTTTCTGATATTACTTTAGGGATTTCTTCCGTGAAATGATCTTCTTATCATAATGGATGTTTTGTTCTTCTTGATGTTCCATAACTTCTGCATTTTAAATTTATCATGTTTTTGATTATGTTTCAAAAACTGGAACAATGTCAAGAAATGGGCAGTTGTATGGCTTTGGGTATATTCCCCTTTTCTTTCCTCTTATTAATACATTGCCTTATATCTCCATGAAATTTTCAGTGTTAATGGATGCAACCTTTCAAAAAGCATTAATAGAAATAGCCATGAAACACCTGCACTTATGAAAACAAGGTTATGGTTTCCATGTTTCCCTATTTTCTGCTTAATGGTAAGTTGTCTCAGGTTGGTCCTATAAGAGGCAAATTTTGCCAACCAAATTGTATTTGCTCCCAAGTATATATCTTTCCCATGTATCTACTGCCTGTCTCCATATGGAGTGCAATAAGAAGGAACGAGAGGATGGTAAAAATAAGATCGGGTGTTATCATGACCAGATGGAAAGGGGCAGAGACCTGGTCTAGTGGCAAGTACACTCGTCTTCGCTTTGTCACTGTGGTTCAGCACTTCCATGTGGCAGCGCGAAGGCAGGGTCATCTCCATTCACTGTTAATTAAATGTTTTGGCTGGAAACCATTTCTCCATATGGTAGCATGCACCAGCTTGAAGTAGTGCTTCAAATTTGGCCACAGAACCCAGCTGCCCACAAACATATGTAGTGACTCACAAGTAGTCTCAAAGAAGTTCATCTCAATGCAAAAGATCTTTGGCTTTTCTGAAGTGTGTCAGTAACCCCAAATGCACAAATCTGCCCAAACTATAGCAGATGTGTTATTCAAAGGGAAAATGAAAATGCATCCAGTGTAGGTCATGGCATGTATTTGGTTCAAGTTCAGAAGTATAATGATGCCAAGGCAATGCATTCAGTAGCCCTGGATTATAAATATATGTCTCACAAGCCAGAATTTAAGTTTGAGTTTCATGTGCTGTTGTCAAAACCATGGTTGAAAACAGTAATTTTCAAGAGATACTACTTAAAGTTGTAAAAATTATATTAAGTTTTGGGAAGCTAGATGATGATGCATGAATCATATATCACACTTATTCTACTCAACTTTTTCTGGGGGCAGAGATTAAGATTTGTTTCAACACCAAGGTGTTTCTTCCCCATGGCTCAGATGGTAAAGCATCTGCCTGCAATGTGGGAGATCTGGGTTTGATCCTTGGGTTGGGAAGATCCCCTGGAGAAGGAAATGGCAACCCACTCCAGTGTTCTTGCCTGGAAAATTCCATGGGCAGAGGAGCCTGGTAGGTTATAGTCCATGGGGTTGCAAAGAGTCAGACACAACTGAGCAATTCACTTGGACTTGCAACACCAAGGATTGATGAAAGAGTTACTTTGCAGCTGTTCATACTTTATTTGCATATGATGTGAACTGGTCACATAGCCTCTACTGCTTCCTTTCATTTTGCCATGTAACCCAGGTCAACATGGTCACCTGATCTTTTCTCTTCCTGGGTATCCTTAACACACACATATATATATATATATATATATATATATATATATATATACACACACGTATGTATGTATACACACACACATATGTATATAAAAAGGATAGTGCTTGAGAAACTTAACAGTTTCACTAAAAGTCAGTTCAGTTCAGTTGCTCAGTTGCGTCCAACTCTGCGAGTCCATGGACTGCAGCATGCCAGGCTTTCCTGTCTGTCACCAACTCCCAAAGTTTGCTCAAAGTCATGTCCATCAAGTTGATGATACCATCCAACTGTCTCATCCTCTGGCATCCCCTTCTCCTCCCGCCTTCAGTCTTTCCCAGCATCAAGGTCTTTTCCAAAGAGTCAGTTCTTCACATCAAGTAGCCAAAATATTGGAACTTCAGCTCCAGTATCAGTCCTTCCAGTAAATATTCAAAACTGATTTCCTTTAGGATTGACTGGTTTGATCACCTTGCAGTCCAAGGGACTCTCAAGTGTTTTTTCCAACACCACATTTCAAAAGCATCAATTCTTCGAGACTCAGTTGTCTTTATAGTCCAGTTGTCACATCCATACATGACTACTGGAAAAACCATCACTTTGACTAGACAGACCTTTGTCAGCAAAGTAATATCTCTGCTTTTTAATACACTATCTAGGTTGGTCATAGCTTTTCTTCCAATGAGCAAGCATCTTTTAATTTCATGGCTGCAGTCACCATCTGCAGTGATTTTGGGGCCCAAGATAATTAAGTCTGTCACCGTTTCCATTCTTTCCCCATCTGTTTGCCATGAAGTGATGCAACCAGATGCCATAATCTTAGTTTTCTGACTGTTGAGCTTTAAGTCAACTTTTTCACTCTCCTCTTTCACTTTCAAGAGAGGCTCTTCAGTTACTCTTTGCTTTCTGCCATAAGGGTGGTGTCATCTGCATATCTGATATTATTGCTATTTCTGCCTGCATCTTGATTCCAGCTTTTGCTTAATCCAACCCAGCATTTCGCATGATGTACTCTGCATATAAATTAAATTAGCAGGGTGACAATATATAGCCTTGACATACTCCTTTCCTGGTTTGGAACCAGTCTGTTGTTCCATGTCCAGTTCTGACTGTAGCTTTTTGACCTGTATACAGATTTCTCAGGAGGCAGGTAAGGTGGTCTGGTATTCCCATCTCTTGAAGAATTTTCCACAGTTTGTTGTGATCCACAGAGTCAAAGGCTTTGGTGTAGTCATAAAGAAGAAGTAGATGTTTTTCTGGAACTCTCTTGCTTTTTTGACGATACAACAGATGTTGACAACTTGATCTCTGGCTCCTCTTCTGTTTCTAAATCCAGCTTGAACATCTGAAAGTTCTCAGTTCAGGTACTGTTGAAGCCTTGCTGGAGAATTTTGGGCATTGTTTGACCCACTAAGAATCAACGTGGATCTTAATGCACCTTCTGGTGTTTATACACAGAGTCCAACTTTGAACAGTGTTTCCATTAGGCTTTCCTTCATCTCCCTATACAGAAAGGACCATTTTGAACCATTCCCTAGCATTTTTAAAGTGATTATTGGGATTGTCTAGTGGTCACATCTAGTCATTTCTCATTAATTCTTTTTACTTTCCACAATTGCTTTTGAACTCTTGGATTTTATATTCATAATTTTAGACTCTGTTAAGTATCTAATTTCTTGCCTGTGTCCTTTCAATCTTGTTATATAGGAAAGTGCTTGGTTATCAACAGAACAGCTCTTTACTTTGATGTTAAAGTTGAACGGTGAAAGAGTTATCTTCCTCTTACAAATATTTCCTAGCAGCCTTTACCTAAAATGTAACTGATTGGGTATGCTTTCAGAAACAGAGAATGATTTTTTGTTGTTGTTTGTCTTAGTGCTGAAGCCTCCATTCATGATCTTTCTTTCTCAAAAACAAGTAGATCAGGAAACTCTTAAAAACATCCTTATGAAAGCCAAAAAAACCTAAGTACAATAAATAATTCTTTAATCTCTTTGGAGGAAATCTGTGCTAAAATTACTGAGGGATGATATATTTTTAAGAATACACATGGTATTAAACAACCAGCATTGAGATGATTTGGGCTATTGGTCTGCAGTCACTTAGGTAGCACAGGCATTACATTTTTGACATTCATTTGCAGGAGAGAAAGTTGATTACTCAGTCATGTCCAACTCTTTGCAACCCCATTATAACCCTCCAGGATCCTCTGTCTAGGGGATCCTCCAAGCAAGAATACCGTAATGGGTAGCCATTCCCTTCTCCAGGGGATCTTCCCCCCCCAACGATTAAACCCGGGTCTCCTACATTGCAGGCAGATTCTTTACCGACTGAGCTACCAGGGAAGCCCCCTGTAGGAGAGAAATCACAGTTACTATTGTATGGCTAGCTTCATATTATAAACATTCTTCAAAAAATTTAATAAAATACAGAGAATGTAGATGATCTCTCTAGTTTATTTAAACCTTTTCCTTTAAGTTTATGTTGCAAAAATTACTAATGCTGTGTAACTAAAGCTTTATCAATTACCTTGCCCTATTGTCTTATTATTTGAAATATTTAATCAAGATATATTTCTGTGTCAAGGATTGATTATAGTAGTTTTAATCAGGGGTTAAGCTATTAAAGTGCTCAGACTGATTCATCTACTGGCATGGCTATCAGTAAAACATTTCCACTATTAATTTTATCAGAGAATTGACAAATATGGACTGCATATAAATCAAATATATACTTGGAAAGTAATTTGCAGTTTAACTTTACATATGATTGAATAACACCACTGCCATATTAACAGGCTTGGGAGAAATACGTTTTTAAAGCTTACCTTAAAACATAAGAGTCCAATTTCTGATATGTTTCTAATTTATTATTTAAATTGAATTTTCCACCCTTGAGCTAATTCATTTATAGCTGGTTTTGGAACATTTTACTCAGTGCACCCTTCTAAAAAGGAATGTTTACCGTGTTTCCTCCTTTTCTTTGCCAGAGATGAATATTTTAAAAGTGATAATATGAAATGTTATGTAATTTGATAGGAAAATTGAGCTGAATTAAAAAATAGAATATAACAGGTACATAGATTTCTCATCTATAAAGTTTTAACAAACACTTTCATTATTTTATTGTTTAATTGCAGCATAACACAGCTGATTTTTAGTGTAATTCATAGGAAGATACTCCAAATAATTCATTGTTGATTATAGTCAAGCCTACTTAGCTGCTTTTAAGTTTTAATAAGTATATCTTGCTCATATGCCTTTTAGGGTATTTTTCTTAGCACAAATGAAGTATTTTTGAAAGCTGCCAGATTGATAGCTCTGTTGAAAGCAAGCCTGTGATTATCCACAGATAAACTCTACTATGGAGTTCAACAATGCATAATTACCAAATTTCTGTACTTGAGGTGGTGGTATGTTTCCTTCTCCACACATGTAATGTGGGCAGATCCCATTATAGCCACTGGGTGTTATGTAGCTGTAAAGAGAAAACTGACTTATTATTGTATTGTGCCCAACAGTTGCTCTGTTAGTTCTCTAGGTCAGAAGCAAAGGGCAGGACACTGGAAACAGGAGCCCTGTGCCAGTTAGTACATTCTTACATGGCAGCTAAATTTCTGATACTACTGTTTTGGGCTCCTTGACAATATTCATCTAGGGCTAAAATGCAAGTAGTGCAACAAACAACACTTTACAGATGGTCAGCCTACCCTGAGAGTGTAAAAGCTTTCCAGAAAAATTACTGAAATCAAGAATTAATCTCTCCTCTAAGTGCAGTTGCCATTTATTTTTAAAATATTTGAAAAACAAGAAACATCTGATATATGGTAAGCAAAGCATTCTAACTGAATTATTCATTAAGGGAAGCAGAGTAATATCTGGTAGAGTCAAATATATTAAGGACACAGAAGACTGAACTATTGAGCTAGGTCCCCATTCCAAACTTTTGGTTTCAAACAAATCAACCCTCTTGGGTTGAGGGCCTAGTTTAGACAATATACCTTGCTCTGTGATACAGACTCCCTGAACTCAGGGAGTAATAGATTGATTTAAGTAAACAAAAGCCCAAATTAGACTGCAGAACAAGATTAAGCAATAATGTACCCTGCATCTATGTATCTATTAATGGGATTATCTCTACATACTTGTATTTTCAATTGCATAATATGAAAAGTTTCCAGTGGGGGAATTTGGGATAGGCCAAAGTTACATTTATGTTCTGCCTTAAAAGAACTGAATTTCAACAGTCATTTCTATGTGGTAGTAAACATATATTTTGGGAGAGTCCTTCTGTACCATTTATTAAGCTATGGGTGATTTTCTGTGCCTAAAATGGATCTGTGACAGATTATTTCAAAAGAACATTAAGTTATAGACTCCCTACACCTCTGGCAGTACCTAAGATTACCTTTGTCAAAACTTATTGAGTGATACATCCAAGATTTGCATGTTGCATTGTATATTATAACTGAAAAGATAAAATAGAAAGATAGACAAATATTGAATGCTGCTGCTGCTGCTGCTGCTAAGTTGCTTCAGTCGTGTCCAACTGTGCGACCCCAGAGACGGCAGCCCACCAGGCTCCCCCATCCCTGGGATTCTAGTTAATGACATACATGCTGAGATATTCAGGAGGAGGTATGCCAGTGTCTGAAATTTAGTTTGAAATACATGGAGAAATGAAATGGATGGCTGGAGGGATAGATAAATGATAAATCAAGTATACTATAATGTCAGTTGTAAAATCTAGGTAGTGGGTCTTCCCTGGAAACTTTTTTCAGCTTTTTTCTTTGATAATTTTCATAATAAAATGTTGCCAGTAATACCTTAAAAAATATTTTGCACATTCTATCCAATGGCTTGATCTGGTTAGGGTCTAGGAAACAATATATTTTTAAAAGACCTCCACTGAATCATATATAAAGTTCAGATTTGGAACCATGGTCTTAAGATCCATTTCAGCTTTAAAAGTTTTTAATAATTTTATATCTTAAAGTCAAATTTTAATATTGCCTAACACTAATAGTGTCTGATCCTTGCACTTAGTATTTTCCATAACCCAGAATGTAAATATGAAAACAGAATAAACTCTTATTAGTTATTTGTCCTTATATTCAATGAAATCTATGTATTATATTATTTATATCTTTAAATATTAGTTAGCTTCCCTAAGTAACTGATTTTGCCTCATGAACTACATGAAACTGTGTAACTCAAATTAGGCCTTGAACTCGGCAAAACCCATGATCAATTGTGTTGGTTTCTGCCTTACATCAACATGAATCAGCCACATGTATACATACGTTCCCTCCCTCCTGAGATACCCTCCCATTTCCCACCCCCCAAGATTGTGACAGAGCACGGGGTTGAGCTCCCAGTGCATATACTCTGAGAAAACCATTGTCAAAAGACACATGTACCCATGGTCTTTTAACTGAGATCATACACCTGGTTTCAGGACTTAATAAAGCTCAGTTTCTTGATGTCTCATTGCAGAAAGAATTCAGTGAGAGACAAAGTGATAGGTAAGAAGGGGGTTTATTTGGAGAGAAACACACTCCACAGAGTTGGGGCTATCTCAGAAGGCAAGAGCAGCACTGAAATATGGCATGGTTAATTTTATGGGCTGGGTAATTTCATAGGCTAATGAGTGGGAGGATTATTTTGACTATTTCAGGGAAGGGGGATTTTCCAGGTGATGGGCCACTGCCCACTTTTTGGTCCTGGATGGTTGGGCTGAGAACTGGGGCTATTGGGTATGTCATTTAGCTTGCCGACGTGTGAGGGTAAGCTTGTATACTGAGGGTCAAGGTCTAGTTGAAGCTGACTGGCCTGTCATCTTGGACATATTTGGTTCTTATGAATTTATGTCATGTCCTTGGGCTATGTCATTCTTTTAAGGTTTGTCCCCTGCTCTCTTTGCTCCTGTTTCATACCCATAAAATATGTCCTTAAAACATTTTCTTTTTTTTTTTTAATTTTATTAAAACATTTTCTTAAAATATGAGAGAATAGAAAAATATACTTTTAAAATTTTTCATTAGAAACCAAATAAAAACATTATTGGAAAGATTATTTTAAAAGTAGGTTTACTAGACAGAATTTGTGTTTCCCAGAAGAAAATATTTTCAAGACTAAAAAAATATTAATACATTCTTTTGGATCAAAGCTTCTTCTAAGGCATGACTCTCAACCTTAGGTACTGCTTCAAATAAAAACAGTCAAAAACCAATATAGGGGAATCACAACATATTTCAGAAAAACAAAAGGTGGACTTCAAACCTTACTGGCCACGCCTGGAGTACAACAGGAGCGGGGAGACCTTTGTTGAGGTTGGGCTGATGTAAAGAAGGTGGGGCTCCAGGCGAGCCCCTTTTGCTTCAGTCCTGGCGGCAGCATTGTCTAGAGTGGACTGTGGTACTCCCTAACTCTCTGCAGTGGGATATTCTGAATAAGCCAGGGTCAGAGTTACAGACTGCACAACCTCCGTGAGTACCTGCCTTTAAAGAACTCTTGGGCGTGGGTGGTGACTTAGCAGTGAAACTAGGGACTTTTAAGTATATGTGAAAGTTCAGTCTATTGTCAAAGGGTGAGACTACTTATCATTTTTTAAGATTGTTATGATCATAACTCAGTGCAAAGATTATGTTACTTTTTTAACCTCATCCTTTTGTGTTTTTATGGAGACTTCATTTTATAGGCATGATTGATTAAACCATTGACCATTGGCATTGATTCACCCTTCAGCCCCTCTTCTCTCCTTGGAGGTCAGGCGGTGGGACTGAAAGTTCCAACCCTCTAGTCACTTGCTTGATTCTTGCAATCAGTTTCCATTCTTAGGTGCCTGGTGAAGGCAGAGGGGCAAAAATCATTTTATTAATATGATAAAACATATTTTTGTGCTCTCATCACTTAAATTCCAAGGATTTTAGGAGCTCTGTGCCAGAAATGAGTAAGATGATGTATATATTTCTTATTATAAATCACAATATCATGGTTTCCTTTCAGCAAATACTTTAACCATCTACATGTAGATGATGAATTTTCTTTTAAGGCAAGGGCTATTTAATACATATTTTAGTTACTGTGTACATGGATGTCTATAGTTACGCTTTTATTATCAATTTTATAATTTCAGAGCATTGTAGAAAAAGAACATAGTCTATATGATGTTCAATCTTTGAAATTTATTTTGATACTTTCTTTGAGAATTAGTCTATTAAGGACATTTGTGAATATGTCATATATGCTAGAAAATAATGTGTCATTTCTCTGACATGTAAGGTCATTCTCTTTGAGATTTTGTATGTGGATAACTATATTTGAAATATTACTATGCAACTTTCCTATTATAAAGTTTTTCCTATTTTCATGTCTTTTTTGTTTGAGTTCATTATTGCCAGTACATCTCTTTTGATTCTTTGTTGTTTTTTTTTTTTTTTCCACTCTTTCTGTGTCTCTTTGATTTAAATTTATTATAGGTAGCTTATTCCTGAATTTTAGTGTTTAATAGAAATCCTTCTTTACTTGATTAATTAAATTAGCAGAGATTTATCATCATTACTTTTGTAGTAGAGCTTATTTCTGACATCTTATATCATGCATTCTATTTAATGTACTTTTAAAACTACTTCTTTCTTATTTTCTGTTTGCTTGCCCTGAATACTCTTTTGCTAATTTGACAACTATGTTCCATTTCTATTCATTGGTAGTTCCTCTTCTCATAATAAGACACACCTTATGTTTACTGTTTCCTCTGTATTTCTGAAAATCATTAAATATGTGCCTTTTTTTCAAATTGAGAATGCTTTGGTCTATTTTCATCTCCCTTTGATATTTTTCTGTCATATGGAGTTTCAGTTCTGAATTTTTGTTATTATTTTATCTTATTTTTTAGTTGTTTCTAATTTATAGACTCATACATTTATTAATGTGTTTTCTCAATCTTTAACTTTCTATGAGTAAGTGACTTCCAAACTTCATGTCAAATTTTTTGAGTGCAGTTTTTCTAAAAGTGCTTGAAAATGGAGAATCATTCTTTATTTCAATAAGTTTATTATTCATATGTACTTGATGATATGCTTTGTTCACTTTTATTTTATTTTTTTTTTTCGTTTTTTTTTTTTTTTTTTTTTTTTTTAATTTTATTTTATTTTTAAACTTTAAATGATATTCTGATTGGGTATGAAATTGTGGGCTCAAAGTTCTTATTTATTGTCAGCAGATTCCAAGTATTATTTCACGCCTTTTCCATTTCCTGTGTTCTTTTTGTATGTAAATGTTTTTGCTTCCTGGATGCCTTCAAAGTTTTGCAATTGTATTTGACATTTTTAAATTTTACTAAACTATATTTATTTCTGTGTGTGTATGTGTGAATCTGTCATCTGTCCTGTTTGGCTCTTTATAAACCCTTTCAATTGGAGGTTTCATGACTCTTTAATTCTGAAAAATTATCTGACATTTTTCAAGTATTTTTGCCTTTTCACATTTTTTTCCCCTTTTCCCATTCCTTCTGACAGGTCTTTTAAATGAGTATAAAAGCAAATATTTCATTCCTACTTACCTTTTTCTTTTTGATACATCATTTCCATCTCTTTATCCCAGATGTGTTTAGAAGAATTTTTTGACATGTTGTATCAGTAAGTGGTGCATTTCCTAGTTGGAAACATTCTTCTATTCAGTGTCTCCACTGACTCTTTTATTTGAAAAATTATGTATTTTTTTCATAACTATAGTTGATTCTTTTTAAAAAATACAAATGTTTTTGTTTTATATTTCCAATACACCCTTTTATCTCTGTAGAGGCAATTATTATGCTTAAGTTGTGTTGTTATTCTGTCTGGGCCATTAATTCTGCTTTCTGTGGTGTAGATTATCCAATTTGTTATTTCTCTTTCAACTTGGAACTCATAATGTTTTATTATATAAATATACAGATATTCACTATACACCCATAGAGGCTCAAACACCCTTGGGATTTTTCATCTCATCATATTTTTAATTTTCAACTGTTAATAGTTATTATCAGTTACTATTTCCTTGGCTGATATTATGTATCTGGAGTGAGGCAAAAGCCTAGGATCGTCCCATATTCTTGCAGCTGTATTTGGGGAACAGATTTGATGGTGTATCTCAGGGAGTACCATTTATGATGATGTAGTCTTGGCTGCTGCTTTTATTTTACCATCATACCGGCCCTCTGATTCCAGGAAATGAAGTTTCCTGAACAGAGTTTGAGAAGGTATTGGGGCACCAAGAACCTATTTTTTCATCCCAACTAGTTTTCTTCTGGTTTATTGTTTTTGAGCAATTCTGGATGGCTTTGCTGTTTCTTGACCTTCTGTGTGAACAGGACAAGCAATTATTATCCAAGGTCAGGTAGGGAAGAGAAAAGGACACGGGAATAATTTCTCTCAGAAAGTCCTTGCCAGTGGTGCCTTGCTCCATTTGTTTCTATGTTGACAATACCCTCCACCTAGAGAACCAGCAATCTGTATTTCTGTGAATGTTTCTACTAGACTTTGCATGCATGTTAGTCACTCAGTCGTGTCCAACTGTTGTGACCCCATGGATTGTAGCCTGCCAGCCTCCTGTCCATGGGATTCTCCAGGCAAGAATACTGAAGTGGGTTGCCATTTCCTTCTAAAAGACTTTGTATTTAGTTCTGATTTAAAAAATATCAACCTCCCTTTTACTGCTGTTCATAGCCAGGTTGACTCCCAAATCCAGAAATAGTGTCTTGAATAAAGGTATTTTTTTTTTTAAAGAATTGTTTGCTTATCTCTCATCACACTTTTCCTGTTTTTTTTTTCTTGCTTATTATTTGTTTGTTTATACAAATATATAAAAAGCCAAAATTTTATTGAACCTGGTTAAAACAAGATTTTTAGAAAATAATTGTTATTTTAAAGCTCATTTATTATTAAACGTTTTATTACCCTATCAGTCAGAGTGTTTAACAAGAAATATAGTGTAACTCAGATGGCCAAAATGAAAAGTGTTTATTGGAAGTACTACAGCTGAAGAGGTACAGTTGGGATTTGAACAAATAAAGATTGGTTGGCCCCCAGAAGTAGAAATACTGGGAAGCCATTGCCACTGCTAGGGCCAAAGAGACAAGGGAGGAGAGAAGTTAAACTGGAGTCCGGTGAGAATTGGAAACATGGAAGAGGGAGGAACTTAGGGAAGAACTACCACCATCATGGAGGGATGCAGTTACAGCCAGAAAGGCTGTGCTAAATTAAAAACGGAGGGAGGAAATGACATGACTTTCTTCTTCAACATTCCTGTCTTTTGCCAGTGCCAACACTGGGCTGAACCCAAACAGAAACCAAGGTGGTGAAGGAGTTTGGAGGAATAGTCCAGAGAAGCAACTTTTAGAATGTGGGACAGGTCAGCAAAAGTTTTCTACTTTTTGTGTTTTTCAGGTAGATGTAGGAAGAGGGCAAATTGAGTATTAGCAGCATTTCAGCCTTTCTGTGCTTGTATTTGTTGGCCCCAGACAAATAGACTGTCAGATATTTCTGCACCAAAGATGGGTTTATTTGAGATCACTAGAGAATTGCAGTTCAGGATCTGCAACAATGGCACGCTACCTGCAAATCTCCACACAGCAAGGAAAGGAGAATACTATTGTCAAAGGGAAAAAGCGATTGAGAGGGCGATAGCAAACAGTGTGTGTTTAAGTCACATCTGTAGTGTCCGACTCTTTGTGAATCCATGGACTGCAGCCTGCCAGGGTCCTCTGTCCATGGGATTCTCCAGGCAAGAATACTGAAGTGGGTTGCCATGCCCTCATCCACGGGATCTTCGTGATCCAGGGATCGAACCTGTGTCTCTTACGTCTCCTGCGTTGGCAGGCAGGTTGTTTACCACGAGTGCCACCTCGGAAGCCTCAGCAAGCAGAGGGTCCATGGCTTCTCATTGGCTGAGTCCTTGCCAGGAAAGAAGAGGAGTCTTTCTTCTTCCTGTTGGGCTCTGCTCTCAAGGTAGGGTGGGAGAGCTCATCCTTCTGTTTTCCCAATTCTATTTAATTGAGGTTTCTGTTTATTAATTTTTACATATTGTATCATTGCTGCTTTGCACTGTGGTGGATTCATGTTGATGTATGGCAAAACCAATACAATATTGTAAAGTAATTAGCCTCAAATTAAAACAAATAAATTTATATTAAAAAATAAAATAAGTCAAATTAAAGACAGGAAATAAAAATCTAGAATTTGTGACTACAATTCAGAAGCCTGTATCTTTAGGATAAGCATGTAAATATAAAAACGAAAGCCAAAAAAAAAAAAAAACAACAAAACAAAACAAAATGAAATGAAATGCTGTGTTGGAGAATTCTGGTGGTATTGCCATGAATATCCTTCTCCTGCTTCTTCCCATGGAAATTTTTTATCTGTTCTACAGTTCTCCACTCTAATAGCAATACCTCTATGAAAACCTCCCTCATTGTATCTTCTGAGTTTGGTAGGCTGTCCACTATTGTCACATATTTACTATATACTTTTATTACAACAACTTTCATGTTTTGTTTTAGTTAATTATTGACTTTTATTTTTTCTCATTTCCTCTGGAACAGAAATGATCTTTGTCATTCTTGTGAACTTGTGGCTTCTCATTATTATTGGCAGATGATAAGTATCAAGAAAAATTTTGGTAAATGAATAAAAGAGAAAATGAATGGGTTTGAAATAGTATCTGCTCCACAAGAAAAGGAAGGAGTGGGTAAATAGATCACACGCACACAGGGAAATTAGGAGATTGGAAAATTGAAAAATAAATGATAGTATAAGAGAGGGCAATATAGAAGACATAAATAAAAAATGAAGCTCACATATGGACTTGTCAGGTCAGTTTATTTCTCTTTCTTGGTTCTTGTCATGTGACAACAAAAATTTGGAACAACAGGGTGTAAAACAACAGAAAAGTTACAGCTCAGTTCAGCTCAAGCAGGCATGTCTTCTATTAGACAGACACTCCAGAAACATGGGAGCAGGCCAATCCCAAAGGAGTCGTTTTGATGATCCCTCTTGGCTTCCCCCTGTTTATACTTCCTGTCTCCTCTTCTTCGTTGTGCCCTGTGCAAAATAGGGCTTGTACCCACCATCAGTGAAAGGGAATGCAAATGGGCATATGCTCTGGCCAGTTGACAATCGCAAGTTATGTAACAGCAAGCTGTGTTGCGTATGTCTTCCCATAATTCAGTCTATTTTAATCAGATGTACATATGTACAGGATAGTTATTAACCTTTATTGGTTTCTAGATGCCAAAGGTTACTTGAAGAAGCTCCTTTGATTAGTTTGTATCCACTGTGAGCCTAGGGCACATGTGCAGGAGTTGAAAAAGTCACTGTGGTTATTTTGTAGCATATCTGTCAGCTCTTCTGGGTGTGTCTGGGATGGGGTTTATAGATCACCTTGTATCCCTTTCAGTCAGCCCACCTCTCCTTGCTCCTGCTTAACTTCCTACTAATGGACTAAAGCTTAAATGAAAACAGAAAATCCATGGAACAAAAATAAATAAACACAAAAAAGCTAAAACCCACGTTTTAAAAGATGTGTAGTCCAAATAAAAAAGTTCACAAGTATGCTCTGCTTAATTAAGAAAAAAATCTAATATAGAAATGACTTTTCTTCAGGTGCTGAGAAAATAATTTTAAAGTCAATTAATCCTTTGGTTCTTTGATTTCAGCAGTTTTTGTTTTTTTCTGTTATATTTTCTACATTGAGGGTAGAGTGTGATTGGCATCATTTCAAAAATTTGTACCCATATTTTGTCTTAGCAGCCAAACAGAGTTTACATTTAAACTTGGTATTTGTCTATAGTTAATATGAAGGAAAGAACATATGCTGTTGTTTAAGGGTTCTGATGAATAATTTTTCCTTATTTCTAAAAATATAACTGATATTTAAAGACTGACCCGCTCATCTAATGTTCAGATAACTCAAGGCAGATTGCAGAAGTGTTTCTTCACACTCAAGATTATTAAATATGAAAGAACATATGTCCATTCAAAACTTATAGTACTCATTTTGCTAAAATTCATTTTACATAGTGCAGCCAGAAGAGTACAGCACTTTGCTAACTTGATAGCAGTTTATTTAAATAGTTGCTAGTTTCTACACATGGAAGAAAGAGAGAGTGAAGGAGAATGAAAATGGTGAGAGAAGGTTGGAGGGAGAGAGTGAAAGAGAAAGGAGGAGGAGGAGGAGGAAGAGAAAGAGAAAAAGACAAGTTTAATAAGTTTTATTATTATCCATATCAGTAAGGTTAACAGTTCAGACCACTGCCATTGAAAAGACAGTTTGTTACATACTGCATGTGGAGGGAAGATGCTGGATCACTGACTGTTGCTCAGGGAAGCACTGGGTCCCTCAGGAGATGAGGGGCCAGTGGGAGGAAACTGTGGCAACAACTTTTATTGTGGTTTCTTTGGGGGAAGGAACAGGTGCATCAGGGAAAGCCAGTTTAGGATTGGCTAGTTTGAATAATTTCAGTACAGGCTGGAGTAAAGGGACTGTCCCTGTTTGTCTGGTACTTGACCCAGGGGTGATAGGGCAAGTTGATAGTGACCCTGAGAGTGTAGGATCCTGATGAAAGACGTTGTGGGTATACGTTCTGGATTGGTTGATTTGTAGTTGAAAGGTATGCTTTTGGATGAGCTGTTTACAGTCTTCGAAAATTGCCTAAGCAGAAGACCAGCTGACTCCTTCCAGGGTCAGCAAGGCGCCAGATGTCAAGGCACCAGAAAATAGAAAACATGGTTAATATAAGAAAGAAGAGAGGAAGCAAGGGAGGTAGGAAGGAAGGAAGGAAGGAATTTTTGTTTTTTAATACATTCAGTACATAGGGTAAGAGCAACAATAAATTGATACCCCAGTTGGAGAAAGGCTGTATGTTTGTTTTTTTTCACTGCTCTGACTTTAGATTCAAAGGGAACTGAGTGAAAATACTGGTGTTTAACACTAGTTGTGTGATGTTTCTGTGAGGTTTATATTTCTAGAATATGGAGATGAAAGTACCTTCTTTACAGGATTATGAGGTTTAAATGTGAGTATATGTACACAGTGTATTAAATAAATACTGCTGCTGCTAAGTTGCTTCAGACGTGTCTGACTCTGTGTGACCCCAGAGACAGCAGCCCTCCAGGCTCCCCCGGCCCTGGGATTCTCCAGGTTAGAACACTGGAGTGGGTTGCCATTTCCTTCTCCAATGCATGAAAGTGAAAAGTGAAAGTGAAGTCGCTTAGACGTGTCCGACTTCCAGCAACCCCATGGACTGCAGCCCACCAGGCTCCTCCATCCATGGGATTTGCCAGGCAAGAGTACTGGAGTGGGTTGCCATTGCCTTCTCCAAATAAATACTAGCTGCTTTTAATTCTTCTTGCCTAAATATTCAGTGTTAATGCCCACCTGATATAGATGATAAAATCATGTGCTTGCTTTGCAATTGAAGCTATGTAGTTACACATCAAAGGCAAGTGTGGAATGTATCTTATATTGCACCTAAAATGTTTTTAAATGTCTTATTTTCAAAGGGAGGAAAGAAGGGAGGAGGGCAGGGAGAAAAATGGAATATTTGATGAATGAATAAATGAGCAAATAAGAAATATTTGAGCTTAGAATTCTGATGAAAGACTAAAAATACAATTTTTTATTAATAAACCATTTAATAATGCTGTTGCTAGTAAAAATAAGTAATCTAGTATAAAATATTTTGGCATGGATAAGGTCAAATACTATTATATTTATAATTTAAAGTACATGATTCTACGAGCCATGAATTCATAGAAATTGATTTGCAAACTTCAATTAATGACCTTGGTTATTTGTCAATAAGAAGAGAGGGAGAGGTTATGTGAATGCAAGTAAATTAACTTTTCATTCCATACTCAACTGACTTCTTCCACACTGACAAGTAATCAAGATTATTTGACAGAAGCAGCAAGTTGTTTAGCTTCTCAGCTCTCTTGCCGCTAAAATATGATGTCAGATAATTTGTTCCTGTTTAGTTCTAGCTTGATTACTTCTGGTTCCTTGAGATTTGAATTGATGAAGTTTTACTTTAGTTACATGGCAGTGTTAATAAATGCTGTCATGTTTATTAATGAGATGCCAAAATCATATTGTTATATTTAGAGGACAGATTCAAGTTCATGTAACTTAAAGTAGTTGAATGTGATAAAAGGTTAATTAGACTTCATGACCTGTTTGGAATATGTCTTAGGGCTCAGTACCAAGATAACTTTCAATGCAAAATACCTAACTCAGAATTAATTTATAAGGTAACTATATCATAGTCTGTCAGTGACATAGCAAAGGATTCTAACAGCTCCTAAATAAATTTTATGAATTTAAAAACAAAATTCAAAAAATAAAGAAAAGCAAAGCAAAAGAAATCCAGCTAAGGCCAGCCATAGTGATGTTTCACTTGATCCAGTAGAGCTTATTACACAAATATTTTACCCAAACTGTATCCCTAGGATTTTTAATTATTTCCACTGAGGAAAGATTACCAACTCGAAGGACGTGAGTTTGTGTGAACTCCGGGAGTTGGTGATGGACAGGGAGGCCTGGTGTGCTGCAATTCATAGGGTCGCAAGGAGCCGGACATGACTAGGTGACCTAACTGAACTGAACTGAGGAAAGAATCCTTAGAACTTTCTGCAAAACACTTAAGATGTATTACATGAGACTTTAAAATGTAATTGAGTCAGTGAATAGCAGAATATGTGCTTCAGAAAATTTCTTATTCATCATTGCTCACGTTTGTGGCTGGAGATAAATTAAGAATATTGTTCTGGAAGTCCAGGCAGAATGCCATCCAATGATAAGGACAACTCAAAAGTCAAATGGAGAAGGAAATGGCAACCCACTCCAGTATTCTTGCCTGGAGAATCCCATGGATGGAGGAGCCTGGTAGGCTACAGGCCATGGGGCCATTAAGAATCAGACACAACTGAGCAACTTCACTTTCACTTTTCAGTTTCATGCATTGGAGAAGAAAATGGCAACCCACTCCAGTGTTCTTGCCTGGAGAATCCCAGGGACGGCGGAGCCTGGTGGGCTGCTGTCTATGGGGTCGCACAGAGTCGGACACGAATGAAGCGACTTAGCAGCAGCAGCAGAGTCTGTAGTGATGTCTCTTCATTAATTCCTGGTTTTTGTAATTTATATTTCTTTCTTTTTTCTTTTCAATATAGTTAGAAATGTATTAACTTTATTGAACTTAAAAAAATCTTATTTTATTTATTTTCTTTTATTCTGTTCACATTATCATTGATTTATTTTCTTTTAATATCTTTTTGTTCTATTTGCTTTTGGTTTATTTATTTATTTATTTTTTAGTTTCTTAAGGAGGAAGCTTAGATCATTCAAATAATAAGATTTCTTCTAAGAACCATTTTAGCATATCCTCAAAAACCTGATATATTGTCTTTTCACTTTTAGTAAATTCAAAATATTTTCTAGCTTCTCTTGTGTCCTTTGATATGTTGATTACTGAGAAATATGGTGTTTTTCCCCCCAAGTATTTATAGATTTTCCAGTTTTATTTCTAGTTTAATTCCATTTATTTCATTAATTTATTTCTAGTTTAATCCTGTTCTATCCACCCATGGAGATGAGAAGGACTCCTTCCTGATTAGTGGACTGGATATTGAGGCAAATGATGATACACATACCAAAGGAATTTGGAAGAAAATTTATCACTTAAAAAATAATTCTTGGAACAATAGGACAGGTACAATCTCTGCCATAAAGCCAAGAGCATGGTGGAAGTGGTGGTGTGATGACTTGATTTTGACTGGATAAAATGTGAATCTGGAGTGAAAGTTTCTTCCTGTGTCCAGGGTTTGTGTGGTTTGAAGTTCCCATGGGCGCCAAGGGAACTAATGGATTTTTAAAATCATTATTAGCTTGTCTATATATGGGGCAAAGGGGAAAGGGGGAGTATGGGGCTTTGAAGCTGTCAGTGGCCAAAAATCAAAAAATGAGTCAGATGTCTTACTACAATTCACCCCACTGTTCAATTGATGATGGAATTGTACTGTGTCTTATTCAACTGATTCTGAATTTGTTTAGGTGTTATTTTAGGAGCCATGTGCCTCTGTGCATGCATGTTTAATCACTTCAGTTGTGTCTGACTCTTTGAGATCCTACAGACATAGCCTGTCAGATTCCTCTGTCCAAGGGGTTCTCCAGGCAAGAATACTAGAGTTGTTTGTCATGACCTCCTCCAGGGGATTTTCCTGACCCAAAGACGGAACCTGCATCTCTATGTCTCTTGCATTGGCAGGCAGGTTCTTTACCACTAGTGCCACCTGGGAAGCCCCGTATGCCTCTGTAGCAAACGAAAATGAAAATGAAAGAGCTTGGACAAATGTATCCAGTCACCTTAGACAGTTGTTGAAAACCATGAAAAAATGTTAGCTGGTATCTGGAGTATTTGCTCAAAAAAGAAAATTATATTATTAACATGCTTATCTGTTGTCTCATTTGTTGAGTTATTTGAGCTACTTTTTCCCATTATGTCTATCAACATGTAAGAAAAAATATCTTTAAGGAAGAAAACACCTCCCTGGCTGGCCAGTAAATAGGCTAAGAATAGACAATTATCAGCCATTAAAATCACCAGGAAGCATTGCTCCTCACTGTGGGCCTCCAAAGGATGGGCATCTTGCTGCATGTGTCTGATTGGGGGGGGGGGTTAATATTTATTGTTTGTGACTGGATTATGGGTCCTAGGGTAGTGCCAGTGTCCCCCAAGACTGTAAGTAGGACAAGCATAATATGCAATAGTTCTTTTGTACCTAATGCTGAAAAAGAAACTAGCTGAGAGACCAGAAAGAAACATTGCCTGCCACCCCCACCCTCCTTTATACATAGGACATCAGAGGGAAGGCCTGGTGGTGGTATGTAAGAACAGAGTAACAAGCAAGTGTTATTAAAGTGAAAACTAGAGCCATTGGAGATTTGAGAATCCTGATTAAGGCATATGGTAGTGCAAAAACCCTGCTTATGAAGTGCCAGTAGGTTTATTGCTATGAGCAAAGTATAAAATTTTCTTAGAATTTGTAAAACAAATCAGAAAGAGAGACCAGATGAGCAATTTAAATAAATATTTTAGGATCTGATTAGTTTTATGGAGTTGTACTTAAGAAGGGGATGACTGGCCAAGGATAACTTCTATGAGACTGGCTGGAAGTGGATGATGAAAGCTGATGACCTATCTTGGACTGGTGTCAAACTCAGCAATTAGTGAAATAAAGGACCTGGACTGTATGCTTGATGAGTGGTAAATATATATTATGGGAGAGACCCTTCAAGACAGGGAAGGGATTACTATGATGAAATGAAGTAGGTCTTGAGAGAAGGGGAAAAAACATGAGCAGAGACAGGAATGGGAGTGAAGATGATACTGCAAACTGAATGGGGAAAATTATGGGAATGGAGCTGGGGGAAGGAGTGGAAATGTGGGGCTTGGCAAGGAAGATATGGACTTGTTCATGGGTGGTGGAGGGGTAGTTGTCAGGGTTGGACAATATTCAAGATGGTGAAATCTGGAAGAGAATGAAGATTGGTTGTGAAAGTTGCATGTGTCAGGCTGTAGCCTAGACCAGTAGAACAGAGCAGACAGAGGGTATTCCTAGGCCCAAAGAGAACTTCAGAAAACCCATCAGCAGCTAAAACATGTAGCTAAATAATAAATAACTATGGATTTGATCTTGGTGCTATCCATAGCATGGATAGCCTGTTGTAAACACTGACACTCATTTGTAGCAATATTGAGTGTAGGCATGGTGTCACTGCATTTGTGTGATTTAGAAAATATGGTGCAGCAGAGACTTACATGCTGGAGATGGGTAGGGAAAGGCTTTAGACAGGTAGCTAAGATGAAGATAGCATTCTCTCTTGCAGTGAATTCAGAAAGAAGCTAAAGATAAACTTCCATTGGGTCTAAGTACCATAGCCTGAGGAGGTCAGTGTGGACTCTAGGAGTAGAGGTAGAAGGGAAGAGTGTGAGCTTAGCACAGTGCAAAGCTGAGAACAAAAGAGGAGCAGCACTAGTCACTGGCAGTAAAGTTCAGGTCAGCAGTGTGACTGAAGTAAGAATCTGGTTGTGTTGGTCAGTTGGACTGAGATGCTTCTCCCTCATGAATATGTTTATCAAATGTGTTGAGGTCAGGGAATCTGGCTGGCATGTATACTGCCTCCTATATTATGCAAATTTCAGAATAGCCAATAGGAGCTGCTTCAGGCATTGTAAGAAAATTTGCCATCAAGCTGAAGATGAATTATTTCACCAGCTAGCTTGGATATGGCCATAGTGTTATCAAGCCTGAATAAGTGTGGGTGGCAGGCAGCATGGTCATAGTATATATAGCTCAATAGTTTTTGCATTGACATGTGAGGTCTGTACAATGGACTATAGTATCCCAGGTCCAAACTATCACCTAAAGTGATAGCCAGGCTGTGAAAAGCCAAAAGACCAATCATTTATGCAGTGTGAGTGCTGTAGTTTGAGGAGCCAAAGGGTTGCTGACAGATATGGACATAACATGGAACGCTTGGTGTTTCCATTCTGGATCCTGATATGGAGAGGAAGCCTGCATCTCTCAACAGTAGCTTTTGCAGAGACCAACTTTAGTATTTGGGCTTCCCAGGTGGCACAGTGTTAAAGAATCTGCCTGCCACTGTAGGAGATGAAAGAGACATAGGTTCCATCCCTGGGTTGGGAAGATCCCCTAGAGTAGAAAGTGGCAACCCATTCCAGTATTCTTGCCTGGAAAATCCCATGGACACAGGAGCCTGGTGGACTATAGTCCATGGCGTTGCAGAGAGTCATGACTGAGCAACTGAGCACACACACAACTTTAATTTTTCTTAGCCTTACTCAACAATACACATGATAGTAGTTGTGGGTGATAAAGCTATAGTTTTTACTTCCAGAATAAGCTCCTCATTGGCATTAATTAAATCTTTTATTGCTTGGAAATTTTGTTGAAGCTTGTGACTTAGTCAAATTATTAGTTCAGTGCAAACATAATTACAGTTTCGGACTATGAATTTTAAATCATTATAAGTAGTGTCACACACATCTTTATTAATCAAAATGGGAACCATTACGATCAATACATTTTTGCCAGTGAGAAATAAGTTTGTTTATTGCTGTAGCATAAAAATTAACGCTTTGGGATTTGACAGACTCTTGGAAAGCATTTTCTGCCTCCTCTGGTTGTGGAAGCATTTTCCCTGCAAAAAGTTGTCCAGATGCTTGAAGAAGTGGTAGTTGGTTGGTATGAGGTCAGGTGAATGTGGTGGATGAGGAAAAACTTCATAGTCCAAATTGTTCAACTTTTGAAGTGTTGGTTGTACATGTAATTGGATCTTGTCTTGGAGAAGAAATGGGCCCTTTCTGTTGATCAACGCTGGCTGCAGGCCTTGCAGTTTTCCGTGCAGCTCATCGATTTGCTGAGCGTATTTCTCGGATGTAACAGCTTCACCGGGACTAAGAAAGCTGTAGGAGATCAGGCCACCAAACAGTGACCATGACCTTTTTTTGGCGCAAGTTTGGCATTGGGAAGTGCTCTGGAGCTTATTCTCCATTCAAACACTGAGCTGGTTGTTGCTGGTTATCAGATAAAATCCACTTATCATTGCACGTCACAATCCAATTGAGAAATGGTTCGTTGTTGCTGCATAAAATAAGAGAAGGTGATACTTCAAAATGATTATCTTTTCAATTTGCAATCAGCTCACGAGGCACCCACTTATCAAGCTTTTTCACCTTTTCAGTTTGCTTCAGATGTCGAATGACTGTAGAATGGTTGATGTTGAGTTCTTGGGCAACTTCTTGTAGTTGTAAGAGAATCAGCTTTGATGATCCTTCTAGTTGGTCATTGTTAACTTCTGGTGGGAAGCCACTGTGCTCCTCATCTTAAGACTGAACTCTTTTGCAGAACTTCTTGAACCACCACTGCACTGTCTGTTCATTAGCAGTTCCTGGGCCAAATGCGTTGTTGATGCTGTGAGTTGTCTCTGCTGCTTTTTGACCCAGTTTGAACCCAAATAAGAAATTCATTCAAATTTTCTTTTTGTCTAACATCATTTCCATGTGTTGTTCAGTTGCCCAATAATGTTCGACTCTTTGCAAACCCGTAGACTGTGGCATGCCAGGCCTCCCTGCCCCTCACCATCTCCCAAAGTTTGCTCAAGTTCATATCCGTTGCATTGGTGATGCCATCCAGCCATCTCAGCCTCTGATGCTCTCTTCTCCTTCTGCTCTCAATCTTTCCCAGCATCAGGGACTTTTCCAGTGAGTCAGCTGTTCTCATCAGATGAACAAAATACTGGAGTTTCAGCTTCAGCATCAGTCCTTTCAATGAATATTTAGGATTGATTTCTCTTAAGATTGACTGGTTTGATCTCCTTGTTGTCCAAGGGACTCTCAGGAGTTTTCTCCAGCACCACAGTCTGAAGGCATCAATTCTTCAGTGCTCTGCCTTATTTATGATGTAGTTCTGACAACCATATGTGACCACTGGGAAGACCATAGCCTTGACTATATGGACATATGTCAGCAGAGTTATGTCTATGCTTTTCAACATACTGTCTAGGTTTGTTATTGCTTTCCTTCCAAGAAATGGTTGTCTTCTGATTTCATGGCCACAGTCACCATCCGCAGTGATTTTAGAGCCCAGGAAGAGGAAATCTGTCACTACTTCCACCGTTTCCCCTTCTATTTGCCATACAGTAATGGGGCCAGATATCATGATCTTAGTTTTTGTTTTTTAATATTTAGTTTTAAGCTGGCTCTTTCACTCTTCTCCTTCACTGTCATCAAGAGGCTCTTTAGTTCCTCTCTGGTTTCTGCCATTAGAGTGGCATCATCTGCATATCTGAGGTTGTTGATGTTTCTCCTGCCTATCTTGATTCCAACTTGTAACTTAACCAGCCTGGCATTTCTCATGATGTGCTCAGCATATTGGTTAAACATACAGGGTGACAGCAGACAGCTCTGTCATACTCCTTTGTCAATCTTGAACTAATCATTTCTTCCATACAGGGTTCTAACTGTAGCTTCTTAACCCGCATACAGGTTTCTCAGGAGACAGGTAAGATGGTCTGGTATTCCCATCTCTTTAAGAGCTTTCCATAGTCTAAATTAAATATAAAACAAGCAGAATATAGTAGTAAGTCATTAGCAAAAAAAAAAAAAAATTAGTGATAAATGCACATTAAAACAATGTTTAACATAACTATATTTATTTAGAATGTATTCCAATACCAATGGCAAATTTCAACACTGCAAAAACCATTTGCACCAACCTACCTCCTTATTGCCAAAATCAGACTTAAATTGAAGAAAGTAGGGAAAACCACTAGACCATTCAGGTATGACCCAAATCAAACCCCTTATGATTATACAGTGGAAGTGAGAAATAGATTTAAGGGACTAGATCTGACAGAGTGCCTGATGAACTATGGACGGAGGTTAGTGACATTGTACAGGAGACAGGGATTAAGACCATCCCCATGGAAAAGAAATGCAAAAAAGCAAAATGGCTGTCTGGGGAGGCCTTACAAATAGCTGTGAAAAGAAGAGAAGTGAAAAGCAAAGGAGAAAAGAAAAGATATAAGCATCTGAATGTAGAGTTCCAAAGAATAGCAAGGAGAGATAAGAAAGCCTTCCTCAGTGATCAATGCAAAGAAAGAGGAAAACACAGAATGGGAAAGACTAGAGATCTCTTCAAGAAAATTAGAGATACTAAGGGAACATTTCATGCAAAGATGGGCTCGATGAAGGACAGAAATGGTATGAACCTAACAGAAGCAGAAGAGATTAGGAAGAGGTGGCAAGAATACACAGAAAAACTGTACAAAAAAGATCTTCATGACCAAGATAATCACGATGGTGTGACCACTCACCTAGAGCCAGACATCCTGGAATGTGAAGTCAAGTGGGCCTTAGAAAGCATCTCTACGAACAAAGGTGGTGGAGGTGATGGAATTCCAGTTGAGCTATTCCAAATCCTGAAAGATGATGCTCTGAAAGTGCTGCACTCAGTATGCCAGCAAATTTGGAAAACTCAGCAGTGGCCACAGGACCAGAAAAATTCAGTTTTCATTCCAATCCCAAAGAAAGGCAATGCCAAAGAATGCTTAAATTACTGTACAATTGCACTCATCTCACACACTAGTAAAGTAATGTTCAAAATTCTCCAAGCCAGGCTTCAGCAATACATGAACTGTGAATTCCAGATGTTCAATCTGGTTTTAGAAAAGGCAGAGGAACCCGAGATCAAATTGCCAACATCTGCTTGATCATGGAAAAAGCAAAAGAGTTCCAGAAAAACCTCTATTTCTTTATTGACTGTGCCAAAGCCTTTAACTATGGATCACAACAAACTGGAAAATTCTGAAAGAGATGGGAATACCAGACCACCTGACCTTCCTCTTGAGAAACCTATATGCAGGTCAGGAAGCAACAGTGAGAACTGGACATGGAACAACAGACTGGTTCCAATAGGAAAAGGAGTACATCAAGGCTGTATATTGTCACCTTGCTTATTTAACTTATATGCAGAGTACCTCATGAGAAACGCTGGGCTGGAAAAATCAGAAGCAGGAATCAAGATTGCCGGGAGAAATACCAATAACCTCAGATATGCAGATGACACCATCCTTATGGCAGAAAGTGAAGAGGAACTAAAAAGCCTCTTGATGAAAGTGAAAGAGGAGAGTGAAAAGGTTGGCTTAAAGCTCAACATTCAGAAAACTAAGATCATGGCATCTGGTCCCATCACTTCATGGGAAATCGATGGGGAAACAGTGGAAACAGTGTCAGACCTCATTCTTTTGGGCTCCAAAATCACTGCAGATGGTGACTGCAGCTATGAAATTAAAAGACGCTTACTCCTTGGAAGGAAAGTTATGACCAACCTAGAGAGCATATTAAAAAGCAGAGACATTACTTTGCCAACAAAGGTCCATCTAGTCAAGACTATGGTTTTTTTTCCAGTGGTCATGTATGGATGTGAGAGTTGTACTGTGAAGAAGGCTGAGCACTGAAAAAATGATGCTTTTGAACAGTGGTGTTGGAGAAGACTCTTTAGAGTCCCTTGGACTGCAAAGAGATCCAACCAGTCCATTCTAAAGGAAATCAGTCCTGGGTGTTCATTGGAAGGACTGATGCTGAAGGTGAAACTTCAGTTCTTTGGCCACCTCATATGAAGAGTTGACTCTTTGGAAAAGACTCTGATGCTGGGAGGGATTGGGGGCAGGAAGAGAAGGGGACGAAAGAGGATGAGATGGCTGGATGGCATCACTGATTCGATGGACGTGAGTTTGAGTGAACTCTTGGAGTTGGTGATGGACAGGGAGGCCTAGAGTGCCACGATTCATGGGGTCGCAAAGAGTTGGACATGACTGAGTGACTGAACTGAACTGAATATTAGTGTCATCATCAAGGTATATCAGAAACCTAGCAGATAGCCAAAGAGACATTCATTGGTGAAGGAATCACAATATAAACTTTGTATGGTTTCAGTTATGTTAGGTTTACTAAGGTGTATTTTATAGTCTGGAATATGGTCTCTTGGTGAATGTCCACTGGAAAAGAATGTGTTGTGCAACGTGTTATATACTATTGTTAGGTGAAGTTTTGTATAAATGCATTTAAGCCAAATTGGTGATATATTATTCAGATCCTCTGCATCTTTGTTGATTTTCTGTGTATTTGTTTCATTGATTACTAAGAAGAGTGTTGAAGTCTTTAACAATTGTGGCTTTCTCTTCCCTTTTTATAATTTAGAAATTTTTTCTCTGCATTTTAAAGCTCTGGTATTAGGTGTTTATACATTTAGATTTGTACACTTTCTTCTTGGTGAGTTGAACTTTTTATCATTATCTAATATTTCTTGTTCTTAAGTCTACTTTGTGTGGTATTATAATGGGGTGTGTGTGTGTGAGTGTTTGTATGTTGCTAATTATTTTGCTTGATGTTTTCTTAGATCTGGGAATTATGGTTATTATCTTGATAATTTTGGAAAATTCTCAATTATAATATTATCCCTTCAAATATTTCTTCTCCATTATCTCTGTTGTCTTTTACAATTTTGGTATTTCCCACAGCTCTTGGATGCTCCTTTTTTTCTAATGTTTTATTCTTTGTTTCTGTGTGGATAATTTATATTGAAGTATCTTCAAGGTAATTATTTCCCTACCTTTGTGAAACCTACTGATGAGTCTATTGATGTGATTCTTCATCTTTGTTAGTATATGTTTCTTTTTGATTATTTATGTTTCATTCTATCATATATTTCATCTTTCTGCTGAAATTCCCCACTTGTTCATGTATGTTGTCCATTTTCAGCTAGATCTTTTAACATATTAATCATTGCTATTTTTAATTCCTTGTCTGATACTCAAATATTGGGATCATATCTGAGTCTAGTTGTGTGTATTGCTTTATCACTTGACATGATGTTGTTTTTTATTGGTCTGAATTCTTTGCATATCTTATAGTTGGTGAACATTTGTTATAAGACAGTAGAGACTGAGGTAATTAGTATTACCTCATACTAATGGCATATCTTTTTTTTTGGGGTCAGACCTTCATTATATACATTTAGTTAATCTTGTCAGGAGTTAAGTTAGTTTTGGATTTTGTTGTTATAGTTACCCTAGTGCATCCTAGTTTAAAATTACTCTAGTACAGTGTTGGAGAAGGCAATGGCACCCCACTCCAGTACTCTTGCCTGGAAAATCCATGGACAGAGGAGCCTGGTAGACTGCAGTCCATGGGGTCGCTAAGAGTCGGGCACAACTGAGCGACTTCACTTTCACTTTTCACTTTCATGCATTGGAGAAGGAAATGGCAACCCACTCCAATGTTCTTGCCTGGAGAATCCCAGGGGCGGGGGAGCCTGTGGGCTGCCGTCTATGGGGTCGAACAGAGTCGGACATGACTGAAGCGACTTAGCAGCAGCAGCAGTACAGTGTTATATGTAAGATGTGGGCTGGTTTGCCAGAAGTTTTGTTTTCAATGTTTCCCCCTCAACTTTAGGTTTTCCCTTGTCTCTTAGAGAGGGTCTCTCTTCCTGCTCATTTCTCCTCTGGCAGTACCGCACATGGGATCCAATATCTGACATCCACCCCAGCCAAACAGTTACCCACTTCTCATCTTAACCACGCAGACTCCTGTCTTCCCTTGAGTTTCACTTGATTGGTTGCCTTACAACCCCAGTTTTCTCATGGTTTCAAGTAGGAGTAATAATTTTTCAGATTATTAAACTTTTTTTGTAAGAGGGAAAATGTTTCTCTTTGGCGTTTTAAGAGGGAAGCAGAAGTCAAACATATTTTTAAAATCAAATATATTTCCTAAACCTCTGGTTAAAAAAATATATATCTGACATACAAACAGAATAGTATCAAGACCCTCTAAATAATATGCCCTGAGTTTGGAATTTATATCATGACTCTAGGTAACACAACTCCATGAGAAAGTATTCTTAATGACTCTTTTTTTCTGAATTTCCTTGGTCCCTTGCTGAGAGAAGACCATGAATATCTCACCAGAATTTCATTTCAGTTTAGAAATAGAGTATATTCTGTGGTAAGATGAACTTTAGTAATAAGACCGGTATTTTCAAGTTGGAGTAAATACATGGGATCTCCCCAAACCATGCCTTTTCATAGCAACCCTTTCAGTGTCAAACTCACATGATACACAGTGGAGGAATCTTGAATCCATATGCATGCTGGACAAAAGCATTCCTCTAGTCCAAGCTGGAACTGGCACCTGACTCATTATCTCAGTCCCTGAATTGGATTGCTTGGATTCCCCTCAGTTGATATTGTGGCTATGGATGTTGGAGCACAATATTATGTTTCTTAGAAGAAATCAGTATGACAGTTTATTAACAGACAGTATTGTTTTTCTTAAGTTCATATAAAAGGAAATTTTCATATACTTTTAGAAACAAGAGAGGCTGTTTTCTATATTTGTTAATATCCTCAGTCATAGCAGTTTGAGATTATAAATCAGTGCTGCAACAATAAACCATGAGCCAATGCATGTGAAAAGAAAAATAAATGGATTTTAACTGATGAAATCCTAAGAGGTTATTAAAAATGAGAGAGATAAAAGTAGAAAGGGGGAAAATCCTTTAAAAGAAAATGTAATAGATAATACATGGAGCTATTATTGTCCCACTTCTGTTTGTCTAGGCTTCCTAAACCTCTTGATGGGCTCTTCTACTCTTAAGACTCTCTGGGAAAAGCACTGAGATTATTTCTCTTCTTACTCTATTCACCTCTTCACATTTTGGAGGCTGTAACAATTGGTCATGATTGAAATCTTTTCAGACTACATGAACAATAACCAAATACAATGACAGTGCACATAATGGGCATAAAAGAAACATCATTGTTAAGTTTTCATGTGATTTAAGTTGAGATGTTAGTACTAATCATATGTTTTTATAAAAGGTTTGTTTGACTCTTTTCTGTTTTATTTCCAGTGAATGTTATTTTCTTTTCATTATTATGCATGTTTTATGAGTTATGATTTATGTGTGTGTTGGATTTGATTTATTTCTGTGGGACTCTACCGTTTCCACAATAAACTGTGGAAAATTCTGAAAGAGATGGGTATACCAGACCACCTGACCTGCCTCTTGAGAAACCTGTGTGCAGGTCAGGAAGCAACAGTTAGAACTGGACATGAACAACAGACTGGTTCCAAATAGGAAAAGGAGTACGTCAAGGCTGTATATTGTCACCCTGCTTATTTAACTTATATGCAGAGTACATCATGAGAAATGCTGGGCTGGAGGAAGTACAAGCCAGAATCAAGATTGCCAGGAGAAATATCAATAACCTCAGATATCCAGATGGCACCACCCTTATGGCAGATCGTGAAGAAGAACTAAAGAGCTTCTTGATGAAAGTGAGAGGAGAGTGAAAAAGTTGGCTTAAAGCTCAATATTTGGAAAACTAAGATCACCCCATCACTTCATGGGAAATAGATGGGGAAACAGTGGAAAAGAGTGGCTGAATTTATTTTTCTGGGCTCCAAAATCACTGCAGATGGTGACTGCAGCCATGAAATTAAAAGATGCTTACTCCTTGGAAGGAAAGTTATGACCAACCTAAACAGCTTATTCAAAAGCAGAGACATCACTTTGCCAACAAAGGTCTGTCTAATCAAGGCTATGGTTTTTCCAGTGGTCATGTATGGATGTGAGAGTTGGATTATAAAGAAAGCCGAGTGCCAGAAGAGTTGATTCCTTTGAACTGTGGAGTTGGAGAAGACTCTTGAGAGTCCCTTGGACTGCAAGGAGATCCAACCAGTCCATCCCAAAGGAGATCAGTCCTGGGTGTTCATTGGAAGGACTGATGTTGAAGCTGAAACTCCAATACTTTGGCCACCTGATGTGAAGAGATGACTCATTTGAAAAGACCCTGATGCTGGGAAAGATTGAGGGCAGGAGGAGAAGGGGACAACAGAGGATGAGATGGTTGGATGGCATCACTGACTCGATGCACATGGGTTTGGGTGGACTCTGGGAGTTGGTGATGGACAAGGAGGCCTGGCGTGCTGCAGTTCATGGGGTCACAAAGAGTTGGACACGACTGAGTGACTGAACTGGTGAACTGAACTACTATTTCTTAAAACCTGATTAAAAAGAGCTTCCAAATATAAAACTTGTGCTCTGAATTGTCCGTTTCCCCAGCAATCTGTGATGATCTTGACCAAATGGTGATCTAATGGTATTCACTCATGTTTTCCTACTGCATGTGGTTTGGAACCACTATGTTTCATTCTTAGAGGTAGAACAGTTCACATTCTTTATTGTATACTTCATATTTTGTAGTTTCTATTCCTCAGCATCAACATTCTACTAAACTAAGATGACTAGTTTGAGGCAATTTGAGAACCAAAATTCTCCAGCCATCTGAAATTATTCATGTACATATAAAGTAAAGAGATAAAGATGGCAGCCAAGACACTTTATTTGTCTTTTAATGATTCAATATCATTTTTCTATTCCTTTAACAAGTGTAGAGTTAGCCTTCTAGCTAGAAATAAAGGAGTCACAGAAAAGGAGAATTCAGGAAATATGCAGTATCAAGTTTTCTTGGTAAGTTTGTCAATCTCAAAAAAAAATGGCATGTGAGCAGAAACAGTTCCATTACTTAGACAGCCAAATATGTTTGTGCAAAGAATTGTGTGCATAATAATGAATATCTGTGGAAGGACTAGAATAGGAAAGATGTGTCTGTTTTCTCACATTTGTTTTAGGAAAAGAGAATCTTTCAGAAGATTTCCCCTATCACTAGTGTTAGATTTTGTGAGACTAAGGTCTCAGTAGGTCTAACTTTATAACCTTCTAATTTCAGACAAAGAGAGACTGGGAAGTTAGCAAAGATAATTCAGTTGCAGCCAGTTCAAACTGCGAGGAAAGAGAATAGAGAACATCATTGAGAAGCCGCATGCAAACACACATACGTCTTTTTTCCATCTGTTTCCAACTATACTCATGTCTATCTTAAAAAGTGAGGGTAACAAAACTCGGTAAAGACATTGAAAGAGAGGAAAACTACAGACTAATAACTTTCATGCTTATGAATACAAAAACCTCAACACCTCAACAAAAGATTAAGAATGTAAATCCAGTAATATGCAAAATAATTTTATGCCATAACCAAGAGGAATTTATTCTTAGTTTGCCAGGCTGACTCAACATTTGAAAAATAAGTAATTTAATTCATCACAACAACAAGTTAAATAAGAAACATCGTATGCCTCATCAGTAGATGACAAAGTTTCAAAACACTTTGAATAGAGGGGAGTTTCCTCAACTTAATAAAGAAAACATACAAAAAACCTGCATCTAACAACATACTTAATGGTGAAAAACCAGATGCTTTCCCCTGAAGATCTAAAATGATGCAAGGAAGTTCTTTCTTGACTCTCCCGTTCAGCACCCTATTAGAAGTCTTAGCTAATGCAATTAGATAAGAAAAGGAAATAAACACATAGATTGAAAAGGAACAAATAAAATGGTCTTTTTTCACAAATGACAGGATTATCTATGTAGAATTCCCAAAGAATCAACAAAAAACCTCCAGAACTACTAAGCATTTATAACAAGTTTGGATGATACATGGTTAGGATAGAAAAGTCAATTGCTCATAGCAACAATAAATGATTCGAGTTTGAAAATTTAAAATGCAATGCATTTACATTAAAAGCAAAAATAATTAAATAGATACAAAGCTAACAAAATATGCATAGGGTCTATAAAAATAAACCTACAAAACTCCAAAGAAAGAACTCAAAGAAGATTTAAATACATAGAGAGATGTTCTGTGTTTATGAATAGGAAAACTAATACTGTTAAAATGTCAGTTCTTCCCAATTTCATCTATAGATTCAATATAATCCCACTCAAAATTTTAGTAGGTTATTTTGTGGATATTAACAAAATGACACTAAAGTTTATGGAAAGCCAAAGGACTCAGAATATCCAACACAAAGCCAGAAGTCAGAAGACTGATATTACCCAGTGTCAGGGCTTATTGTGCAGCTACAGTAATCAATACAGCATGGTATTAATGAAGGAACAGACAAATAGGCCAATGGAACAGAGTGGAGAGGCCAAAGAGATTTGTTCAGTAGTGGAAATGTTAGGAATGAAACCACAGTAGTGAATAAATGACATTATGCATTTGTCAAAACCTATAGAATTGTACAAGAGAATATCTTAATGTAAATTATGTACGTTAAGTACCGAAATAATGTATCAGTATTGTTCATTGGTATTTAACAAATGTACCATGCTAACACAATTTATTTATAATAGAGGACATTTAGACCTTGGACATATGGGGACTTTCTCTTCAATTTTTCTGTAGATCTAACACTGTTCTTTAAAAAGCAGTCTATTTTTAAAGATAATCTAAAAACATAAGCCAGATATATGGGTATTGTTCTTATATCTTCCTCTTTCTTCATATCCACTCTTCATTCATTCAGTGCAAGGATTCAGTGTTTTAAACTGCTTTCAGTTTTATTTGCTTTTTAATGTTATTGCCATTTTCTGGCAGAGATCATCTCTACCTGGATTTTGCAGTAACTTTCCAGCTGTTCTTGTTGGTCTTTTATCATGCAGTCTTCAAAATATTGATAGAGAGCTTTCTTTGGTACAAAATGTATCTTGTCATTATACTGCTTAAAACCCTTCTTTGGATTTCTATTTCCAAACTTGTTTTTTCTTTCTCTAACTTTTTCTTTTACATTGAAACATAGTCAGCTAACAATGTTGTGATAGTTTTAGGTGGATAGCAAAGGGACTCAGCCATATATGTATTTGTATCCATTCTCCCTTATACTCTCCTTGAATCCAGATGGTCACATAACATTGAGCAGAGTTTCCTGTGTTATGCAGCAGGACCGTGTTGATTATCCATTTAAAATATAGCAGTGTGTATGTGTCCATCCCAAACTCCCTAACTATTCCTTTCCCCTATTCTTCTCCCCCTGCAACCATGGCAACCATAAATTCATTCTCTAAGTCTGTAAGTCTGTTTTTGTTTTGTAAATAAGTTCATTTGTATCATATATATTTTTTAAGATTCCACATATAAGGAATGTTGTATGATATTTCTCCTCTGTCTGACTCACTTCACTCAGTATGACAATCTCTCCATCCATTCATATTTGATAAATCCATCCATGTTGCAGCAAATGGCATTATTTTATTCTTTTTAATGGGCGAATAGTATTCCACTGTATATATGTACCTCATCTTATATATGCATTCCTCTGTCAATGGACATTTATGTTGCTTCCACATCTTGGCTATTGTAAATAGTGCTGCAATGAACGTTGGGGTGCAGGTATCCTTTCAGACCATATTTTCCTCTGGATATATGCCCGGGAGTGGGATTACAGGGTCATATGGTAGCTCTATTCTTTATAAGAAAGAACTTAAAAGAACTTTAATCATTTAGCAATAAATTATTATATCTTTAAGTTATTTTTTCTGATTGCTTTTTTGCTTTCTGGCTGGAGTTAGTCTAAACTTCCCAGGGATCCAACAAAACCAGTCTCTGTATTGTCTTCAATCTTACCTGCTAATCCCATTGCCTGAATACTTTTCTTGCCAATCTTTATTTGGCTGGTTTATGTTTTATCCTTTGAAATTTTGCTTAGATAGTACACCATCCAGGAGTCTTTCTACTCCCTACAAACTGACCTAAATATGTCTCCTAAATTTTTTTTTAATTTTATTTTATTTTTAAACTTTACATAATTGTATTAGTTTTGCCAAATATCAAAATGAATCCACCACAGGTATACATGTGTTGCCCATCCTGAACCCTCCTCCTTCCTTCCTCCCCATACCATCCCTCTGGGTCATCCCGGTGCACCAGCCCCTCCTAAATTATCTTGAATTTTTCTTAACATTATATGCAAACTTCATACTTTCTTCTCAGTATCTTTGTTTGATCATCACCTTTCTCATTCTCTACATTTTGCATTGTCTTCCCAGAATGTATAGTGTAACATGATCTCTATTACATACTTGTAAAAGCAATAAGAAAAAACACTTAAAATCAGTCCTGATAATGTATCATAGTTAAATTCATTTCACTAATGAAAAAAATGCATTATAACTTGGATGAGTTCAGTGGAAAAGAAGAGATATGGACTAAAAGAATTAAGCCAAGGATTATAATATTAAATTCTGTTCTTCCAGGACCCTTTTAGTCACTCAAGTAACCTTTTGGTAACAGTTTTATTAAAATACAATTCACTTACTATATAATTCACTAATTAAAAATGTATAATTCAGTGCTTTTTATTATATTCAGATTGTGCAATCATCAATACAATCAATTGTAGAATATTTTCACTACAGCAAAAAGAAACTCTGTATAGCCATCACCCTTCAGTCCTCTCATAACCAAGGCAACTATTAACCTACCTTCTGTCTCTGTAGATTTGCCTAAACTGGACATTTCATATACATGGAATCATATATTGTGTGGTCCTTTATGCCTGGCTTGAGGAGGTAATGTTTACAAGGTTCATTCATGTTGTTCAAATAACTTTTGCTAGTTTTAACTGTATGTCTTGAAATTTTCAACAAAAAAGCTAGCCAAAATACATCCAGATCTAACCCAATCCATTAATTAAAAGTTTTAAATATTATAATTGCAGTTTTTTTCTATTGGTCAATGTAGATCTTACAGAATATATTTTATATGAGAAAGTTTAAGATTTATCACCAGTTTGAAGAACTTTATCCTTTAGACTAGGATAAAGTTTGAGCCATTGCGAAGGTACATTATATGCTGTGAATAGAATGCACATTTTTTCTTCATAAGAAAAAAGTGAAAGTGAAAGTTAAGTCACTTAGTTGTGTCCCACTCTTTGTGACCCCGTGGACTGTAGCCCACCAGGCTCCTCTGTCCATGGGATTCTCCAGGCAAGAATACTGGAGTAGGTTGCCATTTCCTTCTCCAGGGGATCTTCCTGACCCAGGGATTGAACCCAGGTCTCCCGCATTAGAGGCAGATGCTTAAACCTCTGAGCCACAGAGTTTACTAAAGTGCACATGGAATGGAATAATAATACCAAATATGTTGTATTCAGTCTACAGACCCATATGTGGTTATTGAAACTGACTATTTAAAAGTATGTCTCAAGAATATTGTTTGACTAAATCTTCCACCCTTGTAGGAGTTCAGCCTGCTCCTGAAAGCATAAAGGCTAACTTTGTTTAATACAATTTGGTATTATCTTCTTTTAACAGTTGGTGATGAAAACATCAGGAATGCTTTTAAAATACTGAAGAAATATGCATGTATACTTCAGAGCACATGTGAACATTTGATTTACTGCTGTTAAAAAATATTCACAACTCCAGCTTGCTTCATTATGTGTGTAAGAAAGTACCTAATATTCTTCTCCTCCCTTTTCTGGAAATGGTAAATGAAGATTTGCATTCAGGGTAGAGCATCCTCTTGGGGAAGCAGTAGATGCCTAGACTGACATTCCCTAAGCCCCAAACCTTGTTAAAAGTGGTTTCAGTCCTGGGGACCTAATGCACTGATTGCTTCCCTAGAAGGAGTCTCATCGCTTGTTCCATTCGGTCCTATTACTGAAGGTCTAATTACATCTGTTATGCTGTTCAGTTTCACAGAAGGTTGGGGAAAGACGTTAGGGGTATTAGGGGATAGGGTTGGGGCATGTAACACATGCACACACACATGCACACACATCTACACACACACTCATGTCATGGGTTTTGAGAAATAAACTGGTGACCAAGCTAGAGTAGTTGTGAGATTGTATCTAAACTATCAAATGTCTTACTGTAACCAGACAAAATGGAGATGGTTCCAATTCTGCATGCTTGCCCAGGCAACAGGGAACCAATTACACTGTCAAAATCTGAAACACTGGGAGCTTAAAGGCCCCTTAGGACTTCTTTGGAACCAAACACTTTCTTTTGCTATCTATAAAAGGACAAGTAAAGCATTATTTTTATCCCGTTGCAAAGTGTCATTTATATTCTGAGCTCCCCAAACCTTTCCTAGCCCACTGTTTCCCTGTATACTGCAAACAGTATATGCTTATGCTATGCTTTTGTGTAGCCCAGATGAAGACTGTCATCATGGCCTAATAGAGCTCAAAATGGAAAGGCAGAGGGGGTGGAAGAGAGGCTCATTATTTTTTAAATGGCTTCACTTTTCCCATAGGAATCCTATAGATCCCACTTAGCAGCAGCTCATTCCAGCACTGATTAAGTGGGAAATACACAAAATCTCAAAAGGTCAGACCTATAATCAGCTGTCCTCAGGGACTTCTATGGAAAACTTCTTCATCCAACTTGAATTTATTGCCATCTTAAAGCATAGTGCAATAGATGATATGACATTAAAAAATATATAATGCAAAATATCTTTATATATAGTCATACACATATATGACACATGTGCATGTATATATATGTGTGTGCAGATGGTATGACATTAAGAAAAGATAAACATGACATTAAGAAAAGATACCTATATATGTGCACACACGTATGACATATACGTGCATGTATGTGTGTATGGGTGTGTGATGGATGTCTGCCCACCTAAACTCACAGCAGCCTGATTTACCTGAACCATTTGATTTGTTAGGTAATCTTCCCTATAGTGTTTTACTTTATGTTATTGGTTTGTTTTTATATTGTTGGAAACTTTGAAACTATAACAAATTAAGTTTACTTAGAATTGGCTTTGTGTTTTTGAGAAACAGTTCACTAATTATAGACTCTAAAAGTGTATAACCAAAAAAAAAGTATATGTAAAAGGAATAGGATAATAGAGGAGAAACAAATAGAATTCTTAATATGTTTCCAAACTGTGTGCAAGCCTGTGATAAACACTTCTTTGTGGGGAGAATATACTTGGGGGAACCGGATGGCTTAAGCTGGACAAAGCTTGGTTTCTTTTCTCTTCAAATGCATTTTTACTTATTTTAGTAAAGAATTATAGTCAATATTTTATTTAAAAAATGACTTTGGTCACAGGCTGAAGGTTTTTTGCTCATCACACCTTAAAATGCCATCTCTATTTACGTCCTCACATAAATTTGCAGTCTGTTCATCACCTTTATGCTGAGAGCAGCACCGAAATACAAAATGTTAAATCAGTCATGAACCTTCGTGCTTGCTTATCCGCGTGGAAGAAAATAGATTGTTCCTCTCTCCTCTGCTTGTTCCAAGTAGTTATTTAGTTAACACTAGAAGAAAATTGACCTTGGAGTTGTCTTGAGCTGTGAGACTGAAAAAGACTGTGACGGTTTCTCACTTAAGCCTCATCCTGTGCCCCTACTTCCTGGGAGACAACACAGTCTTACACAAGTGATGGGAAAGCAGTGGTGAAAGTGCAGTGGCTACTCCCTGACTCACTTTTCCTTTTCAGGGTTTAGGAAAGTGATTGTCATTCCTATCTCTTCCAACCTGCTGAAGAAGAGTAAGAAAGGAAGAGAGAAACTGAGGTTTAGAGCAGATGTTTCCCTTGTCTTCTGCTTATTGGGAAGCTGGGAGAAAGTACCCTGTGAGTGGACACAATGAGGAAATGAATATGTTTGTCTCCCTAGTTTTGAATATGTCACAATGAGTTAAAGTATGACTCTTCTGTTTTGTGAGTATAGTAGCTAGGAAGTGGGAAGACTAGTGACAAGAAGGAGCTTCTCCTGGGGAACAGGGATAAACCTCCACGGATACTATCAGTGGAATATGAGAATGGATTGGCCAGGAGCCCAGGGCAGGATTCACATAACTGGGCTCGAGTCTTCACCATGTGACCCTTGGAATCTAGTTAATTTCTCTGAGCCTCATTTTTCTCATCTACAACATGGGGATAATAATGGTAGCTGTTTTCAGAAGTTTTGAGGGGATATTAAATGAAATAAAAATTGATGCGTGACTAGCATTTAGTAAGTGTTCATTCGAAGCCAGCTGCTGATCCTGTTAATGTTGGGAGGCAAAGACATTATAAAAATGGCAACACTTCTTGTCCTAATCAACAGTAATGTGATGAGAAAGTATGATTGGATATTTACTAAGAGACACAGGTGTTTTGCCTATTTGACTTGAATGGGTCAAGTACTTTAATGTATTCAGGAATGTTCAGTTCAGTTCAGTCGCTCAGTCGTGTCTGACTCTTTGTGACCCCATGAATTGCAGCATGCCAGGCCTCCCTGTCCATCACCAACTCCCGGAGTTCACTCAAACTCACATCCATCGAGTCGGTGATGCCATCCAGCCATCTCATCCTCTGTTGTCCCCTTTTCCTCCTGCCCCCAATCCCTCCCAGCATCAGAGTCTTTTCCAATAAGTCAACCCTTCACATGAGGTGGCCAAAGTACTGGAGTTTCAGCTTCAGCATCATTCCTTCCAAAGACCACCCAGGACCAATCTCCTTTAGAATGGACTGGTTGGATCTCCTTGCAGTCCAAGGGACTCTCAAGAGTCTTCTCCAACACCACAGTTCAAAAGCATCTATTCTTCGGCACTCAGCTTTCTTCACAGTCCAACTCTCACATCCATACATGACCACTGGAAATACCATAGCCTTGACTAGATGGACATTTGTTGGCCTAATAATGTCTCTGCTTTTTAATATGCTCTCTAGGTTGGTCATAACTTTCCTTCCGAGGAGTAAGCATCTTTTAATTTCATGGCTACGATCATCATCTGCAGTGATTTTGGAGCCCCCAAAGATAAAGTCTGACACTGTTTCCACTGTTTCCCCATCTATTTCCTATGAAGTGATGGGACCAGATGCCATGATCTTAGTTTTCTGAATGTTGAGTTTTAAGCCAACTTTTTCACTCGCCTCTTTCACTTTTATCAAGAGGCTCTTTAGTTCCTCTTCAGTTTCTGCCATAAGGGTGGTGTCATCTGCATATCTGAGATTATTGATATTTCTGCCGGCAATCTTGATTCCAGCTTGTGCTTCTTCCAACCTGGCATTTCTCATGATGTACTCTGCATATAAGTTAAGTAAGCAGGGTGACAATATACAGCCTTGACATACTCCTTTTCCTATTTGGAACCAGAATGTACCTATAGGAAAATAATAAACTGATGAAGGACAGAAATAAGTTTGTTTAGCCTTCAGCATAGTTTACATGGAGTGTGTATTGGACTTGCTTTCCTAACCAAGAGAAGTCCAGCTTCTATTGGAAAGCTCATCTTGAACCAGAAAGAATGCTTTTGAATAGTTGCAGATATCCAGGCAGCATAGTGTTTTGCTTAAGCATATACAGAATTCTCAGGAGTTCCACAGTTCTGAAATGAGCCTAAAAATTTTGGTTCCTGGCTGCAGTTGGTATCTCTTAACCCAGCAATGCTATAGTATTTCCTTGAAAAATTCTCAATAAATATTTCTGTCACAAAAAAGGAGTCAATATTCAGCTAGACTCTGGGTTGACAATCTTTTGTATCTAACTGATATGGATATTGCTCACTAAAAAAATGCTATAAAGAATATTGACAGGTCATATAAAATACTTTGTTTTCTGTTGCTGTCTATGAACATCAGTGTGGGGAGACTGGAAATCCTAAATCAGTGTTAAGTTTTACCACACACATGCATAAATAATTTTCTCTCATCCCTGTGAATTAGCAGAATTATTTGAAGAGTCAACATTTGTGAATAATCAATGAATTGGTAAGATGAATTTTTGTACGTTCTGCAAATAACTTTTAGTTGTGAAAAGTACAGAGCACAATGAGCTTTTGTTATTTTATTAATATAGAATAATGCTTAAGTGCTATTCTCCTTCATTTTAACATAACACATATATTGAAACATGCCTTAATTTTTTTGTTTATTGAAGGGCTGCTCTGTAACTACCACTACACTAAGTACTAAAATTCAATGGAGAACATGCCTTCTAAGATTTTGCATGCTGGTGGAGGGAATACAATAAGCCAATAAAGGAATAAACAAGTAAACAATGTAGGTTCACATTGCGAAGAAAATGACACGGAATATCTTATGTGTATGGAAATGCTACTTTAGGGAACCCTTCTTCAAAGTGCCTTTGAGCTGAGGAATGGAAAGGTACTAGTCATGCAGAGGAAACCCTCAGCTGGAGAAAGCTCAACATGTTTGGAGGATGAAATGGCATAGAGCACAGCTGGAGTATAGGGAGGAGAGGGCAGGTAGTACCTGAGGCTTGGGCGCTGAAAGGAAATAGGGCCAGATCAGGGCAAGATTTAAGATTTGAAAGCCACTGATTAGAGAGAGTGTGTGTGAGTGTGTGAGAGAGGGGGAGAGAGAGAGTGTTTCAGTTGAGCAACCAAATGATTGGTTTTCATTTTCTTCCCACCCTTATTTTGCATGCACACAGAGCTGCAACTCTGTGTGCAGCTGCATGCAGCTGCAGATCTTAACATCTGAGAGAGCTGCACATTTTAGGTAAAGTTCCTCTCTGAAAGAAACCATGCTACTTGAGAGAGAGAAATGTTTTCACACACATAAACACACACACACACAATTATACACACATATGCCACATCTCTCTATATTTTTTCTTTAAGCAGGGCTATGACCTTGTCTAATTTACATTAGAAATTCACCATTTGACTATGGGATGAACAAGGGATTGTGGGAGGGCAAGACTGACGTCAGGGAAACCAATTAGGAGGTCATTACAGAATCCTGGGAAAGAGATGGTGACAGCTTGAAATAGGATGAGGGCTTAGGAGATATGCCATGTTAACACACACACACACAGGATGTGTTTTGGAGACAGAGTCAATAAGACTTGTGATGGATTGAATGTAGGGGCTGAGTCACAGGAAAATTAATGTGAGTCGTGGTACAAAATGGGCAGGAAGTTGGTGGTGTTTTAATATGACAGACCTTTGTTATAGCAAAGCACTTTGGCCTTCCATAAATCACCATAGCTTGCAACATCAGGAACTCAAAAGGACCAAAAACCTCCATTAGCACTGAAGCATAGCATCTCTGTAATAGATGTATTTAACAAAATGGCATTTGTGCTATTCGTTTTACTTATTATGCATATTTCCAAGAGCAGGACAGAGGAGTACACAATAGTACATAAGGTGTGATCACATTGTTCCTGAGAATGCAGGAGAAGGCTGTTTTACTGAGGTGGGAGGTAAGGGGCTCAGTGTGCTGTCAACCCCTCAGATCTCCTGTGGTATGTTTAGGCATGGCTGTGGCAGGATTCCTAGTAGGGTGCACTCACAGCTGTGGGTGAGGACAGAGTGCTGCTGATGTGTCCTCTGTGGTAGTGTTCTTTCAGATGATGGTTGTGACCCTCTAGTGGGTAATTAATAAAATGATGGAGAATTATCAGCATTGGAGGAAAAAGTGTAATAGAAGACATTAGCGTGTGCCTTCTATGATATTGTTCTATGAGTTGCTTGTTTTTGTTTCATTTGCATATATGGATGCATGGATGCATCACAGTGCAAAATGGATTTATACAGTGGGTCTAGGTTAAAAAGAAAAGTTGGAAAACTACTGTTCTCAGGTACATTTGGGGAAGTGTATTGGCAATTCATCCTTGATTTCTTGCTTGAATTTAACTGTCTAAAGACTTGGAATAGGTTTATTTCCTTACCTCATCAAGTTTAATCTTTAAGGAAGACAGGGATGAACTGAACACACGATGGAGATGAATAAGTTGGTGGATCTTGGAAAAGAGGTTGGGAACATAAAAGCTACCAAAACACTGGGGAAATAAATGGTAAAAAATATCCCCAAAAGCCAGATGAAAACAACAGAGCCCCAGCCCAATAGTCACAGGCTTGTTATATGGGAAAAGGTTAGCAAAAAGAAGGGTTGAGAGTCTCACGGGCAATCTTGGCCCATCCGAGTTCTGCGTGTGTCTACCTTGGGTACTCAGTGCTGCAAAAGGGAGACCCATAACTGACATTTAAGGAATTTTTAGATAGGCACCATCTTGATAATGGAAAATCCAAGAGCTCAGAGATGTCACTGCATATATGTAGTTCTGCAACCCCAGTTCCTAGGCCAGTCATCATTTATTGGATTTGCACTGCACACAGTGCCTGGGCCTTATTTCTTCGCGTCACTCACAGACAAACCCTGTGAGATTGCCGGAAGATCAGAACAAAGCCAGATTGTAAGCGAAGAATGAAAAGATGGGAGCCTTCCTAAATTACAGACCAAGGAAGAGTCCAGGATCTCTCCTGGCAGTGACAAGGAAGAGGGTTCAAAAGTTTTAGTGACTAAAAAAGGTTTCTGATTTTCCAAACATCCTCTCTTTAGGGCCCCTCATTCAGACAGAAGTAGCTGCACAAGATGGGACTTCAGTTGCCTGTTCCCACCCTTTCTCCTTGCACTTGTCTCTTAGTGTGTGCAAGACATGAATAGTTGTACAGTAGGCCAACACCTGAGATGCTGCAAGTGTGATATGTGATACTTGTGATATACAATACTAATACACTTATGAAATGTAATCATATAAATATGTAATATATTATGAAACATTTATCTTCTTCCAGCATGCCTGAACTGCTATTCCATAACTGCCTTTGTTGTATAATTCTAACATTGGAATTGAAACTATTGTTGACTTTTTAAAAACTATTCTTAATGAAAGATATGGTTTTAAGTATCCATATCTTGCCTCATGTTTCCAGTTAAACCTCGGGCCTCTCTTAAAAGTTGGATTCAAAGAGAATGGTGTGGTATGGCAACTGGAATGAATCTATGGGAAGGGAAGTGTTGAGAATTTTAATTAGTAAATATTAAACATAAAAATTCAAATCATAGACAACAGTTTTGGGTGCTACAATTTGAAAGGGACATCCATAAACTGGAATATGTCCATAAAAGGGAAATAGGACTATACATTAGAGATCTAATTAATAAATTTTATGAAAAACAACTAAAAAAGAAATAATTCAGGAGGAAAATGTGAGCCACTGTTACATTGTTGGCACTGACTTCAGACTGAAGACATAGCAGGAGCCTCTGAGGAAGTTTAGTATAAGAACAAAAAGTTTAGTATAAGAAGCGAAGCTTTTTGGGAATTGTGAAGTTGGCTACCATGTATCTTAAGAAATCTGCATAGATAGAGGATGGATTAAACATCTTTATTTCTCTATTTTCTTAATTGTTGAAGAGGAAGAGACAGAGTTTGACCCAGATGATGCTTTTCAACAGGGGTGGTGCAGATTTCTAGAGATCTAAATCTTACATAATTTCAGGACCCTCTTTAAGAAAAGCAAGTTAGGTATGTAAGTTGATGTAATTTGTTGACTTAAATAGATTTCCAATTATTTTTTTAGTGAAGATGGGTTTATTTGGGATCAGCAGAGAATTGCAACATGGGGTCTGTACTTTTAGTGAGCTGTGTCCAAGTGCTTGAGCAGGAAGGTAAGGAGAACACTTTGGGAGAAATGGAAGTTGAGAGGGCAATAGTAAACAGAGTCCATGGCTTTTTGTTGACTGAGTCCTTGTCAGGAAAGAGTCTTTTTTCTTCCTGTTGGGCTCTGCTATCTTCACAGAGCATGAGAGCTCCCCTGTCTGGTCTCCTGACTCTGTTTAATTGAGATTTCTGTTTATTATTTTTTCCTAAAAAGAAGCCACACAAGTGACAATTCTTTAAAAAAATGACAAATCCTAAAAACATCCTAAAGTCCAAGAAAAAGCCCAAAATGTTCTTATTAGTTAGCTGCCTGACATACATACCTCTGTGATACTCTTTAGTCTGTATTTGGGAATACAGACTCTGAGCAACTCTTCATATTACAACATACTGTAGTATACACATCTATATTTATATAGAGAAGAGAATATAAGGATACAGAGAGTAGAAAGATGCCTCAGTCTTCCCCCATCGTAGTCGATTAGTGTTTTTGTGCTGTGCTTAGTCACTCAATCATGTCCAACTCTTTGGGACCTCATGGACCATAGTCTGCCAGGCTCCTCTGACCATGAAATTTTCCCAGCAAGAATACTGTAAAGCAATTATCCTTCAATTTAAAAAAAAAATACTGGAGCATGTTGCCAGTTCCTACTCCAGGGGATCTTCCACCCAAGGGATTGAACCTACATCTCTTTGGTGTTTTTAATTATTGGTAATTTAGAGCTTTTACCACAAGCCAGTTTTTGATGCTCTGCATTTCAGGCCTTTCCCCAGTACTTTCACTTGCTTCCAGTGCAAATGAGAAGCCTAATCTAGATAAGACTGACGTTGATTTGTTGATTTCCTTCATGGAGCCCCGGTGCTTCTGTAGAAATGCCTTAGGTGGATCTTGACTGACCCCTCCCCAACCATACATGGCTGAGATGGTGGAAGCCCTCTGCCCAGATTTAACAAGAGAGATTCTGCTCTCCCCAGGTTTATAAAGAAGATTTTTCTCATTTATGGGAGATTCCAAGGGTAAATATCAAGGGAAAACTGCCCTGAATGAAGGCATTAGGGTGACTCAGAAATAATCATAAAACCAAGTGAATGTTTGTCTGCTTTTTATTATCACTTTGCGTCAGCAAGTCTGAACAATGTCAGTGAAAAATATGCTTCATACTTCACCACCAAAAGCTTTTGTTGGTCAGGGTTCAAAATAATTGTTGCAGTTACTCTTAGGTTTTAATAATAAATATGATAGCTTTAGATTGGCATGGTTTTATTATGTATACTTCAGTAAACATTGTATTCTGCGTGGAAGCTAATTTGGAAAACTCTGATTCTCAGAACACACAGACTTAAAGAAATTGGTTTTTAGAGTAAGTTCCTGATGGTTCTTGGAGAGGGCAATGGCGACCCATTCCAGTATTGTGCCTGGAAAATCCCATGGATGGCAGAGCCTGGTAGGCTGCAGTTCATGGGGTCGCTAAGAGTCGGACACAACTGAGCAACTTCACTTTCACTTTTCACTTTCATGCATTGGAGAAGGAAATGGCAAACCCACTCCAGTGTTCTTGCCTTGAGAATCCCAGGAATAGGGGAGCCTGGTGGGCTTCCATCTATGGAGTTGCACAGAGTCGGACACAACTGAAGTGACTTAGCAGCAGCAGCAGCAGCCTGATGGTTCTGAACCATTCAGACTTGCTTTGGTTACAGTCTGTATCTTCAATCACTGTGGGGTTACATATTCCTGCAATTAAACAGTAGATTTGAAATAAACAATGTTAGCAGAGTGACTGGAACGATGAATAAACAGTACTTGAGGCACAACAGTTTTGTCATTCTTTGTGACCACTTGGGGATTTGTGTTTAAAATATAAAACTGTGAAACAGATTGCAAACTGTGAGGTTGTCTGAGTTCTTTTTTTTTTTTTTTTTTTTTTTAATTTTATTTTATTTTTAAACTTTACATAACTGTATTAGATTTGCCAAATATCAAAATGAATCCGCCACAGGTATACATGTGTTCCCCATCCTGAACCCTCCTCCCTCCTCCCTCCCCATTCCATCCCTCTGGGTCTGAGTTCTTTCAGGCTGCTGTAACAAAGTACAGCAGACTGGGTAGCTTATAAACAACCAGCATTTCACAGTTGTGAAGGCTGAAAGTCCAGAGTCATGCTACCAGAAGTTATGGTATTTAGTGAGGACTTCTTGGTTCCTTAATAGTGCCTTCCTGCCTTACATGGTGGAAGGGGCTGAGCATCTTTTAGGGGTGGAGTTTCTTTTATAAAGGCACTGACCTCGTAGCTGTCAGTAAAGAATCTGCCTGCAGCGTAGGAGACCCAGGTTCAGTTCCTGAGTTGAGAATATCCCCTGGAGAAGGAAATGGCAACCCACTCCAGTATTCTTGCCTGGAAAATCCTATGGACAGAGAAGCCTGGCAAGCTACAGTCCATGGGGTTGCAGAAGTCGAACACAACTTAGCGACTAAACCGCCGCCACCACCACATTCATGAGGCCCCCACCTTAACCACTTTCCAAAGGCCACATCTCCAAATACCATACATTTGAGGATTAGGATTTCAGCTTAATGAATTCTGTGGGAACAGGGACTAGACAACTAGGGACAGTCTCTATATGTGGGACTTTCAGGGCTAAAAGCAGGAAAATTCCAGGAAAACTTGGATAGGTGCTCACACTGGCAAGATTTGGCAGCTTGCTTTCCCAAAATAGAACAACTGTTCAAGCTGTAGTCCTTTTATAACTTATCCTAGAATCTGTATCTCATCAATCCTGCCATATTATATTGGATGTAAATTAAGTCCAACCCACACCTAACAGAAAATTATATAAGGCTGTGAATACCAGGAAGCTGTGCATTGACTTGAAAACTGCCTACTGTACCATCCTCGCCTGTCTTATCTTTTCACCTCTACAGCAGTTCTTGAGAAAATACGTTTTTATTTTGCGTAGAGCATAAGTCAACATTTCTTGCTGCTATCATAGGTATATATATTCACCAACACAAGAAGGAATCAAATGAATCTGAAACATATAAAGTATGCTTTGTGTGGCAAGGTTATGACATGACGATAAAACATGAGATATAATGTCTGTTAATTACTGTGAAACTACTTATATCACTAATAATGAACATGACCCATGGCATACCTTCCTCAGAGTACCCCAAGGAAAATGCACAACTCAAATTTCCCCATAGATTCAGCAGTGCCTGCTGATTATCTCCTTAATGTACAGTGAGCACTAAGTATCCTCAGCTATATTTAAAAAGTACATAGCCATCTGTACTTAAAATAATAGATTAGTTCATAAAAGATACTTTCATTGATGCATTTCCCTCATTTTTCCCTTTTCAATTTCTATCCTTTATTCTAGAAAAAGAGATCATTAGCTGAATGATTACTTAATAAGCATCTGCATTCTAATTATGATTTTCCCTTAATGTGGGTAATCTTTCCATTCATTTCTACTCTTTTAGTAACATCTGCTTGAAAACATAATCTTTATTTGCAAGATATCATCTGTCCCCACAGTTCCTTTTCCTCTTTGAAGCTCCAGTGTTGGACTCTGATATCACCATTAGTTGCTATAGAGATTATTATGATGCCACAAACAGAATTATGAATTCATGCTGGGAAGCAGTGGTGGGAAGTCTACTATTTAAAAAAAACAGAAACAACTTTATAGCTCATTTAAAAATGAGTGAACTAAATTCAAGGAAGAAAACACTAACCTATTTCTCCAAGTGCATGGTGTTTTCAGAATTGTCCACCTGATGTAGAAGAATCAATCTGACTTTTCTGATGAATCACTTAGTTTGCAAACTTTGAGGGACCTTTCATTCAATTTATGTAAGCTTGGCTTAAGTCTGTATGCAGTGGGTGGTGGAATTGTAAATGCACTGATTGCTGGCATTTCAGTCTCCTTAGGCTCAGTGGTAAAGAATCTGCCTGCCAGTGTAGGAGCAGCAGGAGACAGGGGTTCAATCCCTAGATGGGGAAGTTCCCCTGGAGGAGGAAATGGCAGTCCATTCCAGTATTCTCACTGGGATAATCCTATGGGCAGAGGAGCCTGGTGGACTACAAGTCTATGGGTTCACAAAGAGTTGGATATGAATGAGCATGCACACACGCACAGTGATAAATACCAGTCTCCATACTCATACCAATCACAGGGCAATTGCCAAAGATCATTAAAAGGGCAAAACAAAGGGATGGAGAGTACTGTATTTCATGTGTTTCATAAGTATACACAGCCTCTATTCTAAAATAAATATTATAGCACTGAGCAGCTCATAATAATATGAATCCTACTGCATAAAATATGATTGAAGAGTCACCTTCTAGGACAGCAATATTATTTATTGCACAGAGAAAATGCCATATGGAAACGGAGCCCCGGAGCCTAGATTCTAGGTTTAGCTACTCTTCTGCTTCAGTTTATAATCTTGGGCAATTCGTGGAACCTCCCAGGGCTTCCGTTTCATGGGAACAGTGATGGTGATAGGAAAACCTCTACTACAATTGCTGGCCGGGGATCCTCTAAGAAGTAATGAGATAGTGTCTATAGAGCATATTGAAGCCCTTAGACAAAATTAGACAGATAACAAAAAAATACTTTAAAGTATTTTAAAATTGGACTCCAGGATTTTTAGGATTTTAGGATTAGACTCCAATTTGGATTTTTAGGATTAGACTCCAGTTTGGATTTTTTTAAGGTAGCCTGCTCAAGGCTGATTTATTTCTCAGTCCAAAGGTAACAAAGTCATCAAGCTGAGTTGCACTACAGATTTTAAAATAATACAGTTATCTTCATCAATTATGAGATTGATTCTGGCAAACAAAACTAATTTCTATTTATAATGAGGAAATATGAAGGAAATTATGTTAGGCAGAAATGGACAGAATGTAATTTATTTCCCAGACACAGTATTTCTCAGTTCACTTTTGGTTTAAATATGTCTGTTAAGTGTTCACACTTCAAAAATTCAGTCAGCAATTTTTTAGCCTCATTTTATTGTTTTGTCATGAAGAACTGCCTTTGAGTTTACACAGAATTCAATATTTGTGAAATATTTCTAAAATATTTAACACACACCAACTGATTTTAATAGTAGTAATAAAGAATACCCATCTCATTGTGGTTGATTATTTAACAACTCGAGTCTTCTAAAACAGTATATTTAAACACTTATTGCATTTTAGATCAAATTATCAGCCATTTAAAAACTGATTTAGATATCTAACTAATGGACATAAATATGCTAATGAGATATGAATAAAAGCAGCTTGCAAATCAATATATGTAGTATAATCCTCTATTTTTGAATATCACTAGGAAAAGTTTTTAAGTCTATACCTGGAGATATTTACATTGGTTATCTGCATAATGAGATGTCTAGAATTTCTAGTATAAAACAGTTTTTCTGTATGTTCAGAAATTCCACACAATAGTAAACAAGCTAATTTTATTTTAAAATATAAGGTACTTTATACAGAAAAGTGGATTAAAGATTCACTGAACATGCCCCCACCCATCAGAACAAAACCCAGTTTCATCCTAAGTCAGTCTTTCCCATCAGGAAGCTTCAATAAGCTTCTTATCTATATCCATCAAAGGGCCAACAGAATGAAAAGAACAATCACAGAAAACTAACCAAAATGATCACATGGACCACAGCCTTGTCTAACTCAATGAAACTATGAGCCATGCCATTTAGGGACACCCAAGACAGATGGGTCATGGTGGAGGGTTCTGACAAAATGTGGCCCATCAGTGAAGGGAATGGCAAACCACTTCAGTATTCTTGCCTTGAGAACCCCATGAACAGTATGAAAAGGCAAAAAGATAGGACACTGAAAGATGAACTCCCCAGGTTGGTAGGTACCCAATATGCTACTGGAGTTCAGTGGAGAAATAAGTCCAGAAAGAATGAAGAGACAGAGCCAAAGCAAAAACAACACCCACTTGTGGATATGACTGGTGATGGAAGTAAAGTCCAATGCTATAAAGAACAATATTGCATAGGAACCTGGAATGTTAGGTCCATGAATCAAGGCTAATTGGAAGTGGTCAAACAGGAGATGGAAAGAATGAGCATCAACATCTTAGGAATCAATGAACTAAAATGGACTGGAATGGGTGAATTAAACTCGGATGGCCATTATATCTACTAATGTGGACAAGAATCCCTTAGAAGAAATGGAGTAGCCATCATAGTCAACAAAACAGTCCAAAATGGAGTACTTGGATGCAGTCTCAAAAATGACAGAATGATCTCTGTTCATTTCCAAGTAAAACCATTCAATATTACAGTAATCCAAGTCTATGCCCCTACTAGTAATGCTGAGGAAGTTGAAGTCGAACGGTTCTATGAAGACCTACAAGACCTAGAATTAACACCAAAAAAAGATGCCCTTTTCATTATAGGAGACTGGAATGCAAAAGTAGGAAGTCAAGAGGTAAACACAAGAGAGGATTCTACACATGGACGTCACCCGATAGTCAATACTGGAATCAGATTGATTATATTCTTTGCAGCCAAAGATGGAGAACTTCTATACAGTCAGCAAAAACAAGACAGGGAGCTGACTGTGGTTCAGATCATGAACTCCTTATTGCCAAATTCAGACTTAAATTAAAGAAAGTAGGGAAAACCACTAGACCTTCAGGTATGACCTAAATCAAATCCCTTACTTATACAGTAGAAGTGACAAATAGATTCAAGGGATTAGAGCTGATAGGGTGCTTGAAGAACTATGGACGGCAGTTCATAACATTGTATAGGAGGCAGTGATCAAGAACATCCCCAAGAAAAATGCAAAAAGGCAAAATGGTAGTCTGTTGAGACCTTACAAATAGCAGAGAAAAGAAGAGAAGCTAAAGCAAAGGAGAAACGGAAAGATGTATCATTTGAATACAGAGTTCCAAAGATTAGCAAGGAGAGAAAAGAAATCCTTCCTCAGCCATCAATGTAAAGAATTACAGGAAAACAATATAATGGGAAAGACTAAAGATCTCTTCAAGAAAATTAGAGATACCAAGGGAACATTTCATGCAAAGATGGGCACAATTAAGAACAGAAACTGTATGGACCTAACAGAGGCAGGCAATATTAAGAAAAGGTAGCAAGAATACACAGAAGAACTCTACAAAAAAGATTTTCATGACCTGGATAACCATGATGGTGTAGTCACTCACCTAGAGCTAGACATCCTGGAATATAAAGTCAAGTGGGCCTTAGGAAGCAACACTATGAACAAAACTAGTGGAGGTGATAGGATTCTAGATGAGCTATTTCAAATCCTAAAGGATGATGCTGTGAAAGTGCTGCACTCAGTATGCCAGCAAATTTGGAAAACTCATCAGTGGCCACAGAACTTGAAAAGATCAATTTTCATTCCAATCCCCAAAGAAAGGCAATGCCAGAGTTTTCAAACTACCGAACAATTGCACTCATCTCACACACTAGCAAAGTAATGCTCAAAATTCTCCAAGCCAGGCTTCAACAGTACACGAACCATGAACTTCTAGATGTTCAAGCTGGATTTCATAAAGGCAGAGGAACCAGAGATCAAATTGCCAATATCCATTGGATCATCAAAAAAGCAAGAGTTTTCCAGAAAAAACATCTATTTCTGCTTTGTTGACTATGCCAAAGCCTTTGACTGTGTGGATTGCAACAAACTGTGGAAAATTCTGAAAGAGGTGGGAATACCAGACCACTTGACCTGCCTTCTGAGAAATCTGTATGCAGGTCAAGAAGCAACAGTTAAAACTGGACATGGAACAACAGATTGGTTCCAATTTGGTAAAGGATTACATCAAGGCTGTCTATTGTCACCTTGCTTATTTAACTTCTATGCAAAGTACATCATGAGAAATGCTGGACTGGATGAAGCACAAGCTGAATCAAGTTTGCCAGAAGAAATATCAATAACCTCAGATATGCAGATGACACCACCCTTATGGCAGAAAGTGAAGAAGAACTAAAGAGCCTCTTGATGAAAGTGAAAGAGGAGGGTGAAAAAGTTGGCTTAAAACTCAACATTCAGAAAAATAAGATCATGGCATCTGGTCTCATCACTTCATGGCAAATAGATGGGGAAACAATTGAAACAATGAGAGACTGTAGTTTTTTGGGCTCCAAAATCACATCAGATAATGACTGCTGCCATGAAATTAAAAGATGTTTTGCTTCTTGGAAGAAAAGCTATGACCAACCTAGACAGCATACTAAAAAGCAAAGAAATTACTTTGCCAACAAAAGTCTGTCTAGTCCAAGCTATGGTTTTTCCAGTAGTTATATATGGATGTGAGTGTTGGACTATAAAGAAAGCTGAGCACTGAAATATTGATGCTTTTGTACCGTGATGCTTTCTTCTCTCAAGAGAAGACTCTTGAGAGTCCCTTGGACTGCAGGGAGATCCAACCAATCCATCCTAAACGAAATCAGTCCTTAATATCCATTGGAAGGACTGATGCTGAAACTGAAACTCCAATACTTTGACCACCTAATGAGAGAAACTGACTCATCTGAAAAGACCCTGATGCTGGGGAAGATTGAAGGTGGGAGGAGAAGGGGACGACAAAGGATGAGATAGTTGAAAAGCATCACCGGCTTGACGGACATGAGTTTGAGTAGGCTCCGGTAGTTGGTGATGGACAGGAAGCCTGATGTGATGCAGTCTGTGGCATCGCTAAGAGTCGGACATGACTGAGTGACTGAAGTGAACTGATACCAGATGGAAATGATACCTCTTCCCTCTTTTCAAGGTATTATGAAGCTCAGTAGAGATAAGGAATGTAAAAGTACCTTGGAAATTGTGAAATTTATTGCAAATGTGTATTGTTTGTGGAATTATACTCCAAATTTCAAGCTCCTTAAGAACAAAGACTATTTCTCTGTCCATTCCAAGAATATCCTTACATTGCAACTGTTTAAAAATATTTTCTTTATTTGGAAACCAACCCAAGATCACTTTTATATAAGTTGGAAAAAAGTACAACACATTTCCCTCACACCTCAAATATCACAGATGGAAAACTGTCATTTTGCCTCACTGTTTTCTATGCTAAAATTATTTTTTAAATGTAGCAAATGACTAATATATGCCTAAAGAAAATTTAAGATTTTAACTATTTCTGCTTGTAAGTGACTATTTTTCAATGAATTAATAACTATTTCTTAATGAATTGAATGTGCCAATGTCAATATAGAACCCATTTTTTTTCTTTCAGTTTTATTGAGATACAATTGACATACAGTACTATATAACCTTAAGGGGTAAACATAGTGATTTGACATACGTGATTCATGAAATGATTACCACAATAATTTTTGTGACTGTCCATCATCTCAAATGAACAGAAAAAATACAGAAATAGAAAACATTTTTAGAAAAATTTTTTTCCTTGTGATGAGAACTCTTGGGATTTACTCTCTTAATAACTCTAATGTATAATATAGTTAGTTCAGTCACCCAGTTGTGTCTGAATCTGTGACCCCATGGACTGCAGCACCAGGCTTCCCTGTCCTTCATCAACTCCTGGAGCTTGCTCAAACTCAGGTCCATTGAGTCGGTCATGCCATCCAACCATTTCATCCTCTGTCGTCCCCTTCTCTTCCTGCCTTCAATCTTTCCCAGCATCAGAGTCTTTTCCAATGAGTTAGTTATTCGCATTAGGTGGCCACAAACAGAGAAGTGTTAATTATATTTATCATGTATATTACATACCTAGTACTTATTTATCTTTATAATTGGAAGCACGTACCTTTTGACTACCTCCATCTAATTCCATCTCCTCCTACCAACTGCTTCTGGTAATCACAAATCTTTTCTATGAGTTTGCTTGCTTGCTTGCTTGCTTGTTTTTGAAGCATAATAGACCTACAACACTACGTTAGTTTTGTTACACAGCATGGTGATTTGATATCTCTATACTTTTCAAAATATCTCTATACTTTTCACCACGGTAAGTCTAGACACCACCTGTAACCATACAAAGATATTACATAGTTATTTCATACCCCTGAATAACTTTTTTTTTTTGCAACTGGAATCTTTTAATTTTATTCAGCTGTTTCTTTTCTCCCCATACTTCACTTCCCTCTCACAACTACCTGTGTGTTTTTTATATCTGTATGTTTTATCTGTTCATTGGTTTTGTTTTATTTTTAATTCCACATATACGTGATTATACAGATTTGTATTCCTTTGCCAAACTTATTTCACTTAGCATAATGTACTCTAGGTCTGTCCATTGTTGTCACAAATGGCAAGATTTTATTCCTTTTTTATCGGTGAGTAATATTTCACTCTGTATTTAGGCATGTATGTGTGAGTGTATATATATGTAAAATAACTTCTTTATTTGTGTATACCATGTTGGCTATTGTAAATGATACTTCAATGAATATAACAATCTATGTATCTTTTATAATTAGTGTTTTCCTTTTCTTTGGATAAATACCCAGAAGTGGAATTGCTGGATGGCATCATGATTCTATTTTCAACTATTTAAGGAGTCTATACACTGTTTCCTACAATGGTTGTACCAAGTTACATTCCCATTAAAAGTGCAAGTTACATTCCCCTTGCTCCATATCCTCACCAACACTGGTTATTTGTTGCTTTTGGGTTGATAAGCATTGTGACAGATATAAGGTGATATCTCATGGTGGTTTTAATTTGCATTTTTCTGATGGTTAGAATAGACATCCTTGTCTTATTCCTCATCTTAGTGGTAATACTTTCAGCTTTTCACCGTTAAGTATTATATGAACTGTGGCCTGGTTATATATGCCTTTTATGATGTTGAAGTATGTCCCCCTGTATCCATTTTTTTTGGAGTGCTTTTATCATAAATAGATGTTAAATTTTGGAAAAGCTTTTTTTCTGTGTCCATTGAGATGATCATTTGATTTTTATTCTTTGTTTATGTTGTGTATCACATTGATAGATTTGTGTATAATGAACCATCCTTGCATCCTAAGATAAATCTTACTTGTTCAAGGTATATGATCATTTTTAAGTATTGTTGAATTTGATTTGCTAATGTTTTATTGAGGATTTTTATATGTATATTCATCAGTGATATTGGCCTGTAATTAGTGTGTGAGTGTGTGTATATGTGTGTGTGAGAGAGAGAGATCTTTGCCTGGTTTTGGTATCAGAGTGATGCTGGCCTCACTTAATGAGTTCATAAGCATTCCTTCTTTCCTCTGTATTTGTTTGAAATAATTTGAGGAGTCTAGGTGCAGTATTAACTCATCTCTCAATGTTTTCTAGAATTACCTGTGAAGTCTTCTGTTTCTGGACTTTAAGTTTGTTGATAGTTTTCTGTATATTACTGATTCAGTTTCATTACTGGTAATTGAACTTTCATATTTTCTCTTTCTTCCTGCTTCAATCTTGGAGCTTGCACATATCTAGGACTTTCTGCATTTCACCTAGGATGTCCATTTTTAACTTATAATCATCTGTCGCCCTGTTTGCCTCCTGCCCTCAATCTTCCCCAGTATTAGGGTCTTTTCCAGAAAGTCAGATTTTTGGATCAGGTGGCCAAATTATTGGAGCTTCAACTTTATCAGTCCTTCCAATGAATATTCAGGGTTGATTTCTCCCATGGGTACATGTTATTAAATATTTGTGTGTTTTTCTCCTGTGAACCTGTCCCATGTCAAGTTAATTCTTAGACCAACCAGAAGAACCTAGAAGGGTAGAAAAAATTTCTGCCTCAACAGTAGCCACTGATGATGTTCTAAGCTGCTCCTCATATTGGTGTTCTAGAAATGTTTCCAAAAGTCTTGCTGTAATAATTACCTGGATGAGGCACAAGGATCTGAAATATTTAACAATAAGCTCACCTCTGCCTTTTCCATTCTAAGTCAAGTTTTAGTGTCATGCTAAAATGCTATAATATTTCAAACGTTAATATCCACATCTGTAAAATGGTGAAAATAATTTCCTACTTGTAGAGGGTTATAAGGCTTATGGTAATGGATGTAAAAAGTTTAGCCCATACAGTGTTCATTCTTATTGCATAATAACTGTAGAAATAGTAGTAGTGGACGATTGCCATCTTCTTTACTTTTTTTCCAAACAGTTTTGCTTATTTATTTGTTTCTAAAGCAAGAATGCAAGCCCACATTTATAAAAACTCTATCCTAATTATGTTTTTTTTTTTTCTGGCATAGTAATTATCTGCTGTTTTTTAAATGTTTAGCTTCATAAATACTGCATTACTCTATTTTACATGTTATAACCATTTACATTTGATGTAAAGCTTCCTTCATGCTCTTCATTTTGAGCTTCATAACTATCTTATGAGTCATGTAAGACAGATGCAAAATATTCATAATCCAAGGAAAGAGGATGAGAAGTTAAGTAAGTTGTCTTAGCTCACATAAGCAAGTAAATGACAGATTTTAGAAATGATTTTCTGATTATGTTGTGCTTTCCTTGGTGTATTAAGAACACATCATCTTTCTTCCATTTATACCTTTATTTAATTTCAATTTGATCCGTGAATACAGGCATTGGAAAAGCTGGAACAAAAGTAGCCAGTGTGGTTTCAGAAAGATGCACTTAATGATTTCCTCAATAATGATTTTGTCATAGGCCCAAATGGGCTGTGATTATCCATAAAATAATTGGCTTGCTGTGAAAACCAAGCTCAATACCAAATGGAAAGTCTTGTCAATGCCTTCTAGACTGATGACTGATCTCCCTCAATAGCAGCATAAATATTTTTAAACTGCAAGAGCATAACTATGTATGTTCACATTTGTCTAGGCTATGTATACGTTTCTCATGAAGGAATTTAAAACCAGAGTTAGGGATAAATCAGAGAATTTAACAATCTGTATTTGATTTTTCAATGTGTATGGCCTCAGTGTTAGATAAGACTGGCCTGGTTTTGTGTGTTGGGAAATTATGTGGCCTGAGAGAATACAAGCTGAGAAGAGCTGGTGCCTCACAAAGGACACTGGGTACAGAGAAGCAAGGATCGTTTGCTAATAGAGTGTTCCAGGTACCTCTTTGGTCTGGTATCATGTTCATGTTTCCTTCCAGGTATAAAGTGAAGAGGAGCAGAATCTGTCACTCCAAAATCTGCCTCTTTGGCCTAAAGATTATTTTAGGCTACCTATTATTTAGAAACCGCAGATATAGAAGAAGCTCTGAAAGCAAGTAAAAGTTACCCTTGTGTAAGAGACATTTACATTTATAAGAGCATCTCCATTTATAAGGATGTCTTCCTCCCTAGTCATCTAGAGGTGATGTTAGATGAAATCTCTAGATCTCTAGAATTTCTAGATTCTCTAGAAACTTTTATCATTGGAAAAGTCTTGGACCCAAAGGAAAGGCAATGCCAAAGAATGTTCAAACTACTGTACGATTGTGCTCATTTCACGTGTGAGCAAGATAATGCTCACAATCCTTCAAGCTAGACTTCAACAATATGTGAACTGAGAACTTCCAGATGTAAAGACTGGATTTAGAAAAGGCAGAGGAACCAGAGATCAAATTGCCAACATTTGTTGAATCATAGAAAAAAAAAAAAAAAGGGAATTCCAAAAAAGCATCTGCTTCATTGACTACAATGGAAACTGTGTGGATCACAACAAACTGGAAAGAGATGTGAATACCAGACCAACTGACCTGCTTCCTGATAAACTTGTATGCAGGTCAAGAAATGGTAGTTAGAACTGGACATGCAACAACAGCCTGGTTCAAAACTGGGAAAGGAGTGCATCGAGATGCATTTTGTCACCCTGCTTATTTAACTTATATGCAGAGTACATCATGTGAAATGCTGGCCTGGATGAATCACAAACTGGAATCAAGATTGCCAGGAGAAATATCAACATCAGATATGCGTATGATACCACTCTAACGGCAGAAAGTGAAGAGGAACTAAAGAACCTCTTAATGATGGTGAAAGAGGAGAGTGAAAAAGCTCATTCAAAAAACTAAGACCATGGCATCTAGTTTGCTCACTTCATGGAAACAGTGGCAGATTTTATCTTCTTGGACTCCAAAATCACTGAGGATGGTGAATGCAGCCATGAAATTAAAAGATGCCTGCTCCTTGGAAGAAAAGCTATGACAAACATAGGCACTGTATTAAAAAGCAGAGATTTCACTTTGCTGAGGAAGCTCTGTATAGTCAAAGCTATGGTAGGAATGTGAGAGTTGGACATAAAGAAGGCTGAGCACTGAAGAATTGATGCTTTCAAATTGTGGTGCTGAAGAAGACTCTTGAGAGTCCCTTGTATAGCAAGGAGATCAAACCAGTCAATCCTAAAGGAAATCAACCCTGAATATTCATTGGAAGGACTGATGCTGAAGATGAAGCTTCAATACTTTGGTGACCTGATATGAAGAGCTGACTCACTGGAAAAGACCCTGATGCTGGGAAAGATTGAGAACAGGAGGTGAAGGGGGCGACAGAAGATTGGGATGGTTGGATGGTATCACTGACTCCGTGGACATGAGTTTGAGCAAACTCCAAGAGATAGTGAAGGACAGAGAAGCCTGATATGCTGCAGTTCATGGGGCTGCAAAGAGTCAGACACAACTGAGCAACTCAGTAACAACAACAATCATATCCTTGTTCACTGTGTTTGCCAGATAACTTTCCATAAATGTCTTGTACTTCCCCTAACATTGTTCTTTTGTCTTTAACAGGAGATGGTATTTAAGGCGATGTTTTGGACCATTTTGGGGAGTTACTCAGTTTTCCTGGGTATTTCCCTTGTATACAGGAGGTATACATGTTCTTTACTTATGTTTGTTTTCTCCTGTTAAATCTGCCTTTTTATTACAGGAGCAAAAACAAGACTAGGAGTTGACTGTGACTCAGACCATGAACTCCTTATTGCCAAATTCAGACTGAGATTGAAGAAAGTAGGGAAAACCACTAGTCCATTCAGATGTGATCTAAATAAAACCTCTTACGATTATACAGTGGAAGTCACAAATAGATTCAAGTGATTAGATTTGATAGAGTGCCTGAAGAACTATGGAAGGAGGTTCATAACATTATACAAGAGACAGTGATCAAGAACATCCCCAAGAAAAAGTAATGCAAAAAGGCAAAATGGTTGTCTGAGGAGGCCTTACAAACAGCTATGGAAATACGAGAAGTGAAAGGCAAAGGAGAAAAGGAAAGATATACCCATTTGAATGCAGAATTCCAAAGTGTAGCAAGGAGAGATAAGAAAGCCTTCCTCAGTGATCAGTGCAAAGAAATAGAGGAAAACAGTAGAATGGGAAAGACTAGAGATCCCTTCAAGAAAATTAGAGATACCAAGGGAAATTTTCATGCAAAGATGAGTACAATAAAGGACAGAAATGGTATGGACTTAAGAGAAACAGAAGATATTAAGAAGAGGTGGCAAGAATACACAGAAGAACTATACAAAAAAGACCTTCATGACGGGGATAACCATGATAGTGTGATCACTCACCTAGAGCCAGACTTACTAGAATGTGAAGTCAAGTGAATTTTAGGAAGCATCACTCCAAACAAAGCTAGGAGAGGTAATGGATTTCCAGTTGAGCTATTTTTAACTCCTAAAAGATGATGCTGTGAAAGTGCTGCACTCAATATGCCAGCAAATCTGGAAAACTCAGCAATGGCCACAGGACTAGAAAAGGTCATTTTCATTCCAATCCCAAAGAGAGGCAATGCCAAAGAATGTTCAAACTACCACACATTATCACTCATCTCACATGCTGGCAAAGTAATGCTAAGTTCTCCAAGCCAGGCTTCAACAGTACATGAACCATGAACTTCCAGATGTTCAAGCTGGATTTAGAAAAGGCAGAAGAACCAGAGATCAGTTTTCCAACATCCACTGAATCAGAGAGAGCTCCAGAAAAACATCTACTTTTGCTTTATTGCCTATGCCAAAGCCTTTGACTATGTAGATCACAACAGACTGTAGAAAATTCTTCAAGACATGGGAATACCAGACCACCTGAACTGCGCCCTGAGAAATCTGTATGCAGGTCAAGAAGCAACAGTTAGAACTGGACATGGAACAATAGACTGGTTCCAAATAGGAAAAGGAGTATGTCAAGGCTGTATATTGTCACCCTGCTTATTTAACTTATACACAGAGTATATCATGCAAAATGCCAGGCTGGATAAAGCACAAGCTGGAATCAAGATTGCTGGGAGAAATATCAATAATCTCAGATATACAGATGATACCACACTTAACTCAGAAAGCAAAGAAGAACTAAAGAGCCTCTTGATGAAAGAGGAGAGTGAAAAAGTTGGCTTAAAACTCAACATTTGGAAAACTAAGATCATGGCATCTGGTCCCATCACTTCATGGCAAACAGATGGGGAAACAATGGAAACAGTGAGAGACTGTATTTTTGGGGGGCTCCAAAATCACTGTAGATAGTGACTGTAGCCATGAAATTAAAAGATGCTTGCTCCTTGGAAGAAAAGCTATAAGCATCCTAGACAGCATGTTAAAAAGCAGAGACATTACTTTACCAACAAAGTTTCATCTAGACAAAGCTACAGTTTTTCCAATAGTCATGTACAGCTGTGAGAGCTGGACTATAAAGAAAGCTGAGTACCAAAGAATTGATGCTTTTGAACTGTGATATTGGAGAAGACTCTTGAGAGTCCCCTGGACTCCAAGGAGATCCAATCAGTCCATCCTAAAGGAAATCAGTCCTGAATATTCATTGCAAGGACTGATGCTGAAGCTGAAACTAATACTTTGGCCACCTAGTACGAAGAAACAACTCATTGGAAAACACTCTGATGCTAGGAAAGATTGAATGCGGGAGGAGAAGGGGATGATAGAGGATAAGATGGTTGGATGGCATCACTGATGCTACGGACATGAGTTTGAGTAAACTCCAGGAGTTGATGATGGACAGGAAGCCTGGCGTGCTGCAGTCTATGCGGTCACAAAGAGTCAGACACCATTGAGCATCTGAAGTATGTTATATATTATAGTTATTAAGAGAGTAAATCCCAAGAGTTCTCATCACAAGGAAAATTTTTTCTTTCTATTTCTGTATGTTGTTTTTTGTCCATTGAAGATGATGGACATTCACTGAAACTGTTATGTAATCACACCACTGAGCGACTAAACTCCACTGATTATAAGAGGGTCTCAGTCAGGAACCTAGAAGGGTGGAGGGAAAATTATTTTTCCTCCTTCTCATTAGGAAGTATCAGAGGAGATAAGATAGTTCAACTTACCTAAGAACCTGTAACACATTCCTGGCATGGTATCTACTAATGCTGCTGTTGCTGCTAAGTCGCTTTAGTCGTGTCCGACTCTGCAACCCCATAGACGGCAGCCCACCAGGCTCCCCCGTCCTTGGGATTCTCCAGGCAAGAACACTGAAGTGGGTTGCCATTTCCTTCTCCAATGTATGAAAGTGAAAGTGAGGTTGCTCAGTTGTGTCCGACCCTTAGCAACCCCATGGACTGCAGCCTACCAAGCCCCTCCGTCCAGGGGATTTTCCAGGCAAGAGTACTGAAGTGGGTTGCCATTGCCTTCTCTGTATCTACTAATGACTGTTCCTTAAAATAAAGGGGTGATGCCTATCATTTCATCCTTGGGAATGTAGCAGGAAATAAATGTGCTAACAGCTCATGGGGATATCACAGATTATAAAATACAAGTTAGAAAATAGACTTATCTAGAAAGCTAGACAAAGGGCTGCAATCACAGTGGGATGAGTGATATCAGCACTGTAGACAACTTATAAGCTGCAGATAATGGCAGCAGGGTGAAAGCATAAGCAGTATGGTTGAGATCTGATAGGGAAAAAATGTCTTCCTTCATAGGGAAAATTAGCACAAACCATTCTAATGAAATGGTGGGGCCCTCTGAGAGCATGTGCCCCCATCCCTTCTCTTTCAAATGATTTTCTTATTGGGCACAATAAGGAAAGGAAAATGCACAAAGGAAAAATGAACACTGAAGCTTTGGGGAATTTTCATTAATATGACAGATTGGATGCACCCAGTGTCCCATGATCTTATTTCTTTGACAAGTTTCTGTGAGACATGCAGGCATATTGTCAGGTTACTCTTTTTAACAATGCTGAAGCATTCCCATTTCTTTGCAAATGTCAGGCATGTTCAAGAAATGGATAGAGACCACTATTTGGTTCTAATGTTAATCTTCCCTTTCCAGATCCCTCCCCACAGAACAAAGTCCTCCTGTTCATTTTGGAAGTGATAGGCTAATGCTAACAAGCCATGACCACTTTTGGAATCAGGAACATCAGAAGAATAATATTTAAGGTTTCTTGAAACCCAGACTCAGATCTCATACAGTGACAATTTCTATCACTTCACATTGTCAGAGCAAGTCACCAAGTCAGCCTGCACTCAACAGGTGGGAGATGCTTCAATTTCGTGTGGTTATTATCTCAATCTCTTACAACCAAGAGTGTTAGCCTCACATCCATCTTGTCCTTAGATTAAAATTCAAGTAAAATTCCTGTTGTCTTGTAATGTTTAAGGTAATTTAACTTCCTCTTTTCCTGTATGCATCTACTGTTTCATCAATTCTTGTCAGACAGAAGCCTTGTCCCCAATTTTAAATGAAATTCCTGAAGCAAGGTAAAGCACTGTTTTGGGGTTTTTTGTTTGTTTTGTTTGTTTGTTTTTGTTTTTAAGTAACCATTCCCACTATGCTAATACTGAATTTTCAATTCTAACCAGCCAGGTCCATAAACAGGAAAAGGCTTTTCTGCCTCAGTTGTTCTTTTTCTCATTGTCTCTGTTTTTCAAGAACATGTTTATCCTTCCTTCTTTTGTTGAGAAGCTTTGGACATTAACCTGAAAACTCAAGAATGTAATTATCCTTTATTCTTCTGTTAATTCAAGTTTTCAAGTTAACAGTCCAACGCTTTAAGTTATGAGTGGATGGATCTTCTTTGGAGATATATATAAGTAGGGTTCAGTTTGCCTTGTCACAGTTGCCATACATACTCATTGTTCATTTGAGTATAAATAATCCTGATAATGCACTCATATTGAAGATGTGTGGGTGTGCACACGTGTGTGTACATGCGCATGTTGTAAGGGGACAGAGAGGGCTGGTTTATGTCCAGGGAGGAATAATAAATAATTTCAGAGAAAGCTAACTAATGAGAGGCAAAAGCAGAAAGATTTTCAAAAGCTGCATGTGCACTGCTTCCTGTGAGCAGCTGCCCAGGTGTCTGAGATGATGCTGGAAAAGCAATTGAAAATTCCCAACGGCCTCTATATAAATCCCTTTTATTCTAGGGTCATCTGTCAGTCTCTACAATTCAGGAGGAGTCTCCATTGGCTACTCGCTGTGTGCTTCTGTTTATATGAGTTTTTATCCTGTTGCCAAGAACCCTGTCAGATGAAGAGCAAGCCACATTTACCTGTAACTGCCTTACACCAGCTTGTGATGCCTAATCTCTTTTATTGATCCTCTTCGCTGGTTTCTGGAGACCATTGATTTTCCTCGCTGTCAGTTTGTGGCCTTGCCTCCTTAATGTTTATTTAGACCAGCCTCCATAAATTGCTTCTGGTACAGAGGGCGAGAGAGGCAGCAGGAGGTCAGGGGTGCGTGTATACCTGTCCATAAATATAAATCACAGCTTTTGTTCTTTGCTGTTGTTTGTGAACACTGTTTGCAAGGTGAATAAAAAACGGAAGTATTCCACTAAAATGTGGGGAAGCCATTATGGATTCCCCTGTGACTGTCTTTTTTTTTTTTTATTGCAGTCTAGGTATTCAATTTTCTGAATCCTAATAGTGCCTCTTGTTGTCTACTCAAACATGTAATGTTTCTTTTTGTTAAAGTGGAGGAAGAAAAAAGCGAAGGCATTGCTTGTTTGCCAGCTCAGTGCTGTACTTTTGAACACAGGCGATTTCGTTTTCCCTTCCCACCACCCAAATTGCTTTTGTCAACACAAGCACATATATTCATAAATTTCCATATTTCAGAAGAAACAAGCAGCACTGGAGTTGACAGCACCTGGTTGAACAATCGAACCAGCCCCGCTCTTTATAATAAAACTTATAGGACTATCTATTTAGATAAAAGCCATGACTTTAGTGGAAAAGAACTTTGAAGGTGTGTGGCAGCTTCTGGGCAGCATGTTCTTACAGGGGGTTGGGAAGAGAAGTGTAGAGTGCCATTGTACCTGCAATGCCCATTGACAAGCCCAGTTGAGCACAAGGCAAAATGGAAAATCGTTGCAAGCAGGTGGCTGCACGGTTATAAATAATTCAGGGGCACGTCCTGGAAAATCCAAGGGAAAAGCCACACAGCTCATTATAACAGTGAGTTGGTAGACTGCTAGATCCTTAAATCACTCGAAAATGTTTTGCAACAGCTAAGATTTTTTTCTTCTCTGCAGTAGTAGACATCATAGTCACTATGAGGTGACAAGTGGTTCCCTTGAGGCCAAGAGGACAGCAATCAGTAGAGGGGCAGCCTGGGCTACTACTCTTTTAGTTGATATTGAAGAATTGTGCACAGAAACATCACGCAAAATAAATCATCAAGAAAAGGAGAAGCATCTTCAAGTCAGGAAAAGAAGTACCTTCCAGAAAACACTTTCTGGATCAGCTTGCTTGATTTAGCTGTCCCTGTTTTAACCTAGCTTTTTCAAATTAATCACTAGTGTGGATCTACTTGAATGTTCTAACATTGTTACTTCCACTTATTTCCCTGATATGCTTCCTATTATTTTCTTTCTTTACTACCTGTGACACTCACATAGGCTCTGTGTTTTATATACACTTGTCATACTTTACCTTTTAAATCCCTAAGCTCTTCTATGAAAAAAATGATTCATAATTGTCAGTGTTTTTTTTTTTTTTTTAATTTCTCAGAAATCTAGTAGCAGGTTTAACCTGTGCCAGAGTGTGTTTACTTATCTGTTGGCCTGCATTAGTCAGGATAGGCTTCCTCATACTGTGATAACAAATAAGCCCTCGTGTTACAGTACTTAGTCAACAAGGTCTTGTTTCTTGCTTTCAGAGTCCAGTTTTTATCTAGAGCTTTCTTAAGTGGCTTCCTTCCTAGTATTGGCTCAGGGATCCAGGCTCCTCCCACCTGTATGCTGATGGATTGGACATATGGCCTCCAAAGTAGGTATAAGGGAAAGAAAGTGTGGACTGTTATCCAGTACATTTCATAGCCAATTCTGGAAATGGAGCACATTGCTCCTTTAAAAGAGAACTATTTTTTAAATATTTGAGTACTTTTTCAACTGAAATAATTCTCTCTCTACTCCAGTTCAGTTCAGTCACTCAGTCGTGTCCAACTCTTTGTGACCCCCATGGACTGCAGCACTCCAGGCTTCCCTGTCCATCACCAACTCCCAGAGCTTGCTCAAACTCATGTCCATCCAGTTGGTGATGCCATCCAACCATCTTGTCCTCTGTCTTCCCCGTCTCCTCCTGCCTTCAATCTTTCCCAGCATCAGGGTCTTTTCAGATGAGTCAGTTCTTCACACCAGGTAGTCAAAGTATTGGAGCTTAAGCATCAGTCCTTCCAGTGAATATTCAGGACTGATTTCCTTCAGGATTGACTGGTTGGATCTCCTTGCAGTCCAAGGGACTCTCAAGATTATTCTCCAATACCACAGTTCAAAAGCATCAATTCTTCAGTGCTCAGCTTTCTTTATAGTCCAACTCTCACATCCATATATGACTACTGGAAAAAACCATAGCTTTGGCTAGACAGACCTTTGTTGGCAAAGTAATGTCTCTCCTTTTTAATATGCTGTCTAAATTGGTCATAGCTTTTGTTCCAAGAGCAAGCATCTTTTAATTTCATGGCTGCAGTCACCATCTGCAATGATTTTGGATCCCCCCAAAATAAAGTCTCTCACTGTTTCTGTTGTTTCTCCATCTATTTACTATGAAGTGATGGGATCAGATGCTATGATCTTAGTTTTCTGATTGTTGAGTTTTGTTTTGTTTTTTTTTAATTTTATTTTATTTTTTAAACTTTACATAATTGTATTAGTTTTAAGCTAACTTTTTCACTTCCCTTTTTCACTTTCAAGAGGCTCTTCAGTTCCTCTTCACTTTCTGCCATAAGGGTGGCATCATCTGCATATCTAAGCTTATTGATATTTCTCTGGGCAATCTTGATTCCAGCTTGTGCTTCATCCAGCCTGGTATTTTGCGTTATATACTCTGCATAGAAGTTAAATAACCAGGGTGACAATATACAACCTTGATGTACTCCTTACCCAATTTAGAACCAGTGTTTTGTTCCATGTCCCATTCTAACTGTTGCTTCTTGACCTGCATACAGATTTCTCAGGAGGCAGGTAAGGTGGTCTGGTATTCCCATCTCTTTACTCCATCAAGGCTAAAAATACATTTCAAATTAATCATTGATCCATTCATCCAAGTTTATGAATTATAAAATGTTAGAGGAATATTGCTTAAAGATGGCAAAAGGTTTTTTGCAGTAACACAAAAAATCAAATAGTTAAAAGATAAAATGTTCATAGATTTAACAACAAAATATTTTAGAAGTCTGTTAGGCAGTAGATTATCACCTTGTCACCAAATTAAGGTTAAAAACATATCACACACAAGGAGATAAGGACAATATAAAACAAACAAAAAGTCAATATTGCTCATATGAAAAACATCTCTTAGAAAGCAGTAGGAAAAAATAGGGGGAAAAGCACTATAGTCTTAATCTAGTCAAAGAAAAAGTGAACCAATACAAGTAAGAAAATAATGCCTATTTTTTCTGTTGTTTCAGTCAGTTCAGTCACTCAGTCGTGTCCAACTCTTTGCGACCCCATGAACTGCAGCACACCAGGCCTCCCTGTCCATCACCAACTCCCGGAGTCCACCCAAACCCATGTCCATTGAGTCGGTGATGCCATCCAACCATCTCATCCTCTGTCATCCCCTTCTCCTCCTGCCCTCACTCTTTCCCAGCATCAGGGTCTTTTCCAATGAGTCAGCTCTCCGCATCAGGTGGCCAAAGTATTGGAGTTTCAGCTTCAATATCAGTCCTTCCTATAAACACCCAGGACTGATCTCCTTTAGGATGGACTAGTTGGATCTCCTTGCAGTCCAAGGGACTCTCAAGAGTCGTCTCCAACACTACAGTTCAAAAGCATCAATTCCTCTGCACTCAGCTTTCTTTATAGTCCAACTCTCGCATCCATACATGACCACTGGAAAAACCATAGCCTTGACTAGAAGGACCTTTGTTGACAAAGTAATGTCTCTGCTTGTTGATACTTATGCAAATTAAAATAATAAGGTAAAGATCTGACCTTAGACTTATCAAAATTTTTAAAATAATACAGTGATTATGGTTATGTGAAGAAAGGTTCTGGGACATAACCAAAAATACCCTTTTAAAATGTAATTTGGTAGTGGCAGTCCAATTTTTTTTTAATTGAAGTATAGTTGATTTACAATGTGCTAATTTCTGCTATGTATAGCAGAGTGAATCATTTATTTACATATATGCATTTAAAAAATTTTCTTTTCCATTATGATTTATCCCAGAAGCTTGGACATAGTTTCCCTGTACTATACAGTAGGACCGGTTGTTTATCTGCTCTAAATATAATAGTTTGCATATACTACCTCTAAACGCCCATTCTGTCCCTCTCCCTCCCTACACCCTGGGCAACCACAAGCCTGTTCTCTGTGTCTGTGAGTTTGTTTCTATTTAGTAAATAGGTTCATTGGTGACATATTTTACATTCCACATATAAGTGATATCATACAGTACTTATAATACCATATATAAACTGGAAAATTCTGAAAGAGATGGGAATACCAGACCACCTGACCTGCCTCTTGAGAAACCTGTATGCAGGTCAGGAAGCAACAGTTAAACTTGGACATGGAATAACAGGCTGGTTCCAAATAGGAAAAGGAGTACGTCAAAGCTGTATATTGTCACCCTGCTTATTTAACTTATATGCAGAGTACATCATGAGAAACGCTGGGCTGGAGGAAGCACAAGCTGGAATCAAGATTGCCAGGAGAAATATCAATAACCTCAGATATGCAGATGACACCACCCTTATGGCAGAAAGTGAAGAGGAACTAAAAAGCCTCTTGATGAAAGTGAAAGAGGAGAGTGAAGAAGTTGGCTTAAAGCTCAACATTCAGAAAACAAAGGTCATGGCATTCAGTCCCATCACTTCATGGGAAATAGATGGGGCAACATTAGAAACAGTGGCTGACTTTATTTTTCTCGGCTCCAAAATCACTGTGGATTGTGATTGTAGCCATGAAATTAAAAGACGCTTACTCCTTACTCAATGGAAGGAAAGTTATGACCAACCTAGACAGCATATTAAAAAGCAGAGACATTACTTTGCCAACAAAGGTCCATCTAGTCAAGGCTATGGGTTTTCCAGTAGTCATGTATGGGTGTGAGAGTTGGACTATAAAGAAAGCTGAGAACAGAAGAATTGATGCCTTTGAACTGTCACGTTGGAGAAGACTCTTGAGAGTCCCTTGGACTGCAAGGAGATCCAACCAGTCCATCCTAAAGGAGATCAGTCCTGGGTGTTCATTTGAAGGACTGATACTAAAGCTGAAACTCCAATACTTTGGCCACCTGATGCAGAGAGCTGACTCATTTGAAAAGACCCTGATGCTGGGAAATATTGAGGGCAGGAGGAGAAGGGGACGACAGAGGATGAGATGGTGGGATGGCATCACTGACAAAATGGACATGGGTTTGTGTGGACTCTGGGAGCTGGTGATAGACAGGGAGGCCTGGCATGCTGTGGTTCATGGGGTCGCAAAGAGTTGGACACGACTGAGAGACTGAAATGAACTGATACAATATTTGCTTTTCTCTGTCTGACTTATTTCACTGAGTTTGAAATCTCTGCTGCTACTGCTGCTAAATCGCTCCAGTCGTGTCTGACTCTGTGCGACCCCATAGATGGAAGCCCACTAGGCTCCCCCGTCCCTGGGATTCTCCAGGCAAGAACACTGGAGTGGGTTTCCATTTCCTTCTCCAATGCATGAAAGTGAAAAGTGAAAGGGAAGTCGCTCAGTTGTGTCCAACTCTTAGCGACCCCATGGACTGCAGCCTACCAGGCTCCTCCGTCCATGGGATTTTCCAGGCAAGAGTACTGGAGTGGGGTGCCATGAAATCTCTAGATCAATCCATGTTGCTGCAAGTGACATTATTTTGTCTTTTTAATGACTGAGTAATATTCCATTGTATATATGTACTGCATCTTATTTTTCCATTCTTATGCCAGTGGACATATGGGTTTGTTCTGCATCTTGACTATTGTAAACAGTTCTGCAAGGAACATTGGGGTGCATATATCCTTTAAAACTATGTTTTTCTCTGGGTATATGCTAGGGATGGGATCACTCGGTCATATGATATTTCTGTTTTTAGTTTTCTGAGAAACCTCCATATGTTTTCTCTAGTAGCTATACCAACTTATTTTCCTACCAACCATGTAAGAGGACTCCTTCTCTCCACACTCTGTCCAACATTTGTTTTTGTAGACTTTTTAATGATGGCCATTCTGATTGGTGTGAGTTGGTGCCTCAGTGAAGTTTTGATTTGAATTTCTCTAGTAATTAGTTATGTTGAACATCTTTTCATGTGCCTACTGGCCATGTGTTATGTTTCTTTGAAGAAATGTCTAGTAAGTTCTTCTGCCCATTTTTTTTTTTTTTTTGCTTTTGTTGTTGTTCAGTTGTGTGAGCTGTTTATATATTTTGGAGATTAAACTCTTGTCTGTCAATCACTTGCAAATATTTTCTCCCATTCTGTAGTTTGTCTTTTTTTTCTTTGCCATGCAGAAGTTTGTAAGTTTGATTAGGTCCCATTTGTTCATTTGTGTTTTTATTTCTAATGCCTTGGGAGATTGACCTAAGAAAACATTGATATGATTTATTTCAGAGAATGTTTTGCCTATGTTCTCTTCTAGGAGTTTTATGGTGTCATGCCTTATGTTAAATTATGTTTTTAAGCCATTTTGATTTTATATTTTTATGTGGTGTGAGGGTGGATTCTAACTTTATTGGTCTACCTGCAGCTGTCCAACTTCCCCAGCACCACTTACTGGAGAAACTCTCTTTCGCCCACTTTATGTTCTTGTTTTCTTTGTCAGTGATTCATTGACCATAGGTGTGTGGGTTTATTTCTAGGTGCTCTCTTCTCTTTCCTTGATCCATATGCCTGTTTTTGTACCAACAACACACTGATTTGTTTACCATAGCTTTGTAGCATGTAACATGTGATAATCCAGATTTAAAATGCAAGTAACTATCTAGCCATCAGCCCCACCAATAAGAATTATCCCTCAGTAGCTTGTGTACAAATAGTGCTTGACAGTGTACAATGATCACAGCAATGTGTGTCATAGGAAGGAAAACAGACAGAAAACCTAGAAGATGTATAAGAAATGTTAAATTACAGTGCATCTAACTATGCAGTACAGTGCAACACTAAGCGATTTATGTAGATTTACTTGCACTGGTATAATAGAGGGTCCATGAATATTATTGTGTATAAAAGTAAATGATTCAGTGCATACATTCCATTTCCAAGAAAAAAGTAAGAGCAAAAATAATGTGTATGATAGTTTTTGTGTATAGGTAGAAAATCTGGAAAGACAAAAATGGAATTATTTGTGGGATCTGCTATCTGGCAGGAGTTTGGAGTGGCCCTCCTGCTACTGATGTTGTTGCTACTACAGCCACTACTTTTGCTGGCTGATACCTGCCAGGCTTTAACTACCCCAAATATATTAACTCATCTCATCCCCGTGGCACACTTCTGAGATAAGTATTAGTAACAGTATTCGTAACCTTTCCTGTTTTACAGATGAAGAAAATGGGGCTCTGAGAGTATTAATGCCTGGACACAGGGAAGATAGAAAATTTCAGTTTTAATTTCATAAGTTTCTACTCTTGACCTCTCCCCCATTTTCACACAGCTTCTCAGAGTGATCATGTTAAATGAAAATCAGATCCTATCACTCCTCTGCACAGAACACTTCAAAGGCTTTCGCTTTCTTCAGAATAAAATCTAATGTCCTGGCTACAGCCTACAGGATCTCGGGTTCTGAGATGGGACTTCATCTTCAGTCAAGCAGCCACCTTTGCCTTCTTGTTCCTCTCTGCTCTTTACACTAGTATATCATTTTGTTTATCCTCTGTCTCTTGAACTCCTTATATTGCTTATTATATGAGATAGACTTTTGACCTTAGACTATATTTACTTATGCTTTGGTTAATTACCTATTTTCCCAGGTAAGATGTAATCATGAAGTCATGGATTTTGTTTTATTCCTGTAGTCTAAGTGCTTAGAAAAGTATGTGGCACATAGGTGTTCATTAAATATTTGTTGAATAAATATATGACAACAACAAAAAATATTAAAGTGAGTTACTGCAAGTATGTTAAGACAATTAGCCATCTGTGTGCATGTGTGCCTTGTGTATATAGAGTGAAAGCACTGTTGAATGTTGTTTAGCATGGGGGATATCCAGCAATGCAAAAAAGAAAGTACAGATTTTTTAAGCAATCAGTTAGAATTAGTTTAATCCATATTTGGCATTTTATTTTGACTCATGTCAACAAAAAGTGAAACATACACTGAAAAAAATAAAAGATAAAAGGAAGTATATGTTGGTTAGTTCACCTTATAAAGAGGTAGACACTAGGTTACAATAATTCTAATGTCACTTTCCCTTCATTCTGTACCCACCTGCCTCAATTACCACATTTAGACAGATAAAAGTATCTTATTGAATAAACAAACTGTACCTGACCAAAAAATGGATTAAATACCTATGAAGATAAGTGATCTCCAATCTTATATATTAATTGATAAAATCAGTTTCAACAACTACCTTCTCTGTAGCTCTCTAGCTCTATGATTCTACTCATCTAAGAAAACCATTTTCATCTCTCTCTTCATTCAAATACTGTATGTTTCAGTCATGGTTTAGTTGGAAGCCAGTCAGCGTATTCTGGTTATGAAGGGTTGTATGAAGTACAGGGATGGGAGGCATAAAGCACCTTAAAGCTGAGGGAGACCATGGGGACAAGGGCACTACTGAACCCCGCAGCCTGAAGCACTGAATCATCTGGTTCTCGAGGGAAAGCTGGGGCATTTCTTAAGAATTTCTTGGCAATTCCCACCAACTGTTTCAGTCTGAGGTAGCAGAAGAGTGGTTGTCAAGAGCTTACCAAGAAGCCCCCGTGAATCACATCTTCCTAAATGTCTGCTTCCAGAGAGTAATGGACCCTCTTTTCCTTCTGCCTCCTGGGCTTTGTACAGTTGACTCTCACTGGCAAACTTTTTCATGGAGGATATTCTGGAAATTCCAGAAAGAACCTCTGAAGGGGATAGTAGTGATGCTGATTTGACAGTAGGTGTTCTGACACATCCTTTAATGCTACATCTGTTTTTGAGAGATTTGTGTACACTCTCATCAGTTTTTCTAGGCAGATATACATGTGTTTGTGTAGATCCCATGCCAGGAGATATAAACTAGCTGGCTACTGTGGGCTTTTTGTTTTTGTTTTGGGCTTACGCTCACCTCACAGTATCATTCTTCTTTTTGAGCCAGTAGGTACAAATTGGAAAATTTTACATATAATTCTGAATTTCTGGCTTCACTTAGAAAACTGAAGATCAGTCAGCACTAATCTCTGTTTCCCATGATAGCTATATCTGGATACCCATTGCCCTTTTAGGCGTGGCATGTGTTCACTAAAGTTTTTCACAGCTCCTCACCTCTCAGAATGTTTCTTACACCTAGTTCCCTTAGCTCATTGATATTACCTTCCTGGGCCCTAGAGATGTTAGAGTTTATAACCTCTGCTTCTATAACTTGAGAGAGGTTATAATTAAGACTTTTATCTAGCTCTGATGTTCTGAATACATTGTCAGGAAGTGCTTTATTAGCTATAGTAGTTATGCCTGAAGCATGTTCCCTCCCATCACATGTTCTATGCATATTTTCACATCATAAGTTAACAAGCTTTCCTCTTTTACAGGCTTGTTTTTCACATAGTAGTTACTTTTATTTTTAAAAAAATTAATTTTTTTTTGGTCAAGGATAATATGAACCCTGTAACATGAGTAAACCATAGAGGTCCTACTGATAGGTAGGATTGAGCAGTTCTATGCAACCACTGATCTAGTTTCTTACACATCACAGTTGTAACCCATGTGACTTAAATTCATGGTCCAACAAAATACAAACTACTGTAGATAATGGACCCATGTGTCCACAAATAGATGAAAACAGGGCAGTTAAATGTAGAAAAGTCAAAAGTTTGCTGTACACACGCAGGTACTTTTTTATATGTGTCTTTGTGTGTGTAAACACATTATTGCATCTTCCACATCCACATCCACATTTCCCACACAGTTTTATCAACCTCCACATAAAACAAACAAAATTTGGTTCTAGGAAACAGTAAACTGAAAGTCACTTTGAATATTTTAATCTGTGTTTTTTTTTTTTTTTTTTTTTAATTTTTGGCTGCGCTTCGTCTTCATTACTGCTTGAGCTTTTCTCTGGTTGCTGCAAGTGGGGCTACGCTCTAGTTGCAGTGCACAGGCTTCTCATTGCAGTGGCTTCTCTTGCTGTGGAGCATGGGCTTTAGGGCACATGGCTTCAATAGTTGCAGCACGAGGGCTCAGTAGGGCTCTGTGGCTCTAGAGCTCAGGCTCAATAGTTGTGGCACATGGGCTTAGTTGCTCTATGGCATGTGGGATCTTCCTGGCTCAGGGATGGAACTCCTGTCTTCTGCATGGACAGATGGATTCTTTAGCACTGAGCCACCAGGGAAGCCTTGAAAGTCACCTTAAATGTTTAAACCTTGACAAAAATTAGAAAAAAGTGCAATGAAATAGCAATGGGCTTTGGGAAAATCATGTAAAAATGAGGTTTAGAGCTATGTGCTGTATACCAAAATAAGCAAACAAATAAAAGACAATCTAACTGTCTCAGCAGGTGAAATATGAATTGAACTTTGAGCAATATGTTTATATCCTGACGTTCATACCTGGATTGAAACTAGGTGAGAAAACACCTTGTCACCTAGTGATTATAGACTATTGAGGTAATTTGAAAGCCTCAAGTTAGAGGGCTGGAAATGTACATATTAAGAAATACTTAAACTTTGGAAACTCGTATAAATAATGTGCAGCTGTCCAGCAATATGTATAATGTCTGCCAACCATATGAAGTCTCCACAAATTCTGTTTTGGTTTGGCATTCAGTGTAGAAAAATAATATATCTGTTCCTTGTTTTCCACTTGAAGGCAACTACATTTGAGTGTTCTATATACAAGTCCTTGTTTTTCCCCATGACTGACATTCAAATACCAGAAATGACAAGTTATTGGCTATTGCGGAGAATAAAAATTCATTTATGTCTATAAATATCCAAGAGTTGTTTAGTTAAGAGGAAACAGATGACCTAACTGAAGACTAAATCTTGGCAAGTTGACTTTCATTGGCTGAACCTTGCCAATTTCATTCCAGCCAGCTGGTTTGCTCTAATCCTCTCCTCTTCCTTCTGTTTGAGTGATTTTGTAGGTTTTTTTTTTTTTTTTAATGCCACATGAATCTATCACCACCAATTCCAAACAAAGAAGCAAAGAGCATGCTGGGTGAGAACAAAGCACAGATGAGCTGTCTGGGGGTTCACAATACTGGGAATGAGGCTGAGGAAACTCATCAAGAAATTCACACACCCATAAATTCAAGTTAGTCACAATACAGAAAATGAAATTTAAGAGGGAGCCCCAAACCCTTTACTCTTGTAGTTTAGTTAACTGGACAGCTGGAGGTGCTCCAAATGACCTTCAGTTCAACCTAAATTATGTCATTCTTTCTGTGTTTGGAGAATCAGAACAGAGGGGCAAGGAGTCCACAGAGAAAGGCTTGCAGAGTGGCAGGAAGCTTGCTCTATTTGCATAAGGCAGTGAGTGAGTTTGAATGAATTAAGTTATAATTTGTTTCTTTTTTAAAGATGACTTTTTTTTTTTCAAAATAGCCCTTCCTTGTGTTTTCTTTAAATTTCATTTTACTGACACAAATGAGGGTTTGATTAGGATTAAACTTTTCCCTCTAACATCTGGTGTGCCTAGTCAAATCAAGTTGGAAGGGAGAGTCTGACGAGGCAAGAGTCACAAGGGGAAACCCAGAGCAGGTGTGGAATGAAGCTTAGTACCTAAGGAAAAACTGGAAGCACTATGAGGAATGTATGAATCTGGCCTGCCTGTTTTAATTCCTAAGAGATAGGGGCTACAAAGAACATACACAGAGAAAGCAGAAACAGTTGTGTGATGGATGTTACACATTTAGGTCCTGTAATTACATGAGAAGTTGATTTATCACAGTGTCCTTGCATCAGTGAAATGTCAGGGGTTTGAGATACATGTGTGGCCCCATCAGAGGAGGGATTGTTTTTAGGCAGCTCTGGCTTTGCAATCCGGAAATGACAAGAGAAACAGGAAGCTAATGTTATTACTTCTGAGAACTTTCAATGCAATTAATGCATGAAATTAAACTTGTAAAGATGTGGAGAAAGGGAAAATTTCAAGTACAGTCAGCAATGCTTTGGCAACTTCAAGAATCAAAATACTGTGTAAATGTTCCTGAGACTAGCTTTTCTTAACTAAGAGGCCAAGAATTCTCTCTTTCACTCTATTAATACATGTTAGATTTTCCTCTCTGTTATGTTTATTCCATGTACCTCAGATGAGGATTCTTAAAATATTTCATGAGTTTTATTGGCCTCTTCAAGTTATTAATGACTGGAATGTGTTCTTTTTAATCATTTGTTCACATTAAGAAATGGAAATACTCATTGTGGAGTAAACAATCAGGTTAGGACAAATTGCGTAGACAAAGCTATGACAAAGATGTGATCTTGAAAAATAGATAAGCAACTTTGAAAAATAATTAAGCATGTGATCTCAGTAATGTTTAAATCTACATTAGATATTCTTGAAAAGCAAAACTAAAATACCACAGGAATATACAATCACATGCACATCTGTACATATGTATACATGAACATACATGCACACATACAGATATATACACATACATATGTGATATGTATTTAGATAGAGCTGAATATCACTGGCTATGGATTTACCTCTGTCTCCCTCTATTCCTGTATATTTCCCTAGACTAAACATTGCATAAACTTGACTGTTTATGCACATTTTAATCAGGGACAAATTCATTCAATGAATGATATAGACGTGGGTGATATGGACATCATGTCTCATTGCGAAGAATGTAATGATACTGAATACATGTTGACCTTTTTTTTCAATGTCAATGAAACTGTAAACTAGTAGATTCTTTTTTTTTTTTTTTTTTGCCTAGAACAGTGAATTCATCTTGGAAAATAATGTAGTATCCATCTTTTGTGACTTCATTATGTTGATTTTATAGTTATATGTAACAAGGTAAGTAATAATGACTGGGGACACTTACTATACTATTAATAGTAATATTAAATTTTCCTCTACACATATTTCAGAGGCCAGAGAACAATTAAGTAATAATGATTGGGGACACTTTTTACTATTAACGGTAATATTAAATTGTTCCTCTACACATATTTCAAAGGCCAGAGAACAATTAACTATCAAATTTACCATAGCCCATTTATTTGATTTTATTTGATAATTACTCAAAAAAGTAAATTTTTAAACCTTTGCTATAAAGAAACAAAATTAAATTCTGATGAACAAAGGGTAGAACCCTAACATCAGCTAATTACATGTGACTTACTATAGTCATGTGCCAAAGCCAGCTCATACATGCTTGTGATAGACAACTGTTAACATTTTCAGGACTGTTGAGAGCTGATTATTAAAATATAAATCATATAGCTTCTATGCAACTATAAGAGATAAATTACAGTGAAACAAACAATAAGTCCTGAAAAGATGTCACTGGTTAATTCACTACATTTTACTATTGTCTGTGCTCTTGGGGTTATCTACATCTATGCATGTAAATTTTGTTCTTATCTGTATGATGGACATGCTGTGTGGCATTGCTACTGAACATGTCTTCCCAGTTTTGTGTTCACTGAAATCCCATTTGTAGGTTGAAATTGGCATGGTAGTATTTACAGTAGAGAGATGAAAATGGTACAAATCAGAGCATTTTATTTTTTATATTTATGGAGATTGAGTTGTTAAATATTTATGACACCATTTCTTTGTGAGTCCTTAGCAGTGTGTATAGGTCCTCTTCTTTTTGAATACCCATGTCTATTTTTGGCTTTTAATTCTTGAAAGGCAAATTATTCACTTTATGTTCTATTTGTTCTTGGGTTTCAACTTTGTCACCAATGCCTAACTGCAGTGTTACAGGAGAAACAATAAAGTGTGAGGGTAACAGAGTAGCATCTCTATCCTGGATGAGGCAGCCAGAAGTTTTACTTGTTCAAGAAGTCATTTTCCACCCCTCTTCTGTTTGCAGTGCCCAGAGGTTGTTGCAAATGAAAGTTATGTTTTCACTGTTGGAAAGTGGTTGACAAAATCACTTCAGGCCCCTGCTGTTTACAATACACAGTCTGACAAATATGCTGGTTAAGAAAAGAATTATTTCCAACTTATTCCCTTTGGCAGGTAGAAACAACAAAAGTTGGCATGCGTGTGTGCATGTGGTTCTGTATTTGTTTTATTTATTTGCTTTTGTTGGTACTGTGAAGCTAGGAATGGAGTCATCTATATTTCCTTTCCTTCTTGATATAAGGCATCTAAATAAATAGTTTTATAAAAGTCAAATGACACATAACACATGGCACTCTTGGCAGTGGGTCCATCCCCCATCACCCGTCAAACCGGAAAAACACCTGCAGTTGTTCTTAGTGGTCAACAAAATAAACTCTGGAAAACCATTTTTAGACAGGAAAATGATATTCAAATGACTGAGTTTCTCTCAGAATCACCGGGAGATAGAAGGACTGGCCACAGGGCTGCAGAGCCAGGGAGAAAAGAAGTACTTGAAACCACCCCATATGCACAACCAATTATCGTTTGCTGTTGTTTTTCCTGTTGACTAGTAGCAGCCACCATCCTTGCTAACCACCATCAAGACTAGAAAACTCCATTGTGTTCTTCCTTCCTTTTCCCTGCTAGGACCTGACTGTAGGTCTGAAACAGGTGCATTCAACTGAGGGTGCCCAACTATTGCCCACTCAAGGCTGAAGTAGACTAGAAAGTGTGCTCACTGGCCTTTCTAACATCTAAAGTGGGAGATCTCATAATAGAGGAGCATTCCTCAGCATGGGTAGGTGGTGGACATACTGAGTGGCCAAAAGAGACAATTGCCTGTAGCATTCTCTTAGTACTTATCTTCTGTGGGGAAGCTCAGTCACTTCAGTCTCATACTTTTATAGAGCTGTGCTGTTTTGTTCTTTGCTGTATGACATATGGTGAGAACCAATTCCAAAATCCCTGGAGACACTGCATCTGCATGTCCTGCACCTAAGTGATGTTTTAAGTCTTGAGAAGAAAGAGCAGTGTTCTAGCATGCACAGAACATATGCTAATCAGCTGCACTCTTCAGGCACAAATGAAGATAATGTGTTCATTGTTTAGACACTGGAATTGTTCATTACAAAATGACACAGTGTTTGCCAATTTTGTCTTCATTATAAATGTAAATATTAACTGGCGATATGCAAAAGAATACAAAAAGTCAACAGCAATTAATTGGCTTCTGCAGTAATTAGCAACTGTAAGGCAAACACTTAGGAGCCGTTGTAATTGTCTGCATTAGGAATACACCTCCTGTACAGATCTAATTAGCAATTTAAGTAGTTCAGAAATTATATGCCTCCTGCCTTTACACTCCCTGAAGTACTGTTCATTAATGGGGGAAAAAATTGCTAGTAAATGTCATTTGCATTGTCTTGCGTTAAGGGCTCTACATCAAAGCCTCCGTTACTGCCTCATACTGAATAATTCTGAGCTGTGGCTTGTGGACCAATACAGCTGTAATTAGACAATAATGCTTTTGTAAACACAAGGCACAAAGTCTGAGTATGGTTTATTTTGCTCTGAGGTATCCCCTTCATGGTTCAAGCTGTAAATAAGAAGAAGATAGAAAAAGGCGATAGATGAAAAATAAAGATTGAAGGTGACAAATGTTGACTCTTCACAGGCTGTTGAAGTGATAGTTAAAAGGGATATTTAAAAGACTTTTCACCAAGTTTTAGTTGAGATTTTAGCAGTGAAGCTGATGCAGATACCAATGGTCTTGTCTGCAGAGACGGGTCAAAATTATGATTTAAGGATATGCAGATGACAAAATAGTTTTTGATTACATCTGTGCTATGTAGTAAGAATTGCATATAACACAGAATGTCCATGATAAAATCTAAAATAGTGCTTGAGTACATTGTATTTCAGTGATGCATCAGTCAGAATTGAAATGTCTGATTAATGAACTTCCAATTTATATCATTCCTATACTTCCAAGTGTATGGGCATCTTTTGTTGTAGATCATAACTTCTAGCTGTAAAAACATCAAGGGACAAAATTCCTGGTGGAGATTCTGGAAATACAGAAATTTTTGATTTAGTTAAGAACTCTTGAAAAATTTTAATCAGTTAACTTGGATTAAAAGAAAAAAAGAGAAACTTATATTATGGATAATAAATCTGGGAGGGATGATCAAATACAAAAAAGTTTGAATCAGTATTCAAAGTGATATCTACAGGCTAAGATAAAACATTAAGATGCTAAGATAACGTACAATTGGGGTAATGAACAAACTTGAACTTGGCTTCAAAATATAAGGTGTGAATAAGACCGGAGGCTCTTTTTTAAAAACATGAGCCTAGAAAAAGTCACAGTGTGACATATCTGACAAAGGAAAAGAAAATTTTGAGGTGGATTAATAGGAATATAGTATCTATAAGGGAGAAGGCAATGGCACCCCACTCCAGTACTCTTGCCTGGAGAGTCCGATGGATGGAGGAGCCTGGTAGGCTGCAGTCCATGGGGTCGCTAAGAGTCAGACACGACTGAGCGACTTCACTTTCACTTTTCACTTTCATGCATTGGAGAAGGAAATGGCAACCCACTCCAGTGTTCTTGCCTGGAGAATCCCAGGGACGGCGGAGCCTGATGGGCTGCCATCATGGGGTCGCACAGAGTTGGACATGACTGAAGCGACTTAGCAGCAGCAGCGGCAGTATCTATAAGAATGGCAAATAATTGTCTCATTGATTTTTGCATTGCTGATATTGTACACTGTTATTAAGTCTGGATTCTATATTTTAACAAGGACATGGAACATGTCAAAGAAGGTTAAATAGCACAGGACATCTGAAGCCAGGTCTCATGAGTAATGGTTGATAAAATCTGTGATGCAGCATGTGAAAAGATAAGACTTTTCCAGTATCTTCATGTGTGCATGCGTGTGCACTCTCAGTTGTTAAGTCATGTCCGACTCTTTGAGACTCTGTGGACTATAGCCCGCTTGGCTCCTCTGTCCATGGAATTTTCCAGGCAAGAATACTGGAGTGGGCTGCCATGTCCTCCTTCCGGGGGTTTTCCCAACCCAGAGATTGAATCTGCATCTCCTGTGTCTCCTGTATGGCAGGCAGATTCTTTACCCCGGAGCCCCCAGGGAAGCCCAGTACTTCCATATAAAATAATTAGAGAATTATTCTACATGGCCTCACAAGATAGACCTGGATTTAATATAGGAATATCATTTGATGATTTTAGCTTAACATATAAAGAAAAGTTTAAACAGTTGGAGTTGTTAGACAATTAAAATGGGTTACCTTCTAGATTGTATTCCTTTCTTGTAACTACTCTTACTTAAAACCCTGCACTGTTATGAGATTTTGCTTACATTGGTCTCCAATTATGATAAAGCAAATATAGGGAGGAATGTTCATTGCCACCTATTGGCAAAAACAGAGAACTAAAAAGGATTGAAGATCATTTGTTTTTTCTGAAGTCAGAATTTATGAGCAGATAGATAATATTTAGGTAGTTATTTTAATAATTATAAATTCAAATCTGTGAATGGAAGTCTCATGTGTTTGTTATATGAGTTCCTTTTCAGTGGAAATGTTACTACTTTAAAATGAACATGAATGTGTGTAGAAAGAAAGGATAGCTATGTGATATGTAAAAGGATATATTCATCTATAAAATATATGTTAATAACATATTCACTAACCTCTAAGAAGTAAAATAGAATCAGTGGGTATAACATATTTGTGTTTTTTATAACATTTTTCAGTCTTTTCTTATTTATAAGTTTATAAAAGTACAATATTTTTAAGGTAAAATATTTAGGAACCACTGAAAGATTTTTATTAGATGAGTGATAATTAAAATTTAATTTTATATTTATATACAAAAATTATTTAAGTAATTTAAAAAATTATTGAATTTGTATTTAAATCATTAAAATTTAAAATTAAATCATTAAAATTTAATTTTATATTTATATTGTATTATATAGTTACTTTTGATGTTTAAATACAAATGAAAATTTGCTTGTGATTATTATCAGGGAGATGATCTTTGGGGATTTAGCTGTGAGATATTATTGATGGATTCTACATTCAACTATAGATAGTAGACGTATGTGAACATCTCTCATGAATACATCTTTCAGTTTTTGTATCAACAATTTAGTGAGCACTTGCTATGTGCCAGGAACCATTGTATACGTGGAGAATATAGTTAGTAATAGTAAAGCATAGAGCCTATATTCTTGAGGATTATAGTCTGTTTTGGGGAAATTGGGTAGGAATGAATATATACCCTGAACAATGAAAACAGAATCACTTCAGAGAAATGCACTTTATAAAGAAAATAAAGCAGGACCATTTAGATAGTGATAGAGCTGAAGAACTTTGGGTTGGGTGGTCTGGGAAGACCTTTCTTTAAAAGGTGGTATTTGAAAGAGTTGTGAATTGTGAGAAGTTGCAGCTGTGCAAAAATCTGGGGGAATATTCCAGGCAGAAGAAAAGAGTTGATGTTTTAAGTTTTATGTTGACAATTAACTTTCATGTTCAAATAATTGTAAAGGAAAGGAGAAATATGAGCCTGAATTATGAACTGGGATAAAATGGTACACGAGTTTGGAGAGATAGACAGTGGCCAGATCATGTAAAACCTTTTAGGTCAGGTTACAGACCTTGTATTTTGTCCTAGGCATAATGGAAAATGTTTGGTGTCTAAAGTTAGGGCAGGAGTGAACCAAATTTGGCAGTGTCCTACTTTTGTAATAAAGTTTTATTGAAATGCAGCCAGACACATATGTTTACATTTATATATTGTCTGTGGCTGTTTTTGTGCTACACGGCCAAAAGTTGGGTATTTTGTGACCAAGACCATACGGCTCACACAGTATAAAATATTTACTATCTGACCCTTTACAAAGGAAGACTGCCTATCTCTGAGCTCAGGAATCATATCTCTCATACATTTTAGGCCACACTGTCTGTGAAGGATCATAGGGGGATATAAAATTAGGAGGCTACTGTTATAGTCTAGGTGAAATACAATTGTGTTTTATACTACTGTAGAAATAATGGGAATGGGAGTGATTGAAAGTTGTGGAAAATGTTGAGCTAGAATGGAAGATATTTTCTAATGATTTAAATATATGGGTTTAAATATATGGATAAAAATATATGAGAGAAATCAATAATTAGAAGAATTTTGGTTTATACTCCATATATAAAATTGTCAATATTTATAACATTTTTAAGGGTACTCCATATATAAAATTGTCAATAATTTATAACATTTTTGAACTAACAATTACATTATTTTTAGTTATGTGCAGGGAAAAATAGGAAAACAGCTTTTCATCATGTGTTAGAAAGATCTATCTGTCTGTATCTATTTACTTATTTAAAAAAAAAAAAATCTAACCTTGGAGTTAGATAATACCTATTCAGTCAAGTATCATTAAGTGGTCTTGGATAAGCTGCTTACAATCGACACCAATTTTTAAATGTTAAGTTATAAAATTAATAATACACAAAGACATTATATGACTTTTTCCAGATTTATTTATAATTTTTAAAATTAGAGTAAAATAAGCATTCAGTTTATTATTTTGTCATATACAACTCTTTGTGACCCCATGGTCTGCAACATGCCAGGCTTCCCTGTCCATCACCAACTCCCAGAGCTTGCTCAAACTCATGTCCATCGAGTTGGTGATGCCATCAACCATTTCATCCTCTGTCATCCCCTTCTCCTGCCTTCAGTATTTCCCAGCATCAGGGTCTTTTCCAAAGAGTCAATTCTTTGCACCAGGTGGTCAAAGTATTGGAACTTCAGCTTCAGCATTAGTCCTTCCAATGAATATTTAGGACTGATTTTTTTTAATATAAATTTATTTATTTTAATTGGAGGCTAATTACTTTACAATATTGTATTGGTTTTGCCATACATTGACATAAATCTGCAACAGGTGTACATGTGTTCCCTATCCTGAACCCCCCTCCCACCTTCCTCCCTATACCATCCCTCTGGGCCATCCTGTGCACCAACCCCGAGCACCCTGTATCATGCATCGAACCTGGACTGGCGATTCATTTCACATATGATAATATACATGTTTCAATGCCATTCTCCCAAATCATCACACCCTCGCCCTCTCCCACAGAGTCCAAAAGACTGTTCTATACATCTGTGTCTCTTTTGCTGTCTCGCATACAGGGTTATCGTTACCATCTTTCTAAATTCCATATATATGCATTAGTATACTGTATTGGTGTTTTTCTTTCTGGCTTACTTCACTCTGTATAATAGGCTCCAGTTTCATCCACCTCATTAGAACTGAGTCAAATGTATTCTTTTTAATGGCTGTGTAATACTCCATGGTGTATATGTACCACTGCTTTCTTATCCATTCATCTGCTGATGGACATCTAGGTTGCTTCCATGTCCTGGCTATTATAAACAGTGCTGCGATGAACATTGGGGTACATGTGTCTCTTTCAATTCTGGTTTCCTCTGTGTGTATGTCCAGCAGTGGGATTGCTGGGTCATATGGCAGTTCTATTTACAGTTTTTTAAGAAATCTCCACATTGTTCTCCATAGTGGCTGTACTAGTTTGCATTCCCACCAACAGTGTAAGAGGGTTCCCTTTTCTCCACACCCTCTCCAGCATTTATTACTTGTAGACTTTTGGATCACAGCCATTCTGACTGGCGTGAAATGGTACATCATTGTGGTTTTGATTTGCATTTCTCTGATAACGAGTGATGTTGAGCATCGTTTCATGTGTTTGTTAGCCATATGTAAGGCTTCTTTGGAGAAATATCTGTTCAGTTCTTTGGCCCATTTTTTGATTGGGTCATTTATTTTTCTGGAATTGAGCTGCAGAAGTTGCTTGTATATTTTTGAGATTAGTCATTTTTCAGTTGCTTCATTTGCTATTATTTTCTCCCATTCTGAAGGCTGTCTTTTCACCTTGCTTATAGTTTCCTTTGTTATGCATAAGCTTTTAATTTTAATTAGGTCCCCTTTGTTTATTTTTGCTTTTATTTCCAATATTCTGGGAGGTGGGTCATAGAGGATCCTGCTGTGATGTATGTTGGAGAGTGTTTTGCCTATGTTCTCCTCTAGGAGTTTTATAGTTTCTGGTCTTATGTTTAGATCTTTAATCCATTTTGAGCTTATTTTTGTGTATGGTGTTAGAAAGTGTTCTAGGTTCATTCTTTTACAAGTGGTTGACCAGTTTTCTCAGCACCACTGGTTAAAGAGATTGCCTTTCCATTGTATTTTCTTGCCTCCTTTGTCAAAGATAAGGTGTCCATAGGTGTGTGGATTTATCTCTGGGCTTTCTGTTTTGTTCCATTGATGTATATTTCTGTCTTTGTGCCAGTACCATACTGTCTTGATGACTGTTGGCTTTATAGTAAAGCCTGAAGTCAGGCAGGTTAATTCCTCCAGTTCCATTCTTCTTGCTCAAGATTGCTTTGACTATTCAAGGTTTTTTGTATTTCCATACAAATTGTGAAATTATTTGTTCTAGCTCTGTGAAAAATACTGTTGGTAGTTTGATAGGGATTGCATTGAATCTATAGATTGCTTTGGGAAGTATACTCATTTTCAATATATTGATTCTTCCAATCCATGAACACAGTATATTTCTCCATCTATTAGTGACCTCTTTGATTTCTTTCACCAGTGTTTTATAGTTTTCTATATATAGGTCTTTAGTTTCTTTAGGTAGATATATTCCTAAGTATTTTATTCTTTCCGTTGCAATGGTGAATGGAATTGTTTCCTTCATTTCTATTTTCTCATTATTAGTGTATAGGAATGCAAGGAAATTCTGTGTGTTGATTTTATATCCTGCAATTTTACTATATTAATTGATTAGCTCTAGTAATTTTCTGGTGGAGTCTTTAGGGTTTTCTATGTAGAGGATCATGTCATCTGCAAACAGTGAGAGTTTTACTTCTTTTCCAATTTGGATTCTTTTAATTTCTTTTTCTTCTTTGACTGTTGTGGCCAAAACTTCCAAAACTATGTTGAATAGGAATGGTGAAAGTGAGCACCCTTGTCTTGTTCCTGACTTTAGGGGAAATGCTTTCAATTTTTCACCATTGAGGATAATGTTTGCTGTGGGTTTATCATATATAGCTTTTATTATGTTGAGGACTGTTCCTTCTATTCCTGCTTTCTGGAGGGTTTTTTATCGTAAATGGATGTTTAATTTTGTCAAAGGCTTTCTCTGCATCTATTGAGATAATCATATGGTTTTTACTTTTCAATTTGTTAATGTGGTGTGTTACATTGATTGATTTGCAGATATTGAAGAATCCTTGCATCCCTGGGATAAAGCCCACTTGGTCATGATGTATGATCTTTTTAATGTGTTGTTGGATTCTGATTTCTAGAATTTTGTTAAGGATTTTTGCATCTATGTTCATCAGTGATATTGGCCTGTAGTTTTCTTTTTTTGTGGGATCTTTGTTTTGTGGCATCAGGTTTTGGTATTAGGGTGATGATGGCCTCATAGTATGAGTTTGGAAGTTTACCTTCATCTGCAATTTTCTGGAAGAGTTTAAGTAGGATAGGTGTTAGCTCTTCTCTAAATTTTTGGTAGAATTCAGCTGTGAAGCCGTCTGGACTTGGGCTTTTGTTTGCTGGAAGATTTCTGATTACAGTTTCAATTTCCGTGCTTGTGATGGGTCTTTTAAGATTTTCTATTTCTTCCTGGTTCAGTTTTGGAAAGTTGTACTTTTCTAAGAATTTGTCCATTTCTTCCAAGTTGTCCATTTTATTGGCATATAATTGCTGATAGTAGTCTCTTGTGATCCTTTGTATTTCTGTGTTGTCTGTTGTGATCTCTCCATTTTCATTCTAATTTTATTGATTTGATTTTTCTCCCTTTGTTTCTTGATGAGTCTGGCTAATGGTTTGTCAATTTTATTTATTCTCTCAAAGAACCAGCTTTTGGCTTTGTTGACTTTTGCTATGGTCTCTTTTGTTTCTTTTGCATTTATTGCTGCCCTAATTTTTAAGATTTCTTTCCTTCTACTAACCCTGGGGTTCTTCATTTCTTCCTTTTCTAGTTGCTTTAGGTGTAGAGTTAGGTTATTTATTTGACCTTTTTCTCGTTTCTTGAGGTATGCCTGTATTGCTATGATTCTTCCCCTTATCACTGCTTTTACAGTGTCCCACAGGTTTTGGGTTGTGTGTCTTCGTTTTCATTCATTTCTATGCATATTTTGATTTCCTTTTTTATTTCTTCTGTGATTTGTTGGTTATTCAGCAGTGTGTTGTTCAGCCTCCATATGTTGGAATTTTTAATAGTTTTCCTCCTGTAATTGACATCTAATCTTACTTCATTGTGGTCAGAAAAGATGCTTGGAATGATTTCAATTCAAAATTCAAAACAATTTTTTTGAATTTACTAAGGCTAGATTGGAGAAGGCAATGGCACCCCACTCCAGTACTGTTGCCTGGAAAATCTCATGGGCAGAGGACCCTGGTAGGCTGCAGTCCATGGGGTTGCTAAGAGTCCAACACGACTGAGCGACTTCACTTTCACTTTTCACTTTCATGCATTGGAGAAGGAAATGGCCAGTGTTCTTGCCTGGAGAATCCCAGGGACGGGGGAGCCTGGTGGGCTCCCGTCTATGGGGTCGCACAGAGTCGGACACGACTGAAGCAACTTAGCAGCTGCAGCAGCAGCAAGGCTAGATTTATGGCCCAGGATGTGATCTATCCTGGAGAAGGTTCTGTGTGTGCTTGAGAAAAAGGTGAAATTCATTGGGGGTGAAATGTCCTATAGATATCACTTAGGTCTAACTGGTCTATTGTATCATTTAAAGTTTGTGTTTCTTTGTTAATTTTCTGTTTAGTTGATCTATCCATTGGTGTGAGTAGGGTATTAAAGTCTCCCACTATTATTGTGTTATTGTTAATTTCCCCTTTCATACTTGTTAGCATTTGTCTTACATATTGCAGTGCTCCTGTGTTGGGTGCATATATATTTATAATTGTTATATCTTCTTCTTGGATTGATCCTTTGATCATTACGTAGTGTCCTTCTTTGTCTCTTTTCACAGCCTTTGTTTTAAAGTCTATTTTATCTGATATGAGTATTGCTACTCCTGCTTTCTTTTGGTCTCTATTTGCATGGAATATCTTTTTCCAGCCCTTCACTTTCAGTCTGTATGTGTCCCTTGTTTCGAGGTGGGTCTCTTGTAGACAACATATATAGGGGTCTTGTTTTTGTATCCATTTAGCCAGTCTTTGTCTTTTGGTTGGGGTATTCAACCCATTTACATTTAAGGTAATTATTTATAAGTATGATCCCATTGCCATTTACTTTATTATTTTGGGTACAAGTTTATACACCCTTTCTTTGTTTCCTGTCTAGAGAATATCCTTTAGTATTTGTTGGAGAGCTGGTTTGGTGGTGCTGAATTCTCTCAGCTTTTGCTTGTCTGTAAAGCGTTTGATTTCTCCTTCATATTTGAATGAGATCCTTGCTGGGTACAGTAATCTGGGCTGTAGGTTATTTTCTTTCATCACTTTAAGTATGTCCTGCCATTCCCTCCTGGCCTGAAGAGTTTCTATTGAAAGATCAGCTGTTATCCTTATGGGAATCCCCTTGTGTCTTATTTGTTGTTTTTCCCTTGCTGCTTTTAATATTTGTTCTTTGTTTGATTTTGTTAATTTAATTAATATGTGTCTTGGGGTGTTTCGCCTTGGGTTTATCCTATTTGGGGCTCTCTGGGTTTCTTGGACTTGGGTGATTATTTCCTTCCCCATTTTAGGGAAGTTTCCAACTATTATCTCCTCAAGTATTTTCTCATGGTCTTTCTTTTTGTCTTCTTCTTCTGGGACTCCTATGATTCGAATGTTGGGGTGTTTAACATTGTCCCAGAGGTCTCTGAGATTGTCCTCATTTCTTTTAATTCGTTTTTATTTTTTCCTCTCTGTTTCATTTATTTCTACCATTCTGTCTTCTACCTCACTAATCCTATCTTCTGCCTCCATTATTCTACTGTTGGTTCCTTCCAGAGTGTTTTTGATCTCATTTATTACATTATTCATTATATATTGACTCTTTTTTATTTCTTTCAGGTCCTTGTTAAACCTTTCTTGCATCTTCTCAATCCTTGTCTCCAGGCTATTTACCTGTAATTCCATTTTGTTTTCAAGATTTTGGATCATTTTCACTATCATTATTTGGAATTCTTTATCAGGTAGATTCCCTATCTCTTCTTCTTTTGTTTGGTTTGGTGGGCATTTATCCTGTTCCTTTACCTGCTGGGTATTTCTCTGCTTCTTCATCTTGTTTATATTGCTGTGTTTGGGGTGGCCTTTCCATATTCTGGCAGTTTGTGGAGTTCTCTTTATTGTGGAGTTTCCTTGCTGTTGGTGGGGTTGGACAGGTGGCTTGTCAAGTTTTCCTGGTTAGGGAAGCTTGTGTTGCTGTTCTGGTGAGTGGAGCTGGATTTCTCTCTCTGGAGTTCAATGAAGTGTACAGTAATGAGTTATGAGATGTCAGTGGGTTTGGAGTGACTTTGGGCAGCCTGTATTTTGAAGCTCAGGGCTATGTTCCTATGTTGCTGGAGAATTTGCATGGTATGTCTTGCTCTGGAACTTGGTGGCCCTTGGGTGGTGCTTGGTTTCAGTGTAGGTATGGAAGCGTTTGATGAGCTCCTATCGATTAATGTTCCCTGGAGTCAGGAGTTCTCTGGTGTTCTCAGGATTTGGACTTAAGCCTCCTGGCACTGGTTTTCAGTCTTATTCTTACAGTAGCCTCAAGACTTCTCCATCTATACTTCACTTTCAGATAGTTCCTTGATCCGGCTTATACTTCTCAAGATCTATAGGCCCCTTCCTGTGTAGTCAGTGCTAACTACAGGGTTATAGTCTGTTGCACCTGTCACTTCCAAGGTGGTTCCCTCTGTTTTAGCTTCTGTTTGCTGGTCTCTTCAGTGTCTAATTTCCACCCTGACACACGGGGTCGGTAGTGGACACTTTTTTAGGCTCCCTTGTTCAGCTGAGCTGTGGGGAGGGAGAACGCTGCAGACAGATATCACTGGCGTCTGTGGGGAGTGCTCGCAGTGTCTCGGCCACACTGGGTTTGCCCCCGCTCACGGCGTGTGTGCTTTCTGTCTATACTGCTTAGGCTCTAGGTTGCTGTGCCGGGAACTGTCTGGGGCCGGCCCCGGGTTGTATGCACTTCCCAGGTCTAAGCCGCTCAGGTTCAGGTCTTGGGTACTCCTCAAAGGCGCAGACTTGGTTGGGCCTGCGTTTTGTGCCCTTTGGAGGTCTGAGCAGCTCAGGTGACCAGGTGTTTGGCGAGTGTGGTCACTGTGATTTATCGCCTCCCCCGTCCCTGCCGCTCGGTTTTCTGGGTGTACAATGGGAGCACCTCTCAGGCGGATGTCGACTGATCCAGAATCCCAGGAAGTCTTGGTTAGCAACGAAGCCTGCTTGCAGTTTGGTAGATGATGCCTCTCTGGGGCCACGATTTCCCTCTTCTGGCTCTGGCTGCCCTCACCTGCCTGTCTCCGGTGGGGGATGGGCCAGTCCACAGTCAGTCCTTTGTTCTGTGAGCCGGTTTGGCAGTGTCTTAGGTTAGGGCTTTTCTGGAGGTAGCTATCCCACAGTCTGGTTTGTTATCTCAAGTTAGTTCCCTCAGATTGCCCTTGGGGCATTCAGGCCCCGTCCTTACCCTAAGCAATGCAGCCCACGCCTCCCTGCCCAGCCCCCGCTTGCTAGTGGTGGATGCAGGCATCTGCACTGCTTCTCCGTTGGGAGTTACCGTTGGGCATGTAATCTGTGGGTTTTAATTATTTGTTTATTTTTCTTCCTGGTTATGTTGCCCTCTGAGGTTCCAAGGCTTGCTGCAGACTCGCCAGTGAGAGTGTTTCCTGATATTTGGAAAGTTCTCTCTTTTTTAAGACTCCCTTCCTGGGATGGATGTCCATCCCTACCTCTTTTGCCTCTCTTTTTATCTTTTATATTTTTTCATACCTCCTTTTGAAGACAATGGGCTGCTTTTTTGGGTGCCTGATGTCTTCTGCCGGCATTCAGAAGATGTTTTGTGAAATTTACTCAGCATTCAAATGTTCTTTTGATGAATTTGTTGGGGAGAAAGTGGTCTCCCCATCCTATTCCTCCACCATCTTAGGACCGCCGCCCAGGACTGCTTTTTTTTAGGATGGACTGGTTGGATCTCCTTGCAGTCCAAGGGACTCTCAAGAATCTTCTCCAACACCATGGTTCAAAAGCATCAATTCTTTGGTGCTCAGCTTTCTTTATAGCCCAACTCTCACATCCATACATGACTACTGGAGAAACTATTGTTTTGACTAGATGGACCTTTGTTGGCAAAATAATGTCTCTGCTTTTTTAATATGCTGTCTAGGTTGGTCATAACTTTCCTTCCAGAGAGCAGGCATCTTTTAATTTCTTGGCTGCAGTCACCATCCTCAGTGATTTTGGAGCCTAAGAAAATAAAGTCTGTCACTGTTTCCATCGTTTCCCCATCTATTTGCCATGATGTGATGAGACTGGATGCTGTAATCTTCATTTTTTTGATTATTGTTTTAAGCCAGCTTTTTCAGTCTCCTCTTTCACCTTCATCAAGAGGCTCTTTCATTCCTCTTCACTTTCTGCCATAAGGGTGGTGTCATCTGCATATCTGAGCTACTTTCGAATGTATTGCCCAGTGGAATTAAATACATTCACATTGATATGCATGGTGGTGTGCACAGCCATCCAACTCCAGAACATATTTTTATTCTTCCAAACCGTTTCATAATTCCCTTCCCTTAGTCCCTGCCAACCATTCTTTTTGTCTCTATTACTTTAACCAATTTAGGTACCTCATTCAAGTAGAATCATGGTATCTGTCCTTTTGTTTTTGAGTTCTACTTAGCATAATATCTTCAAGATTCATATTGTAGTGTTTGTCAGAATTTCTTTCCCTTTAAGGCTAAGGAATAGTCCATTGTACTTACATACCATATTTTTATGTATCCATCTGTTGTAGGCTGAAAGTTTGTGCCCCTGTCCTTCAAATTCCCACATTGAAACTGAATCCCAAATGTGATGGTGTTTGGAGGTGGGTTTGGGAAGTGATTATGTCATGAGGATGGAAGCTTCCTAAATGGAATTAGGGCTCTTTTAAAAGAAGCTAGTGTAAATGAGATTGTCCTCTTGATTTCTCTTTCAGATGGTTTATATTATTAGTGTATAGAAAGACAACAGATGTGTGTATATTAATCTTGTATCATGCAATTTTACTGAATTTATTCATTCTAATGGTTTTATTGATGGAGTCTTTAGAGTTTTAAATGTATAGTAGTATGTAATCTGCACATAGTGACAGTTGAATTTTTTTCTCCCAATTTGGATTACTTTTATTCATTTATTTGTTTTTCTTGACTGATTGCTGTGGCTAGGATTTCTAGTATTGTGTTGAATCAAAGTGGTGAGTTGAATAAAAGTGGTGAGAGTGGGCATCCTTGTCTTATTCCTCATCTCAGAGGAATTGCTTTCAGCCTTTTACCATTGAGTATTATGTTGGCTATTGTTACTGTTGTTCAGTCACCCAGTCATGTCAGACTCTTTGTTACCCCATGGACTGCAGCACACCAAGCCTCCCTGTCCCTCACCAGGCTATAGTCTGTGATATATGGCCTTTATTATGTTGAATGATAGTCCCTCTATACCCACTTTATTGAGAGTTTTTAATCTTAAGTGGATTTTGAATTTTTCATGAGCTTTTCCAGTATCTGTTGAGATGAGAGTATGATTTTATTCTTCTATTGGTTAATGTTATATATCATATTGACTGATTTATGGATGTTAAACTGTCCTACACCCCTGGGATAAATCACACTAGATAATGGTAGATGATTCTTTTAAAGTATTGCTGAGTTCTGTTTGCTAATACTTTGTTAATTATTTTTACACCTATATTCATCAGTGACAGTGGCCTGTACTTTTCTTTTTTTAATGGTGTCTTTGTATGGTTTTGGTATCAGGGTGATTCTGACCTCCTAAAGTGAGTTTGGAAGCATTTCTTCGTCTCAAGTTTTTTAAATAGAGAAGAATAGGCATTAACTTTTCCTTAAATATTTCGTGGAATTTACCTGTGAAGCTGTCTGGTCCCATTTTTGTTGTTTTTTTGGAGGTTTTTTTTTTCTTTTTAAATCATGGATTCAATTTCATTACAGGTAATTGGTTTCTTCATATTTTGTGTTTCTTCCAGATTCAGTTTTGGGAAACTGTGTGTTTCCATGAATTTATCTATTTCTTCTAAATTGTCCATTTTATTGTCATATGTTCATAGTGATTTCTTATTTTTATATTTCTGTGTTGTTGGTAGTAACTTCTCCATTTTTATTCCTGATTTTATTTAGGCCTGTTTCCCCAAATTTTATTTCTCTGTTTTCCTTGATGAGTCTGGCTAAACATTTATCATTTTGTTTATTTTTTCATAGAATCAGTTCTTAAGATTTTCTTGTTTCCTAAAGTAGGTTTATGTCACCAGAAGCTTCCCTTTTGGAACTGCTTTGGTGTATCCCATAAATTTTGGATCATTCTCTTCTCATTTTCCTTTGTCTCCAGGTATGATTTTATTTCCCCTTTGATTTATTTAGGGACCCATTGGTGGTTTAGAGGCATATATGGGCCTTTACATGTTTGTGTATTTTTTTTTTCTTATAATTGATTTCTAGTCTTACAGAGTTATGGTCAGAAGAGATTCTTGATATGATTTCAGTCTCATTGTTTATTATTTTGTATTAAATTTTTATGAAATTGTAGCTGTTTTATAATATTGTGCCAATCTCTGCTGTATAGCAAAGTGACTCAATTATCTGAGTCACACACACATTATTTTTTTCATATTATTTTCCATTATGGCTTATCACTTACTGAGACTTGTTTTGTGGTCTAGCATGTGTTTTATCTTGGGGGATATTCCATGTGCCCTTTAAAAGAATGAGTATACCACTGCATTGGGATGGAATGTTCTAACATATCTGTTAAGTTTATCTGATCTAATGTGTAGTTTAAGTCTGGTATTTCTTTATTTCTGGATGATTTTCCTATTGATATAAGTTGGATGTTAAAGTCCTCTACAATTATTGTGTTATTGTCAATTTCTCCCTTTGTGCTAATATTTGATTTATGTATTTAGGCGCTTCTATGCTGGGTGCATATATATTGCAAATTGTTATATCTTCTGGTTTCATCCCTTTACCATAATGTAACATTTTTCTTTGACTCTTGTTACTTTGAACTTTTTATTAGGTAGTTTTCTGTCTCCATTTTGCTTAGTTCTTCTAGGATTTTCTCTTGTTGCTTTATTTGAGTATATATTTCTTTGTTGCCTTATTTTGCCTAATTCTTTGTATTTATTGCTATGTATTTGGCAGGTTGGTTATGTTTCCTGATCTTGGAGAAGTGACTCTGTGTAGGAGACATCTCTTGAGGCCCAGCAGCACAACCCCCCCTTGGTCACTGAAGCTATATTATATAGTGGGTACCCCCTATGTGGGACCTTCTGTTGTGATAGGGTTGACCACTGTGAATATGCTGGTTAGTGGGGCTGGTTGCCAGGCCAGTTGGCTTCCAGGCCTTGCCTGTGGTGGCAGCTGCTTTTGGGTGAGGCCAGGTGCTGGCATGGCCAACTGTGTGGCTTGGGGGTCCTAGGAATGGTGCTGGCCTACTGGTGGGTGGGGCCATTTCCTAGAGCAGCTGGCTGAGGGGAACCTGGGGCAGATGCCAACCCTTTGGAAGTGGAGCTGGATCCTCAGGCAACTCTACTCTTGGCCTTTGGGGTTTTAGGACTGGTCCTGACCAGCTGGTGGGCAGGTATGCCCCAAGCAGTAATAGACTAGAGGGAGGACTCGTAACTAATGCTTGCCAGCACCAGTGTCCATGTGGTTGAATGAGTTCCCCAAATGACTGCCACCAGTGTCTATATCTAAAATATATGAGAAAAGCAATTCTACAGCAAGAAAACAAATAATTCAATTTAAAAATGATCAAAAAACCTGGATAGAAGTTATAAAAATGAGCAACAGGTATATGAAAAATGTTTAACATCACAAATCATCAGAGTAATGCAAATCAGAACCACCATGAGGGAATAACACATGTTAAAATGGCATTATCAAAAAGACAAAAGATAGTAAGCATTCTCAGGGACATGGGCAAAGGGAACCTCTGCACATTGTTGTTGGGAATGTCAATCTGTACAACCATTATGGCAAACAGTATGGAAGTTCTTCACAAAATGAAAAGCAGAATACCATATGATCCTGCAATCCTACTTCTGCTTGTATATACAAAGGAAATGCTAATGGGTGCAAAGTTTCTTTTTGTACCCACTCCTAATGTATTAAACCCATTAAATTTTATAATTTAAGTGGGTGAATTTTGTGGCGTGTGAATTATATCCCAATAAAGATGGTTTTCAAAGCGTAATAAATAAGGGCAATTAGCTAGTGGAAACCTTGAGTAAAAGCAGCTAGGAAACAATGTACAGGAAAATATATAGTTATCATCAGCAATATGAGAAAATAGCTTGTAGATAAGTCAAGCAGAACCTGAGTCATGTGATGTTAATTTATCAAGATGAGCATTTCTGAAAGATCACTACTAGAGTTGCTCTTTGGGAATTAGAGCTGTTTTGCAGTGATAGAGGATATTACCATTCCATGAAAACTAATTGTGGGATCTCAGTGAAGATTTACTGTGCTTCTTAATTTGCTTATATACTTATAGTAAACTTGGTTTATCTGAGGTAACTTACACTTGTCTGTGTTTCTCAAAGGTGGAAGACATTGCCACAAGTACATGCTGTGGCTTGTTCCTACTTCACAGGTAGTGTAAAACAAAGTTTTTCTGGTTGATGTTTGTAAATGTCATTAAAATAGTAGATAAAAATGAATGTGGCATTTCTGAAAGTTCATTTGATGCAAAGTAACTTTAAAATAGTAGATAAATATGATTCAAGTATTTAAACTTAAGAAAAAATGAAAATAAATCATATGGTTATTAATCTCTTTCAGTTTAATCAATCACTTAAAAAAGAAGGAAAATCTTCTTTGAAAAATTATGAAATAGAAAATAAGAACACCTGTGAAGTATTGTACTGATATATTGGGGCTTCCCTAGTAGCACAGACAGTAAAGAGTCTGATATATAATATATGTTGTACTGATATATAATATATATTTAAATAATAATACTAATATGAGATGTAATGGTGAATCAGTACTTTTCAGTTTGTTGATTTCAGTGGGATTTGGTATAATTAACTTATACTTCAATTTCACTATCAAGAATAAAAAACATGTCATTGGTTCAGGAAGTTTTACATTTGAGAATTTATGATAAATTAAAATTCAAAAGAAGGAGAGGGTCTCTCTCTGTCTCTCTTTAATTATGCACACCTATTTATAAAAATATTATGTAGAAATTAAAGCAATAATTATAGATGATATGGGAAATGTAAGTAATTGTAAAAAACCAAAGCTGAGTATAGTGTTGCATTCCTGCTATGACTATAACAATATAAATATCAAATGTGCAAATGGGAAAAGTATAGAAAATTTTAAAAAAAATGGAATGTTGTGTTCATGTGATGGAATCAGAGGTAATTTACTTTTTTCTTTGCTAATTTATTTTTTTTTAATTTTTTCATACTGCTCCTACAATTTAAGGAGGATAAGTAGGTAAATCTTGGTGTCCCTATAAATATATATTGCATATAATCTAAATAGAAGAGAGGAAAAGTAAAAGTATATGATGCAGAACAAACTTCAGTACCAGCTTTTACGAAATGGAAGTTTCTGAAATAACAGGAGTGTGTACACATGCATAAAATCAAAACATTCAGAGAAAAATAGAGAAAATATTTTTGCAAATATGCTTATGTTGTTATATCTTCATGGGTAAGGGCAAAGAAAAATTCTTTGAAAAAATGATATATTTCTGAATTATGCCTTTCCAACTGGGCTTTAGAGACAGTTAGCCACACCCTAGGACTTGTTAACAAATAACCCAAATGACCCATTTCAGGGAAGTCAACATTTGAGTTCAAACTAGCACATTTCCATCAGGGAAGGTTGCCATGAGGTGCAAGCTCCTGCCTTGGGTATAGACATGTAAAGCTGTTTGATGTTGGGAGATTTTTTGCAAATGGTTTGGGAACCACTGTAGAACTATGATGGGCTGGGAATTTTATTACCTAAAGGCAATTCATTTCATGTGCTTTCTTGCCCAGGATGAAAAATTAAAGGAATATTGCAAGTATTTAAATTCTTTAAAAATATGTTTGTAATATCCTAATAATTCAAATAGCAAGTTATTTGCTTCAATTACTAGCATGATCACTTAAAATTATTTTTAGTGTGTATCAACATATTATCACAGTCTGTGTCATTAATTGTCAATGCAGAAGTGCAAATGTCAAAATTGAAAGCCAGACCCAATGATTTTCAAAGGATTCATTATCCTGCTTCAGAACTATTCCCCTCTGCTCTTTCTGTGGCTCTTGGCTGTGATGTTGAACTACTATCTGATTATTAACACAGATCCATGCTTTAGATAATAAAGGAGGGAAAATAAAGACAAAACTACTGCTTGAGCTCATTTTTACCACAGTTTGGCCTTTTTAAGGCATTCTCTTCTGGATGGTTTATCTTAATGTGCCATTTATTTATAAACGATCACAAAATGATTGGTAAAGGTGAGAATCCCCGTGGTTCCTTTCCTCAGTGGCTAATAGCCCAAGAGGTGAAGAAAAATTTGAAATATATTGTCTTCATTAAGAATATAATCAGAAGTATCTTGTAATTTTCAAACTCCTAAAAATATCTAAATTTTAATGTAACTAGGAACAAACCCCAAATTTTTGCAAGTATAATCTCTTCGAATTTTCTGATTCTATTGTCTAAAATAACAGTTTTACTGAGTATTCTTCCAAATGTTTTTAGATAATCATATTTTCAGAGAAAATACTATATGGAAGCTTAATGCATATAAAAACCAAAATTTAGCCACTTGCTTAATGTGACTTGGGAAATTCAGAGCACTTCCATTTCTATGCCCAGAAGCCTCATTGTGAAAAATCCAGAGTTCCCAACATTAGTGTAAAGATTACTCAACTTGATGATTATATCCCTCTAACTAGTAGATAGCGTAGATAGCAGAATCATCTCATTTACCTAAAATATTTGGCAAAATAAATTGGAAGATGTTGCTACAGATGAGTCAGTATTCATCCAAATAGGAGCTTTATCAACAATGATTTTATAAACCATCATCAGCAAAGTTTTATTTTCAAGAGTAGCTGAAATTCATTTGTATTTTTTAAATCCTGGAGATATTCATTTCATCAAAAAATAACTAGTTATTATATATATATTTATATATATATATATAATTTTTAATATTTTATCTCCTGGCCCGGAAGGAAGGAAGATAGGAGGGGAGATGGGGAGGGAAAGGGAGAGGAAGAGAGGAAGAAAAAGTATTTAGGATCAAATGATTCATTTTCATGTCTTCAAGATCTTTTCATCCTTCTCTTCCTGTGCAAATTAAAATGCTAGTCTTATTTATCCCAATCTTTAGAAATGAAATTTAGTCGATCTGTTCTTATATGCTTATGTAAGATTTCCCTTGTATGGTTTCATTCCAACTTAGTCTTTTCAAATGTTTCTTGATATTTTTACCTTGTCTGGTTAAATAACTTTTGCAAGAAACATTTTTATTTTTTGTTCACTGTAAGCATCCCTAGACATGAAAGAAAATAATGTTAACACTTTTTAACCTTCCCTGACAAAGGGTCAGTAATTTAGAAAGATAAATTATATACCATGCACTTTTTTTTCCCTTCATTTTATGAGATGCTTTGCAGGGATTTTAATTTTGAGGTAGAAAATGTAGCTTCTGTCCAAGCTTTCAGTTTCTTCTATAGAGATTTATTTTGGGAATGGTGGGGTCATCTTTCCTGGGCATTAAAAAAACATGTTTAGATAAAAGCAAAAGTTTGCTGAAGACTAAATATATATTTTGGAAATAATCCTTGATCATTGAACGGTTTTTGAAGCTTTTGTAAAGTTTTATTGGTGAGTAAGAAACTTCTTGGCTTCTCCTACCGAATAAGAGGACAACTCTTTACCTTACTCAGTAATCATTTCAACTAACAGCAGAAGAGTTACCCACTGGAAAACATTCAGAATGTGTAATTGCATCTGGCTTGGTGCTCTTGGATCAATAAAAGGTATTCTTCCACTCACTGAACCTAGAAAATTTCCACATGCTTGGGTAATGATGCTATAGAAATGTTTAATTATCACTCTCCTCCCTGACTTAAAACTGTTCATGAGTTTTGGCGAAGAGAAAGGAGACTCAAAAATTCAGCCAACATTGGACTTTGATATCTTTCCAACATAGAGACCACATAATTACACATGAAAAAACTCCGTCTTCAGCTAGTGAAGCGCTGATGAAAACCTACACATGAGAATCACTTACTGTTTTTCACAAAGACAAATGACATTTGGCAGTTTACCTATCCAATTAGCAATATGTAGATACATTTCAGGAAGTTTGATCTCACAAGTCTTTTTCCTGTGTACCTATAGGTATGTAGGAAATGAAATAGAATTAAAATATCATACTAGGATAAGATGCCACTGGAAAATATGTAAAAAATCAACTTTACAATACAGATACTACATGTACAGTTTACATTTTTCACTGAAATCTGTTTGGCAGGGAATAAAACTAGCAGTGTCCTTCAGTAATAACTATAGGTGATATTGGCTCTCGGGTTTGTGATACAATTTTCAGCTTTTAGCTTTTGGTTTTTAATAAGGTAATTATTTTATTCAGGGAAGCACATAACTTCCCTTTGTATATGTGATAAACGTGGGTGATTGAAGGAAAGGCTCAATTCAATGAAATGAAGAAGGCATCTGATCAGTTTAAAAAGATCATTTTTATGCTGTAAAGATAAACATAAATATGAGCATAGCTTTAAAACTTGTACTTTCAAAAATGTCTCATTAATATTTAAACCAAATTGGAGGAAATTCCCTGGTGGGACTCTGCACTCTCACTGCCAAGGACTTGGTTTCGATCACTGTTTGCAGCACTAAAATCCTGTGAGTTGTGTGGCACAGCCAAAAAAAGTAATATTTTGGCCTATATTTGCTTCATACTTTAATGGCTCCATGGCATTTGTCAATGGACTATTTTATTTGACTCTGTGTGATAAGACAGAATAATGCCTCCACACCTTCATCTCCCAAACTGGTGGATATGTTATTTTACATGGCCAAGTGGACTTTTGGAGAAGGCTATGGCACCCCACTCCAGTACTCTTGCCTGGCAAATCCTGTGGACAGAGGAGCCTGGTAGGCTGCAGTCCATGGAGTCGCTAAGAGTCCGACACAACTGAGCGACTTCACTTTCACTTTTCACTTTCATGCATTGAAGAAGGAAATGGCAACCCACTCCAGTGTTCTTGCCTGGAGAATCCCAGGACGGGGGGGCCTGGTGGGCTGCCGTCTATGGGGTCACACAGAGTCAAACACGACTGAAGGGACTTAGCAGCAGTAGCAGCAGCAAGTGGACTTTGCATATGTAATTTATTTAAGGATCTTGAGATGGGAAAACTCTCAAGGAGTATTTGGGTGAGCCCAATGCTTCCCCAATAGTTCAGTTGGTAAAGAATTCGCCTACAATGCAGGAGAACAAGAGACTCAGGTTTGATCCCTAGGTTGGGAAGATCCCCTGAAGGAGGAAATGGCAACCCACTCCAGTATTCTTACCTGGAAAACTCTGTGAACAGAGGAGCCTGGTGGGCTATAGTCCATGGGATCACAGAGAATTGGACATGACTGAGCAACTAAGCACTTGCCTAAGCAATGTAATCACAACAGATTTTATAAAACAGAGGCCAGAAGAGTGAGAATTAAGAAAAAGCCATGGAAACGAGCAGAGAGAGATTAGAAGATGCTATGCTGCTGACTTTGAAGATGGAGGAAGGGCCTCTGAGACAAGGAATTCAAGTGGCTTCTAGAATCTGAAAAATTAAAGAGATCATTCTCCCCTAGAGTCTCCAGAAAATACCGCAGGCTTGCTGGCACATTGATTTTAGTTCAGTGAGAAGAGTTTTGAATATCTAACCTCTCAGTTCAGTTCAGTCATTTAGTCATGTCTGACTCTTTGGGACCCACATCACACCAGGTTTCCATACCCATCACCAACTCCTGGAACTTGCTCAGACTCTTGTCCATCGAGTGAGTGATGCCATCCAATCATCTCATCCTCTGTCGTCCCCTTCTCTTCCTGCCTTCAGTCTTTCCCAGCATCAGAGTCTTTTCCAATGAATCAGCTCTTTGTACCAGGTGGCCAAAATATTGGAGCTTCAGCATCAGTCCTTTCAATGAATATTCAGGACTGATTTCCTTTAGGATTGACTAGTTTGATCTCTTGGCTGTCCAAGGGACTCTCAAGAGTCTTCTCCAGCACCACAGTTCAAAAGCATCTATTCTTTGGTGTTCAGCTTTTTTTATGGTCCAACTCTCACTTCAGTACATGACTCCTGGAAAAACCATAGCTTTGAGTAGACGGACCTTTGTTGACAAAGCAATGTCTCTGCTTTTTAATATGCTGTCTAGGTTGGTCACAGCTTTTGTTCCAAGGAGCAAGTGTCATAATTTTATGGCTGCAGTCACCATCTGTGGTGATTTTGGAGCCCAAGAAAATAAAGTCTGTCACTGTTTCCATTGTTTCCCCATCTATTTTCCATGAAGTGATGGGACCAGATGCCATGGTCTTAGTTTTCTCAATGTTGAGTTTTAAGCCAACTTTTTCACTCTTTCTTTTCCCTTTTATCAAGAGGCTATTTAGTTTCTCTTCGCTTTCTGCCATTAGGGTGGTGTCATCTGCATATCTGAGGTTATTGCTATTTCTCCTGGCCATCTTGATTCCAGCTTGTGATTCATCCAGACTGGCATTTTGCATGATGTATTCTGCATAGAATTTAAAGAAGCAGGGTGACAACCTCTAGACATGTGAGAAAAATAATTTGTGTTATTATCATATTGGGATTCCCTGGTGGCTCAGATGGTAAAGAATCTGCCTGCAATGTGGTAGAGCTGAGTTTGATCCCTGGGTTGGTAAGATCCCCTGGAGAAGGAGATGGAAACCCACTCCAGTATTCTTGTCTGGAGAATCTCCTGGATGGAGAAGCCTGGTGGCTTATAGTCCATGGGGTTGCAAAGAGTTGGACACGACTGAGTGACTTCACTTTCACTTTCAAGATCGTATTATTATAGTAGCAACAGGAAACTAATTATTCAGGATGGGGCACACATGTATACCTGTGGTGGATTCATTTTGATGTTTGGCAAAACTAATACAATTATGTAAAGTTTAAAAATAAAATAAAATTAAAAAAAATAAGTTTTGAGATTTGAGAAGGTAAGAGATTATTTCCAGTTTATAGGAATGCCATGGTTTTCCAGGATTATATAGTTAATATGGCAGAGGTAGGAGTAGAACCTAGGTTTTATGAACTCAAGTCCAATGCTTTGGTTCTACTAAAATTTAGTTTAATCATTTTGCAGTGTTTATTAGGCAGCTCTGTATTAACTGCTAAGATAACAAATTATCACAAACTTTACAACTTAAAATAACACACATTTATCTTCTGTAGTTCTGGAGCTCAATGTCTAACATGGTCTCACTAGGCTAAGATCAAGGTGTCTGCAGGCCTGCATTCCTCCCAGAAGATCTAAAGGAAAATCAGTTTTCTATACTTTCCAGTTCATGAGCCCACCTGCATTCGGTGTGTTTATGGCCCCTTATCTATATGTAAGCCAACAATGTTAGCATCTTCAAATCTCTCTTTGACCCTGACTCCTATTTCTTTTGTCTTATTTTCTTTCCTGATTTTCACCTTCCTACTTTTGTGATTATATTGGGCCCACAGAGATAATCCAGAATAATCTCCCCATCCCAATATTAATCATTCAATTATATCTGCAAAGTCTTCTTTGTCATGTAAGTGACATTTTCACAAGTTCTGGAGATTTGATGTGGACATCTTTGAAGGGACATTATTCTGTCTACTAAGGTCTCCTGTGTATCAAATAATGTTCTAATTTTTGAGAGTAAATTAAAATGACCAGAATTGATGGAATTGTATTGAGAAATATTAAACTGTTAAGAGACATCTGATTCATATATTAAAAAAAAATCTCTAACTCTTTGAATAAAATGCAGCAGTGAGAGGAGAAAGGGAAGAATGGAAACAGTAGTCTAATCAAGAGAGATTAGTGAGAATGTCTCTGTTTTTATTTTTCATTTTCAGTTGTTGGCTTAAACTACTGAATGAATAATAATACCATTTAAAAACTTGATAAAAACTAGATGAGGAGCCTCCTTTAGTTTAGTTAGGGTTGGAGGTGAGAATTAAGAACTGACTTCAAACTTGTTAAATTTGAGATTCCTATTCGACATCAGGCAGAGATGTCAAGTCAGCACTTCAACATGTGAACCTGAGTTTAGGTGGGGTAGTGGGATGAAATGGAGGGATTGATAATCAACATTAGGTTGGTATTTGAATCCATGAGACTGAAGAGATTCAAGAGCTTATCCCTGAGTATTTCAAAAGTAAGAAGTCTAAAAGAAAAGGAGAATACAGCAAATGAATCAAAGAAGAGGATATGAGGAAAAACCAAGAGGGTAATATCCATGAAGGTAAATGAATATGGTATCATATGAGAAAGGGATAACCAGCAATGTCAAATGCTTCTGATAGTCATTAGATAGATGTTCTCCTTAATTCATGTACGGCCTATCTATGAGTTCTACCATACTGGCAAGAATTATTATTCTGTTATTTTAGGAATTATGTTATTTCATTGGGTAAGATGGGTCTCTAAAGTAACAGAGGTCAGGTGACAGAACCAGATTTCTAAGAAGGGTAACAAAGATAAAGCGTTCCTTAGATGTTAGGTCTCAAATACCATGGTATCTCTAAGAATGAAGTAGTTGGGCAGTCAAGAATAATCTTACTTTATATAACATGTAAAACTCAAGAACTATAGAATGGTCCTACTTGAATCATCTTTATAATGAATAGCTATGGCCTCTCTTTCATTTTCAAGACTTCAGTTCAGTTCAGTTCAGTCGCTCAATCATGTCCGACTCTTTGCGACCCCATGAATCGCAGCACGCCAGGCCTCCCTGTCCATCACCAACTCCTGGAGTTTGCTCAAACTCATCTCCGTCGAGTTGCTGATGCCATCCAGCCATCTCATCCTCTGTCATCCCCTTCTCCTCCTGCCCCCAATCCCTCCCAGCATCAGAGTCTTTTCCAATGAGTCAACTCTTCACATCAGGTGGCCAAAGTATTGGAGTTTCAGCTTCAGTATCAGTCCTTCCAATGAACACCCAGGACTGATCTCCTTTAGAGTGGACTGGTTGGATCTCCTTGCAGTCCAAGGGACTCTCAAGAGTCTTCTCCAACACCACAGTTCAAAAGTATCAATTCTTCGGCGCTCAGCTTTCTTCACAGTCCAACTCTCACATCCATACATGACCACTGGAAAAACCATAGCCTTGACTAGATGGACCTTTGTTAGCAAAGTAATGTCTCTGCTTTTGAATATGCTATCTAGGTTGGTCATAACTTTCCTTCCAAGGAGTAAGCGTCTTTTAATTTCATGGCTGCAGTCACCATCTGCAGTGATTTTGGAGCCCCCCCAAAAAAAGTCTGACACTGTTTCCACTGTTTCCCCATCTATTTCCCATGAAGTGATGGGACCAGATGCCATGATCTAAGTTTTCTGAATGTTGAGCTTTAAGCCAACTTTTTCACTCTCCTCTTTCACTTTCATCAAGAGGCTTTTTAGTTCCTCTTCACTTTCTGCCATAAGGGTGGTGTCATCTGCCTATCTGAGGTTATTGATATTTCTCCCAGCAATCTTGATTCCAGCTTGTGCTTCTTCCAGCCCAGCGTTTCTCATGATGTACTCTGCATAGAAGTTAAATAAGCAGGGTGACAGTATACAGCCTGACATACTCTTTTCCTATTTGGAACCAGTCTGTTGTTCCATGTCCAGTTCTAACTGTTGCTTCCTGACCTGCATACAGTTTTCTCAAGAGTCAGGTCAGGTGGTCTGGTATTGCCATCTCTCTAAGAATTTTCTACAGTTTATTGTGATCCACACAGTCAAAGGCTTTGGCATAGTCAATAAAGCAGAAATAGATGCTTTTCTGGAACTCTCTTGCTTTTTCGATGATCCAGTGGATGTTGGCAATTGATCTTTGGTTCCTCTGCCTTTTCTAAAGCCAGCTTGATCAACTGGAAGTTCACGGTTCACGTATTGCTGAAGCCTGGCTTGGAGAATTTTGAGCATTACTTTACTAGCGTGTGAGATGAGTGCAATTGTGCAGTAGTTTGAGCATTGTGTGGCATTGCCTTTCTTTGGAATTGGAATGAAAACTGACCTTTTCCAGTCCTGTGGCCACTGCTGAGTTTTCCAAATTTGCTGGCATATTGAGTGCCGCACTTTCACAGCATCATCTTCCAGGATTTGAAATAGCTCAACTGGAATTCTATCACCTCTACTAGCTTTGTTAGTAGTGATGCTTCCTAAGGCCCACTTGACTTCACATTCTAGGATGTCTGGCTCTAGGTCAGTGATCACACCATGGTGATTATCTTAGTGTGAAGATCTCTTTTGTACAGTTCTTCTGTGTATTCTTTCCACCTCTTCTTAATATCTTCTGCTTCTGTTAGGTCCATATCATTTCTGTCCTTTATTGAGCCCATCTTTGCATGAAATGTTCCCTTGGTATCTCTAATTTTCTTGAAGAGAGATCTCTAGTCTTTCCCATTCTTTGTTTTCCTCTATTTCTTTTCATTGATTGCTGAGGAAGGCTTTCTTATCTCTTCTTGCTATTCTTTGGAACTCTGCATTCAGATGCTTATATCTTTCCTTTTCTCCTTTGCTTTTCACTTCTCTTCTTTCACAGCTATTTGTAAGGCCTCCCCAGACAGCCATTTTGCTTTTTTGCATTTCTTTTCCATGGGGATGGTCTTGATCCCTGTCTTCTCTACAATGTCACAAACCTCTGTCCATAGTTCATCAGGCACTCTATCTATCAGATCTAGTCCCTTAAATCTATTTCTCACTTCCACTGTATAATCATAAGGAATTTGATTTAGATCATACCTGAATGGTCTAGTGGTTTTCCCTACTTTCTTCAATTTAAGTCTGAATTTGGCAACAAGGAGTTTATGATCTGAGCCACAGTCAGCTCCTGGTCCTGTTTTTCTGACTGTATAGAACTTCTCCATCTTTGGCTGCAAAGAATATAATCAATCTGATTTCAGTGTTGACCATCTGGTGATGTCCATATGTAGATAAGCGACTCCATATCCCTGGAGGAATTGGAAGTACCACCAAAGACTTGAAGGATTCACATAGCTTTTTAACTTGCCTCTTTGCTTATACAGTGGGGAGTGCATCTTGGATTATTAGTATCTTAATAAAGTATTGATTTCGATTTTAGCTGCTGTTCCAGATGTAGTATCTTCCCTGAAGTCAGTCAACCCTGCTTCCTGGAATCTAGTATGGAGCTGTTGACCTGTAAATCACTTTGCTCTCTGTACCATTTATAAAGGTCTTAAGAAGCATACTTTTACACAAAAAGGACAACTCCATAGTCTTGCCTCAGATTTATGTTAATTGTACTGCTCTCTGATATAATATGGTCCTAGCCCACAAATATCATGATCATCTTGACATGGGAATGTCACATTGTTCACTATATTTTTGACATGAGGATCTTTGGACCAGGAATGATTGGGAGCTTCAAATACTTTAAATGCCTTAGTCAGACATAAGTGAGTCAAGATACACCCCAGATAAATCCATAAACCTACCACATCAGTAAAATTTTGAGGTTTCAGTATATCTTGATATTCTGCAGTATATCTTGATATTCCTTTTGGTGGGAAAAAAAAAAAATCAATGTACTTGCACACCTACCACTATGAAAGAAGGACAATAATTTAGGAAACTTTCTGATTTTGAAAACTGTTTTTTATTTTTGTGTGCTAATGTGAGCCATGTGTAATTAATACAAATGACTGCCCCATTAGAGTAGAAACTGAGAAAGAAAAAATTCTGCAGCAAGTCCACCTGCAACTCCAACTACTTTTCTACTTGAGACTTAGGAACTAGTTCATGAAATGTCTGTAAACACAAATGTTATTTGGAATTTCTTACAAGCCTCTAGCAGAAGAGCGGCACAGACATCTGTATCTTAGAGTAAATCCATGCCCTCTTGTGAAGATATTATTATCTACCTTTTGTTGAGAAACAGCTCCTGGTTTGCTAGTGGGCCATCGTAGGGAATGAATACTTACTTAATCAATGAACACAAAGTGGCTATGGAATTTGAGCTACTTATCAGGAACAGTCTTACATGAACCTCTTCAGCTTAGGTGCTCAGAGCAAATCACCAAATTGAAAGGGTATACAAGGAATGATGTTACAGAAGGTTGAAAAAACACAATTAAATTGCATGAGCACATAATAGAGATTCCTTTGACAATTTCTCCTGCATTGTCTGTCTTCCCCTGACCCTCACCTATGTTCTCAAGATGATTTCTTAGGGCCAACTAACTGAAGAGCAAACACCTTGAACCTGACTTACAGATGTTTTGCATGATTTTCTGGCACCAGCCTGACAAGTGGATGGTTACAGAATTTCAACCTCACTAAGTTTTGGCTGTGATGAATAGTAATGATGGGGAATTCCCAAAGTGGGCAGAACTTCAAGCAATACACTGACTTTTACTTTGCCTCAAATGAGACACACTTACACATTGTGCTGATACATGGATAGTTGCTAGTAGGTTAGAACTGGGAAGTCAGAGACTTCAAAAAACCAGATTGAAAAATGGTGGCAAGGAAGTGTGAGGATGAATTATGTAGGTAGACCCCTTGGCATGAGAAAAGAGTGTGAAGATATTTAATGCACCATGTATATGCTCACCAAGGAGCATATATTTTCCAGGAGGCTCTCAAGAACTGGGTAAACAAAATAACATGTTCTCTGGATATCAGCCAGTCTCTGTCCTTAGTCTGCTTGGTAGGTCACTGTACAAGTTGGCCCTGAGCACCAGAATGAAGATTATGTATAGACATTATAGTCTGGACTTCTCTCCATGAAAACTGACCTAGCTAATGATATTGCTCATGCTTAACTGTCTAAGAACAGAGACTGGTGTTGAGCCCTCAACATGGTATAAGTTTTATTCTATCATATTCCTGTTCTTTTGGAAGAGCAATGATTTATGCATACTGAATGCAAGTAATTCCAGAAGAAAAGAAAGGTAAACATGGATTCTCTTAATTAGTTCTGTATTATTTGCCAATTCTCAGTAGTAATTAAATTTAAAGGCATTGATTCGATTTGTTTCAGTTCAGTTCAGTTCAGTCGCTCATTCGTGTCCAACTCTTAGCGACCCCATGAACTGCAGCATGCCAGGCCTCCCTGTCCATCACAAACTCCCAGAGTTCACTCAGACTCAAGACCATCGAGTCAGTGATGCCATCCAGCCATCTCATCCTTTGGCGTCTCCTTCTCCTCCTGCCCTCAATCCCTCCCAGCATCAGAGTCTTTTCCAGTGAGTCAGCTCTTCGCATGAGGTGGCCAAAGTACTGGAGTTTCAGCTTCAGCATCATTCCCTCCAAAGAAATCCCAGGGTTGATCTCCTTCAGAATGGACTGGTTGGATCTCCTTGCAGAACAAGGGACTCTCAAGAGTCTTCTCCAACACCACAGTTCAAAAGCATCAATTCTTCGGCACTCAGCCTACTTCACAGTCCAACTCTCACATCCATACATGACCACAGAAAAAACCATAGCCTTGACTAGACGGACCTTTGTTGGCAAAGTAATGTCTCTGCTTTTGAATATGCTATCTAGGTTGGTCATAACTTTCCTTCCAAGGACTAAGCGTCTTTGAATTTCATGGCTGCAGTCCCTATCTGCAGTGATTTTGGAGCCAAAAAAAAAAAAAGCCTGGCACTGTTTCCACTGTTTCCCCATCTATTTCCCAAGAAGAGATGGGACAAGATGCCATGATCTTCATTTTCTGAATGTTGAGCTTTAAGCCAACTCTTTCACTCTCCACTTTCACTTTAATCAAGAGCTTTTTAGTTCCTCTTCACTTTCTTCCATAACAGTGGTGTCATCTGCATATCTGAGGTTATTGATAATTTCTCCCGGCAATCTTGATTCCAGCTTGTGTTTCTTCCAGTCCAGCATTTCTCATGATGTACTCTGCATATAAGTTCCATAAACAGAGTGGCAATATACAGCCTTGACGAACTCCTTTTCCTATTTGGAACCAGTCTGTTGTTCCATGTCCAGTTCTATCTGTTGCTTCCTGACCTGCATACAGATTTCTCAAGAGGCAGATCAGGTGGTCTTGTATTCCCATCTCTTTCAGAATTTCCCACAGTTTATTGTGATCCACACAGTCAAAGGCTTTGGCATAGTCAATAAAGCAGAAATAGATGTTTTTCTGGAACTCTCTTGCTTTTTCCATGGTCCAGCGGATGTTGGCAATTAGATCTCTGGTTCCTCTGCCTTTTCTAAAACCAGCTTGAGCATCAGGAAGTTCACAGTTCACGTATTGCTGAAGCCTGACTTGGAGAATTTTGAGCATTACTTTACTAGCGTGTGAGATGAGTGCAATTGTGTGGTAGTTTGAGCATTCTTTGGCATTGCCTTTCTTTGGGATTGGAATGAAAACTGACCTTTTCCAGTCCTGTGGCCACTGCTGAGTTGTCCAAATTGCTGGCATATTGAGTGCCACACTTTCACAACATCATCTTTCAGGATTTGAAATAGCTCAACTGGAATTCCATCACCTCCACTAGCTTTGTTCGTAGTGATGCTTTCTAAGACCCACTTGACTTCACATTCCAGGATGTCTGGCTCTAGGTCAGTGATCACACCATTGTGATTATCTGGGTCGTGAAGAACTTTTTTGTACAGATCTTCTGTGTATTCTTCCCACATCTTCTTAATATCTTCTGCTTCTGTTAGGTCCATACCATTTCTGTCCTTTATTGAGCCCATCTTTGCATGAAATGTTACCTTGGTATCTCTAATTTTCTTGAAGAGATCTCTAGTCTTTCCCATTCTGTTGTTTTCCTCTATTTCTTTGCATTGATCGCTGAAGAAGGCTTTCCTATCTCTTCTTGCTATTCTTTGGAACTCTGCATTCAGATGCTTATATTTTTCCTTTTCTCCTTTGCTTTTTGCTTCTCTTCTTTTCACAGCTATTTGTAAGGCCTCCCCAGGCAGCCATTTTGCTTTTATGCATTTCTTTTCCATGGGAATGGTCTTGATCCCTGTTTCCTGTACAATGTCATGAACCTCATTCCATAGTTCATCAGGCACTCTATCTATCAGATCTAGGCCCTTTAATCTATTTCTCACTTCCACTGTATAATCATAAGGGATTTGATTTAGGTCATACCTGAATGGTTTAGTGATTTTCCCTACTTTCTTCAATTTAAGTCTGAATTTGGCAATAAGGAGTTCATGGTCTGAGCCACAGTCAGCTCCTGGTCTTGTTTTTGTTGACTGTATAGAGCTTTTCCATCTTTGGCTGCAAAGAACATAATCAATCTGATTTCGGTGTTGACCATCTGGTGATGTCCATGTAGCGCGTTCTCTTGTGTTGTTGAAAGAGGGTGTTTGCTATGACCAGTGCATTTTCTTGGCAAAACTGTTAGTCTTTGCCCTGCTTCATTCCATATTCCAAGGCCAAATTTGCCTGTTACTCCAGGTGTTTCTTGACTTCCTACTTTTGCATTCCAGTACCCTATAATGAAAAGGACAACTTTCTTGGGTGTTAGTTCTAAAAGGTCTTGTAGGTCTTCATAGAACCGTTCAACTTCAGCTTCTTCAGCATTACTGGTTGGGGCATAGACTTGGATTACTGTGATACTGAATGGTTTGCCTTGGAAACGAACAGAGATCATTCTGTCATTTTTGAGATTGCATCCAAGTACTGCATTTCAGGCTCTTTTGTTGACCATGATGGCTACTCCATTTCTTCTGAGGGATTCCTGCCCACAGTAGTAGATATAATGGTCATCTGAGTTAAATTCACCCATTCCAGTCCATTTTAGTTCGCTGATTCCTAGAATGTCGACATTCACTCTTGCCATCTCTTGTTTGACCACTTCCAACTTGCCTTGATTCATGGACCTGACATTCCAGGTTCCTATGCAATATTGCTCTTTACAGCATCGGACCTTGCTTCTATCACCAGTCACATCCACAGCTGGGTATTGTTTTTGCTTTGGCTCCATCCCTTCATTCTTTCTGGAGTTAGTTCTCCACTGATCTCCAGTAGCATATTGGGCACCTACTGACCTTGGGAGTTTCTTTCAGTATCCTATCATTTTGCCATTTCATACTGTTCATGGGGTTCCCAAGGCAAGAATACTGAAGTGGTTTGCCATTCCCTTCTCCAGTGGACCACATTCTGTCAAGTCTCTCCACCATGACCCACCTGTCTTGGGTTGCCCCACAGGCATGGCTTAGTTTCATTGAGTTAGACAAGGCTGTGGTCCTAGTGTGATTACATTGACTAGTTTTCTGTGAGTATGGTTTCAGTGTGTCTGCCCTCTGATACCCTCTTGCAACACCTCTTGCAATACTTGGGTTTCTCTTACCTTGGACTTGGGGTATTTCTTCACGGCTGCTCCAGCAAAGCGCAACCACTGCTTCTTATCTTGGACTAGGGGTATCTCCTCACTGCCGCCCTTCCTGACCTTCAGCTGGGATAGCGCCTCTAGGCCCTCCTGCGCCGGCGCAGCCACCAGTCCCTGGACATGGGGTTGGTCCTCCCGGCCGCCGCCCCTGGCCTCGGGTGTGGGGTTGGTCCTCCCAGCCGCCGCCCCTGACCTCCAGCATGGGGGCATGGGGTAGCTCTTCCCAGCTGCCGTCCCTGACCTTGGACTTGAGTAGCTCTTCTCTGCCGTTCCTGCGCCGTTGCAGCCTGGCACTCTTGGCCGCTGCCCTTGACCTCAGAGGTGGGGTAACTCCTCTTGAACGCTGCCCTTTGGGCATGGAGTCCTCCCAGCTTCTGCTCCTGACCTCGGACGTGGGGTAGCTCCTCTCAGCTGCGCTTAGCGCGCCGGTTGCAGCCACCGTCGCAATTTGTTTAGGGAACACTAATTGTTCTTGGCATGCAGTCATAAAACAGTTATTTAAATTATTACTTGCAGACACCTATAATCAAATACCTATAGAAGGCAAGGTTTTGGATGAACAAATGTTTGATGCCATAGAACAATTTGATGGAAAACATTCAGCTATGTATATTAGCATAAACTGGAGAAGGAAATGGCAACTCATTCCACTATTCTTGCCTGGGAAATCCCATGGACAGATGCGCCTGATAAGCTACAGTTCATGGTATTGCAAAGAGTCAGATACAACCTAGCAACTAAATGGCAACCGTATTAATATAAACTGGGAAACAAATACAGAAGTTGATCCTAAGATAGGACATTAGGGTGAACAGACTATCAAGTTGGACAGACCAAATTCTTCATCAGAGACTAAACAGCAGAGAGAAGTTAATAGGTTAGTTTGAGGAAATGAGAGTGGCCTTAAACAGGTTACTTTTTTGGTTGACTGAAGCCTGTAGCAAATATGGCTTACACTAGATGAAGTTAAAATGTCAGAACTTCCATGGTACACTGGGGAGAAAACTATTTGAAAGGTTTAGGGAGATTGGAATAATAGCATGGACTTACATTAAGATCTGCTCGCCCACCTGCTAAAATTTAACCACTGGGGGGAATCCAGGGGGCATTCCCTTCACCAAAGCTAAAGGAAATTTACAGTAATTTAAGATGGGCGGGTCATGGTGGAGAGACTTGACAGAATGTGGTCCACTGGAGAAGGGAATGGCAAACCACTTCAGTATTCTTGCCTTGGGAACCCCATGAACAGTATGAAATGGCAAAATGATAGGATACTGAAAGAAACTCCCAAGGTCAGTAGGTGCCCAATATGCTACTGGAGATCAGTGGAGAACTAACTCCAGAAAGAATGAAGGGATGGAGCCAAAGCAAAAACAATACCCAGCTGTGGATGTGACTGGTGATAGAAGCAAGGTCCGATGCTGTAAAGAGCAATATTGCATAGGAACCTGGAATGTCAGGTCCATGAATCAAGGCAAGTTGGAAGTGGTCAAACAAGAGATGGCAAGAGTGAATGTCGACATTCTAGGAATCAGCGAACTAAAATGGACTGGAATGGGTGAATTTAACTCAGATGACCATTATATCTACTACTGTGGGCAGGAATCCCTCAGAAGAAATGGAGTAGCCATCATGGTCAACAAAAGAGCCTGAAATGCAGTACTTGGATGCAATCTCAAAAATGACAGAATGATCTCTGTTCGTTTCCAAGGCAAACCATTCAGTATCACAGTAATCCAAGTCTATGCCCCAACCAGTAATGCTGAAGAAGCTGAAGTTGAACGGTTCTATGAAGACCTACAAGACCTTTTAGAACTAACACCCAAGAAAGTTGTCCTTTTCATTATAGGGTACTGGAATGCAAAAGTAGGAAGTCAAGAAACACCTGGAGTAACAGGCAAATTTGGCCTTGGAATATGGAATGAAGCAGGGCAAAGACTAACAGTTTTGCCAAGAAAATGCACTGGTCATAGCAAACACCCTCTTTCAACAACACAAGAAAAGACTCTATACATGGACATCACCAGATGGTCAACACTGAAATCAGATTGATTATGTTCTTTGCAGCCAAAGATGGAGAAGCTCTATACAGTCAACAAAAACAAGACCAGGAGCTGACTGTGGCTCAGACCATGAACCCCTTATTGCCAAATTCAGACTTAAATTGAAGAAAGTAGGGAAAACCACTAAACCATTCAGGTATGACCTAAATCAAATCCCTTATGATTATACAGTGGAAGTGAGAAATAGATTAAAGGGCCTAGATCTGATAGATAGAGTGCCTGATGAACTATGGAATGAGGTTCATGACATTGTACAGGAAACAGGGATCAAGACCATTCCCATGGAAAAGAAATGCATAAAAGCAAAATGGCTGCCTGGGGAGGCCTTACAAATAGCTGTGAAAAGAAGAGAAGCAAAAAGCAAAAGAGAAAAGGAAAGATATAAACATCTGAATGCAGAGTTCCAAAGAATAGAAAGAAGAGATAGGAAAGCCTTCTTCAGCGATCAATGCAAAGAAATAGAGGAAAACAACAAAATGGGAAAGACTAGGGATCTCTTCAAGAAAATCAGAGATACCAAAGGAATATTTCATGCAAAGATGGGCTCAATAAAGGACAGAAATGGTATGGACCTAACGGAAGCAGAAGATATTAAGAAGAGGTGGCAAGAATACACAGAAGAATTGTACAAAAAAGATCTTCACGACCCAGATATTCACAATGGTGTGATCACTGACCTAAGCCAGACATCCTGGAATGTGAAGTCAAGTGGGCCTTAGAAAGCATCACTACGAACAAAGCTAGTGGAGGTGATGGAATTCCAGTTGAGCTATTTCAAACCCGGAAAGATGATGCTGTCAAAGTGCGGCACTCAATATGCCAGCAAATTTGGAAAACTCAGCAGTGGCCACAGGACTGGAAAAAGGTCAGTTTTCATTCCAATCCCAAAGAAAGGCAATGCCAAAGAATGCCCAAACTACCACACAATTGCACTCATCTCACATGCTAGTAAAGTAATGCTCAAATTTCTCCAAGCCAGGCTTCAGCAATACGTGAACTGTGAACTTCCTGATGCTCAAGCTGGTTTTAGAAAAGGCAGAGGAACCAGAGATCAAATTGCCAACATCCACTGGATCATAAAAAAGCAAGAGAGTTCCAGAAAAACATCTATTTCTACTTTATTGACTATGCCAAAGCTTTTGACTGTGTGGATCACAATAAACTGGGAAATTCTGAAAGAGATGGGAATACCAGACCACCTGATCTGCCTCTTGAGAGATTTGTATGCAGGTCAGGAAGCAACAGTTAGAACTGGACATGGAACAACAGACTGGTTCCAAATAGGAAAAGGAGTACGTCAAGGCTGTACATTGTCACCCTGCTTATTTAACTTATATGCAGAGTACATCATGAGAAATGCTGGACTGGAAGAAACACAAGCTGGAATCAAGATTGCAGGGAGAAATATCAATAACCTCAGATATGCAGATGACACCGCCCTTATGGCAGAAAGTGAAGAGGAACTAAAAAGCCTCTTGATGAAAGTGAAAGTGGAGAGTGAAAGAGTTGGCTTAAAGCTCAACATTCAGAAAACCAAGATCATGGCATCCGGTCCCACTGCTTCATGGAAAATAGATAGGGAAACAGTGGAAACAGTGTCAGACTTTATTTTTCTGGGCTCCAAAATCACTACAGATGGTTACTGCAGCCATGAAATTCAAAGACGCTTACTCCTTGGAAGGAAAGTTATGACCAACCTAGATAGCATATTGAAAAGCAGAGACATTACTTTGCCAACAAAGGTCCGTCTAGTCAAGGCTATGGTTTTTCCTATGGTCATGTATGGATGTGAGAGTTGGACTGTGAAGTAGGCTGAGCGCCGAAGAATTGATGCTTTTGAACTGTGGTTTTGGGGAAGACTCTTGAGAGTCCCTTGGACTGCAAAGAGATCCAACCAGTCCATTCTGAAGGAGATTAGCCCTGGGATTTCTTTGGAAGGAATGATTCTAAAGCTGAAACTCCAGGACTTTGGCCGCCTCATGCGAAGAGTTGACTCATTGGAAAAGACTCTGATGCTGGGAGGGATTGGGGGCAGTAGAAGAAGGGGACAACAGAGGATGAGATGGCTGGATGGCATCACTGACTTGATAGACGTGAGTCTGAGTGAACTCCGGGAGTTGGTGATGGACAGGGAGGCCTGGGGTGCTGCGATTCATGGGGTCGCAAAGAGTCGGACACGTCTGAGTGACTGATCTGATTATCATGTAAAAAAATTTTACTAATGAATATCAGCAAAATTATCACCCAACATTGAAAGTGGAACACTGACAATACCTGATGTCAGTGTATGTGGTTCTGCACTATCCTACTCTCTACCTCTCTCCATTCAAGTTAACTGCTTGCCTGATGTGCTCATTATTCCATTTCTTTTCTAGTAATGGATTTCCTAGTGGGTATTATTTCTTTAAAATACTTTATTGTTTACTCTTTTAATTCAATATTATATTCATAAGATGATCCCTATTTTTGTTGGTTAATTAATTTGACTACTGTTATTATATTCCTTTGAGTGACTAGATGGCAGACAGTATGTTAAACCATTTTCCAGTCCAGTGGTTACTTCGTTCTCTCCAGGCGTTTGTTATTAGAAAACTTTTGTCTCAGCCACTTAATGGCAGTGTTCCTCATGTACATTTGGAAGAGTTTCTCTTAGGTGTATGTCTAAAACAATAACCTTGGTTTTGAGTTTTGGATAGTTAATTTTTAGGTGAACCGGTTATTCCAAAGTAGCTGTATGACCACAAACCTAAATAAATTTATTTTGTCTCTATCAGTCCAGCACTTGGAATGCAATATTTCTTGATTCTTGTCTACTAAGATAATGTAAAAACCATATTTCATAGCATTCCTGATTTGTAATCTCTTAATTACTAACTCAGCAGGGGCCACAGGACTGAGAAGGTCAGTTTTCATTCCAATCCCAAAGAAAGGCAATGCCAAAGAATGCTCAAACTACAGCACAATTGCCCTCATCTCACATGCTAGTTAAGTAATATTCAAAATTCTCCAAGCCAGGCTTCAGCAATACATGAACTGTGAACTTCCAGATGTTCAAGCTGGTTTTAGGAAAGGCAGAGGAACCAGAGATCAAATTGCCAACATCCGTTGAATCATCAGAAAAGCAAGAGAGTTCCAGAAAAACATCTATTTCTACTTTATTGACTATGCCAAAGCTTTTGACTGTGTGGATCACAATAAACTGTGGAAATTCTGAAAGAGATGGGAATACCAGACCACCTGATCTGCCTCTTGAGAGATTTGTATGCAGGTCAGGAAGCAACAGTTAGAACTGGACATGGAACAACAGACTGGTTCCAAATAGGAAAAGGAGTACGTCAAGGCTGTACATTGTCACCCTGCTTATTTAACTTATATGCAGAGTACATCATGAGAAATGCTGGGCTGGATGAAGCACAAGCTGGAACCAAGATTGCCCAGAGAAATATCAATAACCTCAGACATGCAGATGACACCACCCTTATGATAGAAAGTGAAGAAGAACTAAAGAGCCTCTTGATGAAAGTGAAAGAGGAGAGTGAAAAAGTTGGCTTAAAGCTCAGCATTCAGAAAACGAAGATCATGCCATCTGGTCCCATCACTTTGTGGCAAATAGATAGGGAAACAGTGGAAACAGTGTCAGATTTTAATTTTTGGGCTCCAGAATCACTGCAGATGGTGACTGCAACCATGAAATTAAAAGATATTTACTCCTTGGAAGGAAAGTTATGACCAACCTAGACAGCATATTCAAAAGCAGAGACATTACTTTGCCAACAAAGGTTCGTCTAGTTAAGGCTACGGTTTTTCCTGTGGTCATGTATGGATGTGAGAGTTGGACTGTGAAGCAGGCTGAGCGCCGAAGAATTGATGCTTTTGAACTGTGGTGTTGGAGAAGACTCTTGAGAGTCCCTTGGACTGCAAGGAGATCCAAGCAGTCCATTCTAAAGGAAATCAGTCCTGAATATTCATTGGAAGGACTGATGTTAAAGCTGAAACTCCATTACTTTGGCCACCTGATGCGAAAAGCTGACTCATTTGAAAAGACCCTGATACTGGGAAAGATTAAAGGTGTGTGGAGGAGGGAACGACAGAGGATGAGATGGTTGGATGACTTCACCGACTCAATGGACATGAGTTTGAGTGAACTCCAGGAGTTGATGTTGGATAGGGAGGCCTGGCATCTTGCAGTCCATGAGGTTGCAAAGGGTCAGACGTAGCTGAGTGACTGAACGGAACTGAACTGAATTACTAAGGAGGCTGATCATCTTTTCAAATATTTAATGGCAAAAGCTATTAGTTCTTTTGTGAAATCTCTGTTGTTACTTTTGTCCATTTTTGTTGTTGATGTCATTAATAATGATTTATAGGATATATATATATATATTTCTTTTTATCCCTTTAAGGTACAATCTGTTGTGATTGTTTAAATTTAACACGTTATATTTAATTTTACCATTTGTGACAACGTATATTGACCTCAAAGGCATTTTGCTAACTGAAATACGTCAGAGAAAAACAAATAGCATATGATATCACTAAAGGGGGGAAAAAAAGCTCACAGGTACAGAGAACAGCTTGGTGGCTGCAATAGGCAGGGTGTAGAGAGTAGTCAAACAGTTATTTTTAAATAAAATAATATGTAATATTTGTTATAATATATAATATAGCCTAGTAAATTGCCTATTGTTTAGTGTCTTCTGAACATTTAAATTGAAACATTTACTCTGCTTTAAGATGCAACAACTTATATTTGGATTTTGCTTTTGACCCAGTCCTAGGGTCTTTGATTTAATATAGTAATTTAGTTGTTTGCATTTATTTTGTAAATTTTACATACAGAAAAAAAAAAGACTATTTTTTTTTGCAAGCAAAAAACAAACAAACAAACTTGTTTTTAACTGAGTTTTTATGCTTTCTTGGTGTTTCTTTTTTCTTTTTTATTCTATATAAATTTTTCACTTGGTGATTTAGAAAACATTTTGATTTGTAACTTTTCAGTAACAAACTGGAATTCATATTTCTCCTAAAAATATTCATTAAATAATTTCACAATAAACACTGACTGATTAACTTAACTAAAAAATTTAGCCCACTTTTTTTTTTTCCTCATGGAATCACTGAGAAGTCTCATAACAATGATCTTGAATCGTTAATGTAAAACTGAATTATGTTAATACAATTTTAACTGCTTAAAGAGGTAAAGCTTTTCATTAGATAAAAAATATTATCAGAAAAATTAAAATAAAAGGCAAAATATTGAGGTTGAGTCACCTTTGTATAATACTTCATTCTGGGATAATTATGAAAAAATTACTATGCTAATAAACTTCTCGCATCCATATATAAACTGGTATTTGCTTAGCAAAACAAATATCTGAAGTCTTTGCAAGTTTCCATTAGTAGCAGTAGTGAATTCTGTGAAATCTTTTATAAACTATGGATAATTTTTGTTTAGTTTCAGAGTTCTGGGCTTGAGCAAAGCTCTCAAGTGTGATAATGTGGGCTTCTAGGATAAATGTTAAGCTTGGCTGAGATACTCCATGAAGACTGAATTTGTCATTTGACCTCTTGGTGACTCTGTGGCCTCATTTATAAATTGGAGTTTATATTGAAACACTGCTGAGGATATAATGATGTAACTGGCTTCAGAGCTCTCCAGAGGACCCTTCAGGCAGAGTATGAAAGATGCTTGGGTGCCTGAACCAAACTATTTGAAAAATAACAGTGATAAGGAAATCTTTCAAATCTGAAGAATTAAAAATAGCTGATAGAATCTAGCAACTATCAGAATGGGAACTTGAGATATAAGATCTGAAACAATGGCCAGTCTGTTTCTTATATATAGCATTAGTTCTATGGTTTTCTATGAATGTTTACTGCATGTCTTTGCATCAGTATTCTCTGTCCTCAAATTTAAGCATCAAATGAGACTCTGAGCTTATTGGCAACTAACTTGGACATTATCATGCAAACAACTTTTAGCTAATTAGATTTAAAGATTTTACTGTAAGTTAGTTTGGGAAGCAAAATGGGTATGATATCTTGAAACTGCTTTAGTCAGTATCTTAGTAATTGCATTATTTACTATTTGTTTTCCAAATATAAATATATCTATAAAAAGCAGGATGAATGTCCACCCTTCAAATGTGCACCTGATTTGTCGGAAGTACTGGATTGCCCCGGTCTTTTAGTCAGATTTCATATGCCTGAAACATCGGGATATGCAAGGAAGAAAACATTACCAGAGACTTTAACACAGTTTAAACTCTGTTTTATACAAGAGCTGAAAAAAAGCTAGAAGACAGAGCTAGGATGGCTCTAAGCTGTTTTGATCCCATCTAAAAATGTTACCTTTCATCCGATTTGGTTTTCCTGTTAACCAGTTCCTGAGTTAATTTAAAAGTTTCAAGGAGTCTTTAAAATTCAAAAATTTGAGGTACTTTGTGAGAGCAGCCTTTTGAGAGCATGAAAGCTCTATGATTGCTTTCTCCTTGAGTTCGGAAACTAACAGAATGCTTTGGAGTCAGCACTGACAAAGAACGGAGCCTGACTTGGAATTTAGTGAAAAGGTATTTAGAAAGTGAATAAAACTGTAATTTAAAAGCTGCACAAAATTAGTTGGCATGACTGTTTACATTAAATGTCTCCACTGTCTTGGCGGTCAGGCAATCTCCTTTAGCTTCCTGCAGTTTTAAGTAAGATTCATGTCATTCTTGACAAGTCTTGTTACAAAACCAAAACAAAAACCCAATTGCTTTGTAAAAGTTAAACAACAAGAATACAAAACAAAACAAAACCCCTGAGATAGCAGTCTTGAGAACAGTCATTTTTAAAATATACTTTTTCATGTAAAAACAAAGAAAAAAACATGCGATTAATTAGTGAACTACGAAATGCTGCAAGTAAGAAAGACCAAGAGAGAAGGAGAAACAGGCAAACAGATACTTGTCCTCTGTTGAAGATAGTGTTAAATCCTTCCCAGGGGGATCATTGATAATTTCCTCTAGTTGGAGTACCTGGTGCTTTGGAATAGGGGCCCAAAAGCTAATCCTCACTCCTAAGTATTAGCAATTCAGCCAAAGTGCCCATGTACTTAGGGATTTCTGTTACAGTATTATAGATTTCCCATTTCTTTTAGTATGTGGTAACAGAGAGGATAGGGAGATCTGCTTTATGTTCAGTACTTTTTGTCTGAATTCTAGGGTTCACTGATCAAGCTGCCCATCAGACAAACATTCATCCTAATTTCTTCTAATGTTACAAGTAATGTGAGAGTAATTAAAAAAAGAAAAGGTATAATCCTTGCCCTTAATGATCTAATGGTCTAATAGGGAGAAGTACATAAAACATTCCAAAGAAGCAAGCTAAGCTAGTGTATTATGTGTTTCACCACTGGTGGGTTTCAGAAGAAAAGCTCAGTTTGATTTGGTCTCACATGATCTACTGTGTTTAGGTGTATGAGAGTAGGTTTGTTTGAGGGTTTAGCTGGATATTTGTTTGATATGGTCACACCTTTTCTAGGGGTCCTAGCATATTTTCTGCCTTGGGTGAGGATTTACATTGAGGAAAGGGCATTTGGCATTATACATCATTTCAAATGGGGTTGAGCAGGACTGAGTTGAATACAGCCTGGACAGAGTCCCATGACTTGGACGTCACTTAAAGTGATCAACAAGAGATGTGCTGGCTGTTCGTAGGATGAAATGTCCTCTGGACCACAATGAGAAGGACTAGGATTGAAGCTCCAGCAGTGCACAGCCACCACTGCAATCTGGTCCCATGGACCACAGCTTTGTCTAACTCAATGCAACTGTGAGCCATGGCGTGTGGGGCCACCCAAGATGGGCAGGTCATGGTGGAGAGTTCTGACAAAACGTGGTTCATTGGAGAAGGGAATGGCAAACCACTTCATTATTCTTGCCTTGAAAACCCCATGAAAGGTATGAAGAGGGAAAATATAGGACACTGAAAGATGAACTCCCCAGGTCAGTAGGTGCCCAATATGCTACTGGAGAAGAGTGGAGAAATGACTCCAGAAAGAATGAAGAGACACAGCCAAGGCAAAAACAACACCCAGTTGTGGATGTGACTGGAGATGGAAGTAAAGTCCAATACTATAAAGAGCAATATTGAATAGGAACCTGGAATATTAATTAGGTTCATGAATCAAGGCATGTTGGAAGTGGTCAAACAGGAGATGGCAAGAGTGAGCATCAAAATTTTAGGAATCAGCAAACTACAATGGATTGGATGGGTGAATTTAACTCAGATGACCATTATATCTACTACTGGGGACAAGAATCCCTTAGAAGAAATGGACTAGCCATCATAGTCAACAAAAGAATCTGAAATTCGGCACTTGGATGCAATCTCAAAATTACAGAATGACCTGTTTGTTTCCAAGGAAAAGCATTCAGTATTACAGTAACCCAAGTCTATGCCCCAACAAGTAATGCTGAAGAAGCTGAAGTTGAACAGTTATATGAACACCTACAAGACCTTCTAAAAATACACCCCAAAAAGATGTTGTTTTCATTATAGGGGACTGGAATACAAAACTAGGAAGTCAAGAATACCTGGAGTAACAGGGAAATTTGGCCTAGGAGTACAGAATGAAGCAGGGCAAAGGCTAATAGAGTTTTGCCAAGAGAACGCACTGGTCACAGGAAACACCCTCTTCCAACAACACTAGAGAAGACTCTACACATGGACATCACCAGATTGTTAATACTGAAATCAGATTGATTATATTCTTTGCAGCCAAAGATGGAGAAGCTCGATACACTCAGCAAAAGCAAGACCAGGAGTTGCCTGTAGCTCAGATATTGAGCTGCTTATTGCCAAATTCAGACTGAAAATGAATAAAGTAGGGAAAACCACTGGACGATTCAAGTATGATGTAAATCAAATCCCTTATGGAGAAGTGGAAGTGAGAAATTGATTCAAAGGACTGGATCTGATAGAGTGCCTGAAGAACTATGCACAGAGGTTTGTGACACTGTAGAGAAGGCAGGGATCAAGACCATCCCCAAGAAAAAGAAATGCAAAAAAGAAAAATAGTTGCCTGAGGAGGCCTTAAAAATAGCTGTGAAAAGAAGAGAAGCAAAATGCAAAGGAGAAAAAGGAAAAATATACCATTTGAATGCAGATTTCTGAAGAATAGCAAGGAGATATAAGAAAGCCCTCCTCAGTGAACAATGCAAAGAAATAGAGGAAAACAGTAGAATGGGAAAGACTAGAGCTCTCTTCAAGAAAATTAGAGATACCAAGGGAACATTTCATGCACAGATGGGCTCAATAAAGGACAGAAATGGTATGGACCTAACAGAAGCAGAAGATATTAAAAGAGGTGGCAACAAAACACAGAATTATACAAAAAGATCTTCATGACCCAAGTAATTACGATGGTGTGATCACTCACCTAGAGGCAGACATCCTGGAATGTGAAGTCAAGTGGTCCTTAGGAAGCATCACTGCGAACAAAGCTAGTGGAGCTGATGGAATTCCAGTTGAGCTACTTTAAATCCTAAAAGATGGTACTGTGAAAGTGCTGCACTCAATACACTAGCAAATTTGGAAAACTCAGCAGTGGCCACAGGACTGGAAAAGGTCAGTTTTCATTCCAATCCCAAAGAAAGGCAATGCCACACAATGCTCAAACCACTGCACAATTGCATTCATCTCACACGCTAGCAAAGTAATACCCGAAGTTCTCCAAGCCAGGCTTCAACAGTACATGAACCATGAACTTCCAGATGTTCCAGCTAGATTTAGAAAAGGCAGAGGAACCAGAGAATAAATTGCCAACATCCATTGGATCATCAAGAAAGCAAGAGAGTTACAGAAAAACATCTATTTTTGCTTTATTGACTATGCCAAAGCCTTTGACTGTGTGGATCATGACAAAGTATGGAAAATTCTTAAAAACATGGGAATATCAGACCACCTGACCTACCTCTTGAGAAATCTGCATGCAGGTCAAGAAGCAATAGTTAGAACTGGACATGGAGCAACAGACTGGTTTCAAATTGGGAAAGGAGTACGTCAAGGCTGTGTATTGTCACCCTGCTTATTTAACTTATATGCAGAGTACATCATGAGAAATTCTGGGATGGATAAAGCACAAGTTGGAATCAAGATTTCTGGGAGAAATATCAATAACCTCAGGTATGCAGATGACACCACCCTAATGGCAGAAAGCTAAGAACTAAAGAGCCTCTTGATGAAAAAAGAGAGTGAAAAACCTGGCTTAAAACTCAACATTCAGAAAACTAAGAAAATTGCATCTGGTCCCATCATTTCATGGCAAATAGATGGGGAAACAATGGAAACAGTGACAGACTTCATTTTGGGGGTCTCCAAAATCATTGCAGATTGTGATTTCAGCCATGAAAGTAAAAGATGCTTGCTCCTTGGTAGAAAAGTTATGACCAACCTAGACAACATACTAAAAAGCAGAGACATTACTTTGCTAACAGTGTTTCGTCTAGTCAAAGCTATGGTTTTTCCAGTAGTCATGTATGGATGTATGAGAGTTGGACTATAAAGAAAGCTGAGCACTGTAGAATTGATGCTCTTGACCTCTGGTGTTGGAGAAGACTCTTGAGAGTCCCTTGGACTGCAAGGAGATCCAACCAATCAATCCTCAAGGAAATCAGTTCTAAATATTCATTGGAAGGACTGATGCTGAAGCTGAAACTCCAATACTTTGGCCACCTGATGCGAAGAACTGACCCATTTGAAAAGACCCTGATGCTGGAAAAGATTGAAGGTGGGAGGAGAAGGGGACAAGAGGATGAGATGGTTGGATGGCATCACCAACTCAATGGACAAGAGTTTGATTAAACTCCGGGAGTTTGTGATGGACAGGGAGGCCTGGCGTGCTGTAGTCCATGGGGTTGCAAAGAGTCAGCTATGACTGAGAAACTGAACTGAACTGACTGACTGAGGGCTCACAAGGAGATTGGACCTCCAAGTGCTACTCCGGCTCCCTGGTGGTATGGATAGAGATTTTGTTAAGCGGTAGCTGACTCTGAGAAGTTTTTGTTCTTGGCCACTTGATCTTTGCATGTGGGATCCTCTAGTTTCAGGAGTTCTACCCCTCTAGCTGCCATATTTCTTCCTCTTCAACCAGACTTTGACACATTTATCTAGTTTCCAAGGGAAAAGGAAAACGCCCTTGGTGATCAGCAGTTTTAAATATTTTTTTTTTTATTATTGTTTCACAAATGAACTACTGTTCTTGAAAACAAAAGCCAAGAATCTGACCTTTTTATTCCCTGGCCTCCTATAAATAAATTTTGTACTGAAATAATGGAATGATTGCTAACGTTAAAGAAGGGAGTGCCATGGTATAGTGGGGATTAAGGGTAAAATACACTGATTGATGAATAAATATATTATCCTATTGTGGTATGTTGAAGTATTTCTTGTATCTATGTGATTAAGGAATTGGGCATTTTCCATAAAGAACGAAGAAATAGGTATTGCGAGTTTAAAAAAAAATCAGTGAGAAATCAGAAGATTCAGATTCTTGTTTCAGTGTGCTGGTCATATGACCTGGGGTAAAGAATTTAATGTCTATGAACTCTAGAATCTCTCCCTTAAAACTGATGTGTAATAATATATATCTGCCTACTACCTGGGAGGTGATACTGTATTGTAGTTAATAAGAATTTAAATTCGGTCCCTCTAGTTTTTCATTTAGTCTCTACCACTTATCTGTGAAATTTGCCATCTTAATCAGTCTTCCTAAGCTCCTGTTTCCTCAAGGGAGTTGTGCTTAGGACTGAATGATATCATGTATATGATACATGTCAGAGAATATGTCAGGACTCCTAGGGATGGGGAGACCATACAGAAGAGATACCCAGCGAAAACCCCAACCATCGCCATTCCCACACACAGAAACACACTAGATCTTGTCAATCTGGAATCAATCTGAGCTTTTCTTCTAAAACCCACCAGTGTTGAAACACATAACCAATACACTAGCTTAGCTTGTTTCTTTGGAATGTTTTATGTGCACTCCTCCCTATTAGACTATTGATGGTTAAAGGTGAAGGACTATATATGTATATAGTGTATGATCTTTTTAATGTGCCATTAAATTCAGTTTGCTAGTGTTTTATTGAGAATTTTTGCTTCTGTGTCCATCAGGGATATGGGAGTTTTGTGTAGTTTTAAATTTTCTTCCCTTGTGGTATCTTCTCTGACTTTGCTATCAGGATAATGATGGTCTAGTTTTGGAAAATCCCCTCCTCTTCAGTTCTTTGAAAGAGTTTGAGAAGGATTAGAGTAATTCTTCTTTAACTGTTTGGTAAAATTAGCCAGTGAAACCATCTGATACTGGATTTTGTTTGTTTGTTGGGAAGTTTTTGATTACAGAGTCAATATCCTATTTGTTATTGGTTTATGCAGATTTTCTGTTTCTTCATAAATCAGTCTTGGTAGATTTTCTGTTTCTAGGAATTTATCTATTTCTTCTATATTGTCTAATTTGTTGGCTGTAGTTGTTTATAATAGGCTCTTATTGAGAATGAATGAATAAAATATTATACACACACATGCATGTATATAGACATACAGCCATAAAAAAGAAAGAAATCTTGTCATTTGTGACAGCATAAATGAACCTTTAGGGCATTATACTAAGTGAAATAAGTCAGAGAGAGAAGGTAAATGTTGGATGAGCTCATTACATGTGGAATCTAAGTCCAAACTCATAGAAACAAGAACATATTTCTAAGGGCAGGAGTGAGGGTGGGGTAACTTCTAATTATAAGATGAAGACATTCTGGAGATACAATATATAGCTTGGTGACTGTAGTTAACAGTAGTGAAGGAAAGTTATGACCAACCCAGATAGCATATTGAAAAGAAGAAACATTACTTTGCCAACAAAGTTTCATCTAGTCAAGGCTATGGTTTTTCCTGTGGTCATGTATGGATGTGAGAGTTGGACTGTGAGGAAGGCTGAGCACCAAAGAATTGATGCTTTTGAACTGTGGTGTTGGAAAGACTCTTGAGAGTCCCTTGGACTGCAAGGAGATCCAACCAGTCCATTCTGATGGAGATCAGCCCTGGGATTTCTTTGGAAGGAATGATGCTAAAGCTGAAAGTCCAGTACTTTGGCCACCTCATGCGAAGAGTTGACTCATTGGAAAAGACTTTGATGCTGGGAGGGATTGGGGGCAGGAGGAGAAGGGGACGACAGAGGATGAGATGGCTGGATGGCATCACTGACTGGATGGATGTGAGTCTGGGTGAACTCCGGGAGTTGGTGATGGACAGGGAGGCCTGGTGTGCTGCGATTCATGGGGTCGCAAAGAGTCGGACACGACTGAGCGACTGAACTGAACTGAACTGATTGTGTATTTAAAAGTTGCTGAAAGAGTATACTTTTAAAATGCTCCCCAAACTTGTGAAACAAAAGATCTAATTATATGAGGTGATGGTTGTGTTTAGTTAACCTTGTTGTAATCATGCTGCAATATATACATATATGAAATCATTACATTGTAGACCTTATATTCACAATTTTATATGTCAATCATATTTCAGTAAAGCTGGAAGAATAAAAGTACCTTCTCCTCTGCAGTTGTACTATCAGCCATTACTTCCCAGGGTTGTCTTTTTTTACTCTCCAATTGTCCGATCCACTCTTTTTAGCTTGCCATTTCAAATGATGTTTTAGAAAATCAGATCACTGACTTGTTTTAGAATTTTGTATTAAGAAAAAATAATAATCTCTGGGTGTAAATAGAGATCAAGGACAACTTTTTAAATTTAGAGGTTTTTTTTTTTTTTTTTTTTGCTGTTCAGGACTTTATTATTACAAAGTAAGGGGCTAGGTTACATATGCTAAAAACAGGATTTGTAAGTATTCTCTTTTAAGCTGAGATTGAAGAGACTAAAAGAGAAGTTACAGTTTCAAGAGAGAATTTTCTTTAGTGGAAGTTGTTAGGGAGGGGAGAGAATTGCTAAATCTTTACTGCAGATCTGTTAGAGTTGTTTTGATAACAGTTCCATAGAGCTTGGGGGACACAGTGAGTTACTGCCACTGGAAAAAGGTAAAGGGCCAGAAGGTGTCTGAACCAGGCTGTACAAATAAAGTGGAAAATTGCAGTTAAGAAGTCACTACATTGGGTCAAAATATATGTTTCGAGTGTGTATGCTGGGATGGTCCTAAATCTTGCCCAAAAGGTCTAACTAGAGAGGTGAGGAGGCCTCAGCCAACATAGCCTGATGGTATATTAATGGCTACTCAAGGACTGAGGCAGGAATCCTAAGCAATTTTCTGTAAAAGCTTCATTCATCTTCATCAGAGCAATTCAGTTCAGGGATTGTTGGTTGTATAATCTTCCTAGTGCTGCTGAAACAAATCACCACAAATTTAGTGGCTTAAAAAAATTCAGATTTATTCTCTTACAGTTCTAGAGGTCAAAAGTCTGAAGTCCAAGTGAGGTTAAGCTGCATTCTTCCTGGAGCCTTTTAGGGAATAATCTGTTTCTTTGCCTTTTCTATCTCCTAGAAGCCACCTGAGTTCCTTGTCTGTGGCTTCTTCCTCTGTCTCCAAAGCCAATGACTTAGAATCCTCAAATCCTTCTCTTTGTACCTTTTCTTCCATCATCACTTTACCTTCCATGCCTTGGACTGTACTGACTCTTCCTCTTAGAAGGACCCTTATGATTGACATTTGACCCAACCAGATACTACAGGATAATCTCTCCTATTGAGATCCTTAATTAATCACTTTTTCAAAGTTCTTTTGCCATGTTCCCTGGGGAAGGGAAAGGCTACTCATTCCAGTATTCAGGCCCAGAGAATTCGTAGACTGTATAGTCCATGTGGTCGCAAAGAGTCGGACTCGACTGAGCGACTTTCACTTTGCCATGTTAGGTAGCATATCCACAGGTTCTAGGGATTAGGACATGGATATCTTTGGGAGGCTCTTCTTCTTTCTACTATACCAGTGAAGGAAGGTAGCCTAGTAACCCACTGAAGTATCAAGAAAGGAAAAATAAACTTTAAACAAGGCTGGGCTAAGAGAAGCCTGGCAGTAGCTCAAAGAGTAAAAATCAAGAATTTTTATTGTTTCTTACTGCTCCTTACATCTTTTTCCATGACCCTAAAGATAAGAAACTTCTCTTGGCAAGCTAGGGAGGAGAGCGGAAGTACAAGCTGGGAAAATAGGAAAGAAGTGAGTTATTTCCTTTTTCTCTTCTGTTAAATAAGCAGTGCCAGTGGAGAAGATTGGCAGAATTAAGGTGTTTCCATATTGAACTTTTGAAGGTTATATTACTTCAAGGTTGGTTGAATGGTTGTATATATAGTATATAGCAATGATAGTTATATACTATAATCCTGATTTCGTCTTACGCCCATAAAAACATGACAACCAAAATATGAAAAAGGTTAACTTGTGCTTGGACTGTTAAAAGGCATTATCCTGAACCAGCGTTGTGAATTTTAATTCCTGAATTTTTGAAGGCTAAGAAAAGCTTTAAAGGCAATCAAAGACCAAAAAAAAAAAAAAAAAAAGTGAACCTAGACACTTTGTAGATAAGTAATTGTTGACAGTTTCAGTACAAGCAAAAATAAAAACAATTGAAGTGGCAAGACTTGGAACCACTGATAGCCATATAAAATGACAGTAAAGCCCAGAAATGCCACTGGGGAAAAGAAAAGAAAATGTATTAATAAAAGCAGAACTACAGTTTGGGTATATTTAATGAAAGGGCACACTTAAACATCCTCCTGGTATTAAGGTCACACAGTGATGGCATGTCAGTGAAATAGCATACCTCTTCTGACTAGTCCATGAAGGACTACTTTTCTCTCAATACCTCAGTTACCTCTGAAGTCTTTGTTGATCTACAACACAATACTACACTGATGTTCATTACATCTTGACCTCATAAAAAAGAAAGGTTTCTCTTTTCAAAGTACACCATTTTCTATGGCAGGAACATGAATAACACATTTTACAAAGATTGACATAGTTTTTTTTTTCAAATAAAAAAGCTGTTTCACTATAGTAATTACCAAACTCCAATATGTCTAGTGGGAAAAACCACTAGACCATTCAGGTATGATCTAAATGAAATCCCTTATGATTATACAGTGGAAGTGAGAAATAGATTTCAGGGACTAGATCTGATAGACAGAGGGCCTGAGAACTATGGACAGAGGTTCGTGACATTGTACAGGAGACAGGGATCAAAACCATCCCAAGAAAAATAAATGCAAAAAAAGCAAAATGGCTGCCTGGGGAGGCCTTACAGATAGCTGTGAAAAGAAGAGAAGCCAAAAGCAAAGGAGAAAAGGAAAGATACCCCATTTGAATGCAGAGTTCCAAAGAATAGCAAGAAGAATAAGAAAGCCTTCCTCAGTGATTAATGCAAAGAAATAGAGGAAAACAATAGAATGGGAAAGACTAGAGATCGCTTCCAGAAAATTAGAGATACCAAGGGATCATGTCATGCAAAGATGGGCTCAATAAAGGACAGAAATGGTATGGACCTAACAGAAGCAGAAGATATTAAGAAGAGGTGGCAAGAATACACAGAAGATCTGTACAAAAAAGGTCTTCAAAACCCAGAAAATCACGATGGTGTGATCACTCACCTAGAGCCAGACATCCTGGAATGTGAAGTCAAGTGGGCCTTAGGACGCATCGCTACAAACAAAGCTAGTGGAGGTGATGGAATTCCAGTTGAGCTATTTCAAATCCTAAAAGATGATGCTGTCAAAGTGCTGCACTCAATATGCCAGCAAATTTGGAAAACTCAGCAGTGACCACAGGACTGGAAAAGGTCAGTTTTCATTCCAATCCCAAAGAAAGGCAATGCCAAAGAATGCTCAAACTACTACACAATTGCACTCATCTCACACAATATAAAGTAATGCTTAAAATTCTCCAAGCCAGGCTTCAGCAATAAGTGAACCGTGAACTTCCTAATGTTCAAACTGGTTTTAGAAAAGGCAGAGGAACCAGAGATCAAATTGCCAACATCTGCTGGATCATGGAAAAAGCAAGAGAGTTCCAGAAAAACATCTATTTCTGCTTTATTGACTATGCCAAAGCCTTTGACTGTGTGGATCACAATAAACTGTGGGGAAATTCTGAAAGAGATGGGAATACCAGACCACCTGACCTGCCTCTTGAGAAACCTATATGCAGGTCAGGAAGCAAGACTTAGAACTGGACATGGAACAACAGACTGGTTCCAAATAGGAAAAGGAGTACGTCAAGGCTGTACATTGTCAACCTGCTTATTTAACTTCTATGCAGAGTACATCATGAGAAACGCTGGGCTGGAGGAAGCACAAGCTGGAATCAAGATTGCCAGGAGAAATATCAATAACCTCAGATATGCAGATGACACCACCCTTATGGCAGAAAGTGAAGAAGAACTAAAGAGGCTCTTGATGAAAGTGAAAGAGGAGAGTGAAAAAGTTGGCTTAAAGCTCAACATTCAGAAAACTTAGATCATGGCATGTGGTCCCATCACTGCATGGCAAATAGGTGGGGAACCAGTGGAAACAGTGGCTGAGTTTATTTTTTGGGGCTCCAAAATCATTGCAGATGGTGATTGCAGCCATGAAATTAAGACACTTACTCCTTAGAAGGAAAGCTATGACCAGCCTAGACAGCATATTAAAAAGCAGAGACATTACTTTGCCAACAAAGGTCCGTCTAGTCAAGGCTATGGTTTTTCCAATAGTCATGTATGGATGTGAGAGTTGGACTATAAAGAAAGCTGAGTGCAGAAGAATTGATGCTTTTGAACTGTGGTGTTGGAGAAGATTCTTGAGAGTTCCTTGGACTGCAAGGAGATCCAACCAGTCCATCCCAAAAGAGATCAGTCCTGGGTGTTCATTGGAAGGACTGATGTTGAAGCTGAAATCCAATACTTTGGCCACCTGATGTGAAGAGCTGACTCATTTGAAAAGACCCTGATGCTGCAAAGGATTGAGGGCAGGAGGAGAAGGGGACGACAGAGGATGAGATGGCTGGATGACATCACTGACTCAATTGACATGGGTTTGGGTGGACTCCGGGAGTTGGTGATGGACAGGGAGGCCTGGCGTGCTGTGGTTCATGGGGTCACAGAGTCGGAGACGACTGAGCGACTGAACTGAACTGAACTGAATATGTGTCCCAATGATCCTACTGTCCTAGTATTCTTGCCCTCCCTCATTATCTGGGCTTGCTCCAAGTGACAATACAGAATTATATTGTCAGAATACAGAATACATTGCAGAATACAGTGAAAGTGGTGATGTGTGATTTTTGGAGTCTATAAGGCCTTGCAAATTCTGCCTTCTTCTTTTGGATCACTTACTTTCGAAGCCGGCCGCTGTGCTATGAGATTACCCAAGTACCCTGTAGAGAGGCTCATGTGGAGAGGAGCTATGGTCCCAGTCAATGGCCAGCACCAATTTTCCAGGCCCCTGAACAAGCCATATTGGAAATGGACCCTCCAAGCTGTCTGATAACTGCAGTCCCACTCAATATCTAGCTATAAGTCTCACTCTAGACTCTGAGACACAACCACTCATTGAGCCATGACTTAATTCATGATCCACAGGACTGTGAGAGATTATAAATTGATGTTGTTACTTTAAATCACTGTATTTTAATGGTGCTCTCTTACATAGCAATAAATAATGAATATATTCACCCTTAAAAAGTAAAATATCAATCATCTGTGCACCTAAGAGATACTGTACAATTTATCCTTCAAATATCAGTATTTCAAGTGACTAAGCTGGTAATGTAATTATGTTTCTTTTTTTATTGATTTCATTGCATGGCTTAATCTATTCTGTTAAAACCTGGAATGGTAGCTAGTGGAAAAAAAAATATCCACAAGCCCTCAGACTATTACCAGTGGTCACCGAACTGTTTGACATATCACTGAGCATTTCTGATCTATTTAAATAAGTGCCCTATTTCAGCAGAAAAATATTTAAATGTCTAGAAAAGAAAAGGCTGGATTAAACAAAATATTTTACTGATGTATAGAACAGTCTTCTGGACTCTGTGGAAGAGGGAGAGGGTGGGGTGATTTGGGAGAATGGCATTGAAACATGTATAATATCATATATGAAATGAGTTGCCAGTCCAGGTTCGATGCATGATACTGGATGCTTGGGGCTGGTGCACTGGGACGACCCAGAGGGATGGTACTGGGAGGGAGGAGGGAGGAGGGTTCAGGATGCGGAACACGTGTATACCTGTGGTGGATTCATGTTGGTATATGGCAAAACCAATACAATATTGTAAAGTTAAAAAAATAAAATAAAATAAAAAATATTTTGATTCATGCAAAGAAGATAGTGAGGTACACACATGTACATTATAATATAAACATACACATATATACATGTGTCTGTACGTGGTATGTTATTATATCTTAATTTAACTCTGTGGCCTCTCCTCACAGTGGTTTGAACTACATGTGATGTAGGATGAGAAGAAAAGAAAAACCAGTAGTTCAGTTAAATACAATTCAGAGCAAATAATTCATCATTATTATAGCAATTACTCTTTAATTTTTTTCTATCCCTCTAAGCAGGAACACAAATCAGTTCATTTTGAGAGTGGAACAACCTGATTATCTCATATTAGATCCTCTCTTTTGTTATTAAAAAAATAAACTACATAGGCTCCTTCCACCTCTGTCCCCATTTACAAGGCAGATTTTATATTCTTCTGTGCTTCATCTCTCCCAAAATTTTGATGCCAGACCAAGAGATCCATAGCAGTGGATGGTCCAAAGTGGTTGTACATCCATTTTCTAAAATGTATAGATTGTTTTGATAGTAGTTCACAAATAATTTTTCCCCGGTTCAGTTAATACATGGACAAGTCATTTATGTTCAACACATTTATCATAATCTTAAACAATCAGTATGTTTAAAATAGATAACCAAGGACCTACTGTGTAGCACAGGGAACTTCTACTTAATACTCTGTAATAACCTGAATGGGAAAAGAATTAGAAAAAAAGTAGATACATGTTACATATGGCTGAGTTGCTTTGCTATGTACCTGAAACTAACATGGCAATGTAAAATAAAAATATTTTTATTATCCTTCAATTAAAAACAAATAAAGTGGAAATTTTTTTTAAGTTTTTAAATGGAAAAGAAAACAATTACTTGAGACTCATAAAATACTTATTTGAAATAAAAATATAAATTTTAAACACTTACATTATTGAATTTTTATAATATATAAGTACATATCAAAGTATTGCGAGGCTGCAACGTATTTACCTTATGGTTCATGCCTTCTAGGGGCTCACATTTCTAATAGCTGACAGTACATAAAGATGTAAGACAAGTTAAATAACTTAAATTTTATTTCAGCATTTAGCAACCATTACATATCATGCATGGTTATTTTAAAATGAAATGAGAAACAAAAAATCTGAGTGAGAGTTTACATCTTAAAATTGATTTTTCTTTACTTTTTCATGTAACCTTTTCTTTAATGCATTTTTAGAAAACTAGGTGAACACTAAGAAAAATGTTATATTAATTGTTTTCTTCCAGTAATTGAAACTGTTTAATTTTACTATATTCAACTGACATTTTTGTTTGAAGAAAACTTCCTTTTTGATTACAGTGAATGATATCCTAGTTTTTTGTTGGTATTATTTATCAGTGGAACAATGATTGACAGTGTGGCTCAGCTTGGGTTCAGAAAATGACCCAGAGACCACTATGGGACTGTGGCAAGAGAAATGAGAGAAGGTAAAGAGCCTAGTAAGTTGAGTAGGTTTGGAAATACTTGGTCATAGACACATTCATTGGCAACTGAACTCACTTGCTTCTGATTGAAAATTACTATAACCTCCTAAAGCTAAGCTCCCATTTTTCTTCTAACTCTGGCAATAACTGGCTGCTTGATTTAGAGTACATTTATTAACTGTTTTGACATGTAAATATCTATAAGGTGGGTTAAGAATATCTACCTGGGACTTCTGTGGTGGCTCAGTGATGAAGCATCCACCTGCCAATGCAGGTGATGCGGGTTCGATCCCTGGTCCAGGAAGATCCCACATGCCGAGGAGCTAAGCCTGTGAGCCACAACTATTGTGCCTGCACTACTGAGCCCAGGTTCTCTACAGCCTGTGCTCCACAAGAGCAACCGCTACAGTGAGAAGCCTGTGCACCACAACTAGAGAATAGCCCCACTCACCACAACTAGAAAAAAGCCCTTGCAGCAACAAGACCCAGCACAGCCAAAATAAGTTAAAAAAAAAATCCACCTAACAGTTTGAAAAAATTAAATATACAACATATTTAAAGCAGAATTTTCTCAGTATAGCTAAAAATGTTTGGAAGAATATCACCAGAAAAAAAAAATAGAAGATGGTCACTAATGATACTATCTCCTATCTTGAAAGAGTGGTTTGATTAAAGGCGGACAGAGAGGGAGAGGTGGACAGAGCTGGACTGAAATCTACCACATCCCTGGCAGATGTAGTCTACTATAAAGATTTGGGGATTTTATAATTAAATGTATTAGCCTGCTGTGGAGATGAGACATTTACCTGCTGGCTTTACTTTTTCTAAGAATCTCTCTAAATTTGTTCTCACTTTTGTTTTGCAGCACACGTTATAAAAAAGTATATACTTCTGAATAGGTTGCAAGTGAAACAGGCTCTGTTCATCAACCTGTACTTTCTCAAACTCTGTATTTGCAAGGTTCCCAGAGTAAGCATTTCAGTTCAAAGGTAGGCCCCAAAGAATTTAGGTTTGGCCAGGCTGAGGTGAGAAATCTACGTAATCTGGGGCTGGCCCTGGTGGTTCCTCTTGACATTGGAATTGGTTCTGTATAGATTCTGCTGTGTTTGATAGTATCATCCAAACTTTCTGAGGTTTTAACCCCAGCTTTGTTCAACTTTCAGCTATAACATATCTAAGAGTATAAAAACTTCATAAATTATATAAATCTGCAATTTAATATTTTTAAACTGCCAAGCCAAAGGGGAATTAAAAGTTTTGTTGTTCATCAGTCACTAAGTTGTGTCCGACTCTTCGTGACCCCATGGACTTCAGCATGCCAGGCTTCCCTGTCCTTCACCATCTCCCAGAGTTTGCTTAAACTCATGTCCATTGAGTTGGTGATGCCATCCAGACATCTCATTCTCTGTCATCCTCTTCTACTTCTGCCTTCAGTCTTTCCCAGCATCAGGGTTTTTTCCAGTGAATCGGCTCTTCACATGAGATGGCCAAGGTATTGGAGCTTCAGAATCAGTCCTCTGAATGAATATTCAGAGTTTATTTCCTTCAAGATTGACTGGTTTGATCTCCTTGCTGTCCAAGGGACTCTCAAGAATCTTCTCCAACACCACAGTTCTAAAGCATCAATTCTTTGGTGCTCAGGCCTTCTTTATAGTCCAACTCTTAGATTCGTACAGAACTACTAGAAAAACCATAGCTTTGATTATATGGACCTTTGTCTGCAAAGTGATGTCTCTACTTTTTAATACACCATCTAGGTTTGTCATAGCTTTTCTTCCAAAGAGCAAGTGTCTTTTAATCTCATTGCTGTAGTCATTGTCCATAGTGATTTTGGAGCCCAAGAAGATAAAATCTGCCACTGTTTCCATTTTTTTCCCATCTATTTGCCATAAGTGATGGAACTGGATGCCATGATCTTAGTTATTTGAATGCTGAGTTTTAAGCCAGTTTTTTACTCTCTTTCACTTTCATCAAGAGGCTATTTAGTTCTTCTTTGCTTTCTGCCATTAGGGTGGTATCATCTGCATATCTGAGGTTGTTGATATTTCTCTCAGCAATCTTGATTCCAGCTTGTGCTTCATACAGCCTAGCATTTCACATGATGTACTCTGCATAGAAGTTAAACAACCAGGTGACAATATACAGCCTTGACATACTCCTTTCCCAGTTTTGAACCAATCTGTTGTTTCATGTCCGGTTCTAACTGTTGCTTCTTGACCTGCATACAGGTTTCTCAGGAGTAGGTAAGGTGATCTGGTATTCCCATTTCTTTAAGAATTTTCCAGTTGGTTGTGATCCATACAGTCAAAGGTTTTAGTGTAGTTAGTGAAGCAGAAGTAGATGTTTTTCTGGAATTCCTTTGCTTTTTCTAAGATTCAACAAATACTGGCCATTTGATCTCTCATTCCTCTGTGTTTTGTAAATCCAGCTTGTACATCTGGTAGTGCAGCTGGTAAAGAATCTGCCAGCAATGCAAGGGACCCTGGTGTGATTCATGGGTCGGGAAGATCTCCTAGAGAAGGGATAGGCTATGCACTCCAGTATTCCTGGGCTTCCCTGGGAGCTCAGATGGAAAATAATGTGCCTGTAGTGTGGGAGACCTGGGTCTGATCCCTGGGTGGGGAAGATCCCCTGGAGGAGGGCATGGCAACCCACTTCAGTATTCTTGCCTAGAGAATCCCACGGACAGAGGAGCCTGGTGGGCAATAGTCTGTGGGGTGGCAAAGAGTCGGACACTCTTGAGCAGCTAAGCACACAGGCACACACATCTGGAAGTTCTCGATTCATGTACTGTTGAAGCTTAGCTTGGAGAATTTTGAGCATTACCTTGTTAGCATGTGAAATGAGCACAATTATGTCATAGTGTTAACATTCTTTGGCATTGCCCTCCTTTGAGATTGGAATGAAAACTGACCTTTTCCAGTCCTGTAACCACTGATGAGTTTTCCAAATTTGCTGGCATATTGAGTGCAGCACTTTGACAGCAGCACTTTGACAGCATCATCTTTTAGGATTTGAAATAGCTCAGCTGGAATTCCATCACCTCCTCTATGGTTGGTTGTCGTAATGCTTCCCCTAAAGGCCCACTTGACTTCACACTCCAGCCTGTCTGGCTCTAGGTGAGTGACCACCCCATCATGGTTATCCAGGTCATTAAGACCTTTTTTGTACAGTTCTTCAGCTATACAGGATTTATACAATTTACTTTATTCCTGTCTAATGATACTTATCTCTTTATCTCCTTGTTGCTGTTTGGTCACTCAGTCATGTCTGACTCTTTTGCAACCCTATGGACTGTAGCCTGCCAGGCTCCTCTGTCCATGGTATTCTCCAGGTAAGAATACTGGAATGGATTGCCATTTCCATCTCCAGCAGATTTTCCCAATCCAGGGATAGAACCTGCATTTCAGGCAGATTCTTTACCAGTGAGCCACCTGGGAAGCCCTTGCTTATCTTCCATATGGGGTCAATTTTGTATGATAATAAATAACCTGTGCTTTTCAAATCACCTCTAGAAAATACACACACACACACACACACACACACACACACACACAATATTTCTCAGCCATAGAAAAGAAAGAAATTCTGCCATTTCTATCAACATGGTGAACCTAAGGTATTATGCTTAGTGACATAATTCAGAGAAACCAAATACTCTGTTATCATTTATACACAAAATCTAAGAAGTAAAACAAATGAATATAACAAAAAAGAAACAGACTCACAAATACAGAGAACTAGTGATTACCAGTATGGAGTGGAATGGGGGAGGGGCAAAATAGAGGTATGAGATTAAGTGACACAGACTACTAACTATAAAATAAATGAGCAACAAAGATATATTGTGCTTCCCAGGGAAATATAGTCATTATTTTGTAATAACTTTAAATGGAGTATTATCTATAAAAATATTGAATCTCTATGCTGTACACCTGAAACTAATATTGTATATCTTTAATAAAATATATATATTTAAATTTATAAATACATTTATACCTGTATTAATATATATCAATATTTTATTAATGTAATAGAATGTTATAAATGTTATTAATTATTTATTGGTGATTTATATGTGCTTAAATATTTAAATTAATTCCAAGCTGGCATTAATATAGCAACTTGCCATATTTAAATAATTAAATTCAGAATTCAAAACCTCAGGTACCTGGCTCAGTGGTAAAGAATCCGCCTGCCAATGCAAGCGGCACAGGGGACTCAGGCTTGATCCCTGGTCAGGAAGATCCACTGGAGAAGGAAATGGCAACCCATTCCAGTATTCTTGCCTGGGAAATCTCATGGGCAGAGGAGCCTGATGGGCTACAGTCCATGGGGTCACAAAGAGTCGGACTTGACTAAGTATGCACACACACAGATTGCACTAATTTCACTTCAAATTCGCAGTAGTGACAACTCACAGACTGCATATTTAGAACATTTCTGTCATTACATGGAGTTCTGTTAGATGGCTCTTGAAACTGTACTCTGAAGAATTACTAAATCTTTATTTTATAGTCCATACCTCCTTTAAGAGATAGTCAGATAACAACAATGATACTTCTAAGGAAGTATTCTAAATAGTAATATGAAAAGGGTGTTTTGAAAGTTATTGAATAAAAGAAAGATGAAGGCAGGAGGGAGGGAGAAAGAAAATAAAAACGGAGGGAGGGAAGGAGGAAGGAGGGAATGAAGGGAGGGAGGGATAGAGGGAAGAAGAGAAACTTTCTGTGTATCAGTGCCTTTCTTACATATAATACCATATTAAATTTTAATGACAAACTCTGGGACTAAGCTTGTTTGAATTCAAGTGAAATACTCCTTTCACTAATATTCAACAGCCTCTTTTGGGATAGCTTAACTAATTGTTCTACTGAATTGGCTTGTTAGGCTAGGACTATGTAACCATAGCATAATCTTATTGGGGGAAAATAAAAATTATAATGGTTAGTTCTTCTGCCTGGGCTACATTTTTATGACTATGCCAAGGGCAGTGACCTGGTATTACCACTTGCAGAATGTTAATTAAGATAGCCCACGGATACAGTAAATTTTTTTACACTCTTTATGGTCATATGCTGCTGCTGCTGCTAAGTCGCTTCAGTTGTGTCCGACTCTGTGCGACCCCATAGATGGCAGCCCACCAGGCTCCCCCGTCCCTGGGATTCTCCAGGCAAGGACACTGGAGTGGGTTGCCATTTCCTTCTCCAATGCATGAAAGTGAAAAGTGAAAGGGAAGTCGCTCAGTCGTGTCCGACTCTTTGCGACCCCATGGACTGCAACCTACCAGGCTCCTCCATCCATGGGATTTTCCAGGCAAGAGTACTGGAGTGGGTTGCCATTGCCTTCTCCGTTACGGTCATATAGACATGGTATGACCTGTGTCTAATTTGAAGTTGTAATATTATTTTAGAGCTATACTCTTACAGAGAAATGTCCACTTAGAGAAATGAACTTTTATAAAGACATAGGAGTATGACATGATTTTGTGTAACTTATGATGAATTAATGATCTAAGAAAATTTTTATTTCCAACTTCCTCTGATAAGTGCACTCTGAGCCTCATAAGTATATAACAAATAATTTTTCATGAACTGGACATTATGGTAAATTTTCTTTACCTTAGCTTTTATGCCTATGTAATTATTCTACAATTTTAATACATGTGAGATTAAGGATCTGTTTGCAGAGTTTGATACAAGTTTAGAAGACATAAACTTAAAAGAACCCAACTAAATGTGTTGTGTGATGTTTGTAATATGCAAAGGAAAACATATTAAGAAAAAGATAATATTTTAAAAATCACTGCTTCTTAAAGCATAGGGAGTGATTTTGTGAGGATTACGTTTCTGAGCAGTGTTAGATCTGGGCAAAATTTGATGAAGGTGAATTCTATTTTCTAATCTGTTTTTTTCATTCTTTCTTTTTATATGTTTTCTGAATCTTCTTATTTTCTTTAATCAATCTGTCTACCTCTGCACAAAGATGGCAAGTGTCCTAGGCTGCCCATAGGTGACCCAGAGCTTTTTACTTCTGGACCCTACTTTAATGGACACTGAGTCTTCAGGCTTCCCTGGTCCCCCAAAATGTTTACCCATCTGAACAAACTTATTGTTTAAAGAAATATTTGCTTATCCAAGAAAAGGTTTAAATGTTAACCTTTGTCTTCAACTTCAGTTAGCAAAAAGAATTTCATGTGTTGTAGCAAACTGTCTTTCTTGCTTTGAATGCATTAGGAATGCCTACTTATTATTACTGTTTTATTGATATGTAATTCACATTCCATAAATAGATCTTTTAAAGTGTAAAATTCAGTGGTTTTTAGTATATTTACAGAGATTTAAAACCATCATCACTGTGTAATTTTGGAACTTTTTTCATCATTCTAAAAAGAAACTCCATACCCATTAGCATTCTGTCTCTATTCCCCACTTCATTCTTTAACAACCACTACATTTACTTTCAGTGAAAGAACATCTCAATGAATTAACCTATCCTGGATATTTCTTAGCAATAGAATCATGCACTCTGTGACCTTTTGTTTCTGACTTTTTTTTCCTTTAAAAAGCATAACCTTTTCAAGATTTATCCCTGTGGTAGCATATATCTGTGCTTCATTCATTTTATTATTAAATAATATTCTACTGTACAGGCTTATTACATTTGTTTTCAGTTTATCAGTTGGGTTCATCATTTAGGTTGCTTGTCCTTTTTTAGCTATTATAGATAATGCTACAATGGACATTCACTTACAGCTATTTCGTAAATACAGTTTTCAGTTTCGGAGAGTACAAATCTAGGAGTGAAATTCTTGGACAATATAATAACACTCTGTTTTACTCCTTTAGGAACTGCCCAGGTGTTTTCCAAAGAGTATGATGGTTCTGATTTATCCATATTCTCAACACATCTTATTTTCCTTTTTGTTTATTTTTTATTTTAGTTGCAATACTGGGTGTGAAATTGTACCCCATTGTGATTTTGATTTGCATTAACTTAATGATATTGAGCACCTTTTCATGTGTTTATTGACCATTTGTGTATCTTCTTTGTAGAAACCCCTATTCAAGCCCTATGGCCATTTTTCAGTTGGGCTATATTTTTATGTTTAAGTTATGATTGTTCTTATATATTCCCATCACTAGAGTCCATCAGATACATAATTTGCAAACATTTTGTTCTCATTCTGTGGATTATCTTTTCATTTTCTTGATGGTAACCTTTGAAACACAAAAGTTTTAAATTTTGATGAAGTCCAGTTAATTTTTTCTTTTGTTTCCTGTTTGTACTTGTGTCTAAACAACCACTGCCGAATCCAAGTTAATGAAGATATATGCCTAGGTTTTCTATTATGCCTTTTTATAACTTTGGCTCTTACATTTAGATATTTGATTCATTTTGAATAAATTTTTGTATGTAGGGTGAATTAGAGGTTCACCTTCATTCTTTCATGTGTGGATGTCAAGTTTTCCTAGCACCATTTATAGAAATTCTTTTATTTCTCCTTTGAATTGCCTTGGTTCTCTTGTCAAAAAATTAATTAACTGTAAGTGTAAGGGTTTATTTCTGAGCTCTTGATTCTGTTTAATTAATCTATATATCTGCCCTTATGCCATACTGCATTGCTTTGACTACTGTAGCTAGATAATAAGTTTTGAACTTAGAAAATGTGAGTCATTTTACTTTGTTATTCTTTTGAAAGATGGTTCTGGTTACTTTGAAAACCTTTAATTTTCATGTGAATTTTAGAATCAGTTTGTCAATTAAAAAAAAATACAGCTTTGACTTTGATACAGACTGTGTTGAACCTATACCTTATTTGGAGGAGTATTACCGTCTTAACAATATTAAGCTTTCCAGTCTATGAGCATAGCATACCTTTTGATTTATTTATGTCCTCCTCAATGTTCTATAGTTTTCAATGTACAGATTTTTCATTTAACCTACTCTTAAGTGTTATTTCTTTTGCTACTATGATAAATAGACTTATTTGCTTAATTATACTTTTACATGTTACTAGTACATAGCTATATGATTGATTTTATGTTTGATCTTATATCCTGTAATATTGCTGAAATTGTTTATTAGCCCTAATTAGTTTTTATAGCACATGCTCATTGTTAATATTATTTTTAACACTGTATTTTAGACAGTATTATTGACCTGTTTTAATAGTCAGCAATCAATGAGATACTTAAATAGTCTCATGATGTGGTCAGGTCTGTATTATCTCTACAGTTATAATGACTAAATTCTGAGAGGTTAGATTACTTAATTGAGGTCTCATGTATAATTTGTTGGTCCCAAGTTGACAGTGCTCATGTGGCTTTCTTTTGGCTACATGTCCTTTCACTTATCTCTTTACATGTGTCAGGTTCCAACAGTACAGTTGTGGAAAGGGTATAGGACTAGGATATGTTGAAGCAAAGTCAGATTTACTGCTGTTTCCATAGTTCTCTGCAAATCTAGAGGTGACATGACAGAATTTTTCTTATGATACTCTAATAACATGACAATGACTAAGAGATCATAAAAAATCACTGGAATCAAATTTCCAAATCTCCAATTCAACTGATACTATCAAAACTTGAGTCTGTTCAGCTTTCTCTACACTGAAGTACTATCTGATTTATTTAAAGCCAGAACCAAATTAACTTCATCTTGGAGGTAGAGAGATATAGTCTGTAAACATATATGCATATTGCATAAAGATCCTGTTTTCAACTGATCTGTAAAACTTACTTCCTAATTGAGTACATGTTGTACCAAAAACATTAACATTTAACAGAAATGATAAGATCAAACTTTATGTCCATGGATTGTTAGACACTAATTTTCCTAGCAGAGTTATATCCAGACAATATTTTCATAATTTTATCTTTAACAAAACCTGTGTGTGGTCTTACTGAAGCTAGGCAGTTCTTACCTTTGTTATAAAACTACAAATACGATTCTGAGTCAATACATTTTAATAACTATTCCCTACTTATGGATATTAGATTCATACTTAACACTAAAATTAGTTCAGCCTGAGGCATAAGCGGACTACATTTCCTCCTTTTGTCTGTCATGCTAATTACTGCCAATCTCTATAGACTAACCGAGCATTCAAACTGCCATTATAATCAGACTAAACATCGCACACACGTGCATATGAACAAACACACAAACTCGCAGACTCAACCTAAGAAATGCGTTTTTTGTTTCACAGTATTACAAATGTAGTGAATGATAATGATATTATAAAAACTGAAAATGTAAAATATTATATGTTCCAATCTTTAGAATTATTTTAACATTTATAATGCAATGTCCTATAACATGAATATGGTTATGATATTTCTAGATGAAATCTGACATTTTCTGTTTTGATAATAAGTCTATTAATGAAGTTCAGGGTGACTATATATGATATGAAATACTCATCTAAGGATGTAATTCTGGGGTTTCATGTATTCCCATCTTGACTCCTCTGTTTTCTATGTAACCCTAGTAAAATCTGTCTCATTCTTTGTGACTTAAATTTTACATAGGTAAAACTGAAGTAATGATTGTCATTTGTATATTATTTTTTATGAAAAGTATCATGAGAATTAATGAAATTTTGAGTCAGTAGACCTCCAGATCATTGCCACTGCACAGATAAGACTATTGGTCTCTAGCAGGAAAGGAATATGAGAGATTAGGAGGAAGAGAAAGAAGCTTTGATAAAATGGGAGAGAGACTAGAAATGGAGCCAGGTAATGACATCCATCTTTTAAAAATCCGATAAAGGGAATAAGTTAGAAAGGCAGAGGAAATTCCTTTCATCTCCCCTTGTTCTAATACAGAACTCCCTTCTCTGTCTACCTAGCCCAGATGGGTTATAGCTATGTCTTCTTTTCTCCATTGTAATCACCAATGCCCACTTTCTACTTCCATCATTAATCACAGGAGATTGTTAATGTGACTTTCTAATCCAGTACACTGTGGTACTTATATATAGATTCTCTATCTCATTTGTCCTGAGATTCACAGAATAGAGCACAGGGTCAGGAACTTACTAGTGCTAAAAAAAATGATAATATAGTTTTGGATGGAGGGAGATTTTGATAGAGTTGAAAGGTGCCATTTTGTTTGGAAAGGAGACGTGGCTTTCTATTCTGTAATGACATGCTGTGAACATTTTTTTGGCTTTCAGAAATGGATGTCAGGAAAAGCCTTAACCTAATATTTATTCATTCATTTCTTTAATTGCTCAATTGCCAAACCTTGTTTTCTATGATGACAGAGAAGCAGGAAGAACTTCTGTTAAGCTGAAATTGATGTTCAAAGTAAAGGTACTCAACACTAAATCTGAATTAGTAATCAACTAATTAGATCAGGTCATATGCTTGATGGTGATGTTTTAGTTAACATTTTCTTTAATCAGCTAATGATGCAATCCACTAGGCTTGCCTTTTTCACTTCTTAAGCGTGAAGTCATCTAATCATCTTTTAGCAAAATATATACCTCAAAACAGAGAGAGCTTTTTAAAAATTTTCATCTAAGCCTAATTCCTCTTTTATTATAGTAAAGAAAATTAACCTAACTCCTCATTTACTTTTCTCTACTCTGTACCAAGGTTACAAGCAGTTAAAATCACTTTGTTTCCCAGAGACTTAAGTTCAAGAGTAAATGCCATTTCTGAATAACACAAATGAGATCATATGCTGCAGCTCATTCTAACCTGTCTCTCTAACATCACGTGACACAGACAGCTCATGCCAGAATGACTGTGAAGTGAAAGTGAAGGTCGCTCAGTCGTGTCTGACTCTTTGCGACCCCATGGACTATACAGTCTGTGGAATTCTCCAGGCCAGAATACTGGAGTGGGTAGCCTTTCCCTTCTCCAGGGGATCTTCCCAACCCATGGATCGAATCCATGCCTCCCCTATTGCAGGCAGATTCTTTACCAGCTGAGCCACCAGGGTAGCCCAAGAATACTGGAGTGGGTAGCTTATCCCTTCCCCAGCGGATCTTTCAGACCCAGGAATTGAACTGGGATCTCCTGCCAGAATGGCTGAAGAGACCCCAAAGGTCTCTATTTTATATAATTTTTACATGGATTATCTGTCCCTATAGTTTGTAGAGGGGATTCACAGATGGATCAGTGATAAAGAATCTGCCTGCCAAGCAGGAGATGCAGGTTCGATCTCTGGGTTGGGAAAAATCCACTGGAGAAGGAAATGGCAACCCACTCCAGTATTCTTGCCTGGGAAATCCCATGGACAGAGGAGCCTGGTGAGCTACAATACATGGAGTTTCAAAGTCTGTTTTACTTAAAGCCAGAAGCAAATTGACTTCACAATATGATTTAGTGACTAAACCACAGCAACAACAACAACTAGTTTGCAGAGATGGCCGACTCTCAGGGTCGCCTAATTCATCTCTCTAAGCATAGATGGAGAGCAGAGCAACTTTTGCCCAGGGATAGCACAGGCTGCAGTCCATGGGGTCCCAAAGGTCGGACACGACTGAGCGACTTCACTTTCACTTTTCACTTTCATGCATTGGAGAATGAAATGGCAACCCACTCCAGTGTTCTTGCCTGGAGAATCCCAGGGAAGGCGGAGCCTGGTGGGCTGCCGTCTATGGGGTCGCACAGAGTCGGAAACGACTGAAGCGACTTAGCAGCAGCAGCAGCACAGGTTGTTAACTGAGTTTGCTTTACTGACTCCCTGCCCTCCAATCCCAGTTGTCTCCCACTGAATCATACTCCTTGCCTGAGTTCAACTTTTTTTTTTTTTTTTTTGCCATGCTACTTATTTAAATTAATTTATTTTTTATTTATTATTATTATTTTAATTAATTTATTTATTTTTTTACTTTACAATATTGTATTGGTTTTGCCATACATCAACATGCATCCGCCACGGGTGTACACATGTTCCACATCCTGAACCCTGCTCCCACCTCCCTCCCCATACCATCCCTCTGGGTCGTCCCAGTGCACCAGCCCCAAGCATCCTGTATCATGCATCGGACCTGGACTGGCGATTCGTTTCTTATATGATATTATACATGTTTCAATGCCATTCTCCCAAATCATCCCCCTCTCCCTCTCCCACAGAGTCCAAATAACTGTTCTATACATCTCTTTTGCTGTCTCGCATACAGGGTTGTCGTTACCATCTTTCTAAAATCTATATATATGCGTTAGTATACTGTATTGGTATTTTTCTTTCTGGCTTACTTCACTCTGTATAATAGGCTCCAGTTTCATCCACCTCATTAGAACTGAGTCAAATGTATTCTTTTTAATGGCTGAGTAATACTCCATTGTGTATATGTACCACAGCTTTCTTATCCATTCATCTGCTGATGGACATCTGGGTTGCTTCATTCCAAGCATCTTTTCTGAACACAATGCAGTAAGATTAGATCTCAATTACAGGAGAAAAAATATTAAAAATTCCAACATATGGAGGCTGAACAACACGCTGCTGAATAACCAACAAATCACAGAAGAAATCAAAAAAGAAATCAAAATATGCATAGAAATGAATGAAAATGAAAACACAACAACCCAAAACCTATGGGACATGTAAAAGCAGTGCTAAGGGGAAAGTTCATAGCAATACAGGCATATCTCAAGAAACAAGAAAAAAGTCAAATAAATAACCTAACTCTACACCTAAAGCAACTAGAAAAGGAAGAATTGAAGAACCCCAGGGTTAGTAGAAGGAAAGAAATCTTAAAAATTAGGGCAGAAATAAATGCAAAAGAAACAAAGGAGACAGTAGCAAAAATCAACAAAGCCAAAAGCTGGTTCTTTGAAAGGATAAATAAAATTGAATTCAACAGTATACTTTTCAAGTCTAACTGTGCATTCTCTCCCTTTGCCACTCTTTATCATACTCATTAACATGTAGTAAAGAGGCTTTTGGGGCTTCCTTTTATGGCTTAGATGGTAACAAACCCATCTACCAATGAAGGAGACCCAGTTTCCATCGCTGGATTGGGAGGATCCCCTGGAGAGAGGAACGGCTTCCTACTCCAGTATTCTTGCCTGGAGAATCCCATAGACAGAGGAGCTTGGTGGGCTAAAGTCCATGGGGTTGCAAAGAGTCAGACATGACTAACACTTTCACTTTTGAGACTTTCAGAAACTGCTTCAACACTTACAGTGACTTGAGTTAAGTCAAATGTTGGAGATGAAGTACATTTGAAAAACAAAGAAAAAAAATGAAAACAAAGGTTTTTAAAAGTCAGTGTTTATAAACATATTACAGTAAGAAGTTTCCGTAATGTTAAGAGCCAGGTTCCATGTTTTATTTAAATGAGAAAAAGCTTCTAATCTAAAGCAACATTTAACATGAAATATGGTACATATTTAAGAAAACAAATAAAAAACCATAGCATTTGCAATAAAAAGATGACTTACCTTTTTTTCTGGATCTTGTTAAGTATATAGCTTAAATTTACTTTTCCTAATCTTCAGGCCTTTTCTATTACTTTTAATAGCATTGATGCACTGGGTATATATTCAGTTCAGTTCGGTTGCTCAGTCATGTCCGACTCTTTGAGACCCAATGAACTGCAGCATGCCAGGCCTCCCTGTCCTTCACCACCTCTCAGAGTTTACCCAAACCCATGTCCATTGAGTTGGTGATGCCATCTAACCATCTCATCCTCTGTCGTCCCCTTCTCCTCCTGCTCTCAGTCTTTCCCAGCATCAGGGTCTTTTCAAATGAGTCAGATTTCTGCATCAGATGGCCAAATTATTGGAGTTTCAGCTTCAACATCAGTTCCTCCAGTGAACACCCAGGACTGATCTCCTTTAGGATGGACTGGTTGGATCTCCTTGCAATCCCAAGGGACTCTCAAGAGTCTTCTCCAACACCACAGTTCAAAAGCATCAATTCTTCTGCAATCAGCATTTTTTATAGTTCAACTCTCACATCCATACATGACCACTGGAAAAACCATAGTCTTGACTAGATGGACCTTTGTTGGCAAAGTAATGTCTCTGCTTTTTAATATGCTGTCTAGGCTGGTCATAGCTTTTCTTCCAAAGAGTAAGCCTCTTTTAATTTCATGGCTGCAATCACCATCCACAGTGATTTTGGAGCCCAGAAAAATAAAGTCAGCCATTGTTTCTACTGTTTCCCCATCTATTTGCCATGAAGTGATGGGACTGGATGCCATGATCTTAGTTTTCTAAATGTTGAACTTTAAGCCAACTTTTTCACTCTCCTCTTTCACTTTCATCAAGAGGCTCTTTAGTTCTTCTTCACTTTCTGCCATGAGGGTGGTGTCATCTGCATATCTGAGGTTATTGATAATTTCTCTGGCAATCTTGATTCCAGCTTGTGCTTCCTCCAGCCCAGCATTTCTCATGATGTACTCTGCATATAAACGTTAAATAAGCAGGGTGACAATATACAGCCTTGATGTACTCCTTTTCCTATTCGGAACCAGTCAGTTGTTCCATGTCCAGTTCTAACTGTTGCTTCCTGACCTGTAAATAGACAGAAATATTTGTACTCATTATGCAAAATTAAGAGTCTTATGTGCGGATGGTTTTGTAAGTTTGTCTTGTGTCAGTAAACTTAGAACACAGTTTTACATGAGAGTGCTATTGTAAATGGTACTTAATTTTTGCAGACCAATTCATGAAAGGCTGGCTTTTTAGTATTTCAGAAGAGAATCTGCAGAAGCAGAACCACATCTCCTATGATGGTGGCAGTGAGGGATAAGTCCTTTCCCTTGCAGAATAGCTACATCACAGTTCCTGGAGGGTTTCAGATATAAAGAATGTTGATAGAACAGGAGTTCATACCTTACATACAGGAAATACATGATGTGTTAATCTTCTCTGTAGTGTTGAACAATAATAATGAGGCAGGTATTCAAACACATATTCACAGACAAATAGGAGAAAATGGAATACAAAATAATGCTTGTTTGCCCCACTTCCCAACATAAACAGGAAACAAAAGCAAAATTCCTGAGTCATTTCCTGCATAAGAGGAATTGTTGTTGTTTAAGTCAATATAAGTTGTATTCAACTCTTTTGTGACCCTATGGACTATAGCCCACCAGGGTCTTCTGTCCTTGGGATTTCCCAGGCAAGAACACTAGAGTGGGTTACCATTTCCTTCTCCAGGGGATCTTCCTGAGAGACCTGATCAAGACCTGGGTTTGGTCCCTGGGCTGGGAAGATCCCCTGGATCTTCAAACCTGTGTTTCCTCCATTGGTAGGCAGATTCTTTACCACTTGAGTCACCATGGAAGCCCACATGAGAGGAATGGTCACCTCCAAATCATTTAAAATTTATCTCAGTCATGTCAAGAAGGTATTAATATATACAGTAAACAGATGACAAACTGAGCACAACAGGCCCAGCTGTTTTCTCTCAGCCCATAGGTGGACGAGCTCTGCTTCAAACTCTCTGACTCCCAGACCCCAAATTGCTGCTATCAAACTCTGTCTGGGAGCTAAAAAAAATTCAAGGATACATGTTCAAACAAAAGCCAAACAAAGCACTAGGAAAGCCTCTTCTTGTGTAGATTTGTGTCCCTAGCAACAAAAAAGAAGAAACTAACTTTAAATTATAATTACATTCATTTCCTCTGAAGGCATAAACAGAATTTTAAAACCATGTAATTAAATACATCAGTGTAGCTATCTGGCCTAACCACCAAAGTAGAGCTAAAACCAATTTATCCATTCTCCAGAGAAGAGGCTGCCAGCCAATAGTGTCTCAAAGGAAGGGAACAAATATTCAGTTTGGTCATAAACATTGTAGTTTTCAGATCATGGTGCTGATGTGGATCCTTAAAAAAAAATAGCCCCTGAGTATTTTACATTTCTGTTTTTGACAAATGACAGTTATTTTGTAACTTTAATGTTTACCTAACTTATCCTGGGCTTCCCAGATGGTATTAGTGGTAAAGAACCCACCTGCCAATGAAGGAGAGGTAAGAGACATGGATTCTATCCCTGGGTTGGGAAGATCCCCTGGTGGAGAACAAGGCAAACCACTCTAGTATTCTTGCCTTCAGAACCCCATGGACAGAGAAGCCTGGCAGGATACAGCCCATGGTGTCACAAAGAGTAAGATACAACTGAAGTGACTTAGCATGGACACAACTTATACTGAAAGAAATTTGAAGACTCTGATGGAGCACTACATTACAATTTCATTTTTGTGCCAGTGCACCTGTTTTCTATCACTGTGATGCTTGTATTATTTAAATATTTATAAATTCAGAGGATAATGTATATCTGTAAAGCTATCACTTGTTTTAAATCCTACATTATAGTGCATCTCAGATTATCATTGTAATCCATCAGTTTCAAGACCAGAAAAAAATAGACATTTATATGAGTTACTGCTTTCTACCTTTACTCAGTATCTGCACTCACAGCTCATTGGCTTCCTTGGTTTTATTCAATATTGAAAATTATTCTCTAGACCCTGTTTCTTCACTTTAAAAAAAGAATAAGCAGAAAATTAACTTCTTGATAAAACCCCCAATATCTTACTAATAACCCCATGAAAAGAATAAGAAATGTTCACTTTTTCTGAAAAAGATGCTATTTCAAACATGAAAATATTTTTTAAACCATTAATAATAATAAATGGTTTTATGTGTACCCAGAGATTTTGATAGTATTACTTCTAAGAACCAACAAAGAAAAAAAAATACTTAGGAATGAATTGAAAATACAAAAATAAAATGATTTAAAATTATTTCTGGGATTTGCTTGTTCTTTTATCTCATTTGCTGCATGTTTTACAGACCATGACATAATCAAGTGAGTTTGAAATAGTTTCCCCTAAGAGACAGGAAACAACTTTTTAAAAATACTGTGTTTTGAATCTGTTCTACAAATTTTATATAGCCATCATAGATGCAGTGAAAATATCTGTACCTTTAATTCAGAAATGGGCTTCTCTAGTAGCTCAGCTGTTAAAGAATCCACCTGCAATGCAGGAGAACCTGTTTCGATTCCTGGGCCTGGAAGATCCTCTGGGAAAGGGATAGACTACCCACTTGAGTATTCTTGGGCTTCGCTGGTGGCTCAGCTGGTAAAGAACTCACCTGCAGTGCGGGAGACCTGGATTCGATCCCTGGGTTGGGAAGATCCACTGGAGAAGTGAAAGGCTACCCACTCCAGTATTCTGGCCTGGAGAATTCCATGGATTGTATAGTCCATCAGGTCACAAAGAGTTGGACACGACTGAACAACTTTCACTTCATTTCACTTCACTTGAAGTCAGACAGCCCTGAATTTGAATTCTGGTTCTGCCTTTTATAGGTTGGGAGATGCTGAGCAGTTTATAGAATCTGTTTACCGATTTGTTTCTCCATTTATAAATAGAGACAACGATAACATCTATTCTTTAGGTGTTATTGTTCAGTCGCTCAGTTGTGTCTGACTCTTTGCAATCCCATGGACTGCAGCATGCCAGGCTTCTTTAGGGGCAAGCGTCTTTTAATTTTGTAGCTGCAGTCACTGTTCACAGTGATTTTAGAGCTCAAGAAAATAAAATTTGTCACTGTTTACACTTTTTCCCCATCTATTTTCCATAAAGTGATGGGATGGACATATGCAAGTTGAAAAGTCCTTGAAGCTCATGCCAGTAGCCCTAAGAAATTCATTTATTCCCTTAACTTCACAAAATAAATGCCTAAATAAAGAATATTTAAATAGTGTATATTTGAAGGAGTTTGAAATTATTAGCCTACTTTGGACACCCTTATCTCCCAAATACTTTATTGTGATATTTTCTCATCTCAAAGATTCTACTGAAGATAGAACCCACTATTGACTTAATGATAGTTTTTGGCATTGGGAAAATGGAGAGATACTACTTTAAATATATTTATTTGGCTCTATGATTGCTCTCCATTTCATAAATGTTAATAGATAAATAAGAAATAATCTAGTTTTACGACCTAAGGGATGTTATGTAGTTTTTAGAGATCAAAGTCCAAAGATGTAGAGACATAAGGGACTTTCAAGGCCACAGTCTAACATGGACAAGATCAATCTGTGTGTGCATGGCTCAGCCAGCCCCAGGGTGCAGAGTTTGCTTCAGGCAGTCCCATTGTCAGATCTGTGGAGCAGATGATGTTGATTACAAGCTTCACACACTACCAGGTTTTAATGAGGTTTTAATGCTCCCTAATGGTTTTAATAAGTGTCCTCACAGGTCAGGACCAGTCTGGGAACTGCACAGGACTGCACTCTAGTGAAAATGCATAATCCCTAGTGGCAGAGGTTAGTTGATTAATGGCTTCACTCGGAAATCACCAATTTAGAGTAGCTTTTATATATCTTCCGACAACCAGAAAATGCTTTTTTGTTTATTTTTTATTTGTAGTTGCTGTATAACATTACATAAGTTACAGGTGCATAATAAAGTGATTCACAATTTTTAAAGGTTGTACTCCAGTTATCAGTTCAGCTCAGTTTAGTCACTCAGTCATGTCCAACTCTTCGCAACCCCATGGACTGCAGCATGCCAGGCTTCCCTGTCCATCACCATCTCCCAGAGCTTGCTCAAACTCATGTCCATTGAGTTGGTGATGCTATCCAACCATCTCGTCCTCTGTTGTCCCCTTTTCCTCCTGCCTTCAATCTTTCCTACCATCAGGGTCTTTTCTAATGAGTCTGCTCTTGGCATCAGGTGGCCAAAGTATTGGAGTTTCAGCTTCAACATCAATCCTGCCAGTGAATATTCAGGACTGATTTCCTTCAGGAAGGACTGGTTGGATCTCCTTGCAGTCTAAGGGACTCTCAAGAGTCTTCTCCAACACCACAGTTCAAAAGCATCAATTCTTCTGCACTCAGCTTTCTTTATGGTCCAACTCTCATATCCATACATGACTACTGGAAAAACCGTAGCTTTGACTAGATGGACCTTTGTTGGCAAAGTAACATCTCTGCTTTTTAGTATGCTGTCTAGGTTTGTCATAGCTTTTCTTCTAAAAAGTAAGCCTTTGTTAATTTCATGGTTGCAGTCACCATCTGCAGTGATTTTGGAGCCCAGGAAAGTAAAGTCTCTCACTGTCACTGTTTCCATTGTTTCCTCATCTATTTGCAGTGAAGTGATGGGACCAGATGCCATGATCATCATTTTTTGAATGTTGAGTTTTAAGCCAGCTTTTTCACTCTCATCTTTCACTTTCATCAAAAGGCTCTTTAGTTCCTCTTCACTTTCTGCCATAAGGGTGGTGCCATCTGCACATCTGAGGTTATTGATATGTCTCCTGGCAGTCTTGATTCCAGCTTGTGCTACATCCAACCTGGCATTTCACATGATATACTCTTCATGTAAGTTAAATAAGCAGGGTGACAATATACAGCCTTGACGTACTCCTTCCCCAATTTGTAACTAGTATGTTGTTCCATGTCCAATTCTAACTGTTGCATCTTGACCTGCATATAGATTTCTCAGGAAGCAGGTATGGTGGTCTGGTATTCCCAGCTCTTTAAGAATTTTCCACAGTTTACTGTAATCCATAAAGTCAAAGGCTTTAGTAGTCAATGAAGCAAAAGTAGCTGTTTTTTTCTGGAATTCTCTTGCTTTTTTCATATGATCCAGCGGTTGTTAGCAATTTAATCTCTGGTTCCTCTGTCTTTTCTAAATCGAGCTTGAACATCTGGAAGTTCTTGGTTCATGTACTGTTGAAGCCTAGCTTGGGGAATTTTGAGTGTTGCTTTGCTAGCATGTGAGATGAGTACAGTTGTGCGGTAGTTTGAACATTCTTTGGCATTGCCTTTCTTTGTTATTGGAATGAAAACTGACCTCTTTTCCAGTCCTGTGGGCACTGCTGAGTTTTCGCAATTTGCTGGCATATTAAGTGCAGCACTTTAACAGCATCATCTTTTAGGATTTGAAATAGCTCAGCTGAATTCCATCACCTCCAGTATATTTGTTCATAGTAAATTTTAGCTATATTTTCCATGTTGTAGAATATATTCTTAAATATTCTTAAGGTTAATTTTATGCTTACTAGGCTGTATCTCTTAATCTCCTACCCCTATATTGCCCCTTTTCCCTTCCCTTTCCTCACTAGTAACTACTATTCTCTACATCTGTGATTCTGTTTCTTTTTTGTTATACTTGGTAGTTTCTTATATTTTTAGATTCCACTAAAAGTGATATCATGCATATTTGTCTTTCTCTGTCTGACTTCTTTCACTTAGCCAAGTCCATCCATGTTATTGCAGATGTCAAAATATCATTATTTTTTATGTTTGTGTGTTAGTCGTTCAGTCATGCCAACTCTTTGTAACCCATAGACTGTGGCCCACCAGGCTCCTCTGTCCATGGGATTCTCTAGGCAAGAATACTGGATTGGGTTGCCATTTCCTTCTCCAGGGTATCTTCCTAACCCAGGATCAAACTCAAGTCTTCTGCACTGAAGGCAGATTCTTTACCATCTGAGCTACCAGGGAACCCCTTTTATTGTTGAGTATTACTCTATTGTGTGTGTGTGTTTATATATATATACACAAACACACCACAGTTCCTTATAAATTCATCTGTTGATGGACACTTAGGTTGTTTCCATTTCTGGGCAATGGCAAATAATACTGATGTGAACATTGGGATGCATATCATTTTGAATTTGTGTGTGTGTGTTTTCTCTTTTTAGATATATACCTAGGTGTAGAAATGTTGATTACTACAGTAGTTCTATTTTTAGTTTTTTAAAAAACCTCCATAGTTTTTAGTTTTGCAGAGTGGCTGCACCAATTTACATTCCCCCCCCCGCCCCCCACAGTGTATAGAATTCCCTTTTCTCCACATCTTTGCCAGCATTTGTTATTTGTGGTTATTTTGATAATAGCCATCCTGACAGGAGTAAGTGATACCTCATTGTAGTTTTTATTTGCATTTCCCTGATGGTTAGCAGTGTTGAGTATCTTTTCATATGTCTGTTGGATATCTATATATCTTCTTTGGAAAAAATTCTCTCCTGTTCTTCTGTGCATTTTTTGCTGTGTTTTTTTTTTTTTTTTTTTTTTTGGATGTTGAGTTGTATGGGCTGTTTGTATATTTTAGAGATACTTACACCTTATGAATCATATCATTTGCAAATATTTTCTCCCATTCAGTAGACTCTTTTGGTTTTCTGATAGTTTCCTTTGTTATGAAAAAGCTTTTAAGTTTAATTAGGTCTCGTTTATTTATTTTTGCTTTTATTTTCTTCGCTTTAGGAGATGGATACCAAAAAAAAAAAATTATTGCCATGATTTATGTCAAAGAGTGTTCTGTGTATGTTTTCCTCTAGGAGTTTTATGGTATTTGGTCTTACATTCAGGTCTTTAATCCATTTGAGTTTATATTTGTGTATGGTTTTAGAGAATGTTCTAATTTCATCCTTTTACATATAGCACCACTTATTCAAGAGACTTGTCTTTTTTCTGTTGTGTATTTTTGCCTCCTCTGTCATAGATTAATTGCCCATAAGTGTGTGGGCTTATTTCTGGGCTCTCTCTTATGTTCTGTTGATCTGTGTGTCTGTTTTTATGCCAGTACCATACTGTTTTGATTAACTGTAGCTTTGCAATATAGTCTGAAATCAGGGAGCGTGATTCCTACAGCTCTGTTATTCTTTCTCAAGATTGTTTTGGTTATTCAGGTGTTTCCATACAAATTTTTAAATGGTTCTAGTTCTGTGAATAATGCAATTGGTATTTTGATAGGGATTGCTTTGGGTCTGTAGATTGCCTTGAGTAGTATAGTTATTTTAACAACATTAATTCTTCTACTCCAATAATATTGTTATCTTTCCATCTGTTTTTGGTGTCTGCAGTTTCTTTCATCAGAATCTTATGTATAATTTTCCGAGTACAGGTCATTTACCTCCTTAGGTAGATGTATTCCTAGGTATTTTATTCTTTTCTTATTTTTAAAAAATTTCCTTCTAGAAGCAAATAAAATAGGAAATCCCCCTTTTTCAAAATTCCCATTGGGGAATGAATAAATGAAAGAATAGATGCCATTTGCATGATTGACACTTGGAAAGAATAATTTGCAGGTATTGATCCCTGAAAGAGAAGAAAATCTGAGGGGAAAGTGTAGTGCTTTCTCAAATCAAGGACCTTGTGACCAGGCTTTCTCTGTGAGTGTTGTTTTCCTCAGGAGGGGCTTCTGTGCCTATAAAATAGTAAGTTGAAGACAATCTAAAGATGTTCACACCCTGTGAAGGAGGCAAAAGAAGCTTATCTGTGGAGCCATGTGTTGTTAACCCTTGTATTCATCAGCTTTTTGAGGAAATTTAGAGGAAGGCTTTACTTAATTTTTTCTCTCATGTTAAGATAGTTTGAAACTTGAATACAGCAGAATAATAATACAAATCAGACAAGGATGTAGAAATACAGGCGTAATAGATATGGACATGTGTTCAGTTCAGTCCCTCAGTCGTGTCCGACTCTTTGCAACCGCATGAGTCACAGCACACCAGGCCTCCCTGTCCATCACCAACTCCCGGAGTTCACCCAAACTCATGTGCATCGAGTTGGTGATGCCCTCCAGCCATCTCATCCTCTGTCATCCCCTTTACCTCCTGACCCCAATCCCTCCCAGCATCAGGGTCTTTTCCAATGAGTCAACTCTTCACATGAGGTGGCCAAAGTATTGGAGTTTCAGCCTCAGCATCAGTCCTTCCAATGAACACCCAGGACTGGCCTCCTTTAGGATGGACTGGTTGGATCTCCTTGCAGTCCAAGGGACTCGCAAGAGTCTTCTCCAACACCACAGTTCAAAAGCATCAATTCTTTGGCACTCAGCTTTCTTCACAGTCCAACTCTCACATCCATGCATGACCACTGGAAAAATGATAGCCTTGACTAGATGGACCTTTGTTGGCAAAGTAATGTCTCTGCTTTTGAATATGCTGTCTAGGTTGGCCATAACTTTCCTTCCAAGGAGTAAGTGTCTTTTAATTTCATGGCTGCAATCACCATCTGCAGTGATTTTGGAGCCCCCCCAAAAAAAGTCTGACACTGTTTCCACTGTTTCCTCATCTATTTGCCATGAAGTGATGGGACTGGATGCCATGATCTTTGTTTTTTGAATGTTGAGCTTTAAGCCAACTTTTTCACTCTCCACTTTCACTTTCATCAAGAGTCTTTTTAGTTCCTCTTCACTTTCTGCCATAAGGGTGGTGTCATCTGCATATCTGAGGTTATTGATATTTCTCCTGGCAATCTTGATTCCAGCTTGTGCTTCTTCCAGCCCAGTGTTTCTCATGATGTACTCTGCATATAAATTAAATAAGCAGGGTGACAATATACAGCCTTGACATACTCCTTTTCCTATTTGTGTGTAGACAGCACCATTTCTAAATTACTGGGAAAATAAAATGATTGTTTATAAGGATTACTCAACGTGAGAAAATAGGAGAGCAAGTAAGCGGTGGAGAAAAACAACTATTGTGATAAAAAACCACAGCCTCTTGGAAATTTTTGTTTAAATCATAATTTATGGGCTGTTCTTTAAAAACTTATGACTATATAGTTCTCTGTTAAGATAATTTTTAAATTTAATTATCAATGTTTGTGTAGCAGTCCTAACCTATTTTTCACTAGCTTGATATTTGACTGCCTTGGAATAAAGATAAAACTATGTTCTCCCATCTTATCTGAGAATGACTAGTAGGGTATTTTAAAGAGAGATTATATTTTCATGTTAATGTCATGGTTATAAAATCTTTAAAAATGAATCGGTCCTAAAGAATCCCACTTAACTTCTATTTGCCTATAAGAAGCTCTCCATATCAAGATAGAGCTATGCCTAAAATAGATACGGTCATTTTAAAGAAGATATGAAATACCTTCATGTTCTAAGAATGACAGAGGCTTAAAAGGATCTTCATGGTCTCAGCAGAGAGAGTGAGCTGGCCAAATTGAGTTGCATGAGAGATAGGTGGTACACTTGGGAGCTTTAGGTGGATTAAATTCACAACGCCCAATAAATTACATTTTCAAGAGAAGAGCAGGGGTCAGTGAGCTCTCTAAGAATATTCCAAGCATAGATGTTCATACTAATGTTCTTACCATGGATACATCTAAAGATATATCTAAGATTGAAACTTCAGTTCTGCTCCATTATTTTTTGGTAATTCACACCTATGAAATATAGAAAGCAGTTGGCCTCTGGGGTCAACTTTTAACCTTAGAGTGTCTGTGGATCACTTTCTTTCACTTACTTTAGCATACTCAATTTATATTGTTAATTTACACTTACCAACTGGTTATTACACATTGCAGGGGAACATCTAGATTGTCTAAACATTGACTCTAACATTCTTGAATTAGTGAATTCAGTATGTAAGAGTAGTCATTCTGCTGCATAGAATGTATATAAAACAAAAACAGTAAATAAACTGAGTTGCAGGTGGAGAACTGTCTAGAAGATAGCTAAGAATGTCTGGTCTTTTTTCTTAGGAACCCTGTTTACTTCACTCACTCAGAAGTTTCCTGGATGTCTCTTACTGCCACATTTACCTCACCTCTTGGACCATGCTTCCGAACCAAAGTAAAGCACTTAAGTGACAGATGGGACTTTCCTGGTGGTCCTTTGGTTAAGACTTTGCACTTCCAGTGCAGGGGGTGTGGGTTCGATCCCCGATTGGGAAACTAAAACCCCACATGCCATGTTGTGTGATCAAACAAAACAAAACAAAACAAAATGAATGCTTAAGTGACAGAAAGAATTAATCTAATCATATTTCCTTATATATATTAGACTTAAAATATCTGGTTATTTTATAGATGTTTACAAATTGTAGGTTATAATTCAAAAGGAGCCTATCTGAATGTCAGGATATTCTCTTCTGAATATTAAAAAAAAATCACTTCCTCCTCCCCTATAACATTAACCTGAACAAATTTCTATACCATGAATCAGTTCCCAAATATATTTGGATAATGCTAATTAAGGATTCAATTAAAACTTAATTCTAATTCCTCATGAAGAGTTTGAAATCTGTAAAGTTCATATCAGAAGCCAGTCTCTCTCTCTCTCTGTGTTGACAATATTAGTATGAAACATCTTTCAGAGACTCTCATTTCTTTCCTGCATGTAATATAAAGCCTATCATCAACTCAGCCTCTAAGTAAACATAACAATATGTGGTCTCAACATGGGAGCCATTCATCGCTTTGAAGACAGTGTCAATTATTGCTTAAATATTCAAAACTGGCTCGGCATCCCAATAGTCAGCAGCCGCACATTTACTCAGCAATCACTCTTTTATGTAACCTGAAGGTTTAAAAAAAAACCTGCTGTTCTCATCTATTCATATGTATTATGTCTCTTTTAAAGCTCACATTCATGCTCACACAAGTACACCCAACTAAGCTTGAATGATCTTGTTACTTTACGACAGTTTTAGATATATCAGGACAATATTATTTCTGAATAGATAATGAGCATTATTGTACAGAAGAGACAGTGCTCCCAACTGTATCTTATTTTCAAGGCACCTTAGACTAGGAGACACTTCTAGTCTAGCCGAAATATGATCAAGCTACCTCTAAGAACAGAAACCCCCTAGGAGTTACTGTTGCTTTTTGTGATCTCTGCTTTGCCCATGCTTACTCAAATCACTTCCTTCCTGGTTTTTAATTATCTTTTGTCCTAAGCTGTGTTTTCTCCCAGGACAGTGATTACTGTTTACCAGCTACTTGTCTCTCAGATACATGTGCCCAAATTTCCAACTTTTGTAGAACCAGCCACTTGACTTGACTCTAAAGATGGTAAAGCAAAGATGAGGTTGTATTCAGCTTGTCAGGCTGATTCACAATAGTCCAGGAATACTCTCTAGACTGGGCTTCCATTGTGGCTCAGCTGGTAAAGAATCCGCCTGCAATGCAGGAGACCTGGGTTTGATCCCTGGGTTGGGAAGATCCCCTGAAGAAGGGAAAGGCTACCCACTCTAGTATTCTGGCCTGGAGAATTCCATGGACAAGTCCATGAGGTCTCAAAGAGTTGGACATGACTGAGCGACTTTCACCATTCATTAACCATTCACTCTCTAGACTGCAGAAGATTACCCCAGCCAGAAATGATAGGGTTCAGTTTGGAGCCCAAGAGCTCTTTTCCCCAAGTGGTATTGAAGTCTGAGAGTTAACATAATGCAGTGGGTGCTGGGCATGACAGAAGGTCAGAATCACAGTACCTCTTTACCTCTGGTCAACCCACAGTTCAGTTCAGTTCAGTCGCTCAGTCGTGTCCGACTCTTTGCGACCCCATGAATCACAGCACGCCAGGCCTCCCTGTCCATCACCAACTCCCGGAGTTCACTTAGACTCACGTCCATTGAGTCAGTGATGCCATCCATCCAGCCATCTCATCCTCAGTCGTCCCCTTCTCCTCCTGCCCCCAATCTCTCCCAGCATCAGAGTCTTTTCCAATGAGTCAACTCTTCGCATCAGGTGGCCAAAGTACTGGAGTTTCAGCTTTACCATCATTCCTTCCAAAGAAATCCCAGGGCTGATCTCCTTCAGAATGGACTGGTTGGATCTCCTTGCAGTCCAAGGGACTCTCACGAGTCATCTCCAACACCACAGTTCAAAAGCATCAATTCTTCTGTGCTCAGCTTTCTTTATAGTCCAACTCTCACATCCATACATGACCATTGGAAAAACCATAGCCTTGACTAGGCAGACCTTTGTTGGCAAAGTAATGTCTCTGCTTTTTAATATGCTGTCTAGGTTGGTCATAACTTTCCTGCCAAGGAGTAAGCATCTTTTAATTTCATGGCTGCAATCACCATCTGCAGTGATTTTGGAGCCCAAAAAATAAAGTCTGACACTGTTTCCACTGTTTCCCCATCTATTTGCCATGAAGTGATGAGACGGGATGCCATGATCTTCATTTTCTGAATGTTGAGCTTTAAGCCAACTTTTTCACTCTCCACTTTCACTTTCATCAAGAGGCCTTTTAGTTCCTCTTCACTTTCTGCCATAAGGGTGGTGTCATCTGCATATCTGAGGTTATTGATATTTCTCCCGGCAATCTTGATTCCAGCTTGTGTTTCTTCCAGCCCAGTGTTTCTCATGATGTACTCTGCATATAAGTTAAATAAGCAGGGTGACAATATACAGCCTTGATGTACGCCTTTTCCTATTTAGAACCAGTCTGTTGTTCCATGTCCAGTTCTCACTGTTGCTTCCTGACCTGCATACAGGTTTCTCAAGAGGAAGGTCAGGTGGTCTGGTATTCCCATCTCTTTCAGAATTTTCTACAGTATATTGTGATCCACACAGTCAAAGGCTTTGGCATAGTCAATAAAGCAGAAATAGATGTTTTTCTGGAACTCTCTTGCTTTTTCCATGATCCAGTGAATGTTGGCAATTTGATCTCTGGTTCCTCTGCCTTTTCTAAAACCAGCTTGAACATCTGGAAGTTCACAGTTCACATATTGCTGAAGCTTGGCTTGGAGAATTTTAAGCATTACTTTACTAGCGTGTGAGATGAGTGCAATTGTGCGGTAGTTTGAGCATTCTTTGGCATTGCCTTTCTTTGGGATTGGAATGAAAACTGACATTTTCCAGTCCTGTGGTCACTGCTGAGTTTTCCAGATTTGCTGGCATATTGAGTGCAGCACTTTCACAGCATCATCTTTCAGGATTTGAAATAGCTCAACTGGAATTCCATCACCTCCACTGGCTTTGTTCATAGTGATGCTTTCTAAGGCCCACTTGACTTAACATTCCAGGATGTCTGGCTCTAGATGAGTGATTACACCATCGTGATTATCTGGGTAGTGAAGATCTTTTTTGTACAGTTCTTCTGTGTATTCTTGCCACCTCTTCTTAATATCTTCTGCTTCTGTTAGGTCCATACCATTTCACAGTCCCTTGCTATTGTATAATCTTCACCTAACTGGATATCTCAAGGCCAGTGTTTTAGAATTAAGATGTAATCTGTAAGGCAGCTTTTCTTGGAGAATTTATCTAGCTCCCATTTTGCCTTTTAGCACGAGATCTGAAGCTATAGAACTATTCCCCAGCCCTGCCTGTGCCCTTGGCTCCGGCATTAGCTCCAAAGGTGGTAATTCTTTGCCATTTATCCTCTACACTGTCCTGCATGCCTCAGATCCAAGGCACAGTTCCAGCCTTATTCTTTTATTGTTTGAATTATTTTCTATGTCCTTTCCTTATACAGTAACCCATCACCCTTCTGTTCCTGTAATTTCACTGTAGATGCCCATTTTTAAGGTAGAATGATGAGAATCAACAAGAGGAAGAAACACATAGCTTATATTTGAACAAATTACTGTCATAATAAAATTATCAGGAGTGTGTATAAGTACTAGACAATTTTTCAGTCTTTCCAAGGCCTTTGTTATGAAATTCGATGTGATAATTATTTGAGCACTGCAGTGAATACAGAAGACATTTGACAAAACTTTATTTTTTTTTCTTTTGTTAATTTTATTTTATTTTTATTTTTTTAATTGTATTTTTTAAACTTTACATAATTGTATTAGTTTTGCCAAATGTCAAAATGAATCCACCACAGGTATACATGTGTTCCCCATCCTGAATGCTCCTCCCTCCTCCCTCCCCATACCCTCCCTCTGGGTCGTCCCAGTGCACCAGCCCCAAGCATCCAGTATCGTGCATCGAACCTGGACTGGTGACTCATTTCATACATGATATTATACATGTTTCAATGCCAGTCTCCCAAATCTCCCCACCCTCTCCCCCTCCCACAGAGTCCATAAGACTGATCTATACATCAGTGTCTCTTTTGCTGTCTCATACACAGGGTTATTGTTACCAAAACTTTAAAATCAGAGAATCTGTGATTCTTAATTTTAAGCTTTCGTTTTCCATAGTTGCAGAGCTTTGGTTTTGAATTTTCATCCACAATTTGACCTTTGCTTTGATTTCTTTTTCTTATAAGATTATGCCTAATAACTAAAACCTCAGATTTCTCAAATAAGGGAGCTTGCAACAGCAAATAATATTTGTATTAGCAGCCAAACTTGCTGCTTCAAACAAATGAACAGAGAGATGACCAGAGTGTTGACATACAACATTCACTCTCAAATTTTAATAAGTTTCAAGTTATTGAATAGATGATCCTAGGTGATGAATCTGCAATTTTAGCCCAACAGAATATTCCTGTAGCAATCCTTCTTTGCAGTAACTGAAACTGTACAAATATTGATTGATCATCCATACAGGAAACACTGTGGAATAATTTTTTAGGATTAAAGAGGATAAAATTTGGACTGAGATTTTAGTAACAGTCTAGATGAGAACATAGTAGGCCTGAAGCATCCTGTTTGTATTCACAAGTTTATGGGAAGGTAAAGAAATTTTGCATATAGCTTTTCCTATGTTGGTTCATTTTCAGTACTGAGGATATTTGACCAACAGGGTGAATTCTGTCAAGGCTGTTTTAAATTGTCAAATAGGATATAACCCAAAAGTGTTAGTGAGTCTGCCATTACTTTTTAGGCAGGGTTGTTTATCTAGGGCTCAACTGTAGTCATTTGTATACCACTGTCTTTCTTAAAAAAAAAAAAAAAATCCCCCGTGTATCACTTTTGTTTGTATTAGTATTTTTCTTCAAATCAATTCACATTTTTTATATGAATATATTTTATAAAGAAACTTTATGTCATTGTCATGAATGGAAATGCAGTAACACTGTCGATAATGAGAAGGTAACTATAAACCAGACTTAATGGAACAAAACAGTGCTATTAAATTTTAGCTAGATAATGATGCTTAACAAAGGTCCTTAGCCTAAAGTGTATCTCAGTTTGCTGCAAGGGAGAAAAACAAGTTTTAGAGAGCTGTTTAAGACATACAAGCACTAAACTGAGACTTTCCTCCTCGAAGTAATCAAGACTGAATGATAACTGAAAGCTACTCTTCTAACCATGTAATTTAATATTACTCCAAATTATCTCCATTGCTAAGAATATCACACTGTAAGATAATGAGAAACACTCATTTGTAATGAACCTCTGGTTGCTGTGTCACATAAGATTTTGTTCAGTGGCATGTAACAAAAATCCAACTCTTGTGGCTGAATCAAATAGAGGTTTTTATTTGCACTTACATTAATCAAAATCTGGAGGCAGAGAGGGGTTTGCCTCCTTCTAACCCTCTACCCCACTAGTCTTAACCTTGAATCCAGGCTCCATAGAGAAAGAAGAGTAAGAGCAAAAGGCAAAGGGTGGCCAGCCAAGTTTTCATTTTTAACATGAAAAAAATACAGAGTTTACTCTTCAGGCAGACAGACTTCCATTTCTATCTCATTGGTCAGAATGAATCACATGCCTCCTCTTAGCTGCAAGGAATTCTGGGCAGTTAAGTGTTTTTCTTGGGCATTTGCTGTCTGGACAAAAGCAAAAAAGGGGAAGGGAATCGCAACGCCTGGTACCAACCATACCAAGCTTTTGTCCTTGGGATCATAAATTATCATCTTTAATACATCTTGATCTTGAGGGAGATTTCTTTCAGTTACTACTGAGGATTACAGGATGTACAACTTGATGTCATGTGACACTATATTTCTGCTTCTAGCTACCATGGGCCTATGTAGATGGCAGTGTAAGCTAGGAGGAAACCTGCAATTCATATGTCCTTGATCTATTAGTATTATACCTAGGTTTATTGCTTCCCATAGTAGTTCAATAGGCCCTCATTCCCTACCTTGTCTTCTTTTTCTGGCTGTCTCACATCTCCACATTGTCGTCTAAGCACACATAACAATTCTGTCTAAAGTGTATCAGTTATATCAACAAAAGTGGACTGTGTTTTGCTAATCATCTTACTAAATATCTCAATTCTTTGTTGTTTTGGCTTGTTTATTGAGACATAGCCACTGTGTGTGTGTGTGTGTGTGTGTGTGTGTGTGTGTGTGTGTATTTTCCCTGATGCTTTGTGGTTGCTCATCAAACTACATTCTGGGATCATCTACTTATATGAGTGATTTATCTCATTCAAATGCACAAAACAATATCCCATCCAAAGCAGTTTGAATACTTTAGAAAAAAAAAGAAAATGCAGTTGAGAAAAACTGTGGCTCCCATGTGTCTAACGTTTTAGAAATCTCTCTCATGTTTTCCGTTTTTTGGCAAAATCGAGGGCTTAATGTGAATAATCACTGTGGTTACATTTTATCCAGAGATATTACATATCTGTCAAAATAGTAACTGGCCAAATCTACTCTAGTAGAATGAAATAGAGGGAAAAAAACAATTTATTTGATAAATCAGGACTTCCCAGTTTTGTCTCAGCTAACCAGAAAACCTAAAGAGAAGTGACTTTCAAAATTTAGCGATTTTCCTAATGCATGCCTTAGATCTCTACTTTCAACCTATATTTGACTTAATGTTAATAATAGTTGTTATTTTTATTATGCTTGAAACATCCCAAAGCATTTAAACTTACATAATCTTACTGGACTTTAATTTTTTTTTTAATTTTATTTTATTTTTAAACTTTACATAACTGTATTAGTTTTGCCAAATATCAAAATGAATCTGCCACAGGTATACATGTGTTCCCCATCTTGAACCCTCCTCCCTCCTCCCTCCCCATTCCATCCCTCTGGACTTTAATTTTTATAAAGTAGGTATAAATGTATTATTGTCTATGTATTTTATAGGTAAATTGAAAGTGTTTAGATGTCAGGTATAGAAACTGTATTTCTGATTAATGGATCATTGAGAAAAATTTCCTTTCATTTAACAAAAGACAGTCTAAACTATTGTATGTATTGCCAATGAGCATAAAGCCCTATAACTAGATATTTCACTTTTATAATTTCTCTGCACAGTGAATAAATCTGTCCTGGTCCAGCAGGACAGGAACCTGTTTTTGCCAATCTGCAATATAAGGTCTGAAAGAATAAAGTTGATAGGAGGGGAGTCAATTTTTTTTTAATTCATGGTTTATATATTTGAGCATCTTATTTAGGCAGAGTTTTCCTACCTTGAAATCTTAAAAATAGCCTCCCACTCTCATATTTTTAAAATAAGTTTCCAGATTTGTTGGAAAATTTTCTCTCATTTATGTTGTTCAAATTATTGGTATTAATTTTTGTAAATGATGTACAGTAGAGATCAAAAATTTCCCCCCACACATATAAACAGTTGTCCTGGAGTTACTTGCTGTCAGTCCTCTCCCACTCATTTGTGATGTTTCTTCTGTCACATATTGATTTTGTGTGGATCTTCCTCTGAATCAGCAAGGAGACCAGTGTGGCTGGAGCAATTGGCCTTGCACAGATAGAAAACTTTACATCAGTACTTCACTCTCTTAATTTCTAGACTTTATAGTAAATCTTGATATCTTGTAAGGCATTTTGATGTGTAGAGATTGGAAGTACCAAAGGAAATGAGAAGTGTGAAGTTTGGTTAAATTAAGTGGTAAAAGAAGAAAGAATAATTATTTGGAGATAAACTGAAGAAAATAATCTGCCCTGGAGATTTCCTTGTATTGTAATAATTCCTACTAATAGCATTTCCTAGTATGGCAACAATTTCCTAGTCTCTATGTTTTGTTCTTGTTCCCTTCACAGTCTGTTCTCTTCCTATCAGCCAGATCATATAACTCCTCTCATCAATTCTCCATTATGGGGATATTTCTCATCTTATTGAAATAAAGCAGAAGTCCTTCACATGACCTGTACAGTCTCATAAAAAAATTCAGGCAGCACTAATGTTTACTTCACGACCTACCACTCACCACTTTTGACCATCTGCTTCACTCCACTGGCCTCATCTCAGTTCCACAAACGTGACAGCCAGACTTGTACCGCGCAAACTTTAGCTCATGGTCTGCATGGAAGACTCCTCTACTGGATATTGTCATGTCTGCTCCTTATGTTATTTGCATCTCTGCTAGAAAGGCACCTTAATGGAGAGTCTTTGTATACCCTATATAATAGAAAATAGATGTTATAAACTGTCTGATCTCCCTCTCCTTCCAATGTTCGTAAGCCCCATTTCAGCAAGGCCTCTTTCTTTGGTTTACTACTGTATTCCAGAAAGTTAGATTAACATCTATCTCATTGCAAGAAATACATCACTCAATTTAAGTTAAATAGAAAAAAATGCCTTTTACTTTTAAGAGTTCAGAACTCCTGGAGAAAGCTAGAAAAGCCTAAACAACTTTGAAGTCGGCTAGGAGTGTAAAATTCTATTCTAAGACTTATTAACTATGTCAGATGAATTACTTTAAGCCTTGATCTTATCAGTTCTTTGGGATAATAATACAAATCTCATAAAATTGACTAGACAATTAAACACCGTACTTAACATGAGGGAATTGCTCCATAAATATTGGTTTGATTTCCTTAATTTGAATTGCATTTTTGTTTAAGGGTTTATTCATAATTAAAAGTAATAGCTAAAAAGACATAGAATCAGGAGAATGAACAGAAATGTAATTAACCTGGTCCTACTAGGGCAATTTACAAGTATCTTTGATGGTGGTTGATTTTCAGAAAAGCCAACGGGGGCAGTGGATTGGGGCTAATATTTATTGAGATTTGGCAATGTGCCAATGATTTTACTTGTAGTATTTTATTTATTCTCTTTTAATTTTATAAATTATATCATTCTCCCAATTTATAGTCAAGAAGACAAATGATGAAAGATGTTAAATACCTTGTTCAAAGTCTGTCAGAAACAGAAGAGCAGGTTTCCATTTCAAATCTGCCCAACATCCCCATCCACCCTTTTTTCTATGCTAAGTTTTTCTAACGTAATAAGAAGGTATTGGTAATATATTTAGCACCTCTGCCTTAACACCTGGAACAAGCCAAACCAGACTGGGATTATTAAAACCAATACAAAGGTCTGGTACCAGTACTAAGTGGGACAACAATGACTCTGTCTTTAAAAGGGTAGTACTCAAAAATACAACTGTAAGAATTTTTGTTTCTTTAAACCCTGCACTGTTTCATAAGAGAATAAAATTTGTATTTTTTTTTGTTTTCTAAGAACAAATATGTTTCCATTTATAAAAATAAACTAGGAATAATAATAAATGGATCAACTTGTTTTTCTTGGTTGTCCATCCTGAAAGGAGTCCCAAGATGTGAAAAATATTCAATGGATTTTGGGATGTTGGGTCACAGGGGAATATCTACAGGTTTGTTTCTAAGATACCTCATGGAGTGGCTATAAAATAGTGTATTTGTCATCACCCGGCCTTCTTTGTAGTCTTTCTAGATTTTTTTCTTACTGTTAGAATACATCCTTCTCCTGGGGACTTACTGTAATCAACTACTTTCATCTATATTTTTAATTATATTGCTGCATCTACTCTAGTTATAAGCTAGTCTTTCTGGCCAGGAATGATGATGGTGATGGTGATAGTGATGATGAGAACAGCGATGATAATGGTAATAGTGATGATGATAATAACAACACATTGAGGAAAAAAGACATTTTAAAAAGCACTTCCTTTGTGCCAGGTACCCCTGAAGCACTTTGCATGTCTTACCATTGTGGCCTCAAAAAATGCCATGATATGTGAGTGAAAGTCACTCAGTCGTGTCTGACTCTTTACAACCCCATGAACTATACAGTCCATGAAATAATTCTGCAGGCCAGAATACTGGAATGCGTTGGGTAGCCTTTCCCTTCTCCAGGGGATATTCCCAAGCTAGGCATCGAACCCAGGTCTTCCACATTAAAGGTGGATTCTTTACCAGCTGAGCCACAAGGGAAGCCCAAGAATATTGGAGTGGGTAGCCTATTCCTTTTCCAGCAGATCTCCCCAATCCAGGGAGAAGGGATAGGCTAGATATACTAGATATAGGTACCATTATTTTCATCTCCAGGCTTCCTTCATAGCTTAGTTGGTAAATCATCTGCCTGCAATGCAGGCAAACCGGGTTTGATTCCTGGGTCCTGGAGAAGGAAATGACAACCCACTCCAGTATTGCTGCCTGGAGAATCCCATGGACAGAGGAGCCTGGCGGGCACAGTCAATGGGATCATAAGAGTCGGACACGACTAAACCACTACCATTTTCATCTCCAGTTTATAGGTAAGAACAGAGGCACAATCTGATTAAATAAGTTGCTCAGTGCACATAGAGAGAAGGGGTGGGGCCTGAAGTCACACTTAGGCTGCCTGTGCTCTTGTGCACTAAATAGGCTGCTGCATGAAAGTGGCTGTACATTTTCGTGGAATCTGAATGGAACTTTTTTGATTTTACTGTTTCATTGCTTAAAGGATGTTTTCATTTGCTTCCTTCTGGGTTAGGATAAGTGTGAGCAGAGGCACAATTTTTTTGTAGCTGCCAAATACTGACAATATAATGATTATATTTTCAGAAGCACATAGCAGGAACACATGGCCCATTAATGGACGTTTGTGTCAATTTCAAGGTTAAAAGACAGTTAGAAACATGAAATGTGCAAATATTTTTAATATTTTGTTGGTTTGTGGAACAAGAGTGTTTGAGATAAGAAAATTTGGACAGTATGTTTATATTATGTATGTGTATATATAGTGTCTGTGTGTGTGTACTTATTCACTCAGTGGTGTCTGACTCTTTGCAGCCCCATGGACTGTAGCCTGCCAGGTTCCTCTGTTCGTGGAATTTTCCAGGCAAAAATAACTGGAGTGGGTTGCCATTCCTTACTCCAGGGATCTTCCCAACCCAGGGTTTGAACATGAGTCTCTTGCAAATCCTACATTGGCAGCCAGATTCTTTACCACTAGCACTACCTGGGAAGACTATATATAGTGTCCATCCTTGAAGTAAGTTCATCTGTCATCCCTGAGCTCCTACCTCTCTAATAACTGATATGGTAATTAAAGGCAAAAAACCTTGGGAGAATAAAGGAAACTTTGTAGTGTCCTCCCTAAAATCCAGCATTTTTGAGTGACAGAGAACTCTATTTATATGATTGATTTTGGCCTGTGCATGGCAACCCACTCCAGTATTCTTGCCTGGACAATCCCATGGACAGAGGGGCCTGGTGGGCTACAGTCCATGGGATTGCACAGTCGAACACGGCTGAAGTGACTTAGCACACACACACCAATAATAGCAACATAAAAACTGCACTATATTTTTTGGTGAAGTTTTATTTGACTACTTCTAGTTGGTAAAGAATCCGCCTGCAATGCAGGAGACTCTGGTTCGATTCCTGGGTCTGGAAGATCCCCTGGAGAAGGGATAGGCTACCCACTCCAGTATTCTTGGACTTCCCTTGTGGCTCAGCTGGTGAAGAATCTGCCTGCAGCACGGGAGACCTGGGTTCAATCCCTGGGTTGGGAAGATACCCTGGAGAAGGGAAAGGCTACCCACTCTAGGATTCTGGCCTGGAGAATTTCATGGACTATACAGTCCATGGGGTCACAAAGAGCTGGACACAACTGAACGACTTTCACTTTCACATCATACAATACTTTATTTTTCCCTTAGGAACAAAACAAACAAACAAGCAAAAAAGGAAAATTAAGGGGCACCTTTTATTCCTGTATTATCCTAACACAATTTCCCTGTTAAGCTATGTGGAATTGAAATATATCTACCCAAAGAAAATGTAAAGCTCATTATAAAGAATGTGAGTATTAAAAACTGGAATAATGATGCTAACTTGCAACTGCAGAAATCACGGGCCTCATAATCATTAATTTCATATGTTTCAAATAGTGTGCACTATTGCCTTTCTGAAGCAGGGATTCATGAGCTATAATGAAGATGACCAAGTGAAATCTTTCTGAATGGTTTATACATAAACCTCTTCTTCAGTTTAGGGCTATGATCACAGTTTATGAAGCCATTCTTCATCTCCTTATTGACTTTAGGTTTTTGTTTTTTACCAGAAAATCCACTGTATTATTTTTTTCAGCTATCATTTACCTTATGAATCTTTTTGTTGTTGATTTCATGTATTTTTATCAATAGAAATAATTTTGAAAGGCTACTTATTTGTGTATTTTATGATTGTGTGAATTTTATCATTTATGGGTAAGATTAGAACATTTCCTTTAAATAAAACCATTTTGGTTACACAGTCTTTCATAAATAAATAAAATGCACTTAAAATAAATATAAAATGCATTAATCTGTCATACTGGTTCACAGTGGGTTTAGGAATATACTTACTTTCTTTAGCAAGGATCACCCTTATCTACAACATATGGGGAAGAGTGATCCTTTGTAGTAAGCTGTTTCCCAGAACACAAAATGGTGGGGGATTTCTTTATTGTCACTCTTTTTCATGAGCTCATGTCTCAGGTGAAGTTCAACTTTGTCAAATGTTACTGGAATTTGAAATCATCTATAAGGAAATGGATCAGAGTTCTAATAATATGTGGAAGAAATTATATTGCCAAGAGACAACGTGACTAATCTTTTAAAAATCCCCTTTAATTTGTCAAGCTTTAAAACAATTCATGATACACCACATTTGCATAATAGTCCACAGAAGTTATTCAGTCTCCAAGTTGTACATTTGTCCCAATTTCCTTTTTAAATATGGACAAGGAAGAACCTCAGATAGTTCTGAGCTTCAGATCATGGAGAACAAAGAAAGAGGGGGTATATCCATGAATCTTGGGCTATTTAAGAAACTTTCTTACCCTCAAGGTAGGAGATCTCCACAGTTGCTATGCTGACATCTTCCATTTGAAACTGGTTTCCATGGTGAGTGTCCATCTGCTTCATTTTTATTTAGTGGTTAATCTGTAGAAAACTGCAGATAGGTTGTTCTTTCAGATCTTAGGCCACTGGACCTGAGAAGCCAGGAATGGACATGAATAAGAGGACTGTGAATCTTCTGGAGATCCTGGACTTTGAGTTGAATGGAGAGTATGAAGTGGATGTTGGGTTGCCTGCCTTGGGGAGATGGAGAGTGTGTACTGTGTTTGGCAGGAAGGATATGGATTGTTGAAGGCAAGGAAAGCTAACTGTGGCGAATATGACAAACTCTGCACCATAGACTCTTCTTCCATAAAGTTTGTTTGTTGCTGGAAAGTGACTTCTCAGCTAGATAGTCTTGCTCTCACTACTCTCTCTGCATATAACTAGTGCCATATGACTGGCACTTGAGAGTAGAATATGAGTGAATTGTGTTCTTCCAGGCTTGGCCTGTGCAAATCCTCCCCTACATGATCTTCTCTCTCCCCTGATTTGCTGGCTGGATACCAGTGCCTGACATGCCCTTGCAAGTCTCTTGTTGAAGATAGTTTTAACCTGTAAGAAACAGAGTCCTCCATGGCAACCTATCACAGACTTTATGCCTTTGAAGAATCAACATGTTTTATGACAAATTAGTGTGATGTGGAAGTTTATTTATTACAGTAGGCATATTTACCTTTATATAGATCATCTTAATTTATGTATGAGATAATATTAATGTCTGATAATCTCAGTTTGTGTCTGATAGTGTTAGATATTGGGATACCCACTTTCCATTTTTTGAAGGGGCATAAAAAGTGGGAAGACATACAGATGGCTAACAAACACATGAAAAGATGCTCAACATCACTCATTATCAGAGAAATGCAAATCAAAACCACTATGAGGTACCATTTCACACCAGTCAGAATGGCTGTGATCCAAAAGTCTACAAGTAATAAATGCTGGAGAGGGTGTGGAGAAAAGGGAACCCTCTTCCACTGTTGGTGGGAATGCAAACTAGTACAGCCACTATGGAGAACAGTATGGAGATTCCTTAAAAAACTGGAAATAGAACTGCCTTATGATCCAGCAAGCCCACTGCTGGGCATACACACTGAGGAAACCAAAAGGGAAAGAGACACATGTACCCCAATGTTCATCGCAGCACTGTTTATAATAGCCAGGACATGGAAGCAACCTAGATGTCCATCAGCAGATGAATGGATAAGAAAGCAGTGGTACATATACACAATGGAGTATTACTCAGCCATTAAAAAGAATACATTTGAATCAGTTCTAATGAGGTGGATGAAACTGGAGTCTATTATACAGAGTGAAGTAAGCCAGAAAGAAAAACACCAATACAGTATACTAACGCATATATATGGAATTTAGAAAGAGGGTAACAATAACCCTGTGTACGAGACAGCAAAAGAGACACTGATGTATAGAACAGTCTTATGGACTCTGTGGGAGAGGGAGAGGGTGGGAAGATTTGGGAGAATGGCATTGAAGCATGTAAAATATCATGTGTGAAACGAGTTGCCAGTCCAGGTTCGATGCACGGTACTGGATGCTTGGGGCTAGTGCACTGGGACGACCCAGAGGGATGGTATGGGGAGGGAGGAGGGAGGAGGGTGCAGGATGGGGAACACATGTATACCTGTGGCGGATTCATTTTGATATTTGGCAAAACTAATACAATTATGTAAAGTTTAAAAATAAAATTAAAAAAAAAGTGGGAATCTTTTATTGCATAAAGTTTTGTTCTCATTTATGAGATATGCTGCTGCTGCTGCTAAGTCGCTTCAGTCGTGCCCAACTCTGTGCGACCCCAGAGACGGCAGCCCACCAGGCTCCACCGTCCCTGGGATTCTCCAGGCAAGAACATTGGAGTGGGTTGCCATTTCCTTCTCCAAAGCATGAAAGTGAAAAGTGAAAGTGAAGTCGCTCAGTCGTGCCCGACTCCCAGCGACCCCATGGACTGCAGCCCACCAGGCTCCTTTGTCCATGGGATTTTCCAGGCAAGAGTACTGGAGTGGGGTGCCATTGTCTTCTCCAATTTATGAGATATAGACTTGTATTATAAAAGAATGGAAAAAACAAACCCTTTAGTGTGGATCAGACTTTTAAAATTCACTTATTATTTAACATCTTAGTACATGACCATATAAAAATTTATAATATATGAGTGTGTGTGTATATATATATATATCTGTGTGTATGTGTGTTTATGTATATATAGTTTTGAGAGCAGTTTACTCTCCAAAATGTACAGAGTATACCAGTGTCCAAAACTTGAAAGAAAATGAAAAAAAAAAATGACATGGTCTCTATATGTATGTTAATGGCAGAAGGAGGGAAAGGGGCTAATGTGTATCCAGAATATATTAGATGGCAGCAGAAGAATTACATGCTTTAATTACATCTCCTTTCTAAGAAATACCAGACTTCATACAGATGAAAAAATCTAGGCTCAGAGAAGTTAATAACTTACAAGTTCAAAATATGACTAAGAAGTCAAATCAGTTTCCAAACTCAAAATTCACTTCACTTTTTGACTACATCATATTGCTTCCAGATAAAAGTTTCCAGTTATCATGTACAGCATTTCTTTTCTTTCATCATCATAATCTTTGTCATTATCATTGTCTTCATCACTGTCAGTAGCAAGAGTTTTATTGTGATTATTATCACTGTCATTATAATCCCATTTAATGTTTAGTATGCACCTGCTGCATGACCAGACCTAGACTAGATACCTGCCAGGCACTATCTATAACCCTTATTATCAACTTATTTTTATCCCACTTATCATTTGTTCAGCCCCTTTTGTGTGTCAACTACTAGACCAGACGCTTGGCATATGTTATCTCCAGCCTCACAACAGCCTTTTGAGTAAGATAATTCTTATTTCTATTTTCTTGAATCAGAAACTCAAGTTTGGGGAGAATGATAAACCAATGCAGAGTTCACACACTCTGGAACAGGTGGGTTCATCTGGGTTCTTTGGCATAGAACCAGGATAGTATTCATTACTCCTCCACATCTGTAGTATATCATGTTATCTCTCTCACGCATTGTATTATTTCACCTCAAGAATTTCATTAAGAATTCTTAATGTAGGTAGTTCTTAAAGGAGAACATATTGAGTTGCATTAGGGGCCTTGACTCAAAGCTCAGCTTGTCCTGGTGGAAGATCTAAGGCTTGAATCTACCTCTCATTGCAGTGCTCTTTCCTCCCACTTCACAAGGCCTACTTTCAATGGCAGCTTCTACCAGCTGAACAACGGTGTCCCACTGTTCATAGAACCAAGGATCAAGTGTAGTCGCTCAGTCTTATCTGACTCTTTGCCACCCCATGGACTGTAGCCTGCCAGGCTCCTCTGTCCATGGAATTCTCTAGGCAAGAGTATTGGAGTGAATTGCCATTTCCTTCTCCAGGGGATCTTCCCAACCCAAGAATTGAACCTGAGTCTGCCACATTGCAGGCAGTTTCTTTACCATCTGAGCCACAAGGAAAGCCCCCCACTGTTCATACACACATGCAGATGGTAACCAAAAGGTCCCACAGATCATACTTTTGAAGCTAAGCTTTGCGTCTGTTGTTTGGAGAAGATGACTTTTCAAAGAAGCATCATTTACTATATTCTCTATAAGACAGAGTTTAATCAATGCTTTTTGGAGGGAGTTTCTAGTTAGAGATTATTAATTTTACCCAGGTATGAAAGGTGGAGATAAAGTAAATATTAGAAAAAGTATACTTTTCACTGTCATAAAACACCTTGTTAATCTTTTTATTGTTTACTTTTGCTGCTCACAACTATATATAATGACCCATAGAACCAGAACAGAATGGGACCAGAACCTGAGTGGGCTATGGGTAACCTCAGTATATACTGGTGACTAGGAGTGTAAGGATGGAGAAGGCAATGGCACCCCACTCCAGTACTCTTGCCTGGAAAATCCCATGGACGGAGGAGCCTGGTAGGCTGCAGTCCATGGGGTCGCTAAGAGTCAGACACGACTGAGCAACTTCACTTTCACTTTTCACTTTCATGCATTGGAGAAGGAAATGGCAACCCACTCCAGTGTTCTTGCCTGGAGAATCCCAGGGACAGGGGAGCCTGATGGGTTGCTGTCTATGGGGTTGCACAGAGTTGGACACGACTGAAGCGACTTAGCAGCAGCAGCAGGAGTGTAAGGAAGTGGAGGCCTGTTCATTCTCAACCACCTTTGAAACAGTTGCTTCTTCAGATTGTGTCTCAAAAACGTTTTAATTGAAATCCTCTGCAGTGCTAGTCAGTAAAAGGGTCGAATTTAAGAGTGGTAGTGGTGAGAGGGGGCAATTATGCACCCTTACTTGACATGATGGTATGTATGTGCAGTTGCATATAAAGATTCTGAGCCTAGCAGGGCTTCCCTCTGACCTCAGGGTTGGAGAAATTGGAGAGAAGAACCAATTTAAAGTTACTTTTCAGGGCTTTAGGCACGGGGCATGTTGATAAATCTTTGGAGGACTGCTGGCTTCAGGTTTAATCTCTCAAAATGTGTGCATCTGTTTGGAATGCATTGCTAATAAACATTCCCAAATACATTTGCTCCAGCCTAGCAGTATGAAACCACTAGGGCAAATCCAGAAAGTCACATATTGTGCTGGCTAGCTCAGAATGTGTGAACATGGTGATCAAGGACACCAGAAAGAAGCCTATTATTCCTGTATAAAAAAAAAGTAATGTGTATGGCAACAATAATTTCAGGGCAAAGAATACCCCATCTGAGCAAATTTGTACTAATTTTGTAGCCCCTCCCACTGAGACAGGAAGTGTGACATTGAACATTTATTCCTTTCCCCTCAATACATACCACATGGGAGGACTGGAAAGGAGGGATGAACTTCGCTTATGGGGATGGGGAAGATAGACGATAAGCACAAGAAAAAAGGAGCCTGCGGTCTGCAACATGAATGCCATAAATTCACAAGTAAAGCATTATTAAAAATTTCCAGCCCCATAAATGCTGCCATTAATCACTTTCAAATTAACCTGATGTGAGTTAAATTATTGCAAGTTCCTGTGTAAATTAAATCATTATTAGTTGCAGACTTTTTTTCTTTCGGGGTACAGGCAGCAGCTGAGAAGGAAGGGATGGACCTACTGGTTTCAATTTACTAAAGAAGGTTTGGGGGAAAAAGATTTTTGCTTGATTACAAGAGCAAAACCACTTCACAGTATAATATCACAATAATTGTAGCCATATATCATAACATGTCATAAGTCCAGGACAAAGCTCAGCCGCCTTTCGTAAGCAGCAGCCAAGGAGGCAAGAAAAGTGAGTGAATGAGGTAATGGATTTCTTTCCCCTTATTCCACTAGAGAGCAGTGTTCTTTTGTACAAACCAGGTAGGTTGTTTTCTACAAAGAAGTCGGAAGGAAAATTTTCTACATAAGGGAAGTTTTCGTAGCAACGGAAAGGCTTCTCTCTTGCAGTAAAGCTATGCATTCTGAATAAAATATGAAGACAGTAGTTTCCAGCAAAGGTCACTCTTATTTTAATAGGTGTACTTCTGAGTCTGTCTTCTTTTCACATGAGAAAGGTGTTGACTGTTCAAAAATAGAACTCGTATATATAGTTTACATCCTACAGTAAACATTTTTAGATGGCATTCATCAGCAAAACGGGTCAGTTGTCAACCATTAGCTATAGGTAAAACAAGAATATTAATTATCCATATATATTAAAATACCTTTAGGAGACAATAAATGACTTTGTCAGGAATAGAAATAAAGTCAGACCAAAAGGAAGAGTGAAGAGAAGGAACACATGTGTTGTGAAAGGTTCCAATCCCTGCTTTTTAAATTTTTTAGCTTACTATACTGCCAGTAGTTTTACTGTTGTTCTTGAGAACAGCAAGTTGGTATGATAGATATTAGTCTGTTTCTCTGGGAGAAAATATTCAGTTACAGGCAAGTTGGCTACAACTCCTTGATGAGTCAGTTGACATTCCAAGAAGCCCAAGGCCACGCTAACAATAACTGAAGTTTGCCTCATTTTATGTTGCACAAATATATTTCTAACCTTTCACTCTGAAGCACATGGAAACAGGCAAAGATAAACCAGTGAGTTTATATGCATGTGTGTGTAACTGAGTGCCTTTCTTGTTCAATAAGAATTAAATTACTGGGTAATTTTGGTTTCTTCTAGAAGGAAATGAATATGCTCTTAAGTATTTAGAATCACTAGAGAGCATTTTAGGCATTTCTGGATACAAATCAATGTCACCCGAAGTGTGGTTTCAATACAGATTCAGCCCTATTTTTCTCCATTTGCTAGTAGTAGGATTTTTCTGATACACCACATGACTTTACTATTCCCTTATCTTAAGCTCATTGAACAATAATGGTTGTAAGCAAAAAAGTATCTTGAGAGAAAATAAACGGGGAAAAATCTGAGGCCTGATAATTAGCAGTAGCAAAGGGTCCTCAGAGTATTCACCACGTTAATTGAGAAAATTCAGAGCATGTAAAGTTTCAAGACTGACATCAGCAGATCCTGGGATTTATTTGAGCCTGCTCACCTTTGCTGTTGTGCTGCATTTTTGACATAGCAGATGTAGAAAATTTAATATTCCTTGATCAAAATAAACTTGGGCTTCCTGAAATACAAATCCAGGTATCATAAAGAACAGTGTTTCACATAAGATCTGGCACATAGACGAAGCTGAATAAACAGGGCTGAATAAGTGAATGATTGAATGGAGAGGGGAAGTAATAAATCCCTCCACTCCAACCTGGTAATGCTAGATTCTTAGGATTCAGCTACAGAAACTTTACTTATATCACAGAAGACTGTAAATTCACCAATTAGATATGAAGAATAGTACAGAGGAATTTATAGAAACTCTATAGACAAAGAAACCTAGGTTTGTGTTTTCTTTTAATTTTATTGAATTATAGTTGATTTTTTGGGGGTTTCCCAGATAACAGTAGTGGTAAAGAACCTGCCTGCCAATGCAGGAGATGTAAGAGACATGAGTTCAATCCCTGGGTTGGGAAGATTCCCTGGAGGAAGAAATGGCAACACACTCCAGTATTCTTGTCTGGAAAACCCTATGGACAGAGGAAACTGGTGCACTACAGTCCATGGGATCACAAAGAGTCGGACACAACTAAACAACTAACACCACTACTATGATAGTTGATTTGGGCTTCCCTGGTGGCTCAGCAGTAAAGAATCCACCTGCAGTGCAGAAGCCGCAGGAGGCATGGGTTCAATCCCTGGGTTAGGAAGATTTCCTGGAGGGGAGAACATGGCAACCCGTTCCAGTGTTCTTGCCTGGAGAATCCCCATGGACTGAGGAACCTGGTGGGCTACAGTTCATGGGATTGCAAAGAGTTGGACATGACAAGCAACTTAGCATGCAGTGCAGTTTATTTTAAAATGTTGTGTTTAATTTCTGTTGTATGGCAAAGTGACTCAGTTTTATATATATCTACATATATTCATTTTCATATTCTTTCCCATTTGATGTATCTCAGATATTGAATATAGTTCCCTGTGCTATACTGTAGGACCTTATTGTTTATCCATTTATTTATATATACGTTTCATCTGTTAACTCAAATTCCCAGTGCTTCCCTCCCCTACCTCCCCTCTCCCTTGACAACCACAAGTCTGTACTCTGTATCTAAGTTGATTTTGTTTATTAGATATGTTAATTTGCGTCATATTTTAGATTCCATGTATAAGTGAGAGCATATGATATTTGTCTTTCTCTTTCTGACTTCACTTATAATCTAGGTCCATCCATGTTGCTGCAGATGGCATTATTGCATTCTTTTTTATGGCTGAGTAGTCTTCCATTGTATACACACCACATCTTTATCCATTTATCTATCAGTGGGCCTTTAGGTTGTTTCCATGTTTTGGCTATTGTAAATAGAGCTCTCAGTGGATGTTTAGGCTGTTTCCATGTCTTTGTTGTTGTAAATAAAGATGCTATGAACCTAGAGGTGCAGGTATCTTTTTGAATTATAGTTTTGTCTGGGATTATACCCAGGAGTGGGATTGCTGGGTCATACGGTAACTCTATTTTTAGTTTTTTGTGGAACTTCTATACTGTTTTCCACAGTGACTGCACAAATTTATATTTCCACCAACAATGTAAGTGAGTTCCCTTTTTTTCACATGCTCTCCAGCATTTATTGTTTGTGGACTTTTTTATGATGGTCATTCTGACTAGTATGAGGTGATACCTTGTTTTAGTTTTGATTTGCATTTCTGTAATAATTAGCACTGATGAGCATCTTTTCATGTGTCTATTAGCCATCTGTTTGTCTTCTTTGGAAAAATGTCTATTAAGATCTTCTGCCCACTTTTCAATTGGATTGGTTGTTTATTTGTTATTGAATTGTAGAAGCAGTCTGTTTATTTTGGAAGCTATAGCCCTTGTTGGTTGTATCATTTGCAAATATTTTCTACCAGTCTATAGGATTAGACCTGAGTTTTGAATCATGACTCTGCCATGTATTATATATGTCATATGGGACAAAGCTTTCTAAGTGTCATCTTCAACGTTCATACAAAGAACAGGATCAATAATCCTTCCCTTCCAAAATTGTATGGACCTTGGCAAGTTTGCTCAAAATAGGCACTCAAAAATGAAAGAAAATATTTCTAAGTAAGTTGGGTCACCCAACCAGAGGCAAAATTTGTCACCTTTAAATGAATTTTCTTATTAGGTCATGTTATCTTAATAATCTACGGGAAATGTTAAAAGACTAGAATTTGTCGGAACAAACACATTTTTGCATGCTTCTGGGAAAGTAAGTCAGCTAAATAAATGAACCATCTGATTTGACATTTCAGCTCTGGAATGAGGGAGAACAGAGAGTTTCAAAGTTTTTTGGACTTAGAATCAATGCTTTGAAAGGCACTTAACCAACTGTAAATGCATAAACCCATTTGGGAGGGCAAGTTGGTCCTATCTTCAGAAGCTTTAGAAATACCATAAACTTTGAGTAGTAAGTCTATTCCAAGAAATCCATCCTAGAGAAACCAACAATCAGAGATAACTCAGTCAAAAACTTGCATATAATACTGTTTAAAATATTTTTTTAATAATAGTGAAAAATTGGATGCAATTTAAGTGTCTAACAATAGAAGATTAGTTAAATATGTGGTATTTTTTCTTTAAAATAATCTATTATGAAGCCATTAAAATGTATTTTCAAATAATGTTTAATGACATAGAAAATGCTCAAATATAAATTTAAGTGAAAAATGAGAATATAAAGCTAAATTTACAATGTGATGCCAATTTGGTAAAATTGAATATTTCGCATAATTATTTTTATTCAACTTAAAAGGAATCAACCAAAATATTGTCACAGCATAAACAGTTAAGGCAAATGAATTTCAAATTTAAAATAGCATTCCATCTCTTTTCTCTATATCTGTCTTAAGCTCAGGTTAATAATCATGAGCATAATATGACACAGGCCATATTTTTGTTCACGTTTTGTTTTCCTCCAAATTCTGACATAAGAATATATAACATTTATTGACAAGAAATAATATGTTTCTTTTAGATTTAACTACAGAGGGACTGTAGTTTAAGACATTGCCTTTTATTTTGCACCACTGCTTTTATAAAATGTGGGTCCTTTTTGGCAAATGTTTGGATGAGCCCACCACATGCATTAGCTTTGTACATTGTCTGAATTTTCCAAAGGGAAAGAGAATGCTGTAATGAAATTTGCATATCTAACCAATTAGTTAAGGGAACTTAATGGGCATCCATTTTCAAGGAGATTGCAGAAAACCTACCAGGATATAACAAAAGTAAGTGAAGAAGCAGTAATTAGATGTTTTTAGTCATCCTCAGGGAAAAAAAAAATATATATATATATATATATATTTGCAGGTGACCTCTACTCAAACCCAGCCCTGCCAAATGCTGTGGAATCCTGTGTAAGGCAAAAGGAAAGCAAGAGAGAATTGTAGGAAAAATCTGGACACATTGCTTCCCTGAACTCTGTAACACATTAGGGCCCAAGCAGTAATCCTTCGGGACCCTTCCAGTCAATTATTAAAGAGAAAAAATAGGCATCATTCATTCCTCTAGACTTGTACCATCTACTGATAAAGAAATTGTGGGCTTCTTTTATCAGTGAGAGAAACTTTGCAATTCCTGCCAGGACCAGCAATTCCTGCCAGGAACATGGCTATTCCTAATAGAGAAGTACCAAGAAGCACTATGCCTGAAAGAGACTTCACATTTTCTTCAGCACATGTGAGATACCCACTAGGTGTTCCCAGATAAAATGTGGAGAGAGGTTATTTGTATGCAGTTGGAGTTTCTGAGTGAAAACGAGAGACAGAGCCAGAGAAATAAAATATATTTTGGTCCTATTTCCGTGGAAGCTATTTATTTTCAGATCAAAAGCTCAAGTTGTTTACCAAATCAAGATTTTCACACTCTTCCACCTGTGGGGGCCGTGAGCTGGACCCAAGTTCTCAGGACTGATCCAGAGTAAGACTGATGCTGAAGTGGATTTATGAGGAATGTTGCAGTGAATAAAATGGAAATGGAACACCAGAGTATTAGTCCCAGTATTGTACAGAATTGTAAGAATGGGTGGTATGTTTCAACATACTCACAAATATATACTGCTGATTTCTGTTGTTGTAAAGTATTTGCTATAATATCTGATTAACTCAATATACCATTAAGATTCATATGACCCAGTTTTAGTTTATTAATTATTTTGGAATAGCTCTATTTGTAAGTATTGATATTTCTTGACTTTTATTCTTTCTTTCTCTTTATTCCAAAGAATAAAGACAAAGATACACCTATTTTTATTAAACTAGAATAAAACTCTGTTTTGTAGTAATCATTTGAATCCATTGGAACCTTTAACATATTTGAGATACAAGTTCTTAGTGATTTCATCTTTCTCTGTTTCTTGAAACATTTGCTATTTAATCATCCTAGGAATTATTTTCTCATTACTTATCAATTATTCCCAGATATACTTTAAAAAAATTATAAACAAACACAAGAGTAATTAAGGAACCTAGAAGGATAATAAATTATTAAAATAAACAATTACTACTGTTTCATGCTTCAGGTTTCTTTTTTTGAAAAGATATAAAAGGGGACTGGAGACATCATCTTTGTACTCCACTTTTTCATTGAATGTAACTGAATTCATAATTTCTCATACTCTATCCATAATGGCAAATTGAAGAAAACTGTAAGAGGAAGATATTTCACAACTGCAAGATGATTCAGAATCCTAATGCAGACAGACAGGAACACTCTATAATCCGACAGTGAAATTCATTGCATGAGCAAAAATTTCAGACATTCAGATTATGTTGTCCTGGATAAATTTTCTCAAATTCAAAATCAGTAATGATCAAAAATAAATTTTTAAGGATGAAAAAGAAATTTGGTTTTCTCATAGTTAACTGTTCAACACAGAAAGCACATTACCATGCTATATTTGTGAGAAAAACAAGACCATCCCATTTTGTTTAAAAGATGTATGACAGCCTTCTTTCACCTGTTATGATGTCTCTGCACCAAACTTACCTAATAGTTTGTAATCAGGCAAATGCTGAAGACAGATGTGTAAGAAAAGGTGACTGGAGGAGAAAGTCATGTAGAAATTTAAAAAATTATTGATCATTTTTAAATTGTGTTTGTAAATGTAAAACTGAAAATGGTCTTAATTATAGAGCAAAGATGATACAACCAAAATTATATCATCCAAAAGATTGAAAAATTGTTTTTAAGTATTGCATTTTGATGGTGCAAATTCAGTAAGAACCAGGATTAATGATAAGCTAGAACCTATTCAATATGTATAAAAGACATTTTCCAATTTAGGCATATATAACATTAAAATCATGAAAGTATGAACTACAAAAATTTGAGTTTACTATATTTAGATTTTTATTAAAATTTCTAAATGATTTTCACTATCTACTTTTACTGATTTTATCTTTTGATAAAATATTATAAAAATATAAATTAGTAAAGAGAGTACATTGAGTCCAGATGTTAAATGGCACTGGCTATTTTTCCTGGCATATGAGAGCGAGGCCTTAGCATGTGGACTAGAAGTAGTTAGGTTCTTGAACTGGACCCAGGTGTGATGTTGAAGTAGGAATATTTTGCGGCACAGTTCTGGGAGTTTATTTAAAACAAGGCACATGTGGTAAAAATAAAATTTGGGACCAAAATTACAATTAAATAAAAAGTGCTAATGTCTTCAGACAAACATAGCAAATTTCTTAGCCAATCCTCCTCTCTCCCTCTCTTCTTCTCTTTCTTTTTGCCTCTATCGTCTCCTTCTTTCCCCTCCCAGTCTCTTCCTCCCCGCTTCTCTTGTGGGTCTGGATTAATTTAGGAACTGCTGAAAGAACATCTAAATGGCTGTCCTTACTTTATTCTAAATATGGATCGGGAGAAAAAAGTGTTGGCTGTCTTTCAAGGAAAGCCAATCCACTAAACTTTTCCAGGTTTTGTTTTTTTTTTTTTCCCCCCCCAAACCCAACAGATTTACATGCTCTCAGAAGATTCTAAAAAAGGAATAATGATCTTAATCTCAACTAATATGGTTTGCAGGACAGCCTTTTCATAATCTCAATTGCTGCAAATAAATGATTTAGTCTGTATATTTATTAAGCAGCTACTATATGCCAGACATTGGGAATAATTTTTTTAAAAGACAAAATCCCGTCTCTCAAAGAGAAATGCATTCGAACAGTAAACAATTGCGATAGTTTGAAGGCAAAGCCAGCCAGGCGTGCTGCAGTCCATTGGATCTCAACGAGATGGAGGCAACTGAGCGACTGAACAACAGCAACAAAAGCAAGCAAAGAAAGGAGCAAAGAGGAAATCAAAGAAGAGTTTACTTTCCCAGAAGCCTGTTGAAGAAATACAAAGAAAATGCATCCTGAGTTTAAGCTTTAACTTCACAGCATTCCTTATCTGATTTGCTTATTTCATAGGTAAGCCAACAAGATTTGTGTACTCAGTGACAACACACTGTCTCACATAACTAACATAGATTTTATTTTCCTAAGAATTTTTACCCTTCCCTTTGTTTCAAGGTGTATGGAGAAGAGTCCCTTTGGTAAGCCAGCCCAGTGAGAATGATGCCTTATCTTTGGACTAACCTTTTGCCTAACTAAACTAATGTTTCTTGCCAGTGGCCTAAATTTCTATCTAAAAGGTCCATAATGTCATAAAATGGATTTTTTTTTGCTCAGCTCACCCACCAGAGTAGTAAAAAATAAAATAAAATCTATATACAAATACACACGATAAATTTCCATTGCTTTAGGGGCAAAATAAAAGCACTTCCATTTCCTTTTTATTCTGGATCACAGACCTGACTGTTTCTTTTTCCCTCTCTCAAATGAACTTCCAACATTCAAGGTCATTTTCTTTTTAAAAGTTATCCTAGCAACATCTAGAATAGCTCTCTCTGGGAATACCGGTTTTTTTTTTCCCCCCTCTCACTTAATTTGCCTCTTACACACCCTTCTCTCAGGTCCCATATTTTCAGTAATGCTGATTGGGCAATTATTTACTTTTTGCTTGAGTTTGAAAAGCACATCAACAGGCACACAAATGTGTTTTGGATCTCATCCATGTAGAAATATTACTGGTAACTTGATGAATCTGTAAGTAATTTTACAAAAATGTCTAGTGAGTTTTGCCAAGGACGTCTGACCCCCGGCATTGCTCCACTGATGTAAGTTTTTGAGTGTTTGGCCTGTTCTGATCAGTACCAGCTGTGCATGCTTTGGTTGTACACATCAGATGTTAAGTGAAGGAGAAAAGACAGCATTTTCTGACTTAGGCTTGAAAGTTTGTGAGCTAGGACAGAAATAAGACTGCAGTTGAAACCAAAGCATGTCTTTCATGCTTCATGTTAAGTTCAGTTGTACCTTCAGTTCAGTTCAGTTCAGTTCAGTCGCTCAGTCGTATCCGACTCTTTGCGACCCCATGAATCGCAGCAGGCCAGGCCTCCCTGTCCATCACAAACTCCCGGAGCTCACCCAAACTCTTGTCCATCGAGTCAGTGATGCCATCCAGCCATCTCATCCTCTGTCGTCCCCTTCTCCTCCGACCCCCAATCGCTCCCAGCATCAGAGTCTTTTCCAATGAGTCAACTCTTCACATGAGGTGGCCAAAGTATTAGAGTTTCAGCTTTAGCATCAGTCCTTCCAATGAACACCCAGGACTGATCTCCTTTAGGATGGACTGGTTGGATCTCCTTGCAGTCCAAGGGACTCTCAGTTGTACCTTAACATCATTTAAAATCTCTCTCAATCAGATGCTGCATAGAGCAGATAGAGTGAGTATCTCTAACAAAGAATAAAGATTCATTAAAATAGTTTTGTTTGATAAAGATTTTAAAAACTGTTTGATTTTTTGTACAAACTTCTTCACAGACTTCCAAGGAAGAAAATAAAAACAATAAAATATTGATAATGTATTGTGATTTCCTTAGAGGGCAATAAGAAATCTATTTCAGGATACATTTCAGTAGGAGTTAAAATTATTTAGGTTTTTAATTTTTGCTTTGAAAGACCATGCGGTTAGTGAAAGCATGGGATATTTTGGGTATATTTACATCCAGCCTAAATGCCAACACGGAGGTGCCCCTACTGTCCATTTATAATAGTGGAAGTATGTATTCTTCTACTTTTAAATACTTTCTTCCAATTTTACATACATTTCTTCCACTATTACATACATTCTTCCACAAATACATACATAATGAAATGTATGTATTTCATTACCTCTAAACATATACTGCCTAGGGCATGGTTCACAGTATCATAACATATGTTTATGGTTTAGGGGCAGACATGTTGTTAAAAACTAGTTTTGAGAGAGTGTTAGTTAAAGCCTGGGAGTAGAATGTCCATCAGACCAAACAAAACAATAGCCTTATTGACAGTAACCAAAAGGTGGAAATGACCCAAATGATGAACCTCATTAATTAGTGGGGAAGTAAACTGTGGTATATCCATACAATGGGAAAGTATTCAGCCACTAAAGGGAATGAAATGATACTTGCTATGATGTGGATGAATTTTACAAATTGTTGTTGTTGTTGTTCAGTCACTAAGTCATGTCCTACCTAACAAACTGCAGAATGCCAGGCTTCCCTGTCTTTCACTGTCTTTCAGAATTTGCTCAAACTCATGTCCACTGAGTTGGTGATACTATCTAACCCTCTCATCCTCTGCTGACCCCTTCTATTTTTTCCTTCAATCTTTTGGAGAATCAGGGTCTTTTCCAATGAGTCAACCCTTGGCATCAGGTGGCCAAAGTACTGGACCTTCAGCTTCAGCATCAGTCCTTCTAGTGAGTATATATTCAAGGTTGATTTTCTTTAGGATTGACTGGTTTGATCTCCTTGCTGCCTGAAGTAAAAGTGAAAGTCACTCAGTCATATCTGACTCTATAGTCCATGGAATTCTCTGGCCACAGAATACTGGAGTGGGTAGCCATTCCCTTCTCCAAGGGATCTTCCCAACCCTGGGATCAAACCCAGATCTCCCACATTGCAGGTGGACTCTTTATCTACTGAACCACCAGGGAAGCCCTGCTTGCTGTCCAAGGAACTCTCAAGAGTCTTCTCTGGCACCACTATCCAAAAACATCAGTTCTTCAGTGCTCAGCCTTCTTTATGATCTGACTCTCACATCTGAACATCACTACTTGAAAAACCATTTTTCTGACTATACAAACAATGTCGGCCATGTGATGTCTCTGCTTTTTAATATGCTGTCTAGGTTTGTCATAGTTTTCCTTCAAGGACCAATCATCTTTTCATTTCATGGCTGCAGACACCATTTGCAGTGATTTTCAAGCCCAAGAGAATAAAATCTGTCACTGTTTCCACTTTTTCCTCTTGTATTTGCCATGAATTTATAGGACTGGAAGCCATGATCTTAGTTTTTTAAATGTTGAATTTTAAGCCAGTTTTATCACTCACCTTTTTCACCCTCAAGAAAAGGTTCTCTAGTTTATCTTCACCTCCTGCTATTAGCGTGGTATTATCTGCATATCTGATGTTCTTCATATTTCTTCCAGCAGTCTTGATTCCAGCTTGTGATTCATCCAGCCCAGCATATTACATGATGTACTCTGCATAGAAGTTAAAGAACCAGGGTGGCAACAACCAGTCTGTTGTTCTGTGTACAGTTCTAACTGTTGCTGCTTGATCTGTATACAGGTTTCTCAAGGGACAGGTAAGATGGTCTGGTATTCACATCTCTGTAAGAGTTTTCCAAGTTTTTTTTTGTGATCCACACAGTCAAAAGATTTAGCATAGTTGGTGAAACAGAAGTAGATGTTTTTCTGGAATTTTCTTGCTTTTTCTATGATTAGTGAATGTTGGCAATTTGATCTCTGCTTCCTCTGCCTGTTCTAAACCCAGTTTGTACATCTGAAACTTCTAGGTTCACATATTGCTGAAGCCTAGCTTGAAGGATTTTGAGCATAATCTTGCTAGCATGTGAAATGAGTGCAATTTTACAGTAGTTTGAACATTGTTTGGCACTGCCCTTCTTTGATATTGGAATGAAAACTGACCTTTTCTAGTCTTGTGGCCACTGATGAGTTTTCCAAATTTGCTGACATATGGAGTATAGCACTTTAACAGAATCATCCTTTAGAATTTAAATAGTTCAGCTGAAATTCCATCACCCCCTCTAACTGTGTTCATAGTAATGCCTCCTGGGGCCCATTTGACTTCACACTCCAAAATTTCTGACTCTAGGTGAATGATCACACCATTGTTGTTATCTGGGTCATTAAGACCTTTTTGTATAGTTCTTCTATGTATTCTTCAGTTCAGTTGCTCAGTCGTGTCTGACTCTTTGTGACCCCATAGACTGCAGAACACCAGGCCTCCCTGTCCATCACCAAATCCCAGAGTTTACTTAAACTCAGGTCCATTGAGTCAGTGATACCATGCAGCCATCTCATCCTCTGTTGTCCCCTTGTCCTCCCTCCTTTAATCCTTCCCAGCATCAGAGTCTTTTCCCATGTGTCAGTTCTTCCTATCAGGTGGCCAAAGTACTGGAGTTTCAGCTTCTGCATCAGTCTTTTCAATGAATATTCAGGACTGATTACCTTTAGGATGAACTGGTTGGATCTCCTTGCAGTCCAAGGGACTCTCAAGAGTCTTCTCCAACACCACAGTTCAAAAGCATCAATTCTTTGGGGCTCAGCTTTCCTGCTACCTCTTAATATTCTCTTCTGCTTCTGTTAGGTCCTTATTGTTCCTAATTGTGTTCCTTATTATTCCTAATTGTTCTTTATTGTGCCCATCCTTGCATGAAATGTTCCCTTGATAGCTCCAGTTTTCTTGAAAAATCTCTAGTCTTTCTCATTCTGTTATTTTTGTTTTCCTCTACTTCTTTGCGTTATTCATTTAAGAAGGGTTTTTTATCTCTCCTTGCTTTTCTCTGGAACTGTATTCAATTGGATATATTTTTTCCCTTTCTCCTTTGTCTTTCACTTCTCTTCTTTTCTCAGCTATTTGTAAAGCTTCCTCAGACAACTACTTTGCTTTCTTGTATTTCTTTTTCTTTGGAATGGTTTTGCTCACCACCTCCTGTACAGTGTTATGAACCTCCGTCCATAGTTCTTCAGGCACTCTGTCTACCAGATATAATCCCTTGAATCTATTCATCACCTTCACTGTATAACCATAAATGATTAGATTAAGTCATACATGAGTGACCTAGTGGTTTCTTGTACTTTCTTCCATTTAAGCATGATTTTTGCAATAAGGAGCTCATGATCTGAGCTTGGTGAAAGAAACAGGAAATAAAAGATCACATATGTGAAGATTTCATATATTTGAGATATGCAAAATAGGTAATTCCACACAGACAGAAAATGGAATGAAGAGTGACTCTCAAGGGGAATAGTATCTCTTTTTTAGTCCCTAAGTTGTGTTGACTCTTTCATGACCCCATGGACTGTAGGTAGCCCCCAGGGTCCTCTGTATATGGGATTTCCCAGGTAAAAATACTGGTGTGGGTTGCCATTTCCTTCTCTAGGGGATCTTCCCAACCATGACTCTTGCATTGGCAGACATGTTATTTACTGCTGAGTCACCCAAGAAAGCCCCATTTGTTGGGAGATGATGAAAATGTGCTGGAACTAGATGGTGTTAACTATTCAACTTTATAAATAAATACCACTGAATTAGATACTTATAAAGGGTAAATTTTAAGTGATGTGAATTATGTCTCAATTTCAAAAATTGTGAGTAAGGGAAAACAAGCCAACCTGTAATTTGGAGAGATGATATACATCTATTGCATTTTTATGTGCTCTCTATTCTATCCCTCTGAAACTGTATATTAGAAAGTTTCATGTTGATATATGGCAAAACCAATACAATATTGTAAAGTTAAAAAATAAAATAAAATAAATTATATAAAAAAAATAAATACTCCCACGAATTTTGTTCCTTGTAACATAAACTAATGGTCTCAAAGTTACTAGTCAATGGTCTTCCCAAGGTTTTTATTAAATAAACTTTTGACTGTTACAGGAAAAAAAAAAAAGTTTCATTGTATTATCCAGGTCTCTTAACATTTCTTTCACATTTTCTTTTTCTTTATCCTTCTCTGCTGCATGCTAGGTAATCTTAAAAAATTGAATTTCCAGCTTACAAATTTTACTTTCCAAGTATGTCTTTTTTCTTGCTAGTCTATGTACTGAGATTTAACTTTTAACAATTATAGTTTTTCTCTTTTACCTTTTATATTTTCTCTTTTAGATATTATATTTTCCATTTTCCAGTCATTTTTTTGTCTTTTGTTCTTTCAGTCATGTATTCAGTTCCTTCTTTTATTTCCTCAACCACAATAAACAAAATTTTCATGATCTCTATCTGATAATTACAGTATCTTCAAACTTTGTGAGACTAATTCTTCAGTTTATTGCTTCTATCAACTCTCACTCATGATATCCTTTTTCCTCAAGTATGTACTTTGTGTATGTGTGTGTAGGAGAAGGTGGGAGATATTTCCTTTAGCATGTATGGTAAACTATGGGGTGATTTTAAACATTAATCCATTTCCCAAAAAGATGTGGTGTTGCTTCAGTTATGTGCCTGAATAAACGAGCAATCCAAAACTTTAAAATTAAAATCCAGTTTGAATATATTCAGAACACCCCAATAGCATCAGTTATAACCTGAAACCTGTGCAAGAGCTAAATATGGCTCCGAACACTCAGAGACGATTTTTTCATTCCTTTAAAAAAGATTGTTTCTAGGAAGCCACCTGAAAGTAATTTTTTTATTCCATGTTTCTCCTTTTTAAGATAATTTTTATTTTAGTGTAAAAAGAGGGGTCTCCTTTTAAAGATTCTGGCTTTATCTGGGGTTCCCTGATGTCTCAGAAGGTAAAGAATCATCCTTCAATGCAGGAGATACAGGAGATGTGAGTTTGATTCCAGGGTCTGAAAGATCCCCTAGAGGAGGAAACAGGATTCTTGTCTAGAGAATCCCATGGACAAGAGGATCCTGGTTGGCTACACTCCAAAGGCTCACAAAGAGCCGGACACAACTGAGCACAGTACAATTATGAATTTATTTTGTATGAGACCTAATTTTTATATCCTGCTAAGATGCTAAAGCTGTAACTCCAGTACTTTGGCCACCTCATGCGAAGAGTTGACTCATTGGAAAAGACTCTGATGCTGGGAGGGATTGGGGGCAGGAGGAGAAGGGGACGACAGAGGATGACATGGCTGGATGGCATCACTGACTCAATGGACGTGAGTCTGAGTGAAATCTGGGAGTTGGTGATGAACAGGGAAGCCTGGCGTGCTGTGATTCATGGGGTCACAAAGAGTCGGACACGACTAAGCAACTGAACTAACTAAGAAAATATCATAAATTAAAATGAAGAGACGAGAGGAGCTAAGATGGCGGAGGAGTAGGACAGGGAGAACACTTTCTCCCCCACAAATTCATCAAAAGAACATTTAAACGCCGAGTAAATGCCACAAAACAACTTCTGAATGCCAGCAGAGGACATCAGGCACCCAGAAAAGCAACCCAAGTCTTTGAAAGGAGGTAGGAAAAAAATATAAAAGACAAAAAGACAAAAGAGGGAGGGATGGAGTTCCATCCCGGGAAGGGAGTCTTAAAAAGAGAGAAGTTTCCAAACACCAGGAAACTTTCTCACTGCCGAATCTGTGCCAAGCCTTGGAAGCACAGAGGGCAACATAAAAGGGAGGAAAAATAAATAAACAATTAGAACCCACACATTGCGAGCCCTATGGTAACTCCCCCAGCGGAGAAGCAGAGCAGACGCCTGCATCCGCCATTAGCAAGCTGGGGCTGGGCAGGGAGGCGTGGCGCGAGCTGCATCGCAAGGATCTGGCCTGAATACTCCAAGCGCTATCTGAGCAAAATAATTTGGGTTAGCAAACCAGACTGTGGGATATCTACCACGCGAAAAGCCAGCCCTAACCTAAGACACTGCCAGGCCCGCACACGGAACAAAGGACTGAACAGAGATAGCCCGCGGCAGACCATCCTCCTCCAGTGATAGGCAGCCAGAGCCGGAAGGGGACAATCGCAGCCCCAGAGAGACATTATCTATAAAACTGTAAGCAGGCTTCTTTGCTAACTAAAACTTCTTGGGGGCTCTGGACAGTCAACATCTGCCTGAGAAGGTGTGCCGGCTGCACTCCTAGATAACCGAGCGGTGGGGAGGCCAGAAGTTGCAGCAATCGCGCGCGCCAAACACCTCATCACCTGAGCTGCTCGGATTTGGGAAGGGCACAAAACGCAGGCCCAACCCAGAGTCTGCGCCTCTGAGCACTATTCAAGTGCCTGAACCTGAGCGGCTTGGACCTGGGAAGTGCAGGCAGCCCAGGGCAGGCCACGGATGATTCCCGGCGGAGCAACCTAGAGCCTGAGCAGTGTGGGCAGGGAGGCTACATATGCCGTGAACGGGGGGGCAGACCCAGTGGGGCTGAGGCACTGCGAGCACACGCCAGTGTTATTTGTTTGCAGCATCCCTCCCTCCCTCCCCACAGCGCGACTGAACAAGTGAGCCTAAAAAAAAAAAAAAAAAAAAGTGTCCTCCACCCTCCCCTTTGTGTCAGGGCGGAAACCAGACACTGAAGAGACCGGCAAACAGAAGAAGCTATAACAGAGGGAACCGCCTTGGAATCTACAGGCAATAGATTAAAACCCTGTGGTTACTACCAACTACACAGGAAGGGGCCTATAGATCTTGAGAAATATAAGTTGGGCCAAGGAACTAGCCAAAAATGAACTGAACCCACAATTCTCTCAACAAAACCGGAGAAAGTCCTAGATATATTTTTACAATCATTCTTTCTTTTATTTTTTTTTTAATTTTTTTAAAAAAATTTTAAGTCCTCTATTATTCCTTTAATTTTCACTTTTATAACCGATTACTTTGCAAAAAAAAAAGACCCTATTTTTTTTAAAGCAAACTTCATATATATATTTTCTATAATTTTTTGACCTTTTTTTTTTTTTTTTTCTTTTTTTCTTTAACATGGTATTTTTGAAATTCCAAACTCTATTCTAGATTTTTAACTTTAGCTTTTTGGTATTTGTTATCAATTTTGTACCTATAGTTTTTTTTTTATATATAATTTCTGTGACCCTTTTTTCTTTTTTCTTTTTCTCTGTTTCTTTCTCTTCTTCTTTTAAATAACATTGTATATCTGAAATTCCAAACTCTACTCTAGATTTTTAATTTATGCTTTTTGGTATTTGTTACCAATTTTGTACCTGTATTTTCTTTATAATTTAAGTGACTTTGTTTGTTCTTGTTTTTCTTTTTCTCTCTCTTTCTTTTTCTTCTTCTTTTTTTTAACATTGTATTTTTGCAATTCCAAACTCTACTCTAGATTTTTAACTTTTGCTTTTTGGTATTAGTTATCAATTCTGTACCTATATTTTCTTTATAATTTTCACGACCTTGTTTGTTTTTGTTTGTTTGTTTTTTCTCTCTTTCTTTTCCTTCTTCTTTTCTTTAACATCGTATTTTTGAAATTCAAAACTCTACTCTAGATTTTTAATTTTTGCTTTTATGTATTTGTTACCAATTTTGTGCCTTTAAGAACCCAATCTTCAGTACCCATTTTTTCACTAGGGAGCGAGATTACTGGCTTGACTGCTCTCTCTCCCTTTGGACTCTCCTTTTTCTCCACCAGGTCGCCTGTGTATCCTCCCTAACCCCTCTCTACTCTACCCAACTCTGTGAATTTCTGTGTGTTCCAGATGGTGGAGAACACTTAGGGAACTGATTACTGGCTGGATCTGTCTCCCTCCTTTTCATTTCCCCCTTGTATCCTTCTGGCCACCTCTGTCTCCTTCCTCCTTCTTCTCTTCTTTGTATAACTCCGTGAACAACTCTGAGCGGTCCAGTTGTGGAGTGCACATAAAGAAGAGATTACTGGCTAGCCCACTCTCTCCTCTATTGATTCCACCTTATCTCATTCAGGTCACCTCTAACTCCCTCCTCCCTCTTCTCTTCTCCATGTAACGCTGTGAACCTCTCTGGGTGACCCTCACGGTAGAGAAACTTTTCATCTTTAACGTAGATGTTTTATCAGTGGTGCTGTATAGAAGGAGAAGCTTTGAAACTACTGTAAAAATAAGACTGATAACTGGAAGCAGGAGGCTTAAGTCCAAACCCTGACTCCAGGGAGCTCCTGACTCCAAGGAACATTAATTGACAGGAGCTCATCAAACGCCTCCATACCTGCACTGAAACCAAGCACCACACAAAGGCCAACAAGTTCCAGGGCAAGACATACCAAGCAAATTCTCCAGCAACAAGGAACACAGACCAGAGCTCCAAGATACAGGCAGCCCAAAGTCACCCCAAAACCATAGACATCCCATAACTCATTACTGGACATTTCATTGCACTCCAGAGAGAAGAAATACAGCTCCACCCACCAGAACACCGACACAAGCCTCCTTAACGAAGAAACCTTGACAAGCCACCTGTACAAACCCACACAGAGCGAGGAAACGCCACAATAAAGAGAACACCACAAACTGCCAGAATACAGAAAGGACACCCCAAACTCAGCAATTTAAACAAGATGAAGAGACAGAGGAATACCCAGCAGATAAAGGAATAGGATAAATGCCCACCAAACCAAACCAAAGAGGAAGAGATAGGGAATCTACCTGATAAAGAATTCCGAATAATGATAGTGAAATTGATCCAAAATCTTGAAATCAAAATGGAATCACAGATAAATAGCCTGGAGACAAAGATTGAGAAGATGCAAGAAAGGATTAACAAGGACCTAGAAGAAATAAAAGAGAGTCAATATATAATGAATAATGCAATAAATGAAATTAAAAACACTCTGGAGGCAACAAATAGTAGAATAACAGAGGCAGAAGATAGGATTAGTGAATTAGAAGATAGAATGGTAGAAATAAATGAATCAGAGAGGATAAAAGAAAAACGAATTAAAAGAAATGAGGACAATCTCAGAGACCTCCAGAACAATATTAAACGCTACAACATTCGAATCATAGGGGTCCCAGAAGAAGAAGACAAAAAGAAAGACCATGAGAAAATACTTGAAGAGATAATAGTTGAAAACTTCCCTAAAATGGGGAAGGAAATAATCACCCAAGTCCAAGAAACCCAGAGAGTCCCAAACAGGATAAACCCAAGGCAAAACACCCCAAGACACATAGTAATGAAATTAACAAAGATCAAACACAAAGAACAAATATTAAAAGCAGCAAGGGAAAAACAACAAATAACACACAAGGGAATTCCCATAAGGATAACAGCTGATCTTTCCATAGAAACTCTTCAAGCCAGGAGGGAATGGCAAGACATACTTAAAGTGATGAAAGAAAATAACCTACAGCCCAGATTATTGTACCCAGCAAAGATCTCATTCAAATATGAAGGAGAAATCAAAAGCTTTTCAGACAAGCAAAAGCTGAGAGAATTCAGCACCACCAAACCAGCTCTCCAACAAATACTTAAGGATAGTCTCTAGACAGTAAACACAAAAACGGTGTATAAATTCAAACCCAAAACAATAAAGTAAATGGCAACGGGATCATACTTATCAGTAATTACCTTAAACGTAAATGGGTTGAATGCCCCAACCAAAAGACAAAGACTGGCTGGATGGATACAAAAACAGGACCCCTATATATGTTGTCTACAAGAGACCCACCTCAAAACAGGGGACACATACAGACTGAAAGTGAAGGGCTGGAAAAAGATTTTCCATGCAAATAGGGACCAAAAGAAAGCAGGAGTAGCAATACTCATATCAGATAAAATAGACTTTAAAACAAAGGCTGTGAAAAGAGACAAAGATGGTCACTACATAATGATCAAAGGATCAATCCAAGAAGAAGATATAACAATTATAAATATATATGCACCCAACATGGGAGCACCGCAGTATGTAAGACAAATGCTAACAAGTATGAAAGGAGAAATTAACAATAACACAATAATAGTGGGAGTCTTTAATATCCCACTCACACCTATGGATAGATCAACTAAACAGAAAATTAACAAGGAAACACAAACTTTAAATGATACAATAGACCAGTTAGACCTAATTGATATCTATAGGACATTTCATCCCAAAACAATGAATTTCACCTTTTTCTCAAGTGCACATGGAACCTTCTCCAGGATAGATCACATCCTGGGCCATAAAGCTAGCCTTGGTAAATTCAAAAAAATAGAAATCATTCCAAGCATCTTTTCTGACCACAATGCAGTAAGATTAGATCTCAATTACAGGAGAAAAACTATTAAAAATTCCAACATATGGAGGCTGAACAACACGCTGCTGAATAACCAACAAATCACAGAAGAAATAAAAGAAGAAATCAAAATTTGCATAGAAACTAATGAAAATGAAAACACAACAACCCAAAACCTATAGGACACTTTAAAAGCATTCCTAAGGGGAAAGTTCATAGCAATACAGGCATACCTCAAGAAACAAGAAAAAAGTCAAATAAATAACCTAACCCTACACCTAAAGCAACTAGAAAAGAAGAAATGAAGAACCCTATGGTTAGTAGAAGGAAAGAAATCTTAAAAATTAAGGCAGAAATAAATGCAAAAGAAACAAAAGAGACCATAGCAAAAATCAACAAAGCCAAAAGCTGGTTCTTTGAAAGGATAAATAAAATTGACAAACCATTAGCCAGACTCATCAAGAAACAAAGGGAGAAAAATCAAATCAATAAAATTAGAAATGAAAATGGAGAGATCACAACAGACAACACAGAAATACAAAGGATCATAAGAGGCTACTATCAACAATTATATGCCAATAAATGGAAAACGTGGAAGAAATGGACAAATTCTTAGAAAAGTACAACTTTCCAAAACTCGACCAGGAAGAAATAGAAAATCTTAACAGACCCATCACAAGCACAGAAATTGAAACTGTAATCAAAAATCTTCCAGCAAACAAAAGCCCAGGTCCAGACGGCTTCACAGCTGAATTCTTCCAAAACTTTAGAGAAGAGCTAACACCTATCCTGCTCAAACTCTTCCAGAAAATTGCAGAGGAAGGTAAACTTCCAAACTCATTCTATGAGGCCACCATCACCCTAATACCAAAACCTGACCAAGATCCCACAAAAAAAGAAAACTACAGGCCAATATCACTGATGAACATAGATGCAAAAATCCTTAACAAAATTCTAGCAATCAGAATCCAACAACACATTAAAAAGATCATACACCATGACCAAGTGGGCTTTATCCCAGGGATGCAAGGATTCTTCAATATCCGCAAATCACTCAATGTAATACACCACATTAACAAATTGAAAAATAAAAACCATATGATTATCTCAATAGATGCAGAGAAAGCCTTTGACAAAATTCAACATCCATTTATGATCAAAACTCTCCAGAAAGCAGGAATAGAAGGAACATACCTGAACATAATAAAAGCTATATATGACAAACCCACAGCAAACATTATCCTCAATGGTGAAAAATTGAAAGCATTTCCTCTAAAGTCAGGAACAAGACAAGGGTGCCCACTTTCACCACTACTATTCAACATAGTTTTGGAAGTTTTGGCCACAGCAGTCAGAGCAGAAAAAGAAATAAAAGGAATCCAAATTGGAAAAGAAGAAGTAAAACTCTCACTATTTGCAGATGACATGATCCTCTACATAGAAAACCCTAAAGACTCCACCAGAAAATTACTAGAACTAATCAATGATTATAGTAAAGTTGCAGGATATAAAATCAACACCCAGAAATCCCTTGCATTCCTATACACTGATAATGAGAAAACAGAAAGAGAAATTAAGGAAACAATTCCATTCACTATTGCAATGGAAAGAATAAAATACTTAGGAATATATCTACCTAAAGAAACTAAAGACCTATATATAGAAAACTATAAAACACTGGTGAAAGAAATCAAAGAGGACATTAACAGATGGAGAAATATACCATGTTCATGGATTGGAAGAATCAAAATAGTGAAAATGAGTATACTACCCAAAGCAATCTATAGATTCAATGCAATCCCTATCAAGCTACCAACGGTATTCTTCACAGAGCTAGAACAAATATTTCACAATTTGTATGGAAATACAAAAAACCTCGAATAGCCAAAGCTATCTTGAGAAAGAAGAATGGAACTGGAGGAATCAACCTACCTGACTTCAGGCTCTACTACAAAGCCACAGTAATCAAGACAGTATGGCACTGGCACAAAGACAGAAATATTGATCAATGGAACAAAATAGAAAGCCCAGAGATAAATCCACGCACATATGGGCACCTTATCTTTGACAAAGGAGGCAAGAATATACAATGGATTAAAGACAATCTCTTTAACAAGTGGTGCTGGGAAAACTGGTCAACCACTTGTAAAAGAATGAAACTAGAACACTTTCTAACACCATACACAAAAATAAACCAAAAATGGATTAAAGATCTAAACGTAAGACCAGAAACTATAAAACTCCTAGAGGAGAACATAGGCAAAACACTCTCCAACATACATCACAGCAGGATCCTCTATGACCCACCTCCCAGAATATTGGAAATAAAAGCAAAAATAAACAAATGGGACCTAATTAAACTTAAAAGCTTCTGCACAACAAAGGAAACTATTAGCAAGGTGAAAAGGCAGCCTTCAGAATGGGAGAAAATAATAGCAAATGAAGCAACTGACAAACAACTAATCTAAAAAATATACAAGCAAATCCTACAGCTCAATTCCAGAAAAATAAATGACCCAATCAAAAAATGGGCCAAAGAACTAAATAGACATTTCTCCAAAGAAGACATACAGATGGCTAACAAACACATGAAAAGATGCTCAACATCACTCATTATCAGAGAAATGCAAATCAAAACCACTATGAGGTACCATTTCACACCAGTCAGAATGGCTGTGATCCAAACGTATACAAGCAATAAATGCTGGAGAGGGTGTGGAGAAAAGGGAACCCTCTTGCACTGTTGGTGGGAATGCAAACTAGTACAGCCACTATGGAGAACAGTGTGGAGATTCCTTAAAAAACTGGAAATAGAACTGCCTTATGATCCAGCAATCCCACTGCTGGGCATACACACTGAGGAAACCAGAAGGGAAAGAGACACGTGTACCCCAATGTTCATCGCAGCACTGTTTATAATAGCCAGGACATGGAAGCAACCTAGATGTCCATCAGCAGATGAATGGATAAGAACGCTGTGGTACATATACACAATGGAGTATTACTTAGCCATTAAAAAGAATACATTTGAATCAGTTCTAATGAGGTGGATGAAACTGGAACCTATTATACAGAGTGAAGTAAGCCAGAAAGAAAAACACCAGTATAGTATACTAACGCATATATATGGAATTTAGAAAGAGGGTAACAATAACCCTGTGTACGAGACAGCAAAAGAGACACACTGATGTATAGATCAGTCTTATGGACTCTGTGGGAGAGGGAGAGGGTGGGGAGATTTGGGAGAATGGCATTGAAACATGTATAATATCATGTATGAAACAAGTCGCCAGTCCAGGTTCGATGCACGATACTGGATGCTTGGGGCTGGTGAACTGGGACGACCCAGAGGGAGGGTATGGGGAGGGAGGAGGGAGGAGGGTTCAGGATGGGGAACACATGTATACCTGTGGCAGATTCATTTCGATATTTGGCAAAACAAATACAATATTGTAAAGTTTAAAAATAAATAAATAAATAAAAATAAAATAAAAATAAAATGAAGAATCTTATTTGTACAGAAATTTATATTGCAGTTTTATTTTAAATATCCCCAAACTGGAACAACTCAAATACCAATCCACAAGAGAACAGATAAACATACTGGGATTTTTTTTTTTTTTTTTGAGAGAGAGAACACTATTTAACATTAATTTAAAAACTTAGGTCAACTGATCCGCAAAACAAAATTGATAAACCTCAAAACATATTGAGTGAAAGAAATCAGACCAATCGGCCAAGTTAATCTAGAATAGTAAAAAATCTAAATAGTAAATACAAAGGGGGAGTTAGGACTAGCCAGAGATAGAAGCAAACAATATCTTTCTTAAAAATTTTCTTATATCTTTTAGTGAGGTTGCATGTATGTGTGTATTTGAGAAAAATCACCAAGTTAAGGTCTGCATATTTCAGTTTATGTAGATTTTATCTCAATAAACACAAGGAAGAATCTGTGGAAGGGATAAACTAAATATTTGAAGGTTTTGTAGATAAATGAAAGCAAAGTAGGGTCACTGATGCCCTAGAGAATCTTCAAAAAAATTAGAGATACCAAGGGAGCTTTTCATGCAAAGATGGGCTCAATAAAGGGCAGATGGTATGGACTTAACAGAAGCAGAAGTTATTAAGAAGAGGTGGCAAGAATACACAGAAGAATTGTACAAAAAAGATCTTCACAACCCAGATAATCATGATGGTGTGATCACTCACCTAGAGCCAGACATCCTGGAATGTGAAGTCAAGTGGGCCTTAGGAAGCATCACTACGAACAAACCTAGTGGAGGTGATGGCATTCCAGTTGAGCAATTTCAAATCCTGAAAGATAATGCTGTGATAGTGCTGCACTGAATATGCCAGCAAATTTGGAAAACTCAGCAGTAGGCACAGGACTGGAAAAGAAGTTTTCTTTTCAACCCCAAACAAAGGCAATGCCAAAGAATGCTCAAAAAACCACACAATTGCACTCATCTCACATGCTAGTAAAGTAATGCTCAAAATTCTCCAAGCCAGGCTTCAACAATACGTGAACCATGAACATCCATATGTTCAAGCTGGTTTTAGAAAAGGCAGAGGAACCAGAGATCAAATTGCCAACATCCACTGGATCAAAAAAGCAAGAGAGTTCCAGAAAAACATCTATTTCTGCTTTATTGACTATGCCAAAGCCTTTGACTGTGTGGATCACAAGAAACTGTGGAAAATTCTGAAAGAGATGGGAATACCAAATCACCTGACCTGCCTCTTGAGAAACCTGTATGCAGGTCAGGAAGCAACAGTGAGAACTGGACATGGAACAACAGACTGGTTCCAAATAGGAAAAGGAGTATATCAAGGCTGTACATTGTCACCCTGCTTATTTAACTTCTATGCAGAGTACATCATGAGAAATGCTGGGCTGGAAGAAGCACAAGCTGGAATCAAGATTTCTGGGAGAAATAGCAATAACTTCAGATATGCAAATGACACCTTCCTTATGGCAGAAAGTGAAGAAAAACTAAATAGCCTCTTGATGAAAGTGAAAGAGGAGAGTGAAAATGTTGGCATAAAGCTCAACATTCAGAAAACTAAAATGGCATCTTGTCCCATCACTTTATGGGAAATAGATGGGGAAACAATGGAAACAGTGGCTGACTTTATTTTTCTTGGCTCCAAAATCATTGCAGATGGTGACTGCAGCCATGAAATTAAAGGACCCTTACTCCTTGGAAGGAAAGTTATGACCAACCTAGACAGCATATTAAAAAGCAGAGACATTACTTTGCCAACAAAGGTCTGCCTAGTCAAGGCTATGGTTTTTCCAATGGTCATGTATGGATGTGAGAGTTGGACTATAAAGAAAGCTGAGCACTGAAGCATTGATGCTTTTGAATTGTGGTGTTGGAGAAGACTCTTGAGAGTCCCTTGGACTGCAAGGAGATCCAACCAGTCCATCCTAAAGGAGATTAGTCCTGGGTGTTCATTGGTAGTACTGATGTTGAAGCTGAAATTCCAATACTTTGGCCACCTGATGTGAAGAGCTTACTCATTTGAAAATTCCCTGATGCTGGGAGTGATTGAGGGAAGGAGGGCAAAGGGACGACAGAACATGAGACAGTTGGATGGCACTAACACGATGGACATGGGTTTGGGTGAACTCCGGGAGTTGGAATGGATAGGGAGGCCTGGCGTGCTGTGGTTCATGGGATCGCAGAGTCATATATAACTGAGCGACTGAACCGAACCGAAGGATTACTAATACATGGCGTGTATCCCAGTATTTTCTTCAACTCGACCCATGATCAACATCACTAATTATGTCAACAGTGTTTTTTTTTTTTTACACTAACTCAAAATTTTCTTTTCAAAAGCATTTCTATGAAGCTATTGGCAATTCACAAACAAGATGAAAATTTTCTACACAGTAGCATTTTAAACAGCCATTGGGTAACTCATGTATTCATTTTTTTGCTCTTATCTCACATTGAATCCATATGTAAATGCTTTTAATACTATCTAGTATGAGAAATCTGTATGCAGGTCAGGAAGCAACAGTTAGAACTGGACATGGAACAACAGACTGGTTCCAAATAGGAAAGGAGTACATCAAGGCTGTATATTGTCACCCTGCTTATTTAACTTATAAGCAGAGTACATCATGAGAAATGCTGGGCTGGAAGAAGCACGAGCTGGAATCAAGATTGCCGGGAGAAATATCAATATCAACCTCAAATATGCAGATGACACCACCCTTATGGCAGAAAGTGAAGAGGAACTCAAAAGCCTCTGATGAAAGTGAAAGTGGAGAGTGAAAAAGTTGGCTTAAAGCTCAACATTCAGAAAACGAAGATCATGGCATCTGGTCCCATCACTCATGGGAAATAGATGGGGAAACAGTGTCAGAGTTTACTTTTTTGGGCTCCAAAATCACTGCAGATAGTGATGGCAGCCATGAAATTAAAAGACGCTTACTCTTTGGAAGGAAACTTATGACCAACATAGATAGCATATTGAAAAGCAGAGACATTCCTTTGCCAACAAATGTCCGTCTAGTCAAGGCTATGTTTTTTCCAGTGGTCATGTATGGATGTGAGAGTTGGACTGTGAAGAAAGTTGAGTGCTGAAGAATTGATGCTTTTGAACTGTGGTGTTGGAGAAGACTCTTGAGAGTCCCTTGGGTGGCAAGGAGATCCAACCAGTCCATTCTGAAGGAGATCAGCCCTGGGATTTCTTTGGAGGGAATGATGCTAAAGCTGAAATTCTAGTACTTTGGCCACCTCATGTGAAGAATTGACTCATTGGAAAAGACTTTGATACTGGGAGGGATTGGGGGCAGGAGGAGAAGGGGACGACAGAGGATGAGATGGCTGGATGGCATCACTGACTCGATGGATGTGAGTTTGAGTGAACTCCGGGAGTTAGTGATGGACAGGGAGGCCTGGCGTGCTGTGATTCATGGGGTCGCAAAGAGTCAGGCACAACTGAGTGACTGAACTGAACTGAACTTAAAAATTATATTTAAATTCTGATTGCATCTCTCCACTTCCATTATCACCATCCTAGCCCAGCCACCAACATGTTTTAACTGGACTATTACTCCTTGTTCTTATTTCTACCTGTTTCATTTTGTCCTTCTATGAAAGAGGAGAAAGTTTTGTTTTCAAATATGCCCGATAGATTACCCCACACACATCCTTTAGAGTAAAGGTCAAGGTCTTAATTCTTTCAGATTCCTTTGATAATCTATCTCCAGCTAACTTTTTTTTTTTTTTTTCCTACTGTGCTCCACCCTGATCTCTCCACTAACCAGGCTGTACCCTCTGTCCTTCCAACACAGCATAAATACCTCTGGTTCACTGTCTTGACACTCATCATCCCTTCTGTTGAAAACACTTTTCAACTTATCTTCATGGCCTAAATGTCAGCTAACTTTATTGAAGTGTCTACTCATATGTGAAGTCACCAGGGAGGCATATCCAAATGAACTATCTCAAATATTACATACTCCTCCATCCCCTGTGCATATTATATCTCCTTTTACTGCTTGACTTTTTAAACCCTTATCATCACACACACACACACACAATTTCATTTTCTGTCTCATTTTGCTTGAAAGTAAAATGCATACACATGGAGAGTATCTTTATTTTGTTCACTGCTTTATCTACATACTCTACCATTCTACCATATAATAGTGATTGACTTATATATCTCCAGAACCTATGACACAGTAGAAATTTTGTAAATGTTAGTTTAATGTATATACTCAAGGAATTTATATTTGAGAGAGAAAAAAAATAATGTCACATCCCTCTCCTTGAGGATGAGAGAGAAGAAAAAGATGGGTAAAGACTATTCTCCCCTGACATATTATTGTATGCATCAGTTTTGAAAGGAAATATATGGGTTCTACTGATATTACAACTTATATGTTGGTAGAAGAAGTTATTTGATGCTATATTCTTTATTTCCCATTCTTTTTATCTCTGTGCTTTTGTCTTTATAAGTTATCTTGACCTAATTCAAATTCACTGATGCTTCAGTCTGCTGCCCATCTTCTCTTAAATCTGTTCCAAAATTATTAATTTCAAACACCTTATTTTTCGGTTGTACAGTGTTCAATTTTTTTTTTCGTTTGTGTTTCCACTTCTTTGTTAAGTGATTATTTTTTCAGTTATTGTCTTAATTGCCTATATTTCTTTAACATATGTATAATGACATTTAAAATTCCTTTTCACAAGTTCTAATCTGCAATGCTATGTGTCTGTTTCTATTTCTTATTTTTGCTCCTGATTTTGGTTGGCACTTTCCTGTCTCTTTACATGTTTTGCAATTTATGGATCTATGTCAGGTATTATACATTAAAAAAAAAACCAAAGAAATATCTGCCCCCCCCCACCCCCATCCCAGCGAGAGAGCATTCTCTCTGGCAGCTAGGATAAGAAACTGATTATATATTGATTTATTCAGGAGATGAACTATGCCAGCAGTGGGTCGCAATTTAACTTCCCTTTTTTTTTTCAGTTCGCTAGTACTTTTTAATTCTCCTGTGAACATTGTGTTCCTTTTCAATTGAAGTACAGTTGATTTACTGTGTTCTGTTAGTTGCAAGTGTACAGCAAATGATTGAATTATCATATATATGCATGTAAATATTTATATATGTGACTCTGAAAAAGAATCTCAGGCTCTTTTCCATTATAGGTTATTACAAGATATTTAATATAGTTCCCTGTGCTGTGCAGTAGGTCTTTACTGGTTATCTATTTTATACATAGCACTGGGTATATGTTAATCCCAAACTCCTAATTTATCTTCCCCTCCTTTCTGCTTTGGTAACTGTAAGTTTGTTTTTTATGTCCATGGGTCTGTTTCTATTTTATATACAAGTTCATTTATTTGTATCATGGTTTATTTTAAATTCCACTTATAAGCAGTATTATGCGATATTTGTTATTCTCTGTCTGACTTCATTTAGTGTGATAATCTCTAGGTACATCCATGTTCCTAAGGGTCTGTCTACAATGCGGGAGACCTGGGTTTGATCCCTGGGTTGAGAATACCCCCTGGAGAAGGAAATGGCAATCCACTCCAGTACTATTACCTGGAAAATCCCATGGACAGAGGAGCCTGGTAAGCTACAGTCCATGGGGTCGCAAAGAGTTGGACACAACTGAGCGACTTCACACACACACACACACACACACACCAGTCCATTGTACAAATATATCACATCTTTTTAATCCAGTAATCTGTCAGTGGACATTTAGATTGCCTTCATATCTTGGCTATTGTAGACAGTGCTGTAGTTAACATTGAGGGTGCATTTCAGATCATGGTTTTCTCTGGATATGCACCCAGGCTGCGATTGCAGCTTCATACTGTAGTGCTACTTTTAGTTTTTTAAGGAACATCAATATTGTTTTCGGGGCTTCCCAGGTGGTGCTAGTGGTAAAGAACCAGACTGCTGATTCAGGCAATGGCACTGCCCTCCAGTACTCTTGCCTGGAAAATCCCATGGACGGAGGAGCCTGGTAGGCTGCAGTCCATGGGGTCGCTAGGAGTCGGACACGACTGAGCGACCTCAGTTTCACTTTTCACTTTTTTTTTTTAATTTTATTTTATTTTTAAACCTCAAACACTGTATTAGTTTTGTCAAACATCAAAACGAATCCGCCACAGGTATACATTGGAGAAGGAAATGGCAACCCACTCCAGTGTTCTTGCCTGGAGAATCCCAGGGACAGAGGAGCCTGGTGGGCTGCCATCTAACGGGTTGCACAGAGTCAGACACGACTGAAGTGACTTAGCAGCAGCAGCAGCAGCAGCCAATGCAGGAGACATAAGAAACATGGGTTCAATCCCTGAGTCAGGAAGGTCCCCTGGAGGAGGGCAACAACTCCGGTATTCTTGCCTGCAGAATCCCACAGACAGAGGCACCTGGGGGGCTACAGTCCATGGGGTCTCAAAGAGTCAGACTTGACTGAAGCAACTTAGCACACAGCATGCTATTCTCCATAACGACAGCACCAATTTACATTCCCACCTACAGTGTAGCAGGGCTCCCTTTTCTCAGCACCCTCTCCAGCATTTCTTATTTGTGTGTTTTTAAAAACTAATTTTATTAGAATATAGTTGATTGACAATATTGTATTAGTTTCTGCTGTACAGCAAAGTTATTCAGTTAAACATATACATATAAACACTCTTTTTTTAGATTATCTTCCCTTATAGGTCATTACAGAGTACTGAGTAGAGTTCCCGTGCTATACAGTAAATTCTAATTACTTACCTGTTTTATATATACTTGTTGTGTACTTGTCGGTCCCCATCTTCCAATTTATCCCTCTCTCCCCTTCACTTCTTGGTAATTAAAAATTCAATTTCTACATCTGTAACTATTTCTGTTTCATAAATAGGTTTGCAGACTTTTTGATAATGGCCATTCTGACTGATATGAGATGATATAATACCTGATTATACTTATAATTTGCATTTCTTTAATAGTTCTCAATGTTAAACATCTTTTCATATGCCTTTTTGCCATCTGTATGGCTTCTTTGGAGAAATGTCTATTTGGAGCTCATATTTTGATTGGCTTTTTAAAAATATACTGAGCTATATGAACTGTTTGTATAGTTTAGAGATTAATCTCTTGTAGATCACATTGCTTGCTAATGTTTTCTCCCATTTTATGGGTTGTCTTTTTGTTTTGTTTATGGTTTCCTTTGCTATGCAAAAAGCTTTTAAGTTTAATTAAGTCCCAAATGTTTGTTTTTCCTTTATTTCCATTACTCTGGGAGACAGATCCAAAAAGATATGTTGCGATTTATGTCAGAGTGCTCTGCCTATGTTTTCCTAAGGAGTCTTATACTGTCTGGTCTTACATTTACATTTAGGTATTTAATCCATTTTTAGTTTATTTTTGTGTGTGGTATTAGAGAATGTTCTAATTTAATTCTTTTACAGTCTAGTTGTTCTAGCACCATTTATTGAAGAGACTCTCTTTTCTCCATTGTAGAGTCTTGCTTCCTTTCTTGTAGATTAATTGACCCTGGATGCGTGGGTTTATTTCTGGGCTTTCTCTCCTGTTCCATTGATCTACATTTCCTCACCGCCCTGAATGTGCCCAGTCTCGCCACTTTTGTTTAATTCATGTCAGCTTTCAAATGTCTAAAGATTGATAGCCATAAGATATGTATTATAGGCACATCATTCTAACAGGACTTTGGAACTGAAGTGCAAGACTTATGAAGATTCCTCTCCTTCCCCAGTCTATCCCCCAGCATTCTATAATGCCACACTCTTAGTAAATGTTTAGTTGGTGAGTGAAGTCTTATAGGAAGAAAACACTAGCTCTGCCAGATTCCAGTCATTCATGTCACCTACACAGCTATGGAAAACTCTACTGGATTCTGTTTACTCCAACAGATTACCTCTCACTATGCTAGGTCTGATCTTTCCCCTATATGCTTGTATTCAGGAAGCATCACCAGAGAATTGCCAACAATCTTCCTTTATTTACTCTAGACCTCATTCCTCTCTATATCTTAGTTTTAGAATTCTTTACATCTGCAATTATTGAATATCTTCAAATATATATGTGTATATATACATATACACACAAACAGGTGGATGCACACACACACTCATTATTTTCTTTATTGTTACGAAGGGAGCAATGGTTTGTAATGAATGGCTGCCTTTTAACAGAGGTTAAACTCAGAAAAATTATTGTAAATCAGTATAGTTCTGAAAATTTTGAGATATAACATTTACTTAAGCAAATTTGTCTCTCTTTTTTACCTGATGTTTAAGCAACAATTACTAGAAAGAAAGATGATAAGTAATTATTGTGAATCAAATCAATTATTATAAGCCAGGCTTTCAAGTCTTTCCCATGAGGTTCCAAATTATCATGTTGGAAATCAACTTTTTTGGGAATTAGAAATTTCTTCTGTGACAAAAGACTTATTTTTAAATTGAGTAACCCAATAGGCTTCCCAAGGTACACCAGTAGTAAAGAACCTGCCTACCAATGCAGGAGATATAAGAGGCTCAGGTTTGATCCCCAGGAAGATCCCTTGGAGGAGGGCATGGCAACAGACTCCAGTATTCTTGCCTAGAGAATCCCTTGGACAGAGGAGCCTATGGTCCATAGGGTCACCAAGAGTCAGACATGACTGAAGCAACTTAGCATACATGCAAGACTAGAGCAGTAAAAAGAAAATAAATACATAACAACCGTAAGAATTTTCTACGTTATAAAAGTAATAGTGTAAAAAGGATTTTAAATAAAATTATAAATAATGATCTTGAGATTATTTCAATGAGCACTTAAATAGGAAGATATTTGACTTCTGCCACTAAACAAAAATATGACATTACGGTCATTGACTTTATAAACTTCTGTTTCTCCATATTAAAATGACATGCTCACTAATATTTCTTCTGATTCTAACATTCTTTGACACCTTTCTGATGCCCACTAGGATATCCACATAGCCTTTAGGAGTTAGTATTTTAGTTATGAATTTAGGTTCTGGGATAAAAGAAGTTTGAGTCTGAATCTCAGGTCTCTTCACTATGACTTTGAGCAAGTTACATAGACCATTCAAGTCCCAACTTTCTTATCTGCAAATGAAAGTAAAAATCACTCAGTTCAAAATATTCTTGTAAGAATTAGATGATGAGGACCCACTGTATATAAATAAACATTGTATTTTCTCACATTTAAGGCACTGTTAATTTTATTCTTTGTTGTACCCTGAGATAAAACAATGTAAGTAATACAAAGAACAAAGGAGAGAAAATCATGAATCTGATCTGAAAACTAACCATAAAATTGATGAACAGAAAAATCAGCTTAAATTCCCTCTAAAAAGTTCCATTTTGTATGAGCTACTCAGTAGGTAATATTTTTAAAGATTAATATATAAACTAGAATGAGAATCTATCAAACACTTAAAGAATTGTTCACTTCTATTACTAATGTCTTGAATTCTGTTTTTCCTGAAAATATAATGTAGCCTATGTTAGTGGAGGAACAAACTGGTTGGAGGTACAAATCAATCTGTTGATTGAGCTGTCTATTTTGGCCTTCAACTTTGCCCTTTACCAAAAGACTAGTTTTGGGAAAAAAAATATTAAGCTCATATTTTCCCCATAATATTCAGTATGAAGGGTAACAATTTAGAAAAATCCAGAAGGAATAAACCAAGAAAATGGAAATGGCATTGACTAAAGAAAACATGGCTGAATAGAATAAAAACTATTTTATATTTCTTCCCATACAATTGGTCAAAACCAAATGATTAGAGTTTTAAAATCAGGAACTTGGCACTTTTGAAGAGTGATTTTTAAAGAAAGTATATTGTAAAACTAACCAAATGGCTTTAAGCTGCTCAAATTCTAAAAACCTATTCTATTCCAGAGACAAAGAATCAAGTGTGGAAAACCCAGTTATCTCCTTTAATTTTATGGTTCATGGTAGAGAAGAACAATGCTTTATCTAGTGTGTCTCAGTCTTTAGAAAACAAACCAAAACACAACAAAATATCCTGCTAGGTTCATAATTAGGCTTTTTGTATGGAAATGATTTCAGTATTCTAAAATGTCTATTCCACACCCCAACCTAAAGTAGAATCTACATAGAAGACTGTTTAGTGTAGAGTGCTGCTGATTATTATGCATAAGAGTAATGGATGGAAAATTATTTATTAAATAATCTTAAGGAAGAGATGGTTCATCTCCGTGGCTCTTCTTGGATCAAAAGACAGTAGCAAAACTTGAGAAGAGGACTTGACTGAGAGTTTAATGTAACAAGTTTCCTCCGGAAGCATCTTTCACAAGAGGTTTTTTATGACATTGGAGGCAATTTAATGAGGCCCTGGAAGGAAATCTTGAAATCATGACTATAATTTGTTGTTTTCAAATAAATAGGAGGGAAGAAATTTCTCATTTTGCCATAATTTTACCATTAAGAGTCTCTTGAGAAAGTGAGTAGTTATATATTTCTGATAAAGGAGCTTTTATTTACCCATACATTTCAAGGGTTATGATTACAGCATCAGCAACTGACTTCAGAAGAGATTGTGCAGAGACAGATAATACAGCTCATTGAACTATGTGATCCGGGAAGTACACACACCTGGTAAAGCTCTAGCTGGGATTACAGGCCTGACATTTTGGGCTCACTAGTTAAGAAGGGACTTTTGAGAAAAGCAAACAAAAGTTAAAACAACAAAACAAAATTAATTTTCCCCTTAAACTACAAAATGACTTTCCAAATTCTAGCAACTCTTCGTTGACTATTACATCTACTAAAGCATTTTCTACGACTGCCTTGAAATCATAATATCAGAAGTAGAACAGTAAGTGTAGCACTTGGTGCTATAGTCTAGTACTAAAAAAGTAAAATAGGATATTTACAACCACTGTTGATTAAAAAATAATAGCTGCCTTTAGTTTTCTAGGTATAGCTAGTGAAAATATAAAAAATATGGAGTATTTTTTAACGCATGTATTTCCAATATAACTTATATTTGCTTATCATAAAACAACCATATTTTAGAAATATAAAACACTAAGAATTTAACAATGATTACATTTTATAAATCTGAAAATTTAAAAATTACTGAAAAAAGTTAATTAGTGCAGCCATCAATTTTCTTGTGATTTATTAAAATCATACTAAACAGTACAAGAACACAAGTGTAATTTACCAGAGACTTTAACTTAAAACATCTGCTTATTATGCTGACAGACTTCTGCATGTACCAAATATACCTGTTTAGACATTTGTAATATAGATAGGTTAGGAGACAAGAATGAGAAAGAATAAAACAAGCAAGACACACAAAAGAATGATCCTTATATTCTACATATACTCTATAGAGAACCTCAGTAACCTTTGTACTAATGAGTGGAGTGTATCTGATGAAATTCCCCTTTGGACATTTTTCAGATATTAAATTTTGAAATGACATATCTCACAAACAAAGGTAGAAGCAATTTTATCCTATTAAGAACTTAAAATTTCACACAGTGAAGATGGGAAGAGAAAGTAAAATGAGGGTAAAGAGAAAGCTAATTAGAATTTAGAGGTTTCCTGGGTTAATGTCTAGGCTTAAGAGACTCAGATTTCATAATTTTGCATATCGTGTGTCTTAGCCTTAAGACTGACCTGCACTTAAACAGCATGATGAATAAAACCCTGTCTCTCTCAGAGAACTACAGGTCCACATTGCAATGTCACAGTGTTGCATAAGGAAAAAATAAAGAAGAAAATGTAGAATTTTTATAAAACCTCAGCTGGTAAAAAATCCACCTGCAATGCGGGAGACCTGGGTTTGATCCCTGGGTTGGGAAGATCTCCTGGAGAAGGAAATGGCTACCCACTCCAGTATTCTGGCCTGGAAAAGTTCAAGGACTGTATAGTTCATGGGGTCTCAAAGAATTGGACACAACTGAGTGACTTTCACTTTCACTTTATAAAACCTAGGTGCTAAGTAAGCAAAGTGAAAACAAAGGAAGAAGTTATAAAAAAGGAGGAAATACTGTGAAGAATAAACCACCTGTGGAACAGTCTCTTAGGACTTGTTTACTTACCTGATAATGATACAACCCAGGAACATTCTCTACCATACTTATTGAATTACTTTCATTGGTTATACTGTGAAATGTTGCATCAATTATAAATTAATTTGGATTGAAACTATCTCTGTTAGGGTGAAAAATCTCTTTGTATAAACAAATGATCGCTTCTAAATTTTAAAGTTAGATCACTTTAAAAAGAGAAGAAATCACGATCTGATGGTAGAGGGAAGATCCAGCCCTTCTGGATACTGAAGAGCTTTGTTGTGTAGAGCAGGTGGAAGGAATAGAAAGAGGAGTAGGACTTAGCAGCCATGTGATGATCTGGGCTGCTGGAGGACTCAGAGGGAGCCTGGAAGATTAAGAAGGACTGGATGGCGTGAGATAGAGAGCATATGACAAATATAAAATAATGCCCATGCTGCTGCTGCTGCTAAGTCACTTCAGTCTTGTCCGACTCTGTGTGACCCCGTAGATGGCAGCCCACCAGGCTCCCCCCATCCCTGGGATTCTCCAAGCAAGAACACTGGAGTGGGTTGCCATTTCCTTCTCCAATGCATGAAAGTAAAAAATGAAAGTGAAGTCGCTCAGTCGTGTGTCCGACTCTTAGCAATCCCATGGACTGCAGCCTACCAAGCCCCTCCGTCCATGGGATTTTCCAGGCAAGAGTACTGGAGTGGGGTGTCATTGCGTTCTCCCATAAACAACCCTATTTGTCATTTTGTTATGTGTGCTACTTACTGACATGTTGTTTTAATTAGGAGGTTCACTTTCCAGTAGTAAAATAATTCAGCTCAAACCATCATAGACAGTCACTGGGACCATGGGGGCAAACCAGCATAGGCTGCAGGTTGCCTTTACCATCCTAGCTCCAGAAATGCCACAGGATAAAAAAGAAAGTCTAGGAAGACCTGAAAAACTAATGCAAAATTCATGAGTGACCACTGAGAGAGTAATGTTGAATCACGTGTATATGTATGGGGCTTAAGGTGGGGAAAGGCTGGAGAAGGGTGAGCCTGAAAGAGAAAAGGAATCAAACTAATTAAGAATATTCAAGATTTTATGGGGAAATATTTTAATCTCTATCATATTAGATAAAATATTTTTTAATAATTGGGCAAATATACCATATTTAAAGATGGGAAGACTTCACATTCAAGGATAATATCAACCAAATTGCAAATTCAATGCTATGCAAATCAAATTGGTGTTAAGATATTTGGGGTGTTCAAAAAACAAATTCTAAAATTCAGATAAAAGAATGGAGTTCAGAGTAGCCAAATCTGTGTCAATGAAGAAAATTAAAGGGATGACTACACCAGATATTAAGGTATCTGATGAAAATATTATAACAAGAGTATAGACTAGCAAAGGAACAAATAGATGAATCAAAACAGATAATTCAGCTGCAGACCCGTATGTGTAAAGGAACTTGATGTATGCTAAAGGAGGCAGCAGAAAGCAATGGAGATGGAAATCTAGTGATGGTGTGGGAATAATTGGCTCATTAAGTACAAAACTGGGAAGCTAATGGATGCTACATTCAAAGATACTTTCAAGGCAATTAATGACCTATTGTGAAAGAGAAAACAAACAAAGAAAACTAGTAGATAAATGGTTTTATTTTTTGAATTTTACTTAAAAAAAAAAATTTACCTAGACTTATTTTTTGGCCACATGGCACGTGGGATCTTAGCTCCCTGACCAGGGATTGAACTCATGACCCCTGCAATAGAAGCATGGAGTCTTAAGTACTGGACTGCTAGGGAAGTCCCGAATGTTAAATAACTTTATTAACTTAGAATTGGAAAACCCTGCAAACTGCCAATCGTTAATCAAAGCATTGATAGATTTGATTTAAGCAAAATTAATGTTTGACAGATAGGTAAACCTAACAGATAATAGAGTAAGAGAAAATATTTGTAATGTCTACAGTTGACAAGTAAATACCATATGGTATACTAAAAAAAACCCCAAAAAACAAAAAACTCCTGTCAATAAAACATGAGTTTGGAAACCAAATAGAAAAATGTGCAAAGAATTTGAATAGGCAAATCAAAGAAAAGTGGGCCAAAATGTGTATTTGAAGAATTTGGTTAAAGAAGAATATGGTTAAAACTAATACCTATATGAGAATACACCAAAACAAAAATGTGATATATGCACATGAGAATGGCAACAGTTTGTAGAGAAGATGATACAGAATGCTGGTCAGAATGTGGGAAGGAGACCTAGTCACCTTTGATAGGAATGTAAATCAGTTAAGCCATTCAGAAAAGCAAGCTAGCAGTGTTTTGCTAAATGAAAAGTTTATACGGGTCTCTGACCTAAGAGGAGAGTGAAAAAGTTGGCTTAAAGCTCAACATTCAGAAAACTAAGATTATGGCATCTGGTCCCATCACTTCATGGCAAATAGATGGGGAAACAGTATCAGACTTTATTTTTGGGGGCTCCAAAATCACTGCAGATGGTGACTGCAGCCATGAAATTAAAAGACACTTAGTGCTTGGAAGGAAAGTTATGACCAACCTAGACAGCATATTCAAAAGCAGAGACATTACATTGCCAAAAATGGTCCATCTAGTCAAGGCTATGGTTTTTCCAGTGGTCATGTATGGGTGTGAGAATTGGACTGTGAAGAAAGCTGAGTGCCGAAGAATTGATGCTTTTCAACTGTGGTGTTGGAGAAGACTCTTGAGAGTCCCTTGGACTGCAAGGAGATCCAGCCAGTCCATCCTAAAGGAGATCAATCCTGGGTGTTCTTTAGAAGGACTGATGTTGAAGCTGAAAGTCCAATACTTTGGCCACCTCATGCAAAGAGTTGACTCATTGGAAAAGACTCTGATGCTTGGAGGGATTGGGGGCAGGAAGAGAAGGGGATGACAGAGGATGAGATGGCTGGATGACATCACTGACTCGATGGACATGAGTTTGGGTGAACTCCGGGAGTTAGTGATGGACAGGGAGGCCTGGCGTGCTGCGATTCATGGGGTCGCAAAGAGTTGGACACGATTGAGCAACTGAACTGCACTGACTTAAGTAGTCTACTCTTGGACCTATGGCACATGGAATATTTAGAGATCCAAAAGAGATCATGAGTCAGTTTGTTTACTATAGTATCAATAGTATTTTACCTCCAACCCACAGTTTCCACAAACACAGCATGTGGGTGGAAGCTGGGATGTCTGTATCTCTGCAGCAGTTTGGACCAACCAGATGTATAGATAGTGTCATAAACAGACCTCAGGGATGCTGTGCTGAGTGTAAAGGAAAGAAGCAGAACATAATTTGTAGCAGAATACCATTAATGTAAATTAAAAACACATGCGTACAGAAAACTTAGTCCCAGAAGGATGCAGACATCAATGGACACAATGAGTGGAAGCTTATAGCAGCAAGGAGACCAGCAGGAAGGGAAAGAATTCATATAGGGTAGAGGGATCTTATTGAGGAAGATGTGCCCTTAACAGGGGAGAGTTTTTCACTCAGTCCTCTAAACTTTACACCACTAGAAGGTGGAGTAGGGAGAGGATTTAGGGCACATTCTTTATTTCTTCTCTCTCTCTCTCTCTCTTTTTTTTTTTTTTTGGTATTGGCTCCTTTCCTGAAAGTTTTCTCTTCCTCGGTCTCATGCTGCCTGCCAGGGACTCTTGGGCTACATGCTTCTTCTTTGTATTGAGCAAGGAAGAACATTTTTCACTCTTGAACCATCAAAGAAAGTCCCTGTCTTCTGTAGAATAGGACGGGTCATGCTTGAAGTTTTTGCTCTTCTTTAAAGTCTGGTGTCTTGCTTCGCACCGCATGCAAACTGAAATTATTTCCTCAAATCCCTTTTCCCTCAAGGCCTAAGTCTGTTCAATTTCCCCAGAGAACGGTTCTGTTTCAACTCTCCATCTTTGCTTCAACCTTGACATCACTCTTGGTTTTCTAAAGTGTGTGGATGGCAATTTTGAGATTTCTGATTGTTTTGCTTCTGTAATATTTCATGCAGAATTTTTCTGTGTTTGTACAGGAGTGTTATATTTCCTGTATTGATGCAGACCACCTTCTGAAGGGAAATTTATCCTAGGTTCTAAAACCAGGATATAAACAAACTTTTGGAATATGAATTCTTAAAAAACTAGGAGTTACCTGTGTATTTAGCTCCACAGTATGGTCTAATGACTCGTGGGCTTTTTCTACCAACCAAGAGAAAATGTTGAAGTTTAAAGAAACATGGCTGTCTTCTCTTTTTTATTGAAATATAGTTGATATACAATGTTGTATTCATTACTGCTATACAGCAAAGTGATTCAGTTATACATATATATGCATATTCTTTTCCATTATGGTTTATCAGAGGATATTGAATACAGTTGCCTGTGCTCTGTGGTAGGGCCTCGTTGTTTACCATTCTATATATTCTAGTTTGCATCTGCTAACCCCAAATCCCCATCCATCGCTCCTCCATCCTTTCTCCCCCTTGACAACCACAGGTCTGTTCTCTGTGACTTTTGAGTCTAGAAACATGGCTTTTAAAACTAACAAAACAGTTATAAAATAATTGTGAAATATACATATATATTTTTTAGGAGAAAGAATTCAACTTTCCAAGACAGTTGGCTCACAGTAGAATGCAAAAAAATAAATAAATTAGTGGAAAAAAGTATACCTGGGTATGTGAACTCTCTATGTTTGACAAGACAAGAGGTAAATATACCTTTTTAAAGTGATTCTTGAGCCTAACACATAAAAACCACTAAAAGCTTGTGTTGCTAATATGGCCAGTAGTCATAGCTACCCAATAGTCATAGCTTCCTTGCCAATATTTTAGGTTGCAATGTGACTATTAACCTCTAGAGGGCATTTGATGAAACCTGGCATTAAGTGCTGTATTTTACAGATGATAGAGCTTAACTGACTTGACCAAAGTAAATAGTCAAGTCAGCTGATAACTATACATGATTGCAATAATCACATTTTTTTAACTGAGTCATCTTTTCCTGCTGCCTGCACCACTATAATTCATAAACAAGAAACACTGAGAGCAGATGAGATTGGAAATGTCAGTGCTCACATATGAATGGTGGAATCCTCAAAATCAAACTTAGTGAAAAGGTCATCAAAATCTCTATTGAAGGGAAAGGACATTTGATTCATAAGCTAGTATCCTAAAATGTTAGAGACTTTCCTATTTAAGGATGGGCTTAGCTCAATACATCATTTCCTTATTATCCTAAACAATGCAACTCATCACTTAGTAGCCCCTGGGTTGTTGCACAAGGTTGATGGATAATCTTTCAGTTTAAATCTTTTACTCTGAACAAAATTCACGTCATCTCCCTACAGGAAATACACATACACAGCTGTTTTAGGGAAAGTTTAAGAAGTTTCTTGCACTCTATGAAGGCCACATAAGAAAATTTAAGAAGCTCTTTCAAAGAATATTTCTGGCTTATATATAGTATTTCACTAGTTAAAAAAAAATAATTGTTATGTCATTCATTCATAGACCCTAAGATCTCTTGCTGTTATACCCTCAATTGCATTTTAATATTTCTTTTTTAATTTATTCTTCCTGGTAATGTTGGTTTTTAACAAAATTCAACAGAGCACTGGAAATTATTAAATGACTAATGTGTATATTTCAGTGAAACTCATCATACACGTCCAGAGAAACTAGAAACAAAAGGATTCATCATGGCATCAGAAAAATTACAAAGAGAAGGGCTGTATTTATCTAATGCTTAATTAGATACTAGACTTCCCTTGTGGCTCAGATGGTAAAGCATCTGCCTACAGTGCTGGAGACAAGGGTTCGATCCCTGGGTCAGGAAGATCCCCTGGAGAAGGAAATGGCAACCCACTCCAGTTCTCTTGCCTGGAAGGCAAACAATCCAAAGAGTTAATGCAGTTTTCAAGGCTCTTAAAGAAAGTGAAAGTTGCTCAGTTGTATCCGAGTCTGTGACCCCATGGACTATATAGACCATGGAATTCTCCAGGCCAGAATCCTGGAGTGGGTAGTCTTTCCCTTCTCCAGGGTATCTTCTCAACCCAGGGATCGAACGCAGGTTTCCTGCATTGCAGGTGGATTCTTCAGCCACTGAGGTATTAGGAAACCCCCTCTAATGTGTTCTCAAAAAAAGACTTTTGTTCTGGAAAAAATCTGGCACAATTTATCCCATTTTGCATTTGTTTATAATGTGAAAGTGTCATTATTTTCTGATGCATATTTGTTCCTCACAGTGTGGTGGTCTAAAATTAACTAAAATAGCTTTGATCCTAGGAATTCCCTGGTGGTCTAGTGGTTCAGTTCAGTTCAGTCGCTCAGTCGTGTCTGACTTTTTGCGACCCCATGAATCACAGCACGCCAGGCCTCCCTGTACATCACCAACTCCCGGAGTTCACCCAGATTCACGTCCATCGAGTCAGTGATGCCATCCAGCCATCTCATCCTCTGTCGTCCCCTTCTCCTCCTGCCCCCAATCCCTCCCAGCATCAGGGTCTTTTCCAATGAGTCAACTCTTTGCATGAGGTGGCCAAAGTACTGGAATTTCAGCTTTAGCATCATTCCTTCCAAAGAAATCCCAGGGCTGATCTCCTTCAGAATGGACAGGTTGGATCTCCTTGTAGTCCAAGGGACTCTCAAGAGTCTTCTCCAACACCACAGTTCAAAAGCATCAATTCTTCAGTGCTCAGCCTTCTTCACAGTCCAACTCTCACATCCATACATGACCACAGGCAAAACAAGTAGCCTTGACTAGACAGACCTTTGTTGGCAAAGTAATGTCTCTGCTTTTGAATATGCTATCTATGTTGGTCATAACTTTCCTTCCAAGGAGTAAGCGTCTTTTAATTTCATGGCTGCAGTCACTATCTGCAGTGATTTTGGAGCCCCAAAAAATAAAGTCTGACACTGTTTCCACTGTTTCCCCATCTATTTGCCATGAAGTGATGGGACCAGATGCCATGATCTTCATTTTCTGAATGTTGACCGATTAAATCCCTAGTCAAAGAACCGTGTGGCACAGCCAGACATTTAAAAATAATTATAACAAAAAATTATAAAACAGCTTTGATCCTCATATTTCTATCTGAAAAGACAAAAGTAAACATTATATCGTAGAGCATTTTTGAGAAACATGGGCAAAATTTAGCAGGCTTTTGTTTTGTTTTTTTAAGCAGAAGAAACGTGTATGATAAAGACAGTATTTTCAGCCTGTCTTCAACTGTAATCTGAGATTTGTCAGGAATGATGTCATCCTTGATTTTTTTTAAATAACTTTTTAATAGTTCTAGGCTTATGGGAAAGTTTTGATGATGATACAGAATTTCCCATACAGCTTGAACTCAGTTTTCCCTATTATTAACATCTTGCATGGTATAGTATTATCTATTTATTATAGTATATTTGTCACACTTAATTAACAACACTGATACTTTATTAATTTAAAAAATACTTGATTCAGATATTCTTAGTTTTTATCTGATGCTCTTTTACTGCTCCAGAATCCCATCCAGGATGCCACATCACAGTTAATCATCATGTTTTCTTAGGCTCCTCTGTGATGTGAGATGCCCAGATGTTTTTAAATTTTATTTTAATAACCCTGACACTTTCAAAGATTACTGGTCAAGTATTTTGTAAAACATCCCTCAGTCGAGGCTTGTTTGGTGTTTTTCTCACGCTTAGACTGGAATATCGGGTTTGGGGGAAGAAAACCTCAGATGTAAAGTACTGTTCTTATTGCACTGTATGAAGACTACATACTACCCAAATTGACGTATCATTGTTGATGTTACTGTCACTTGTCCAGATTAGTGTTCGTCAGGTTTTTCCACTGCAAATCACTCTTTTTTACCCCCTTTCTGCACTGCCTTCTCTGGAAGGAAGTCACAATTCACAGCCCACACTTGAGGAGTAGGAGGTTCTCTCCATCTCCTTTAGGGCAGAGCATCTACATAAATTATCTACATAAAAGTATCTACTTTTGTGGCATGAGAGATTTATTTATCCTTTACTATTTAATATATATAAATTATGTATTTGTAATAAATGTATAGAGACTCATGAATATTATTTTATACTTTGGATTGCAATCCAGCACAGTTTTTGTTTTGGCCCAAATCTTCTGGCTTTGACCACTGGGGAACTGTTTTAATTGATTCTCGTGTTCCTTTGACCCAGCTCTTCATTGTCGTGGATTTTTTTGAGTGCTTTCTTACTTAATAATATATGATATTCCAGGCTCATTGTAATTCTGTTTCCTCTTCATTTCTTTCTTTTCTAATTCTCTCTCTTTTGAAATGTAGATCTGAGTTTCTATTTTTTTTTTATTTTATTTTTAAACTTTACAATATTGTATTGGTTTTGCCAAATATTGAAATGAATCCGCCACAGGTATTCATGTGTTCCCCATCCTGAACCCTCCTCCCTCCTCCCTCCCCATACCATCCCTCTGGGTCTTCCCAGTGCTCCAGCCCCAAGCATCCAGTATCGTGCATGGAACCTGCACTGGCGACTCGTTCCATATATGATATTATATGTATTTAAATGCCATTCTCCCAAATCATCCCACCCTCTCCCTCTCCCACAGAGTCCAAAAGACTGTTCTATACATCAGTGTCTCTTATGCTGTCTCGTTCTAATCTATGCCATTTTCTTTCTCCCTGATGAACTCCTTTGAATGGTTCTTACAGGTCATGTCTTCTGGTAATAAGTTCCCTCATTTTTCATTTTTCTGAGCATGTCTTCATTTATCTTTCTCTTTTGAAGGATAATTTCACTGAATATTGCATTCCAGATTGGTGTTTGTTTCTCTTTTTTTCAACATCTTAAGCATTTCACTACTTTCTTGGTTTTATGGTCTCTGAAGGGAAGTCTGCTATAATTCTTATCTTTGTCTCTCTCAGGAAAGTCTTTGTTTTTCTTTTCTGACTTCTTTCAGGATTTCTTCTTTGTCTTTGGTTTTATTCAGCTTGAATGTGACATGCTTAGGTGTAGCTTTTTTATATTTATCTTATATTTATACCACTTAGTGTTTTCCAAATTTTTTAGATCTGAGCTTTGGTGTCATTAATTTTGGAATGGGAATTGAGGTAAATAAACTTTTCATGTAAAGTTTTATGTTAATATGACTAGGAGTTGAACAGTGTTTAATGTTTTATGTAGCTGCCAAATGTTTCAAACTCTATTACTGTCCCTATTTTTGGTCTCCTAACTTTGGGCTTGCCTTGATTCTCTCTGCAAGAGAAAGCCTGCACCAGACAGTTCTTTCCACTGAAATTCATTGTCATTATATTAGAGACTTGTTGGTGTTCCAGTAAAGTGAGGGAGAAGAGAAATGTTTTACAATATTACAGTTAATTTTTAGCTGGACTATATTCTGCCTGCCTGTGACCTTCTCAAGTATTTCATAGCTTTCTTTCCTCCCTACCTCCTCTTAGGTAAGACAGAAAGGCTAAAGAGTGCTGCAGTGAAAGAAATGCCTTTCCCTAGGTGGGATGCTGCTGCTGCTGCTCAGTCGCTTCAGTAGTGTCCAACTCTGTGCGACCCCATAAATGGCAGCCCACCAGGCTCCCCCGTCCCTGGGATTCTCCAGGCAAGAACACTGGAGTAGGTTGCCATTTCCTTCTCCAATGCATGAAAGTGAAAAGTGAAAGTGAAGTCGCTCAGTCGTGTCCAACTCATAGCAACCCCATGGATTGCAGTCCACCAGGCTCCTCTGTCCATGGGATTTTCCAGGCAAGAGCACTGGAGTGGGGTGCCACCGCCCTCTCCGCTAGGTGGGATAAAGCTCTGGTAAAAGTTCCCCCCTCCCACAGGAGAATTATGCCTTTGTTAAGAGAATAATCTGGACATATTTCATAATAATTACTATCCCTTGTTCCTGCAGAGCCATGAGGGAGCTCTTTGTCATCTATTCACTGTGAGGACCTGGTGGAGTTCCTAGAGGTGACACTCATGAAAGTATGGGGATCCCAGTAACCAGTAATTTCTCATTTTCATGTGATTTCACACAGCCTCCAGTAGTTTGTCAAAACTACCCTTTAAGTATTCCTTCCCGCTCTGGCTCCAGTGACCTCTGTTCTAGATAGGCAGATCTTAGTTACAACTCTGTATTCACCACTCTCTGCAGGTTTCAGAGTAGTTTGTCTTGCAACCTCAGTTCTGATGGGTCCAAGAAAAGTAACTGATTTTCAATTTGTTTAGTTTTTTTCTTTTTCCTATTGTATGGATAGGAACAATGGCTTCCAACAGACTTTTATGCTGGAACTGAAATGGGAAGTGCCAGATATTTTAATGTAGTTCTGTGATCAAATACATTTGGGAAACATTTAGTAAATTAGTTAAAATATTTTTTTTAATTTAGAATTTCTTCAAGATTATTATTTTCATGTGTTTTTTAAGTTTCTAGTCAAAATCCAGGTATAACCTGGGATCACATCACTGGGTGATCACAAGTAGATAAACATTGCAGCATTCTCTTATTTATATCTATAACTATTGCTTTGTCTAATATATTCCCAACCTTTAATACAATAGATTTCTCTTCTCATTAGTTCTTCACATTTCTTTGAATGTACACATAACCTGGCAATTTAGAAGAATCAATCAGGTTTTCCAGGCCACAGGAAAATCTTTTTTCTAAATCCTATTAAGAAATAGGCATCTGAAATTGTACCCTCTTAGCCACACAAAATGAATAAGTGTGCTATTTGTAAAATAGTTGTAGTTCTTTGAAATGCATATAGTACCAAATAATATGAGATATTGATATTGTGTTAATGAAATCTCATCATCTAAAAAAATTTAAGATGCCAAGAAATCCAGTATAAGGGCCAATGTAAAAGCATGACTACCCACAAGTATGTCCTGCATTATGTATTTTATGCTGTGCATGATAAACATCTGGAATAAATAAACCAGAATGGGACAGGCAATGAATTAAGGTGAATGAGTGAACTCCAGAAGAGATAGTTTCTATATAAATTGTAAGATAGGGAAAAGAGCAATGAAAGCCAAGAAAGGACTAATTTTCCAGCTAAAATCTATGAGTTTTGCCGAAGTGAAGGACAATGAGAAGCTAAAGTAAGCATATATCACCTGTACTTATTTCCTGAAACCTCTACTCACAGACACAAATTAAAACACCTATATATTTCATGTTGGCAACAGTAAAGGTATCTAATCCATCTTCATACATCACTTAACTATTCCAAATTTATGTTTTCATGTAAAAAGACAGAACAGGCACAGTATTTGTGTTTCAGCTTTATTATACCTGGCTTTTAATATTTTTAGCTCTCTTCACAAGCACAGTCCCCACCACTGGTTGATTTTTTGGTTGTCTCACTTCAGAGCTTAGGATTTCTGCAAATGGGCTGAAAGAAAATACTTCCAATATATGGGGGGAAACAGAGAAGTTTTAAGAAATTGATAGAATAATGTGTGGTAAAGGATGATACTTTATTCCTTGGCCTAGAAAGTTCTACTCTGCTTTTTCTCCCCTGTATGGGGCTTTCTTATCCTGAAATATAAGTAGTTTCAAACATTGCCAGACCATTATAGACCATGCATAGTAATCATGGAATTGTTAAATTATAAAAACCTCAGCCTTTAAATTAGAAGACACTTACTCCTTGGAAGGAAAGTTATGACCAACCTAGATAGCATATTCAAAAGCAGAGACATTACTTTGCCAACAAAGGTCCATCTAATCAAGGCTATGGTTTTTCCAGTAGTCATGTATGGATGTGAGAGTTGGACTGTGAAGAAAGCTGAGCGCCAAAGAATTGATGCCTTTGAACTGTGGTGTTGGAGAAGACTCTTGCAAGTCCCTTGGACTGCAAGGAGATCCAACCAGTCCATTCTGAAGGAGATCAGCCCTAGGATTTCTTTGGAAGGAATGATGCTAAAGCTGAAACTCCAATACTTTGGCCACCTCATGCAAAGAGTTGACTCATTGGAAAAGACTCTGATGCTGGGAGGGATTGGGGGCAGGAGGAGAAAGGGATGACAGAGAATGAGATGGCTGGATGGCATCATCGACTTGATGGACATGAGTTTGAGGAAGCTCCGGGAGTTGGTGATGGACAGGGAGGCCTGGCGTGCTGCGATTCATGGGGTCACAGAGTCGGATACGACTGAGCGATTGAACTGAATGAACTGAATGACTCCAGAGGGCTATACTTGGTGGAAGGAAGTGACAGGATGTCGTGGCTTCTACAAACTCTGTGTGGGGCTGGGAAGAGGGACAGGTTGCTGTTGTAATTCAAGGAGGAAGTAACCTGCCAAAAAACTACAGTGGTTGGTGAAAACCCCCCTACTACCATCAGTAGAAAAGAGGAACAGAAGGTCAGAGAGAGACAGAACAATGAGGCACCTGCTGTAATGATGTTGGTACCTTCTTTTTCAAATTTTTCAGCATAAAATGAGATATGAATGGTTTTAATGGTTTTCATTTCACTTTAGGACTGTCAGAGTGTTATTTGTTCTCATAAACACACACACACACACACACACTCTGTAGGTGATCACCCAGGTTATTATCAGAAAAGCTATACTTCAGAGATCTTTATAATGTAAGGTTCCTTTCTCTATGTAATGAATCTATAGATGAGTGGCTAATTAGTATAATTAATGTCAGAAATGGATTTTCATTGGTGAATTTAGTGGCTTGTTAATCAGCATAATGGGTGTTAGAAATGGATTTTCAATTATGAATTTAGTAGAACTCAATATATTTAGGCTAGTTGAAGTATTTTAGATACACACTTAAAATTTTGTATGAAATAGGAAATTAGAATCTATGAGATGTGTCATTTGTACCCTTTGGTATGTGTCTTATGCAGCATGATCCACTTTAACAAAATACCACAAAATGAGTGACTTAAATGCCAGACATTTCTCACAGTTCGGAAGGAAGCCTAAGACCAACATACCAGCAGATTCTGTTCTTGGTGAGAAAACAGATTCTGTTCTCTTCCTGGTTTGTAGCTCAGTGGCTGTGCCTCGATAGAAAGCAGTCTTTCTGTATTTCTCTTCTTATAAGGCACTAACCCCATAATGAGGACTCCACCTTCATGACCTTTCTAAACCTAATTACCTCCCGAAGGTCCCTTCTACAAGTACCACCACAGTAGGGATTGTGATTTTGATATGTGAATTTTGATGGGGACATAAACACCCAGCTCATTGAGAGAATGGTACCTAAGGCTAGATTGCTAAGTGAGCTTTATTGAGTCCAGTCTTTGGGTGACAGAACTTCTTATTGCATGATGCTAATTTATAAAGGCATTAAAACATCCCTCTGAAATATTTGTCCCTGTTTCTAGTGAATTGTTCATGTCAGGTTATTTTTTTTTATAAGAGTGAGCTAGGTTCTTCATAAAATGTTAATAATATTTGTATTAATTGTTTTGTCTGCTTCTAACACAAGTTTAATAAATTTTTTTATGTATGAGTATAGATTTTGGTCTGAGATTTACTTTTATTATGACTGATGACAACCTTATGAAGGAGCAGCAAACACCCACCAGCATCACAATTTTCATCTTTTTGTACAAAAATAATCCCCAAGTTGTGGAGAACCAAGTTGATGTACATCAGTTCAGAACAGTTTGCAGTCATGTACTACAGAAAAGTAAAATAGCTTCTGTTTAAACACTGCAGCATCTGGTACATATAGTGTTACACAGACACTGCTCAGTGAGACTATACACATTCCTTGAGAGAAATATCCTGATGGCATAAAAATATTTTTCTAAGGTTTAAATAACTGCATGTAGCTGTTCCTGTTTTATAGATCAGTAAACTAGGGGTCAAAGATGCTAACAGGTAGTCAGGAATAAAGTGAGTGGTTGATTCCAAATGTCATATTTTTCTCCAAGTCACAGTTCTATATCTGGGGACAGAAGAAATATAAAACAAGTTCCCATAAAGGACACAGGCAAAAGACAATTTTTGTGGGAAAAAAAAAAAAAAAAGAAACACACACATCCCTAAAACTCAAGTGTCTAAGAGTCTCTCCTCCCTCATAGGAGTCACAATGAAATCCTCTCTGTATAAGTTCAGTTCAGTCGCAAAGAGTTGTATCTGACTCTTTGCGACCCCATGAACTGCAGCAGGCCAGGCCTCCCTGTTTATCACCATGTCCCGGAGTCCAACCAAAGCCATGTCCATCGAGTCGGTGATGCCATCCAACCATCTCATCCTCTATCGTCCCCTTCTCCTCCTGCCCTCAATCTTTCCCAGTGTCAGGGTTTTTCCAATGAGTCAACTCTTCGCATGAGGTAGCCAAAGTATTGGAGTTTCAGCTTCAACATCAGTCCTTCCAATGAACACCCAGGACTAATCTCCTTTAGGATGGACTGGTTGGATCTCCTTGCAGTCCAAGGGAATCTCAAGAGTCTTCTCCAACACTACAATTCAAAAGCATCAATTCTTCTGCGCTCAGCTTTCTTCACAGTCCAACTCTCACATCCATACATGACCACTGGAAAAACCATAGCCTTGACTAGATGGACCTATGTTGGCAAAGTAATGTCTCTGCTTTTGAATATGCTATCTAGGTTGGTCATAACTTTCCTTCCAAGGAGTAAGGGTCTTTTAATTCCATTGCTGCAGTCACCATCTGCAGTGATTTTGGAGCCGAGAAAAATAAAGTCAGCCACTGTTTCCCCATCTATTTACCACGAAGTGATGGGACCAGATGCCATGGTATCAGTTTTCTTAATGCTGAGCTTTAAGCTAACTTTTTCACTCTCCTCTTTTACTTTCATCAAGAGGCTTTTTAGTTCCTCTTCACTTTCTGCCATAAGGATGGTATCATCTGCATATCCGAGGTTATTTATATTTCTCCCAGCAATATTGATTCCAGCTTGTGCTTCCTCCAGCCCAGTGTTTCTTATGATGTACTCTGCATATAAGTTAAATAAGTAGGGTGACAATATACAGTCTTGACATACTCCTTTTACTATTTGGAACCAGTCTAGTGCTCCATGTCCGGTTCTAACTGTTGCTTCTTGACCTGCATACAGGTTTCTCAAGAGGCAGGTTAGGTGGTCTGGTATTGCCATCTCTTTCAGATTTTTCCACAGTTTATTGTGATCCACACAGTTAAAGGCTTTGGCATAGTCAATAAAGCAGAAATAGATGTTTTTCTGGAACTCTCTTGCTTTTTCCATGATCCAGCGGATGTTGGCAATTTGATCTCTGGTTCCTCTGCCTTTTCTAAAACCAGCTTGAACATCTGGAAGTTCACGGTTCGTGTATTGCTGAAGCCTGCTTGGAGAATTTTGACCATTACTTTACCAGCGTGTGAGATGAGTGCAATTGTGTGGTGGGATAGGAATGAAAACTGACCTTTTGCAGTCCTGTGGCCGATGCTGAGTTTTCCATATTTGGTGGCATATTGAGTGCAGCACTTTCACAGCATCATCTTTCAGGATTTGAAATAGCTCAACTGGAATTCCATCACCTCTACTAGCTTTGTTCATAGTGATGCTTCCTAAGGCCCACTTGACTTCACTTTCCAAGGTGTCTGGCTCTAGGTAAATGATCACACCATTGTGATTATCTGGGTCGTGAAGATCTTTTTTGTACAGTTCTTCTGTGTATTCTTGCCACTTCTTCTTAATATCTTCTGCTTCTGTTAGGTCCCCACCATTTCTGTCCTTTATTGAGCCTGTCTTTTCATGAAATGTTCCCTTGGTATCTCTAATTTTCTTGAAGAGATCTCTAGTCTTTCCCATTCTGTTGTTTTCCTCTGTTTCTTTGCACTGATCGCTGAGGAAGGCTTTCTTATCTCTTCTTGCTATTTTTTGGAACTCTGCATTCAAATGGGTATATCTTTCCTTTTCTCCTTTGCTTTTCGCTTCCCTTCATTTCACTGGTATTTGTAAGGCCTCCTCAGACAGCCATTTTGCTTTTTTGCATTTCTTTTTCTGGGGATGGTCTCGATTCCTGTCTCCTGTACAATGTCATGAACCTCCATCCATAGTTCATCAGGCACTCTGACTATCAGATCTAATCCCTTGTATCTATTTCTCACTTCCACTGTTCAGTCAAAAGGGATTTGATTTAGGTCATACCTGAATGGTCTAGTGGTTTTCTCCACTTTCTTCAAATTCAGTCTGAATTTGGCAATAAGGAGTTCATGATCCGAGCCACAGTCAGCTCCCGATCTTGTTTTTGCTGACTGTATAGAGCTTCTCCATCCTTGGCTGCAAAGAATATAATCAATCTGATTTTGGTGTCTACCATCTGGTTATGTCCATGTATAGAGTCTTCTCTTGTGTTGTTGGAAGAGGGTGTTTGCTATGACCAGTGCGTTCTCTTGGCAGAACTCTATTAGCCTTTGCCCTGCTTCATTCAGTACTCCAAGTCTGATTATTTCTTGATTTTAACTTAAATGTTTACTATGCACTAAAATTAATGTCATAGAGTGGGTTCAGTCATTCTCAGCTAATCTTTTTGTTTGTTTGTTTTTACTATAACATCTTGAGCTGTTGAAACCTTTTCAGATACTGTTAAGAAAGGCAATATGAGCAGGATGGGATTGCTTGAAAAGTATGTTCAAAATTATATTTATTAATATTGATAAGGAGCATTCCTCAGTAAATGCAGAGTTAACAAGTTTTATTTCTAATAAGGTATAGTGTACTATGCAACTGAACCACTTTTAAGTAGGAATCACTTGATTTTGAAATAAAAGTTACATTTTTACATTTAGCACACACACATCAGACACAATCACCCATATATAAAGATGTATTGACCATACCAACTTGACCTCATACAGCCCTGTCTAAATGTTTATTTTCAACCATGTTAACAGCAAGACTTGCAATCACTTCCATGAAATAATGATTTCACCAAGACTAGAAAACTGGCAAAGCTTTTTCCTCTCTTTCAGCTATAACCATTTTCTTTCTTTCTGGGATCCCCTGTCCACCCTCCTTGGAGAAGCACCTTCATAACATACTAAGAGCAGATTGCAGGGCTCTTGGGAAAGCAGAAAAAAACCAGAGGCACTTACTGAGAACTCTGGAGCTGGACCGGAGAGCTCCGTGAATGCCCATGACAGAATAGGCCACTTCAGACAGATAAAACTGCGTTAGTGCTTTTAAATTTGTCCTTGGGAATATGCTTCTCTGAAACAATGATTTCAGAGACAAATCAGATGAATGATGCTTTTAAAACTAAATGAATGTTCTATGAGAACATCTCAGAGAAGAATATGTTGAAGAGTCTTGAGAGCAGTTTTATGGGAAATAAATTGGATGTCCAGTATAATTGGAAAAATAAAGAAAGAAAAAAGAAAAAGATGGGATTAGTAAAAGAAGAAAATCATTTTTAAAGGTATTTGAACATACTACAAATTACACCTATACAGTATGGTTTATGTGTGAGTTTGATATCTGACAAAAATGATCAGTAATAGACATTTTATATAAAGAATATGTTCCTAAATCAGGACTCTATCTGATAAACCTACATAGTTCAAATGTTATTCTCATTTCAGGTATAATTTACATATACGAAGATTACATGATTTCATCACTCAATGCACATTAAAAATTATCATTGAACCAAATGCTAGGAAGGAATTTAGGATACACACACACACGCATTCACACACACACACACACACACACACATATATACAGTGAATTTGAAAGAAAACAAAAAACACAAAAGACCACTTATCCTCCAGATACAGTCTCTAAATGAGTGTTATTCCTGATGGGTAGATATTTAGATGCCTAGATGTCTGTCTCCAAGTTGCCATCAAGACTCAGGCACTGAGTCTAACCCAGTGTAACTCAGAACAGGGAACATAATTAAAGATGATCCCTGGTGGAAGAGCATGTCTGGATAATAAAAAATGATGCATTCTTTTCTTTAACTTCTCTTTCAAGGAGAGGTGACACTGGATCTCAGAAAAATGAGGTCCTTCTCTATGGAAAAGTCAAATTGTCTTAGGTAACAGAGCTCAGAGAAGTTTTACCTAGGCTTGACATTTAAAAACAATAAGAAATGTACTCAGGATTCCTTAGTTTTCCTCCTTGTCAGAATGTTACTTTAGCCAAAAGGGTATTTGCAAACCTACAGAGAACAAAGTTACAGACCTCTGGCTTCTTTGAATGTAAGTTGATGTTAACTCTCCTGGAGCCCAGGAGAGGGAAGGACTTCAAACCAGTTTATGGGTTCTTGGCTTGCTCCATCTGTTTGAAGGAAGGAGCTTCTTGATGGAGGCTGGGCTTCTCTGAGCAACTTTTTTACTGCTCAGACAGTAGCAAGAGCTTGTCAAGCTGCTGTATCTTGGGGTGACTTGTTCAGAGTTTCATTTACTTATTGGAATGCAACTAGGTAATGAGAACCACTTAACCCTGGTGGCTCAGACAGTGAAGAATCTGCCCGCCATGCAGGAGACCCAGGTTTGATCTCTGGGTCGGGAAGATCACCTGGAGAAGGAAATGGCAACCCACTCCAGAGAATTCCATAGACAGAGAGCAACCTGGTGGGTCCATGGGGTCACAAAGAGTTGGACATGACTGAGCGAGTAACACTTTTCAGCATAACTTCTAGGAAATGAGAAGCAATAGGCAGAATCCAAGATAGGTGGTCCCACATGTTAGTGTTACCATTCCAAGTTTTCTAAGAGAGTGAGATAGTTTTGAAAGTCTCTGGATTTGACAAAATGCCCTTGTTTAGTATTTCAGATAATTTTTAAAAATTCAGTCCTTCCTTCTTGCTGTTTTAATCTAATGAACCAAGACAAGTAAATATGGTAATGTATACAAGTACTCTAAGGAAGTGCATATAGTTAAAATATCTTTGACTAATCTACATCATGAAAAGTCAATGGAATCCCCATATTCTTACAGCTTCTTTCTCTCCTCTTAGAGCCCTTGCTGCCTCTCATCTTCTCCTTGGTGATTTTTAACTTTCTTTGGATGTCTTACTAGCCATTCTGTTCTCTGGTCAGTACCTGGTATTAGGTTAGTGTTGCTCCTTCACCTGATACTTAAACTTTGTAGACATCAGTCCAGTTCTTCTTAGAACCTCAAGAGATGCTGCATTATTGGATTGCCAGTGGGGAACTACATTCCATTTTCTCTTATGATGTGACTTTTCTCATGGATCTTGAGGAAACATTCCTTAGAAGTATGTCAGAGAATACTCTAATGGACTCATTCACTGTTAGAACCAAAAGTGTTGGGTCCCCTAACTAGAATTGTCTCAGGATTCTAGCCAAGTGCCTGATTTTTGCTCAACCACAGGCTCAATGCCCTACAGGCTCATGGTGGTTCTTCTCTGCTGAATGCTGTCGCCTTTCTTAATGCCCTCTTTACTCAGAACCAGACTAGGGTTTCACTATGAGGTTCAAAAATGCTCATTAGGGGCTTACTGCCTGATTTATCCTAATTAAGTTCATCCTAATTTAATTAGGATAGAGATAAATGGGTCTTTTGGCCAGGTAAGGGATACAGATGAGTAATACTTCAGTTTTAATAACTAGTAGACCCTGTTAAGGATTACAGATTAGTATGAGGATAATGTCCTATTCTTTTTTTGCCATTAGCTGATGTTTTCTTAATTTTTCTGTGCTGAACAAGTAGGAATTGTTACTGATATGGCAAAACCAATACAATATTGTAATTAGCCTCCAATTAAAATAAATAAATTTATATTAAAAATAAATAAAATTTAAAAAAAGAAAGATGTTCTTAATGTCAGTATTTTATAGGACACTATGTACTTAAATTTAATGTAGTTTTATTTCATCTGATAAAATGATTTATCAAATAAAACCTCAATAAGTACAATTTTTAAATGATATTTTGAGCCATTTATATTCTGAGGGTAAGCTTAATTAACAGATGCATTAAGTAACTTTCTAAATATGTGGATAATTGATGAATAATAATTAAGTATGTTGGTTGCTGATCAGTAGTAGCAGGTAGATTTTGAGGACACTGTAACAATATCTTTACTTTAGGCAGCCTGCTGTTAAGTCTAAGATGAATATTAAATAATAAATTATACCCAAATGCTATATTAATTTTTTCAGGAAAAATGGATTTTTATTATTAACTAGTTTAGGTCCATTTCCATGACCTCTGTGCCAGTCCCATGAAGGCCAGTTTATTACAAGGCAAATGCAAGATATTGGAGTTGATTTTATTTTATTAGATCCATATATAGCTCAGGAAAATTAAGATTGCCATTCATGATGTGTCACATAAAATGAAGGAGAAATTCTTAGGCTAGGCGAATTCTAGAGTTATCACCAAAATTTATTAATTAGAATGTAACTATAATAATACACAGATATAACAAAGAGAAAAGTAGATAATTATCTTCAATTAATATCTTAACAATTGTAATCAGTCACTTCAATAGGCAACTATTCCCAAATTTATTGTGCTTGCTTTTTCTCTTTTATTTTTATTTAAATAAAATTGTATGTATTTTATGTGCATGACATGATTTCATATACATATGATAATAAAATGATTATTGCACTTGAACTAGTTAACATGCCATCTACTCATTGTTACTGTCTTTTGTGTGTGATGAAAACACCTCTATTAGCATATTTAGAGTATTTAATACTGTATTAATGGCTATAATCATCATGTTATACATTAGGTGTTTATAGTTATTCATCCTACATAATTGTAATTTTGCATACTGGGACCAACATTTCCCCAACCCCTACCCTCAGATTCTGGTAACTACCATTCCACTCTCAGCTTCTGAGTTCAACCTTTAAAAATATACCACATGTAAGTGTTCAATTCAGTTTGGTCACTCAATCATGCCTGACTCTTTGTGACTCCATGGACTGCAGCATGCCAGGTCTCCCTATCCATCACCAACTATTGGAGTTTAATCAAACTCATGTCCATTGAGTCTGTGATGTCATCCAATCATCTCATCCTCTGTCATCCCCTTCTCCTCCCACCTTCAATCTTTCCCAGTAACAGGGTCTTTTCCAATGAGTTAGTTTATCGCATCAGGTGGCCAAAGAATGGAGTTTCAGCTTCAACATCAGTCCTTCAGATGAATATTCAGGACTGATTTCCTTTAGGATAAACTGGTTGGGTCTCCTTGCAGTCCAAGGGACTCTCAAGAGTCTTCTCCAACACCAGAGCTGAAAAGCATCAATTCTTTGATGCTCAGCTTTCTTTATAGTCCAACTCTCACATCCATACATGACTACTGGAAAAACCATAGTTTTGACTAGATGGACCTTTGTTGGCAAAGTAATATTTCTGCTTTTTAATAAGCTGTCTAGATTGGTCATAGCTTTTGTTCAAGGAGCAAGCGTCTTTTAATTTAATGGCTACAGTCACCATCTGCAATAATTTTGGAGCCCCCCAAAATAAAGTCTCTCACAGTTTCCACTGTTTCCCAGTCTATTTGCCATGAAGTGATGGGACCAGATGCCATGATGTTAGTTTTCTGAATGTTGAGTTTTAAGCCAAATTTTTCACTCCCCTCTTTCACTTTCATCAAGAGGCTTTTGAGTTCCTCTTCACTTTCTGCCATAAGGGTGGTGTCATCTGCATATCTCAGGTTATTATATCTCTCCCAGAAATCTTGATTCCCGCTTGTGCTTCATCAGGACCAGCATTTCTCATGATATACACTGCATATAAGTTAAATAAACAGGGTGACAATGTACATCCTAGATGTATTCCTTTTCCTATTTGGAACCAATCTATTATTCCATGTCCAGTTCTAACTGTTGATTTCTGACCTGCATACAGATTTATAAGAGACAGGTCAGGTGGGCAGGTATTCCCATCTCTTGAAGAATTTTCCAGTTTGTTGTGATCCACACAGTCAAAAACTTTGGCATAGGCAAAAAGGCAGAAATAGATGATTTTCTGGAACTCTCTTGCTTTTTCATTGATCCAGAGGATGTTGGCAATTTGATCTCTGGTTCCTCTGCCTTTTCTAAAACCAGCTTGAACATCTGGAAGTTCATAGTTCATGTATTGCTGAAGCTTGGCTTGGATAATTTTGAGCATTACTTTACCAGCGTGTGAGATGAGGGCAATTGTGCAATATTTTGAGCATTGTTTGGCATTGCCTTTTTGGGGGATTGGAATGAAAACTGACCTTTTCCAGTCCTGTGGCCACTGCTGAGTTTTCCAAATTTGCTGGCATATTGAGTGCAGCACTTTCACAGAATCCTCTTTTAAGGTTTGAAATAGCTCAACTGGAATTCCATAACCTCCATTAGCTTTGTTTGGAGTGATGCTTCCTAAGGCCCACTTGACTTTGCATTTCAGGATGTCTGGCTCTAAGTGAGTGATCACACCATCATGATTATCTGGGTCTTGAAGATATTTTCTATATAGTTCTTCTGTGTATTCTTGCCACCTCTTCTTAATATCTTCTGCTTCTGTTCAGTTCAGTTCAGTTCAGTCACTCAGTTCTGTCCAACTCTTTGCGACCCCATGAACTGCAGCATGCCAGGCCTCCCTGTCCATCACCATCTCCTGGAGTTCACTCAAACTCACGTCCATCGAGTCAGTGGTGCCATCCAGCCATCTCATCCTCTGTCGCCCACTTCTCCTCCTGTCCCCAATCCCTCCCAGCATAAAAGTCTTTTCCAGTGAGTCAGCTCCTTGCATGAGGTGGCCAAAGTACTGGAGTTTAAGCTTTAGCATCAGTCCTTCCAGTGAACACCCAGGGCTGAGCTCCTTTAGAATGGACTGGTTGGATCTCCTTGAAGTCCAAGGGACTCTCAAGAGTCTTCTCCAACACCACAGTTCAAAAGCATCACTTCTTCGGCACTCAGCTTTCTTCACAGTCCAACTCTCACATCCATACATGACCACTGGAAAAACCATAGCCTTGACTAGACAGACCTTTGTTGGCAAAGTAATGTCTCTGCTTTTGAATATGCTATCTAGGTTGGTCATAACATTCCTTCCAAGGAGTAAACGTCTTTTAATTTCATGGCTGCAATCACCATCTGCAGTGATTTTGGAGCCCTAAAAAATAGTCTGACACTGTTTCCACTGTTTCCCCATCTATTTGCCATGAAGTGATGGGACCAGATGCCATGATCTTCGTATTCTGAATGTTGAGCTTTAAGCCAACTTTTTCACTCTCCCCTTTCACTTTCATCAAGAGGCTTTTTTAGGTCCTTACTATTTCTGTCCTTTATTGTGCCCATCTTTGCATGAAATGTTCCCTTGGTATCTCTAGTTTTCTTGAAGATATCTCTAGTCTTTCCCATTCTATTATTTTCCTCTATGTCTTTGCATTGATTACTGAGGAAGGCTTTCTTATCTCTCCTTGATAGTCTTTGGAACTCTGCATTCAAATGGGTTTTATTTCCCTTTTCTCCTTTTTCTTTCACCTCTTTTCTTTTCTCAGCTGTTTGTAAGGCCTCCTGAGACAACCATTTTGCCTTTTTGCATATCTTTTTCTTGGGGATGTTCTTGATCACTGAATCCTGTACATTGTCACAAACCTCTGTTCATAGTTCTTCAGGCACTCTGACTATCAGATCTAATCCCTTGTATCTATTTTTCACTTCCACCTTATAGTCCTAAGGGATTTGCTTTAGGTCATACATGAATGGTTTAATGGTTTTCCCTACTTTCTTCAATTTATGTCTGATTTTGGCAATAAGGAGTTCATGATCTGAATCACAGTCAGCTCCTAGTCTTGTTTTTGTTGACTGTATAGAGCTTCTCCATCTATGTAGCATTTTTATTGTGTTGTTGGAAGAGGGTGTTTGCTATGACCAGTGCATTCTTTTGGCAGAGCTCTGCTAGCCTTTACCCTGCTTCATTCTGTACTCCAAGACCAAATTTCCCTGTTAAACCAGGTATTTATTCCCTACTTTTGCATTCCAGTCCCCTATAACAAAAAGGACATTTCTGAGAAGGGGGTGGGGTGTTAGTTCTAGAAGGTCTTGCAGGTCTTCATAGTGCTGTTCAACTTGAGCTTCTTCAGCTTAATTGGTTGGGGCATAGACTTGAATTACTCTGATACTGAATGGTTTGCCATGGAAACGAACAGAGATCATTCGTCATTTTTGAGACTGCATTGAAGTAATGCATTTTGGACTCTTTTGTTAACTATTATGGCTACTCTACTTCTTCTAAGAGATTCTTGCCCACAGTAGTAGATATAATGGTCATCTTAGTTAAACTCCCCCATTCCAGTCCATTTTAGTTCGCTGATTCCTAAAATGTCAATGTTCACTCTTGCCATCTCCTGTTTGACCACTTCCAATTTGCCTTGATTCATGGACCTAACATTCCAGGTTCCTATGCAATATTGCTCTTTACAGCATTGCACTTTACTTCTATCACCAGTCACATCCACAACTGTGTGTTGATTTTGCTTTGGCTCCATCTCTTCATTCTTTCTGGAGTTATTTCTCCATTCTTCTCCAGTAGCATACTGGGCACCTACTGACCTGGGGAGTTCATCTATCAGTTTCCTATCTTTTTGCCTTTTCATACTGTTCATGGGGTTCTCAATGCAAGAATACTGAAGTGGTTTGCCATTCCCTTCTCCGGTGGACCACGTTTTGCCGTCACTCTTCACCATGACCCATCATCTTGCGTGGCCCTACACAGCATAGCTTATAGTTTCATTGAGTTAGACAAGGCTGTGGTCCATGTGGCAACCCACTCCAGTACTCTTGCTTGGCAAATCCCATGGACGGAGGAGCCTGGTAGGCTGCAGTCCATGGGGTCGCTAAGAGTCGGACACGACTAAGCGACTTCACTTTCACTTTTCACTTTCATGCATTGGAGAAGGAAATGGCAACCCACTCCAGTGTTCTTGCCTGGAGAATCCCAGGGGCGGGGGAGCCTGGTGGGCTGCCGTCTATGGAGTTGCACAGAGTCGGACACGACTGAAGCGACTTAGCAGCAGCAGCAGTGGTCCATGTGATCGATTGGTTAGTTTTCTGTGATTCTGGTTCTCATTCTGTCTGCCCTCTGATGGAAAAGGATAAGAGGCTTATGGAAGCTTCCTTATGGGACAGCCTGACTGAGGAGGAAACTGGATGAGATCATACTTTATCTGTCTTTTTCTGTTTGGTTTATGTCACTTATCTCCTCCAGGTTCACTTATGTTCTGTGTTGTCACAAATGATAAGGTTTCCTTCTCTTATAAGGCTGAATAATATTTCTTTTTATATTGTTGTGACTTCTTTAAATTAACATTTGTTATGTAGAACCCCCCAGGAGTTGATGGTGAACCACAGTTCAACAAAAGGCTGCAAGAAAATGTGAAACAGCTTATCACTCTCAGGTCCTGGAGGAGGTACACAACTTGCCTCGAGGGACCATCGTTGGCAGGTCAATACAGACAGAAAGCATGGTAGACCCTGGGACGAATATCTTCATTAGGGTCCATAAATGGAGTGCTTTTGGGTTCCAAAGCTCTAAAGCCAGATTGGTCAAAAGTGGGATTTTGGTAAGCTTCAGTGTGATCTTATGTAAGGAGCACACAAGAGGAAGATCCTTGGAGACAGAGATGTCTTATCATAAGGATTGTTGGGCAAGTTGTATTAGGAACTTACATTTTCTTCATCTATTCCTTTGTCAACAGACACTTAGGTTGTTGTCATTGCAATCAATATAGGTGTGAAAACATCTCTTTAAGTTATTTTACTTCTTCTGAATGCATAAATGAAACTGGGATTGCTGGATCATATGGTAGCATACTTTCTAATTTCAAATTATATTATTAAGCTATAGTAATCCAGAATATGATACTGGCATGAAACAGACATATAGACCAATAGAATAGAATTTAAAGCCCACACATATGCAGTCAGCTAATTTTTTGATAAAATAATTAAGAGCACACATGGGTAAAAGACAGTTTCTTTGATAAATGTTGTTGGAGAAACTGAATATCCACATGCAAAGAATGAAGCTGGACCTTTACCTTACACTAAGTCAATTCAAAATGGATAAAAAATGTAAGATCTGAGACTGTAAAACTCCTAAAAGAAAATAGGAGAAAAGCTTCTTGACTTTGATCTTGGTAATTAATTTTTGAATTTTACACCAAAGGCAGAGTCAATAAAAGCACAAATAAACAAGTGTGACAACATCAAACTAAAAACTATTCATTGCAAAGGAAATAATCAGTAAAATAAAAAGGCAATATATGGAATGAAAGAAAATATTTACAAACCATATATTTGATAAGGGATAAATATCCAAAATGCATAATAAATTTATATGACTTAATAGTAAAGAAAAAATCCAAATAGCATGATTTTTAAAAATTGGCAAAGAACCTGTGTAGATATTCTTCCAAAGAAGCTGTGTAAGTGGCCAGCAGATACATGAAAAGATGCTTAAAATCACTAATCATCAGGAAATGCTAACCTAAACCACAAAACCAGGAGATATCACCTCACACCAGTAAGGATGGATATTATAAAAAATCAAAAGCAAGTGTTTAAAAAGTTCAGTTCAGTCACTCAGTTGTGTCCGACTCTTTGCGACCCTATGGACTGCAGCACACCAGTCTTTCCTGTCCATCAGCAACTCCTGGAGCTTGCTCAAACTCATATCCATCGAGTTAGTGAATTGGTTGTAAAGATTGCAGATTTTAAGGAACACTTGAACACTATTTTTTGGGGCTCCAAAATCACTGCAGATAGTGACTGCAGCCATGAAATTAAAAGACGCTTACTCCTTGGAAGGAAAGTTATGACCAACCTAGATAGCATATTCAAAAGCAGAGACATTACTTTGCCAACAAAGGTCTGTCTAGTCAAGGCTATGGTTTTTCCTGTGGTCTTGTATGGATGTGAGAGTTGGACTGTGAAGAAAGCTGAATGCTGAAGAATTGACGCTTTTGAACTGTGGTGTTGGAGAAGACTCTTGAGAGTCCCTTGGACTGCAAGGAGATCCAACCAGTCCATTCTGAAGGAGATTAGCCCTGGGATTTCTTTGGAAGGAATGATGCTAAAGCTGAAACTCCAGTACTTTGGCCACTTCATGCGAAGAGTTGACTCATTGGAAAAGACTTTGATGCTGGGAGGGATTGGGGGCAGGAGGAGAAGGGGACGACAGAGGATGAGATGGCTGGATGGCATCACTGACTCGATGGACATAGGTCTGAGTGAACTCTGGGAGTTGGTGATGGACAGGGAGGCCTGACATGCTGCGATTCATGGGGTCGCAAAGACTTGGACACAACTGAGCTACTGAACTGAACTGAACTGAACTGAACACTGTCAGTGGGAATGTAAATTGGCACAGCCATTATGGAAAACAGCGTGAAAATTCCTCAGAAAATAAAGAATGAAACTACCATCTGATTGAGCAATCTAACTTCTGAATTTCTCTTTTGTAATGAAGGTCCAAATTGTTAGAGAGAAGGGCAGTTTTATACTATATAGTTTTTTTCTTTAATTTTATTTTATTTTTAAACTTTACAATATTGTATTAGTTTTGCCAAATATCGAAATGAATCCACCACAGGTATACATGTGTTCCCCATCCTGAACCCTCCTCCCTCCTCCCTCCCCATACCATCCCTCAGATACTTAAAATCAACTATCTGGCAGGATTTGGTTATAACCCAATATCAGATGCAGAGAAGGCAATGTCACCCCACTCCAGTACTCTTGCCTGGAGAGTCCCATGGATGGAGGAGCCTGGTAGGCTGCAGTCCATGGGGTCGCTAAGAGTCGGACACGACTGAGCGACTTCACTTTCACTTTTCACTTTCATGCATTGGAGAAGGAAATGGCAACCTACTCCAGTGTTCTTGCCTGGAGAATCCCAGGGACAGGGGAGCCTGGTGAGCTGCCGTCTATGGGGTTGCACAGAGTCGGACACGACTGAAACGACTTAGCAGTTAGCAGCAATATCAGATGACACCTGTGTAAATATCTGGCTTCCTGGTCAAATACATAAAAGGATGATGTTGGTGAGTGCAAAGCAGAAAAACAATTTTGAATGTAAGTGACTTGGCCAACGTACACACTAAGTAAGCTATAAAGCCGGGTTCCCTAAATCATAAGAAAATATTCTTTTTACTTCATTACACAAATATATTGAGTATTTTCTCATCTGAACACAGCCATGGTGAAGACAGTATTGGCTTCGTTACCATTAATATTAAGATGGTTTCAAAACAGTCTTACACACAAACACACACACTTACATAAAACTCTAAACTAAAAATACAAAGTTTTAAGGAAGGACATCCTTTTTTCCTTGAATTATCCATGTGATTCCTTCAATTGTATCCTTGTTGACTGGTCTGTGTCTTGTGAATTCATAGTTCTCTTACTCCCCTCAGTTCCTGCCTCCCATTTGATAGTCTTGATAAAATCCAGTCTTTACAGAGTAGTAAATTAGATAATCCTCTGAGGCATCTTGTCATTTGCAGCACAGTTTTTTTATCTTTGTCAATTATTATCAACTTTAGGCACTGTGATCTATTTTTGACACAGCAGGAAATGTCCTTAGCTCAGCCTAACCTAGGCTATGTACAATTAGATAAGACATAGAGCAGTACCAGTGCTGAGTAGCCAATTTCCTCCCCCTGTTGTGTTCATGATCCTTACAGAATTGTATAGTAGTGCACCCTCTCAGTTCTGTTTGCATGAATTCCGGTTGCCCAAATGCTTAATGCACTGTTACCATAGAGTGAATTCCAGAGACTTACAGCATTGTTTACTGCATTTGCATCTCAGCCAACAATTGAAATGGATCCAATTCCTCATAAAATAAAGTATACAATAGTGGTGGGAATTATAGTTGTTTTCTAGGTGACAACTATTCACTCTTGATCAACTTCAGGCATGATTTTCTTTTTATAAATGATAGGTTTTAACAGTCAGAACGATGAGTGAGATTCATTTGGCATCAGTCTCAGGAGGAATATATGGTGCACTGTAGGAAATGAACTTTTCAATAGTTTTCTAATTGCAGAAGAAAAACACCATACTATTTATAGATGTTATTTATTTCTTCTCCTTAATTTTAATCAGTCCCAAATCATTGTCAGTAGCTTTACCCATGACCATATTGTGACTCTTTACTTTCTTCTCTTTTTTATTTTTGACAAACCCAAGAAATTAAAATTGTTGCCAGTAATCCAGACACTCATTCTAATCAAAGATTTTTGGATATTTAAAAAAAAAAAGATTTCTTCAATTTCTCTTCTTAAACTTTGAATATTCCAAGCCTTCACCTCTGAGACATATATGATGGCATTGGGTATATTGCATTAAATTATCCAGACCCTCATATGTTTCATTACAGCTCGCATATTGCACTCGTAAAACCAGCATAATCCAAAATGACTCACCTGCTGCAGTCCCTAAAGACTATCTCACCTTCTTTGGGTATGTAATTCAATCCTATAAGAGTAATTTTATATTATAATTAGCAATTATACATGGTAATGTTAGAAATAAGGAGAAATTATAAGTAAATATCCCCAACAAGGGAAAGAAGGAGGTAAATTAAAGAGATCATAAACTATTATTCAAGTTGTTTGTCTTTTTATAACGCCTCTAAAATAACAACAAAAAGTAATAGCAAAATAAGTGAAATCTATGTTTTGTTGCATCCTTCTCTTTACTCAAATTATAGAATAAACCATGCACTTTTAGAATTGAAATTTTACTTAGTAGCTGTAGTCTCAGTTTTAAAAATTTCTAATGGGGGTAAGATTTATTCTTATCAGCTGTAAAAATCATAGATTTCATTAAACTGGGGGTACTTAAAGCTAAATTCCCCATGGCCAAAGAAACCACATATTTCTTACCAGGAACATGAAGAGATAATAAACCACTGTCCACAGTGAAATCATTTACATTCTAAGCTTTCCAAGAAATTCAAGAGTGGTTCATTGAGTCTCATAGCAAGCTGGAGGTAAGGTTGCAGAATCTCCACTTGAAAAAGTTTATTCTATCAAGAACAAAATGAGAAATCTGTGGAATCTGAAATCTAGTAAATGCTGCCCAGCCAGGGTTTCTGTGCCTTAGGGTTAGTCACATACACACACACACACACGGAGTTTTCCTATTGAAATAGTCTCTTTGAATAAAATTTCTCCTACTAAATCCAGATTTATTTTTATCTGACACTCAAAAGATGAGAAATGGACTCTTTGGTTAGGAAACAGTCCAGTTCTATCTAATCTGACTATGGCTCATAACATCTATGTCTATAGTTCTCTTCTACCTTTTAGTGTCTATCATTCTTTTTATGTATTATTTCTTTTGGCTGTTTGGCTTTCTTGAGTAATTTATATTCCATCTAGAAAAATCTCCAAGTGTCTTGGGATCCAAGCCTTCTCCAGGGTCTGCTTATCTCCTTGGATGGCAAGATCAAGGTCCTGAGAACTTGAGCTTTGTTGTAGAAATTTGAAGGGAGGCAAAGCAGTTCAGTGAAAGATCAGAGGCTGAAGATCCTGTTTTGCAAACCATCCTCTGAATTTTTGAATGGTATGGTATTTTGGAAATGTCACTCAATCCTTCTAAACTGTAGTAAAATAGAAATAAAGATAACTATATGTTAAGAGTTTTATGAAGATTAAATGGGGGAAATTGGTATTATTCTAACCATATGCCTAACACTAACAGACTTTCAAGCCATCAAGATTTATCAGTCATTAAGTCTCCATGACTCACTGTCTTTATCACTCCTGGTGGTGCCTTTCTCTCCATTTCCCCGTCACTGCTTTATTTCTCTCCACAAGACCGAGGTAAACTACATATGAGGAGCTCCTCATATGCCCATGAGGACATATTTTATTTGTCTTTTTCACTCCCTGGGCCTGGATCAAAGGAATCACCCCCAGAATGCTTTTTGAATGAAATTGCCTGTAACCTAAAATCAGACATTGAAAGTTAATCTTTCCAGACACAAAACAAGGTTTTTGGAGTTCCCTTGGTTTATTTACAAAGATACCACAAATACATCAGGAGGGAAGTTACATTAAATGTCTTCCAAAGCCCATTTCAAGGCTAAGATTTTCCTATACTTTAGGAATAAAAATGTGCTAATTTGTGACAATGTTATTTTTTTTAGTCTAAGCATTTGCGCAATAGCTTGTGGTATGTGACGCCAAACAGCCAGATGAAAAAGTGAGAAACATTGTCATGCATCAGGGTATTGTACTTCCTTGGTGCCAAACATCTGGGTGTTTAGAAACACTTGCTGAATCCTTCACTTTTCACCTGAGTGTTTGGCACTGTATAGACACAGCAAATGACAACCAGACATGTTGGCAGAACGTTCACTGAGACATATGGATGTGGGTGGTAGTGTCATAGCGTTGAAGCTGTTGCCACGGCAGAAGTTCACAATGGTATTTTGATCAAGATGATACATTCTGTCATTAAAGAGACTTTCCCTCCAATAGAGGCTCTTAGTTATGTTTTGAGTTTTAATAATTCATTGGTGTCCTATGGTAGGTATATCCTTGTAACCCTCGATGCTGGGGCCAGTTAACCACTTGAGAAAGAGATCTGTCCAAGAGGCTGCAAATCAGGAGGAATTCAGTAACTCACTACTCACACTAAATCAATTTTTCTGGGTGACTTGTTCTTACCTCATTTCAATTTTCAGGGCAGTGTATTTAGGTTTGCATGTAGCTTTGCTGCTTCTGCTGCTGCTAAGTTACTTCAGTCGTGTCCAACTCTGTGCGACCCCATAGATGGCAGCCCACCAGGCTCCCCCCGTCCCTGGGATTCTCCAGACAAGAACACTGGAGTGGGTTGCCATTTCCTTCTCCAATGCATGAAAGTGAAAAGTGAAAGTGAAGTCACTCAGTCATGTCCAACTCTTAGTGACCCCATGGACTGCAGCCTACCAGGCTCCTCCATCCATGGGATTTTCCAGGCAAGAGAACTAGAGTGGGGTGCCATTGCCTTCTCTAGCATGTAGCTTTACTGTAACTAAATCTCTGTATTGTCTTATATAGGATAGTATATATCCTTTATATTTATTGTAACTAATAGTTAATAATATTATTTTATTAACTCTGTTAGTCTTTGATTTATATTTTGCTTTATAATGATAAGGTTGCTGCTTGTTCCCCCAGAACCCCAAGGCCCTAAAAAAAAAAGTTAACTCAGCCTGTAGATTTTCTTTCCTTCTATATGCTACACATACATCTTTATCTCTGCCTCTCTTCTATTATCTGTGCTTCTGCTGTCATCTCAGATGACCTAGTTTAAATGTTGTGTTAGTCAGGACATGCTAGGGGCTGCTGCTATGATAAACAACTCTACATCCATTTCACCATGAAAACTCGTACCAAACTGGGAACAGAAAGAAATTTCCTTAACCTGATAAAGGCATTTGCAAACGTACATTAAGCAACATCATAGTTAATGTTGAAAAACTGAATCAGTTCAGTTCAGTTCAATCCCTCAGTCATGTCTAACTCTTTGTGACCCCATGGACTGCAGCACACCAGGCCTCCCTATCTAGCACAAACTCCTGGAGTTTGCTAAAACTCATGTCCATTGAGTCAGTGATGCCATCCAACCATCTCATCCTCTGCCATCCCCTTCTGCTCCCACTTTCAATCTTTCTCAGCAACAGGGTCTTTTCAAATAAATCAGTTCTTTACATCGGGTGGCCAAAGTATTGGAATTTCGTCTTCAGCATCAGTCTTTCCAATGAATATTCAGGACTGATTTCCTTTAGGATGGACTGGCTGGATCTCCTTGCTATTCAAGGGACTCTCAAGAATCTTCTCCAACACCACAGTTCAAAAGCACCAATTCTTCAGCACTCAGCTTTCTTTATAGGCCAACTCTCACATCCATACATGACTACTGGAAAAAAACATCGCTTTGACTTTTTAATATGCTGTCTAGGTTGGTCATAGCTTTTGTTCCAAGGAGCAAGCATCTTTTAATTTCATGGCTGCAGTCACCATCTGCAGTGATTTTGGAACCCAAAAAAATAAAGAATGCTTTCCCCCTAATATAGAGAGCAGGGCAATGATGTCTTCTCTCACTACTCTATTTGACATCCTACCAGAAATTCTAGCCTGTGTTATAAGGTAAGAAAAAAATAAAATGTTTACTGGTTGGAAAATAAGAAGTAAAATAGTCTATTCATAGAAGACTTAATTACCTGCATAGACAATCTGCACATGTCTACAAAGATATTCTTAGAACTAACAAATTAGTTTGGCAGAGTTGTAGATGCAAAGTCAACATGCAAAGATCAATTGTGTTTCTTGCACTAATAATAAATAACTGGAATACAAATTTTAAATTATATATACTTATATATTACACATAGTGTATCCAATGTTGTATATTTTATATATGTGATATATGTATGGTATTTTACACATGTATTATATGAATCATATATGTCATACAATTTACAATAGTGTCAAATAAAATGAAATACTTAAGTCTAATTCTAACAAAAGATAAGTGGGATTGTGTGCTGAAAGCTATAAAATATTGATAAAAGTAATCAAAGAAGCCTTAAATAAATGGAGAGATACTATATTTATGGTTGGAAATACTCAATTTCATTAAGATGTAAGTTCTCCCATTTTGATCTAGAGATTCAACATAATCCCAGTCAAAATTTTAAATGGTCTTTTTGAGATATTGATAAGTTAATTCTAAAATACATATGTACAGGTTAAAAAATGAGAAAATTCAAAATATTTTGTAAATAATGAAAGACCTACATTGCCTGACTTTAAGTTCTATCATAAACCTGCATTAGTCAAAACAGTGTGGTGTTGGTGAAAAGATAGATGCATCAATCCATGGAACAGAATAGAAAGCCCAGAAGAAAAATATTTAACAGATTTATCACAAAGATAATAGAGAAGAGATAATCTTTCAGCAAATGATGTTGGAACAGTTGTACACTCATATGCAAAAACAAAAATGTTGACCTGTATCTCATATATTTTACAAAATTAATTCAAAATGACACAAATGTAAAAATAAGCTAAAAATCATTTAGAAGAAAACAGGAGAGAAAAAATCTACATTTTAACGATGAGTAAGGTAATAGTAATACAACCCCAAAAGAAATTTCATTCACCAAAGCAAGTTCATGTGGCAGCCATTCTTTAACAGGCTCAAAAGTTGCATTGGTGCAGAATGAGGCTAGATAATTGTTGTTGTTCAGTCACTAAGTCATGTCCAACTCTTTTTGACCCCATGGACTGCAGCATGTTAGGCTTCTCTGTACTTCACTGTCTTCCAGAGTTTGCTCAAATTCATGTCCATTGAGTTGGTAATGCTATCTAACCATCTCATCCTCTTTCACCCTCTTCTCCTTTTGCCTTCAGTCTTTCCCAGCAACATAGTCTTTTCCAATGAGTCAGCTCTTTTTATGAAGTGGCCAAAATATTGGAGCTTCCACTTTAGCATCCATCCTTCCAATGAATATTCAGAATTAGTTTCCTTTGGGATTGATTGGTTAGATCTCCTTGCAGTCCAAGGGACTCTCAAGAGTGTTCTCCAGTACCACAGATTCAGTAGCATCAATTCTTTGGTGCTCAGCCTTCTTTACGGTCCAACTCTCACATCCTTAATGACTACTGGAAAAATCACAGCTTTGACCAATCAGACCTTTATTGGCAAAGTGATTTCTCTTCTTAATATGTTGTCTACATTTGTTGTAACTTTACTTCCAAGAATCAAGCATCTTTTAATTTCATCCATCCACAGTGATTTTGGAGCCAAGAATATGAAATCTGTCACTTTTTCCACATCTGTTTGCCAGGAAGTGATGGGACTAGATGCCATAATCTTAGTGTTTTTGAATGTTGATTTTCAAGCCAGCTTTTTCACTCTCCTCTCTCACCTTCATCACGAGGCTCTTTAGCTTCTCTTCACATTCTACCATTAGAGTGGTATCAACTGTATATCTGAGGTTGTTGATATTTCTCTCGGCAATCTTGTCCAGCTTGTGATTCATCCAGCCTGACATTTCACATGATGTACTCTGCATGGAAGTTAAATAACCAGGGTGACAATAGACAGCTTTGATATACCCCTTTTCCAATTTTGAACCAATCCACTGTGTTCCACGTCCAGTTCTAACTGTTGCTTCTTGACCTGCATGCAGGTTTCTCAGAAGATAGGTAAGGTGGTCTGGTATTCCCATCTCTTTAAGAATTTTCTACAGTTTGTTGTGATCCACAAAGTCAAAGGCTTTTGCGTAGTCAGTGAAGCAGAAGTAGATGTTTCTGTGCATGCTAAGTCACTTTGGTCATTTCCAACTCTTTGTGCACTGTAGGCTGCCAGGCTCCTCTCTCTATGGGGATTCTCCAGGCAAGAATACTGGAGTGGGTTGCCATGCCTTTCTCCAGGGGATCTTCCCAACCCAAGGTTCAAATCCAAGTCTCTTATGTCTCCTGCTTTGGCAGACATGTTCTTTACCACTAATGCCACTTGGGAAGCCCTTAAATGTTTTTAGTGTCAGGTAAATGGAATTTAGCATCGCTCTGGACTTTTTTTTTTTTTTTTTTCATGATGTTTGCACCTTATCTGCTTCTGTAATCCATGTACTACATTGACTGGTATAATGTGAGATGTATCTTTATGCATTCATCCTCAGATATTCCCTTTTAAACAGCTAAATCCATGACCTTTTTACCATGATTAGCCATCCTACTTTTTATTATTTGCCTAATTAGTATATTTTTATCTATTTTCTTCTCCCATAACACACCTCATATTTCCAACTCTTGTTCAGATACAAACTCATATCATCTTAGGTCTTTATCTAATTTCACTCAAAATAGACAGGAAGATCCTTACCCTTTTCTTTTGTTCACCTCTGTGCTAAAGTAAAAAGAAGAGTGATATTGTTTGACTACTCTGAGACCCAGAGGAAAAAGAGATTAGCACATACTTCTCTTGTATATTTCCTGTATACAAAAACATAGTTTCTTTGATATCTTTTATTGTCTTAAAGTTTAGAAAGTTTTGCCATATATCTATATCTTTAGTATACAAATCAGTTCAGTTCAGCTGCTCAGTTATGTCTGACTCTTTGTGACCCCATGGACTACAGCACACCAGGCTTCCCTGTCCATAACCAATTCCTGGAGCTTACTCAAACTCATGTCCATTGAGTCAGTATATAAATGGACATAAGTGAAACCATGCTTCTTATATTACAAGGTATATTTGAATATTTCAGTCAATTCCACAAATGCGCGGCCATCTTTCTGTCAAATATTATATAATACATTGAAGATATTTATTTAGCCTTGTTTTTTTTTTGCCACTTTATTTATCTTTTAATTGAAGGATAATTGCTTTACAGAATTTTGTTGTTTTCTGTCAAACAAAACCTCCTTCATCTCCCTCCCAATCCCACCCTTCTAGATTGTCACAGAGCCTGTTTGAGTTCCCTGAGTTGTACAGCAAATTTCTATTTAGCCTTGCTTAAAAGATACATATTGTTTACTGAGTCCCTTCTCACTGTTTCTGGGATACATGGACCCATAGGATGTTTCTAAATGGGCTGGTCCGTGAGCTCTCTGATATTATATAAACATTTGTGAACTTGTGTGTTCAGTGTAATTATGACTTTTTGTTTTGTTGAGGGGAGGTGTTATAGAAAAAAAGAAATATATCCTTCTGCAATTTCTCAAAGGAATCTGCAAGCCATTAAAATTTGGAATCAATTAATCTAGAGGGAGTTCAAACATGCTAAATTGGCAGAATGCATTCTTTTTAAAAATACAAGCTACTTTATTCATACAGAAAAGTATAAAAGCATGCACATTTTTTACTACCAGAATTTAAGAAATCCTATCATTTTCCCATATTTTCCCCCAATTTCTTAAGAAATAATACATTAGAGTTAGTTCTAGAAAACTGCACCATAACATATTCTCATCTAATTTCATTTAAATGAGCAAAAAGATGAATAGTCCTTTATTTATCCCTCCGTGTGACCATCTTGTCTGTGGCTGGTAGTGGAGTTAGACCTCTTTTTTCTTGCTTATCAGGCTAGTCCTTTTCCTTTTCTCCAAAGGTAATTTCTTTTCTAAAGCTTGGTTTGCAAGGGCTAACATCCATTTTTTAAAGTAATTTACTATGTATGCATGATAATTGTTTGTTCATTGCCCCCATGTCCACCTGGTGTGCCTTTCCTCAGTCCCTCCCTGGCCTGTGCCCTGGAATGCTGAACTCAATTTCATCCCCCAGTCTCCCTTGCCAGCTGGTTTCTCCTTGGGTTCAGACAGTGTCTTTACTCCAGGCATGTGCACATACTGTTTTATAATTCTCCCTCTTTCTTCACTTAATTTCAACTAATTTTTAGGTCTCTATGTAAAAACTTCAGTTCCTTTAGGAAAACCTTCTTTGTTCCTTTCCCAGATCCAGGTGCTCCCTATATGGCAGCCGGCACCTCCCATTCCATAATATTTAACACACCATGCTATAAATTTCTCTTTTCTTCTATGTATCCCGCATTAAATCTAAATTCTGTGATAGTACAGTTTGCTGCTGCTGCTGCTGCTAAGTCATTTCAGTCGTGTCCAACTCTGTGCGACCCCTGAGACGGCAGCCCACCAGGTTCCCCTGTCCCTGGGATTCTTCAGGCAAGAACACTGGAGTGGGTTGCCATTTCCTTCTCCAGTGCATGAAAGTGAAAAGTGAAAGTAAAGATGCTCAGTCGTGTCCGACTCCTAGCGACCCCATGGACTGCAGGCTACCAGGATCCTCCATCCATGGGATTTTCTAGGCAGAATACTGGAGTGGCTTGCCATTGCCTTCTCCGGATAGTACAGTTTAGTCTGCTTTCTTTACTCTGCCTGGTGTAATAGCTAGTGTTAGTGTTAGTCGCTCAGTCGTGCCCAACTCTTTGGGACCCCATGGACTGCAGCCCACCAGGCTCCTCTGTCCATGAGATTTTCCAGGCAAGGATACTGGAGTGGATTGCTGTTGCTTTCTCCAGGGGATCTTCCCAACCCACGGATTGAACCCTGGTCTCCTGCACTGCAGGCAGATTCTTTACTGACTGAGCTACAAGGGAAGCTGCTGCTGCTAAATCACTTCAGTTGTGTCCGACTCTATGTGAACCCCATAGACGGCAGCCCATCAGGCTCCCCTGTCCCTGGGATTCTCCAGGCAAGAACACTGGAGTGGGTTGCCATTTCCTTCTCCAATACATGAAAGTGAAAGTGAAATCTCTCAGTCGTGTCCGACCCTCAGCAACCCCATGGACTGCAGCCTTCCAGGCTCCTCCATCCATGGGATTTTCCAGGCAAGAGTACTGGAGTGGGGTGCCATTGCCTTCTCCGACAAGGGAAGCTAGTACATAGTAAATGCTTAGTAAAGAATTGTTGAATAAGTAATAAATGAATACTATTTCCCATTAGCTCACCTTAATGATACACTTAATGAGGAAGATAATTCAGTCTCCAACTTCAGTGTGAAAGTTTCAGGAAAGAAATTGGTTTATTTGTGAGTCAGTATTTATATAGAGAAATTCATGGTTCAGCCTTGACAGGTGCTAAGGAACTGGAGAGCCCAGAGAGGTGAAAGCTCTTAAAACTTAGCTATGTACAAGAATGAAGTGCTTTGTAGGTTGCTACTTGGAATTTTGCTAAAGTTCTTTTAGTGGCATTATGTTAGTGGTTCGAATGATTGAATAATTATTTGGTGGACGTGTATTGGCTATTATGTCTGATGGACAAATTGATGAAGCAGTTGTTGTTGCTGTTCGATTCCTAAGTCGTGTCTGACTGTGCAGCCCCATGGGCTGCAGAGTGCCAGACCTCCCTGTGCTTCATTATCTCCCAGAGTTTGATAAAGCAGAAGTCATCAAATTTTAGTGTTTGTTTTTAAGTTAACTTCGTTGGTTGCTAAAGTACTCAAATCCTTGTTGTATGATATCTATTATCATTATAAGGTTAATTATATATATATATTGTTCTATTAATATCATCATAAATATTTTATGCTTAGTGCTAAGTACTTTGACAAGTTATTTTTCTTGGATTTTCTCATATGTTTGGATTCCTACTATCATGTGGGGTCTATTATCTTTATAAGATTAATGACAGAAAATAAAATCACAGAGATAATAACTCTATAGATATTAAGCACTATGATAGAGCTGAATCTTAGGGAATTCTGAAAATATAAATAATCAAAATAAGCCTTACTTCCTACCTTCTTGATATGAATATTTAGGCATACATTAGACTAGCTTGTGTCGGGGTATGCTTGGTTAGGTGAACAGATTATACATCTTTTATCCACCTTTCCAATTAAATTTCAGTTCTTGTAATTTTTCTGCTTTCTTCATATGGAAAATATTTACATCATCTCTAATGAACATTTACCAGTCCAGGAAATGAAATCACCATTGTTTTTAAAAACAAACTATGATTATATCCTTGTTAGGAAACAATATCACTTTTGGCATTTATAAATATACAGAAACAGAAATTCTAAATTTATAAGGATTGTTGTTCGTTGTTGTTTAGTCACTAAGTCATGTCCAACTCTTTGCAGTCCTATGGACAGCAGCACACCAGGCGTCCCTGTTCTTCACTATTTCCTAGAGTTTGCTCAAACTCACATGCATTGAGTTGGTGATCCTCCTCTGCACCCTCCTCTCCTGCCCTCAATCCTTCCCAGCATCAGGGAGATATCATGGTCATCTGAATTAAATTTGCCCATTTCTGTCTATTTTAATTCACTGATTCCTAAGATGTCGATCTGCTTGACCATGTCCAATTTACTTTGATCCATGGACCTGTTTTCCAGGTTCCTATGTAGTATTGTTCTTCATAGCATTGGACTTTGCTTTCACTACCAGACACACCCACAGCTGAGTGTCATTTCCTCTTTGGCCCAATCTCTTCATTCTTTCTGGAGCTATTTATCCATTCTTCCCCAGTAGCATATTGAACACTTTCCGACTTGGGAGAGGATGAATTCATTAGATTTTTTTTTTTTTAACTAGAAGCTAAATATAGTTTGCATCTTAATGACTGCATACTCATAATTGTACTGCTCTTTTAAAACTTGTATTCCCTTTGAAGTTGTTTTTTACACAGAGGTTTGGTCTCTTTTTCTAGTAAATACTATTCTTTCAGGGTCTACGTAGGACCCTTTCTATTCACTATAAGAAAATGTGTATGTGACATTTGAAGGAGATCAGCCCTGGGATTTCTTTGGAAGGAATGATGCTAAAGCTGAAACTCCAGTACTTTGGCCACCTCATGTGAAGAGTTGACTCATTGGAAAAGACTCTGATGCTGGGAGGGATTGGGGACAGGAGGAGAAGGGGATGACAGAGGATGAGATGGCTGGATGGCATCACTGACTTGATGGACGTGAGTCTGAGTGAACTCCAGGAGTTGGTGATGGACAGGGAGGCCTGGCGTGCTGCGATTCATGGGGTCACAAAGAGTCGGACACGGCTGAGCAACTGAACTGAACTGAACTGAAGGTTGTAATCCTGTACCAGTATTTTTTGAATGCCCTAGAGTATTTTGCGCTTAGATTTGTGACTAAAAATTTATAAAGTATTTGCCAGATTTATATACACACACACACAGACACACATATGGTATTATTTCTTTAGATAGATTGATAGATTTTGTTTCATATCTAACTTAGTACTCATTCATTTTCCATCAGTCCTTATCAATATTCCATGTTTAAATCTTGAACTCTGAGAATAAAACGTCAACCTCTGTTTAAATATTTTTATGTAGCAGTTAATTCTGTAATATGCACAGGGGCAAGAAGGAAGTGGCAACCCACTCTAGTATTCTTGCCTGGAAAATCCCATGGACAGAGGAGCCTGGTGGGCTTCAGTCAGTCCATGGGCTTACAAAAAGAGCTGGACACTGCTTAGCAACTAAGCAACAACACTAACAATATTATGAATGATCGTAGAATATATGTTGGTTCTATTGGACCTTCCCTCTTGCCAAGTTCTGTCCAAGAAAAATCAGTAAAGATTTTCTTGGGTCTAAAGCCAGTACAATTAATTGGGAAGCATCTGTTCTGTGTTAATTATGTGCAGTTTAATGAAAGTCCAAATTGATCTGGTCCTTCTCCATCTCTCAAATTTTTTTCCACTTACCTCTTCAATGTGCAGAATTTAGAGACATTTGAAACCTGATTTGTAACTGAACAATTGACATTAGGTAATGATGGAGTCTTAAGGGAGCTTTCAAGAGGATTTTAGTCCTAATTGACCATCTGAGGGGTTGGGGTGAGACACTTCATCCCAGTGGAGCTGACAACATTAGGAATGCTTATGTGGCATTATCTATAATTCCAATTCTGAATCCGTCTGGATTTTTTAAAAAGAAAAAACATATAGAAAATGTGCTCATTTTCAGTAAATGTTTTATGTAATTTCTTGCCTTATGTTGAGGATTTGCCTTTGTGTCAGGGTTAACTAATGCATCTAAATATTTCCTATGCTTGGTGCTATTAGCATTGCTGCATATTCATAGATTCCTACCACAGGTATTTATCAGTAATTTGCAAGCATATGCTAATCTTTAAAGCTGTTTTCTTTGGCCTGAGCCTCAAGAAGTGGTGGTCTGAATTTGGAGTTCCACATGCACAGTGTCCTGTCCCCCTTCCTCTCCCATTGCAGTTCCAGGGACAGAGTTACTCAGTCATTTCACTGAGGAACTGAGTAGGATGGTGCACTGGGACCTTGTAAGAAGACCTGGTGAGGATTTAATTATGTGGGAGTTGGGAGGTTATTTGAAAGAAGAAGGTGGATAATATCATTCTAGAAAGAGTAAAGTACACATGCAAAGGCCTGGAGATGAATAGCATGGTATAATTGAGGAAGTAAAGAAGACTAGACCCCAGAATGAAAAACAAGGAGAGGATGGATCCAGATATACCCCTGTATTACTCTTTCATGAGTTGAATCATCTAAGAGTAATATAATGACTTAAATAGAACTACCTGATGATATTTTTGTTTTAGCAAGATCATTCTGGTTAGTATTTAGAAGATGGTTTGGAGCAGGGAGAAACCAGGGACTAGCCAAACACTTGGCAGACTATTCTACTAATCCTATTAAAAAATGAGATGAAACAGAGAAATAAAAATAAGTCAGACAGAGAAATACAATAATGTATGATCTCTCCTGTATGTGAAATTAACATACACATGTAGGTGTATTTGTAAACCAAGTTCATAGATACAAAGAACAGATTAGTGGTTGCCTGGGGAAGGGAGGGAATGAGTAAACTGCTCATGTGAGGTAATTTTTTTTTTTTAGTTTAAATAAAATTTTTAAAGCAGATAATATATGAATTCTATCAAGAATATTCAAATTAAAATAAAGACATTGTTCAATCCGAATAGAAACTTGAGTTTTCTGATACTCTTGAAACTTGCATCTAAAATATTCCTAGTCCTAAAGCAATGTAGTTCATCAACAGGAAAAATCTCAACAGCACTCCCTGTTTCCTTAATCTTTTCCATTTATGGATACTTACAGGGAATTATAACCTCTCTTTATCTGAAAAAAAAAATCATTGAACAGTTAGAAGGACAGTGGCTTTCGAGGTAATTTTTTTTTTTTTTTTTACTTAGTGTTTTTTGTTTGTTTTTTTCTAAATCATCTGAAAGTCTCAGTGACAAGTCTTCTTGTCCAAGCACCCATGTCCAGGGATAATTACATGAACAAGCAATAAATCTCACTAATTTAGGGGCATAAATAAAGCTTTAATAATACTTTTCTTGAAAATCCTTTTCTGGAGGAAATAAGAGGAAAAGTTATCAGAAAGAACTTGAAGAAGTGAATGAAGATAGACAACCTGAGCCAGTCTGATCACTCAGTGGGCTCAGAGCACATCAATCACTTCTCATTTGTACATGTTCTAACAATTTGAAGCAGATAATCACAGGAGAAATTGAAACTGAATGGGTAGTCCACCAGGAATCAGAGACTTTAAAACAGGATTAGAGATTTTAACACAGGGGAAAAAAAGGTTTTAAGAAACTAAAGAAGTTATGCCATCATAAAGGCCCTTTGGCCCTATAGCCAATTATAGGAATATTTTTCAAAAGAAACGAAAATCAGGTGGCTGCCAAGTTGTGTTTGTCACTTCTATACTCAGGCCAGACTTAGACTTAAATAGAATCATAGATCTTCCTCTTATGAACTGATCTATTTCTCTGTATTTGCTTATACCTCACCTTGAATTTAAATTCATTAATTTTGGCTAAACTAAGTAAAGACTTTTCCATGCTATTGGCAAGATAGCAGGTCCTCAAGTCACTCGTAGAAAGTCAGATGATGGCTTAGAGAGCAAAATTCCAAATCTAGAGAAAATCAAAATTTGACCAAGTGAACAGGGACAGAATAAAAGGTGATCTCCCAAGAGAGAGAAAAGAGGTAGTCAGCTACAGACACCAGAGCACCTTGCATTTAGACTAGCATTTAAGTGTAATAGCACCTCCAGATGAAAAGAGATTTGAGTCCATTTAAATATCAGCTAAAGGACAATTAATGAAAACTGGAAGCAGCACGTGTCACTGAGTTTTTGAATGTTAGTTACATTGTTTCAGGACTGGGTTTTATATCGTGTGCAAGTTTAAGGTTTAATAATGTTAAATAATTATAGGATTGTCCCCACTGAGACTAGCCACTTGTCTGTGACACTTGCTAATCAGATGGCCTCTCACAGTTGGGAATAAAACAAAACAAACAGTCTCACCAGCCACACCCCCGCCCCCCAGTAAAACATATACTGAGAGACTTGAAACAAGTCTCTCACATTACACTGTTCTTAAATTCTCCTAGGCATATGAAGAGGATGCTTGTTTGGTTTTATGGTTCCTGAAGATCCTAGAGCTTGGTACCGATAACTATTTCAGTGCCAAATAAACCTATTACTTGTAGAAAAATACATTTAGATTTCAATCGAATCTAATAGCTTTCAAAGTGACTCAGTGCAGTCATATAGCAATTATCTCTGCTAATGGAGCAGAACATAGCATCAATAATTTCAAAATACAGGTAATCAGAGATCTTTTCCATTTGGCCTAGAATTACTTTGTGCTAGCATCTATCCTTGAGCAGTAACCTTCAATGCAACATTTCAAATGATGAAATACTCATCTAGGAATCAGGAAAAGTAAATTTGAATACTTACTGACACTAACATCATTGTGCCTCAATTTTCTTATTTCTGTTAAATAGTGGAATAACTATTTAAGATTACATGTCAATGCCCCTTAATAAGATGGGGACTGTTATATAACCAAAGAGTAGAGGGGTCTCATTAGGTGGACCAAGGGATCTTTCTGTGAGAAGTCCCACTCGAGTAGACTCTCATGACCGTTCCACATACAGTGAAATACATAGCAATATATTTTAAATACTCTTTTTAAATATTTGTTTTTATATATTAATTTATTTGACTGTGCCAGGTCTTTAGTTGTGACATATAAACACTTACTAGTGGCATGTGGGATCAAACCCAGACTCTTTGCAATGGGAGCATAGAGTCTTAGCCACTGGATCATCAGGGAGGTCCTAACAATGTATTTTTTAATGAGAATTTTTTATTGGGAAAAGGAAATCTCTAAGACTCTTTCCAACTTGAAATTTTTGTTCCTATATATTTATTGAATACATAGTCTGAGGAGGTTTTACAAATAGCTGAGAAGAGAAGCTAAAGGCAAAGGAGAAAAGGGAAGATATACCCATTTGAATACAGAGTTCCAAAGAATAGCAAGGAGAGATAAGAAAGCCTGCCTCAGTGATCAATGCAAAGAAACAGAGGGAAAAAATAGAATGGGAAAGACTAGAGATTTCTTCAAGAAAATTAGAGATACCACAGGAACATTTCATGCAAAGATGGGCACAATCAAGGACAGAAATGGTATGGACCTAAAAGAAGCAGAAGATATTAAGAGGAGGTGGCAAGAATACACAGAAGAACTATACAAAAAAGATCTTCACGACCCAGATAACCACCATGGTGTGATCACTCACCTAGAGCCAGACATCCTGGAATGTGAAGTCAAGTGGGCCTTAGGAAGCATTGCTATGAACAAAGCTAGTAGAGGTGATGAAATTCCAGTTGAGCTATTTCAAATCCTAAAAGATGATGCTGTGAAAATACTGCATTCAATATTCCAGCAAATTTGGAAACTCTACAGTGGCCAAGGACTAGAAAAGGTCAGTTTTAATTCCAATCCCAAAGAAAGGCAATGCCATAGAGTGAATGTTCAAGCTGCCACACAATTGCACTCATTCATACATTAGTAAAGTAATGTTCAAAATTCTCCAAGCCAGGGTTCAATAGTACATGAACCATCAACTTCCAGGTGTTCAAGCTGGATTTAGAAAAGGCAGAGGAACCAGAGATCAAATTGCCAACATCTGTTGTATCATCAAAAAAGCAAGAGAGTTCCAGAAAAGCATCTATTTCTGCTTTATTAACTATGCCAAGGCCTTTGACTGTGTGGATCACAACAAACTGTGGGAAATTCTTCAAGAGATGGGAATACCAGACCACCATACCTGCCTCTTGAGAAATCTATATGCAGGTCAAGAGTCAACACTTAGAACTGGACATGGAACAACAGACTGGTTCCAAATAGGAAAAGGAGTACATCAAGGCTGTATATTGTCACCCTGCTTATTTAACTTATATGCAGAGTACATCATGAGAAATGCTGGGCTGGATGAAGCACAAACTGGAATCAAAATTACCAGGAGAAATATGAATAACCTCAGATACACAGATGATATCACCCTTGTGGCAGAAAGCGAAGAAGAACTAAAGAGCCTCTTGATGAAAGTGAAAAAGTTGGCTTAAAACTCAACATTCAGAAAATGAAGATCATGGCATCCAGTCCTGTCCTTTCATGGCAAATAGATGGAGAAACAATGGAAACAGTGAAAGACTTTATTTTGGGGGGCTCCAAAATTACTGCAGATGGTTGACAGCAGCCATGAAATTAAAAGCTGCTTGCTCCTTGGAAGAAAAGCTATGACAAACCTAGACACCTTATTAAAAAGCAGAGACATTACTTTGCCAACAAAGATCCATCTAGTCAAAGCTATTTTTGACTAGATGTTGACTAAAGCTGTTTTTCCTGTAGTCATGTATGGATGTGAGAGTTGGACTGTGAAGAAAGCTGAGCACTGAAGAATTGATTCTTTTGAACTGTAGTGTTGGAGAAGACTCTTAAGAGTCAGTCCCTTGGACTGCAAGGAGATCCAACAAGTTCATCCTAAAGGAAATCAGTCCTGAATATTCATTGGAATGGCTGATGCTGAAGCTGAAACTCCAATGCTTTGGCCACCTGATGTGAAGAACTGACTCATTGGAAAATACCCTGATGCTGGGAATTATTGAAGGCAGGAGGAGAAGGGAACAACAGAGAATGAGATGGTTGGATGGCATCACCTACTCGATGGACATGAGTTTGAGCAAGCTCCGGGTGTTGGTGATGGACAGGAAAGACTGGCATGCTGCAGTCCATGGGGTCACAAAGAGTCTGACACCACTGAGCAACTTAACTGATTTATTGAATATCTAATAGTTTTTAGCAGAATGTTCTTCACCACGCAGTTGCCACCTGTAAGGAACTCTCTGTCTGGTTGCATGACAGTAGGCAGAGATCTTTTATTACTCATCCATTCTTCTCAAGTATATCTACTTTACCAATCAAGAGCAGAAGTATAGTATTTTATGTTACCTAGCCCTGATATGATCTTCATTGGTTCATAACATGATTTGAGTAATTTTATTTCAAGAGGAGAGTGAAAAAGTTGGCTTAAAGCTCAATATTCAGAAAACTAAGATCGTGGCATCTGGTCCCATCACTTCATGGCAGATAGATGCGGAAACAGTGTCAGACTTTTTTTTTTTTTTTTTTTTGCCTCCAAAATCACTGCAGATGGTGATTGCAGCCAGGAAATTAAAAGACGCTTACTCCTTGGAAGGAAGGTTATGACCAACCTAGATAGCATATTCAAAAGCAGAGACATTACTTTGCCAAAAAAGGCCTGTCTAGTCAAGGCTATGGTTTTTCCAGTGGTCATGTATGAATGTGAGAGTTGGACTGTGAAGAAAGTTGAGTGCCGAAGAATTGATGCTTTTGAACTGTGGTGATGGAGAAGACTCTTGAGAGTCCCTTGGACTGCAAGGAGATCCAACCAGTCCATCCTAAAGGAGATCAGTCCTAGGTGTTCTTTGGAAGGACTGATGCTGAAGCTGAAACTCCAATACTTTGGCCACCTCATGCAAAGAGTTGACTCATTGGAAAAGACCCTGATGCTGGGAGGGATTGGGGGCAGGAGGAGAAGGGGATGACAGAGGATGAGATGGCTGGATGGCATCACTGACTCGATGGACATGAGTTTGAGTAAACTCCGGGAGTTGGTGATGGACAGGGAGGCCTGGTGTGCTGCAGTTCATGGGGTCACAAAGAGTTGGACACGACTGAGCGACTGAACTGACTGACTGATTTCTCCTCAACACATGCTATCTTTGTTAATCAAAAGGTTTGTATGTTTTAAAGGCTATCAATGATCTATAACAAATTGTACCTGCTGATGGGTAATCTAATTTCCTTTTTAATTACCTTTAAAGCTATACTCATATTGGTGATTTTTCATATTTTCAAGAATGATAATTTGTAGGAGATTCATTATTGTTATTCTTCTATCAAATCACCATCTATTTATAAGTGGGCTAGTACATTCATGAAAATTATGAATAAAATATTTTTATAACTAAAACTTTATTTCTAATCTTCTCTCCACCAACACTGAAATTACAGGTCCATGTATCAACACCTTTCTCAAAGGACTTTAGCATGTAAGTGGGTTTGAACTTTTGAAAGCCAATCAGTGCAGACATGAGAAACATCTGTTATTGTGATGGTCGATACTCCCCCCAATACCGAACAAGATTGCTAGGCTGTCCCACATGTTTTAGTTTACAAAAACTGGAATTTCTTGTATGCATTAAAGCCACATCTGTACATTTTATGGGAATGCACAGTAATCAAAGGCTCCATCTGACTTATAATTTCTTTGTAGCATTTACTTATCCTGCCAAAAAGTGAACCAAAACTCAGATGGATGAGGTTAGATTAATTAGAAAAAAAAATGTAATTGTAAAACTTGGCAAAAATCTAGAGCCCATGTGCATTTCAAGGTCCTTTACTGAACCACTTAGTATGTAATAAAATTGATTTAATAACACGCATACACACACACACACACACATACAGATCACAAAGTCTTTACCACAAATACGTATCAATTTTTTAAATGTTATGTATAAAGATAGGGATTTAGTGGCTACAAGCTGAGTTGTTGAGTGTGAAATAGCCATATAATACAACTTGAAAAAATTGCCATATGGCAACAAACTTTATTTGTAGAAGCAAAGCAGTGTAGACCAATGTTTACAAAGAATGTGACTTTGGAGCTACATTGCCTAAATTCAGATCTTAAATGAGCCACTCACTAGCTGTGTAACCGTTTGCCCTCTCTGAGACTCAATGTCTTCATTTGTAAACAAAGGTATTACTAGTACGTATATCTGAGATTTAAGTGAAGGTTAACTGGGTTATCCTGTGTCAAGAACTGACTTGATCAAAGCTGCCACATCAAAAGTTCTTAACAAATACTATGTTTATATATTACACATTATTTGGCCTTATGCATTATTTAAACCTAATTATAATATCTTTTATCATAACATTTACATCAAGGCAATGATAAATTGATCAAAATATATATGTATAATTTATACACAATATATTTCAAAAAGATATATTAAAAACTTCATAGTTTTCAGAAGAAAAAGGGCTAGATAAGAAAATACAGGCAAATAATATTATAAAAGGAATTTCCAGAAAGTGTAGAAAGTTAATGAACATTTAAATGTTGCAATTCATCTAAAAGAATTAGACTTGTTAAAAAAGAAATCCAGAATACATGATCCTGCCACCATGAGGACAAAAGCCTTAGAGTAGAAGGAGATGATGAGTGTAGATCAAAGATCACTTCATGTAAACCATGATATCTGGATGATCCCTTGATCTTCTTTTTGCATTACATAATCAGCATTTTACTTTTTAAAACCACTGTAGTAAGGCTTTCTGTTACTCTTGGATAAACACAATCCTAACCCAAGGATTATAGAGAGAAGAGTAAATTAAACACATTAAACAAATTAAGAGCATGCCACCTTGAATTATAAATGTTGTCATTGTTTAGTCACTAAGTTGTGTCCAACTCTGCAACCCTATGGACTGTAGTCTGCCCGCCAGGCTCCTCTGTCCATGGGATTTCCCAGGCAAGAATACTGGAGTGGGTTGCCTTTTCCTCCTCCAGGGGATCTTCTCAACCCAGGGATTGAACCTGTGTCTCCTGCATTGCAGGTGGACTCTTTATGGATGAGCCACAGGGGAAGCCCCAAAATTATATATAGAGAGAGTACATCATGAGAAACGCTGGGCTGGAAGAAGCACAAACTGCAATCAAGATTGCCGGGAGAAATATCAATAACCTCAGATATGCAGATGACACCACCCTTATGGCAGAAAGTGAAGAGGAACTAAAAAGCCTCTTGATAAAAGTGAAAGTGGAGAGTGAAAAAAGTTGGCTTAAAGCTCAACATTCAGAAAACTAAGATCAAGAGTCGGACACGACTGAGCAACTGAACTGAACTGAAATGGGAAGTAAAAGCCACAAAAGAGAGGATATATGTATATGTATAGCTGATACTCTTTGGTATATAGTAGAAATTACTAATAACACAGCTATTTCAAATCCTGAAAGATGATGCTGTGAAAGTGCTGCACTCAATATGCCAGCAAATTTGGAAAACTCAGCAGTGGCCAACAGGACTGGAAAAGGTCAGTTTCCATTCCAATCCCAAAGAAAGGCAATGCCAAAGAATGCTCAAACTGCTGCACAACTGCACTCATCTCACATGCTAATAAAGTAAAGCTCAAAATTCTCCGAGCCAGGCTTCAGTAATATGTGAACTGTGAACTTCCAGATGTTCAAGCTGGTTTTAGAAAAGGCAGAGGACCAGGGATCAAAATGTCAACATCCGCTGGATCATGGAAAAAGCAAGAGAATTCCAGAAAAACATCTATTTCTGCTTTATTGACTATGCCAAAGCCTTTGACTGTGTGACTCACAATAAACTGTGGAAAATTCTGAAAGAGATGGGAATCCCAGACCACCTGACCTGCCTTTTGAGAAACCTGTATGCAGGTCAGGAAGCAACAGTGAGAACTGGACATGGAACAACAGTCTGGTTCCAAATAGGAAAAGGAGTATGTCAAGGCTGTATATTGTCACCCTGCTTATTTAACTTATATGCAGAGTACATCATGAGAAACACTGGACTGGAAGAAACAGAAGCTGGAATCAAGATTGCTGGGAGAAATATCAATAACCTCAGATATGCAGATGACACCACCCTTATGGCAGAAAGTGAAGAGGAACTCAAAAGCCGCTTGATGAAAGTGAAAGAGGAGAGTGAAAAAGTTGGCTTAAAGCTCAACATTCAGAAAACGAAGATCATGGCATCTGGTCCCATCACTTCATGGGAAATAGATGGGGAAACAGTGGAAACAGTGTCAGACTTTATTTTTTGGGGCTCCAAAATCACTGCAGATGGTGACTGCAGCCATGAAATTAAAAGACGCTTACTCCTTGGAAGAAAAGTTATGACCAACCTAGATAGCATATTGAAAAGCAGAGACATTACTTTGCCAACAAAGGTCTGTCTAGTCAAGGCTATTGTTTTTCCAGTGGTCATGTATGGATGTGAGAGTTGGACTGTGAAGAAGGCTTAGCACCAAAGAACTGAGGCTTCGAACTGTGGTGTTGGAGAAGACTCTTGAGAGTCCCTTGGATTGCAAGGAGATCCAACCAGTCCATCCTGAAGGAGATCAGCCCTGGGATTTCTTTGGAAGGACTGATGCTAAAGCTGAAACTCCAGTACTTTGGCCACCTCATGCGAAGAGTTGACTCATTGGAAAAGACTGTGATGCTGGGAGGGATTGGGGGCAGGAGGAGAAGGGGACGACAGAGGATGAGATGGCTGGATGGCATCACTGACTCGATGGATGTGAGTCTGAGTGAACTCCGGGAGTTGGTGATGGACAGGGAGGCCTGGTGTGCTGCGATTCATGGGGTCGCAGAGTCAGACAGGACTGAGCGACTGAACTGAACTGAACTGAACTAATAACACAGCATTGTAAAGCAACTATACTTCCAGGAAAAAAAATCAATTAAAAAAAAAAGATCCCAGCACCTTCACTACCTTGATTTTAATCTGGTGAGAACCTATAGCATACAACCCAGACTTCTGACCTATAAATCGTGAATAATGGGTATTATTTTAAACAACTGGTTTTGTGGTAATTTGTTAACTATAGCATCAGAAATCTGATACAAGTAAGGAATTCTGGAAGGCAATAATGCTCAAAAATATCATGAAGCGTTCACTTAAGGGGGCATATGTTTTAATTTCTCTTGAATAAATATCTAAGTATAGGATTGCTAGGTCATATGATAAGTGTGAATTTAACTTTATGTAAAAGTACTAAACAGTTTTACAAAATGTCTGTCACTCCTACTAACAGCATTTCAGAGTTGTAACAACTTCATATTTTTGGCTGGTATTTTGTATTAGAGTTTTATTATTATTATAAATAATAAATATTTTATTTATTATTACTATTACTATTTATTACTATTACTATTTATTATTACTATTTGCTATTACTATTATTTTAGTCCAGTAGGAACATTTTGGTATTTTTTATTTAATTTACATTTTCATAATAACTAAGGATGCAGAATGCCCTATCATTGCTTATCTTCCAACCATATCTCTTCTTTTGTATAAGTGATTGCTCAAAGTATTGCCCACTTTTACATTAGCCTGTTTTTCTTCTCACTGTTGTTGTAAGCACTTTATACACACACACATATGTATTTGTGTATATTTGGGGTAAAATTTCTTTATCAAATGTGTGTTTTGCAAATATTTTCTCCCAATCTCTGTCTTACCTTTCAGCTTTTTAAACAAGATCTTTTAAAGAACAAACATCTTAATTTTTATAGTCTTATATACCATTTTTTATTTTATTATAATTTGCATATTTTATCCTGAATAAAATAATATTTGCCTTTTCCAAGTATGAAAACAATTCTACATTTTCTAACTAGAAGTTTTGTAATTTTAGGCATTTAGGTCTAGGGTCCATTTCAAGTTGATACCTGTGGCGGATTCATTTTGATATTTGGCAAAACTAATACAATTATGTAAAGTTTAAAAATAAAATTAAAAAAAAGAATGAACTTATTTATTTTTTGGTGAACATCCAATTGCTCTGCACTGTTTATTGGAGCATTACTTTTCTCTATTAAATTACATTGAAAACTTTGCAAGAAACTTAAGTTGTGGGTGTTTTTCCTGGACTTTTTATTCTGATAAAATGAACTCCATGTCTATCATTGTAAGAGTACCATACCATGATACTTAGTCTTGATATTAGCTAATGTGAGTTTTCCACATTTGTTTTTCTATTTCAAAATTGCTTTGACCCTCCCAGTCCCTTCATTTTTTCATAATAGATATAGAAATAGATTGCCTGGTTTACAAAATTCCTGTAGGAATTTTGATTGAAGTTGTCTTGAATCTGTAGATCAGTTAGGGAAGAATTGATATGTGAATAATATTGAGGTTTTAAATCCATGAATATGGTATATATTCCCATTCACTTAGGCCTTCTTTATTTTCTCTCATATCTTGCACATATTTTGTTAGCTTTGTCTCTAAATATTCTATGTTTTTGATGGTATTGTAAGTAATATTTGTGCTTTAATTTCAATTTCCATTTCATTACTAGTATATAAAATTTTTACATTGACCTTGTCTCTTTGAGAACTGGCTAAACCCATTTACTAATTCTGTTTTATTATCTTTTTTTATTTTTTAATTTTTTTTTAGCATTTTCGGTATAGTCAGTCATGTTGTCTCTGAATTGAGACAGTTTTCTTTCTTTCCAAACTGTATAACTTTATTGTTTTTCTTTCTTATTGCACAGTGCAATGTTAAATAGAAGTAGTGAAAGATGGCATTTTTTTTTTCTGGTTTTAGAGGGAAGCATTCCATCTTTTACCATAAGCATGATGGCAGGTGTAGATACTTTAGATGTCCTTTATCAGTTTGAAAAAGTCTTCTTTAACATGCAATTTTCTGAAAATTTTCCTTTTATTATGAATAAGTAAGTAAGTAAGTAAAAGTTGCTCAATTGTGTCAAACTCCTTGTGACCCCATGAACTGTACAGTCCATGAAATTCTCCAGGCCAGAATACTGGAGTGGGTGCCCTTTCCCTTCTCCAGGGGATCTTCCCAACTCAGGAATCGAACCAGGGTTTCCTGCATTCCAGGTGGATTCTTTACCAACTGAGCTATCAGAGAAGCCCCAATTTATTATGAATAGAGGTTGAATTTTGTCGAAAGACTTTTTTTGCATCTCTTGATAAGTTTTTTTCTTTTTTACTCTGTTGATATGGTGAATTACATTGATTGACTTTTTATGTAAGCCAACTCTACATTCTTATGGTAGATCTAACTTGGTCATGATAAGTTATTTTTCTTACTTATTGCTGGATTCAATTGGTTAATATTTTGGTAAGAATTTTTTGTGTTTATGATGGATAAATATTGCTTTATAGTTTTTTTTTCCTCCTGTATATTTTTTGTGTGTTTGTGGTTTCTTATCAGTAATACTGGCCTCATAGAATTAGTTTGGAAAGCCTATCTTGTTTTCTATTTTGTGAAATAGTTTTTTTTTTTTTAAGAATTCCTACTAAAACTCTTTAAGATTTTTGTTTAACATTGCTATAGCCATCATTTCATCTCCCTATTAATTACTATTTTCATTGTATGTCTTCTTATATCCTTTTATTTTTAACTTACTGACATCTTCAAAGTCCCTTTTGCCACATAAAGTAAGTCACAGGTTCATTATATATAGGTATGTGTTTTCTCTCAAGTTTATAACATAGACAATTTATGAAATAAATAATATAAATAAATTTGTAAAAAATCTAACTTCAAATAGTATTTTACCACTTCAAGTGTGAGGACTTTGCAGTAGTAAATATTATAAATCCTTTTCTTCCTTCCTGATCTTCTTGTTTTGATTGTATATTTCACTTCTTCCTATAGTATAAACCCCACAATATTTTGTTACTATTTTCATTAAGCACTCAATTATATTTTATATTTGCCTGTTTAAAAATATGAAAAAAGAAGTCTTTTATAGTTACTTGCATTTTACTATTTCTGGTATTCTTTATAGATCCAAATTTCCATTTGTATTGTACTCTTTCTGTCTTAAAACTTCCTTTCATATATTTTGTGATTTGGATCTGCTAGCAGTGAACTTTTTCAGCTTTTCTCTGTCTGAAGAAGTCTTTAGTTTGCCATCATTTCTATAATGCACTTTAATGGGCATGAAATTCTGAGTTGATAGTTGTGTGGTAGTCATGTCAGTAATTTAAAGATGTCATTCTATCTGGCTAGTATAATTAAATGAGAAGTCTTCCGTACATCTTACTTTTCTTACTTGTGTATATATTTTTTCCATTTGTATTTATCCTGCTTGGTGTTCTCTGAGCATTTTGGATGTGTGGTTTGTAGTATTTCATTAGTTTTAGAAAATTCTTAAGTTATATTTCTTCAGATTTTTCTCCAGTCTCCTAATTTTTTCTTCTGGGACTTGACTTACTTATACATTAAACTGATACTGTCTCATAACTCTAGTACACTGGTTTTTTGTTTGTTTGTTTGTTTGTTTTTCCTTTTTTCAGTTTCATTTTGGGTAATTCTGTTTACCTCTCTTCAGGTCTAAGTCCATTGTTTCTATCCTTGGCTGCATAATCTTTTGATAAGACTATCAAAGGAATTCTTGATACCTAATTAGATTTTATAAATTTCACACTTCTGTATTTGACATTTTTTGTAGTATCCATCTCTGCTTAGATTTCCCCATTTGTTTCTGCATGATATTCATGTTTTCTACTAGACTCTTTAATATATTGTTGCTTGGTATTTAGTCACTAAGTTGTGTCCAGCTCTTTTGCAACCCCATGGACTGTAGCTGGCCAGGCTTGTCTGTCCATGGGATTTCCCAGGCAAGAGTACTGGAGTGGGTTGCCATTTCCTTCTCTAGGGCTTTAATATAGTACATATAGTTATTTTGAAGTTTCTGATTATTTCACATGGGTCATTCCTGAGTCTCCTTCTGTTAATTGCTTTATCTTTTGAGAATGGATCTTTCCATTTCCCCTTGCCTTTTTTCCCCTTTTTTTAATGTCTCCTAATTTCAATTGAATGCTAAATATCATATTTCATGGAAATCAGTTGAATTTGAAATAAATTGTATTTATACCTAGAAGTGGGCTTGTCTCTTCTTCTGTCCGACTGCTAGTGTGAAAGTTTGAGCCAGTCTATTCAAGAATTTCAACATTCAAAAAATGAAGATCATGACATCTGGTCCCATCACTTTATGGGAAATAGATGGGGAAACAGTGGAAACAGTGTCAGGCTTTATTTTTTGGGGCTCCAAAATCGCTGCAGATGTGACTGCAGCCATGAAATTAAAAGACACTTACTCCTTGGAAGAAAAGTTATGACCAACCTAGATAGCATATTGAAAAGCAGAGACATTACTTTGCCAACAAAGGTCCGTCTAGTCAAGGCTATGGTTTTTCCAGTAGTCATGTATGGATGTGAGAGTTGGACTGTGAAGAAAGCTGAGCGCCGAAGAATTGATGCCTTTGATGTTTTTGAACTGTGGTGTTGGAGAAGACTCTTGAGAGTCCCCTGGACTGCAAGGAGATCCAACCAGTCCATTCTGAAGGAGATCAGCCCTGGGATTTCTTTGGAAGGAGTGATGCTAAAGCTGAAACTCCAGTACTTTGGCCACCTTATGCGAAGAGTTGACTCATGGAAAAGACTCTGATGCTGGGAGGGATTGGGGGCAGGAGGAGAAGGGGACGACAGAGGATGAGATGGCTGGATGGCATCACTGACTCGATGGATGTGAGTCTGAGTGAACTCCGGTTGTTGGTGATGGTCAGGGAGGCCTGATGTGCTGCTATTCACGGGGTCGCAAAGAGTCGGACACAACTGAGAGACTGAACTGAACTGAACTGAATTCAAGAGTTTAGCTAGCAATAGAGTTTGTGGTTGCTGTTGTCACATTCAATGCACCACAAACTTAATATTCTTTCAATGATAGGTTTCTGTCATCTTGTGCTTGGTATGGTGCTCAGGGTGCCAGAGGTTGGTTGGTTGGTTTGATTTTGTCCTTCTGTTCCATCTGCAGTTTTCAATAGATCCTAAATACCTGAGCAACACTGAGTGGCTTTCTCTAAGTTCCCAATTACTGGTGACATCTCTTAAACAGAGGAATCGGGTGGCCCAGTAGTTAAGACTCAGCACTTCTATTGCAGGGGATGCAGTTTCAACCCCTGGTCAGGGAACTAAAATCCTACATGCTGTGTTGCCAGAAAAACTGGGGGCTTCCCAGGTGGCAGTTCCATGGCACTTCCCAGGGCTTCCCACTGGGGCTTCCCCAGTGATTTATCCAGTAAAGAATCCACCTGAAATGCAGGAGACACAGTTTTGATCCTTGGGTCAGGAAGATTCCCTGGAGAAGGAAATGGAAACCCACTCCAGTATTCTTGCTGGGATAATCCCATGGACAGAGGAGCCTGGTGGGCTACAGTCCATGGGGTCACAAAGAGTCAGGCACAACTTAGCAACTAAGCATGAGCATGAGTAGGTGGCACAGTGGTGAAGAATCTGCCTGCCAACGCAGGAGATGCAAGGGCTAAAGAATCTGCCTGCCGATGCAGGAGATGCAAGAGACATGAGTTGGATCCCTGGGTTGGAAAGATTCCCTGGAGTAGGAAATGACAACCGACTCCAGTATTCTTGCTTGGAAAACTCCATGGACAGAGGAGGCTGGCGGGTTACAGTCCATGAGGTCACAAAGAGTTGGACATAACTTGAGCACACAGACATAGCATATGCGTGCTAAGTTGCTTCAGTCATGTCCAACTCTGTGACCCTGTGGACTGTAGCCGGCCAGGCTCCTCCGTCCATGGGATTCTCCAGTTAAGAATATGGGAGTGGGTTTCCATGCCCTTCTCCAGGGGGATCTTGCCAACACAGGGACTGAACCAGCACCTTTTATGTCTGGTGGGTTCTTTACCACTAGTGGCACCTGGAAAGCCCATAGTGTATAGCATCTCTTCAAAAAATACTTGTGTGCATTGTTATTGTTTGGTAGCCCATGATAAGCTTGTGTTTGAAGCAATGCATCTCTCTATTCTCCTGGTCCAGATTTAGTCTTAAGCAGAGTCTTTGAGTTTGAGGTTAAGAAATGGTGTCTCTTCACCATTCCTGCCCTTTCCTCCCATGACAGTGAAACATCATCTATCTTTGACAGGTCTCAGGAAGGAAAGAGTTTTCTGCTGCTTCGTGGTCAAGATTCTGAGCCTGGGGATTTCTTTGCCCTTCCCTCAAGGGACAGACGGCTTTTGTTTCTATGCTTCCCCCAGAAGCAGTGAATCTTTGCCTCTTGCTCCGACAAAAAGGAGGGTTTCCTACCCTTTCTCTAGTGGCTTGGCTTGTATCCCTCCACAGCAGTCCTAGGAGCAGAAGATTTTCTGCCTCTTTCTCAATGGCATGAAAACAAAATCTGAAGAATGTGTAGTATTCTTGTCCTTCTTTCATATGTATGCCACTAAATAGGTCCTCTTGCACCCATTTTTCTTAAGATAACCTAGAAGTGAAGTAAAGTGAAGTCGCTCAGTCATGTCTGACTCTTTACAACCCCATGGACTGTAGCCTACCAGGTTCCTCCATCCATGGGATTTTACAGGCAAGAGTACTCGAGTGGGTTGCCCATTTCCTTCTCCAAAGGATCTTCCCAACCCAGGGATTGAAGCCGGGTCTCCCACATTGTAGGCAGACGCTTTATCATCTGAGCCACCAGGGAAGTCAAGATCACCTAGAGGCCCATGAAAAAAATGCGGGTGAGTAATTACTACCATTGTGTTTGGAGCTCTCAGGCTTGCTAAACTGATGTGCTAGCCCACATTTAGCCTTCTGTATTGTATTACAGTTTTAGCTGGTTATTTATTAATTTCTATGGAAGTCATCTTTTCCATACTCTGCCAAAGGTAAAACAGTCTGTGAGTCTCATCTCTCTTCAGAGGTGTCTGTAACTCCTTGAAATCCTGTTTGCTTTTTGCTTTGTGACCTCAGATCTCTGATGGATTCAAGACAGTTATGATTGTATAGATTATCTGTTTTCTTGTTCTTAGGGTGAAAGTAATCAGTTGTGGCTTTCTACTCTTAAACAGAAATGAAACTGGCAATAACCTTTTGGGCATTTGATATGCAGTTCAGTGCAGTTCAGTGGCTCAGTCGTGTCCAACTCTTTGCAACCGCATGGACTGCAGCATGCCAGGCGTCCCTGTCCATCGCCAACTCCCAGAGCCTACTCAAATTCACGTGCATCAAATCCGTGATGCCATCCAACCATCTCATCTTCTGTTGTCCATTTCTCCCCCCGCCTTCAATCTTTCCCAGCATCAGGGTCTTTTCAAATGAGTCAGTTCTTCACATCATGGTATGAAGGAGCATAGTTTATTTTTCAGGCAGAATAAAAATTTGAAAGCACATATGTTATCTTATCACTTTTCTGCTTAAAATCTCTACAGTGGTTTCTCAGCACACTTGAAAACTCAGATGTCATCCCACAACTCCTAACTCCCTTCATCATCAGGCTGTTACCTACCTCACTACCCTGAACTCATGCCATTCTGCTTCCAGGTCACTCTGATGAAGCCTTATAGCATAGGTAGCCCTTATTTTGATATACTAGACTTCTTTCTGTCTCTGAGTTTTTAAACTCTAGTTGAAATGCTCTTTTCCCAAACTTTTGTGAATAGATAGTTTTTTCATTCAGTTTGCAAGTGATATGCCCACTCTTTTTTTTTTTTTTCATCTTTTTTTTAATATTTTAATTTTATTTTATTTTTAAACTTTACATAATTGTATTAGTTTTATTTCCTGATCTTAAATGCCATTTTTCAGATGACAGCACTGTGACATGTTTTTCTTATTTCTCTCACCTCCCAAAGAAAATAAGCTTCATGAAAGAAGATCAATTTTCTTTAGTATTCATTTCCGTATTCTTAGCATCCAGACCTTTACTGTGCACATATTAGAAACTCGGTAACTACTTACTGAAAGAAGGTTGGGTGAATGAACACCGGAGCTCAGTGTGTGTGTGTATGTGTGTGGGGTGTGTATGCACACACACGCATGCTTGGTATCACCAGACTCCTGCACATAGTAAAAACTCCATAGATGTCATCTCGATAGATATTTATTTAGTTAGAAAATATGCAGGAATATGTGTCTTTAGTGCAGCATGATATGGATTCAAGAGATCTAGGCCATGGACAAATTGTGGGGGAAAAAAAAAAAGGTGAAGTTTGTTATAACACAAGCTTCAGATAAAAGGATAAATTTTTAACACATGGAATTTCAGGTTCCAGCCAATGCCAAGGATGGGATGATTTGCAGAGGACAGTTTTTTCTCAGCTTACCAGAACATTCACAAAAGGTGTGACCCACAAATGCCACACATACTCAATCTTCCTCCTCTAGGAGCAGTAGAGTCCAGATCTCAGACATAAGTGAACTCAGTACAATTTAAACAAATACATTCCAAAGACCAAATGTTATTAGAGTATCTTTTAGGTTCAACTTTCAATGAAAGAGAGAAGAAAATCTTTTCTTGCCTATCTGACTTCCCTTCCTTCCTTCCCTCCTTCCTAAAAGAACTTGGAAAATTTTCCCATACACAATAAAAATGTTAATTGATCTTCTTTCCCTTGATTCTCTTCTTCTTCATTTTTTTAAATCATGAAAAGTGATCCAGAGAGCTGCATTTCTTAAGGGGCCATCCCAGTTTTTCACATCTCTAACCACTGTGGTAAGAATGCAGAGCCACAAATCATTTCATATTGTGGTTGCCTGGGGGGTTCAATCAGATTTTTTAAAATCCCTCTCCAGACAACATCTTTAGATCAGCTCTTTAAGTATAATTTGGAGGGAGAATTAATAATACTTGAGTTACATTGTTTCTAGTTTGCATATAAAAAAAAAGTCTTGATTAATATAACATGTAAATTTATTAACTTTTCTGGGTCAATGTGACTAAATACTTCAATATTCCTTTTTAGGACTTGCTATTATGAAGCCTTTTGATATTTTTCCATGTTATAATCTTCTAATCTTCTTTATACCACTACTTCATCTTAATTATAATCCAGTTTAAATAAACACATGAGAATGGTAAAGATAGATTTTATAAAATCGTTAAGTGGCTTTACTTTACAATTTGAGGGAAGGAGTTACAGTGGAATTTTGCAGAGCTAAGAAAGCTTTTACATTGCTCTGACAAGAAGCAATTTAATATGAGCATCTATAAACATCCATTTCATATTTGCCATTGTTTCTTGCTAATTTTTTATACGAAAGTTGTATTTTTTTTGCTTTAAGTCTTGAATATGTATTCATTAAGACTCATTTAAGCACTAAAGCACTGCTAAAATTCCTTGATTTAAAATGTCCAAGTTTCTAATCACATAACAAAACCTCAAATATTTGGCATCTGTACAACTGGCACCTTTCAACAAGTGGAATTCTAGGGAATGCAAAATTATAGGCAGAAGTTAAGAAGAGCTATTGAGAAAAGCCAAAGGCATTGAGTTCAAAGAAATGTCCTGGTTGGGCAGGTCTCTGTAAGATCAAAGTGTTCTGGAATTGGTTGGAAAAACAAGCCTGCAACTAAACACACTCCGTTATATAGAGTCACAGTGAAAATGAGCGTTGAGACTGAGCTGAAGAGGTGTAGGAGAGCAGCGATGAGCAAGCGAAGAGAAGGGACAGCAGAAGCAAGAAAAATAATGACAGTAAAGAAAGGGAGGAGTAGGGTTAGGCATGATTGGTATTAAATAGAGTAGTATGGCAAATAGGAAATCAAGAAAGAAGAAAGCAGAAGTACAGGAGTATGGACAAGAGGAAATAAAAAGATGAAAAATCCAAACCAAGGAAAACAGGGATCTTATGCAGAAAATCCTATTAGGTTGCAATACCGGAAAATTAAGAATTAACTTTAGTTAATCTTTATTAGTCCACGCTGGCAAATGTATGTGTATGTATGTATTAGTCACTTTGTCATGTCCAACTCTTTGTGACCCCATGGACTGTAACAGTCAGGTTCCTCTGTCCATGGAATTCTCTAGGCAAGAATATTGCAGTGGCTTGCAATTTCCTTCTCCAGGGGACCTTCCCAACCCAGGGATCAAACCCAGGTCTCCTGCATTGCAGGCAGATTCTCTACTATCTGAGCTACCAGGAAGCCCTACATTGGCAAATAGCAGCACTTATTTTGATATAATAAACCCAAATTGCCTACTCAGTTGCAAGATACTTTCTCACATGGACTATCCCATTGCTCCTTATGGGGTGGGGGTGCGGGGGTCTGTCTTAAGTTCTTCATGTACTAAATGCAACTATATTCACTCTCTATTTGCCTCACATTCCTGCATAAAATAATAGTATTTATATCCAGATTGATAAGATTCCTTGCTTATTAACTGTCTTGTCTTTGCTTCTGGTCTTACTTCCTTGACGAGGAATGCCTATTGATTTTGTCCAAGAAGTAAAAATTGAAGTGCTGTCTCCATTAACCCTCCTATGGGTTTCCAAAACTGCAAAGAATGTTAAAAGTCCACATCACACCTAAACATTTTGATTGCGTTTCCTGGTAAATTCCATGTAACTATGATATCGATCACAGAAATTTAATGCCCAAGTCATATTACACTAGCCATATTTGCTAACATATCTTTAATCATTACTTCCTTCAAATTGTGTGATGCTAAAATTCAAATTTTGTGATGTTAAAATTGCTATTTGAAACAGATTTATAAGAACTAATTCTCTTTTAGTTGATTCTATTAGATTTTTTTCTTCAGTGTTATCTCAGATACTGCCATATCATTTTAAAATTTGTGCAGATATTTCAAAATACTGCTTACACTAAATTTTGTTATTTACTCTATTAATCATATATTTCAAAAATATTTTGATAATTGGATTTTAATATACTTGTTTTCCTTCTTAATTCTTTACATTGTATTTTATACATTTAAAAATACTAATTTTGAGAGGTGTTCACAGACAGGCAAAATGATCCACTGCACAAAAAAATTGAGAACTTCTGATCGTGTCTAACTGTGCCAATTTAAGTCATCTAATATCACTCAATATGCCAGCAAATTTGGAAAACTCAGCAGTGGCCACGGGCCTGGAAATGGTCAGTTTCCATTCCAATCCCAAAGAAAGGCAATGCCAAAGAATGCTCAAACTACTGCACAATTGCACTCATCTCACATGTTAGTTAAGTAATGCTCAAAATTCTCCAAGCCAGGCCTCAGCAATACGTGAACCGTGAACTTCCGGATTTTAAAGCTTGTTTTAGAAAAGGCAGAGGAACAAGAGATCAAATTGCCAACATCCACTGATCATGGAAAAAGCAAGCGAGTTCCAGAAAAACATCTATTTCTGCTTTATTGACTATGCCAAAGCCTTTGACTGTGTGACTCACAATAAACTGTGGAAAATTCTGAAAGAGATGGGAAATCCAGACCACCTGACCTGCCTCTTGAGAAACCTATTTGCAGGTCAGGAAGCAACAGTTAGAACTGGACATGGAACAACAGACTGGTTCTAAATAGGAAAAGGAGTACATCAAGGCTGTATATTGTCACCCTGTTTATTTAACTTATATGCAGAGTACATCATGAGAAATGCTGGGCTGGAAGAAGCACAAGCCGGAATCAAGATTGCCAGAGAAATTATCAATAACCTCAGATATGCAGATGACACCACCCTCAAGGCAGAAAGTGAAGAGGAACTAAAGAGCCTCTTGATGAAAGTGAAAGAGGAGAGTGAAAAAGTTGGCTTAAAGCTCAACATTCAGAAAATAAAGAGCAGGCATCTGGTCCCATCACTTCATGGAAAATAGATGGGGAAACAGTAGAAACAGTAGCTGACTTTATTTTTCTCAGCTCCAAAATCACTGCAGATAGTGACTGCAGCCATGAAATTAAAAGACACTTACTCCTTGGAAGGAAAGTTATGACCAACCTAGATAGCATATTCAAAAGCAGAGACATTACTTTGCCAACAAAGGTCCATCTAGTCAAGGCTATGGTTTTTCCAGTAGTCAAGTATGGATGTGAGAGTTGGACTGTGAAGAAAGCTGAGCACCGAAGAATTGATGCTTTTGAACTGTGGTGTTGGAGAAGACTCTTGAGAGTCCCTTGGACTGCAAGGAGATCCAACCAGTCCATTCTAAAGGATATCAGTCCTGGGTGTTCTTTTGAAGGACTGATGCTAAAGCTGAAACTCCAGTACTTTGGCCACCTCATGTGAAGAGTTGATTCACTGGAAAAGACTCTGATGCTGGGAGGGATTGGGGGCAGGAGGAGAAGGGGACAACAGAGGATGAGATGGCTGGATGGCATCACTAACTCGATGGATGTGAGTTTGAGTGAACTCTGGGAGTTGGTGATGGACAGGGAGGCCTGGCGTGCTGCGATTCATGGGGTCGCAAAGAGTCGGAATGACTGAGCAACTGAACTGAACTGAATGTCACTCATGGGTAACTACTATCCTCCTAACTGATCTCACTTCCTCTGTTCTCCATACTCTGAGATCCAGTCTATATTCAAACACAGTGATTAGCCTTACATCTCACTCTCCTGCTCAAAACCCTCTGTTGCTTTCCCAAAATGTTTAGACTGAAATCCAAATTCCACACCCTGTTCTAAATACTGTGTATCTAGTTTCTTCCAGTTTCTCTCAACCTAACTTCTTACACTTTCCTTTACTCACAATGCTGTATCATACAGTCTTTCTTTCTGTCCCATCACACAGGTTCAGCCTGCATAAAGCCTTTGGTTTGATTTGTTCTTGTTCAGTTGCTGTATCATGTCCAACTCTTTGTGACCCCATGGACTGCAGCATGCCAGGCTTTCTTGTCCTTTACTATCTCCGAGAGTTTGTTCAAGCTCATGTTCGTTAAGTCAGTGATTCCACCCAACCATTTTATCCTCTGTTGCCCTCTTCTCCTGCCCTCAGTCTTTCCCAGCATCAGGGTCTTTTCCAATGAGTCAACTTTTGACATCAGGTGACCAAAGTATTACAGTTTGGCTCTTTGGAATCCTTTCCAAGAATGCAAAGACTTTGTCTGTCTGGCTCACCACTTTAAATCCTGTGGCACTTAGTGCAAACCATATAAATACTTTTTGAGTGAATGAGCCTCGTCATTAAAAAAAAAAAAAATTAATTTTGCTGCATTGCGTCTTAGTTGTGGTATGGTGGAGTCTTTGTGGGAGCATGTGGGATCTTTCATTGCGGGGCTCTGGCTACTCTAGTTGCAGCACAAGGGTTCCAAAGTATGCAGGCTCAGCTGTTGCGGGGCCTGGGCTTAGTTGCCCTGAAGCATATGGGATCTTAGTTTACTAACCTGGGATCAAACCTGAATCCCCAGTGTTGGAAGGCAGATTCTTAGCTACTGGACCACCAGGGAAGTCCTGAGCCTCATTTTATTGAAGAGGAAACTCGGGAACAGAATGCTTAGTTTTCTTGTCATTCTTACAGTGATACAGGCACTGAAAATATCTGAAATTAAACTTTTAATCACCTGTTGATATTTTATTTTTAATACAGTTAACAAATTCATCCATTATTGAAAACATACTTTTTTTTTTTTATTTAATGAGTTTTTTCAGTGACTTGTCCACTGGGGCTTTCCAGGTGGCCAATGGTAAAGAATCCACCTGCCCATGCAGGAGAGGCAAGAGACACGGGTTCAATCCCTGGGTTGGGAAGATTCCATGGAGTAGGAAATGGCAACCCGCTCCAGTATTCTTGCCTGGAAAATTAATTGGACAGAGAAGCCTGGTGGGATACCATCCATGGAGTTGCAAAGTGTTGGACACGACTGAGTGACAGAGCACGCACGTGTGTCCTACTCACTCCTGAAAGGACCAGTTATCTAAACACAAAGCCTTGATTCGTTGTATAGCACTGGCTGACTTTTCCTAAAATTACTTTGAATTCCTAAACTTTAAAATTGTACCTTTTTAGGTCTCTGTTGGTCTTTAGTTGGTTTTTATGCAACAGTGCCCTCTATGTCCAAATGAATATTAGAGAGTCCACCAAACACTTCTTAGGTTATTTAAAGACAGTTCATTTGTTTTATTTAGCCTATGGTTAAGGGTAAAAAAAAAAAAAAAAAGAATGTAATCATACACTACAATCAATAGCTTAATTTCAAGTTCACCACTTGTTTCCAGGCTTTAGGAAATGTTTGAATGTGGATTAAATATCATATTTCATTAGCTTTCTTTTCATTTATATTTACAAAAATTAGTATTTCCTTTTCATAGAAAGAAATCTGCTCTAATAGATTTAGTTTGCTTATTTTCATGAAAGAGCTGAGCAAATAATAAACAATCTAGTTGAAAACAGGACCTTGGCTGGTCTTTAAAACCAGCTGTACTAATAAACCAACTTGTCAGGGCTGTTCTCCCCAGAGCGGTTTTTCCTTTGATGCTGCTATCCTGTAGGTACTCTCGTTTATTATAGGATTTGCATTTGTGATACTGGTCAAATCATTTGAAAACCTAGATGTACTGGACAAAGCAATAAACAGATGACCTAAGCAGGATTAAATTTGTACAAAAGAGCTTTCTCTGCTTTAGTCCCAGAATCTGTCGGTATTCAGCCTGGCGGTGTGATCAAAGCCAGATATGTCTGGAACACCATAAAGACAAATTATGACTGCCTCACAGAACAAGCAATAAGCAAGTTAGGCAGGTAATGCAGAATTCGTGTCGAAGCGCTTATGCTTATGTTTCATGTTATGAAAATAAAGTGAATGTGGATGGTGAAAAACTGAGTCATGCCAGAGCACTTGAGTCAGCTATGTGTATGCCTGCTAAGGAGTTTTCCTTTGTTCTTTTTAGAGGCACTTGGCTTATTTTAATGAATTTTCCTTGCATGGCATAATCACCAGCTATGTGATTAACCATGTCTAGTTAAGTTATTTCATCACATCAAAAGTAGTGTAAAATAGCCTTTCTGTTGACTGGAAAGCCGAGTTTGGTGGTTATGAATGTACCAGACATCAAAGAGCTCTGTTATCCACAGACTGTATGGAAACAGGCCAGCAGCATTGTATTTTTCCCCTCTATTGCTCCTTCCTCTAAGTGGAGTCATCACCCACTAGACTGCAGAGAAGGAGGTGATTTCTTTAATAGTTCATTCTTGCACTTTCTATCCGAATAGGAAGGATGGTGACCAGCTGTTTTGTGTCTCTACTAAAGGCAGATAAAGGGAATAAAATGTTCATAGTGTGGCACGAAGACACCACTGTGTACTGGCTAGAAAAAGCACTGAAGAAGCTTTTCACTCCAGCTTTTGCCTCTAGCTGGTTGTACAATTATGGCTAAACTGTTTAATTTCTCTCAAAGTGTCTATGAAAGGCTGAGGTAAGTCAGATAGTCTGAAAAGGTTTTTGAGGCACTAAATTGTATAAGATTGTAATCTTATAAGCTAAATTTGAAAAACCAAAGGAGAGATACCCCAGAGAAATCAACCCCACAAAACATTTAACACAGAGAACATAAGCTATTAACTATGTAATAATGCCTCTTGACAGTGACAAAAAAATAAAATAAAGTAGGTGCTTCATATGGTCAAAATAGGTTATTGTGATGAGCAGATGTATTCACATTTTTGTATACTTATCTCAGTTGGGGTTCCTCAAAAGCAGATGCTGAGGTAAGGATTCCTGTGAAAATGATTTATTAGGAGGTATTTCTTGGAAAAACTGTTGGGAAAATGAAAAAGTAAGGCTATGAAGAGAAGGAAGTCAAGAAGGATGCCATATCAAGCCAAGTGCTGCAAAATAGGACTGTAGGTCAAATATTCAGAGGATTGGAGAATTAAAGCTCAGGCCATGTTTAAGAATAAAGTGGTAGGGAAATCCAGTAGAGGAGTGACACAGAAGGAGAAATGTGTTTCATTAAAAAAAAAAAAAAAAGTTCCTTGCCAGGAAAAATGAAGAAGTCTTCAATTTGGGGAATGTGTGAAGACTGTATTACATCACTAATTTCTAGTTTATGATTGTTCCGCAGTAATTATTCTGATGGCAGCTTCCTGCTTGGATCATCATTGTTGGGTGGGAGTAAGATGTCAATATCGTTGTAGAGTTCTTGAGAACCCAGTGCGCCCTGTTTAGTTTTCAGTTCAGTTCAGTCGCTCAGTCCTGTCTGACTCTTTGCGACCCAGTGAATCGCAGCACGCCAGGCCTCCCTGTCCATCACCAACTCCCGGAGTTCACTCAGACTCACGTCCATCGAGTCAGTGATGCCAATCCAGCCATCTCATCCTCTGTCGTCCCCTTCTCTTCCTGCCCCCAATCCCTCCCAGCATCAGTCTTACATGGTGTCAAAGAAAAAAAAAAAAAAACAAAACAGCATCAAGCAGCAAATGAAAGTGGCATTTTGTATGTTAATCTTCTTTTGTTTCCTGCTGCTGCTGCTACTGCTAAGTCACGTTAGTCATGTCCGACTGTGCGACCACATAGACAGCAGCCCACCAGGCTCCGCCTTCCCTGGGATTCTCCAGGCAAGAACACTGGAATGGGTTGCCATTTCCTTCTCCAATGCTTAAAAGTAAAAAGTGAAAGTGAAGTCGCTCAGTCATGTCCGACTCTTCGTGACCCCATGGACTGAATGAAGACTACCAGGCCTCTCCATCCATGGGATTTTCCAGGCAAGAGTACTGGATAGACATGAAAATCTGGAATCTAAATTCTGAGCAATTTAAGATTAATTCCATAAAAAGCTGATCTAACTTCCCATATTTTTCTCTTTCCTGATACAATTCAAGAATGGCTAAAGTAAATCATTCTTCACTTTTTACTATCTTCTACATACCGAAAAGGTACTTAAAAGTTATTGCTTCATTAGTTACTGTGGACTATTAGAAGCTTTCCTGACTATACAGCCAAGGGCAAAGAACTAACAGAAAATGATGTTGTACTTATATGCCTCATGATGGCAACTCAAACCCCTAATTCATTGAATTTATCCCCAGATGTGATTTTTAACCCGTTATCTTTACATCGGTATCGTATTTCAACTGTGAAAAGTTTAAAAGAATCTCTCCCCCACTTTGGCTCCTCCCCATCTTTATTTTAAAATTCAGCTCTTAACCTGGTCATTGACATGAAAATGTCCATCTCTAAAATCCTTCAAGAAAAGCACAAGCAGTTCACGTGAAAAGCAGAAGTAGAAAGTCAAATGAGTAAGGCAAGGTGGCAGGTGAATCCTGAGAAGAAATATAAGGAGAAATTGACAGCCTCTGAAATTAGCTTAGATATGAAAGGATCCCACTTCATAGAGGGGGAGAGGAATTTGTGACAGCATTTTTTTCAGATGGATGCAGCAAAATAGGAACTTGAGTGGTGGTGGTTATAGTTATTTTGTTGTTCATTTAATAGTGTTGCATCCAAATATATATGTATATATATATATATTATATATATATATATATAAATGACTGTTTTTAGCTTAAGAAAGCTACTTTTTCCCTATGCATTGATAGAAAATTATCCTATAAGATGGGGCTAAAAATATTTACCCTGAGCAGTTTAGGATTAAATAAGATAAGAAATTAGTTAGCACACTTGAAGCACCAATAAATGGGGGCTTCTGTGTTTCTCTCTCAGCCATAGCATTAGTGTTTGGTACCTCGTTTGTGAGGGAGTTTTTGCTTTCTGTAGTTTTCCTGTTATAGTATAGCGGAAGAAGAAGAAAGTGATCTTACTGGGTAAAAATAATAGTTGCACACTTTTTCATCCACAATTTAATGCCTGTGAAGGTGGATGAAGTGCAAATTTTGGGATTTAACTTTAAAAGACATTTAAATGGATGGTCATTCAATGAAATTAACAACTTGTGGGGGGCGGGGGGCGGGGGGTGGGCGGGGTAGGGACTACTATCTTCAGACAACCAAGATGTTAATGTTGTACTTTGTCAAATACCTGTTGCAGGAGAAGGTCCTTTAAGGAAACGGTCATCATTCAGTTGATTCATAAATAAAATTGACTAGTTACTTCCTATTAATTGTGGTACATACCTTATCTGACAGTGGTTTCACAATTGCTGTACTAAGTAACCTTCCAGATGTGTTCTACAAGTTCTATGGAATTTATAAAAGCATTCTGTTAATAAATAGTAGAAGCATCGATTATGTAAGAAGGATAAAAGACTCCAATTTGAAATTGCATCCAAATTTAAAAAATGAATGTTATTTAGAAGTTCCTCTTCTCTATGTCTTTAGCAGTTGAATCCCAGTCACTTTTGATCAGAAAAAGTGCTGGCTCTTAGAAGGAGTACCAGTCTGGAGAGACTGAGACAGAGAAGAATTGCTAAAGGATTTGAGGGACATGTAGGAGTGAGGTAAAAAAAAAATCTTGTTTGTTGGTGAAGCCAGAGAGATTTCGGGGAAGAAGCATGCTGGTTGTGCTAGGAGTTTAGTTGATCTGTCTCATATAATCCTCACATTTTACAGAAGACAAAAAGGATACTCAAGCAGGTAAGTAACTTGCCAAAGGTAAAGGACTGCATGTTTCAATCCTAGGGGTGTCTGACTCCAAAGCCTATGTTCTTTCCTCAAGATCATGCTCTGCACTTCCACTTTAAAACAGAATTTCTTACTTTAAAATGTATTTAGCTCTGCATTTTTAGATATGTTTGTATGCCTGGAAACCAAATGACAGAGGGTTTGTCTTCTTGAGGGTACTGTTTTATTCTGAGACATCAGGGGAGCACCCTGCTCATATATTACTGTCACAAGTCTTTGCCAGGTATGCCAAGTTATCTTCCTTTTCCTGAAGCACAGGGGGGAAAACATAAGGCTGTGTCAGGTTAAACAGAGGCAAGAGAGCCAGGAAAGAGAAGGCAACTGTCAGAAGCCAGATAAGCCTGGCAAATGAGAAGAATTACATCTCAGTTATAGAGAAAGAGTTGAAAGAACATAAATTGATGCTAATAGGAAGTACAGACAAGCAGGAGTTATTAGACCTTTGATACTTTTTTAAAAGTCAGTTTATTTTGATTATTTGGTGGAGAGAATTGTTTGTTGTAAAATGGTCTTTCAATGACTTTGTGAGTGGATTTTGTCTGACTTGCTGGAGAACATTAGTTTACATTGATGCATGAGGCTTTTTAACATTACAGTGTGGCATTGTACCAGTGCCCTTAACTCTACACTAACTGAAAAAGCCAGTTTGAAGTCTTGCTGTTTCCACCAAGAATCTTTTTACCAACATAATGCTACATAACCAATCGCCTTAAAACTCAGTGGTTTAAAATAATAAACTTGTATTTGGTTCACAAGTCAGTGGGTTAATTGGATGGTTTTGCTTCTCTTCTGGGAATTATTCACATATTGTGAGAGATGGCTGGCTTTTGGCTTAAGTAGGATGGCTTTGCTCAGGATGACTGCTATGATTTGGCTGTGTCCATGTGTCTTTCATCCTCAAACAGGCTGGCTGTCATAGCCAAGGCAGATTGCAAAAGCAGGAAAATCCCCTTATACAAGCACATCTCAAGTCTGCTTGTGTCATGTTTGTTAATATTCCATTGACCAAAGGAAGTCACGTGGCCAGAACCAGAGCAGCATGCTCTACACAGACAAATGGCAAGGAACACGCGTTCAGAGAAATGGGGAGTCATTTTTGTAACCTGCCACATGACCTTTGTCGGTATGTTTCACCCGCAATGCAGGAGATCCCAGTTCAATTCCTGGATCAGAACATCTGCTGAAGAAGGGATAGGCTACTGGCTACAGTATTCTCAGGCTTCCCTTGTGGCTCAGCTGGTAGAGAATCTGCTTGCAATGTGGGAGACCTGGGTTTGATCCCTGGGTTGGAAAGATCCTCTGGAGGAGGAGAAGGGAAAGGCTACCCACTCCAGTGTTCTGGCCTGGAGAATTCCATGGACTGTATAGTCTATGGGGTTACAGTGGACACGACTAAATGGCTTTCACTCGCTTTCAGTGTTTTTCAGTTTCCTTGTGAATTCACCTTCATGATCTTATTACTTTTACTTTCTAATATTTAATACTGTGTTTTTAAAATTCCAAAAGTTTTTATTCTCAGTCAATACTGGGTTACTTGTATTTTTAAAACTCACTTGTTTAAAGTGTTTCAATAGTTTAAAATTGTATTAGTAGTTTAAAATATTTCTTTAAAATTTTTAAAGTCGATAACATAAAAATGGTACTAAAAACTTGAGCATGGTCTAAAACTTAAAAGATTCCCAAAAGGTGTGTAATAGAAAAGTCTGTCCCTCATCCCATTCTGACATACAAACCAAGCTCATTTCAGATGCAATTTATCACTTTTCTATGTTCCTATACATTTTAGGCAAATTCAAGTATACATTCATTTTTGTTTCTGTGTGTGTGTTAGGTAATGTTTACTTGCGTTTTTATTGATGGATAGTGATTTGCAGTGTTGTGTTAATTTCTGCTGTACAACAAAATGATTCAATTATCAGACAGTAAAGAATCTGCCTGCCAATGCAGAAGACATTGGTTTGATCCTCAGTTCAGAAAGATCCCCTGGAGAAGGGAATGGCTACCTACTCCAGTATTCTTGACTGGAGAATTCCACGGACAAAGGAGCTTGGCAGGCTACAATTCATGGGGTTGCCAAGAGTCAGGCATGACTGAATGACTCTCAACTTTCATGTTTATATATATATGCTGCTGCTAAGACTTCAGTCGTGTCCGACTCTGTGCAACCCCATATACATCAGCCCACTGGGCTCTCCCGTCCCTGAGATTCTCCAGGCAAGAACACTGGAGTGGGTTGCCATTTCCTTCTCCAATGCATGAAAGTGAAAAGTGAAAGTGAAGTCGCTCAGTCGTGTCCGACTCTTAGCGACCCCATGGACTGCAACCTACCAGGCTCCTCCATCCATGGGATTTTCATATATATATATATATATATATATATATAATTTTTCATATTATTTTCCATTATCACAGGATGTCAAATATAGTTTCCTATGCTATATAGTAGGACTTTGTTGTTTATCCATTCTATATATGTTTGTATATACTAATCCTAAACTCCCAATCCATCCCTCCCCATCCCCACTTCTCCTTGACAACTACACATCTGTTCTCTATGTCTGTATGTATGTGAGTCTGTTCCAGTTTTGTAGATATGTTCATTTGTATTGTATTTTAGACTCAACATATAACTTGGTATCATATGGTATTTGTCTATCTCTTTCTGACTTTGCTTAGTCTATCTCTATGTCCATCCATTTTGCTGCAAATGGCATTATTTCATTCTTTTTTAAAGCTAAATATTTCATTGTGTATGTATATATCCACCACATCTTCTTTATCCATTCATCTGCCAATGGATATTTGAGTCATTTCCATGTCTTGGCTATTGTATTGAGTTGATCAAAACATTTGTTTGGGTTTTCTGTAACATCTTCTGGAAAATTCTGAATGAACTTTGTGGCCTGTCCATAAATAGCACTGCTGTGAACATAGGGGTGCATGTATCTTGCCAAATTAGTTTCTCTGAGTATGTGCCCAGGAGTGGGATTGCTGGATCATATAGTAACTCCATTTTTAGTTTTTTTGAAGAACCTCTGTACTGTTTTCCACAGTGGCTGAACCAATTTACTTTCCCACCAACAGTGTAAGACGGTTCCCTTTCCTCCACAATCTCTCCAACTTTTATTATTTGTTAACTTTTTTTTTTCATTTTAACATTTGTCTTTAGCTTTTGCTTATACCTGCTTTGTAATGAATTCTTTGAAACAGTAAAGTTGATCAATATAGTTTATAATAATTTCTGTATTTTTGTCATATTTAGAAAAGATTTACCCACTTCAAAATTGTTTTTTTTATTTTTATATATTTTATGGCAATTTATAATTTACTTTTTTCATATTTAAATATTTGATCTCTCTCAATTTTTATTGGTGCAAAGTATAATATAGAAATCCAACTGCAGTTATGACACTGTTACAGCTGTGCAGGCATTAAATCATTCATTTGTTTTCTCTGAATTGATGTGAAAGTCTACCATTGTTAAATGCACACCACACAGACTTATTGTGGATTAATCCATTTATTGTGGATTTTCTGTTAATACTCTGTTCCACTAATCTGTTATGAGCAAACACCTGTATATCCCCACTTTCTTTTCTAAATGTTCACTTCACTTTTTTAATCAAAGAGAAATACAGTTGTACCATAAATGAATTTCTTCATTTATGGGACCCATGGGACCCCTCTCAAATGATAATGGTTTTTACTCTGACCATAACTTTTACCTGGGAGACAGGCAGGCTCCATGTTCCACACTGCTACTCCTGCCACCGTGCTAACTGATTTCACTTAAATCTATGACCACAGCCACTCTCCTAAGTCCTTAATGCTGCCTGGGTTTCATACCTGGTTTTCTATCCTCAAGCCTCTAATAATTCCTGCACTATCCTTGCTCTAACTCTGTGTTTCATATTCCACAAAAAATAGAAGCAATCCAAAGAGAATATCTCTGCAAGTTCACACCATCATGTCTGTCCATTTGAAGGTATCTGTGTCTCTCCTTTCTTCCCTTCTGCAGCTATGGAAGCACTATCTGTGTTCTTTTCCCAGTCAGCCCTTATCTATCTAGTGCCTTCTGCACACTCAAGGACATTGTCCACATGTTATCTCTGCTCTCTCCTATTTCTTCTATGTTTTCCTCCAAATGGATTATTTTCATGAACATAAACATTCTATCAAATCAAATCTTAACAAAGAAAAAAATCTTCTTGTTCTCAAACCTACCTCCAGCTAAAGCCTCACATGCCCACTTCAACTGATAGAAAAACTCCTCAAAATATAGTCTATGCTTGCTGTCCACAATTCCTCTCCACCTATTCTAGTTTGAATGCTTTGCAAATCAAGGTTTCACTCTCTTAACTCTGGACCATTCTTTTTTCAAAGTCATTCATAATTGCCACATTGTTGAGTAGAAGCCTCATTTCTCAGATCTTATATAATCTGTTTCAGATAACCATTACCTGCTCCCTGAAATATTTTCTTTCCTTGGTCTCTGCAGTGACTTCTGACACCAACACAGTTAGACCAGACTTCACAAGTTAAGGTCATTGTTCTCTATAATGTGCCCTCATATCAGGCACCAGTCACTAGTGTGCAGTTTTCCAAGCCACCTTCATGTCTATCTGCTATCTATAATTTCATGGATTCCCTCTATTCCAAGAGTTTAAATAAGCTGCTAGAATTACTCAGAGAACACAGGAAAGCATTATACTCAACAATCTTAATAACAAAGGAATGTATAATTCAATACCAGTCAGAGGACAAGGTCTGGGAGGTCCCAATCATGGAGCTTCCTTCATGAATACAGAGACACTCATGTCACTTGTGAAAGTCCAAGGATTTAGAGGTTCAGTTCAGTTGCTCAGTTGAGTCTGACTCTTTGCAACCTCATGGACTGAAGCATGCCAGGCTTCCCCATCCATCACCAACTGCCTGAGCTTGCTCAAACTCATGTCCATCAAGTCGATGATGGACATGATGGTTGATGCCATCCAACCATTTCATCCTCTGCCATCCCCGTTTCCTCCTGCCTTCAGTCTTTCCCAGCATCAGGGTCTTTTCCAGTGAGTTAATTCTTTACATCAGGTGGCCAAAGTATTGGAGTTTCAGCTTCAGCATCAGTCGTTCCAATGAGTATTCAGGACTGATTTCCTTTAGGGTTGATTGGTTGGATCTCCTTGAAGTCCAAGGGACTCTCAAGAGTCTTCTCCAACATCACAATTCAAAAGCATCAATTCTTCTGTGCTCAGCCTTCTTTATAGTCCAACTCTCACATCCATACGTGACTACTGGAAAAACCATAGCTTTGACTAGATGAACCTTTGTTGGCAAAGTAATGTCTTTGCTTTTTAATATGCTGTCTAGGATGGTCATAGCTTTTCTTCCAAAGAGCAAGCGTCTTTTAATTTCATGGCTACTGTCACCATCTCCAGTGATTTTGGAGCCCTCAAAAAATAAAGTCTCACTCTTTCCATTGTTTTCCCATCTATTTGCCATTAAGTGATGGGATCAGATGCCATGATCTTCATTTTATGAATGTTGAGTTTTAAGCCAACTTTTTCACTCTCCTCTTTCACTTTCATCAAGGCTATTTAGTGAAAGTGAAAGGCTATTTAGTTCTTTGCTTTCTGCCATAAGAGTGATGTCATCTGCATATCTGAGGTCATTGATATTTCTTCTGGCAATCCTGATTCCAGCTTGTGCTTCATCCAGCCTAGTATTTCTCATGATGTACTCTGCATATAAATTAAGTAAGTAGGGTGACAATATACAAGCTCGATGTACCCCTTCCCCTATTTGGAACCAGTCTGTTGTTCCATGCCCAGTTCTAACTGCTGCTTCTTGGCTTACATACAGATTTCTCACGAGGCAGGTAAGGTGGCCTAGTATTCCCATCTCTTTAAGAATTTTCCACACAGTTTGTTGTGATCCACACAGTCAAAGGCTTTGGTGTAGTCAATAAAGCAGAAGTCAGTGTTTTTTCTGGAACACTCTTGCTTTTTTTTGATGATCCAACAGATGTTGGCAATTTGATCTCTGGCTCCTCTGCCTTTTCTAAATCCAGCTTGAACATCTGGAAGTTGATGGTTCATGTACTGTTGAAGCCTGGCTTGGAGAATTTTGAGCATTACTTTGCTAGTGTGTTAGATGAGAACATTTATGCAATAGTTTGCACATTCTTTGTCATTGCCTTTTCATTTTCCACGTCAGTTTTCATTCCAATTAGAGGTTCCAATTTAGTCGTTACCTCCTAGGAATTGGTGATAGAGGCCAGCCAAATTCTATGTTACTCAGCTTTCCACACTATCTTGGTTTTTCATCACTGATAACTCCTCCGACATCCCATCTTCTTGTTCTTTCTAATCTCTGCAGTTGCTAACACTGGGCTGTCCCAGATTTTCATGGACTTTAATTTTTTTTTAATCTGTCTTCTACACCTAAAATAAAAGCTCCATGAGGGAAAACAATATTTTTCTTCTGATTTTTTACCCCTTTATCCCAAATGCTTAGATCAGTGTCTGACTTAATGTGTAGATACACATTAAATATTTATTAAATGGAAATGTAATTCTGTGTTCTATCACACTATTTTATTTACTTTAGTTTTATTATGATGTTTTAAAATATGATAGACCTTGATTCACCTGCAATTTTCCCAGCTATTCTTTTCTTTTTCTTTTTTTTTTTTAGTTTTTTTATTTTTTTAATTTTATTTTATTTTTAAATTTTACATAATTGTATTAGTTTTGCCAAATATCAAAATGAATCCGCCACTCATAACTGTTTTAAAATAAGCTTATTCTAAATTCCATATATATGCGTTAGTATACTGTATTGGTGTTTTTCTTTCTGGCATATGGCAAAACTAATACAATTATGTAAAGTTTAAAAATAAAATAAAATTTAAAAAAAATAAGCTTATTCACTTCCAAAGAATTGCTTTTGATATTTTTGTTGTAATTGCGTTGAATTTAGACATTTATTTAAGAGAACTGGCTTCTGATTAATGAGTACTTGTTAGATCTTCCTAGTATGCATTTGATGCTTTTTAAATATAATTTGCACATTTCTTCTTAAGCTTACTCTTTAATATTTTTCTGATGTTGTTAAAGCTTATTTTCCCATAATAATGTATTTTAATGGATTGCATAAACACATACATGCATACATACAAATGTGTGTGTGTATATACACACACACACATTTATATATAGTCATTTTCAGATTTAGCTCTGACATATAAAGAGCTTGGAAGTTGCCACTCTTATCCTAAAAGAAAAGGCTGAAAAAAATGAAAAACTGAAAGTAAGCAACTTTTCATGGATTTCTCAGAAATTTGAGTTTGTAGGACAAAACAAGATCCTGAAATCTGGAGATATACATAAATCTAGAGAGTGATAGTTAAGCTGTGTTTATGTGGAACAAGCCCCTGGATCCATAAACTGATAGATGAATTTAAATGGTAATTTTGATGAATTGTTAGAGGCTGAGTGGGAACCGGAGTGGCTGAAAAACTTCTAAAAGTCTTGGTTTTAAAGGGGTACCCATACTTTCATGGATTTTACATTCAGGAAATCTATCCAGTTCTCATGGCAAAGAGTCAGAAAGATCTCCTCTTGGCTCTGGAAGGAGGAGAGAAAGAAATCTTTGTGAAATATTCACATAGAATTTACCTTAACAAAATCCTAATCTTCAGGTAAAAAGACTTTCTCAGAGTCTTCCCTCATCTGATATAGATGACATTTCTCCCACTCCAGTCCTCTCTAATTTTCCAAGTTTGTCCAAGTGGGGAAAAGTTAGGAGATACTTTGAAGATCAGAGCCCAGGGACATAGGCAAAATGAAAGACTAAGGTATAATCATAAGACTATAAAACATCTCTGCCTCCTCCTTCTTATAGCTTACAATTATACTAAGAGGGCTCTAGCAGAGAACAGTGGGTTTCAATAGAAAGATCTTCAATGAACACTCTATTGGGAGGAGTACTTACAGTGTAACCCAAAGTCAAATAGGGAGACAAAACCAAGTATGCTAGTGGAATTTGAAGTCTCTGGCACCTATAGCTATAGCAAATATTAAACATAGCTAAAATTTTAGCAAAATGAAATATACCAAAGCCCTGTTAATAAAGTTCCTATTACCCAGTGCAACACATATGACTTTAAAAATTACATCTCAAGATTGCTTTGGTTATTCAGAAACTTTTGTGTTGCCATACAAATGTTAAGAGTTTTTGTTTGTTTGTTTTAGATCTGCAAAGTAATGCCATTGACAATCTGATAAAGATTGCATTGAATCTGTAGATTAACTTGAGTAGTGTAGTCACTTTGACAGTATTGATTCTTCCAATCCAAGAACATGGTATATCTTCCATTTATTTGTGTCATCTATGATTTCTTTCGGAGAAGGCAATGGCACCCCACTCCAGTACTCTTGCCTGGAAAATCCCATGGACAGAGGAGCCTGGTGGGCTGCAATCGATGGGGTCGCTAAGAGTTGGACATGACTAAGCGACTTCACTTTCACTTTTCACTTTCGTGCATTGGAGAAGGAAATGGCAACCCACTCCAGTGATTTTGCCTGGAGAGTCCCAGGGATGGTGGGCTGCTGTCCATGGGGTTGCACAGAGTTGGAAACGACTGAAGTGACTTAGCAGCATAATTTCTTTAATCAGCATCTTATAGTTTGCAAAGTATATGTTTTTTGCCTCCATAGGTAGGTTTAGTCCAAGGCATTTTATTCATTTTAATGTGATGGTAAATGGGATTGTTTCTCTTTCTGATTTCTTGTTGTCAGTGTATAGAAATGCCAAGAGATTTCTGTGTATTAATTTTGTATTCTTTAACTTTACCAAATTCATTGATGAATTCTAGTAATTTTCTGGCATCCTCTTTAGTATTTTCTAAAATATATAATATGGTATTTATTAGATCATGTCATCTGCAAAGAATAATACTTTTACTTATTTTCCAATTTGGATTCCTTTGATTTCTTTTTCTTCTCTGATTGCCATGACTAAGACTTCCAAAACTGTTGAATAAAAGAGTGTCTATATCCTTGTCTTGTTCCTGATCTTAGGGGAAATGCTTTTAGCTTTTCATTGTTGAGTATGATGTTAGCTGTGGGTTTGTGATATGTGGTCATAATTATGTTGAGATATGTTCTTTCTATGCCCACTCCCTAAAGAGTTTTTGTTATAAATGGTTGTTGAAATTTGTCAAAAGATTTTTCTGTGTCTATTGACATGGTATGGTGTTTATGTTCAATTTGTTAGTGGATGTATCACACTCAATGGTTTGCAGATGAAAAATCCTTGGATTTCTGAGATAAATCCCACTTGGTCAAAGTGTATGATTCTTTTAATATATTGTTGGATTCAGTTTGCTGATTTGTTGAGGATTTTGTTCACCAGTGATATTGGCCTGTAATTTTCCTTTTCTGTGGTACTTTTGTCTGGTTTTGGTATCAGGTTGATGATGCCCTCATAGAATGAGTTTAGAGTTGGAGGAATCAGGCTCCATGACTTCAGACTATACAACAAAGCTACAGTAATCAAAAGAGCATGATGCTGACACAAAGACAGATTTGTGGTCTGTCAACAGAGCAGTACAGAAAGCCCAGAAATGAAACCACATACCTATAGTCAATTACTCTATGACAAAGAATGCAAGAATACACACTGGAGAAGAGACAGTCTCTTCAGTAAATGATGCTGGGAAAACTGGACAGTTACATGTAAAAGAAGGAAATTAGAACATTCTCCAACAGCACACACAAAATTAAACTCAAAATGGATTAAAGACCGAAATGTAAGACTGGATACTATAAAACTCTAAGAAGAAAACATAGGCAGAACATTCTTTGACATAAACTGTAACAATATCATTTTGGATCCACCTCCTAAAGTAATGAAATTAGGGTTCAGGATGGGGAACACATGTATACCTGTGGCGGATTCATTTTGATATTTGGCAAAACTAATACAATTTTGTAAAGTATAAAAATAATATTAAATTAAAAAAAAAGAAATACAAAAAAAATAAAAACAAATATAAAAAGATGGTACCTAGTTAAACTTAAGAGATTTTGCACAGCCAATGGAACCATAAACAAAATGAAAAGACAACCCACAGAGTGGGATAAAATATTTGCAAACAATGCAGCCATCAAGGGATTAAGCTCCAAAATATGCAAACATCTCATGCAGCTCAATATCTAAAAACAACCGAATCAAAAATAGGCAGACCTAAATCGACATTTCTCCAAAGAAGACATAGAGATGTCCAAAAAAGCATGTGAAAAGATGTTCAAAATTACTAATTATCAAAGAAATGTAAGTCAAAACTACAATGAGGTATTGCCTGACACAAGTCAGAATGGCCATCATCAAAAAGTCTATAAACAATAAATCCTGGAGAGGGCATGGAGAAAAGAGAACTCTTCTACACTATTGGTGGGAGTGTAAATTAGTATAGCAACTATGGAGAACAGTATGGATGTTCCACAAAAAAACTAAAAGTAGAGCTACCACATTCCCACTTGTAGGCATATATCCAGAAAAAAAAAAAAAAAAAAACATAATTCAAAAGGATACATGAACCCCAGTGTTGATAGTAGCACTATTTACAATAGTCAAGGCATAGAAGCAACCTAAATGTCCATCTATAGTTAGTAATGGATAAAAAAGATGTTATATATGTGTGTATATATACACACATAAATATAAGAGTTTGTATTCATTTCACTGACTTATCAATATCACTGTCACTCCTGTGGCATCACTACAGGTTAGTTACTGGAAGAGAGCCTGTGGCTCAAGTTTTTTCTCTTATTTCTCCATCTTTTCTGGAAGTCTGGGTCTCCTTTTCCTTTTTTTTAAAGATTTTTTTTTTTTTTTGGTGTGGGTCGTTTTTAAAGTCTTTATTGAATTTGTTACAATATTGCTTCTGTTTTATGTTTTTGTTTTTTTGGCCATGAGGCATGTGAAATATTAATTTCCCAACCAGGGAATGAACCCACATCCCCTGCACTGGAAGGTAAAATCTTAACCCCTGGACTGCCAGGGAATTTTCTGGGTCTCCTTTTCCTATTTCTTTCTGTGTTAAGTCATTTTCAGTGTTTTTATTGTCTTTCAGAATCATCCATTTGCTGTCTTCATAAACTTTGAAAAAAGACCCAGGAAAATCATTGAGTTACCTGGATGTTATTATTCAGGTTTTCTATTGTCTTGTCTTTTTATACTACAGTTTTCTAAATATTAAAATAAAATAATACAGATAGTAAAATCCAAACTTTAGTACTTCATCCCCAAATCTCATATTTTGAAAGCATATTGATTGTTTCTGCTTATTCCTGACCTTAACTCATTTCCTGTAATGTAGTAACAGTCATTAGATTATCTGAAATGGCAGCAGAAAAAGATAAATAAATTTGCTCAGTCTTCTAATTTTAGGCAAGTCACTGAAGATAGTTACCTCAAATCATTTTTCCTTGTCCGGAGAAAAATGGTAACAAAAAACCATTATGTACTAAAACCAAATATCAAGCTTTGGTGGGGGTGGGGAGAAAAAAGATTAACCAAGCATTTTAGAGTAGTCATCGTTAGGGCACTATGCAAAATTAAGATCACATAAAACTCTAATAGCCTCTATTAATTGTCTGAAGCCTATTAAGTCTTGCAGATCTAGGAGAGCAATGCTATGCTCACTGGCCACAGTTTATAGGCTCTTCCATCTGGATCTTTTACAACTACCGTCTCTTGCAAAATGCTTTGTTCCAACTTAAAGAATTGAAGCAAGAATAACTTTATTTTTTCCTCCTCAGCTGAGTTTTGGCAAGTAGACTTTAAGTTACCAGCACACTAGGGAGCAAAGCACTAATGAAAGCATATGAAAAGTAATGTACCTAAAGAAAAGGTAAATGATAATAACCAGTGCACAACTTTTTATGACTTCGGACTTTCAAGTGAAAAGCACTTTCTATAACAATAAATGTTCTGTGTTATATAATGTTGCAATAACGCACTAAATAACTGAACAATAGTTGTAATTTTTCCTCACTGCAGCAAAACATGTTCAGAATCAGAAAATTAAATTCTCTTTGCCCCTTTACTGTTTCAATTATGTGTGTATTAAGCTTTGACAGAGCTTTAAAAAAATTATTGCCCAACTCTAAAAATGAATGGTTGAAGCACTGTTGAGTCATAGGTTATTGTTGGACAGATTTTGTCTCATTCTTTGTTTTAGATGAGAATCTTATATAAAAGTGTCTTATAGCCGTTGGCTGGAGAGTGAGCAATGACGCCGGAGACTTATATTTAATTCTGTTTGGAAAGTTGGTAATATTCTATGTGTGGAAAGAAAGTCTCATTATTCATGTAAGAGATTGTAGGTTGGAACTTGGTGCTATTGAAATCTTTGTTTTCAAAGTTTGTCTTATGTACAACCAAAAGGAATGAGTCATATTATAGTTCCCTTATTCTATTTGAATATAAACAAAAGCTATTTGAAATAAACAAAATCTCCAGGAAATACGATTTTATCAAAACACAAACCTAGAAACAAATAAGCCCAAACCTCTCAGGTCACTCAAAAAGGCTTCAGAAACTCTTTAATCAGTGCTGCTACCGCTGCTAAGTCGCTTCAGTCGTGTCCGACTCTGTGCGACCCCATAGACGGCAGCCCACCAGGCTCCCCCGTCCCTGGGATTCTCCAGGCGAGAACACTGGAGTGGGTTGCCATTGCCATTGCCTTCATTGGTGCAACTGTCAGTAATTAAATGATCAGTATGACATCCCTCTACATGACAACCAGCTCATTTCACACAAAGCAATCATTTTCTTAACTACTATGTGAACATCAAAGACACATTCTGTTGTATGAACACATTTCTATTTCCAAAATTCAGTGGCATGAGAAGGCATGGGTCACCCCAGCTGCCTTTGTCAATACCCCTCATAATACTGCAAATAAACACAAAGTAAGTAAAACAGTAGTTTGCTTGTAAAAACATCTCAAGACATTCCATCTATCACTTACAAATCAATTTCACCTCTCTCTATAGAAATACATTGTTTACTAATGCAGTTTGAGATGCTAATTACAAAATATGGCTAAGGTCACAAAACAGTTGTTCATCCTGAAGTTGGAAGAAAGTAGCAGCAGTCAAATCTCTTGTTTAACTCCAGAGAAAAGTAACTGCCATTCCTTACCACTAAATAGTATTGTTAATAAATGTATTCCTATGGTCATATTAGACATTTTTATTCACCCCTGATTCTTTTTTGTAAATACATTTTTTAAATTGAGATATAATTGACATATTGGAAAAGAAAATGGCAACCTGCTCCAATATTATTAACTGGGAAATCCCATGGACAAAGGAGCCTCTTGGGCTATAATCCATGGAGTTTCAAAGGAGTCAGATATGACTGAGCAACTAAACAACAAGCAATTGACATATAACATTATATTAATTTCAGGTATACAACATAGCGATTCACTATTTGTATGTATTGTGAAATGATCACCATAATCAGTCTAGTTAACAAATGTCATCATATAGTTATAACTTTGTTGTTGTGATGAAGGCTTTAAGGTTTACTCTCTTACCAGCTTTCAAATATGCAATACAATATTATCAGCAATAATCATAATATTATTAACTATGTAAGTCATGCTGTACTTTACATCCCCATGATTTATTTTGTATTTTCTAACTGAAAGCTTGACCTTTTTAACTCCTTTCACCCATTTTGATCACCTTACACCCCCACATCTAGCAACCTCCAATCTGTTCTATGAGACAGGTGGGGGGATTTTGGCATTTCTTTTTTCAAGTTTCACATATAAGTGAGATCATATGGTATTAGTCTTTATCTGTCTGGCTTTAGTGTGAGGCCTTCAAGTTCCATCCATTTTGTCACAGATGGCAAGATTTTTTTTCATGGCTAGATAATTCCCTGTATGTGTATGTATTTCTTTATCCATTGCTGAATACTTCGGTTGTTTCCATTCTTGGCTACTATAAATAATGCTGCAAGGAACATGAGGGTTGTTATTGTTCAGTCCCTCACTAATGTCTGACTCTGCGACCCCATGGACTGGAGCACACCAGGCTTCCCTGTCCTTCACTATCTCCTGGAGCTTGCTCAAACTCATGTCCATTGAGTTGGTGATGCCATCCAACGATCTCATCTTCTTTCATCCCCTTCTCCTCCTGCCTTCAATCTTTCCCAGCATCAGGGTCTTTCCCAATGACAGTTCTTAGCATCAGGTGGCCAAAATATTGGAGTTTCAGCTTCAGCATCAGTCCTTCCAATTAATATTCAGAATTGATTTCCTTTAGGATTGATTGCTTTGATCGCCTTGCAGTCCAAGGGACTCTCAAGAGTCTTCTCCAACACCAGTTCAAAAGCATCAATTCTTTGGCACTCAGCTTTCTTTATAGTTCAACTCTCACATCTGTACACACCTACTGGAAAAACCATAGCCTTGACTAGATGGACCTTTGTTGGCAAAGTAATGTCTCTGCTTTTGAATATCCTATCTAGGTTGGTCATAACTTTTCTTCCAAGGAGCAAGCGTCTTTTAATTTCATGGCTGCAGTCACCATCTATAGTGATTTTGGAGCCCAAGAAAATAAAATCTCTCACTGTCTCCATTGTTTCCCCATCTATTTGCCATGAAGTGATTCTATGAGATTATAAACAGAGTCAGCACACATGTGGCACTCCCCCTTACCATGTTATAATATCCATTGTTAACAAACTATGCCATTCTTTGTTTCCAATCCTCGACAGAACTTTCAATTTGTCTCAATATGGTACTCCAGTCATTTGCTATTAACTAATGAGAGTTGATATTTAAGATGAAACATTTTTGCCATGTCTATTCAGTTGTTAAATTTTTTTTTCATCTTTTTTATACTAGTCAGAGAAGATTCAACACTTATGGGCTCTTTGCTGAATAGCATAATTTTTAATCACATTCTACTTCTTAAGGGATGTTCCTTATTTGAATAATGTTAAAACCGTAATGTATTAAACTATTATGTAATAGGCTGTATGCTACCAGGAAGTTTGATGGTGTCAAAGAAAGAAAAAGCAAACAATTTTGTTCATGTGCATTGGAAAATTTTTGAAATATTAAGTTCATAATGATTTATGAAGAAATTCCATTATAGTCTTAATCATGAACTTCTTAAGGGTTGGGCATGTGCTATAAGAACTTTGACATTAACTTGTTTTCAGTGCAAGTTTATGTTGCAGTTTACATGCAAAACATATTTGGGCATCATTTACACTTTACTGCTTAAGTTTGTAAAATACACATTTTTATTATTATGGTACTACGTTGGTTGTGGCTCAAAAGTAATTCATTGAATCAAAAAGTGGAGTTTGTAAATCCTTTAATTGATGTGAAATTGTTACTTAAATATCAAGATATTTTTGAATTATTAATCTTTTATATATATATATATATATATAAAATTTCATGTTCTGCCAAATCCTTTGGTATACAGATGTGAGCAACATGGTAGGTGCTGAAGAATCCTTTGCATCCAATTCATCTCTAAAATTCTTTATTTTAGATTTGATCTTTAATCAGTTCAGTGTTGGTTATAATGTGATGAAATTTATGAGATTCTTATATTCTTGTATATTTGGGAGAGGCTGTTAGCCTATATATAAACTGTATATAAACTGTAACCTATATATAAAGCTCATACACTTTGTTGAAAATATACTTTATGTAACAGTGCTCATCCTAATATTTCCACAATATCTGATGTTTAGGAACTGTATGATTTGAATAAAATAGCTACATTATTTTTTATGCTAATAGTATGGCAATAAGGTAGCTTGTTTGTCTATTCTTTATTAAGGGAAATAAGAAACAACATATGTTTAAGAGACTCTCAGCTATTGGATAATGAAAATATATGTTAAATTTTTTAATTAGATAAGTAATAACAATTACGATTTGCTTATTTCATCAGATTTAAGAAATAAAACTTACTATTTGGATCAGGTCAGGGCCCTGGAAATCTGGAAAGTATTCAAGAATTTATTTCTCTGATATAGCAATACATACATTGCTGCTGCTGAGTCGCTTCAGTCATGTCCGACTCTGTATGACCCCATAGACGGCAGCCCACCAGGCTCCCCCGTCCCTGGGATTCTCCAGGCAAGAACACTGGAGTGGGTTGCCATTTCCTTCTCCAAATACATACATTACACCATCTTTAAAAGCTTTTAAAACAGTGCATGTGCAACAAACCTATTTTACCATGAAAGTTGCTTCATATCAACTTAAATGAAGAACTCACTTTTTGCACAATGTGGTTACCTATGAAAATAACATTTAGGGTTGTATATAGTGAAAAAAATTTACTTTGTTTTCACAGATACTATGTCTTCTTGCCAGTCAGAAGAGGAAAACAATAGTGAAGAAGAAGAAAAATTTTGAATAAACACTTCATGAAAGAAGGTATGTAAGTAGCTTACAAACACATGATGTGATTGTAACATGCAAATGTTATCTGTCACTCTTATACTGAGAAATAGCACTTTACACCCACTGCAATAGCTAATATTAAAAGAAAATACTGAATGTTGGTACAGAGGTGAGACAACTGGAACACAGACATTACTGGTTGAAGTGTAATATCATATAACCATTTTGGAAGACTCATTGGTAGTTTTTTGGTTGTTTTTTGTTTTTTTTTTTCTTTTTTTGGCTGTGCTGGGTCTTTGTTCATTGGTTGCTTTTTATAAAGGTAAATGTCTACTTATCATTAGACTGTGCAATTCTACTCTTACATGTTTACACAAGAGTAAGGAAAACAAATGTCCAATGTCTTAGAGAAACAGGAGAGAGTTCTTTTCCACAGAAATTAAAGCCGAGTGCATCTCATCAGCCAGTCTTCTGATATTTGCTTAGGTTAGCCTGTCCTTGTCATCAAGACAATTTGACCTTCCCTTAAACTCATCTTCATTGGTTCTCTGTGCACAGACTCTTCATTACTACTTGTTTCTGTGACATAAACAGTAAACACACATTTATGGCTTGATGCTTGTACCTTCTTTCATACTTGATGCTTGTTCTTAGACTCCCCCAAAACTATCATGAGCATGAGGTGTTCTTACCCTCTTTACTAGCCTCTTGGGAACTATAGCAGCTGGATCACCGAGTTTTCTAGTGAGGACAACAAGTTAAGAAAATTACAGGTGAAAGGAGTTGGTTGATAAATTATTTTGTTCTTGTTTTTCTCCCTCTAGATTTTACCCAGAGAAGGCAATGGCAATCCACTCCAGTACTCTTGCCTGGAAAATTCCATGGATGGCGGAGCCTCGTAGGCTGCAATCCATGGGGTCACTAAGAGTGGAACACGAGTGAGCAACTTCACTTTCACTTTTTGCTTTCATGCATTGGAGAAGGAAATGGCAACCCACTCCAGTGTTCTTGCCTGGAGAATCCCAGGGATGGCGGAGCCTGGTGGGCTGCCGTCTATGGGGTTGCTCAGAGTTGGACACAACTGAAGCAACTTAGCAGCAGCAGCAGCAGATTTTACTCTGTTGCTTTTCTTTTTCTTTCCTCTTAGCTTATCAACATCTTTGCCTTTCATTTTTGTTTACTTCTCCAGAACCTTTTACTCTTCTTATATTTATTTTCCATATGATTTTCTTTCTCTGTTCTTTCATTTGTACTTTATTTCAGTTTGGCCATTTCCTCACCTTATGGTCGTTTCTTTTCTGCAGTTCCCTTCTCTAGGCTTATTAAGTTCTTTACTTTTGAAGAAGATCACATCTCATAATAGCTGTGGGTTCTCCTTCCCAGAAGATAAACTTTGAAATAAGGATATGAGTGAGTGCAAATTGTTTGTTTGGGAACTGACTCCCAGAAGCACCTGTAGGGGGATGCAGTAGTAAGAGAGAAAGAAAGCCTATGTGGAGTTGTTAACAAGTAGATGGGTGACTGAGGTGTAGTCCTGAGGGAGCGCTTGTGGGAGACAACATAGAGCATGCCTCCAAATAATCCCACCAAAAGGATGAGGAAGATGGTATATTTATTTACAGACTCCTGTTCCTCATTGTTTGGGATTGCTCTCAAGAATGTTAGCTATGTATCCGGCCTCCTAGAACTTGCAGTCCAATCTTTGAGTGAATGGAGCAAGCTCCTGCCTAGTGAAGTCACAGGGGCAGGGACTCAAAGATGACAGAAGGAAGAAGCATCTGACATACACTCTATAGTGGGTGGGGCAGTTATGATGGGGTACTGATAACATCTCCAAAAACAGCCTTTTTAATTAAACCTTTTATGGTTGAATGTTTACCACTTTATAATTCCACAAGTAACATTTTGAATAGTACTTTAGGGATGTGGAAATGAGACCAAAGAGGAATAAAAAGAGCTCAAGTGTGTTTCTCTGTGTTTTTCTAAAATATGAACACAAAGATACGTGCTTCTAGTTACGAATACATGAAAATGGATGTATACTTTACACAGGTAAATAAAAATTGCAAAGAACTATCTTGAACATTTTTATAATACATTTTCAACATATAATCTAGTTCAATTGCTTTCCGAATTACTCAAATTACTTTATTCAGTCATTTTTTTTTAATTTATTTTTTGGTGAGGGCATGGTCACACTTCAGTATCCATAAGATAATGTTAAATGTTTAAAAATAATACAAACTATTCTAATAGTTCTTGCGCTAATATTGCATTATCTATGATAAACTATTGCAAGCCAAAATGTGGGGGTTCTTTTTCCTTACTAAATTCAAATATAAAAACAGAACATAGTTAACTCATATACAATTGAGGGTTCAATGAGAAACCTGTAGAAGAGCTTTGTCTGTCTCCTTAATATAGGCTGTTTAAAGCTCCTGAGTATTTCCTCTTCTCAGTAGCCCAAAACATCAAATTAAGTTAGAAGACACCACATTTAATTAAGAGGTCATAGGTTTCACCAAAGCAAATATGAAATGACTAGATCTGATATTTATCAGAGTTTTAGATAAGACCAGATCATTTTATTCTTACAAGACTGATACATTCAAGTAAAGCACAGCTCAGTTTTTGGAACAACTATGGTCAGTATGATAATCTATTAGTAATGTGCCTTCCTTGAATTTGGTATGATGGTTTATGATATTTTTGTGCTGTGAGTTGAGGATTTACCCTGTGACATGCATCTCCCCATTAGATCTTAGTCTCTAAATGCCATCACTCACATGCTTCTGTAGCAAATTCCCACCTCTCAAATAGAGCCAGTGCTTATTCTAGCTCTGTGCCAATGAAGACCTGAGAGACATCAAGGCCAGCCATAACAACAACATTCTGGAGGGGGGTGGTGCTACTGATGGACTCAGACTAGCTTTTTAAAGGTCATTTTAGAGAAAATAGATCAGTAATGCATTTTGTAATTGTCCAGATAGTTTTTTGAATAAGCCTGATTTTTCTGAATCTCATCTTTGACACATGTTTGCTTCTCTTTTTCCTTCTTTGGTTGTCTAGTTCTTACTGGATGTGGAAAGAAGCAATTGTATCTTCCTTTTCAACTGGTTTTAAATCTAAGATTTCATAACTTTTGAACCTAGCACTTTGCTCTGCAATTTATTTCTAGTGTTTATTCCTCTTGTTGATTATCTCCTCTGGTGATGATCACCATTCCTGGCCTCTTGTATTAAGAAAAGGGAGTGTTCAGGGAGATTATTGCAATATGATATTCAAGGGGCCAAGATTTTCTGAGCCCTGTAGCAGTTAAATATTTATACAACCAATATCTATTAAACCCAAATATGCTGAGGACTTTCTAATTGGCATGATATAATGGTGAACAAAAGAATAATACAGCTGGGCTAATTAAGCTTATAGTCTAGTGAATTAGACAATGGAAAATAATTTTAGCATGATGGATAGATGAGTATTTCAAAGTGGAAGTGCTAGTATTATAATGTATATAAACTATGGAAAAACATTTGAGCACAAATTTGAAAAGAGCATTCCAATTATTTGAAGGGAATGGCAGATCATTATCTTGACTATTATGTATAATTTAACAGGATGGATGGGGTCGCAAAGAGTCAAACTCAACTGAGCAACTGAACTGAACTGAATGTAATTACATATTAATTTTAAGATATATTACATTCTTTTTTCTTGTTTAGATTTTTTTCTCTGATAGGTTCATAAAATGTTGAGTAGAGTTCCCTGTACTATATAGTAGATCCTTGTTGGTTATCTGTCTTACATATAGTAGTGTGTGTATGATTTATCCCTCCTCTTCCACATTTCCCCTTTGGTAACCATAAGTTTGTTTTTGATATCTGTAAGTCTGTTTTCTGTTTTGTAAATTAGTTCATTTGTATCATTTTTAAAAATTATAGCCCACATATGGGCTTTCCTTGTGGCTTAGCTGGTAAAGAATCCGCCTCAATGCAAGAGACCTGGGCTCAATCCTTGGGTTGGGAAGATCTCCTGGAGAAAGGAAAGGCTACTCGCTCCAGTATTCTGGCCTAGAGAATTCCATGAACTGTATAGTCCATGGGGTCGCAAAGAGTCGGAGACAACTCTATGACTTTCACATTATGAGTGATATTTTATGATATTTGTCTTTCATTGTCTGACTTACCTCAGTACGATAATCTCTAGATTCACCTATGTTCTATAAGTGCCATTATTTTATTTTTTATTGCTGAGTATTATTCCATGTTAAATATACCACATCTTCTTTATCAATCTCTGTTGATGGACATTTGGGTTGTTTCCATGTCTTGGCTATAGGAAAGAATGAATGTATGTATATGGATGCATATAGCTGAATCACTTTGCTATACACCTGAAACTAACACAACATTGTAAATCAACTATACGCCAAGTAAAATTAATTTTTTTTAATTTTTGAAAAAGAAGAGAGATCATAAGAATGCTAGGGTTCCCCCACAAATTTATTTTTCATGGTTGTAGTGAAAGTTATGGCCTTTCAGGGTTGGAGAGCTGGAATTACAGGATAAATATACTATAACATTGCAATCTCCTCAAGCCTTCAAATACTTTCCTCTACAATATATGATAAATTCAGCTCCATTTAATATAGGCCACATTTTGAGTCCAGCCACTTGGCCACCCAACCAGCATTTTAGAGCTCTTCTTAACTGCTTCAGCTAAAGCTTTGAATCCTGAATCTCTGGTTAGTGACCCTATGTCAATAAATTCAGCATGATTAAAAAAAAAAGAAAGATACATCACATATATCATCTTAAATATGGGCGTGTTAAATGGGTTGTTTAGTTAGAATTAGCTTATACAACATTAATATTTTGCTTTTCATTCTTTCTCTTTCATGATATATCTGATTATTTCTGCATTTAATCAAAATATTTTATGCCTTTTTTAATAATACTGGTTTTTATTACTTATAGCTAAGACAAGAGTGATTAAGACTATAAAATGCTACAAACAGATCATTGCTTCTGCTATTATTTTTCCCTTAAAGAAAACATATCTCATAAAATGTTCCAATCAAGGGCCTTCCCTGTGGTCCAGTGGTTATGACTTTACCTTCTAATGCCAGGGGTGTGGGTTCAGTTCCTGGTTGGGGAACAAAGATCCCACATGCCACAGAGTATAGCTAAAAATTTAAAATAAAACAACACTGTAAATCAAGTATACTTAAAAAAATTTATATGTTCCAATCAGTAACAAGATTAGCATGTATTTCTAATTTATAAAATTTAATGGAAAGAAAATATCCATTGATACAAATCAGTACTTCAGTCTCTTTGAAAACTAGGTTTTCAGGTTCCATAAGACATCTAATCAGTCTATAAAACTTTTTCCTTTCCATTCTTGTCCCTGAATGCTTAAGCATTTATTTACATATTTATTCACTAACCCAAATATGCACTTACTGAGTGCCTACTAGAAATTGATAAATTCTCCATATGTTGACCTTATACAAAATCATGCAAAAGAATTTTCCCAGATTGCCAAATGCAGCGATGCAGCAAGATATAATGGATATTCACTATTTTAATGATTCTTGTCATGCTGTTTTAATATTGCTTTAAGCTATTTTTTGAGAATTTTAATTTATTGTATTCTTTACTTATTTCAGTTGCACCCTAAGGCTAGTTAGTGAAGGATTCCATTTTGAAAAGTCTAAAAAATAAATAGAAGTTGAATTGCCAACATTTTTGTTGTTGCTGTTTCCAGATCTCTGGGAAATAAAAAGTTATGAGGGATGTAAAGAAATACTATCATGAGGAAGTGTCTTATTCAGTGTTTCATGGATAACACATTTAATGTACCAAACTGGTATTTAAAGAAACTCAATTCAGCCTCCCCAAGGTTATTTTCTCTCTCAACTACATGTTCTGGGGAAGACACAGTAGTATTCACCATTGTTAGTATCTGGGTCCTTTTTAGGGTTTAAACTACTTGAGTATGGAAGTTGATAAAGTACAATGGGATAGCAATGTTCAATCATTTTCTATTGCTTACAATAAAGAATTTACTCTGCATTCTTAGGGAAGGTCATTTTGAGAAATCAGGGTCACCCACACTGGTTAAAGAATAATTTATATAGAGAATTAAAGAACAGATATGACATATTTTATCATTGACTTGTTGGTCAATAAAATTCTGGAGTCAATAGAATTTTCCTTAAAATTCTCCACATTTCCTAGTTATCTAAAGTTAAAATGGGTATATTAAATATAACTCCATATTAAAATAGTTCATTTATATTGATATATTTCTTTCTTCAAAGGGAAGCTGAGAAAACTTATGTAGGCACTATTAAGAACTACAAAGAGTAGAACAGATAAATCCATGGAGATCAGAGCAGTTGGTTCTTATTAGCTTCAAATGATGTTTTTGTTTGAGAGGCAAGATTAAGAGCTGAATAAGAACCAAATACTGATTGCTATCACTTACAGTATTTAGTCATTTGCACCAAGTTACTTACTAAAAATGGCTATATGTATAATCTCTAAGGTCTAAAAAAATGATTGTTCTCAGTTTATATTTTGGTACAATTATTAATACTCTCTTTCAGTCTTTGGGCAGTATATAATACTGGCAATTATATTCACAAGAAATCATAGACACTTAATATGAATTGTTGCTACAACAATATTTCCATGAACCAAAAACAAACAACAAAAAAAAACAATGATGCACTTACTTTTAAACAGTTCTGTTTTTTAAATGAGGATAATCTCATACTTTTGGGGATTTTTTTGTTTGTACTTAAATATTTATTTACTTGGCTATATTGCAGATAGATTCTTTACCGCCTAAGAGACCAGGGAAGTCTATTTGGCTTCAACTGGTTCTTAACTGTGGCACACAATTTAGTTGTGGCATGCAAACTCTTAGTTGCAGCATGTGGGATCTAGTCCCCTGACCAGGGATCAAATGCAGACCTCCTGCATCAAGAGCTCTGAGTCTCAGCCACAGACCACCAGAGGAGTCCCAGTAATTCTTAGCAGATAAATAAATAGTGCAGCAAACATTGGGATGAGTTTCTAGAGATAAAGATGTTTAGGTTTATTATTCGGTCAGATAGAAATAAAGCCCATTAAAACAGATTTCTATAAGAATTTTACTTAAATCTGACACTTCTGAGAAACAAAATATTGATTATAATAGTCAAATAAGTTAAAACAATGCAGAATATTTATGTATATTGGGATGCCACGGAAGAGAAAAAATCTAAAGTCACTTGTTCACTAATAAAATTAAGAATCAATAAGCTTATACTTAGATTGTTGCTTTTAGGGTAAATTTATTTTTTGAATTTGTATTTAGACTATCTTGTTATTTAAACTTAGGGAATAATGTAAGTTCATATTTTAATGGGTGTTTCAAGAAGATCAGATAGGCTCTGAAAACTAAAGGGCTTTAGGGAAGTCATACAGACCTGACGACAAAGGAGAACTTTTGAGAAAGATCTAGACCAATGATTACACAGCCCTAACGGGATTCTGGAAAATGTTCTGATCATGTCAGATACTGTGTGATGGTTTTATTTGTGATACAAGTTGTAATCATACTCCTTTACAGAGTGTTATCCAGGGGCCACAAAAATGATCTTTAAAAGTTTTAGAACTAGCTTAAAGAAAAAAAGTCCTTAATCTTTGGCCTAGCTGAAATTTTGTTCCTATATTAAAATCTCAGGATAAATGGAGCTTCATTTTTGATGGTAGTATCCTCTACCATAAAAGTAAGTAGCTTGTACTGCCACACAGTAACAGGCCAGATACTGGGCAGAACATATTGTAACTGTACCTATGAATCATAAGGCTCTCTGAGAAAGGGGCTAGGCTCTTTGGTTGTAAGATATTGTCTATTATACTATGGTGCACTCATTGGAAAAGACTCTGATGCTGGGAGGGATTGGGGGCAGGATCAGAAGGGGATGACAGAGGATGAGATGGCTGGATTGGCATCACTGACTCGATGGACGTGAGTCTGAGTGAACTCCGGGATTTGGTGAGGGACAGGGAGGCCTGGCATGCTCCGATTCATGGAGTCGCAAAGAGTCGGACACGACTGAGTGACTGAACTGAACTGATGCTTATTTGCTCAGTTGTGTAGAACTCTTTGCAACTCTGTGTACTGTAGGCTTCTCTGTCTGTGGGGTTTTTCAGGCAAGAACAGTGGAGTGGGTTGCCATTTCCTTCTCCAGGGGATCTTTCCAATCTAGGGATCGAACCCATGTCACCTGTATCTCCTGCACTGCAAGCAGATTCTTTAGGAACCATGAGGGGAGTCCTTAGTTTACTAAGGACTAGTTTACTAAGTTTACTATACTGGAAATGTCTAATAGGTACTCCTGAAATGTACAGTCAGTTGTGGTGTCTGAAATTAGGATGAAAGGCCAATCTTTAGAATAGTGATCTAATTACTTAAAAGGCTAGAAAATTTTCTTAGCAGTGCTAGTCAGGAAAAGAATATGATAATTCATACTAACAGTACATGAGAAAGTTACCTAACATACCCTAAGAAATAATAAGGGGATAGTTGACAAGAGTTAAATCTAGAAATCAGGACAAGGTCATTTCATGATATAATTTAGGCATTAAAAATTCAGTATGGTGACTGCCTCAAGGCAAGATGGAGTTAATTAGGATCATATTTACTCCTCAGTCTAAAGCAACCAAAAATCCACATCAACTCTATTGTCCAAAGTATCTAACTGTCATCTAAATCAGATATAGATGAGACCCAGGGGAAAAATTAGGTGAGTCCTGTATTTGAGCCAGTATACTGTCTGGAGAATGTCAATGCCATGGACAGTAAAGGAGAGCTTAACTGCAGCCAAGAGATCTGAAATGCAGAAGTATAGCTGGGAGTCTGAATAAACCAAGACAGATAAAGTTTGCAGGGAAGAATTTCAGGAGGCGAAATAACTGCACAAAAAGAGAAACTTAGAGACTTGCAGAGGGTCCCCCATGAGTCTTTAGTTGACTGACGAGCATATGTCAATGAGGAAACTATCCAAGGCAGGGAGAGAAGGATGGGAGGGGGTGAAACTCACATAGACTTGGGATAATTTATTTTCCCAATAGCTGGAGTAAAACAAATTCTCAAAATTCATGGTGCATTGATTAAGGACTGAGAAATGGAGGTGAGAATAAGCCTAAGGTAAATGCTGGTATTTAAATGTATGGATGTGAGAGTTGGACTGTGAATAAACCTGAGCACCGAAGAATTGATACTTTGAACTGTGGTGTTGGAGAAGACTCTTGAGAGTCCCTTGGACTGCAAGGAGATCCAACCAGTCCATTCTGAAGGAGATCAGCCCTGGGCTTTCTTTGGAAGGAATGATGCTAAAGCTGAAACTCCAGTACTTTGGCCACCTCATGCGAAGAGTTGACTCATTGGAAAAGACTCTGATGCTGGGAGGGATTGGGGACAGGAGGAGAAGGGGATGACAGAGGATGAGATGGCTGGATGGCATCACTGACTCGATGGACGTGAGTCTGAGTGAACTCCGGGAGTTGGTGATGGACAAGGAGGCCTGGCGTGCTGCGATTCATGGGGTCGCAAAGAGTCAGACACGACTGAGCCACTGAACTGAACTGAAATGCTGGTATTAGAAACTGGAAGAAAGAGGATCCTTGTCCTGAAGTGGTGAAAGGTTTAGCAACAATGTCATCTGCAATTATTTGGAAAAAGATGCTCCTAGTGAGCTGAGTGATGTAATACAGGTAGTTTCTGAGCAGATGCCTCCTGGTTTCTTCTTGCTGCATGTAGTAAAATGTGAGAAGAGAAGTATATTATTAAACACTTAGTAGGCAGAACTTGCACCCCACTCTAGTACTCTTGCCTGGAAAATCCCATGGACCAAGGAGCCTGGTGGGCTGCAGTCCATGGGGTCGCTAAGAGTCAGACACGAGTGAGCGACTTCACTTTGACTTTTCACTTTCATGCATTGGAGAAGGAAATGGCAACCCACTCCAGTGTTCTTGCCTGGAAAATCCCAGGGACAGGGGAGCCTGGTGGGCTGCCGTCTATGGGGTCGCACAGAGTCGGACACGACTGAAGCGACTTAGCAGCAGTAGCAGCAGCAGCAGGCAGAACTTGACAGTTTTGAATTTTTTTAGTCTCCCTAAATGGTAACCAGTGCTATAATTAAGCAGGGGTTTTCAAGCAAAGGTCAAATCCAGGATACTGCAAAGAAAATGTGGTCTGTCTTAGGTCAGGCTGCTTAACAAAATACCAGCTCCTCAAATGGCACACAAAATATGTTCATTTCATTCCAATAGCCCCCAAAGCATCAAATTTCCAGCATCAATCCTATTGTCCAAAGTGTCTAAATGTCACCTAAATCAGATATAGGTGAGACTCCAGGTATTACTGATATTGAAGCAAACTTCTTCTTCACTTGTGAACTTGTGAAACCAGATAAATTATGAGATTCCAATATACAGTGGTAGGATTGGTATAGGATAGACATTTCCAATTCCAAAAGAAAGAAATCATAATGAAGAAAGGGCCGATGGGTCCCAAGCAAGTCTAAAACCTAGCAAAGCAAGTATCATCAGTTCTTAAGGCTCAAGAATAATCCCCTTTGGTTTGCTACTCTGCCCTCTGGACCCACTAAGGTTGAGGTCTTAGCCCTGCACCTCTGCCAGGCAAGGGTCCCACCCCCATGGTTCTAAGGGTGGCCTTAGAAGGCTTCAAATGAAGCCTGCCTGGCCTAAGATACAGTGTTTTGCTTTTAGTAATTAATGTAGCCACTTTAGAGATTTGCCTACGATAAACATTAATAACCAAAATGGAACATTCAGTCAGTATGTGTGTATGCCCAGATAGAATGTGTGTGTATTTTAATTCACTTCAACAAATATTTGTTGAATTCACTTTACTTCAGTTTCATGTAAATCTAAAATACAATTATTTGTATTCTACGCAAATAGTAATGAAATACATTTTTGTCAAAAAAAATTACATGTGAGATCTTTACTAAAAAAAAAAAGTGAAAAATAAATTGATCAGACAACAAAGGGTGAGGTATCCACTACTTGGAACATCCATTAAGGAAAGGGGTTGTTTTTTATCAAGGATTTTTCAATAGCAGAAATATTGAAAGTGCACATCTTAGTATCAAACAATGCTGATTGGCAGTTGTGGATTGTTATTTCCATTAATGTAGGCATCCTCACCATTTAAATATAGAAACTGCTCAGCACTTCCAAGTGTCCATTAGAGGATGGAAATTTGAATAGCTACTATGAACTCTTGCCTAAAATAATCTCTCCTAGCATGACAATCACAGGTCACTGACTCTGACCATCCCTATGTTCTCCTGGTATTAATGGGTATGATTTTTAGTTGTCTGACTTACTTTCTCATCAAAATCATTGACTAGTTTTATGGTTTCTGTCAGAGAAGCAACACAAAATGAATTTTACAATATGTTGTTTTTTCTCTTCTATAGCATGCAACAATAATTATAATATGTAATTATTATATATAATTATATTACTATTTTTTACATTTAGCATTAATAAAAATGTATGAATATTTCAACTTACTGATGCCATCAGATCCATCACTCTTGGATATAAAGCTTTACAGAGCCCGGACCAGAGACTTTATCTCTGGCACACACGTTGGCTGGATGAAGTTTCCTGTGAAAGTTAAAGTCGCTCAGTCATGTCCTACTCTTTGCGACCCCATAGACTATACAGTCCATGGAGTTCTCCAGGCTAGAATACTGAAGTGGGTCACCTTTCCCTTCTCCAGGGGATCTTCCTAACCCAGGAATCAAATCCTGCATTGCAGGAGGATTCTTTACCAACTGAGCTATCAGGGAAGGCTTGGAACCTTGCCATTCAAAATGTGAACCCATGACCAGCAGTATTGCCAGCACTGGGGAACTTAGTAGATATAGAGACTTTTATGCTTCCCAGGTGGTAGAGTGATAAAAGAATCTGCCTGCCAGTGCAGGAGTTGCAGGAGACACAGGTTTGATCCCTGGGTCAAGAAGATCCCCTGGAAGAGGAAATGGTGACCCATTCCAGTATTCTTGCCTGGGGAATACCATGGACACAGGAACCTGGTGGGCTACAGTCCATGGAGTCACAGAGTCAGACACAACTGAGCAACTGAGCACACGTGCGCATGTGCACACACACACACACACACACACATCTAGTAAATAAGAATTTACAGCTTAAATAATTTACAAGTGATTTGTGTGCACATTGACATTTGAGAGGCAGTCCCCTTGAGAAATGTGTTATCTGATAATCTCTGGTTGTATTGTGAATGTGAAAACAAAAGCAATCAATAACTATTTCCCATACCTTACTTCCAAGCACCCCAATATAGATAAATATATATACATAAATCATATCCTTTGATTTAAAGCAAAGTCTGTGGTTACTGCAGCAGATCAAATCATATTATTTTGAGTATCTTATATGTTATGGAGATTAATGGAACAATAAAACCTAATATTAAGAAATATAGTATATTCCTGATCCCCTCTCATCACCCCAGTGACAATATGTGAGAATTAGAATGAGAGTCACTTTATTCATGTCTCAGGAGATGAAGTCTATTAAAGCTGTATGATTAGTTATGGACAGTATGAGGGTAGCATCTAACGTAACTGAGAAACTGAATCTCAGCTTTCTATTCTATGAGAGATGTAACTCCCAGACAGGAATTAGCTAATCTTTAGCTTTCAGTGAAAAACTGTATTAGAATTCTTTTTTTCCATTTATTTTATTTTATTTTTTAACTTTACAATATTGTATTGGTTTGCCATATATCAACATGATCCGCCACAGGTATACATGTGTTCCCCATCCTGAACCCCCCTCCCTCCTCCCTCCTCTCTTTAATGCTAGATGATAGAGTTCCAACCATAATATTAAGAATTAGCTCCTATGACTGAATATTCTAGTCATCTGCTTGGCTATCTGTTATATTTATTATGCTAGCTAGCTGATGTGATGTGCTTTAAAGGGTCAAGTTATGCCACAAATTTATTTATGTCTCCCTCTTTCTCTTCCTTCTTTATTTCTTTCTCACTGCCTCCCTATTCTAATCTGTCTGTTTATCTACCTGTCCATCTCAACCCTGCCTTCCTTCCTGTTGACTTCAGTTATCTTATGAGAACTCTACCCTTGGGGAGAATGGTGGCTTTTGCAAGTTCCATTCTCACTTAGTTCAGAAACTTCAGCCTTATGGAGAGACCCTCAGAATCTGTATGAATCACTGCAAAACGATGTTGTTCCCATGTGGAACACATATCCTGTTCCTTCCAGAGAACAGGTTTAATTTAAACCAGTGTGACTGACATGTCAAAATTTGGTGGTGTGCTAAGAATGGAGTAGGAGGTTGGTAAAGATGGGGATAGAATTGTGCTTGCTATCCAAACACATAGAAGAGGGACAGTTTCAGAAATGGAAAGATACTGATAAGAAAAAAAAAGCACTGAGATAGCTACATATAATTACATTCCAATCATTTGCCAATATGGGAACTGTGTTTCCTCCTCTCTCTTCAGAAAACAGGCATAAATTAAGATTTCAAACTGACCACTTCCAACAACCCTATAAAATGTTCCCCTTAACTAAACTGATTGTCACTTTTGGAAGGCTGTCTTGCTCAGTTGGTAAAGAATCCACTTGCAATGCAGGAGACCCCAGTTCAATTCCTGGATCAGGCAGATCTGGTGGAAAAGGAATAGGCTACCCTCTCCAATATTCTTGGGTTTCCCTTGTGGCTCAGCTGGTAAAGAATCTGTCTGCAGTGCAAGAGACCTGGGTTTGATCCCTGGGTTGGGAAGATCCCCTGGAGAAAGGAAAGGCTACCCACTCCAGTATTCTGGCCTGGAGAATTCCATAGACTATACAGTCCATGAGGTTGCAAAGTGTCAGACATGACTTTGTCAGTGTTTGGGAGGGGGGTTCAGGATGGGGAACACGTGTACGCCCGTGGTGGATTCCTGTTGATATGTGGCAGAACCAATACAATATTGTAAAGTAATTAGCCTCCAATTAAAATAAATAATTTTAAATAAAAAAAAACTAACCAACTACATACATCCATGCATACATTTTCTAAAGGACTATAGTAAGAAGCACAATTGTGAATAGATAATATATCATGTTTTTATTAGTCTTAATAGTAAAAGCTTGTTAATAAAGTAGGTTACTAATAGCCTATTAATAATACATAATGTTATAATGTTTTATTTAAATTATCTGATTCAGTTGCCTAAGATCTTATGAATAAACTACAAAGCTTCTATGTGCAAGGATCAGATCCAAGTTTTAATAAATAGCACTTACTTATTATGAATGCTTTAGAAATATATTTTAGAAGCAATGCAATTTTTAAAAAAATCATCATTGTAACATTTGGCTCATTTTGGCGATACTTTGTAAAGTCAAAAAATGTAAGACTATCTCTTCACATAGTCAATTAAGCAAATTCCGGAATAGAGATTATCTAGATAGAATAACTACCTACAGGTTTCAGTGCATCTTTTAAGTGTCTCCTCCCCCCCACCAGGCTAAAAGGCCTGTAAGCCAATATCCCCCTGTGTTTGTGTTACTCTGGGTAAGATTGCTTTAGGAATATTATTTCAACTGTATTTTTATTCATCAAGCATTCAGCATATACAGGGTACTGCCCTAGGAACTTTCATTTATATCATCTAGCTAGATTTCAGGAGCAGTAACTATTAGTTTAATGAAGGTTTGGGCAGATAACTTTTGGTGTATAGGAGGCTTATACCCAAACTTGCTTCATATACCCACTAACTGAATTATTTTTACCTGGAATACATTGTGATAGTTTTGCCTAGAGTTTAGGTATGTTTTAAAATATTGTTTTTTTACTACAAATTATGAGCAAAAGCTCTTAAAGTAGGATTATTTTAATATTATATATTGTATGTGGCACTTGCATACATGACCAGGTACTTTTCAGAGCTTTTTTATTATATACAATCCTCACAAACAACCTAAGACATAGATGCTATTATCACACTCATTCTACAGAGTCACAAGGGCTTGAGCAAATTGCTTAAGGTTATAAGATACCAAGGGAACATTTCATGCAAAGATGGGCTTGATAAAGGACAGAAATGGTATGGACCTAACAGAAGCAGAAGATATTAAGAAGAGGTGGCAAGAATACACAGAAGAACTGTACAAAAAAGATCTTCACAACCCAGATAAACATGATGGTGTGATCACTCACCTAGAGCCAGACATCCTGGAATGTGAAGTCAAGTGGGCCTTAGAAAGCATCACTATGAACAAAGCTAATGGAGGTGATGGCATTCGAGTGGAGCTATTTCAAATCCTGAAAGATGATGCTGTGAAAGTGCCGCACTCAATATGACAGCAAATTTGGAAACCTCAACAGTGGCCACAGGACTGGAAAAGGTCTGTTTTCATTCCAATCCCAAAGAAAGGCAATGCCAAAGAATGCTTAAACTACCGAACAATTGCACTCATCTCACACGCTAGTAAAGTAATGCTCAAAATTCTCCAAGCCAGGCTTCAGCAATACGTGAACTGTGAACTTCCAGATGTTCAAGCTGGTTTTAGAAAAGGCAGAGAAACCAGGGATCAAATTGCCAACATCCACTGGATCATGGAAAAAGGAAGAGAGTTCCAGAAAAACATCTATTTCTGCTTTATTGACTATGCCAAAGCCTTTGACTGTGTGGATCACAATAAACTGTGGAAAATTCTGAAAGAGATGGGAATACCAGACCACCTGACCTGCCTCTTGAGAAACCTATATGCAGCTCAGGAAGCAACAGTTAGAAGTGGACATGGAACAACAGACTGGTTCCAAATAGGAAAAGGAGTACATCAAGGCTGTATATTGTCACCCTGCTTATTTAACTTATATGCAGAGTACATCATGAGAAATGCTGGGCTGGAAGAAGCACAAGGTGGAATCAAGATTGCTGGGAGAAATATCAATAACCTCAGATATGCAGATGACACCACCATTATGGCAGAAAGTGAAGAAGAACTAAGAGACTCTTGATGAAAGTGAAAGAGGAAAGTGAAGAAGTTGGCCTAAAGCTCAAGATTCAGAAAACTAAGATCATGGCATCTGGTCCCATCACTTCATGTGAAATAGATGGAGAAACAGTGGAAACAGTGTCAGACTTTATTTTTGGGGGCTCCAGAATCACTGCAGATAGTGATTGCAGCCATGAAATTAAAAGATGCTTACTCCTTGGAAGAAAAGTTATGACCAACCTAGATAGCATATTCAAAAGCAGAGACATTACTTTGACAACAAAGGTCCATCTAGTCAAGGCTATGGTTTTTCCAGTGGTCATATATGGATGTGAGAGTTGGACTGTGAAGAAAGCTGAGTGCTGAAGAATTGATGCTTTTGAACTGTGGTGTTGGAGAAGACTCTTGAGAGTCCCTTGGACTGCAAAGAGATCCAACCGGTCCATTGTAAAGGAAATCAGTCCTGGGTGTTCATTGGAAGGACTAATGCTAAAGCTGAATACTTTGGCCACCTGATGCAAAGAGTTGACTCTTTGGAAAAGACTCTGATGCTGGGAGGGATTGAGGGCAGGAGGAGAAGGGGACGACAGAGGATGAGATAGCTGGATGGCATCACCGACTTGATGGACATGAGTTTGGGTGAACTCCGGGAGTTGGTGATGGACAGGGAGGCCTGGTGTGCTGCAGTTCATGGGGTCTCAACGAGTCGGACATGACTGAGCAAATGAACTGAACTGAACTGATAATGCTGGTAGATGGGGGAGTTGGAACCTAACCCCAGTTAGTTTAGCTCTAGAGTCACTGCTCTTTACAACTCCACAGTGCTACTTCTCCTTGTGGTTGTAGGAGATGCTTGGGCCAGATGGGACCCAGTTATTTGAATCAGCAAATTCCCTTTGTACATAAGCAAGTGTGATTGGATTCCAGCTAAGTACTACTTTGAGATGGTAGGATATTAAACAGGTCTTTATCAAATCTAAAGACCATGGATCAACAAAATTTCTAGCATATAATCCCGTGAAATCAAACAAATTAGCTCACTTTTAAAATGAGTAACAAGCAGGGACCTGTGATTTTAAAATTGAATGACAATCCTTAGGCCACCAATTGCCAAAATGTGTAGGTTAGTACAGCAGGGCAGACCCCAGAAAAAAATTTCTCCCCTATACTTGTCTCAAGGATGACAATTTTTCTCAATCGGAGGAACCTTATGTAGTCAAACTGGTGAGAAATCTATGCCATGACAAGCATCCTTCCCCAGTAGTGTGCTTTTTTGTTTGTTTTTTTAACCTTCTTCCCTTTACCCAGTGGTAGGAATTTAACTGTGAACTTCCCCTTTTTGCTTCACCTTTGTATTATGTGTGTGTGCTTAGTCATTCAATCATGTGCAATTCTTTGTGACCCCATAGACTGCCACCTCCAAGCCTCCTCTGGTCGTGCGATTTTCCACGCAAGAGTGCTAGGAGTGGGTTGTTATTTTATGCTTGCAGGGATGGTTAAATTTTTCACTGTAGTCCAGGTTTGGGGTCATGAAATCACATTCAGGCCTAACCACATTTCCCAGAGATAATGAGTATAGGCCTGGGTGGAAAAATGGACATGATTTGGGTCATTTCCTTCTGAGAAGGAAAACATTTTAAGTTTTATTTAGTATTAAGTGTGGCTGAAACATTCTTAAAACTGTATAATTGAAACATGTATAATATCATGTATGAAACGAGTCGCCAGTCCAGGTTCAATGCACGATACTGGATGCTGGGGGCTGGTACACTGGGATGACCCAGAGGGATGGTATGGGGAGGGAGGAGGGAGGAGGGTTCAGGATGGGGAACACATGTATACCTGTGGCCGATTCATTTCGATATTTGGCAAAACTAATACAATATTGTAAAGTTTAAAAATAAATAAATAAAATAAAAAAAAACTGTAAACAAAGGAAAAAGGATTCATAGGATCTGAGCAGCCAAGGTATGAAATGGATTTTCTTTGAGAATCAGTCCCACTTGCATTGCATCAAATCCCCTTTGAATTTAAAATCATGGTCTAGTTCAAAGTTAATCAATTTCGGTTGTCTTGTCATCTTGTAACAAATTTCAGTGATTAAAGTTTTCACAAAAAGATGGGGCTGCCCAAGTTTTCATATAGTGTGTGTGTGTATATATATATAATTCACAGCACTTTATACATAAAAGAAGAAGAAGTGAAGTCGCTCAGTCGTGTCTGACTCTTCGAGACCCCATGGACTACAGCCTACAAAGCTCCTCTATCCATGGCATTTTCCAAGCAAGAGTACTGGAGTGGGTTGCCATTTCCTTCTCCAGGGGATCTTCCCGACCCAGGGATTGAACCCAGGTCTCCCACATTGTAGACAGACGCTTTACCGTCTGAGCCACCAGGGAAGTTTATGCATAAAAAGCTCTCAGCAAAAGATTTGTTGAGTAGTCGGCAGATCCATCTCATGAGTGGTGTTTAGGTGTATTTTAGTAAATGTCAGCATTAGGAGTATTTGATAATTTATTCAATATCTATTCAACTCTGAAAAAGCAAGATATTCAGAGATGAATAACATACTATGCCTGTCTTTAAGGATATCTAGATATCTGGGAATATAGACAGTAAGACATTTAAAAACATACAGCATGGATGCAAGATGATAGGAATGGGATGCTGTAGAGAAAGCCCCTGGATAAATTTTGTTACCAGAAATTAGTGGCTTAAAATAGTGCAGATGTGTTGTTAGCACAGATCTGAAGGTCAGATGTTGAAAATTAAGGTGTCGTCAGGGGTGCGATCCCTCTGGAGGCTTTTGAGGAGAATCTGTTTCCTTGCCTTCACCTGGTAGAACTTGCCTGAACTCTGGCCCAGGGCCCCTGCCTTGTGTCAATCTCACTTTCATCTCTATGTCTCCTATTACTGATTCTTATCCCCCTACCTTCCTCTCATGAGAACTCTTGTGATTTTATCAGATTTGCCTTGAAAATCCAGGAAAGCTCTCCATCTCAAGATCTTTAACATAATCACTTCTACAATGTTCATTTTACTACATAAGTAAAATATTCCTAGATTCTGGGGAATAGGACATGGATATTCTTAGGGGACTGTGATTCAGCCTGCCAAAGCACCTAACTGAGTTTAATGTAGACTTAATTTGGATAGAGCTAGAAATGAGCTATGTGTCCAGGAGTGTGACATATTATATTGCTGGGCCTCAATTTCCTCAACTATAAAATAAAGAGACAGGACAATATGAACTTATATATCTGCTCTCATAATTTATGCTTTACAGACATAGCAACAGGGCCTATAGCATAGGATACTGAAAATATGACTTCCCAAACCCAAAATTACAGTTCTAGAACAAACTATTCTTGTCAGTTAGGCCCCCTCCAGCTTAGAAGCAATTACTGGAGCCACAGCAAAAACACATTCTCTCTCAAATATCTATACAATTCTGCCCTTATGTGGTTTAGTTGCTAAGTCATGTCCAACTCTTGTGACCCCATAGACTATAGCCCACCAGGCTCCTTTGTCAATAGGATTTTACAGGCAAGAAATGCTGAAGAGGGTTGCCATTTCTTTCTGCAGGGGATTCCGACCCAGGGATCGAATCTGGGTCTTCTGCGCTGCTGGCAGATTCTTTACTGATTGAGCTTCCAGGGAAGCCCCTTATAAAGAAAGCCAGTAGGAAAATGATCTCTCTTCTTTATATTATCTTACCTGGTGACAGCTTTGGTCATCAGCAATATCTGCAAAGTTGTGAGGATTATTTGAAGTGGTTTTCATGACCTTATTTGTAATTAAGAAAGAAAATGGGTTGAAGTTGTTACTTAAAGTTAACGTTTATGACCAAGGGTATAGAATACAGTTTTAACTTTTATGGTCCTTTGGTTCAACCCAGGGTAAAGTGAAGTATGAAGTGTAAGTTGCTCAGTTGTGTCTGACTCTGTGACCCCATGGACTATAGCCCGCCAGGCTCCTCTTTGTCCATGAGATTCTCCAGGCAAGAATATTGGAGTGGGTTGCCTTGCCCTTCTCCACTTCTCCCCAACCCAGGGATCAAACCCAGGTCTCCCACATTGCAGGCAAATTCTTTACTGTCTGAGACACCAAGGAAGCCCTCAACCCAGGGTAGATCATCTGAAAAAAAAACCCAAATAATTAGCATAAATTAAAGTTTTCCCTGATTTTTTCCTTTTATTTTGTTAGATTTTTATTTAGAAGTATAATAAAAACATTTTAAATAGTGATAGATTTATTATCCCCCTGTTTTTCAGAGGCCATGTCAGCATTGCATGTAGCATTACATTCGAGATCTTTCCAGAGAACAATTTGGAATTAAAATACTTGATATCCTCATTTGATTGGTAAACATAAATTTGTGTCATTGTTAGATTTTTTTTTCTAGCTTTCTAGAAGCTTAAAGTTTCATAGAGGTGGTATATAAATTTAAGAAAATAAACTTCTGGACCCTTTAAGGAATCAAATAATCTTAATAGGCTATCACTGCCTCATTAGTTAATAGAACAGGAACTCCAGAATTCATCCCTCTAGCGTTACATGTGGTTTCTATACTGTTAAAGGACTAATCTTGATTATGTGAAGGAAAAAAGTGTTCTTTCTTCTTAGATGTTTCAGAGAAGACTTTTAATCAGGGCAGCATTTTTATCTAACTTCCTGTACACAGACTGTGTGATGCCTTCTAGCACATCAGATGCCAAGCTTACATTAATATATATTTCATCATAATACTGAGTTACCCATTTAAAAACTACATATGTAGAGAGGACACCTATTATAGAATCCTGGTTCCCACATTTACCAGCTGGATGGCTTTGCCAAAGACACATAACCTCTCTGAATATTAGTTTTCTCATCCATAAAATGAGGGGGGTTAAAATAGAGTAACTCTGAAGGGGCTTCTTGCTCCGAAATTCAAGGACTCAATTTCGAATCATTTTAGGTTTCCTACTTTGCCAGCTTAATTGACTGTCTAGTTATAGAGTGCATTTTAATTCTCTAAATGTATCATTCTCTTCAGTTTCATTTAGAAGACTGAATCATTATTTCTTAAAAAGCATAGTGCTTTCACTCTGTCCGGTTCCAATGTGAAAGAATGTGGATCCATCCTTTGACCTTAAAGAGCAAATATCAGATCCTAGATCTTAATTTCAAGCTCCACATACTTTAAAAAGAAAAAAAAAAACAAAAAAAAAAAACAAAAAAACCTTATAGATAGGATACTGATGCCACAATCTTGGCTCTCTGTGTACCAGTGCTGAATAAGAGTACAGAGACAGACTTATGGAGGGGAAAGAAAGAGAGGCTTTATTACTTTGCCAGGCAAAGAAGGCAACACAGTAGGCTAGTGCCTCAAGACCTGTACCTTCCTCCCTGGTGAGTAGCAAGAGGTTATATAGTAAGGCAGGGATGTGTGATAAAGATCCAGTCAATCCTAAAGGAAATCAATCCTGAATAATGAACTGATGCTGAAACTGAAGCTCCAATACTTTGGCAACCTGATGCGAAGAGCTGACTCATTGGAAAAGACCTTGATGCTGGGAAAGATTGAGGGCAGAAGAAGGGGGCAACAGAAGCTGAGATGGTTGAATGGCATCACTAAGTCAATGGACATGAGTTTGAGCAAACTCGGGGAGATTATAAAGGACAGGGAAGCCTGGTTTGCTTCAATCCATGGGCTCACAAAGATCCTGATGCAACTGAGCTAGTGAACAACAAGTAATAATCTCACATTCAGATTCTTCTACAAAGATTCAAAAGGGTGAGATTGCTGACAAGATTAGGTTGTATTCAGGGTCTTAGGTGGTCCAATCTCCTCATCTGATGAGCCTTTCTGGTCCTTTAATCCTTCTCCCTTGATTTGGAACTGTTCAGCCCTTTGAAACTCAGAGAAGGTCATGGAGGATGGAGCCTTGCCCACGAGAAATGGGAGACAATAAGGCCTTCATGCCCAGGAGTCCCACAGGGGTCCTGCCCTTTATCAATACCTTATATAGAATTATAGCACTGACAATCTGTACCTTTTTGTCAAGAATATCAGTTCGAACTCTGCTCAATGTTATGTGGCAACCTGGATGGGTGGGGAGTTTAGGGGAGAATGGATACATGTATATGTATGGCTGAGTCCCCTCGCTGTTTACCTGTAACTATCACAACATTGTTAATCAACCATACCCTAAAACAAAACAAAAAAAAGTTAAAAAAAAAAAAAGAGAATATTAGTAGTTAGTGGGAAAAAGATATGATCTTTTCCCTCTTATTCCAATGTGAAAATACATGATTCACTAATCTTAAATAGATGTAAGGCCTGTGTTTTAATCGCCACTGTATATCTAGAACTTAGCACCAAGTATCTGGATCAAACAGGTGATCAGTGAATATTAGACAAAATAGATGTCAATGGGTTTTCCAGAGACAGCTAAGAAAAGTCAGGAACGTTTGCTACAAAATTATCTAATTTTTAAGCAAACTAGATACATACATTTTGAACTATCAAAGTCTTGGAAAGTGTTCTACCCTAAATCCTTCACTTTACATAAGAGGAAACTGAAGCTGAGGTAAAGAGAAAATTAACACAAGGACACATTGGTACCTAATAGAAGCCCTTGAATTAAAATCCAGATCTCTGGCTACTCACTTGTGTCTTTTGCCTGGATTCTTCATTCCAATAGCTTGCTTTTCTCAGAAATTGAATGGCATGGTATTTAAACAGAAAACCTCAGCCTGGTGGTTTAAGTCTCTTGTGTTCTTTTCTCTTATTTGCTCTCCCTTATCTGCCTACTCTCTTTCTTATCTAAGCATTCTCGCTCTCCTTATCAGAGGATTGGGGCACAGTTACTTGACATGTAATTTACATCCACTGAAAGCCTAGAGTTACATGGTATCCCATCTTACAGATAAGAACTACCAATCAGGATAAGGCTTTAGTTCTTAGCTTGTACTATTAAAGTTTACATCTGATTACTAACTTCAAATATGTTACTACATTTGCATATTTGCTGCTGCAGATAAAATGCTTTGGTGAGGTATCTCAGGGCATCAGTGTTCCTAAGTCTGTATTGAGACTTGAATTAGGAATTTTTTACTTCTCCTAGAAATATGCCCAGGAAACTATGTATTACAGAACTCTGCCTTTTGTAGTGATAGACTAACAAGAAATAAAGCGCTGCCTCCTTATCTAAATAGTTTCTTTTCTTTAATTGAAGTATAGTTCATGTACAATATTATATGTTACAGGCATATAATATACTGATTCACAATTTTGAAAGGTCATACTCCATTTATAATTATTACAAATATTGGCTATATTTTTATGTTATATAATGTATTCTTATAGCTTATTTTATATACAATAGTTTGTGCTTCTTAATCTATTCCTATGTTATCCCTCCTATCACTGCTCCTGCCCTGGTAACCACTGGTTTGATCTCTAGCTCTATGAGTTGGCATCTGATTTGTTATATTCACTATTTTATTGTACTTTGTGATTCCACATGTAAGTGATACCATGTAGTATTTGTCTTTCTGTGTCTGACTTCACTCAGCATAATGCCTCCAAGTCCATCCATGTTGCTTCAAATGTTAAAATTTCATTCTTTTTTATGGCTTAGGAGTGTTCCCTTGTATATAAATACCACAGTGTCTTTATCCATTCATCTGTTGATGGACAATTTGCTTTCATATCTTGGCAATTGTAAATAATGCTACTATGAACATTACAGTACATGTATCTTTTCAAATTTCATGTTTGTGTGTGTAGTGTTGTTGTCTTGTTGTTTTAACATGTATACCCACCCAGGAGTAGAATTTCTAGCTCATATGGTAGTTCTATTTTAGCTTTTTTGAGAAACCTCCATTCTCTTTTCTGAACTGGCTGTATCAATTTATATTCCCAGCAGCAGGGTACAGAGGCTCCCTTTCTCTACATCCTTGCTATCATTTGTTATTCATGGTCTTTTTGATGATAGACATTCTGACAGGTTTGAGGTGATCTCATTGTGGTTTTGATTTGCATTTCTGTAATGATTAGCAATGTTGAACATCTTTCCAGGTGCCTATTGGCCATCTGTATTTCCTCCTTGGAGAAATGTCTGTTCAGTTCTTCTGCCCATTTTTTTATTTTTGATGATGATGCTGAGTTGTATGGGCTATTTATATATATTTTATATTAACCACTTACAGTTAAATAATTTGCAATTTTTTCTCCCATTTAGTAGGTTTAATTTTCATTTTGTCAGTGGTTTGCTTTGCTGTTCAAAACTTTTAAGTTTGATTAGATCCCATATGTTTACTTTTGTTTTTATTTCCTTTGCTTTAGCAGAGAGATCCAAAAAATACTGTTCTAATTTATGTCTGAGTGTACTGCCTGTTTTCCTGTAGGAGTTTTAAAGTATCTAATCTTAAATTTAGGTCTTTAATCCATTTTGACTTTCTTTTTTTATATGATATTAGATAATGAGGAGACTATTCTCCATTGTATATTCTTGCCTCCTTTGTTGTAAATTAATTGATCATAAGTGTGAGTTTATTTCTGGGCTCTCTATTCCATTCCATTGATCTATGTGCCTGTTTTTGTGCCAGTACAATACTGTTTTGATTACTATAATTTTGGAGTATAGTCTGAAGTCAGGGTGCATCATTTCTCCAGTTTATGATTCATTCTCAAAATTGTTTGGCTATTTGGAGTCTTTTGCATTTTGATACCAAGTTTAAAATTATTAGTTGAAGAATAAAAACCATATTATCATCTCAATAAACAGAGGATAAGCTTTCAATAAAACTTAACAACCATATTTGATTAAAAAAAAGCACTCCAGATATCGGGCATAGAGGGAACACAACTTAACATAATAAAGGCCGTAGATGACAAACCCACAGCTAAACTCATGATGAAAAAGCTGAGAGCATTTCCTTTAAGATCAGAACAAGACAAGGATGCTCATTGTTGCCACTTTTCTTCAACATACTATTGGAATTCCTAGTCACAACAGTCAGAAAAAGTAATAAAAGGAATCCAAATTGGAAAAGTATAACTGTTACTGTGTGCAGATGACATGACACTACACATAGAAAACACTAAAGATAACATCAGGAAACTACTAGAGCTCATCAATGAATCTGGTAAATTTGCAGGATACAAAATTAATATACAGAAATCTGTTATATTTCTCTACACTAATAACAAACTAAAACTGCATCAAAAAAGAATAAAATAACTAGCAATAAGCATGCCTGAGGAGACAAAAACCTCTATTCAGAAAACTATAAGATACTGATGAAAGAAACTGAAGAAGACACAAATGGATGGAGAGATACACCATGTTCTTAGATTGGAAGGTGCAATATTCTTAAAATGACCATACTACTCAAAGAAATATTTTGCCAACTTTGCTAACAAAGGTCTGCCTAGTCAGGGCTATGGTTTTTCCAGTAGTCATATATGGATGTGAGAGTTAGAATATAAAGAAAGCTGAGCACCGAAGAATTGATGCTTTCGAACTGTGATATTGGAGAAGACTCTTGAGAGTCCCTTGGACTGCAAGAAGATCCAGCCAGTCCATCCTAAAGGAGATCAGTCCTGAGTGTTCATTGGAAGAACTGATGTTGAAGCTGAAACTCCAATACTTTGGCCACCTGATGCGAAGAGCTGACTCATTTGAAAAGACCCTGATGCTGGGAAAGATCGAGGGCAGGAGGAGAAGGGGACGACAGAGGATGAGATGATTGGATGACATCACCGCCTCAATGGACATGAGTTTGAGTAGACTCCGGGAGCTGGTGATGGACAGGGAAGCCTGGCGTGCTGCAGTCCATGGGGTCTCAAAGAGTCGGACACGACTGAGCAACTAAACTGAACTGAACTGAGCTACTCAAAGTAATCTACAGATTCAGTGCAACCCATATCAAAAATACCAGTGGCATTTTTCACAGAACTAGAATGGTTTGTTTTTATGGAGCATTCTTTCTACCTGAATTTCATGATTTTGTTTTAGAAATATTTGTTTATTAATTTTTGGCTGTGCTGAGTCTTTGTTGCTGCACATGGGCTTTCTCTAGTTGCAGTGAGTGGGGCTACTCTCTAGTTGTGGTGTGCGGACTTCTCACTGCAGTGGCTTCTCTCATTGTGGAACATGGGCTCTAGGCATGCCAGGCTTCAGCAGTTTTAGCATACAGGCTCAGTAGTTGTGGCTTGCAGGCTTAATTGCCCTGAGGCATGTGGGATCTTCCCAGAAAAGAGATGGAACCAGTGTCCCCTATATTGCAAGGTGAATTTTTAATCACTGGACCACCAGAAAAGCCCTGATAATGGTTTTATCATTATTAATTAGTCTCAAAGTAAACAGTAACTCTAGAATTAAGCATTATTAACACAGGAACCATAGAGTTGAATAAAGCTAAAACATAGGTGGGTAAACTGTCATTCATGAATTATATATAAATATCATATTCTGAAAGTTATAATTTTCAACTCTATCTGATTCTAAAAGTTACACTCACCATTTTAACAGAACTAGTTCAGTTTATTTTTGTGCAGATATATTTTAAGTTGAATTGATTAATCTAAACGTTAATTGTCTAATTTGACACTTGTCTACTGCATGGTTTCATGGACACGTGACCTGAGCTATCAAGGGCTTCCCAGATGGCCCACTGGTAAAGAATCTACTTGCCAATGCAGGAGACACAAGAGATGCAGATTTGATCCTTGGTTAGGGAAGATCCCCAGAGTAGGAAATGGCAATCTGTTCCAGTATTCTTGACTGGAGAATCCCATAGACAGAGGAGCCAGGTGGGCCACAGTCCAAGGGGATGCACAGAATTAGACATGACTGAGCACACACACAATAAGAGTAGACAAGACCTGGGCTATCTCACAGAATCCACATGTGGAGGGGCCCAGGGCTTAGTTTAATGCTCCACTGTCACCATCTTCAAATTCTTAATAATTTCGGAGCAAAAGGTCCTGCACTTTCATTTTTATGAAAGGTGATCATAACTTTGGGGGGGGGGTTTTGTTAATGGTGTGCAAAGGCAGTCAGAGTCCTTTTCACAAAAGTATGCAGTTAAGTTTTTAAAAATATAAGTAATTCATAACTCTCTGGGAAATAAACTTATGGTGAAACAAAACCTCATATGGGGGTGAGAGAGAGAGGGAGGAAGGGATGTGTTTTTGAAGAAGAAATATGTAAACTATTAAATAACACTTAGAAGTTAGTCTTATGGAGATTTTTGGCCAATGGATTCTCTGGTGGCTCAGATGGTAAAGCATCTGCCTGCAGTGAAGGAGACCCAGATTCGATCCCAGGTCAGAAAGATCCCCTGGAGAAGGAAATGGCAACCCACTCCAGTACTCTTGCCTAGAAAATTCCATGGATGGAGTAGCCCAGTGGGCTATAGTCCATGGCGTCGCAAAGAGTCGGACACTACTGAGCAACTTCACTTCCCTAGCAAAAGGACCCCTGAAGTATATTGCTTGATTCCTTCTTTAACTCTGAAACCAACAGATTCTTCCTTTTGCAGGAGGGAGAGGCAGAGTCAGGTTGAAGCTAAGCTTAGCACCATAGCTACTATGGAGATTCTATTTAGAGAGATTCAAGTGTGATCCAGCTGTTATTTGTTGTTGCTTTTTTAGCTATCAATAGCTTCATATAGGAGAAGGCAATGGCTCCCGCTCCAGTACTCTTGCCTGGCAAATCCCATGGACGGAGGAACCTGGTAGGCTGCATTCCATGAGGTCGCTAAGAGTCGGGCAGGACCGAGCAACTTCACTTTCACTTTTCACTTTCATGCATTGGAGAAGGAAATGGCAACCCACTCCAGTGTTCTTGCCTGGAGAATCCCAGGGACAGAGGAGCCTAGTGGGCTGCCGTCTATGGGGGTCGCCCAGAGTCGGACACGACTGAAGCAACTTAGCAGCAGCAGCTTCATATATGCATATATGGTCAGCTGCTCAGTCATGTGACCCCATATATTCTTCTTTTTCTGTCTTCTATCATTCTGATATGAGTATGATATCTGTAATAGAAGCAGAGTGAACTGATTAAGACTATGAATTTTCAGTCAGCTTCTGGCCTGTAATGAGACCTCGAGTACTTATTTAATTTCCCTGTGCCCAAGTTTCCTGATTTGTTAAATAAAGATAGTGGTCTTAATTGACAGAATTTATAGAAACATGTTATTAATTTTCAAATTTCTTATAAAAATCTTAGCACATAGTAATCTGTTTGCTGAATAAATTAATATAAAATTTTAAAATCCAATAATTTAAAACTATACTTTGAGAACAGACCTGAATATCCATGCATAAGAAAGATTATAGAATATATAAAAAATTCATATGATAAAAAAGCATTACAGCCTAATAGGGAAGAGATGAATTATAAGAAAGTCTATACATTTTATAGATAAATAGGTTATCTATGGAGAAAATATGATGGTAAAGTCTCAGTTTATAATACACACTAAAATAAATTACAGTAAAGGGCTAAATGCAAATTAAGACATCTAGAAGAAGACATATGCAATATTTAATCAATTTATGGAGAGAAAAGAACTGCTTATGGGAAAAACAGAGGAAGTAAAAATTCAGTTCCGTTCAGTTCAGTCGCTCAGTTGTGTCCGACTCTTTGAGACCCCATGAATCGCAGCACGCCAGGCCTCCCTGTTCATCACCAACTCCCAGAGTTCACTCAGACTCATGTCCATTGAGTCAGTGATGCCATCCAGCCATCTCATCCTCTGTCGTCCCCTTCTCCTCCTGCCTCCAATTCCTCCCAGCATCACAGTCTTTTCCAAAAGTCAACTCTTCGCATGAGGTGGCCAAAGTACTGGAGTTTCAGCTTTAGCATCATTCCTTCCAAAGAAATCCCAGGGCTGATCTCCTTCAGAATGGACTGGTTGGATCTCCTTGCAGTCCAAGGGACTCTCAAGAGTCTTCTCCAACACCACAGTTCAAAAGCATCAATTCTTCAGCACTCAGCTTTCTTCACAGTCCAACTCTCACATCCATACATGGCCACAGGAAAAATCATAGCCTTGACTAGATGGACCTTTGTTGTCAAAGTAATGTCTCTGCTTTTTAATATGCTATCTAGGTTGGTCCTAACTTTCCTTCCAAGGAGTAAGCGTCTTTTAATTTCATGGCTGCAGTCACCATCTGCAGTGATTTTGGAGCCCAGAAAAATAAAGTCTGACACTGTTTCCACTGTTTCCCCATCTATTTCCCATGAAGTGATGGGACCAGATGCCATGATCTTCGTTTTCTGAATGTTGAGCTTTAAGCCAACTTTTTCACTCTCCTCTTTCACTTTCATCAAGAGGCTATTTAGTTCCTCTTCACTTTCTGCCATAAGGGTGGTGTCATCTGCATATCTGAGGTTATTGATATTTCTCCCAGCAATCTTGATTCCAGCTTATGCTTCTTCCAGCCCAGGATTTCTCATGATGTACTCTGCATATAAGTTAAATAAGCAGAGTGACAATATACAGCCTTGACGTACTCCTTTTCCTATTCGGAACCAGTCTGTTGTTCTATGTCCAATTATAACTGTTGCTTCCTGACCTGCATATAGGTTTCTCAAGAGGCAGGTCAGGTGGTCTGGATTTCCCATCTCTTTCAGAATTTTCCACAGTTTATTGTGATCCACACAGTCAACGGCTTTGCATAGTCAATAAAGCAGAAATAGATGTTTTTCTGGAACTCTCTTGCTTTTTCCATGATCCAGCGGATGTTGGCAATTTGATCTCTGGTTCCTCTGCCTTTTTTAAAACCAGCTTGAATATCTGGAAGTTCACGGTTCACGTATTGCTGAAGCCTGGCTTGGAGAATTTTGAGCATTACTTTACTAGCGTGTGAGATGAGTGCAATTGTGCGGTAGTTTGAGCATTCTCTGGCATTGCCTTTCTTAGGGATTGGAATGAAAGCTGACCTTTTCCAGTCCTGTTGCCACTGCTGAGTTTTCCAAATTTGCTGTCATATTGAGTGCAGCACTTTTGCAGCATCATATTTCAGGATTGAAATAGCTCAACTGGAATTCCATCACCTCTATTAGCTTTGTTCATAGTGATGCTTTCTAAGGCCCACTTGACTTCACATTCCAGGATGTCTGGCTCTAGGTCAGTGATCACATCATCGTGATTATCTTGGTTCGTGAATATCTTTTTTGTACAGTTCTTCTGTGTATTCCTGCCACCTCTTCTTAATATCTTCTGCTTCCGTTAGGTCCATATCATTTCTGTCCTTTATCGAGCTCATCTTTGCATGAAATGCTCCCTTGGTATCTGTAATTTTCTTGAAGAAATCTCTAGTCTTTCCCATTCTGTTGTTTTCCTCTATTTCTTTGCATTGATCACTGAGGAAGGCTTTCTTATCTCTTCTTGCTATTCTTTGGAACTCTGCATTCAGATGTTTATATCTTTCCTTTTCTCCTTTGCTTTTTGATTCTCTTCTTTTCACAGCTCTTTGTAAGGCCTCCTCAGACATTTTGCTTTTTTGCATTTCTTTTCCATGGGGATGGTCTTGATCCCTGTTTCCTGTACAATGGCACGAACCTCAGACCATAGTTCATCAGGCACTCTATCAGATCTAGTCCCTTAAATCTATTTCTCACTTCCACTGTATAATCATAAGGGATTTGATTTAGGTCATACCTGAATGGTCTAGTGGTTTTCCCTACTTCCTTCAATTTAAGTCTGAATTTGGCAATAAGGAGTTCATGATCTGAGCCACAGTCAGCTCCTGGTCTTGTTTTTGTTGACTGTATAGAACTTCTCCATCTTTGGCTGCAAAGAATATAATTGATCTGATTTCAGTGTTGACCATCTGGTGATGTCCATGTGTAGAGTCTTCTCTTGTGTTGTTGGAAGAGGGTGTTTGCTATGACCAGTGCATTTTCTTGGCAAAACTCTATTAGCCTTTGCCCTGCTTCATTCCATATTCCAAGGCCAAATTTGCCTGTTACTCCAGGTGTTTCTTGACTTCCTACTTTTGCATTCCAGTCCCCTATAATGAAAAGGAAATCTTTTTTGGGTGTTAGTTCCAAAAGGTCTTGTAAGTTCATAGAACCATTCAACTTCAGCTTCTTCAGTGTTACTGGTTGGGGCATAGACTTGGATTACTGTGATACTGAATGGTTTCCCTTGGAAACGAACAGAGATCATTCTGTCGTTTTTGAGATTGCATCAAAGTATTGCATTTCACACTCTTTTGTTGACCATGATGGCTACTCCATTTCTTCTCAGGGATTCCTGCCTGCAGTAGTAGATATAATGGTCATCTGAGTTAAATTCACCCATTCCAGTCCATTTTAGTTCTCTGATTCCTAGAATGTTGACGTTCACTCTTGTCATCTCCTGTTTGACCACTTCCAATTTGCCTTGATTCATGGACCTGACATTCCAGGTTCCTATGCAATATTGCTCTTTGCAGCATCGGACGTTGCTTCTATCACCAGTCACATCCAGAACTGGGTATTGTTTTTGCTTTGGCTCCATCCCTTCATTCTTTCTGGAGTTATTTCTCCACTGATCTCCAGTAGCATATTGGGCACCTATTGACCTGGGGAGTTCCTCTTTCAGTATCCTATCATTTTTCCTTTTCATATTGTTCATGGGGTTCTCAAGGCAAGAATACTGAAGTAATTTGCCATTCCCTTCTCCAGTGGACCACATTCTCTCAGCCCTCTCCACCATGATACCCCCATCTTGGGTGGCTCCACGGGCATGGCTTAGTTTTTAAGCCGTGACTAAGTAAAAATTAGAGAAAATAAACTGTATCATTTTATTATAGTAAGAAAAGAATTGTTACAATTAGCAGCAGAGTTAATAAATTAATATTTATAATATTTAAAAATTCTTACAAGCCAAAGTAAGAAGCCACATGTTATAAAAATATGAAATACATTTATCAGGAATTTTTGGTTGCATATTATTAGAAATAAGAGCAAAACTAAAAAACAGAAATGTTGACTCTTATTATTGTAAGAATGTTATTCTGATAGTAGGTTTTACCAGATTGCAGTATTTTTCCAATGCTGGCCATGTGAATGTTTCTCCAAATGTAGGCAGGAAATATAAATTAATAAAAATAACAGTCTTGGACCCTTGAGGCCCCTGATCATAGAGAGGCCAATGTTTTCAAATAGTCATGAAAAACATAACAAGTTTTACCTGAGAATATTTACATACTCGGTATAGGTTAGTTCGCATAACTGTGCTTTAAAGAGTTGCAGGCATTTTTATGCTAATGTTAGATCATCTCCCTTCAAAAATAAAAATCATAAGCAGCAACAAAAAAAGCATAAATGAGTAAGTAAAGATGGTGCAGTATGTTTGTTATATTAGTAAGGGAACAGTTAGAGCATTTCCAGATCACTGATCAGGCATTGAACTACTTATAAAGGACTGAAAAAACTGCTCTGATAACAGGCTTGTTCACCTGTGTGGGTGCACATTTCCTATATCAGTGCAGAACCAACATTTTCTAGCCAAATTATTTCATTTACAGAAAGAAGTACTGTAAAACAACACACCATTCTAGAACACCGAGTCGAAGTGTCCCCTAATCAATCATTTTGTCCACAGAACAATTGCTTCAGGTTTTGAGGTGTAGAATTTGAGCACGATTAACATATTGTTGACCTTGGCCTCAGCCTCACAGGATAACCTGCAGGTACATCCCAGGAGACTTTTTGTATAGTCTCTTGTTTCTTTTTAGGAAGAAAATGTCCTCTTGATGTTTATTAGACTATTCCTTTTGCCTGTTGAAAGGTTTCATGTGGAATGAACAGCCTATGTAGCTGTTCAAATAATAAATAAGCTATAGATGCATAAGGAACTTCCCTATAGGACCCTAGAGGCAGGGCAATCACTCATCCAGATCTTTTTGCTTTCCTTTAGTGAATTTCCTCAGTATCTGTTTTAAAGGCTGATTACATCGCTCTATGAGGCTATCTGTCTCTGACTGATAAAGGAGTGGTTAGCAAAGAGGAAATCCTCAATCAGTATGTTTCTTCATTAAAAACATCCTCTTTCCTTCTACAGTTAGTTGCAGGATAAAAGTTAGAAACTTTCATATGATCAAAAAGCAAAATGATTCATCTCTCAGTAGAAAATGCCCCTTCCCACCAAGATGCGACTGTTAATTCAGCAAGGAACACTGACCTGGGTGTCTGCCAAATTACTACATTTTATGCTTTCAAAAAAATATCAGATCAGATCAGATCAGTCGCTCAGTCGTGTCCGACTCTTTGTGACCCCATGAATCGCAGCACGCCAGGCCTCCCTGTCCATCACCAACTCCCGGAGTTCACTCAGACTCATCAGGTCAGTGATGCCACCAGCCATGTCATCCTCTGTCGTCTCCTTCTCCTCCTGCCCCCAATCCCTTCCAGCATCAGAGTCTTTTCCAATGAGTCAACTCTTCGCATCAGGTGGCCAAAGTACTGGAGTTTCAGCTTTAGCATCATTCCTTCCAAAGAAATCCCAGGGCTGATCTCCTTTAGAAAGGACTGGTTGGATCTCCTTGCAGTCCAAGGGACTCTCAAGAGTCTTCTCCAACACCACAGTTCAAAAGCATCAATTCTTCGGCGCTCAGCCTTCTTCACAGTCCAACTCTCACATCCATACATGACAACAGGAAAAACCATAGCCTTGACTAGACGAACCTTTGTTGGCAAAGTAATGTCTCTGCTTTTGAATATGCTATCTAGGTTGGTCATAACTTTCCTTATATATATACAAATATTTGTAAATGATGGCATTAAGGATTTTAATAAAAGATATGAGGCAGTTTAATGCAGGAGGAGTTAGGGGTTGTTGCCTCACTGAACTTTGAAGAGTGCCCTACCATGGAGACAACACAGTCCTTCTGGGTACTCTTCTGAATACTATAATAACATCACAGGTGGCATTCCCATGCTCTTGTTTCTTAGAAAGAATCTAGACTGTGGTGACCTACCAAATTTTCTGTACTCCGTCTTGATAGTGCCTACAAATCAAAAATAAGAAGCTTTTTTCTTTTCTTTTTTTGGTGGTCTTCCAAGATACTTAGAATCCTAGCAATGGCATTTTGCCCAACTGGTTTCCCGAAGGTGCACTGTCAGCCAGGAACATTTATCGTTCCCAGTGTTGCTCAGTCTGGATGGCCTGGCTTTGTAGCCCTTCATCCTCTGGAACTCTTCATGGCCAGAAGAGTTTTTCCTGCCAGATTATAAATGAAGCTGTATCTTCTCTCCCTGGACTCCTGGCCGTTTCCCATCAGTTATAGTCTCCTGACCTCACGGCTTATGTCTTGAAGTTTAAATCTTGATTTAAAAAACTAATTAGGTTTTCCGTATCTCACCATGTTGGCTTGGGTCTCCTCTACCAGACAGAGTGTACTCTCCAAGTTCTAATTCCTATGTATTCTGTGTGCCAATGATTGTGAATGAAAAGGAAATATTAAACATGCTATAATACTTGAAAAGTACAAAAATGAATACTAGTTATCTACCCTTCTGAGGAATACGACCAGTTGAGAAAGGTGATTTTCTTATAATTTTGTTTATTTTATTTTTGACTGTGCTGGGTCTTCATTGCTGTGCACTGGTTTTCTCTAGTTGCAGCAAGTGTGGGCCACTCTAGTTGCAGCCCACAGGCATCTTATTGCAGTGGCTTCTCTGTTGCAGAGCAAGGATCTTATCACTCCTTTTTTCAAACTTTCCAAATCCCATCACAACTAGACTAAAATCCATATACCTAATGCAGCAAACATCATTCCATGAACCAGCTAGAGTCACCTTTTAGAATTCCTACCACTTTCCCTTTTCTCTCTTGGGACATTTGGGTCTTCCTGCTGGGCCTTCAAAATGTCTTACTCATTCCTCTTTTTTTTTTTTTTTGGCCACACCACCCAGCATGTGGGATCTCTTAGCTCACTGACCAGGGATCAAACCCTCACCCCTGCATTGGAAGCACAGAGTCTTAACCACTGGACTGCCAGGGAAGTCCCTCATTCTGTTTTTGGACTTTTGTTTCACCTGTTCCCTGTTGGTGAATTGCACATCCTCCAGTGTAGCTTACTTCCATATTTTGTTCCTTACCACCTTCTTAGTGAGATCTTCCCTGATCTCCTTATCGAAAATAAGTGATTCTCCTACTTTCTATCTGCTTACTAGTTTTTTCCTCTTGCTTTTACCCATCACTACTTATATTGTTTCATATACATCTCTTTGTTTTCTATCTCTCAAGCAGGTTATAAGCAATAAGTGGACAATTATTTATTGCTTTATCTACTTATTTTTTTTATTATTTATTGCTTTATCTACCTACCTACTACGCAGCTACCTTTCTATCTGTAATATTTAAAAGACTGCTTGTCACATAGCAAGTGCTTAATTGCTATTTGCAGCAAAAAATAAATCAATGAATTAGTATATAACCACAATTACCATAATCTAGTGACACTACCTTAAATCTTCCCTATTTGTGGTCTGAATTTCTTACCGGTCTTCCACTATAGTTACCCTTCACATGCTCCTTGACCACACTTCCTAAAACACCAGCCAATCATGCCAGTTCCATATTTGAAATAGTCTTTACTAATTTTTCCTGACTCTTTTAGGAGTTCCTCCTGTATATATCTCAGTACAACTTGGGTGAACATCTGTTGTAGAAAGTGTCACATTGTTCTAAATGACACAGTTCTTGGTGTCCTTACTAGACAGTAAACCTTTAAAGGCCTGAACTAAGGAATGTGATGGTTTATATCCCTGTAGCCCTTCAACATTTACGGACATGCTCCATGTGCATTTTCTAATTTTATGCAGATTATTAGAGTGCCTTTTTATAAGAGAAAATTGAGATTTTTGAGAAACTAAGTGACTTCTGCAAAATCACACATGTTGAATGAAGTACATTTTAAATTAATTCTTCAAATTTCAGGATTGTTTTGCCCTTCTCAGTACAACTAAAATGCATCCTAAACAAGGAAGAGTTCTTAGGTTTGGCATTCAGGGACCTCAACAATTTGAATTTAAGCCTCTTTACCAAACCTACAAGTGCCATCTCCTCTAAATACTCCAAAATGTAATCATTAAAATTTGAAAAAATATTACTGATATGTCACTTTCTCCTTCTCAGATTTTTTTCCTCCCATATGTAATAGTCCCAGTAAATCTATAACACTTCTCACTTTTTCCTTGTCTTGATCCTACCTTTTGTTCAAAGTTCAGCTAAAAAGCCATCACCATTAAGACGAATTTTCTGATATAGTAACTGGCTACCTACTTTGAGCTAACATAATATTTTAGCTATCTAGCTATCTATCTGTCTATATCTTTTGGAAATATTAAATTTCAAGACTCTATATTTTATTAGAAAAAGCAAAAGTTTAAAACCTATATATATAAAAGATAAAGTGCTTGTAACTGGAGCTTTAATATATTTAGGCAGTATTGAGTTAGATTTGTCTTTAGTTTCTCAACAGGCCATATGTTTGAATATCGATTAAGATTAAACTGAGCTGTACATAGGGGAAAACCAAAGTAGATGCCGCTACTGCTGCTGCTAAGTTGCTTCAGCCGTGTCCGACTCTGTGCGACCCCATAGACGGCAGCCCACCAGGCTCCCCAGTCCCTGGGATTCTCCAGGCAAGAACACTGGAGTGGGCTGCCATTTCCTTCTCCAGTGCATAAAAGTGAAAAGTAAAAGTGAAGTCGCTTGGTCGTGTCCGACTCGTAGCGATCAGGCAAGAGTACTGGAGTGGGGTGCCATTGCCTTCTCCACAAAATAGATGACTTACATACAAAGGTACATTTTAAAGGGTAGAAAGGTGACTACACAGTGGTCAGGAATCTGGAATCCTTCTGCTGCTGCACAGTCCATGCCACAAGACTCCCATTCTCAAGATGCTTCCGAGTGGCATCAGTGTTCCAGAAATAAAGAGGACAGACAGGAGAAGTGCCATAGCATCCATGGCAAGATGGACATACTTGACATAAAAGAATGTGATAAGATTGAAACTCAGTGTATGGAAAGCAGTATATCAGACAAATACTATTGTAGTTATGTTTACATCAGACAAAACAGACCTAAGAGAAAAAAAACTACTGGAAATAAAGAGGGTTACCACATAAAAATATAATTTTAATTTTATATCCTTCAGGAATATATGACAATTTAAAATTGTTATGCCCCTAGCAATGTAGCTACTTAAATATATATATATATATATATTATATTTTAGTTAAAAAGTGTCAGAATTAAATGAAAAATATATGAATTTATACAATCCACAATCATAATGGAAGATTTTATTATAACTTTTTAGTAACTGATAGACAAAAGACAAATTATTTTCTGACTGTGTGGGTCTTTGATGCAGTACATGGGCTTGTCATTGCTGTGCATGGGCTTTCTCTAGTTTTAGCAAACAGAGGCTACTCTCTAGCTGCAGTGTGTGGGCTTGTTGTGGTGGCTTCTTTTGTTGTGGAGCACAGGCACTAGACTACGTGAGCTTCAGTAGTTGCGGCGCACAGGCTCAGTTGTCTGGAAGCATGTTCTGGACCAATTCCTGGACAAGGGCTTGAACCTGTGTCCTCTGCATTGGAAGGCAGATTCCCAACCACTGGACAAGGGAAGTCCCAAAAGAGAAATTATTAATAAAATGACTGAACATATGAACATAAAGATCTATAAGCTTGAGCTAAAGGATGTATGTATACAACATCTGCAGAGTGCATAGCCCTTATAAACACATACCCAAGAGACCTAAAAAAATTAAATCCATATTGGACCAATATAGAAAAATCTCAAGAAATTTAAGAGATTATGTTCTGGGACCACAGTATAATTACATTAGAAAGCAACACAAGAGACAAGTTACCAAAACTTCACCTGTTTGGAAATTGCCAGAATACAGCTAAATGATACTTGGATCAAAGAAGAAATTATAACCTAAATGATAGAATATTTAGAACTGAATGAGAATGAAAAACCACATGTTTATAAGTGAGTTGATGTGAGTTGAACTTTATTTATAGGTAAATGCATAGCCTTACATGATTTTACGAGAAAGAAAGAAAGCCTAAAAAATTAGGTGGCAAATCTTTCATTTTAAAAGTTAGAATAACAAACAATAATTTCAAAGAAATCAAATGGATGGAGAGAACAAAAAATAAGAGCAAAAATGAGTGAACAGAAAATAAGATATAATAGGAACAACGAAGCCAAACCTTGGTTGTCCTAAAGCCTAATAAAATAGACAAACCCATGATGAGATTCATCAAGAGAAAGAGAAGAAAAAAGTGACAGAACTATAAATATAGAAAAGATTAAAAATAACAATATTAATTAATATTAATAAGATCAATAAGAATATTAATAATATATAAGAACATTAATATTGTTAATAAGAATAATAGGAGAATATTATAAATATACTGTAAACTTGAAAACTTCAATGAAATGGATAAGTTCTTATAAAAACATAACTTATCAAAACTGAATCAAGAAGGAGTAACTGTAGTACTCCTATATCTATTAAAAAATTCAGTGTTGTTAACCTTCTTACTAAAAACTTCAGGTCTAAGAGTTTTACTAGCAGGTTCAACTCAATGTGTAAAGAGTTGGATAATTCTATTCTTAAGTAATCTCTTTCAGAGAATAAAAAGGGAAATGGAACAATCCATAATTTCATTTTAGGAGGCTAGCATAGCATAATATCGATACCATAACCTGACAATGAAGGTGTTATAAAGGAAAACTATTACTTTGGAATTTAGTTTCATAGATTATCTAAGTCCTAAATGTAGGATTAGGACACTGAATTCAGTAGTATATAAATACATTAATCCATCATAACCAACTTGGATTTATCCCAGCCTTGAGTGGTTTGTTTAACATTAGCAAATCAATTAATGCAAATTATCATGTTAATGAGTTAAAAAGTTGTGGGGAAAATGTGATAAAATTTGGCATTCCCTTCTTCCTAACACCTCAAACAACCTAGAAAGAGAAGCCATAGGAGATGTGTGTCACTCTGCTGCATGTAGTTTCTGATTGTATGATTTTGATGCTGCATGCGCTTCTTACCCCACCTCAAGCTTTTGGCTTAAGAGCTTTTTCTAGAAGGCATAAGGGCCCTCAGTCTTTGCATTGACAGCTCAGAAAAGCTAAGCAGTTGATGCACAAGGGAACATTCAGTCATTCAGTCAATGGGTTTAAGAAGTCTTAAAAAAAAAAATATGTAAGTGGTGCAAATAACTAAAGAATATGAAATTAATTGAATGACCATGAAGTAATTTTTTCAGAAGAAGGCTTAATTTTGGAAGAACATAATAGATTTCAAACATACTCTCTTTTTGGTCAATAGGCATCCATTAAGAATCACCTTTGTGAAGCACTGAGCTTAAAACTGGATAATAAGTTGAACAAGACACAGTGTGTACCCTCGATGAGGTCAAAGTAATAGAAAGAAGCATCACAGATAAAGATGTTAAAACATATTGTGTGAAATACTAAAATAGTGTTGAGGTAAGGTCTATGGAAACAGAGACAAGAATGTCTAATGTTGCCAAAGGAGTCAAGGACTCTATTAATGGAGAATCTTGAGTGGTGATTTAAAGGCTAAGTAGAATCTACAGGAAACAGAAGGGTTGGAATGAGTGTTCTAGGAAGAGGAAACAAATATCCAGAAGTTAAAAGAGCATGCTTGAGGGAGAGGTGAGTCCATAGTCTGTAGTGGAGGGAATATAATGGGAGACCACAAAGACAGAAGTTTATATCCTACATCAAGAATTTATATCCTACAGGCCTTGAGAGCTTTTGATCTGTTTAAAATATTCCAGTGACATAATCAGCTAGGTATCAGAAATGTGGAAAAATCAGTTCTGAATCAGCAAAGAAAAATCTAGTACCATACTTACACCAATAGATTTGAGTCTGATGTTTTGAAGAGAGAATATTCTTGGAGAGAACATGGATCTGATGTTTGTTCTTGAACCCTGAGTGATTATAGCAGAAGGAGGAATTGTCAAACAGGATTAACCAGAGTTTTCTCCTCTTAATATCTAAGAAAAGGAAAATAATAATATAACACAGACTTGTTTGTGTGTTTAGCATTAGGTATCTTAAGTCAGTGCTGCTCAGTAGACCTGACTTGAGTCACACATTAAGATTTTGAATTCCTTATTATTTAATGCATAGCTTTTCAATGATTTAATTGCTTAAAAAAAAAGATATTAGACAATGAAAACAAAGCAAGAGCAAAGAAAATCTTCTGAAAACATTAAAGAACTCACAAGTAACACAGGCCATTTTCCTTCCCTAGGACATGAAAGTATATTTGTATTTTCTCTAATGCCATGGCACTGAAAATGATTTTTTATAGTGACAAATCTCATCAGGCCATCAATAATGAGGTTACCTACCTTAAAGCACATTGTCCTTTCCTATTGCTAGGATGGAAAGGTCAGGGTGAACTAATGATGTCAGATATAGATTATTTTTCAAGCAGAAACAGGCATTTTAAGAGCACCAAACAAGCTATGAAAACCAACTCAGTATGGGTTACATGATCATTTTACTGGTTTTTGAAATATGAGATGAACTGTAACCTTTAGAGTCTACACTTTGATAGTGATGAATTGATTAATCTTACCACTTATTGCATCCTTTACCCAGTCACCTGATGGCATTCTGAGTCACTAGTTTCTACAAAAGATTAAAGCCAAAGGAAATTATTCCTCTTTGTTCAGTACTACCTTTACTATCAGAATGAAATTTTTAATGAAAGATTCAGAAGTGTTTTGTCCCAGCCAAGAATATTTTCAAATATTAAACATAATTTTTTAAATACATTTTTAAATTATAAAATACTCCTAATTCTTTGTCTTCTCTCTTTTTCACATTTGGCTCTGCTAGGGCAGAGCAACAGGTGTTGTCAAGGGAAGAAAGAAATAAAAGGTTTACAGATTTTGAAGTTTTCTTATATTAGATCAAAAGCTCGCAAACTTCTCCTATAAATGGCCAGAGAGTAAAAATTTAGACTATGTGGAACAGTTATACAGTCTTCATCTCAACTACTCAACTTTGATATTGAAGTACAAAAGAAGCCATAAACCTAGGTAAACAAATGAGTATAGTTGTGGTCCCATGAAACTTTAGTTATGGGAGCTAAAATTTGAATTTCATATAATTTTCATGTATTACAAAATACTGTTTAAAAAAAAAAACACACTTTTTCCCAACATTTTTAGTATTTTTTTCCAAAAAAATACTAAAAAAATTTCCAAAAAAATTTTTTGGAAAAAAATACTAAAATCAATCCTAATTTACGAGCTAAAATGAAGCAGGCAGCAGGCCAGAACTGGCTTGGGGGAAGCAGTTTGTCAACTCATGGACTGGACACTTTTTGTGGGTAGGAATCTTAGTACACAAAGTAAAGTATGCAAAAAACCTAACATTTTCAATTTCCTCCATAATACAACTTATTTCATATTATAAGCTTCCCTGGGGTAGGTTTTGTCTTGTCATTTATCACTTGTCTTTGTCTTATCATTTGTCTTGGCACTGGGGTTAACATTTTAGGAAGTTGATGTGTGGATAAGGCATCTTGATTTGGATATGGGTTAAAGGATACCTTTTCCATGGGGATAGTCTTGATTCCTGTCTCCTGTACAATGTCACGAACCTCTATCCATAGTTCATCAGGCACTCTGTCTATCAGATCTAGTCCCTTAAATCTATTTCTCCCTTCTACTGTATCCTGAATGGTCTAGTGGTTTTCCTCGCTTTCTTCAATTTAAGTCTGAATTTGGCAATAAGGAGTTCATGATCTGAGCCACAGTCAGCTCCTGGTCTTGTTTTTGCTGACTGTATAGAGCTTCTTCATCTTTGGCTGCAAAGAATATAATCAATCTGATTTCAGTGTTGACCATCTGGTGATGTCCACGGGTAGAGTCTTCTCTTGTGTTGTTGGAAGAGGGTGTTTGCTATGACCAGTGCATTTTCTTGGCAAAACTCTATTAGTTTTTGCGCTGCTTCATTCCGTACTCCAAGGCCAAATTTGCCTGTTACTCCAAGTGTTTCTTGACTTCCTACTTTTGCATTCCAGTCCCCTATAATGAAAAGGACATCTTTTATGGTGTTAGTTCTAAAAGGTCTTGTAGGTCTTCACAGAACCGTTTAACTTCAGCTTCTTCAGAGTTACTAGTTGGGGCATAGGCTTGGATCACCGTGATGTTGAATGGTTTGCCTTGGAAACAAACAGAGATCATTCTATCGTTTTTGAGATTGCATCCAAGTGCTGCATTTCAGGCTCTTTTGTTGACCATGATGGCTACTCCATTTCTTCTCAGGGATTCCTGCCTGCAGTAGTAGATACAATGGTCATCTGAGTTAAATTCACCCATTACAGTCCATTTTAGTTCTCTGATTCCTAGAATGTCGATGTTCACTTTTGCCATCTCCTGTTTGACGACTTCCAATTTGCCTTGATTCATGGACCTGACATTCCAGGTTCCTATGCAATATTGCTCTTTACAGCATTGGACCTTGCTTCTATCACCAGTCACATCCAGAACTGGGTATTGTTTTTGCTTTGGCTCCATCTCTTCATTCTTTCTGGAATTATTTATACACTGATCTCCTGTAGCATATTGGGCACCTACTGACCTGGGGAGTTCCTCTTTCAGTATCCTATCATTTTGCCTTTTCATACAGATCATGGGGTTCTCAAGGAAAGAATACTGAAGTGGTTTGCCATTTGTCTGAGGAGGCCTTACAAATAGCTGTGAAAAGAAGGGAAGCAAAAAGCAAAGGAGAAAAGAAAGATATACCCATTTGAATGCAGTGTTCCAAAGAATAGCAAGGAGAGAGAAGAAAGCCTTCCTCAGCGATCAACACAAAAAAAAGAGGAAAACAACAGAATGGGAAAGACTAGAGATCACTTCAAGAAAATTAGAGATACCAAGGGAATATTTCATGCAAAGATGGGCTTGATAAAGGACAGAATGGTATGGACCTAAAAGAAGCAGAAATATTAAGAGGTGGCAAGAATACACAGAAGAACTATACAAAAAAGATCTTCATGACCTAGATAATCACGATGGTGTGATCACGGACCTAGAGCCAGACATCCTGGAATGTGAAGTCAAGTGGGCCTTAGAAAGCATTGCTATGAACAAAGCTAGTGGAGGTGATGGAATTCCAGTTGAGTTATTACAAGTCCTGAAAGATGATGCTGTGAAAGTGCTGCACTCAATATGCCAGCAAATTTGGAAAACTCAGCAGCGGCCACAGGACTGGAAAAGGTCAGTTTTCATTCCAATCCCAAAGAAAGGCAATGCCAAAGAATGCTCAAACTACCGCACAATTGCACTCATCTCACACGCTAGTAAAGTAATGCTCAAAATTCTCCAAGCCAGGCTTCAGCAATACATGAACTGTGAACTTCCAGATGTTCAAGCTGGTTTTAGAAAAGGCAGAGGAACCAGAGATCAAATTGCCAACATCCGCTGGATCATGGAAAAAGGAAGAGAGTTCCAGAAAAACATCTATTTCTGCTTTATTGACTATGCCAAAGCCTTTGACTGTGTGGATCACAATAAACTGTGGAAAATTCTGAAAGAGATGGGAATACCAGACCACCTGAACTGCCTCTTAAGAAACCTATATGCAGGTCAGGAAGCAACAGTTAGAACTGGATATGGAACAACAGACTGGTTCCAAATAGGAAAAGGAGTACATCAAGGCTGTATCTTGTCACCCTGCTTATTTAACTTATATGCAGAGTGCATCATGAGAAACACTGGGCTGGAAGAAGCAGAAGCAGGAATCAAGATTGCCAGGAGAAATATCAGTAACCTGAGATATGCAGATGACACCACACTTATGGCAGATAGTGAAAAGAACTAAAAAGCCTCTTGATTAAAGTGAAAGAGGAGCATGAAAAGTTGGCTTAACTCAACATTCAGAAAATAAGATCATGGCATCTGGTCCCATCACTTCATGGGAAATAGATGGGGAAACAGTGTCAGACATTATTTTTCTGGGCTTCAAAATCATTGCAGATAGTGATTGCAGCCATGAAATTGAGACGCTTACTCCTTGAAAGGAAAGTTATGACCAACCTAGAGAACATATTAAAAAGCAGAGATATTACTTTGCCAAAAAAGGTCCATCTAGTCAAGGCTAGGTTTTTCCAGTAGTCATGTATGGATGTGAGATTTGGACTGAAGAAAGCTGAGTGCCAAAGAATTGATGCTTTTGAACTGTGGTGTTGGAGAAGACTCTTGAGAGTCTCTTGGACTGCAAGGAGACCCAACCAGGTCATCCTAAAGACCAGTGCTGGGTGTTCATTGGAAGGAAGATGCTAAAGCTGAAACTCCAATACTTTGGCCACCTCATGAGAAGAGTTGACTCATTGGAAAAGACTCTGATGCTGGGAGGGATTGAGTGGGGGGCAGATGTAGAAGGGGACGACAGAGGATGAGATGTCTGGATGGCATCACTGACTCAATGCACATGAGTTTAGGTGAACTCCAGGAGTTGGTGATGGACAGGGAGGCCTGGCGTGCTGTGATTCATGGGGTTGCAAAGAGTAGGATACGACTGAGCAACTGAACTGAACTAAACTAATGGATACCTGTCCACATTGATTCCCTTTGGTCCATGGTTATTGATCAAAATGGGAAACTGCCGAGTTATTCTGTGTTTCCCATAAAGCTTCTTCCTATTTCCCTGTCTTAGACTTTTATCATTCTTGCTCCTTTGTCTCACTTCAGCATGGGAGAGTCGTGAGCTACAAAGCTTTCTACTTAAATGTTCCATGTAGGAGGAGCCAAGACGGTGGAGGAGTAGGACGGGGAGAACACTTTCTCCCCCACAAATTCATCAAAAGAGCATTTAAACGTCGAGTAAATTCCACAAAACAACTTCTGAATGCCGGCAGAGGACATCAGGCACCCAGAAAAGCAACCCAACTCTTCGAAAGGAGTAGAGAAACTTTTTTCATCTTTAACGTAGATGTTTTATCAATGGTGCTGTATAGAAGGAGAAGTTTTGAAACTACTGTAAAAATAAGACCGATAACTGGAAGTAGGAGGCTTAAGTCCAAACTCTGATTCCAGGAAACTCCTGACTCCAAGGAACATTAATTGACAGGAGCTCATCAAATGCCTCCATACCAACACTGAAACCAAGCACCACACAAGGGCCTACAAGTTCCAGGGCAAGACATACCAAGCAAATTCTCCAGCAACAAAGGAACACAGCCCTGACCTTCAAGATACAGGCTGCCCAAAGTCACCCCAAAACCATAGACATCTCATAACTCATTACTGGACATTTCATTACACTCCAGAGAGAAGAAATACAGCTCCATCCACCAGAACATCAACACAAGCTTCCCTAACCAGGAAACCTTGACAAGCCACCTGTACAAACCCACACACAGAGAGGAAATGCCACAATAAAGAGAACTCCACAAACTGCCAGAATACAGAAAGGACACCCCAAACTCAGCAATTTAAACAAGATGAAGAGATAGAGGAATAGCCAGCAGATAAAGGAACAGGATAAATGCCCACCAAACCAAACAAAAGAGGAAGAGATAGGGAATCTACCTGATAAAGAATTCCGAATAATGATAGTGAAATTGATCCAAAATCTTGAAATTAAAATGGAATCACAGATAAATAGCCTGGAGGCAAGGATTGAGAAAATGCAAGAAAGGTTTAACAAGGACTTAGAAGAAATAAAAGAGTCAATATATAATGAATAATGCAATAAGTGAAATTAAAAACACTCTGGAGGCAACAAATAGTAGAATAACAGAGGCAGAAGATAGGATTAGTGAATTAGAAGATAGAATGGTAGAAATAAATGAATCAGAGAGGATAAAAGAAAACGAATTAAAAGAAATGAGGACAATCTCAGAGACCTCCAGGACAATATTAAACGCTACAACATTCGAATCATAGGGGTCCCAGAAGAAGAAGACAAAAAGAAAGACCATGAGAAAATACTTGAGGAGATAATAGTTGAAAACTTCCCTAAAATGGGGAAGGAAATAATCACCCAAGTCCAAGAAACCCAGAGAGTCCCAAACAGGATAAACCCAAGGCGAAACACCCCAAGACACATATTAATCAAATTAACAAAGATCAAACACAAAGAACAAATATTAAAATCAGCAAGGGAAAAACAACAAATAACACACAAGTGAATACCCATAAGGATAACAGCTGATCTTTCCATAGAAACTCTTCAAGCCAGGAGGGAATGGCAAGACATACTTAAAATGATGAAAGAAAATAACCTACAGCCCAGATTACTGTACCCAGCAAGGATCTCATTCAAGTACGAAGGAGAAATCAAAAGCTCTTCAGACAAGCAAAAGCTGAGAGAATTCTGCACCACCAAACCAGCTCTCTAACAAATACTAAAGGATATTCTCTAGACAGAAAACACAAAAACGGTGTATAAATTCGAACCCAAAACAATAAAGTAAATGGCAACGGGATCATACTTATCAGTAATTACCTTAAACATAAATGGGTTAAATGCCCCAACCAAAAGACAAAGACTGGCTGAATGGATACAAAAACAAGACCCCTACATATGTTGTCTACAAGAGACCCACCTCAAAACAGGGGACACATACAGACTGAAAGTGAAGGGCTGGAAAAAGATTTTCCATGCAAATAGGGACCAAAAGAAAGCAGGAGTAGCAATACTCATATCAGATAAAATAGACTTTAAAACAAAGGCTGTGAAAAGAGACAAAGAAGGTCACTACATAATGATCAAAGGATCAATCCAAGAAGATATAACAATTATAAATATATATGCACCCAACACGGGAGCACCGCAGTATATAAGACAAATGCTAACAAGTATGAAAGGAGAAATTAACAATAACACAATAATAGTGGGAGACTTTAATACCCCACTCACACCTATGGATAGATCAACTAAACAGAAAATTAACAAGGAAACACAAACTTTAAACGATACAATAGACCAGTTAGACCTAATTGATATCTATAGGACATTTCATCCCAAAACAATGAATTTCACCTTTTTCTCAAGCGCACATGGAACCTTCTCCAGGATAGATCACATCCTGGGCCATAAAGCTAGCCTTAGTAAATTCAAAAAAATAGAAATCATTCCAAGCATCTTTTCTGACCACAATGCAGTAAGATTAGATCTCAATTACAGGAGAAAAACTATTAAAAATTCCAACATATGGAGGCTGAACAACACACTGCTGAATAACCAACAAATCACAGAAGAAATCAAAAAATAAATCAAAATTTGCATAGAAACGAATGAAAATGAAAACACAACAACCCAAAACCTGTGGGACACGGTAAAAGCAGTCCTAAGGGGTAAGTTCACAGCAATACAGGCACACCTCAAGAAACAAGAAAAAAGTCAAATAAATAACCTAACTCTACACCTAAAGCAACTAGAAAAGGAAGAAATGAAGAACCCTATGGTTAGTAGAAGGAAAGAAATCTTAAAACTTAGAGCAGAAATAAATGCAAAAGAAACAAAAGAGATCATAGCAAAAATCAACAAAACCAAAAGCTGGTTTTTTGAAAGGATAAATAAAATTGACAAACCATTAGCCAGACTCATCAAGACACAAAGGGAGAAAAATCAAATCAATAAAATTAGAAATGAAAATGGAGAGATCACAACAGACAACACAGAAATACAAAGGATCAAAAGAGACTACTATCAACAATTATATGCCAATAAAATGGACAACGTGGAAGAAATGGACAAGTTCTTTAAAAAGTACAACTTTCCAAAACTCGACCAGGAAGAAATAGAAAATCTTAACAGACCCATCACAAGCACAGAAATTGAAACTGTAATCAAAAATCTTCCAGCAAACAAAAGCCCAGGTCCAGACGGCTTCACAGCTGAATTCTACCAAAAATTTAGAGAAGAGCTAACACCTATTCTGCTCAAACTCTTCCAGAAAATTGCAGAGGATGGTAAACTTCCAAACTCATTCTATGAGGCCACCATCACCCTAATACCAAAACCTGACAAAGATGCCACAAAAAAAGAAAACTGCAGGCCAATATCACTGATGAACATAGATGCAAAAATCCTTAACAAAATTCTAGCAATCAGAATCCAACAACACATTAAAAAGATCATACACCATGACCAAGTGGGCTTTATCCCAGGGATGCAAGGATTCTTCAATATCTGCAAATCAATCAATGTAATACACCACATTAACAAATTGAAAAATAAAAACCATATGATTATCTCAATAGATGCAGAGAAAGCCTTTGACAAAATTCAACATCCATTTATGATCAAAACTCTCCAGAAAGCAGGAATAGAAGGAACATACCTCAACATAATAAAAGCTATATATGCCAAACCCACAGCAAACATTATCCTCAATGGTGAAAAATTGAAAGCATTTCCTCTAAAGTCAGGAACAAGACAAGGGTGCCCACTTTCACCATTCCTATTCAACATAGTTTTGGAAGTTTTGGCCACAGCAATCAGAGCAGAAAAAGGAATAAAAGGAATCCAAATTGGAAAAGAAGAAGTAAAGCTCTCACTATTTGCAGATGACATGATCCTCTACATAGAAAAACCTAAAGACTCCACCAGAAAATTACTAGAACTAATCAATGACTATAGTAAAGTTGCAGGATATAAAATCAACACACAGAAATCCCTTGCATTCCTATACACTAATAATGAGAAAACAGAAAGAGAAATTAAGGAAACAATTCCATTCACCATTGCAACGGAAAGAATAAAATACTTAGGAATATATCTACCTAAAGAAACTAAAGACCTATATATAGAAAACTATAAAACACTGGTGAAAGAAATCAAAGAGGACACTAACAGATGGAGAAATATACCATGTTCATGGATTGGAAGAATCAATATAGTGAAAATGAGTATACTACCCAAAGCAATTTATAGATTCAATGCAATCCCTATCAAGCTACCAACAGTATTCTTCACAGAGCTAGAACAAATAATTTCACAATTTGTATGGAAATACAAAAAACCTCGAATAGCCAAAGCGATCTTGAGAAAGAAGAATGGAACTGGAGGAATCAACCTACCTGACTTCAGGCTCTACTACAAAGCCACAGTTATCAAGACAGTATGGTACTGGCACAAAGACAGAAATATAGATCAATGGAAAAAAATAGAAAGCCCAGAGATAAATCCACGCACATATGGACACCTTATCTTTGACAAAGGAGGCAAGAATATACAATGGATTAAAGACAATCTCTTTAACAAGTGGTGCTGGGAAATCTGGTTAACCACTTGTAAAAGAATGAAACTAGAACACTTTCTAACACCATACACAAAAATAAACTCAAAATGGATTAAAGATCTCATTGTAAGACCAGAAACTATAAAACTCCTAGAGGAGAACATAGGCAAAACACTCTCTGACATACATCACAGCAGGATCCTCTATGACCCACCTCCCAGAATATTGGAAATAAAAGCAAAAATAAACAAATGGGATCTAATTAACTTTAAAAGCTTCTGCACATCAAAGGAAACTATTAGCAAGGTGAAAAGACAGCCTTCAGAATGGGAGAAGATAATAGCAAATGAAGCAACTGACAAACAACTAATCTCGAGAATATACAAGCAACTCCTACAGCTCAACTCCAGAAAAATAAATGACCCAATCAAAAAATGGGCCAAAGAACTAAATAGACACCTTTCCAAAGAAGACATACAGATGGCTAACAAACACATGAAAAGATGCTCAACATCACTCATTATCAGAGAAATGCAAATCAAAACCACTATGAGGTACCATTTCACACCAGTCAGAATGGCTGCGATCCAAAAGTCTACAAGTAATAAATGCTGGAGAGGGTGTGGAGAAAAGGGAACCCTCTTACACTGTTGGTGGGAATGCAAACTAGTACAGCCACTATGGAGAACAGTGTGGAGATTCCTTAAAAAACTGGAAATAGAACAGCCTTATGATCCAGCAATCCCACTGCTGGGCATACACACTGAGGAAACCAGAAGGGAAAGAGACACGTGTACCCCAATGTTCATTGCAGCACTGTTTATAATAGCCAGGACATGGAAGCAACCTAGATGTCCATCAGCAGATGAATGGATAAGAAAGCAGTGGTACATATACACGATGGAGTATTACTCAGCAATTAAAAAGAATACATTTGAATCAGTTCTAATGAGGTGGATGAAACTGGAGCCTATTATACAGAGTGAAGTAAGCCAGAAAGAAAAACACCAATACAGTATACTAATGCATATATATGGAATTTAGAAAGATGGTAACAATAACCCTGTGTACAAGACAGCAAAAGAGACACTGATGTATAGAACAGTCTCATGGACTCTGTGGGAGAGGGAGAGGGTGGGAAGATTTGGGAGAATGGCATTGAAACATGTAAAATATCATGTATGCAACGAGTTGCCAGTCCAGGTTCGATGCACGATACTGGATGCTTGGAGCTGGTGCACTGGGACGACCCAGAGGGATGGTATGGGGAGGGAGGAGGGAGGAGGGTTCAGGATGGGGAACACATGTATACCTGTGATGGTCATTTTGATATTTGGCAAAACTAATACAATTTTGTAAAGTTTAAAAATAAAATTAAATTAAAAAAAAATGTTCCATGTAACCATACTGTTCTGGGGGCTTCCTGGGGCTCCTACTCAGAAATAGTGTATGCATTTGCTCTTCTCGAGTTTTCATTAACCAGTGCCCCCTCACAGGAGCTTGGGAGGCAGAACACAGGACCATCCATCCCAGAGGCTCACCTACATCTGCACATTCATTGCTGTGAGTGGAGAGCAGGGCAACTGTGGCTTGAATGGGATTAGGTTAGGGGAAATGTTGGGCCAAAGTGAAAAAGAAACACTAAGAACATTGTGGTGAATAATTAAATAATGAAACAATGTCTATCTTTCTTTGAACACAGTTTTATACACTGCATTCTTTATTACAAAACATGACTAAAATCCTCCTTGGTGCCAAAATGACTGGGAGTATTAGGTGAGCATAATGGAATTGGTTCCTTCCTTCATGAAGTTTATAGTGCAATGGAAGACAGGTAGCAATCATTCAACCTCAAAATTAATCATCACAAATAGTGACTCAGCCACAGGGGCCAGGTTGCACTTTGACTGTTGTTCACATTAATGCTGAATGAATCAGACAAAATTGCAGTAATGAATTTGAGCAGGTATGTTAATTTGGTGGGTAAACTGCTGGAAAACTCTCTCTTTCTGTTTCTCTCTCCCTATCCTGTTCCCTCTTCTACCCACACAGGTACAAAAACATTTGTTTGTGGACTCAGAGAAACAAGAAGATAAGCTAGTTATAAATAGATGTGAAATATCTTCAACCTTTGATTCTGAAAATTAGCACTTAGATATTAAAAACTGAAGGGAGAAACACAAGTTTTCATAGAATATTGAAGCTTTCCTATGCAGGCATAATTATAATTTTATTTTCTTTTAGGTGCAAGTGTAGATATAAAACTCCTAGAAACTTTCCAAACAACTAGAGTGGAGGGTACTGCAGATTTTATGTATAAGGATTATTTGGTTTAGAATGCAGTGACAGTTTAGAGCTTTCAGAATCTGTATGAAGTACTGAATTAAATCAGAAATTTTATAAATCAATTACCTTATCAAGACTGTTTTGAAGTCTCCCTGGTCTCCTGCTAGGTCAGGATTACTTTTCAGCACAGAAAAAATATTAATTATATTGAATTTATTTCTGGTAAGAAATAGAACTCAACTCACAATTTCAAAGTATAGGACAAAAATATTAGCTAAGTTTAAATATTTGAGGATAGAATAGTGATGTTGAGACCTTCTGATAATAGAATAAGTTAGACAGTATGCAGTTTGCATTCAATCACTTCTAGAAATATCTCCAGTTTCTCTGAAACTATATTTTCTTCTGTTATTCTATATGCGCATTTTAATGGCAGTTATTGATTTACTGGCTAAATAGGCAGATTAAATACTAAATGGAAAATAATGGAGGAAGTTTCTCTGAAAATATTCTAAGAAATGCATAGGATATCTGTGACTGTGGTATTAGTATTCATAGTTGTTCAGTAGAAAGAGTAAAATTGATTTGATCTCCTTCCTGAAATCCCATTATAATTATTTTACCCTATGCAGAACATGCATTTTTAATTGAACAGCATCAGACTTCACTTGAAACTTAAAATTTCTATCCTCTTTCTAAACAATAAACTTTCATTTAATCCCACATCTGGTAACTTCTTCCTGAGACTCCCTTCACTGTTCTCACATTTCACCAGTACCAGATTTTAGCTCAGTGCTAGAACCCCAGGCCATACCTCTGTCATTACTCTGAGAAGAATGGAGGGTCCCAGATCCTAGGTCAGCCGTGAAATAAAAAGTACGGCTGGGAGGAAAGTTAAGAATTCACTTTGGGGCTAATCATTCGTTGTCAAGAAAACCTTTTCTCTTATACACCTAGTCAGCAATCATAGCACCTCATGTTCCTTTCAATGTCTTCATTTAACAGTCTAGTTGATGATCCTAATCACTCAGTTCAGTTCAGTCACTCAGTCATGTCTGACTCTTCGCGACACCGTGGACCAGAGCATGCCAGGGCTCCCTGTCCATCACCAACTCCCAGGTCTATTCAAACTCATCTCCATTGAGTCAGTGATGTCATCCAACCATCTCATCCTCTGTCATCCCCTTCTCCTCCTGCCTTCAATTTTTCCCAGAAACAGGGTCTTTTCAAATGAGTCAGATCTTTGCATCAGGTGGCCAAAGTATTGGAGTTTCAACTTCAACATCAGTCCTACCAATGAACATTCAGGACTGATATCCTTTAGAATGGACTGGTTGGATCTACTTGCAGTCCAAGGAACTCTCAAGAGCCTTCTCCAACACTACAGTTCAAAAGCATGAATTCTTCAGCATTCAGCTGTCTTTAAAGTACAACTCTCACATACATACATGACTACTGGAAAAACCATAACCTTGACAAGACAGACATTTGTTGCTAAAGTAATGTCTCTGCTTTTTAATATGCTGTCTAGGTTGGTCATAACTTTCCTTCCAAGGAGTAAGCATCTTTTAATTTCATGGCTGCAGTCACCATCTGCAGTGATTTTGGAGCCCCCCAAAAATAAAGTCTCTCACTGTTTCCTCATCTATTTGCCATAAGGTGATGGGACCAGATGCCATGATCTTGGTTTTTTGAATGTTGAGCTTTAAGCCATCTTTTTCACTCTCCTCTTTCACTTTCATCAAGAGGCTTTTTTAGTTCTTCTTCACTTTCTGCCATACAGTTGGTGTTATCTGCATATCTGAGGTTATTGATATTTCTCCTGGCAATCTGATTCCAGCTTGTGCTTCATCCAGCCCAGCGTTTCTCATGATGCACTCTGCATAGAAGTTAAGTAAGCAAGGTGATAATATACAGCCTTTTCCTATTTGGAACCAGTCTGTTGTTCCATGTCCACTTCTAGCTGTTGATTCCTGTTCTGCATGCAGATTTCTCAAGAGGCAGGACAGGTGGTCTAGTATTCCCATCTCTTTCAGAATTTTCCAGTTTATTGTGATCCACACAGTCAAAGGCTTTGGCATAGTCAATAAAGCAGAAATAGATGTTTTTCTGGAATTCTCTTGCTTTTTCCATGATCCAGCGGATGTTGGCAATTTGGTCTCTGGTTCCTCTGCCTTTTCTAAAACCAGCTTGGATATCTGGAAGTTCACAGTTCATGTATTGTTGAAGCCTGGCTTGGAGAATTTTGAGCATTACTTTACTAGCGTGTGAGATGAGTGCAATTGTGTGGTAGTTTGAACATTCTTTGGCATTGCCTCTGTTTGGGATTGGAATGAAAACTGACATTTTCCAGTCCTGTGACCACTGCTGAGTTTTCCTAATTTGCTGGCGTATTGAGTGCAGCACTTTCACAGCATCATATTTTGGATTTGAAATAGCTCAACTGGAATTCCATCACCTCTACTAGCTTTGTTCATAGTGATGCTTCCTAAGGCACACTTGACTTTGCATTCCAGGATGTCTGGCTCCAGGTGAATGATCACACCATCATGATTATCTGGGTCATGAAGATCTTTTTTGTACAGTTTTTCTGTGTATTCTTGCCACCTCTTCTTAATATCTTCTGCTTCTGTTAGGTCCATACCATTTCTGTCCTTTATTGAGCCCATCTTTGCATGATATATTCCCTCGGTATCTCTAATTTTCTTGAAGAAATCTCTAGTTTTTCCAAGTCTTTTGTTTTCCCCTGTTTCTTTGCACTGATCACTGAGGAAGGCTTTATTAACTCTCCTTGCTATTCTTGGTAATTCTGCATTCAAATGGGTATATCTTTCCTTTTCTCCTTTGCTTTTCACTTCTCTTCTTTTCACAGCTATTTGTAATAAATTTCACTTTAGCCATGTCATTCCTTGTTACTGTGAGGTCTTGCCATGGGTTAATGAAGAGGGAGAAGTAGCAGTTTCTATGACAGTGAAAAGTGAAAGTGGCTCAATTGTATCCAACTTTTTGCAATCCCATGGACTATACAGTCTATGGAATTCTCTAGGCCAGAATACTGTAGTGGATAGCCTTTCCTTTCTCCAGGGGATCTGCCCAACCCAGTGATCGAACCCAGATCTCCTGCATTCCAGGCAGATTCTTTACCAGCTGCGCCACAAAGGAAGCTCCAGTTTCTATGATGGGATATTTAAATATATATGTAATTGTGTTACACATATAATTAACTCTTTAGAGTAGTCTTACAGTTATTTTTTTCTTGTAGTTGATTTACAGTCTAAAATTTAAAAATTAGTTTCCACAATAGCAAATCTAGCCAAATGGCCATGTACACAATCTCTCCTTCCTTGACTTACATTCTTGAGATTTGTCTTTGTGTTTCTTTTTCACTTAAAAATATGATACTGGACTTCTGGTCTAGTAATTAAGACTCCACCCTTCCAATACAGAGGACATGAGTTTGATTCCTGGTCAGGGCAGTTCTGCATGAGGGTTGTGGCCAAAAATTAATTAACCTTTAAAAAGAGATTTTAAAAAATTTTAATGCAATATTATACTCTTGATATTTTAGGCTGTGGGTGTCTGTTATCAGAGGAAGGGCAAAATAAAAACAAAAAGAACTGATTGTAGAGACTACTTATTCATAAAACTGCATGGTAAAAGTCTTTTGTCATTCAAGTTTTATTTTTAAGAAAGAAAAATAAGTATTATACCTTGTGAAAGTCTTTGTTTTTGATAGGAAAATCTAGAAAGAATTGCAAAAAATAACATAAATTTCAACTTTGGTAGAGGAAGTATGATTCTATTCAGCTCTTTAAAGCAGTCTCCCTGTTACCAACCTGGGTTCCTGGACTGTCTTTAAGGCATGGCTTTACTGGTGCTCGTGCTGGAACCCAGGGAGTGAAACCAAGTAACAGATGCCCTTGCTCACTCACTCCCTTAAGGGGAGCAAGCTGGTTCCTTCTATAAGGTAAGGATAGGGCCAGGAATCTGGCCAGAGCGGTGGCTTGGGTGGTTTGCCCATCCCCTAGGTGGTGGTTTGTGCACCCTGCTTTTGCTCCTTATTCAGAAGTGGCAGGAGGTTTTGGTCTTTTTATATCTTGTTCATAATTGCCCCAACTGTGCATGCACATGGTTATTTTTAATCCCTTGTAGCTTATGTTTTGTTGCTCGAGGAAAAGCTTGTCCGGGTGCAAGCAGTACAGCATTGGTCCCGGGTTTTAGGCCCCAGCCTGTCACATCCCCACTCTGGCTAATTTTCCCCACCATGCTCCTACAAATACAAAACAGAACTCTGCATTTCAAGAAGATAAGCAAAGACAAATAAATTGGGTAAAGTTTAATTAGTGTTTATTAGTGTTAATTTTAAATAATCACAGTTTTGATAAAATATATTTGTATCTTCTATGTACCTTACTGAAGGCAAGAGGCTGTTACAATCTCAGCCCAGAGACAGCATCTTCCACCATACTGTGAGGAGGCTCCCAACTGCTAACCAAGTCTTCCTGAGATCCTGGATGGTTGAAATCCACCAGGAGGGTCACAGCCTGAGATTAGCTATCCAGAGGACACATACAGCAAGCCTGAGATGGTGTTCATGCATCGCCCCAAGGAAACCAAGCGGCCGGGACCAGGGAGGTGATTAAGATGCATGGCCCACCCAGGACAGTGCGCTAGCTAAGCACCTGGTTGCCTGAGCTGCTCAGACCTGGGAAGGGCACAAAACGCATGCCCAACCCACAGAGACTGAGCCAGAACTGTGTCTGTGTATCTCCTGTGGAGGTACGGGTCAGCAGTGGCCTGCCACAGGGGCAGGGGCTCTGGGTGCTGCAGACCTGGGTATGGCATAAGCCCTCTTGGAAGAGGTTGCCATTAACCCCACCAAGAAACCACCAGAACTTACACAAGACTGGGGAAACAAACACTTGGAGGGCACCAACAAAACCTTGTGTGCACCAGGACCAAGGAGAAAGGAGCAGTGTTCACACAAGAAACTGACCCAGACATGCCCATGAGTGTCCAGGAGACTCCAGCGGAGGTGTGGGTTGGTGGTGGCCTGCTGCAGGGCTGGGGGCACTGAGTGCAGCAGTGTGTGCATGGGACCTTTTGAAGGAGGTCACAATTATCTTCATTACCTCCACCATAATTTGACCTCAGGTCAAGCAGGAGGGAAGGAACACAGCCCTGCCCATCAATAGAAAATTGGATTAAAGATTTATTGAACATGGCCCCGCCCATCAGAACAAGACCCAGTTTCCCCCTCAGTCAGTCTCTCCCATCAGGAAGCTTCCATAAGCCTCTTATCTTTCTCCATCAGAGGGCAGACAGACTGAAAACCACAATCACAGAAAACTAACCAAACTGATCACACGGATCACAGACTTGTCTAGCTCAATGAAACTATGAGGCATACCCTGTAGGGCCACCCAAGACAGACAGGTCATAGCAGAGAGTTCTGACAAAATGTGGTCCACTGGAGAAGGGAATGGCAAATCACTTCAGCATTCTTGCCTTGAGAACCCATGAACAGTATGAAAAGGCAAAACAGTATGATACTGAAAGATGAACTCCCCAGGTTGGTAGGTACCCAATAATGCTACTGGAGATCAGTGGAGAAATAACTCCAGAAAGAATGAAGGGATGGAGCCAAAGCAAAAACAACACCCAGTTGTGGATGTGACAGGTGATGGAGGTAAAGTCTGATGCTTTAAAGAGCAATATTGCATAGGAATCTGGAATGTTACGTCTATGGGTTAAGGCAAATTGGAAGTGGTCAAACAAGAGATGGCAAGAGTGAACATTGACATTCTAGGAATCAGCGAACTAAAATGGACTAGAATGGGTGAATTTAATGCAGATGACCATTATATCTACTACTGTGGGCCAGAATCCCTTAGAAGAAATGAAGTAGCCATCATAGTCAACTAAAGAGTCTGAAATGCAGTACTTCAAAGCAATCTCAAAAACAACAGAATGATCTCTATTCGTTTCCAAGGCAAACCATTTAATATCACAGTAATTGAAATCTATGTCCCAACCAGTAATGCTGAAGAAGCTGAAGTTGAAAGATTCTATGAAGACCAAAAAGACCTTCTAGAACTAACACCCAAAAAGAGATGTCCTCTTCATTATTGGGGACTGGAATTCAAAAGTAGGGTGTCAAGAGCTACCTGGAGTAACAGGCAGATTTGGCCTTGGAGTACAAAATGAAGTGGGTCAAAGGATAATAGAGTTTTACCAAGACAACGCACAGATCATAACAAACACCATTTTCCAACAACACAAGAGAAGACTCTACACATGGACATCACCAGATGTCAATACTGAAATCAGATTGATTATATTCTTCACAGCCAAAAATGGAGAAGCTTTAAACAATCAGACTGGGAACTGACTGTGGCTCAGATCATGAACTCCTTATTGCCAAATTCAGACTTAAATTGAAGAAAGGGAAAACCACTATACCATTTAGGTATGACCTAAGTCAAATATCATATGATTATACAGTGGAAGTGACAAATAGATTCAAGGTATTAGATCTGATAGAGTGCCTGAAGAAATATGGACGAAGGCTCATGATATTGTACAGGAAGCAGTGATCAAGATCATCCCCAAGTAAAATAAATGCAAAAAAGCAAAATGGTTTTCTGACAAGGCCTTACAAATAGCTGAGAAAAGAAGAGAAGTGAAAGGCAAAGGAGAAAAGGAAAGATAAACCCATTTGAATACAGAGTTCCAAAGAATAACAAGGAGTGATAAGAAAGTCTTCCTCAGTGATCAATGCAAAAGAAATAGAGGAAAACAACAGTGGGAAAGAATAGAGATCGCTTCAAGAAAATTAGAGATACCAAGGGAGTATTTCATGCAAAGTTGAGCACAATAAAGGACATAAATGGTATGGACCTAACAGAAGCACAAGATATTAAGAAGAGGTGTTAAGAATAAACAAAAGAACTATACGAAAAGATCTTCATTACCCAGATAACCACAATGGTGTGATCACTCACTTAGAGCCAGACATCCTGGAACGTGAAGTCAAGTGGGCCTTAGGAAGCGTCACTATGAACAAAGCTAGTATAGGTGATGGAAATCTAGTTGAGCTATTTCAAACCCAAAATATGATGCTATGAAAGTGCTGCACTCAATATACCAGCAAATTTGGAAAACTCAGCGTTGGCCACAAGATTACAAAAGGTCAATTTTCATTCCCATCCCAAACAGAGGTAATGCCAAGGAATGTTCGAACTACTGTACAATTGCACTCGCCTTACACACTAGCAAAGAAATGCTCAAAATTCTCCAAGCCAGGCTTCAAGAGAACATGATCCATGAAATTCCAGATGTTCAAGCTAGATATAGAAAAGGCAGCAGAATCAGAGATCAAATTTCCAACATCTGCTGGATCATCAAAAAAGCAAGAGTTCCAGAAAATCATCTACTTTTGCTTTAATGACTACACCATAGCCTTTGACTGTGTGGATCACGAGAAACTGTGGAAAATTCTTAAAGACATGAAAATAGCAGACCACCTGACCTGTCTCCTGAGAAATCTATATGAAGTTCAAGAAACAACAGTTAGAACTGGACACAGAACAACAGACTGGTTCCAAATAGGGAAAGGAGTACATCAAGGCTGTATATTGTCACCCTGCTTATTTAACTTATATGCAGAGTACACCATGTGAAATGTCAGGCTGGGTGAAGCAGATGCTGGAATCAAGATTGCCAGGAGAAACACCAATAACCTCAGGTACCCATATGACACCAACATTATGGCAGAAAGCGAAGAAGAAGTAAAGAGCCTCTTGATGAAAATGAAAGAGGAGAGTGAAAGACCTTGCTTAAAATTCAACATTCAGAAAACTAACATTATGGCATCCGGTCCCATCACTTCATGGTAAATAGATGGGGCAACAATGGAAACAGTGACAGACTTTATTTGGGGGGCTCCAAAATCACTGCAGATGGTGACCACAGCCTGAAATTAAAAGATGATTGCTCCTTGGAAGAAAAGCTGCGACCAACCTAGCAAGAATATTGAAAAGCAGAGACATTACTTTACCAACAAAGGTCCATCTAGTCAAAGCTATGGTTTTTCCAGTAGTCATGTATGGATGTCAGAGTTGGATTATAATGAAAGCTGAGCACTGAAATTGTTGCTTTTGAACTGTGGTGTTGGAAAAGACTCTTGATAGTCCCTTGGACTACAAGGAGATCCAATCAATCCTGAAGGAAATCAGTCCTGAGTGTTCATTGGAAGGACTGTTGCTGAAGCTAAAACTCCAATACTTTGGCCACGTGATGCGAAGTACCGACTCACTGGAAAAGACCCTGATACAGAGAAAGATTGAAGGCGGGAGGAGAAGGGGATAACAGATTGAGATGGTTGGATGGCATCACCAATGCAATGGACATAAGTTTGAGTAGGCTCCGGGAGTTGGTGATGGACAGGGAAGCTTGTTGTACTGCAGTCCATGGGGTCGCAAAGAGTGAGACATGACTGAGTGACTGAAGTGAACTGAGTGATGTACCTTACGCAATACATTTCGCATACTAAGTGATGCCACATTGTTAAAGAAGTTAGCAGTATGGTCTGCAACCAGGAGATATGAGTTTTGGTACAGTCTGTGATACCCACTAGCTGTGGGATCTTGGAAAAGAATGCATGGGCCTCAATTTCGTTATCTGAAAATAAGAAAATTTAAATGGATTATTTCCAACCATCCTGCCAGTTCTAAAAGTCTGTAATTTGAAATACATGTTTGATCATTTTTAACTGTTCATGAACATTTACATATGTCTTTACTTTGGATCATTACTTCACTTGATGCTGGATTCCTATTCAGAAAAACAAAGCTCATTTATAACAGTTTCCTCAGGGAGCCTCTGAGATTATATACTTTACAATATAATTTTTTCTTGGGCCTTTGGGTGAAGTGGTTGGACAATCCATGAGAATAGTTTCTAAGGTTATTTCATGTAAGACTTAAGACCTGAGCAGACAAGCAGGTTAGGATTTGGTAGGAAGTAGGGGAGGCCAGAAACCAGGAGACTTAAGTGATTGATGAAGAACAATAAACATTCAGGCAAGTTTATTTGTCTTAAATCAGTAGAGCAAGGATATGTTCTAATGCCAGAACCAGTCACCACATGAAATGTTAAGTGTTAGTCGCTCAGTTGTATGAACCACTCAGCACACAAAGTGTTAAGTGTTTGTTGCTCGCTTATATCTGACTCTTTGCAACACCATGTACTGTAGCCCACCAGGCTCCTCTGTCCATATAATTCTCCAGGCCAGAATACTGGAGTAGTTAGCCGTTCCCTTCTCCAGGGGATCTTCCCAACCCAGGGATTGAACCTGGGTCTCCTGCATTGCAGGCAGACACTTTACCATCTGAGTCACCATGGAAATCCTCGGCACACAAAAGTGCAGGATTGAACACATAGATCCCAAGAGGAACAAAATACATAACAGGCTAGATATGATACCATGGTACAAATAGGAGTTGGCAAACTTTTTCTGTTTAGAGCCAGATACTAAATATTTTAGGACGTACAGTCTTTGTCCCAACTGTTCAACTCTGCAGTTGTAGCACAAAAGCTACCATAGACTATATGTAAATGAATAAGCATGGCTATGTTCAAGTAAGCCTAATTTACGGACATTGAATTTTTAATTTCATATAACACTTACATGTTATAAAATATACTTCTTTTGATCTTTTCAACCACTTAAAAAGGTAAAAGTCTATTCTTAGCTGGTGGGCCATACAAAAGCAGATGGCTAGCCAGATTTGGCCTGCAGGCTGTTGTTTGCCAACCTCTGATAATAACAAAACAGCCAAATTGGGGGCTTTTGAAATATGAATGAGTCTTTAATATGTTAATTTTTGTAAATTACTATCAGCTAAAATTTTTGTATTTTGAATGTTGTTTTATTGCTTTCAGTCATAGGCTGTAATTCAAACTAGCTCAGTGAAATTTTACTGAACCTTAATTTAAGAAATAGGGAGGGCAAGCTTTAATATAATTTGTGAGATTTATTTTATCCATATTATTTGAACACATTCCTTTTTTTAGGTTGAAATGTTACCTTGCAATGATATTTGCATTCTTCATTAATTTGATAATTATATATAGTACTTGCAGTTTCCTATCAATGTTCCAGTCATAATCATCATTTTATAGATTTTGCAATTATTCTCTAAAATAATAGTTGTATTTTATATACAAATGAAGTGGTCAATAGTTAATTTATTCAAGATTTCATAGCTAGACAATCCAATTGAAAGCATGATTTTTTTAAAATACTCTATTTCATTGATTCAGATATGTTTTCCTTTAGTAAAACACAGGAAAACTTGGTTTTCATATGGGGTCAAATTCTGAATTGATTGTTGTTGCTGTTCAGTCTCTAAGTCATGTCCAACTCTCTGCAACCCCATGGACTGCAGCACGCCAGGCATCTCTGTCCTTCACTATCTCCCTGAGTTTGCTCAAACTCATGTCCATTGAGTCAGTGATGCCATCCAACCATCTCATCCTGTGTCGCCTCCTTCTCCTTTTGCCCTCAGCATCAGGGTCTTTTCCAGTGAGTCAGCTCTTCACATCAGGTGGCCAAAGTATTGATAGTGAATTGATAGTGAGGGCTAATCTTGTATTCTTTCATCAACCTTTTTATTTTGAGGAAATGTTTTTGTAGAATTTATATGAAAATTTAAAAATAGTGAAAAACAGAGAACTAAACATTCAAAAAAGAGATAAATACAGAGTTATTTTAAGGCCATAATGAAGTACAGAAATCACTGTATGACTATTTCCAAGGTCAACAGTTTTTAACAATCACATCCCTATTTAATTCAATCACAATATTTTGAAGGATCTTAGTACATTTAATAAAAACTGGAAGTGCATTCATTTATTCAATCAATCATTAAATATTTATTAAGCATCTGCATATGCCAAACAATATGTTCTGCTTAGAAATGCAGAGAAAGTGTTGGAGAAAGACATATCCTCCTTTCTGTCCTCAGTCTCATCAAAGACAAAAATTTATTAAACGAGCAAACGTATCTTTCTTTTTTTTTTTTTTTTTTTTGGCTGTGAGGGTCTTAGTTGCAGTATGAGGGATCTTTGATCATATTTATAGCATGTGGTATTTTTAGTTGCAGCATGCAAACTCTTAGTTGTGTTAAAAATGCATGCTGTTAAAAAAAGATAAAGGATTCCACAGATTTGTAAAATAGTGTCCATTTTAGGATGGAAAGTCAGGGAAGACTTTTGAAATGAAACAGAATCCCATGAACAGACGAGCCTGGCAGGCTACAGTCCATAGGGTTGCACAGAGTCAGACATGACGGAAGCGATTTAGCATGCACACGCATAGCATGGCAAAGCTAGTGACATGAAGAGCAGGGGCCAGAACTCTCATAGCCCTGAGACTGGAGAGCATTTGGTACTGTCTCATGCCTGCATGCAGCAGATGGGTAGCAGCCCAAACTCACACTGTGGTGACAGGCAGGGGGAAGACCATGTAGATGGAGACAGCATGCAGAGACTTTTGGCCTTTATTCTAGGAGTCATGAAAGTTTTAAGCAATGGAATGAAATGATCTGATCTTATCATGTGGAGACTAGAATCCAATGGAAACAGAAGTGACCTGGGGAGTCCAGTGAAAAGGGCACTGAATGCTGATAACATTTTAAGCTAAGATGGTTGCTGAAGAGAGAAAGAGAAGTAGACAGACATTAATAATACCATGGATGGCCCTTCAAGGGATATACTAAGTGAATTAAGATGGAGTAGTGTCATCTGCGTATCTGAGGTTATTGATATTTCTCCCAGCAATCTTGATTCCAGCTTGTGCTTCATCCAGCCCAGTGTTTCTCATGATGTACTCTGCATATAAGTTAAATAAGCAGGGTGACAATATACAGCCTTGATGTACTCCTTTTCCTATTTGGAACCAGTCTGTTGTTCCATGTCCAGTTCTAACTGTTGCTTCCTGACCTGTATACAGATTTCTCAGGAGGCAGGTCAGGTGGTCTGGTATTCCCATCTCTTTCAGAATTTTCCACAGTTTGTTGTGATCCACACAGTCAGAGGCTTCGGTGCAGTCAATAAAGCAGAAGTAGATCCTTTTTTGGAATTCTCTTGCTTTTCCAATGATCCAACAGATGTTGGCAATTTGATCTCTGCTTCCTCTGCCTTTTCCAAATCCAGCTTGAACATCTGGAAGTTGACGGTTCATATACTATTGAAGCCTGGCTTGGAGAATTTTAACCATTACTTGACTAGCATGTGAGATGAGTGCAATTATGCAATAGTTTAACATTCTTTGGCATTGCCTTTCTTTGGGACTTCCCTGGTGGCTCAGATGGTAAAGTGTCTGTCTACAATGCGGGAGACCTGGGTTCAATCCCTCATTTGGGAAGATCCCCTAGAGAAGGAAATGGCAATCCACTCCAGTACTATTGCCTGGAAAATCCCATGGACAGAGGAGCCTGATAGGCTACAGTCCATGGGGTCGCAAAGAGTTGGACACGACTGAGCGACTTCACTTTTCTTTGGGACTGGAATGAAAACTGACTTTTTCCAGTCCTGTGCCCACTGCTGAGTTTTCCAAATTTGCTGACATATTGAGTGCAGCACTTTCACAGCATGATCTTTTAGGATTTGAAATAGCTCAACCGGAATTCCATCACCTACACTAGCTTTGTTCGTAGTGATCCTTCCTAAGGCCCATTTGACTTCACATTCCAGGATGTCTGGCTCTAGGTGAGTGATCACACCATTGTGGTTATCTGGATCATGAAGATCTTTTCTATATAGTTCTCCTGTGTATTCTTGCCACCACTCTTAGTATCTTCTGTTTCTGTTAGGTCCCTACCATTTCTGTCCTTTATTGTGCCCATCTTTGCATGAAAAGTTCCATTGGTATCTCTAATTTTCTTGGAGAGATCTCTAGTCTTTCCATTCTGTTGTTTTCCTTTCTTTGCATTGATCGCTGAGGAAGGCTTTCTTATCTCTCCTTGCTGTTCTTCAGAACTTCACATTCAAATGGCTGTATCTTTCCTTTTCTCCTTTGCCTTTAGCTTCTCTTCTTTGCTCAGCTGTTTGTTGTACACATACATGTATATATTGTCTTTTGAAGTTCTCTTCCCATTTACAGGTTATTACAGGATACAGAGCAGAGTTCCCTCTGCTACACAGTCTTTGGCTCTTACCTGTTTTAAACACAGTAGTGTGTACATCAACCAACCCTCCCCCATCGTAACCATAAATTTGTTCTCTACATCTGTGAATCTGTTTTGTGAGTTCACTTCTATCATATTTCTAGATTCCCATATAAGTTATATGATAATTGGTTTTCTCTGTCTCACTTCACTTAGTATGGTAATCTTCAGGTCTATCCATGTTGCTGCAAATGGCATTATTTTTGGGTTTTTATGCCTGAGTAATATTTCATTGTAGACATGTTCCATATCTTCTTCATCCATTCCTCTGATGATGGATGGTTAGGTTTCTTCCATGTCTTGGCTTCTGTAATTAGGGCTACAGTGAACATTGGGGTGCATGTGTCTTTTCAAACTATGGTTTTCTCCAGCTAATGCCCAGGATTGGTATTGCTGAACCATATGGTAGTTCTTATGTTTTTAAGCAACTTCCATACTGTTCTTCATAGTTGGTGTATCAATTTACATTCCCACCAACAGTGTAGGAGGATTCTCTTTTCTCCACACCCTCTCCAGCATTTATTATTTGTAGACTTTTTTCTAATTAATTTTTATTGGAGTACAGTTACTTTACAATGTTAGTGTATACTATATAACAAAATGAATCAGCCATTCATATACAATATATGCCCTCCCTTTTGGACTTCCTTCGCATTTAGGTCACCATGGTGCTTTAAGTAGAGTTCCCTATGCTATACAGTAGGTTCTCATTAGTTATCTATTTTATACACAGTATCAATAGTGTTGGGCACTTTGGACAGAGGAGCCTGGCAGGCTATAGTTCATGGGGTTGCAGAGAGTCAGACATGACTGAGCAGTGAACACTTTCTTTCACTTTTATCTATAGTGTATATGTTTCAATCCCAATGTCCCAATTCCTCCCACTCCCTGCTTACCCCTTGGTATCCATATATTTGTTTTCTGTATCTGTGTCTCTATTTCTGCTTTGCAAATAAGATCATCTATACCATTTTTTTCTAGATTCCACATATAAACATTAATCTATGATGTTTTTCTCTTTCCGACTTTCTTCACTCTGTATGACAGTCTCTAGGTCCATGACCTGATTTTAACCTCTATAAATGACCTGATTTTGTTCCTTTTTATGGTTAATATCCCATTGTATATATGTGCCACATCTTCTTTATCCTCTGTTGATGGACATTTAGGTTGCTTCCCTGTCCTGGCGATTGTAAATAGTGCTGAAGTGAACACTGGGGTGCTTGTAATCTTTTTGAATTATGGCTTCTCTGGGAAAAAGATTACAAGTACCCCAGTGTTCACTTCAGCACTATTTACAATAGCTATATACCAAGCAATCCCACTCCTGGAACCTCCATACTATTTTCCATAGTGGCTGCACCAGCTTACGTGCCCACCAATAGTGCATGAGGGTTCCCCTTTCTCCACATCCTCTCTGGCATTTATTGTCTGTAGATTTTTTTGATGATGTCCATTCCGACTGGTGTGAGGTGATACTTCATTATAGTTTTGATTTGCATTTCTCTAATACATAGCAGTGTTGAATACAGTTCCATGTGCTTTGTGGCCACCTGTATGTCTTCTTTGGAGAAATGTCTGTTTAGGTCTTCTGCCCATTTTTTGATAGGGTGGTTTATGTTTTTTACCTAGAACTGCATGAGCTGTTTGTATATTTTGAAGTCTCTGCTTTTCCCCCTGGGAAAGGCCTTGTGTATGCCGAAGAGTAGAATCTCTGTTTCCCCCAGTTCTGTGGAGTTCTGCACTAAAGCCCAACTGCTCTGAGGGACTCCTCCTCCTAACAGCAGACTGCCCGGCTGGGCAGCCTGACCTGGGGCTCAGAGCTTTCACGCTTGTGTGAGAACCTCTGCACCATAATTATTTTCCAGTTTGTGGGTCACCCACCTGGTGGGTATGAGATTTGATTATATCGCATATGATCCCCTCTTACCATTTCCTTGTGACATTTTCTTTGTCTTTAGATGTAGAATATCTGTTTTGGTAGCTTCCAATCTTCTCTATCAGTGGTTGCTCAGCAATTACTTGCGATCTTGGTGTTTTTGTGAGAGGAAGTAAGCTCGTCTTACTCTGCGATCTTGTCCAGAATCAAGGGGCTGATTGGAGTTTGGGTGCTTACTGCCTCTCCTCAGTGTCGTGCAGGTGCAGAGACCCTTGTGTGCTCCTGGGATGGTGGGGGCAGCATTTGGCGCTTGGGTTTTTTAGTGGCACAGACTCGTTCCCTGCCACCCCAGAGCTCCTGTTGTTTACTCAGTAGGTCCCACTGTTTTGTGACCCCATTGTAGCCTGTCATGCTCTTCTGTCCATGGGATTTCCTTGGCAAGAATCCTGGAGTGGGTTGCTATATCCTTCTCCAGGGGATCTTCCCAACCCAGGGATAGAACCCACATCTCCTGAACTGGTAGGCAGATTCCTTATTGCGGAGCCACCAGGGAAGCCCTGTAAATGGTATTGTTTTTACCCAAAAGTGCTCACAGGGAGATAAGCTTTTATGGTGGTGCTGCCCCTCTCCTTGTGCAGCCCCCCAGTAATGGCACCCTGCCTTTCTCGTGGGCCCACCCAGGATGTTTCTGAGTACATCCTCTGTTACTACAGTCCAACTTCTTCACCCTGGGGAGGGAAGGGCAACAGTGCTGACTTTCCCTGTTTTAACTCCTGCAAACCCACTGCCATACTTCTTTCCCAGACGCTGAAGCCCCGCTCACTCCTCCACCCAGGTCAATCTCCCTGCCCGTGAAGGGGCTTCTCAGGGTGTGGAAAGCCCACACAGTTTCCTCCTCCACAGTTTCCTCTCTGGGGCACAAGTCCTGTCCCAATTCCTATTTTCTTTTTGTCCTACCTGATTTTTTGGAGGTTTTCTTGCCCTTTTGGAAGTCTGAGGTCTTCTTCTAGCATTCAGTGGATGTTCTGTGTGAACAGTTCCACTTGTAGATGTATTATAATGATTTTGTAGGAGATGTGAGGTCCACATGCTATTCCTTTACCATCTTGATCTCATCCCCATGAATTCTTTATTTAAAAAAATTCAAAATCTAAAGATTATATAAACTCAAATGAATGAGTGAATGGAAATCACATTTAATAACTGAGAAAAATATAGACATAGTTTGGGCAAACAAGACTATTTGGTGAGGATTTGAGCTTGGTATTAGAAGGGCTTGAGAGTGAAAGAAGTGAAGATTAAGAATTGTACCCATAATGAAACCATCTGATTTACAAAATTATTTACTTATCATCACTGGAAGTGTTTTTGCAGAAACTGGTGATTTTCAGAAACCGGTTTACAAAGTGTTCCTAAACTGGTTGGAGACTGAGACAACCTAAACAGCATCTAAGGATTTTCCTAGCTGAAGGCTCTGTGATTTATTTCCTAGGACTGAATCATTCCCATTACTACTACTACTAAGTCACTTCAGTCATGTCCGACTCTGTGCGACCCCATAGATGGCAGCCCACCAGGCTCCCCCGTCCCTGGGATTCTCCAGGCAAGAACACTGGAGTGGGTTGTCATTTCCTTCTCCAATGCATGAAAGTAAAAAGTGAAAGTGAAGTTGCTCAGTCGTGAGCAACTCACTCAGAAAGTGAAGACCCTCAGCCACCCCATGGACTGCAGCCTTCCAGGCTCCTCCATCCATGGGATTTTCCAGGCAAGAGTACTGGAGTGGGGTGCCATTGCCATCATTCCCATTAGACATAAGTAAAAAATAAATATTATTTTTCAAATTTAATAGTCTTTTTATTAATTTTATTTTATTATTTTTATATAGCAATGATTTTATTTTATTTATTTATTTATTTTTTTTTTACTTTATAATATTGTATTGGCTTTGCCATATATCTTTGAAAGCAGGTAATGTGGGTAATCTACTTGCCTTCATGGCAGCATTTCTTAAAACCATTTCCAAATATCCCAATAGAGGTAGGTAATATCTTTAAGTTCTAGAGGTTTTCAGGCTCCAAACCACCATGGGAACACATTGGTAAAAGCAAAATCAGATGCAAAACAAAAAGTTCAGATACTGGGCTATTTAGTTTGATATGCAATACATGTTGACCCAACTAAGACTCTGAAGTTATCACAAACTTATAATCAAAGATGTATATCTATATTAGATAGTTTACCATGAAAACCACTTCTTCTCCATTCCAGTTCCCTGAAAACACTATGCTCAGAGGCTCAGGTACAGGTGAATGCTGCTATTTGTCACTTATGCCCCCTGTCTGCAGTGGGTGGCCGATCCCTTCACATTTTCCAGTGAGTGGTTAGGAAAAGATTTTCAAAATGCTCTTTGCTTTACCACCATTTTACAAACAATTACAGTGGGAGCACATGGGACAGAGTTTCCAGGACACCATTTCACAGATACCTCCAGTTGCTGGTACAAGAGGTATTGTTTTCTGTCTCCCCTCACTGTGGGACTCCAGCTTTTGTGCCAGTATGGATGGCTCTTGCTCTGAGAATCAGGATACCCAGAATGCTCCCACTTACTCTGGTTGCTGGCCTCCACCGGGTGGTAAAACACCTAAATTGTTAAGCACATTATGCTGAACATCTTCCTATTTCAACCTTTTTTGTTTGTTTGTTTTGTTTTTGTGTTTTATTCTAATATAAACTAGAGGGAAAGAAGTGTAGAAGGCAAAGAATTGTAGTATGTGTTTCAAAGCCCTTAGCTCTTCACTTAAGCATTTCTTAGCACTTAGCATGGAAAAAAGTTACTTTCACAAGTCCTAGTCATGGCAGTCAGAGAAAAAAAAATCAAAGGAATCCATATTGGGAAAAAAGTAAAAGTGTCACTCTGCAGATGACATGATATTATACATAGAAAATCCTAAATATGCTACCAGAAACCTATTGAGCTCATCAAGGAATTTGGTAATGTTGCAGGATACAAAATTAATATACAGAAATCTCTTGCATTCCTATATACTAACAATGAAAAATCAGAAAGAGACGTTAAGGAAGCAATTCCATTCACCATTTCAACAAAATAATAAAATAGGAATAAACCTACCTGCTGGAGAAGGCAATGGCACCCCACTCCAGTACTCTTGCCTGGAGAGTCCCATGGACAGAGGAGCCTGGTGGGCTGCAGTCCATGGGGTTGCTAAGAGTCGGACACGACTGAGCGACTTCACTTTCACTTTTCACTTTCATGCATTGGAGAAGGAAATGGCAACCCACTCCAGTGTTCTTGCCTGGAGAATCCCAGGGACAGGGGAGCCTGGTGGGCTGCCATCTATGGGGTCACACAGAGTCGGACACGACTGAAGCGACTTAGCAGCAAACCTACCTGCAAGGAGATCAAACCAGTCAATCCTAAAGGAAATCAGTCCTGAATATTCATTGGAAGGACTGATGCTGAAGCTGAAGCTCCAATACCTTGGCTACCCTGATGCAAAGAACGTGACTCCTTGGAAAAGACCCTGATGCTGGGAAAGACTGAAGGCAGGACAAGGGGACAACAGAGAATAAGATGGTTGAATGGCATCACCAATTCAATGGACAGGCATTTGAGCAAGTTCCAGGAGTTGATGATGGACAGGGAAGCCTGGTGTGCATGGGGTCGCAAAGAGTTGAACATGACTGAGTGGCTGAACTGAAACCTACCTATGGAGGAAATGATCTATACTATGAAAATTATGTGATGCTGGGATGAAAAAAATTGCAGATGACACAAATCAATGGAAAGATACACTATATTCTTGGATTGGAAGAGTCAGTTTGGCAAAACAAGTACACTACCCACGGCAATCTACGAATTGAATGCAATTCTTGTCAAATTACCAATGGCAAGTTTTTGCAGATCTAGAGCAATTAAATCTTGAATGTTTTATGGAGACACTAAATATTCCAGATAGCTAACTCAGTCTTGAAAAAGAAAAAATAAATAACTGGAGGAATGAGGCTTTCTGGCTTTGTAATCAAAACCAGTATGGTACTAGCACAGAGACAGACTTATAGATCAGTGGAACAGGACAGAAAGCCCAGAAATAAATCTGTGCACCTATGGTCAGTTAATCTATGCCAAAGGAGACACGGCTATATAATGGAGAAAAGACAGTCTCTTCAATAAGTGGTGCTGGGAAAACTGGTCAGCTACGTGTAAAAGAATGAAATTAGGACATTCTCTAAACACTATATGCAAAAATAAACTTAAATGGATTAAAGATCTAAATATAAGACTGATACTGTAAACTCTTAGAGGAAAACATAAACAGGACATTCCTTGACCTAAATCTCAATAATTGACTTTTTGGATCCATCTCCCAATAATAGAAATAAAAATAATAAACAAATGGGACCTAATTAAACTCAAAAGCTTTCTGCACAAAAAAGGAAACCATAAACAACATGAAAAGATAACATACAGACTGAGGGGAAACATTTGCAAATGATACAACCACACAGCATTAATCTCCAAAATATATAAACAGCTCTTGCAGCTCAATATAAAAAAACCAAGCCAAGTGAAAAATGGGCAGAAGCTCTAATAGACATTTCTCCAAAGAAGACATATGGATGTCCACAAAGCACATGGAAAGATGCTCAACATAGCTATGTATTAGAGAAATGCAAATCAAAACTACAGTGAGGTATCACTTCATACCAGTCAGAAAGGCCAACACAAAAATCTAAAAATAATAAAAGCATGGGAGGGTGAGGAGAAAAGGGAACCCACCTACGCTGTTAGTGGGAATGTAAATTACTGAAGACATCATGGGGTTTCCTTTAAAACTAAAAACAGTGCTACCATATGACCTCGCTGTCCCACTCCTGGGCATATATTCACAGAAAATCATAACTTAAAAGATACATACACCCTAGTGCTCACTTCAGCACTGTTTAGAATAGCCAAGACATGGAAGCCAGAGAAGGCAATGGCACCCCACTCCAGTACTCTTGCCTGGAAAATCCCATGGATGGAGAAGCCTGGTAGGCTGTAGTCCCTGGGGTCGTGAAGAGTTGGACACGACTGAGCGACTTCACTTTCATTTTTCTCTTTCATGCATTGGAGAAGGAAATGGCAACCCACTCCAGTATTCTTGCCTGGAGAATCCCAGGGACGGGGGAGCCTGGTGGGCTGCCGTCTATGGGATCGCACAGAGTCAGACATGACTGAAGCAACTTAGCGGTAGCAGAAGCAGACATGGAAGCATCCTAGTTGTCCATCGACAGCTGAATGGATAAAGAAAATGTGGTGTGTATATACACACACATACACAAAATGTGGTATTACTCAGCCATTATTAAAAAATGAAATAATGCCATTTGCAGCAACATGGATGGACATAGAGATTATCTTACTAGGTGAACTAAGACAGAGAAAGACAAATATCATATGATATCACTTATATGTGAGTCAAAACAAATGATACAAATGAACTTATTTACAAGACAGAAGCATAACAGACATAGAAGACAAACATGTTTACAAAAGGGAAAACATGGGAGGAAGTGATAAATTAGGAGATTGGGGTTAACATACACACACTACTATATATAAAATAACCAACAAGGACCTACTGTATAGCACAGGAAACACTACTCAACATTCTGTAATAACCTATATTGGAAAAGAATCTGAAAAAGAATGAATATATATATATATATATATATATATATATATATAAAATTGGACCACTTTTGCTTTATACCTGGTACTAATACAACATTTGAAATCAACTATATTCCAGTATAAAATAAAAATCTTTAAAAACTGTGGGGAAAAATAGATATATATGTGACTTATATGTCTGTTGAATAGTGGTCTATAATATTGACTGACTCACTCTCCATCTCTTTCTCATTCTACCCTCTCTTCCCCTTATACCCCTGATGAAACATTTTAAGAGAGTTAATTATCCTAAATATATTACTACTATAATGATAGTAAAAATAAAAGTAGAAAAATCAAAAGCCAAAAGGAATATAAAAAATATCCAACAACTAAGATAATTTAATTACTGTGTTGATACATTAAGTTTAAGAATTGAAGTTCTTTGGAGCCTGGGCACAGAAGTAGGATGAATTATAAAATCCATCGATTGATTTACTCATTCAGTATTATTTACTGTATCATTACCATGCATTAGGCTGAGCGGATTTCTGAATACATTCCAGTTGACAGTTTGCTTTCACCATTTATAGATTCTGCTTATGGTCCTTTTATTCTTCAGCTGAGGCCTCAAGCTGCCTGTGGAAAGGTGAGGAAATAAAAGAGACACTTTCTCACACTAATTCATCAATTTGGTAATAATGTCCAGATGGTGAAGCTCTGGCCAAGGAATAGTTTGAGAAATATGGTTGGAAGCTTATTCAATACTAGGAAGTACATTGCAGAAGCATTGATACTTTAAAACCTGTAATTTACGACTTGGGCCCCAAATCAGTAATCCCTGAGTATGACCCTGATATGTTCCCATCTGTAGCAATCACTGGAACATATTTTCAATATATTGAGCATTTGACTCACCCAAAGACAGCTGAAACACCTTGTCTTGGAATGATAGGCAATTCACTTACCTCCAAGCCCCGGTCTTTCCATTCTTAAAATGGTAATAACAATATTTACCTTTCCAGGAAGTTGACAAATTTGAGATAATATAGATAAATGCATTCATACAGAGTGGCTGATACATAGCTGGTTTATAATAATAATTATCCCCATTTTAAAGGTAGGAAAAAAAAGTTATTTGCCTGAGAGAACATTCCTAAAAAGTGGCAGAGACAGAACTTTAGGTGCGCTGTCTGGCCCCAAATTGGTGCCATGTTGTCCCCAAGGGAAATCATTAAGTTTTTTGAATGAGGGAATGATAAATCAGTCTGACAGTGACATATAGAGTAGATTATAGTAGGGGAAAATGTGGTGATAGGAAAATCTGTTATTAGACTATTTCAGTAGAACAGATTAGCATTCATCTGACTCTGACCTAAGAGTTTGGAGTAAACACAGACAGAAGGGGAAGAAAGCTAAAGGTTACAAATGTGAAGTTTCAAAGATTTGGCAATGACATGTGTTGTGGGAAGAGAAAAGTCAAAGAGAAAAGGAAGTAGATGCCCTGGGTAATCAGGAGCGTGAACAAGCCAAATACAACAAGAACAAAGTCAAGAAGAGAAGTTTATTTGAGACCCTGGAGAAAGGTGATGAACATTATTTGAGGATATGTTGTCTGGGGTGTCAGAGGGACAATTTGATGGGAATATAAAACTTGGGGCTTCCCTGGTGGCTCAGAGGTTAAAGCGTCTGCCTGCAATGCGGGAAACCTCGGTTCGATCCTTGGGTCGGGAAGATCCCCTGGAGAAGGAAATGGCAACCCACTCCAGTATTCTTGCCTGGAGAATTCCATGGATGGAGGAACTTGGTGGGCTACAGTCCACGGGGTCGCAAAGAGTCCAACACGACTGAGTGACTTGACTTCATTTCACATAAAACTTGGAGTTAGTGAGGTCTCTGAACTTAGGCACATTGTTGTTATTCGGCAGGTAGGGAGGTAAGTAGCTGGGTGTTTACATGGCAAACAAGCTTTTTATTTGAATTTGATTATTATGGGGCATTATGTGGCTTTGGAAGGAATTATGCTAAAGCTGAAACTCCAATACTTTGGCCACCTCATGCAAAGAGTTGACTCATTGGAAAAGACTCTGATGCTGGGAGGGATTGAGGGCAGGAGGAGAAGGGGACGACAGAGGATGAGATGGCTGGATGGCATCACTGACTCAATGGACGTGAGTTTAAGTGAACTCCGGGAGTTGGTGTTGGTGATGGACAGGGAGGCCTGGAGTGCTGCGATTCATGGGGTCACAAAGAGTCAGACACGACTGAGCAACTGAACTGAACTAAACTGATGTGGCTGATAGAGATTATGGTACACTGTTCCACCCAATCAACCCTTTAATGCCATTAATCTCTATAAGTCACAAGCAAGGTGTGCAGTCATCTATAAACTGTAATAATTGAAAGGTGATAATAATCATCATCTATAAAGTGTAATAATCATGAAAATACTTTAGATTATAAAAGGAAAGTACCAAGATACAAGTTTTCTTAAATAAAACTTTGGGATACTCAAAATTTCCACCTATGAATATTTCTTCCATATTTTTTTTTTTCCTTTGCCTACCTGGTTGCCAATCAAAACATCTGTCTTTAGGATTCAGTTTAGCCACATTTCTTTCTTTTTTTCTTTATAAGTCTTAAAAGTTTTGGCCCTCTTTCCCCTGATTAGTTTCCAAAATAACAGTGAGAAATGAAATTATAGTATACTTCTTTCTAGTCCCTGCTAAATCCATTAAGGAAAGATAGTGTAGAATAGGAATCTGGTACAACTGTTGAATTTCCTTGAACCTCATCAGCTGTTCATTGTTAAAGGACAAGAAAAGCTCATCTCTCTGCCACATGAGTGTGTTGCATTTATTTCTATTTTGTGTCCACAACACCTTTTCCTTTGTTCAACCTCCCCTGCCTACACTGCATACAACTCAGTAAGACGATCAGTTGTGGATGCCAAATTCTATAATGTGGTTTACAAAGAATGTCTTTTTCTCCTCCTCCTCTATACTGTCTCTTCACTAAACCTAACTTTGAGGTGTTTTTGCTGACTCTGAAGTGTCCAGATCACTATATTTGTATATGGTTTAGCTAACTTTGGGAATGAACCTCTTTCTTCCAACTTTTGTATGACAATAAGGCATCTGAAAAATATGGAAGGAAAGCAGACAGATGGTATTCTTCTTACTGCTAACAGTTTTTAACAGACCACCATCCTATATTGGTAGCCTAAAATCTTCAAATGTTTTTGTCTTTTGCCCCTGTTTTCTTACAGTGAATAATTTTTAAGTCTTCATACAATGAAGGTACTATTCTAAGCATCTAAAAATTTTCAATGCATCTTCTAAAATTTTTACTCTATAAGCTGGTTTTGTGTATTATTTATACCTTTTAAAATTAATGTTCTGATGATAGAAAATAAGGACTCTTAATAGCTTAGGAGCCCTCATTCTTGTTTAGGCTATAACTTTAATCCTATCTCAGTGGGCACTCCTAAATATGACAGAATGCTATATAATTGTTATAAGTTTTCCTTATCGCTCACCTATTGTTGTTTACGGGCTTCCCTCATAGCTCAGTTGGTTAAGAATCAGCTTGCAATGCCGGAGACCCTGGTTAGATTCCTGCATTGGGAAGATCCACTGGAGAAGGGATAGGCTACCCACTCCAGTATTCTTGCACTTTCTTTGTGGCTCAGCTAGTAAAGAATTTGCCTGCAATGTGTGAGACCTGGGTTTAATCCCTGGGTTGGGGAGATCCCTGGAGAAGGGAAAGGCCACCCTCTCCAATATTCTGGCCTGGAGAAATCCATGGACTGTATAAGTCCATGGGATTGCAAAGAGTTGAACAAAATATTCCTCATGTTGTGGTAGCTCAGCTTGAGTTCCTGATTTTTAAAAGTAAGATCAACCAGTCACCATCCTTTACTGGTAGCCACAATCTTAAATGTTTGTCTTTTTTTTTTTTTTCGTCTGTTTCCCTACAAGGAATAAAAATCACAAATGAAGGTAACTTGAGAAATGACTCATCTAGTAATTACAAGAGATCCATGTTATCTTTATTATGAAACTACTGATACTGGAATTGATAGAGTTTTGCCTATTCTCACTTCCCAAGCCACATCACTGAGATATCAGAGGATGCCTCTGTAATGCCATCTGTCAATCCTCGGAGACATCACCAAATAGGGTTGATGCAGGCCTAAGAGTTTAGGGCTAGAATGAGGGAAAATTCATGGAAACCTATTTTTCTTCATTTTAGCTCCCATATTTTTAAGCTCAGGAAGCTTTAAAAGACATTTAAGAAAAAATGACACCATGCAAAATGAAAATGAGAAATTCTGGCCAAAGTTGCTCACACTGAAATCGATAAGTTGTCACACAGATGGGAACATTTTCTCATTGGACACTGTCTTCCATTTTGTTTCTCTCTTAACCATTTCTGGCTACTTTCAGTTGACAATCTATTTACACCACTTCTGATAAGCTTAAAGGCCTGAAGACTGTATCAGGGAGACTGTTAGGAATTATGATGAGATTCTGGTGACTTTGCTATACTCCTGAGAGAGTTACACACACAGACATCACTTGAAGGAGAATTAAGGCACCACCTGGGCAAGGAAAATGATTATTGTGTTGGGCTATTTGGTAAAAGTTGGTTTATATCAGAGACTACTGGGGGGCTTTGTTTTTATCCTTATAGACCACCATACTTTCCACTTCTAGAATCTTAATCATGAGAGAAGAGTCAGGTTTCAGAGCAAGGCCTGGTATAAACTATGACTCAATTATAGTAGAACTAAAATGAGACCTATAGTAGAACTAAAATGAGGCCTTGATGGCCCTTGATGACCTATTTATTTATTGGATCTATTTATCCAGGATGTGGGGAACAGAAGGAAAAGAGAATGGGACCTACACTCAGGGTCTCTGAGACACTTCCTTATGACCACCAGATAGATTTGCAGCCCACACACTATCTGACAGTTTCTCCTTTCCTGGCTGGGGAGCAAAACTAGGCAAAGAGGTGAGCATATAATTAGATAGAAAGGAGCACAAATGTTTATTCTTCAACGTCTACCACTTTATAAAGATTGGCAAGAATACTGTTGCTGCTCTTAATCTCCAAAAATCTAGCTCACTATTAGCCTGCAAGATGACACACACTCTCTGACAAATATATTCTGACAAGAAAAATATCCCAGTATGAAATATTTTGAGTTTTAATTTTCTTTTGAAGAGAGATCAAAGGTATCATTATAACCAAAAAATATTAGTTAACAATGAGATAAACTAGTTGCAAAAATTATTCTGAAAAAAAAAAAAAAAATTATTCTGATAGTGCTGCCATATAATCCAGCAATGCCATTGCTGGGCATATATCTGGGCCAAACTATAATTCAAAAAGATACGTACACCCCAGTGTTCATAGCAAGCATTATGTACAATAGTCAAGACATAGAAACAACCTAAATTTCCATTGACAGATGAATGGATGAAGAAAATATGGTACATACAGATAATACAACAGAATACTACTCAGCCATAAGAAAGGATAAAATAATGCCACTTGCAGCAACATGGATGGATGTATAGATCACACTAAGTGAAATAAGTCAGAAAGAGAAAGACAAATATCATATGCTATCATTTATATGTGGAATCGAAAGTATGACACAAATGAACTTATCTATGAAATGGAAACAGACTCGCAGACATAGAGAACAGACCTGTGGTTGCCATGGGGAGGGACAGGCTGGGAATTTTAAATTAGCGTATGCAAAGTAATACAGAATGGATAAACAAGGTTCTATGTATAGCCCAGGGAACTATATTGAGTGTCCTATAATAAATCGTAATGAAAATGATTTTCAAATAAATGATTCTCCACTTCTTTCACATCCACACCTTTTGAAATATTACTTGAAAGAAGCAAGTTCCATCAAGAAGTGGAATCTCCTCCCCTGCTCCTTAATTCTTGGCTGGCCACGTGACATCCTTGGACCAATAGTTTGCCTTGGAAGTCACAGCATATCAGTTCCAAGCCTAGGCCTCAAGAGGCCTTTCACATTTCCACTCAGTCTCCTGGAACTCTGCCACCCCTATGAAAACAAATCCCAGAGTAGACTGTTAGAGTGTGAGGGACCACTCTGAGAAGACCTGAGTCATTCCAAGTTAAGCCCAGACTAGCAAGCCCATAGCCAGCTCCACAGTTGATGAGCTGCAGGGCCAACTGAGATGGCTGAAACCTGAGTTCAGGTTTGTAGGCCATCCTGTGCTCTTGTTTCTTCTATCTTGTCTCACAAGAGTATTTATCCTCTGCTTCCTCGTCTGATTCATCTAAGTAAATCTGCCCTCTTTGTCCAGCCAGCACTCTGCTCTAATTGATTTCATCTGCTCTATCTCTTTAAGATCTGTTCATTGCTGAACCCCAAGCAGTGCCTGGCACACATAAATATTCATTAATTAATGAACAAATCAATTGCCTACAAAAAGACTTTCTTGACTATATAAAAAATAATTCTTCCTCCATAAACGTCATGATGCTTTTTGTTATTTGCTGCATGTAAAAATAAAAAGTAATCCAAACTATATGGTGAATGTGCAATTTTATATTGTTTTTTCAGAGTTAGTGTATTTTCAGGCATAAGATTTATTTTTAGATTTAAAACTCCATAGAACAGAGGTTAAATCTATTTAACCAACTTCAAACCATAGTCTGTAGTTTTAAAATTAGTAAATAGAAGCTTATTGATTACTTATTTCACCTAGATGATGATGACGAAATGATGGTTTAGTAAATCATTCTGCTTAGGAATTACCACAAGATAGAAGAGAGAGACTATCAAATATGATATCAGGAATTATAGATTTGGAAACAGACCAACATTTTGAGGGAACTAATCCTTACTTCTATATAAGATGCCATTTTTTTAAAATCTTTTGATCAATTTGATTTTTTTTCTCCATTCTCTGTCTACTGATTCAGTGTCAGAGTCCATTTAAAATTCCCTCCATCACGTGTGCATCATGAAGGAAACTGCATACCTCAGGAACCAATTAAAGTTTAACTTACCTCCTCCTGACCATCCCTCAGCAGCTGTTCCCAGAGAAGGCTGGAGGGAGCTCAAAGAAAAGCTGCCTTGGAACAGACTCACCTGGAACTCATGGACTCCTTTGAGCCTGCAGTGTCGGGCGCCCTGGTGTTTCTCTCTGAGCCGTGATTTCATTTAACTTGAGCGCGGCATTCTGAACAGGGTGCTAAGGGAAATTTACAGACTAGATTAGACATGGTTTTTACCCTCAGGAATTTCACAATTTAATGGAGGAAATAAGATTAACACACAGTCAATTAAGAGAAAGTAGATACACATGTACACATAAAAATATTGATTTAAGTTTGGGAAAGAGGAGATAGGGGCAAAGGATTTAGATGCTAATCAGCCAAGTCTTGCAGACTTTGCAGCCTTCACGTGCATTCATCTGAGTGGATGGAAAGCTCATCGTGAGCTGAAAGAAAGAAAGGGGACAGCTTTGCAAGGAGAGATTCCTCTTTTCTCCCACTCCACTCACCCACAAATGGCCCTGGAGCAGAAGCAACTGCGTGTTCAGCGATTGTAAGTCATGTCTGTGTGACTGGCCAGCTGGCTTATTGGATGATGCTGTGGAGACATTTTCACTTGGCCTTCTAGTCATCTGAGATTAGCCAATTTAAAATGCACTTATAGTTTCAGTCCCTAGCTCTTCACTCAATGAGTGAAGTAACATCAAATAGTTTCTCTTTTTTATTAAAGACATAATATTGATATGGTTGACAAAAACGTTTCTACTGCCAATGGTTGAGGAGGAATACTTAATTTCATACGGGGGAATCAAACTTGATATTGGTCTCCCAAAGCCTATATTTCTCCAGAATTTATGCCTAGCACCATGCTTGCTTTTTGGCTCAGAATGGTATGCATAGGAAACGGCAGCCTAGGCTTTGTAGAAATGCTGTGGAGCCCTGGGGAATCCCAGAGATGATCACCCAAGAGGCTCTGCAGTCCTCTGCGAATTTCCTATACCTCTCACCTCACGTTGAGATAACATTATCCTACAGAACAAAGTCAAGCAATTGCTATCTTTGGGCATCAGATGAATGGCATTTTTTTATTTCCGATATTATTTATGGAGTTAAAATTCCCTCTCTCTCTCCTACCCCTGTTTCAGCTTTTTCAATCTAATCAAAGATTGTTTTCTCTTTGCCTGTTGTTGGGGGGAGCTGGGGGGAGAAGAGACAGATGGTATCATTTGCAAAAGGAAAGCTGAGAGATCACACATATATCTTTCAGCTTTGTGGCAAACCTGATGCCAAGATTCTTGCTAGAAGTGCGTAGTGCTACGCAGGCACAGAGGCGTACCAGAGCGGGTGAGGCCAGCCATGGAGGGCAGTGCAGTAAATTGCCGTGAGCTGATCCAACAGCAGAACATGGGAGCTATTACACTTTGGCAGCTATTTTATTTTTCCCTTATGGAGTTTCAGACCTGTCCTGTACACTGAGATAGCTTTCATCTGGTTAAAACTTGTGCCGTATTTAAACTTCCTTCAGACCCGTGGAGTTGGAGGGAGGAAAAAGAAAAAAAAAAACAAAAACACCTAACATAGCCCATAACACACTGAAATGATGTCGGGGGTGGGAGAGGGGCAGTAATTGTGCCCAGATAATGTTGTCATACTTTGTAAAGCCTTTAATGCTGGAATTTATTTATTAATGATGCATGGGTTATTACCCGCCATCTGTCTTGTGTTAGCAGTGGGCTGTTTCAGATTATGGTAATGTGTTTCTGATTTGAGTTGTGTTGAAAGCCAGAACAAGGCAGCTCATGTGCAGGCCTCTTTGAGGCCTGCTGTTTTCAATTCCTCTTCACAGAAAGGGCTTTTATTTGATTTGTTATGGGGATTTTTTTTCTTCTGTTGCCAAAACAGCTGCAAGCCTGGAAGGGAATAAGACATAGGGCCACATCAAACTTGTTAGCTTGTAAAAAAAAAAAAAAAAAACTGGAATGTTCTAGGAATGGAAAAAAAAAAAAAAAAGGTTATGAAAAGGTAGATGGACAGAAGTGGGGCAGAGATGGGGGAGAAAAAGCTTTAGAGGTCATTCTGATTGGCTTTTATATAAAGAGCAGACCCCAACATATTTTGTGATTTTAAATATTATAGGTCAGATTGGTATGTACTTAATTTATTATGCCCATTCTTACCAAAGAGGATGGCTTTCTTTTGAATAGATTTAACAGTCTTTATGCTAGTACAAGGAGCAAAAAGAAGTCCCCAGTGAGCTAGCCATCCGCCTCTAGTCATCAAAGCAAACACTCAATAAATAAGCTTTTTTTATGTACAAAAAAATTGATTTGTTATTGAATATGAAAAAAATGAAATAGGTAACAGGCAAGCATATCTTGCCTGTTTTGAACATTCACCGTGATCTGAGTTCTCTGCATTTCCTCTCACAGGCTATATAAGTTGGCAAAGTATGTCTCAAGACCACTGCTATCCATCTAGCAATTGATGGAGAGGCTGTGTCTATTCTGTCCAATATGGTAGCCATAGCTACATGTGGTTATTGAGCATTTGACATGTGGCTAGAGTGACTGAAAAACTAAAACTTTTTTGTTTAATTTTAATTAATTTACATTTTAAAAGCCATATGTGGCTAATGGACACCATATTGAAAAATTCAGTTCTAGGATTAACTAAGCCAAGAGACTTTTCTTCCTTCTGATAAAAAGTAAAGGCATTTTATACTAGCTATTACTATGGCCAACTTTTCACATTGAGAATTTGTTTGAAAGACTCATCCCTGTTGTATTATTAAAGGTTGATAGCACTAAGGCTTTTTTCCAAAGGCCACTGTCAGTTCTTTCTTAAAGCAAGTTCATAAATGTTTCCCATCTATAAAATATGGACTTACAAGAAAACTTGATATTCATATGATAAACAAATAAACAACCATGAGGATCTGTAACCAAGCTTCTCAAGTCATAACAAATCTACTAATACTAAGGATATTCAAGAATTTGTTTTAAATTTACTGGCAACAATTCTCTCAATTCAATTTAACACAGACTTATTGTTTCTGGAACATATGGTGCGTTCAAGGAGAAGCCCAAAACCATGTGAAATTGCCTTTGTACACACAAATACTACACTGTCCAGATTCTAATTAATTCACATTTTAAAAATTATGAGATACTTCTTACTACTTACAAATAAATTTTGCAATGTCTGTGGTTGTCAGTCTGCCCTTCCACAACTGTTTCATCGATGGAGAAGAGGCTATAGAGAGAGATGAGATAAAGGATGTAACAGGGACAAGACGTGTGTTCACCATTCCCTGATAAATTTGCCACCCAGGCACGCATTTAGACTCCACTTCCCAGTCACCCTTGAAGTTTTATGGGACCTTGTGAATAATTCATAAATTGAGTTCCAGTGGAATATGGGTGGAAATTATATATGCCATGTCCAGACCTGATATTAATGTACTTTTTGCATAATTCACTTAACTTGTGTCATTGCAGAAAATAGGCAAAGCTCTGAGGCTCTGGAAGATGGCCACTGCATGACAGGAGTGAGCCTCAATCCCTCAGTGACACAGTGGAACAGAGCTATCTCTCCCAAGTAAGACTACTTAGATTTAGACTATGATTGAAAGAATATTTGTTTGCTCAATGCGACTGAGATTTGGAGGATGCATTTTGCAAACTAATACTAATACAAGATGACATCTTGGAGAAGGAGAACTCAGGCCAAGAAGAACTTTTCAGAGTGTGAACTTCATGTTACTTGCTCTGTCCCTTAACTTTGCTGTTAAAAACCTAACTTCTAATAGTTTTACCAAGAGTTGTTCATATTCAGGGAGAAAAACTTACTTTTTTTTAAGTAAACAAGATGCAAGTGTATTGGAGTGCAAGGTCAATTTACATATATATATGTGTATATATATATATATTTTAAATATATATTTTAAAATAAAACATAGTACTACCATGCAGATTAAAATAAGCTAAAACATTTTTTCCATGTAGTAAAATCCAAAAGGCAAGCCAACTACAGGTCTCAGTGGGATAGGCCCTCACATTATCATCTTCATTGACATAAAAATGACCATGATTTTGTTCCTGAGATTCTGAGACTTTTTCACAGGCTCTTCCTACCGTCCTCCTTTTGGATACTTTCGTCCTTAGTAGTTCTGTCCTTCCAGCTTTTCTCCTGCTTGGGTGCTGTTTCTCAGCCCATGCCATTCAAATTGATTATTCAGCTGGATGGCCTGCTTGGCTTGTTATCTTGCCGTCTCCACAATATCTTGTTAACTTCTTTCTATACACTGGCCTGTAGGCTTGTCCTTCATTGATCAGAACTCCTGGTATGTCAAAATCTCAGCTCAAAACCTCTCTCTATAACTCCTGTTCATCTGGGGTGAGGGCACAGTTTCAAATAAATAATAATCACAATTTTGCTGATAAAGTTTTACGTATGTTTGTGTCCCCCCAAAATTTATATGTTGAAGCCCTACCCTTCAATGTGATGGTATTTGGAAATGGGACCTTTGGGGATTTGTTGAGGTTATAATGGTGAGGTCCTCAGGGAGAAGACTCCAGAAAGCTTGCTCTTTCTCTCCCCACACATGCACAGAGAATTCTTGTGAACACAAAGCAAGATGGAGACAATTTACAAACCAAAAGAATCCTCAAAATGAAACCTTACCTTACCAGCACCTTGATCTTGGACTCCTCAGCCACTGGAATTGTGAGAAATAATTTGTTATTTTAAGCCACCCGTCTATGATATTTTGCTAAGGCAGCCTGAGCAGAATAACACAGCAGGTGATCAGAGGAAGGAAAGATTTTTCTGTCATCTTACATAAGATAAATGTGGACCACATGCCAACCAGGATGGAGAAGTTTTACTGGCCAGTATAGCCCATTTAATAATCCAGTGGACACATTACATTTGTTTTTTTAATTCTCCCCTTTTCTTGACTTCCTCCTTCCTATTAATGCTGTTTAACTTTTTACAAGTTTTGATACACCTCATTAAATTTCAGCTTGTCTAATATAATCTTCTTATTTTACTATAACTGAGGTAAGAAATTGATTAGAACTGAAAACACTTCAGTTGTTTTTGTTTCTAAGTATTGTTGATAGATCTGTTCTCATGTCTATATATCGATTAGGAGAGCCTGTGATATATACTAATATATACAGTAAGTCTCCTACATATGAATGAGCTCCATTTCGAAAGCATGTTCATAAGTCCAATTTGCTTTTAAGTCCAACTAAGTTAACCTAGGTGCCCAACTAACACAATTGGCTATATAGTACTGTACTGTAATAGGCTTATGATACTTTCTACACAAATAATGCATCAAAAACTAACCAAAAATAAACATTTACTCTTACAGTACATTACCTTGAAAAGTACAGTACAGCAGCTGGCACACAGAGGAATGTTCACATCTTTGAAAGTTCACAACTTGAAGGTTTGTATGTAGGGGACTTACTGTATTTCAATTCGGAAGTTTCCCTGTAAAGTCATAAAATGGACCTTAGTTTGAGTTCTCAAAGCCACATTTTGTAGTCAACATATAAGGTGATACACCTGGATATACAAGATAGGTAAACCAAACATACCCAAGGATAATGTTCCAGACCCATTCTGAGAAACACTGCATTATATTAACCAGTGAAATGATTTGGAAAAATGTAGAGGGGAACCATTTGTTATTCTGATATGCAGTGGTACCAAAATGTGTTATGATCATGAAAGAGCAGTTTGTTGGAATAAAAACTAAATTTAAAGATCAAACATTTAAAGTCTGGAAAGACTAACTAGTTAAAAAATTTAAACCTTATTTCTGTGTATCGAATGATAATGCCCAGTGAACAGATGGAGGCAGGAAACTTTAGGTCTGTGCCCACATCTATGGAAAAGCAGTATAATGCAGGAGGCCCGGAGTCAAACTATCTTTTAAAGGATATTGGCATATTGGTAGCTTGAATCACACATTATACTTCCAATTTAGTAACATTTTTACATCTACTGAATAAATTATTGTAAAGTACCTTGTATTACTTTGATAATTAAATTATTATGGAATACGTATTTAGACAACATTTTATCATTTTAAAGCTTCCTTTTTTAATATTATCAAAATGCTAAAAAAGCCTGCAAAATCCCACAGTCAACTAAATATAGAAAGGAGACAGAAATAAACTTCATGAATTTTAAGTTAAAGAAATGTCAAAATATAAACCCCAAAGTAAATGCTCCCATAAGGATAGTTTTGTCATCTCTGGAATCATTTGCTTTATTTATTCAAGTGATGAATATAAAGTTGAAGGAAAGCACTCAGGCCAATTAATGTTTCCCAGCCCCAATGTGTACAGAAAAAGCATAAAATCTATGGGGTTTCCAAGTAGTGGTTAGCTATGCTGCTCTTGAGACGGTTTGCCCTTTCTCCATCCTTGCCTTTTTGTCTCACGGGGATGTTAATCCCTGCAGGTTGTTATCACAGGCCCTATTAATGCTAGGTTCCACCTGGATTCAGTCAGTGGGTGCCAGCAGGGGGAGACCAGAGAGCAGAAGCATGAAAGGCCATATTCTATCGGTCTCATACCCTTTGCACCAGGCAGCCTCTGGATATAGCTGTGTGTCCTCCATAGTCTATTTCCATTTTCTTCCTGGAATTCTTGAACCCAAGGTAGCCTAGATAACTTGGCTCTTCTCTTTACCTTTCCAATAAGAAGTGACACTGGCTTCTTGTTTGTTTAACTTCTGGGTTTTCTCACTACCAGCTTCCCTTGTGACTCAGCTGGTAAAGAATCCACCTGCAATGTAGGAGACCTGGGTTCGATCCCTGGTTTGGTAAGCTCCCCTGGAGAAGGGAAGGGCTACACGCTCCAATATTCTGGCCTGGAGAATTCCATGGACTATATAGTCCATGGGGTCACAAAGAGTTGGACACGACTGAGTGAACTTTCACTTACACTTTCTCACTACCATCCCTTATATAGCTCCCAGCCCTTTGATCACTTAGCTAGATTAACTTCATGTTGTTTTAAATACTTGCAGAGACTGATCTGACCTTGACTGATGCATTAACTGTATTTCCTTGAAGATGCAGAAGTTTTCTATGCTTGTTAGCTTCCCTGTAGAGACATATGTAAAAACATACAGTGGATATGAGAGGAAGAAGAGTAAAACACCAAATATTTCTTTAGGACTAAAGAACTCACTCAATTCAATAAACAGAATGCCTAGATTATATGTAGGTAATAAATATACTATAACTCACTGGAAAATGGATAGGTCCACTCTAAATTTAGTTCAAGACTTGATGAACTTAAATGGACTTTATTATAATATTTTGTACCCCAAACTACCTTGTGTTGACTAGACAGTTTGGGCAATTGCTGGTCTAAATTTTGAAGGGAAGGAATCTCTATAAAATGTTCCCTTTTTAAAATGGCAGAGGCTGAAAATGCGGTTCAGTGAGTCACTTCATTCCTAAATCTATCACTACCCAAACAAGTTCAACCAATGGGAAAAAAATACAATAAAATAATGGACTGATAACCAGTATCTGATGCAATACAACAGATGAGGAAGTTTTGTAGTATCTTAGTATCTTTATTTTACCCTTAACATAATTTCTTTAGGTGTGACTCTATGGAATCATCAAACTGAAAACTGACTAAACAGATAGTCTATGTCTATAATATTCTAATGTAAATGATCTGATAAGACCCAAGCAAAACGTTTCATCCGTGAACCTCCAGTCTTGTTACTCTTAGCATCTTCTTTAGTAACTAATATCAAGAAAAGCCTCAAGCATGTTTCCCCTAGTTTTTACTGTTGTTAATTCCACCTATTTGCTTATTACCTACAATACAGTTGATATAAATATGTATTTTTCTCTAAGTAGTGTGGATTATTTTGCTACACAGAAACCTATTTATTCCTATTATTAACACTGGTTCACATCTGAAAGTCTTCAACAATGGCTGCTTGTAAGCTGAAACATAAAACATCATCAACAATGGAGCAACAGGAACTCTCATTCATTGCTGGTGGGAGTGGAAAATGGGACAGCCACTTCTGAAGAATGTTTGGCAGTTTCTTACAAACCTAAACATACCTTTAGTATACAATCTAGTAACTGAGCTCCTTGATGATGTTCAAATAATTTGAAAACTTACTTCTATGCCAAATGAAAGAAGCCAATCTGAAAAGAATACATATGAGTGCAACTATGTAATATTCTGGAAAAATAAAATTTATGGAGTCAGAGAAAAGCTCATGACTGCTAAGAGATCTGGGGACAGATGGAAGAATACATGAAACACAGAGGATTTTTATGGCAGTGAAAATACTTTGCATGATACCACAATGATTGGAAGCATGTTTTATTATACCCTTAGGCAAATTCGTAGAATGTACAGCACAAAGAGTAAACTCTAATGTAGACTATGGACTTGGGGCAGTCTATGCCTGTTTAATGATTATAACAAATACACTACTCTTGAGATGAGATCTAAACTGGCTGCCTTATTTATTCACCAAAAACACACCAGTCTCTTTACAATGCTCACAGATGTCAAAATTGAGTCATGTCGTCAGGAATTAAAACATCCTTACTTGCGAGTCTTCCAACTTTATTTAGTAGCCTCTCACAGCTATATATAATATTCACATTTTGATGATTTGTAGGGATAACACAGAAAGTCTATATCTGTAGAGATTTATGGTAACTAGGATCTGGATTTGAGTCAGACAAGCAGAGGTGCTGGTTGTGATCAAACATAGTTTATAATCCCAAATCTATGGCTCAAAGCAATTTTCACCTTTTGTTCTTCATCATGTAAACTCTCTATGTTATTCATCACTATTTAAAACTGAATGTAGTCATAACTAATATCAAAATGGTGTCTGATACACAGTAGATGTTAAGTAAATCTTTTCTGGATTGATGACTTGCATAAATCTGCCATATTTCTTCTTGCACAACTTTCCTCATTTTTTTCTTGCATGAGTTTCCTTTCAATGTGTTATGCAGAATAATTATCTATGTTAGTCGTTCTTAAAAATCCAGTATCTTCCTTCAATAAACATAAATGCCAGAGGGCTAGAATATACTGTAGAAATAAAGTCTCTTCAGTAAGTGGTGCTGAGAAAACTGGATAGCTCCATGTTAAAGAATGAAATTAGAACATCCTCTGACACCATACAAAAATAAACTCAATATGGATTAAAGACCTAAATGCATGAGCAGATTATATAAAACTCCTAGAGTAAAATATAAGCAGAACACTCTTTGACCCAAATCACAACAATATCTTTTTCAATCTGTCTCCTAGAGTAATGGAAATAGAAACAAACAAATGGGACCTAATTAAACTTAAAAGCTTTTGCATAGCAAAGGAAACTATAAACAAAGGAAAAGAAAATCTACAGAATGGGAGAAAGTATTTGCAAACAAAGTGACCAACAAGGGATTAATCTCCAAAGTATACAAACAACTCATGCAGTTCTATGTCATAAAACAACCAAGCAAAAAAATGAGAAGAGACCTAAATAGATGTTTCTCTTTCTCCAAATAAAACATACAAATGGCCAAAAGGCACAGGAAAAGATGCTCAACACTACTAAGTATTAGAGAAATGCTTCCCTGGTGGCTCAGATGGTAAAGAAGCTGCCAGCAATACAGGAGACCAGGGTTCAATCCTTAGGTCAGGAAGATCCCCTAGAGAAGGGCATAGCAACCCACTCCAGTATTTTTGCCTAGAGAATTCCATGGCCAGAGGAACCTGATGGGCTACACAGTCCATGGGGTCACAAAGAGTTGGACACAACTGAGCGACTAATGCACAGAGAAATGCAAATCAAAACTACAATGAGGTATCACCTCACACCAGTCAGAATGGCCATCATCAACAAGTCTACAAACAATAAATGCTGGAGAGGATGTGGAGAAAAGGGAGGTCTTCTACACTGTTGCTAAGAATGTAAGTTGGTACAGCCACTACGGAGAACAGTATAGAGGTTCCTCAAAAAACTAAAAATAGAACTACCATACGACCCAGCAATCCTACTCCTGGGCATATATCCAAAGAAAACCATAATTCAAAAAGATGCATGCACCCCAGTGTTCACTGAACCACTATTTACAATAGCCAAGACATGGAAACAAACTAAATGTCCACCAATTAATGAATGGATAAAGATGTGGTACGTATGTATGTATACATACACATATATGTATACACACATATACAAACAATGGAATATTACTCAGCCATAAAAAAGAATGGAATAATGCCATTTGTAACAACATGATAAAGCTAGAGATTACCATACTAAATGAAGTAAGCAAAATAAAGATAAATATCATATGATATCACTTATATGTGGAATCTAAAACACAGAAAAAGATTCAAATGAACTTATATCTGATAGAGAAAGAGACCCACAGACATGTAAAACAAACATATGGTTACCAAAGGGGAAACGGAATGGGAGGATGGATAAATTAGGAGATTGAGATGAATATATGTATGTTGCTGCTGCTGCTACTGCTGCTAAGTTGCTTCAGTTGTATCCGACTCTGTGTAACCCCATAGACCCACCAGGCTCCTCTGTCCCTGGGGTTCTCTAGGCAAGAACACTGGAGTAGGTTGCCATTTCCTTCTCCAATGCATGAAACTGAAAAGTGAAAGTGAAGTCGCACAGTCGTGTCCTACTCTTAGCTACCTCATGGACTGCAGCCTACCAGGTTCCTCTGTCCATGGGATTTTCCAGGCAAGAGTACTGGAGTGGGGTGCCATTGCCTTCTCTGATATGTATGTTACTGTATATAAAATAGATAACCAACAAGAATCTACTGTATAGCACAAGGAACTGTACACAATATGTTGTAATAATCTATAAGGGAAGACAATCTGAACAATATATATATATATAATACACACACACACATATCTGAATTGATCTGCTCTATACCTGAAACTAATATAATATTGTAAATCAACTCTACTTCAATAAATAAAAATTTAAAATAAAAAAAAATTTTAAATAAAGAAATAAGTACCAAAATGCTCTTCTTGAATTTTTTGAATTCTTGAAAGTTCAAAATATCATAACCACAAAATAAATAAAATCAATGCAATTTTAAAGGATAATTTTAATTTGAATTTAAAGGTATAAATTATGTATTTTATTTATTGACTATGATTTGTTTACAATACCAATTAATTTATTATAATTTAAGATAGAAATTAATTTTCCTCCTTTGTTCACATTATATCCATGTAAGCATTGACTTTGTTTATTTGTCACAAGAATTCCTTCCCTAGGTTGTACATAACATAGAGGAAGTTGGCCATGTAAACCAAATATGCTTTATTTTAGAAACAGGAGTTAAGTAACATGAGCCCCTGCTCATGTTACATAACCACATATCCTATATGTTATAGATCACTGAATATATTAATATGTTGGATACTCTTTCAATTTTGCATGACAACCCTCCTCCCCAGCACACACACACACACACATTCCACTGCGCCCCATTAGGGTCATGTCCTCTCTCCAGCAAACTGTGAGGCAAGGTCTTGGATGTGTACTAACTAACACGTACTGGTATCTTAAGTCTTGATTTAATTATGAAAATTTCATATACTTCTGGAGAAGGAAATGGCGACCCACTCCAGTACTCTAGCCTGGAAAATCCCATGGATGGAGGAGCCTGGTAGGCTGCAGTCCATGGGGTCACTAAGAGTCAGACACGACTGAACAACTTCACTTTCACTTTTCACTTTCATGCATTGAAGAAGGAAATGGCAACCCACTCCAGTGTTCTTGCCTGGAGAATCCCAGGGATGGGGGAGTCTGGTGGGCTGCCATCTATGGGGTCACACAGAGTCAGACATGACTGATGCAACTTAGCAGCAGCAGCAGCAGCATATACTTCATTTCTGGTGATTGCTTCAACTTCCTATAATAACATGTAGATAAAGGTTCACAAATCAGAAACATAGGAAATGCCTTTTCTGATTTGATTAGAAAGAAACATATGTCATGTCACTTCTACCTTGTGTTTGTTTTATTTTGCTTTCCAGAATTTTTAATCAGTTATTTTAAAAACCTGAGGTTTTGAAAGAGACATTTCTGACTTCAATTGACTTTAGAATTAATATCAAAATCTTGGAAGATGGCACTTTCTAAATTATCTGCATGATTGCAAACAGAGCCTTTAAGTTTGATACAATCAGAGTCAATTCTATCATAGTTCATCTTTGACAAGTCTTGTTGACCAAATACAAGTTTTAAAATGATAAGTTCTGGATGAATGCTTCAGCTTGAAGATTCCAGAAATGGTCTAGCATGAACTTAAACTCTTAAGAGAGTAATACAAAATACAGATAATTTGAGAATTTTTTAAACAAAACTAGTCTCAGCATGAAGAAGTTGGAAGAAAAAAAAAAAGGGATAACATACTGCTGGCTTGATGATGGTACTGAGGAAGAAAACAAGAACAAGGAGAAAGTATATGAAAAGAGTTGGCAGAAATGTTCACCTCATAGACTGATCTCTAATAGGGATAGAAGATCCAATTCTCTTGAGGAGAGATTTAACTATCCTAATAAACATGGTCAGTTATCTGAGAATGAAGAAGCCACCCCTAATGACAGACATTTATGTCAGGAAACCAATGTCAGACAAGTGGCAAACTATAGCATAAAAACAGACTGCAAAGCACACCCAGCAGCTACAGGTATCTAGAAACCACTTCTGCTCTTTTCATTTCTTCTTCTAATTTAAAACAATTTGCCAGTTGTAGAGTATATTTTAAGAATATGTACTCATATTTTTACTGATTCAATATATTTCATTGAGCACCTGTTATGTGCCCTGTGACTGTTCTAGAAGATGATTCGTCAGTGAACCACTCAGGGGAAAAAAAAAAAAAAATCCTGCAAAGATAGAATTTGAGAGATTTTAAATACACATGTATTTCTTTATGGATGTATCAGTGAATATATGTATATAATATGTCTGTGTGTGTATATGTATGCCCACAAGGATAATGGTGGTTTTCTTGCTCAATCATGTCTGACTCTTGGGACCCCATGGACTGTAGTCCAGCAGGCTCCTCTGTCCATGAGATTTCCCAGGTAAGAATACTGGAGTGGGTTACAATTTCTTCTCCAGGGGAATCTTCCCGACCCAGGAATTGAATCCGGGTCTCTTGCATTGCAGGTGGATTCTTTACCGACTGAGCTACCAGGGAAGCTCCATATAAAGCAAAACAGGATTGTCTGAGGAGAAGATTTGCTATTTAAAAGAAGCAAATGTGCCTGGAGCTGCTGAGAAACCTTGAGGAGACTGGGATAACAAGGAAAGGGTGTCTGAAGGAGAGAGAAATAGAAGATTTAGGTAGAAAAGGCTGAGTCTATGTAAAGTCTTGGAGGTGTAAAGTCTTGGAGGCCACGTGTTTGCTCTGAAAACCCCAGAGAAACTCAGCAGAGGAGAGACATGCTTAGAGTGCTCTTGAGGCAATCACTCTGGCTGCTGTGTTGAGGATCCATGGAAGGGGCATGGGAGCAGAAAGCAGCAGGGAGAGCAATTAAGAGGCTAATAAGAAGGCATTCTACAGAGCTTTCCTTGCTTTCCTGGTGGCTCAGACAGTAAAGAATCCGCCTGTGATGCAGGAGACCCAGGTTTGATTCCTGGGTTGAGAAGACCCCCTGGAGGAGGGCATGGCAACCCACTCCAATATCCTTGCCTGGAGAATCCCCATGGGCAGAGGAGCCTGGCCAGCTACAGTTCATGGGGTTGCAGAGTCAGACACAACTGAGCAACATTTCCTTTCTGAAATCAGTTTGTAGAATCATTTTTAAGAAACGAAAATGCACACTTGGATGCTGCTGAATAGACCGGAGTGGAGATAGGCAAATCACAAAGTCACACAGATTCATCTGAAGTGGTATGGAGTTTTAGAGAAAAAAGTATTCAAGGAACAAGGGCAGGCTGCGCAAGCTGAAAAGTTCAAAGGTCACTCAAGTTTATATTCACATCTTGAGCCTTTCAAGTAGATCAAAGGTGCTTGTCTTTGTGCGACTGATTCATGGGGCTGCCAGATGACCACATATGGTGGGGTGGCCTCTGTTTTATGAGCCTGCCCTACCTGCTGTTCTCCTTAGGGGTTCTGAGTTCCTATTTACTCTCCTGTCTTACCCTGGCTACTCAGAGAAGCATGGGGAGAAATGAAAATTCTGACTTGGAATTTGCAGGGGATTGCTACAAATATTGAGATTAACAATGTTCTTTTGCTTCATTCACCAGAGATTATACAACAGTTTCCAGAAGAAAATGGTTCCAAGATCATTGTGAGATCTCAAGAAACCCTAGATTTGAAACACCTTGGTCTGCTGCCCAGCCAAGCATCACAGTTAGTCTTCAGCCCATGGAAATCTCAGTCTTACATTCTAGAAAGGCAGACTGGACATAAATGTGTAAAATCTTTAACTTATTACTGATAGTGTATTTATCTGTGTTTGAATTTTGAAAAGAATAGGAAAAATAAGGAAAGAAGTCCAGAGTGGAGAGGAAGAATTGAAGTCAGGCAACATTTATAGGACTCCTACCACAGCATTTATACATAGTGTTGAAGTGCAAAGCTGCTTTTACTTACCTTATCTAATGAAATTAGTTCACACACCATTTTAGTACCCTAAACAAAATTTATATTACTAAAAAATAAATATTAAAATATCTTTGATATCCCTTTAGTACTTTATTTCTTTTCAAAATTATGTCAGTCTGCAAGTTTTTCATTAAGTGAACTGTGTTTTGGCAATGGCACCCCACTCCAGTACTCTTGCCTGGAAAATCCCATGGATGGAGGAGGCTGGTAGGCTGCAATCCATGGGGTCGCTAAGAGTCGGACACGACTGAGCGACTTCACTTTCACTTTTCACTTTCATGCATTGGAGAAGGAAATGGCAACCCACTCCAGTGTTCCTGCCTGGAGAATCCCAGGGATGGTGGAGCCTGGTGGGCTGCCGTCTATGGGGCCGCATAGAGTTGGACACGACTGAAGCGACTTAGCAGCAGCAATCATGAACTTGAAAATCTAAAAATAAACAGGAATGATTTCTCCCCATATCATAAATTTGTAAAATCATTGACTTATTACTGATACTGTATTTATTCACACATTTTTAATAAAAAACTTATGTCAACACTTTCAACTACAATGTTTTTGTAGCATTTTGAGAATCAAGCCTTCCATCTTAGCATTTTATCTAAGTGAATCTGACATGCTAAGTACCCGCTGCCTGTATAGTATTGCAGCAAATAGTTCAGTAAGTCTCTGGGTACTTTTTGCTTATTATGAATCTTAATGTACTTTGATTTAATTTCCTAAGCATTGTTCAAACTTATTCTTTCTTTCACTTCCTAATGCTACTGCAGAGGGAGAAGTCTCCTCCCTAAGTCATTTAAGATCATAGAAATCATTAGACTCGTATCATGTGAATTCAGCCATTCCCAATTATGGCCAACCGACTGAAAACCTAATAAATGCCCAGGGACTCGTCACATGACCTCACAGCACTGATTTTGAGGAACGAGCACATGGAGGCACTTGCAATATCAATTTAGTCCAAAGAAAATAGGATGTAGTAAAGAACAGGATTGAAAACACATTCCATGTCTCAATAATACCCTAATAGTTTCTTGGCTTCTCACGATTAGAAGTGCTCATGATAAACAGATACTGAGAAATAAAATCAAGGACATAAAGAATAAGTGTCAGAATAACAAGATAAATTTTAAAACATAAAGATCAAGGTGATTAGAAGGAGTGATAGAAATAGAAGCCAGAGTAGAGCCAAATGACTAAATGAGATGTAAAAGTATGCTAAGATATAACAGAAGGAAATGAACACTGTGTCCCAGAAAAATCTAGTACAGAATAGTCAACACTGAATACAGTTTTGATGAAGTTACCAGACTTCAAGGATGACAATAACTCCTTTGAATATCAAATAATTTTTTTAAGGTCCTAAAACAGGGAGACAGAGGATGAGATGGTTGGATGGCATCACCAACTCAATGGACATGAGTTTGAGTAAGCTCTGGGAATTGGTGATGGACAGGGAAGCCTGACATGCTGTAGTCCATGGGGTCTCAAAGAGTCAGACAAGACTGAGCGACTGAGCTGAACTGAAAACAGGGAGAGTGGAATTAAAAAAGAAAAATCTGAGTGATCTCAGACTTCTCCAAGGCAATACTTAAGGGTAGAATATTGTTAAAAAAAAAAAAAAAAAAGCCTACAAACTGTTGTAATAAAAAAAATAGTGTGACCCAGTAGTCTTAAAATGAACCAAATTCCTTTTCTTCATGTATAAAGGCAAGGGACATATCAAGATTCAGGAAATATGGAATTTATGAATGTTTCACAAGAAGAATTACTATTCACAAAATCTAAATAATTAAGAGATAAATCAAAATAAAGAGCTCAGAAACAATAAAGCCCTAGTACAAAAGGACCAAAGCCAAATACCAGCTGTAATTACAAAAGAAAATACAACTCTATAAATCTTAAAATATAGAGGAACACACAACAAGCCTAGCAATGATTGGAAAGTGCTAAGTATGATGAAAATGCTGGGAGAATAATAAATGCACTTACTTTTTTGTCTCCATTAAGAAACAAATGTTTGGGGATAAAAATATGCATCAAAATCTATCCTCTAAAAACAAGAATAAGACTGCTTTTCTAGGGCTTATGCTACACAGTATCAAAACCAAAAATGACCATTTATTATATCATAAATAAACCTCATCAAATTTTTAGAAGTTAATGCCAACTTTTAATGTCTACTCTGTCTAGTTTTATTGGACAATGGTTAAAAAAAAAAAACTAACAATAACAAAAACTAGATACAAACACACAAAAGAAATCCAACAATCTTGATATTCCATACTTTTGTTATATCACTAGAGTCAAAGAAAAAATAAAACTTAAAAATGCAGAATATCTAGAAATTAGAAGCAATGAAAACATGTCAGAACTATGAGATACAGCAGTACTTACAGAAGAAATTTATAAGTACACAAGACAGAATCAAAATAAATTAAATCAAATTAAGAAGTTAGGAACTGAATTTAGGAAATACAACTTAGAAAAGGAAATAATAGAATTTAATAAAGATAAAAGCAAACTAATGCATTTGGATGAATTCCCTTTCCTCTTGGGGAGAGGGGTATCAGTCTTTTAAGTTTTTAATGCCTTTAACTGATTAGATAAGGACTACCTACATTATACAATCTAGTTTATCCAAAGTCTACTGATTTAAATGTTAATCTCATCTTAAAAATACTTTCCAAAAATGAATAGTTTTTAATCAAAATTATAGCTTATGACCTGGCCTTATTATATTTTTTAATTGAAATATGGAAATTGTATGTAGAAGAGAAAAAGATGCTAAAGTAAATCCTTTTTAAACCTGGGAATGGATGTGCCTCTTCTTCTGCCAGGCTGTTAATATGAAGGTGTCAGTCTAGGGAGTAGCTGAGCCAGGTGAGCTGATACACAAGGCATAGATTTTTGTGTCCTACCATTACGCTCATATGCATCATAAGCGTCAAATTCCTCCAGTGGTTTCCCTACTTATAGTACTTACTGATGTGCCGCAGAGGTGTTCCTGCTCCACGTTCATATTTGGAAGTTTTTGCACAACTGGGCAACGGAAGAGTCTCTTTCCATGTTCTTATCTAGGGGTTGGCAAACTTTTCCTGTAAAGACAGTAAACAGTTTGGCTGTTTAGACTACTATATGATCTCTGTCTCATATTCTTTGTTGATTTTATTTTATAAACCTTTAAAAATGTACAATCCATTCTTAGCTCACAGGCCTTGCAAAAACGGGCTGCTTGGTAGAACTGGCCAAAAGGCCATAGTTAGCCAGTCTGTTCTCTCATTCCTCTCACTTCTTCCCCATGAAGAGAACTGTTAGTGGCTAGTCAGGGCTAGACTCACCATAGCAGCTGGGTAGGCCTCTCTGTTATCTGTTCTAGTTTGAATTTGAGGCAAGTCCTGGAGGTGGAGCTTCCTCAGTGATCTTGCCTCTTGATTGTCAAGGCAACCAAAGTCACCCTTGTATCTCTGAAAGAGTCTAACTCCTTCCCTTAGCACTAGAAGCAATCTGCTTTGTATTGTTGCAGTAATTATTGATGCAAGAGGTGTTCTTGCCTCTCCTTCAGAAGCAGGCCTTTACTGGAAACAATAGATCTTGGTTTGATTCCGGTGCAAACAGTAGGGCTTACTATCCCTCCCTAAGATGCAGAGAATCCCTCCTCCATAATGGCCCTCAGACAACAGGGTTTCCTACTTCTTTCCCAGAAGGCTTTTACTTCTTATGAGATAAAGATCCTGGGAAGATGCGTCTACCTCAACGATAGACAGTCACTTTCTGTTTTTGGAGCCACTGAGCAGGCTCTTGCCCATCTCCAGCACCACCTCTAGTATTTCTCAACAGTGCTCAGTGGGGGCCTTTGAAGTAAAGCTGAGCAAAATGTGTGTTTGGAGCTCTCAGGTACTCTAAACAGATACACTAACCCATACTTGGCCCTTAAAATTTCATTATTTTCACTGATTTCTTCTCACCCACCTCTGTGGAGCCATCTCTACTCACTCTGTTCTTCTAAAGGTGAAATTGCATATTCCCTGTGTGTCTCAGAAGAACTTGTCCTTCTTTAGAATTCAGTTCCCTTTACTGTGTTATGACCTTAGGTTTCTGCTAAGAAAAAGCTTTTCAAAAGAAGTTACTATTGTAAAGCAATTATCTTCCAGTTAAAAAACAAGTAAAACACACAAACGCAGTTACTATTTCTTAGATTATCTGGCTCTCTCTCATTGTTAGGCAAGGAGTGGCTAACTCTATGGCTTTCTACATTCAAAGCAGAAGCATTTATAAAGCTTCCCTCCCATGGGAGGAATGACTCAATAAATATTTAGTGATGGATTCATAATTTAAGAACTCACAGAATGTAAGCTGTGTTCCTTTACAAGACTATTTTATAATATCTTAAAATTGTTTTGCTGTCTTATGGAGCTTATGCACATGTGGAGTATGGATTTCTGAATATCTGTCATACCACATATCCTCAAAGAATAACAAGTAACTAAATGTTAGCAGTAAAAAATATCAATTCTATTTATGACTGATCAGTTTCTGGGGGAAAGAAGAGGACCTGTTAAATTTGTTTAATGGCAGTGAAAATGTTTTTTGTTCTTTTTCCACATTGATCGGAATGAGGACTTTGTTGAATAATCCAGGATTTTACTTAATACTTATTATTTTGTATTATTATTATACATTCCCTTTACCAGCATTCATTTATGTTCTATCATATGCATTGCTAAATACTCTGAAGTAAGAGTTGAAAGACTATAATTTGAGGGCCAAATCTAATACTCAACTTGTTTTTGTACAACTCACAAGCTAAACATGTTTTGTACATTTTTAAATGGTTGTTAAAAATGGAGTTTTGAGACAGAGACCACGTGAGGCCCCCAAGCCCTAAAATGTTTACCATCAGGCCCTTTACAAAACAATGTCTTCTGTCATTTGTGTCTAGAGGACACTAAACTGGGTGATGTGTTGTCCCCTGTCCTCAAGACCCTTGCCCTCTGGTAAACAATTCAGCCATACATATAAACAAGTAAAATGTGAAATAGAAAGTCATGTGCTATGTGATAGATACCAAATCTTATTCTATAAAGAATACAGAGGAGAGAGTGACTAATTACAGGCAGGAGCATCCAGGAAGCCTCTTTGGTGGAAATGGCATTTTAATAGGACAGTAAAATATAGATAGAATTAATATAAGCAGGGACCTAAATGAATCAAATTCAGTGGATACCCCGGGTTCAGAAACAAGAAGGCTGACTTCACAACTTATGAACTGGAAAATCATGTGATCCATTTATTTTTTTATCCTCAGTCATTAACCCTGTGCCAATAAGATTCATTTTCAAATGAGATTTATTTTAATGTTAAAAGATTTTGACTTGTTACAGAAACAACCCACTTTCCATTAATCTATATTTTTTCCTCAGAAAACTTATAAATATAGTTTCTTTACTTATTAGTTATTCTCTAAAATAGTACTAATGACATGGAACTGAGTGATCATTCGTAAATTGGAGCCTGCGTATTTCCTGGCATTACACTCTCAGGCAACTCAGTGAATCAGCATAGTGTATGTACTTAGAACATTAATTGCACTGCAGAGTTAGGATGAAGACTTCATTTTTTTTTTTTGGTTTTACTGCTGTGTTGTTAAAATCTTTGAGAGGTTTATAGCACACGGACACACACAAGAATCAGCAGAATGTGTATTCCATGTCAGCCAATCTTTTTTTTTTTTTCTTTTCACTAAAGCCCAAAGAACAGCATGCTTTAACTATACTGGGACTAAATAGGAAATCTAGTACTTTTGTGATAATTAGAAACCCAGCATGACACTTACATAACCAATTGGGAATGCTTCTGTGACAAGAGCAGGCTTTCCTAATGTCACTGGCCCTCAAGAATGATTTTTGTCTGTCCAAATAAGTTGCAACATGGAAATTTAAAAATAATTCTCACTGGCAGTCTATTTAGGCTTTCTCTTTATTTTACAGATTAGTGTAATAACCTAAAATCCATTCCTCTGCTTTCTGGCCTTTGATTACACACACTCAGCCCATCATTGGCTCTTCCTGCCATGACTGCATTCAGTAAAATGAAGATGTGTAGTGTAGTGCTTTATGTAATGAAGACGACTTTCATGAATTTAAAGACTCCTGCCATATATATCCATGTCTGTTTCCTTGGTTGTTAAAGATCTCTGTCTCTATTTTGAGGGGGCTTAAGCATTACCCAAACTCTAAAAAAGAGAGGTGTATCAATAGGGGCAGATTAAGCAACTCAGCAAAATTTCAGAGTAGGTAAACTGCTTTCTGCTTGATGATCCATCAGTATGCCGGCTTCTGTGAATGAGAACTGCGCAGCCCACAGGGTTGAAACCACTGACTTCCTCCAAGGGCCATGGATGAGCTATAGAAATTGGCAGACCATATTGATGGCTTCTTGAAACTGAATGTTGGCAAGTTTCCTAATGCTGGTCCTGAAACTCTCCACATGATTCTCCATGGGCTGAGCTTATCCCAAATTTAGCTTCTTCCCATTCTCCTATAGCCCTTTCACCACCAGGCTCCATGATCTTCTGAGACAGAATCCTTAGATCTTTCTCTTTTCCTAATTCTACTGACACAGACCTAACACTTAACTTTCCTCAAAGTCCTGATTGGAAGGTCAAGTAAATGAACACAGAGGTATTTTAAAAGCTGCTATTAAAAACAAAACAAAATGAACAAATAAAAAAAACTTGTATCTCTGGAGGTAATGTGGACTATCTGCCACTAACAAACGAGCAATTGGGAAAGTTACAAACAAGCAATTGGGAAATACAATAACAAGCAGAAAGTATTTTAATCTATGATCTGGATAGATTCATATTAACACAGTTACATTTAGCTATGATTTCCACTATGCTGCTGCTGCTAAGTTGCTTCAGTCGTGTCCGACTCTGTGCAACCCCATAGACGGCAGCCCAACAGACTCTACAGTCCCTGGGATTCTCCAGGCAAGAACACTGGAGTGGGTTGCCATTTCCTTCTCCAATGCATGAAAGTGAGAAGTGAAAAGTGAAAGTGAAGTCGCTCAGTCGTGCCCAACTCTTCGCGACCCCATGGACTGCAGCCTACCAGGCTCCTCCGTCCATGGGATTTTCTAGGCAAGAGTACTGGAGTGGGGTGCCATCGCCTTCTCAGATGATTTCCACTATAGTTAGTACCATAATATCATAAAATAACCCCCAAAGTTAGTTTTTATTATTATAGTATCATTTTGGATTATCTTTTAAAGGTAGTAATTTTAAATTATATTTTGAATTGAGTGAATGAAGTACTGGCTTAAATAGAAAGTTCTAATCAGAAGCTTTAAAGCTATGAATTTATACATGATTATTTTAAAAATTTGAAAAATCTGAAGGCATTGACAGTTGTCATGGGATGTTTCTTCACATTCACAATAAGTATGCCATTCTAAAAATATCATAATATTACCCTGGTAAGTGGTAAGCACCAGCAAAATGAAATATATTTTAATATTTATTTAAAATATGAGATATTTACTATAGAGGAATAACAAACCTAAAACCTAGAAAACTTTGACATGAGAAGGTCTGATTGATATCACTTTCATAGTATAATTTAAATCCCAGCCAACACAATTTTGAGAATAATCACTAGAAATTTTTCTAGATAAAAAATAGAAGACTTTGTGAGGAGCAATTCAATAAAAATACACATAGACAAAATATCTTTCAAAGTTAACTTCAAGGTCATTTTCAAAAATACTTTAAAAGATGAAGCTCATGTAACTAGAGAATATTTGATAGAGCTCATGTTGTAGGCATGGCTACATCTATTTTGGATCAAAAAGAGGCAGTCAAGCTGAAAAAGGTGCCCGTATAGAACCTGGGGAGTGGTAACCTGCATCAAGGACATCACTTGACATGAATGACCCAGCAGCCACTGCATCATTTACCAGGAACACTCTCCTTAAACAATATGCCTCCTGATTTCCTTTGTGTGTTCAATGGGGTGGTAAAAATGGAAACTTTTAGTTAAAAAACAAAACAACAAAAACAGCCACTGATTTGAGTATCATTTAAAAAAAATAGGAAAGGACTTTGAAAACTTACGATATAGATGAACTACAGCTTAATCTGGAAAATTGCAGCCCAGATGTGCAACGAGAGGACTGGTGCTTTCTGATCCTGGCTTCAGTGATGATTTTCCTCACGGAGAAGGGAAATGAAGACATCCAGTGAAGGGTCAACCTTCAGATTAGATGAATTAGTCCTTTTTTGTTCTCAATGATAAAAGATGTTTAACAAAATTGGCTTATCTAGAAGATACTTTTTTCAAGGCTAAATAGTTCAATCAATAACTATAAGAAGACACTCTCAAGGTTGTTGCTGCACATGACATGATCACTACAATTAAAATGAATGTTGAGAGGTGAAATGGGAGAATTGCTGTAGGGATGATGAGGTATCTGAGCACTTTAGCTCAATTAAAAGTAATGATGTTTACGATGTCTTTGTTAAAGTTAAGAACAACATTGTCATTTATCTTTCTTTGATGAAAAGAGTCCTTTGATGAGTATATGCCAGAGATGGTAAAAGATAATGCCCAGTGGAGGAGAGAAATTTCAGCCCTGTCACATGATTCAAATGTACAAACAACATTTGAATTTCCAGCAATGGTATGTATGTATACCATTTTAAACTCTCTTTGGAAACATTATGGGCATTTTTATTCACTGATCATTACAACATAATTTATAAGTCAGTAAAAGAATAGGTATGTAATCTGAGTCCATGTATCTATCCATACATACATTTTTATTGGAATACCAGAAGGTATTTCTGGGCCACAGAATCTCCCTCGTTTTAATCCACTTCATTTTTAAATGTAATAAAGTCATTGTAACAGTATATTATCCAACAACCAGGAAACATGGAAAACAATTTCTCTTAAGTGTAAGTAATGCCATATAAATATATAAGTAACTTACACTTAAGCTAGCACAAACATATATTTGAATAGAATGCAATATCTGAAAGAATCATTATGATAAATGTGAGAGCTATTATTTTTGTTGAGTCATCCAGAACAGCAAGGACTTCTTTCCCTCTTATTTTAGGGCTATGTTGCAGAAAGTCTTGAGAAGTTTGGCATTATTTAAGCATCTGCAGAAATGTGTGTTTTCCATTTTTCCATGAAGCCTACCACAGCAGTGATCAGTACTCTTTTAGTCAGTCTCTTCTGTGAACAGTGGTTTTGAAATGAGATGCTGATGTTTAGAAAAATCAATACCAGTTTTAAATGAATATTGGAATTCAGAAGTCAATGGATTAAAGAACACCATTGTGGATGTAGCCCAGTTTTGCTTAAAGCATGAAAAGCATAGTTCAGTGATTACTAAATGGGTATTTGGCCAAGTTACTTAATCTGTCTGTAATCTATTTCTTCATCTCTCAGATGAGAATAATGTAATCACCTCATGGGTTTGATTTTTTGACACTGATTGCAGACAGAGCAAGTAAATTCATCCCAAAGTTGCAAATACTCTAAACTGAGGTATAGCTTGAGAAATTTGAGGTTAACAGGGAAGGCTGAGATTAATTAAACAGAAGTATCCTTCCAGGATACCATCAAACCATGAAAATTCTGAGATAGAAGAAGGAATTAAAATGTAAAGCCTGTAATAAACATTAAATTAATAACCATCAGGAAAATGTACCTACAGAAATGACAATCTGTGGAAAATTCAGAATCAGCAGAATCCAGTGGCTGGCCTTTCAACATGTTTTCTGTTGTGTGACATGTGGGCAGTCCATTTGGTGCCTTGTCTTGGAGAAACTTGAGAAACCACCCCCACACACACAAAGAGAAAAACAAATGATCAGGGTTTAATATCATAGCATATACTATCAAATTAATATAAAATATTTTAATCTATGGAGGACCAGTTTTCTTAAGTCTAAACAAAAAGCTTAAGTCTAAATAAGTCTTAAGTCTAAATAAAAAGCTGCTATCTTTCAGCATTTCAATGGCTGTATTAGGAATTTGCCAGCCAGTTGATCTTAATGTTCATGAAGAGCTCAAAAGATGGAATTATTTAAATAAATTTAGAGAGATTTTTTTCAATTAAAAAAAAGAGGGAGAACATTATAATCAAGCTTTGGGTTTCATCATCTTGACATGGCGTGTTAGTTTGCTAGGAGGGCCAAAACAAAATACCAAAGACTGGGTGGCTTAGCAACAGAAATTTGTTTCCTCATAGTTCTGTTGGAGAAGGCAATGGCAACCCACTCCAATTCTCTTGCCTGGAAAATCCCATGGATGGAGGAGCCTGGTAGGCTGCAGTCCATGGGGTCGCTAAGGGTCGGACATGACTGAGCGACTTCACTTTCACGCATTGGAGAAGGAAATGGCAACCCACTCCAGTGTTCTTGCCTGGAGAATCCCAGGGACAGGGGAGCCTGGTGGGCTGCCGTCTATGGGGTCGCACAGAGTCAGACACGACTGAAGTGACTTAGCAGCATAGTTTTGTAAGGTAGAACCAAGAACCAGGTGAAGGCAGACTTGTTTTATCTGAGGCCTCTCTCCTTTGCTTGCAGATGGCTGCTTTCTTGATGTGTCCCCATCTTTTTCTGTGCACAGCTTCCTGGAAGCTTTCTCTGTGTCCAGATTTCCTCTTCTTGTCAAGACACCAGTCAATTGGTTAGGGCTCATCCTTGCATTCACAGCTGCAGAGCTCCCCCCCAACTCCTTTTTTTTTTTTTTTCACATAAATTATCCAGAGTTAGTTTCTGTTACCTGCAAGAGAGAGAGAGAGAGAAAAAAAAAAAGCTCCTAATAATAAAAACCACATTAATAAGATTTCTGGACAATTTACATCTCTGTACAGCTCTCCTCCTGCCTCTCTCAATAAATCTCATTCCCATGATGTCAACTGAGAATAGAAATATCTTTGCAGAACTAAAGAGCTTTCCAGATTGAGGCACTAGAATGGATGGGGGAGATCTAACTATGTATGGATACTTCTTCCGGCAACTACGAATAAACTAAACACTGAGAACTACAGTCAGTCCTCAGATGTGATTACAACCTAACTAATTTGTGAGGAAAACCTAATTTATTCATATTTGCATGTGTATATGCACTTAATCTATTTGGAGCCTGCTGGTCCTTCATAAGCATGTTCTGGGTCAGTCCTCAAAATGTGGTCCCAGAAACAGCAACACACGGGAAACTGTTTAAAAAAAAAAAAAAAAAGCAAATTCTCTGTCTTCACTCCCAGACCTACTGTATGCTCTAGAGGTTGGACCGACAACCTATGTTTTATAAGCCCTCCAGGAGATTCTAATGCTCACTGAAGTTTAAGGACCTTTGTGCTAAGTAAAGGCTCAAGCTGGAATAGGATTCCACATCTCAGTCACAGACCTGACTTTGCTCTTGGTGCCAGAATATAAGAAATACTGAAGGCATCCCTCTAGGGGTCCTACCCTCGTTGGGCCAGAGCCTTACTTCTCCCCCTACCCCTAGCTATTCTTGTCTGCTGTCTCAAGAGAAAGGGGAATGGTCATTAAAGAAAGGCAGGAGATCTGAAAATAGAGCAGTGCAGTCTGTCATTTACACGAAGCTGACAACCCCATTTCTGACTATTTTATTGTTTTATTTGCCCCAGAGGCGCTAATTCTCACACATTCAGCTCCTCTTTTTAAAAGGAACCCCAACTAATCATTTTCTTGAGCTTCCATGCACTAGTCTCTCAAGTATTCTTTTTAAATTGAGTGAAAATTAAACCTAATGCACACGGTTCCATAATAACATTTCTTTTAATGAGACCCATCTTCTAATGGAAAGAACTGCCCTACTAAATTAAAAGCAGGAAGATATATAAAAACACATAATCCAGTGCATGAAACTCAAAACCTAATTTACTCTTTCCTTTCACTAGACAATGTGATGAAGCATAACAGGAATATGAAAAAATGAAGTTGTTTTCCTGCCTCCTTCTGCCATTTCCCCCTTTCCTACTTGGAAAAGGTCAGCTTGCGAAAAACTTGACCTTAACATTGACTTCCCAGTAAAGCAAACCAGTGAAAGCAAATATTTTTCATGTCCCACTAATCTTAAAATCTAATTGTAAATTTAAAAAATCTTCATTAAACTCAATCTTTTTTATTTCAAATGTCTTTAACTTAAAAAAATTGTTTTCAGCCAGACTGGGATGAATTCCAAGCAATTTCAAAATCACTATGAGAATAGTACTTTACTTATAGGTTAAAAAAAACAAGTATTTCAATACATAATCTGCAATATTTTATGGGGTTATTAATTTGAATTATGGAATTCTAATTGCCTAGGAGATTGTCCATAAACCACTGCTTTCCTCCAGCAGGATGGAAAAGAACACAGAGTATTCCCACCAGGAAGCTTGGAAGCTTGTCAGAACCTACAAATGTTTCTCAAACTTCATGGTTTCTTCAGGGCTTTGGCTATTTTGCAAACGCCCTGATCAAAAGGTAACCATGACCTCAGAGGTGTGTGGGGTGTGTGTGTGTGTGTGTTTAGCTTTTTCTTTCTTTGGCATGGCTTATGCACATTGAAATGCTGACCCTGTAAGAGGCCAGAACTATGTCAACTCCTGTAATAACTAGGTGTGTTTGTTTTGTAATGATAATTAACTAACTGGAGGTTATTTGATGTGTTTGTGTGTGTGTTTATACTTACAGGCATGTGAAATCATATATGGATACAAACACTTTGTATGTGTATGATTAAATAATCTTGTGGTCATTTTTCTTCTAGCCCTACAAAAATACAAATTCCCTCAAGTTTATTTATTGGTATATAATATGTTGAGGTCACAAATTCTGTTTTGAGATAGATTTTCTATGAAAGACATCCAGCTCAATAATTTATTTTCTTCAACTTTTTTTTCACTGTTTTGAAACAGTGTCTGTTTTCTTAAGATTTTGTGATTCAGATAAAAAGGTCTTCATTCTATTCATCTCATCATTCAGCTGATCTATGTGCAATTTGGACTATGTACAGGGAATAAGAAAATTAATTTTGAACTTGTTGCCATAAAACTATACAAGGTCCAAAAACAAACCACACAGAATAAACATAAATTAGTAAGGTAACATTATAATAGAGTCTACTAATATAATCTATATAATAGTTTAAAATATATATAATATATATATAAATAGTTTAAAAACTATATAGTAGTTTTTAAATGCCTGTGCCAGCAGAGCAAACTTGTCCATAGCTTTAAAAAAAAAAAAAAAAAGAGAGAGAGAGAGAGAGAAACTTGAAACAGTTTGATATAAAACTTCATTGGGAACACCCTTACTTTTGGCAGTTTGTATCCAGAATTTATTTCCTGTTAGAATCTTGCAGTAAGTAGCAAATACTAATTAACAAACCTGCTCTGCACTCCCTGGGTGGTTAAAAAAGAAAACTGAGTAGCTATATTGTAGTTCATGGAGTTTTTAAGTATGAGCTCTTGGACCATAAGGTCCTTTGGATCAACAATATGCTGGAAAGAAAGGTATCTTTATCCAGGCATCTGTGCAAGTTAGTGGCTCTGCTGGACTAACCACAATCTTCCAGACGTAAGACCAACCATTCAGCCACAATGTTTCTCAATTGGCTTTGTTTGGTTTTGGTGTTGAAGTAGTTTTCCTCCTATGAGTAGGTGACTCAGTGAGAATCCCAAAAGAAAACAACTTCTAAAAGAGCTTTTGGTACTTAGAGGTTTTGGAAAGATGATGAGAAGAAGCATTTTCCTGGTGTAAATATTATTCCTCGGAGCAAATCAAGGTATTGACTTTAACAGCAACAAAAAAAGTGAAGAAAAATTCTGTGTAGCAGCAACTGGGATAACTTCTGAGAAAGTGCTTTCTAGTGACATTAAAATAGTAAATATTCAACCTGATTTATAGCTGTTTTTTCTTTTGCCTGAAAATGTTCAATGTACATGGCTTGAATACACATTCTTGTCTCAAATATCCTACCACACACATTTCCACCTACTGTGAAGACAAACACATTTTGACTAATGTTATTGCTTATGAAAATTTTCCCTATGACTTGAAATCCTACCTCTGTGTTTTCTTTTCAACATTCACATTTATAAATGGGCAATTGTTAAACCACTTGCTGTTTCTCTTAGAGGTATCATAATAAGGGTGATCAAGTAGTAATCTAACCTTTCGGATACTATGAATTTTCCATTTTCTATTCGAGAACAGCACTTAGGAAAAAAGAATCCTTAAGAGTGGGGAAATTTTAAGAACGATTCTTAGATGCCAAGACCACTCATTAACATTTCGCCAATGAGGGTGTTTCAAGTTATCTGAAGTTGTATTTCATACAAAAAAGCAACTTAGGTAAAACTTGTATGCTCTTACATTTTAAGACCATTGGCAAATTCAAGTTCTTTAGCTGCACTTAGGGACTCACACAAACAGAATAAAAATACACCAGCTTATTCTTCTAGCATTACATATGTATTATAGCCAAAGCACTTGCTTAGAAGTAAGACATTACTCTCAAAAATTATTTGTATATGTGGTATTTAGGACCATTTTATATAGAATGTTAAGTGTTTTATGAGTAAGTCCCACTCCAGATGTGGGAGATGAATCCCAGAGGAGGCAAGCAAATCTCTGTGTTTCTGACTCAGTGTCAAAGCCAGGGCTGAACTATTCTCCAGCACCTCAAAAGGCTCTGCAGCCTAAATATCAAGGCCAACTGCTGTAAGAGAAGGAAGCATTGAACGGACAGGCTGTGATGGGACAAGCTGGAGATAAGATTTTAATTGTGCTCTGCATTGATTGTATGACTCTAGAAATGTAGCTAAATTGTTCTATCACACAGATTTTGAGGAAAATGCTTGTGCTGGTTAGTATGCTATGTCTTCAGCTCCTAATTCATTTCTCTGTATTCTGCTTGTATGGCTGGAGCTGGGGCTCTGCCAACTACATGTTTTCACTGCCAGCTGGCTTTCTATTAGATGATCCAGAAGAAGGGGCAGAGCAGAGGAAAAACCTTCCTTCTTACTTTTTGCTGGCAACTCTCAGACTCTTCTCTCAGCCCAAACTGTTGGCTCCAATTTGTTCGTTTTTTGTTTTTTTTTTTTTTTTTCACTTCATATATTTTTTTTTTTATTTTTTAACTTTACAATATTGTATTGGTTTTGCCATATATCAACATGAATCTGCCACAGGTATACACGTGTTCCCCATCCTGAAGCCTCCTCCCTCCTCCCTCCCCATACCATCCCTCTGGGTGGTCCCAGTGCACCAGCCCCAAGCATCCAGTATGGTACATCGAACCTGGACTGGCAACTTGTTTCATATATGATATTATATATGTTTCAATGCCATTCTCCCAAATCATCCCAACCTCTTCCTCTCCCACAGAGTCCAAAAGACTCTTCTATACATCAGTGTCTCTTTTGCTGTCTCGTATACAGGGTTATTGTTATAGTTTTTATCTCCTATTGGTACTTACAGAATGAGGCTCAGAGTCACACCAGTATCATCGAGGCAGCAAATCCTCAAAAGTCTAAGTCCCAACTCCTCAGCACCCATTATTTGAGCTTCCATGTTCTGATAGTCTCATTAACTTCTTCCCTTTATTTCCCCAGCCTTAGGGATGGAGATGCTTCCTGGGTTCCTCCCATCTTCCCTTTTTTCTCATTCAGCTAACCAACACCTATGTATCAACTGCCTGGGTTAAATTCTATCTGTTGAAGTATCTAAAGTGCTTTCTATTTCCCTGACATATCCCTCACTGAGGCACTGTGAGAGACAGCTATCTATTTTTTTTTAACATGGATTAAGTGAGATATTGCATGGTAAATGCCTCCTACAAAGCTTGAAACATAGTATAAACTTTAGATACATGACTCTTTTCTCCATTACTAAAAGCTGTCTTCTTGGAAAAACTCTCTGTCCACCATCCCCCTCTCATACAATGTTTGTGCAAATTGTGATTTTCAATATAAATATTTGAATTAAAAAAGAACAGTGGATTTCTAACTCTCAAGAGATTTCTAAGTCTCCATAAGATATGCGATCATAGAGGGAATTTATGACCACAAGCTCCCTGATGCTTTGAGTGTTTGTAAAATTGCACATTTAGTGTCATCTTTGCTTACTGAGTGACTGAACTGAATTGACTAAACTGAATTTTCTTACTGGAATAAAGAACACTGTTTCTTAATCACATGGCACAGTGATAGTGCCATGATGTGTTATCAAGAGATTGGGCAATTCTTCTTGATAATTGATTTGCAATGATTATTTATAAGCCCTTCTCATCTACTGAAACTTGACTATCTCTAATATCAAAGTGAAGACTCTTTATTCTCTCATTCTTCTCTAAAAGTATCTCATATTATTCAGAAGTTGTCATCATGCTAATTATTCATGCCATGCCCATTTTTATTTCATACTTTCACTCCTATTCTTTTCTCTTTTCTGAAATGCTTTCCCCTTTACCATTTTATTTAAATCTATCAAGACAGCTGAGAAAACATTCCCTTGGCCCACCAAGATATCTACCATGAATTCCTGTTATACCTATTGCAGTTTTTTTCACTATAGCAATTAATTAGTCTCTGAATAGAAATCTTATCAGCTCAGTTAATTTTTTTTTTTTAAGCAACTTTACGATATGGGCCATTTTTTTCTTTTTTTAAATCATCACTCATGACTGCCTCAGATCAGATCAGATCAGATCAGTCACTCAGTCGTGTCAGACTCTTTGCGACCCCATGAATTGCAGCACGCCAGGCCTCCCTGTCCATCACCAACTCCCGGAGTTCACTCAGACTCACGTCCATCGAGTCAGTGATGCCATCCAGCCATCTCATCCTCTGTCGTCCCCTTCTCCTCCTGCCCCCAATCCCTCCCAGCGTCAGAGTCTTTTCCAATGAGTCAACTCTTCGTATGAGGTGGCCAAATACTGGAGTTTCAGCTTTAGCATCATTCCTTCCAAAGAAATCCCAGGGCTGATCTCCTTCAGAATGGACTGGTTGGCTCTCCTTGCAGTCCAAGGGACTCTCAAGAGTCTTCTCCAACACCACAGTTCAAAAGCATCAATTCTTCAGCACTCAGCCTTCTTCACAGTCCAACTCTCACATCCACACATGACCACAGGAAAAACCATAGCCTTGACTAGACGAACCTTTGTTGGCAAAGTAATGTCTCTACTTTTGAATATGCTCTCTAGGTTGGTCATAACTTTCCTTCCAAGGAGTAAGCATCTTTTAATTTCATGGTTGCAGTCACCATCTGTAGTGATTTTGGAGCCCAGAAAAATAAAGTCTGACACTGTTTCCACTGTTTCCCCATCTATTTCCCATGAAGTGGTGGGACCAGATGCCATGATCTTCGTTTTCTGAATGTTGAGCTTTAAGCCAACTTTTTCACTCTCCACTTTCACTTTCATCAAGAGGCTTTTGAGTTCCTCTTCACTTTCTGCCATAAGGGTGGTATCATCTGCATATCTGAGGTTATTGATATTTCTCCCGGCAATCTTGACTGCCTAGAGGGTTTGAAATAAACATCTGTTGGCTGACTGGCCAACCTTTAATATTTTTTATGATGGACATGTCACTTGAGACTTCAATTTTCTCTGAGAGTAAGGTTGAAATACCAAAGTAATTAGATAGTAGGTAGATAGATAGATACAGGTATATGGTATGTTTCTGGGAATTAATATGGTTATGATTAAAAGTTTTAGAATTTTTGTTCATTACAAACTCAGCAGGAGATGAGACAATACGAGACAATACTAGAGTCAATATACCATTCTTTTCTTTCTGTGCTCTAGAAAAACAATGTCTCCTACCAGATTTATTAAAATATTTGCAATATAACCATGATCTTAATGAAAAGAACTCAATTTTTGACTGGAAGAACTGAAATGCTTGATCTTTTACTGCTTTTTCATGAAATGGATAGGGTAGTACAAGTAGGCACAATTCCCCTTACTCTCTTTGCATAGACACTAAATTTATGAAATGAAGAGTCAATCTCTTTGCTTTTCAATTCTCAGTCATTATAATGATAGACTGAGTGGATGACATAAGTTATTGCCTCAGAACAGCTAGTGAATTCAAATTAGTTGCTCACTCTAAAATATGTGCAGGTAAGAGTGGCTGCACAGCAGGAACCACCTGAGACTGAAATGGACCAAATCTGAATGAAAAAGACCCTCATCAGGTCATGTTTAAGCCCTCAAGTTAATCAATTATTTAGCATTATGATCTATCTTATGCCAGTGACCCTTGAAGTAGATGAACGACTTGAAAGCACAAGAAGGATAAAGAATTAAATGAAAACACAAAGTCTGCATTCAACATGACTTTGAAGATACTTAGAACACCTTGAATATGATAAAGATTTATGACAACTTCCTGGTTTTCTACCCCTGTAGTATACATGTATTGTCCCTTAGTTCTAACCTATATGTGGGAAATAAAATTACAGAGTTATGATAGTGGGGGCTTTTGAAAGCTAAGTATTTCTTATCAGTAGGAGAGGGTAAAATGAGATTCAGACCATGAATGCTGTCTATGTATTTGGAAGGCCAGTTTTTAATTTTTATTTACAGTGTACTTGGAACTACTGTGCTGCTAAGTCACTTCAGTCGTGTCCGACTCTGTGCGACCCCATAGATGACAGCCTGCCAGTCTCCCCCATCCCTGAGATTCTCCAGGCAGGAGTACTGCAGTGGGGTGCCATTGTCTTCTCTGACTTGGAACTACTGTACTGTACTAAAAATCAAGTTTCCTATTAATTCTTTACATATATATATGTAAAGCATATAACTGACACATGTATGCTGACAAATTAATCACACAACAGGCCTTGCTGTAATTTTTATTCTCACAAAGGATCTTCAAAAATGTTTCTGAAGTCAACACAATTTAAAGGGGCACATGCAGAATGAATATATCCCAGGCTGAATATACACACACACATACACACGCAAAATGTGGTTTATTGTTCAAGAAATTTCATTGACCAACTTTGATTTATTTAAAAGGTGGAAAATATCAGTTTGTAAAATTGTGTGTGTGGATTAAGTGTAAGTCGCCCAGTTGTGCCCGATTCTTTGCCACCCCATGGACTGCAGCCCACCAAGCTCTTCTGTCCATGAATTTCCCAGGCAAGAATACCAGAGAGGGTTGCCATTTCCTTCTCCAGAGGATCTTCCCGACCCAGGGATCGAACCCAGGATTCCTGCACTGCAGGCAGATTCTTTACCAACTGAGCTACAAGAGAAGCCTGTGTGCAGATTATGTTCATGACTATTAATATTAAAAGTATAAAGTCCCATTTGTAAGAAACAATTCATGTGTAAGAAACCTGAAATTTCAAAATATTTGCATGCTCTTAAAAATTCATGCTTTTTCGATATCCTATGCTCTTGGATTAGAACAATTATATTGTTAAAAATGGCCATACTACTCAAAGTAATCTATAGACTTAATGAGATCTCTATCAAATTACCCCTGATATTTTTCACAGAACCAGAATAAATAACCCTAAAATTTATATGGAACCATGTGAAGTTGCTCAGTTGTGTCTGACTCTTGGTGACCCCATGGACTACAACCTACCAGGCTTCTCTGTCCTTGGGATTTTATAGGCAAGAATACTGGAATGGGTTGCCATTTCCTTCTCCAGGGGATCTTCCAACCCAGGGATCAAGCCCAGCTCTCCCATATTGCAGTCAAATGCTTTACCATCTGAGCCACCAGGGAAGCCACCAATGGAACCATGAAAGGCCCAGAATTGCCAAAGCAATCATGAGGGAAAAGAACAAAACAGGAAGCATAACTCTCTGAGACTTCAGACAATACTACAAAGCAATAGTAATCAAAACACCATGGTATTGGCACAAAAAGAGCCAATAAGGATCAATGGAACAAAATAGAGACCAGAAATATGTTCAGACATCTATGGACTTATATACCCTATACAGAATAGAGAGACCAGAAATAAGTGCAGACACCTATGGGCTTAATCTTCAACAAAGGAGGCAAGAATATACAAAGGAGGAAAGACAGTCTCTTCAGCAAGTAGTATTGGGAAAGTTGGACAGCTGCATGTAAATCAATGAAGTTAGAATGCACACTCACACCACACACAAAAATACACTCAAAATGCCTTAAAGACTCAAATACAAGACAAGACATAATTAAAAAAACATCATAGAAAAGAACAAAGGTAAAACATTCTCTGCATTAAAACATACCAATGTTTTCTTAGGTCAGTCACCCAAAGCAAAAAAAATAAAAGCACAAATAAACAAATGGGACCTAATCAAATTTACAAGCTTTTGCACAGCAAAAACAAAAAGACAACCTGCAGACTGGGAGAAAGTATTTGCAAATGATGCAACCAACAAGGACTTTAAAAAAAAAAAAAGAAAACAAGGGCTTAATTTATAAAAAATACAAACAGTATTTACAATTCAATAACAACAACAACAAAAAAATTAAATTGAATAAACAACCCAATAGAAAAATGGGCAGAAGACCTAAATAGAAATTTCTCCAAAGAATGAACACATTTGGCCAACAGGCTCATCATCACTAATTATTAGAGAAATGCAAATCAAAACTACAATGAGGTACCACTTCACACCAGTAGAATGGCCATCATTAAAAATTCTGAAAGAGTTGTTCATTCAGTTGCTCAGTCGTGCCTGACTCTGTGACCCCATGGACTGCAGCATGCCAGGCCTCCCTGTCCATCGCCAACTCCCAGAGTTTACCCAAACTCAAGTCCATTGAGTCAGTGATGCCATCCTGCCAACTCATCCTCTGTCATGCACTTCTCCTCCCGCCTTCAATCTTTCCCAGCATCAGGGTCTTTTCAAATGAGTCAGCTCTTCGCATTAAGTGGCCAAAATATTGGAGTTTCAGCTTCAACATCAGTCCTTCCAGCGAACACTCAGAACTGATTTCCCTTAGGATGGACTGGTTGGATCTCCTTGCAGTCCAATGGACTCTCAGGAGTTTTCTTCAACACCACAGTTCAAAAGTAGCAAGTCTTTGGCTCTCAGCTTTCTCTATAGTCCAACTCTCATATCCATACATAACTACTGGAAAAACCATAGCCTTGACAAGAAGGACCTTTGTTGACAAAGTAATGTCTCTGCTTTTTAAATGCTGTCTAGTTTGGTCATAACTTTCCTTCCAAGGAGTAAGTGTCTTTTCATTTCATGGTTGCAGTCACCATCTGCAGTGATTTCAAAGCCCTCAAAAATAAAGTCTGACGCTGTTTCCACTGTTTCCCCATCTATTTGCCATGACGTGATGGGACCAGAGGCCATTATCTTCGTTTTCTGAATGTTGAGCTTCAAGCCAACTTTTTCACTCTCCTCTTTCACTTTCATCAAGAGGCTTTTTAGTTCCTCTTCACTTTCTGCCATAAGGGTGGTGTCATCTGCATATCTGAGGTTATTGATATTTCTCCTGGCAATCTTGATTCCAGCTTGTGCTTCTTCCAGCCCAGCATTTCTTATGATGTACTCTGCATAGAAGTTAAATAAGCAGGGTGATAATATACAGCCTTGACATACTCCTTTTCCTATTTGGAACGAGTCTGTTGTTCCATGTCTGGTTTTAACTGTTGCTTCCTAACCTGTATACAGATTTCTCAAGAGGCAGGTCAAGTGGTCTGGTATTCCCATCTCCTTCAGAATTTTCCAGTTTATTGTGATCTACACAGTCAAAGGCTTTGGCATAGTCAATAAAGCAGAAATAGATGTTTTTCTGGAACTCTCTTGGCAGCGGATGTTGGCAATTTGATCTCTGGTTCCTCTACCTTTTCTAAAACCAGCTTGAACATCTGAAAGTTCACGGTTCACATATTGCTGAAGCCTGGCTTGGAGAATTTTGAACATTACTTTATAGCGTGTGAGATGAGTGAAATTGTGCAGTAGTTTGAGTATTCTTTGGCATTGCCTTTCTTAGGGATTGGAATGAAAACTGACCTTTTCCAGTCCTGTGGCCACTGCTGAGTTTTCCAAATTTGCTGGCATATTGAGTGCAGCACTTTCACAGCATCATCTTTTAGGATTTGAAATAGCTCAACCGGAATTCCATCACCTACACTAGCTTTTTTCTTAGAGATGCTTCCTAAGGCCCACTTGACTTTGCATTCCAGGATGTCTGGCTCTAGGTGAGTGATCACACCACCATGATTATCTGGGTTGTGAGGATCTTCTTTGTGTAGTTTTTCTGTGCATTCTTGTCACCTCTTCTTTATATCTTCTGCTTCTATTAGGTCCATACCATTTCTGTCCTTTATTGTGCCCATCTTTGCATGAAAATTTCCCTTGGTATCTCTAATTTTCTTGAAGAGATCTCTAGTCTTTTCCATTCTATTGTTTTCCTCTATTTCTTTGCACTGATCACTGAGGAAGGCATTCTTATCTCTCCTTGCTTTTCTTTGGAACTCTGCATTCAAATGGGGATATCTTTCCTTTTCTTTTCACTTTTTTTCTTTTCACAGCTATTTGTAAGGCTTCCTCAGACACCCATTTGCTTTTATGCATTTCTTTTCCTTGGGGATGGTCTTGGTCCCTGTCTCCTGTATAATGTCAGGAACCTCTGTCCATAGTTCATCAGGCACTCTGTCTATCAGATCTAGTCCTTTAAATTATTTCTCACTTCCACTGTATAATCATAAGGAATTTGATTTAAGTCATACCTGAATGATCTAGTGGTTTTCCCCACTTTCTTCAACTTAAGTCTGAATTTGGCAATAAGGATTTCTTCAGTCCTGTCCAACTCTTTGTGACCCCATGGACTATAACTCCCCAGGCTCCTCTGTCCACGGAATTCTCCAGGAAAGAATACTGGATTGGGTTGCCCTTTCCTTCTCCAGGAGATCTTCCTGACCCAGGGATTGAACCCTGGTCTCTTGCATTGCATGCAGATTCTTTACCATCTGAGCCACCAGGGAAGCCCCCTGGAGAAGGAGTGGAGAAAAGGGAGCACTCCTACACTGTTGATGGGAATGTACATTGGTGCGGACACCATAGAATGTAGTAAAATAGTTAAAATAAAAATAGTAGTAAAAATAAAATTACCATATGATCCAGCAATCCCACTCCTGGGCATTTACCGAGACAAAACTGTAATTTGAAAAGATACATGTACCCCTATGCCCATAGCAGCACTATTTAAAATAGCCAAATCATGGAAACAACCTAAATGTCTATCAACAAATGAATGGGTAAAGAAATGTGGTAAATATATACAATGGAATATTTACTTAGCCATCAAAAATGAAATAATGCCATTTGCAGCAACTTGGAAAAAAACAGAGATCATCATACTAAGCAAAATAAGCCAGAGAGAGAAAGACAAATACCATATGACAACACTTATATGTGGAATCTGAAGTATGACACAAATGAACTTACTTACAAGACCAGAAAGACACACAGATATAGAGAACAAACTGATGGCCAAGGGAGGGGAAAACTCCCAAAGCTTAGAGTTAATTGGAATTAGTAGGTGCAAATTAGTATATATAGGATGGATAAATGATGTCCTACTATATACCACATGGAACTATATTCAATACCCTGTATATAAGCCATAATGGAAAAAATATGAAAAAGAATATATTGGATAATTGAGTCACTTTGCTGTACAGAAGAGAAATTAACACAACAGAGTAAATCAACTATTAAATATTTTTTTAAAAAATCATTACTTTCTAAATTTAAGTTGGCTTCAAAACTTGGCTTGCATGGATATCTTAATTCTTTTAATTTTTTTTAAGTTAAAGCTAATAATTTTTAGAGTTCTTCCTTTTTTTCTCTTGGAACAAACTGATGGTTCTGTAATTCACCTTTAACTACAGATGATTTTACCTGCTCCTAGCATGTAAACCAATAGTAATAATTCTAATATACTCTGGTTCATGTGCATTAGTTTTCTATTGCTACTATAACAAATCCCTACAAACTTAGTGGCTTAAAGCAAAATTATTATTTTATAATTCTGAAAGTCAGAAGTAAAAAAGTCCCTTATGAGAATAAAAAGAAGTTGTCCACAAGGCTGCATTTTTTTCTGGACTCTATAGAGACTAATCCATTCCCTTGTCTTTTCCAGATTTTAGAGACTGCCCACATTCCTTGGCACATGGCCCCTTTCTGCACCTTTAAATGAGCAAAAGAAAATTGAGCCCTTCTTACACCACATCAATTCAAGCTTTCCTCCACAGTCATCCTTCCCTCTGACTCTCTTCTGATTCCTTCCATTTTTAAGGACCCTTGTGAGTGTACTGACCCTGCCTGGATAATCTAGGATAATCTCCCCATCTCAATGTCCTTAACATAATTGAATCTGCAAAATCCCTTTTCCATGCATGTAAACATAATCAAAAATTCCAGGGATTATAATCTGGGCTCCACTCATTGGAGACATTCTTGGGAGATGTTCATCAAATTCAGCATCTGATGGGTGCACATCGTATAGACAGGACACTTGAACATTCCATTATATTCTTAACATCTTTAAAGCTACCTTTAAAACAAACAATAAAGTTAACAAGATAATTAAGTTTCAGAAATTTCCAATTTTTTACATGAAGTAGTCTTTCAGTTCAGTCACTCAGTCATGTTCTACTCTTTGCGACCCCATGAACCACAGCACGCCAGGCCTCCCTGTCCACCATCAACTCCCAGAATCTACCCAAACTCATGTCCATTGAGTCAGTGATGCCATCCAACCATCTCATCCTCTTGTCGTCCCCTTCTCCTCCTGCCCTCAATCTTTCCCAGTATCAGGGTCTTTTCAAATGAGACAGCTCTTCCCATCAGGTGGCCAAAGTATTGGAGTTTCAGTGTCAACATCAGTCTCTCCAATGAACACTCAGGACTGATCTCCTTTAGGATTGACTGGTTGGATCTCCTTGCAGTCCAAGGGACTCTCAAGAATCTTCTCTAACACCACAGTTCAAAAGCATCAATTCTTCTGTGCTCAGCTTTCTTTATAGTCCAACCCTCACATCCATACATGACTACTGGAAAAATGATAACCTTGACTAGACAGACCTTTGTTGGCAAAGTAATGTCTCTGCTTTTTAATATGTTGTCTAGGTTGGTTATAACTTTCCTTCCAAGGAGTAAGTATATAACCATTTAATTCACTGCTACCACACTACTTTATATTTCTGCTGATATGAAGCAGAAGACAAAATTTAAAAATTATCTAGGGTATTTATCATTTTTTTTATCTAGGGTATTTATCATTTTTAAACTGTATTTTTATTCTCTTCATTCATAAGATGCCTCTTCTAGACCCTATAAAAATATAAATAAGCAGTATTTATTAAATGGTTGAATCACACATTAATCACATATTAATAAGCATAAAGACTCCTGGAGTAAGCAGACTTTCAATAACTTGTGAAGACTTAAAATAAATGTATCTGTATAAATTATTTAATATAATAAAATGTTATAATAATATAATCAAATTTTAGGATTCCTCCCAGAAAACAAAAATTATCTCCTTTATTTAAAATGCCATCATCCTGCTACTTAATGAGATGACACCATAATATAATAACTAACAGGAAATATGAGTCAGTCATCAAGAACATGTGCTCAATATAGCTAACACCCACACCACTAAATCTCATCCCATCCAGTGATGTGAGGATCTCAGCACAGCACACAACACACACTTCCTTCTCCAAACTCCAAGTCAGTGCTGAGGGAAGCAAAGGAGAAACAAGACCCCTGTTAACAGTGGACTCAAGGGACTCGGTTTCTGTTCAAAAATCAGAAGAGGACACTGCCCTGGCAGAAATGCTTCAGCAAAGGAAAAACACACAGACTGGTTTGTTTTTTGTTTTTTTGGTTTTTTTTTTTTAGAATTATGTTTTATTTGAAGGGATTTCTGAGGACTTAAACCTGGAAGACAGCCTCTCAGCTCTGAGGGACTGCTTGTAAGAAGTATGGGAGGATCCAGGGTAAATAGGAATTTTGCAACAAAATTTGCAACAAAAACCAGGACCTTAGACTATTTGCCTTAAATATTCCCCCTGGCAGTTAGGTAAAATGGTTACTGACAAATACATTTTCTGATGCCTGGGAGATATTTAGTAGATAGGATGCAGCATAGGCTTATTTTTTTTCTTTTTCAAAATCTACTCTCACAGCCAAAATATGTGTCCTCAGAAAAATTGATTCTCTGCTCAGCCACCAGTATAACCCAGAATCAATTAAGTTCTATGGTAGAGCAACAAGGAGTTTTTGACCAAGTACTCTGTGGTATCCATGCTCAGCAATAACCAATGGATAGATACTGCACCAGGAGTACAAAGAGAGCAAGCTGGTTTGCAGACACTGGACATCTTCTTTTACAGAAATATAAATCAAATATTTTAAATATGCAAGTCCTCCTTGCTTCCAAGCATTTCTGTTAACAGATTCAACACGAAAAGTTATTATATCTTCTCAAAGAGATTTTCTACAATTAGTTAAATTTACGTTGAATATCAGATTGTTTCCTATGCCTAATTTAAATCAGCAACACATAATTAATTTTTAAAATATTATCAGCTAACTAATATAATCATCAAAATTAATAACATGGTGAAATTAAAAAAAAAAAATGACAGCCTAGGTGTGGTAGGCAAAATCATAGCCTCCTAAAGAAGTATACGGGCTTAGTCCTGTCCCTGAGACTGTGATAGTTTCATATCCAGGTGGACTCTGGTGTAATTCCAAAGATACTTATAAGTGAAACAGGCATAAGGGGAAGAGAGCAAGAGGAGAAGAAAATATGACAACCAAAGCCAAGGTCAGAATGGTGAGATTGCTGACTTTGAAGTTAGAAAGAGACCTTGAGCCAAGGAAGCCTTTGGAAACTGGAAAAGGTAAGGAACTAAACACTTCCCTAGAGTCTTCAGAAAGCCCTGTAGAGACTTTGGTTTTAACCACACAAGACTATTTCAGATGTCTGAACTTTAGAACTGTAAGATAATACAGTGGTTGTTTTAAGACGCTAAGATTGTAATAATTTGTTCCAGCAACAATAGAACTAATACAATGGGCATACTATCCTTTTAGTAAATTATATTTTAACACAGCTCTAAGATTTCCCCACTGGCAATACGCCACAAGGTCTGCCTTTCTATTTCTCAATGTTAAGTACTGCCTCATCTTCTCTAGTAGGACATCAGTTTGGCTGCTCACTGGAACCATGGGTGTGATCCAATTGGAAATCTTTAGGATCAGGTATTGCACTGGATCTCAATACTCCTCATTCAGCTTAGCAATCTGTCTGCTAAATTTCAATGGAAATGTAACAAACTCACTGAGTTCCATTGCAAAAACAAGCAGTATGCATGCATGGTAAGCCGCCTCAGTCATGTCTGACTCTTTGTGACCCCTACATACTGTAGCCTGCCAGGCTCCTCTGTCCATGGATTCTCTAGGCAAGAATACTGGAGTGGGTTGCCATTCCCTTCTCCAGGGGATTTACCTGACCCAAGGATGGAACCCGTGTCTTTTAAACATCTCCTGCTTTGGACGGCAGTTTCTTTACCACTAGCAAGTGGGTAGCCATTCCCTTCTTTGGGATCTTTCTGATCCAGAGATCCAATCTTCATCTCCCACACTGCAGGTAGGTTATTTACTTTCTGAGCCACCAGAGAATCCCAAAAGATAGCAGTAGATGATGTAAGTTCAGTTCAGTTCAGTTCAGTTCAGTTGCTCAGTCGTGTCCGACTCTTTGCAACCCCATGAATTGCAGCACGCCAGGCCTCCCTGTCCATCACCAACTCCTGGAGTTCACTCAAACTCATGTCCATCGAGTCAGTGATGCCATGCAGCCATCTCATCCTCTGTCGTCCCCTTCTCCTCCTGCCCCCAATCCCTCCCAGCGTCAGAGTCTTTTCCAATGAGTCAACTCTTTGCATGAGGTGGCCAAAGTACTGGAGTTTCAGCTTTAGCATCATTCCTTCCAAAGAAATCCCAGGGCTGATCTTCAGAATGGACTGGTTGGATCTCCTTGCAGTCCAAGGGACTCTCAAGAGTCTTCTCCAACACCACAGTTCAAAAGCATCAATTCTTCAGCACTCAGCCTTCCTCACAGTCCAACTCTCACATCCATACATGACCACAGGAAAAACCATAGCCTTGACTAGACGAACCTTCGTTGGCAAAGTAATGTCTCTGCTGTTGAATATGCTATCTAGGTTGGTCATAACCTTCCTTCCAAGGAGTAAGCGTCTTTTAATTTCATGGCTGCAGTCACCATCTGTAGTGATTTTGGAGCCCAGAAAAATAAAGTCTGACACTGTTTCCCCATCTATTTCCCATGAAGTGGTGGGACCAGATGCCATGATCTTCGTTTTCTGAATGTTGAGCTTTAAGCCAACTTTTTCACTCTCCACTTTCACTTTCATCAAGAGGCCTTTGAGTTCCTCTTCACTTTCTGCCATAAGGGTGGCATCATCTGCATATCTGAGGTTATTGATATTTCTCCCGGCAATCTTGATTCCAGTTTGTGTTTCTTCCAATCCAGCATTTCTCATGATGTACTCTGCATATAAGTTAAATAAACAGGGTGACAACTGGCCTTATAAAATCAGTTAGGAAGTGTTTCTTTCACTTCTATTTTCCAAAACATTTTGTTTAGGATTATTGCTCTTCTTCCTTAAAGTGGGACAGAATTCATCAGAGAAATTATGTAGTCTAGAATTTTATTTGTAGGGGACTTTTAAACTAAAACTCAAATATTCTTAGTAGTTAAAAACTAGGGTTTAACAAAGAATTTGGCATGTCATCTGGTTTGACAAATGTACTTGCCTAAAGATTTGATAACATCCCTCATTATCAGATTAATGTCCATAGGTTCTGTAGTTATATTCTTTCTGTTTCATTCCTGATAGCTAAAATCTGTGACTTTTCCATTTTCTTCTTGATAAATCTAGCCAGACATTTTTCAGACTCATTTTTTTCCTCAAATTACCAATTTATGGTTCTTTTAATTTTCTCTATGATCTGAGCCACCAGGGATGCTCTTATCTTTTAAAATGTTCTTCCTTCTACTTAATTTGGGTTTACTTTATGCTTCATTTTTTAGCTTCTTAAGGTAGAACCTGAAGATAATAGATTCTATATTTTCAATATAAGAATATTAAATCTATACATTTTCCTGTAGGAAATGTTTTAGCTGCACCCCACAATTTTTTTTATGTTTTCATTTTTTAAAATTATTTTCCAATTTCCCTTGTGATTTTCTTTTTCCTTTGACTCACGGGTTATTCTGCAACGTTTTGCATACTGCCAAATTATAGAGTATTCTTCTATATATCCCACTAATGTCCTTTTCCTGGTCCATGATATAATCCAGGTTCTCTCATTTCATTTAGTTGTCATGTCACCATGTCTTCTGACAGTTCCTTAGTCTTCAGACATTTAAAAAATTAAAAATAAAACAACAACAATAACACTGAAACTGGGCAGGTCATTTATTTTTGTTCATTTATTTTTGTAGAATACCTCTCAACTTTAATTCTTCTGGTGTTTTCTCATAATTATATTAAAATTAAATATTTTTTGGTAAAAAACACCACAGAATGGATGTTATGTCCTATTCAGTGCATCATATAAGAAACTACATGTTTTTTTATGTATTTTGTGACTAGTAACATTAAATTTAATCACTTGGTTAAGATGGCATCTCCACTGTAATGTTACTATTTTATAATGACATATATTGTGGGGAGATACCTCAACACTATGCAAATAGTTTCTCAATATACCTACGTCACTAATTTTAACATTTCTCAAAGGTTCTGCCTTATAATGATTATTACTGAAAATTGATGATTTTCTATTTTCTTTACTCCTATATTCAGTGATTAAAGTTTTACTGTAAGAAAGAGCTGGCCTTTGTGATTTTTTCCCTTTTTTGTTGATGTATTCAATTATTTATATTTGTATGGACTCATAGATATCTTCTTCTCTAGGTTATAAATCTAACACTATCATTATTAGCTCAAATTTTCCCAGATTTGGCTATGAGAGCTCCTTCATGTTGAGTCCTGTGTCTTCTTCAAATATCTCCATCATTGTTTTGAGAGCACTTTCTTACTTTCTGGCATCAAAATATCCCCGACTCATCTTATATTTTCCTTGCCAGATCCTGATGCGGAATGTTTCTCCAAGGAGCTTGATTCCTTTCATTAGAGAATAAATTCTCATTGCTACTTCAGTGGTATTGCTTCTAGGCCCTTTTGCTGGAGGAGGTAGGAAATATATATGTATATCAACTCATACATTCATGCACATCTATGTTTCTACATTTATCTATCTGAGTACTAAAAACATACCACATGCTTTTCCCCCTAGTCTAATACTATAGCATTCATTCTAGCCTTCCCCTTTCCCTCATTTGTATCAATAACTATTTTCTGACAGTAGACACCCAGGCTTTCATTATCCACCATATATTTACTTTTTGCTCACTCCTAGCACACACACAAAGTAATTTTACATCTAAAAACTCATAACCTTGTGAAAAACACACTTCCAAACTGGAGTCTAATATTGTTCACACAGTTCTTTTTTGTCTTTAGCCTTACAGATATAGTCAATGTGTGTGTGTGTGTTTGTGTGTTTAAGACTTTGGTTAGTTCTTTTCTGCCCCAATCTAATTAATGTGATTATATTTATCATTTTGTAATAGAGTTAAGTTTGTTAACATTTTGAATTTTATTTTGCATGTGCCATGTTCTGACAGGTTTTAATCATTTATTTTGAGAATATGGGAAACACTGTCACCATTCTAAGGGTCGTAGTTCAAAATATACTCAACAAAGAATCACTTCTTCCTCTTCTGTCATATTTCATTTCCAGTTGTGCTCTGAGGGTGAACTGTCTCAAATGTTTCAAAATTACTTTTCCTGTATATTAATATCTTTTGCACAGAAAAGCATGCATACGTATTTCTTAAATCCTATTTTTTCTTGTATACTAAGGAGAGTCTTTTGCACTTTGCTTTTTATCACTTACTAGTTTATTATGTTCAATATCAAAATAGTTAAATATTGGTATAAGAGCTCCAATAACATCCTTTTTCTCTAGTTCCTAGAGAAAATCCTTCTCGTCTCTGATTTTGTTCCAGTCGTCTAATTTACTCCTGATTGTGGCTCGTGTTGTCTTGCTTCTTGGCGTGCTTAGTACTTTTATGTTGGAGTCATGTCGGCACTGTTGTTTTCCTTGAAAGAGTGCTGTCCTTTGATCCGGCAGACAGTTTAAGCTACTTGCAGATCTGCTTGATCTCTTTAAGGCCTCTTGTTAAGCTTTGTTATGGTTGGCCTAGAGTAGGCTTCATTCCAGATAGTTTAGCTCTACTACTAATGCATAACCCCGTGGGCTATCACCAGGGACCCTCAGTGGCCTGATCAAATGTCTTTCTACTTTCTCTGAACTCTGGGATTGTTCAGCTTACAAGTTACTGACTAGTCTTTGTTCAGCCTCATGAACTTGAACTCTATACATATAACTGATTAGTTCTCAGCAAAATTGCAAGTGTACCCTAAGCATGTTTCTGAAGCTTTTTCTCTTTGTACTTCTTTGTCTGGAACTTTGCTGTGCAATCTCAGTATGCTCCTCCATGGTTTCTATATCCTCAACTCAGCAAGACTTTGAGGATTTGCTTGGACTCCCTCTTCCTGTGCCCATGATTCAAAAAACACAACCAAGCAGAAAATGGGTCCTCATAGGCTAATCTTGTTTCCTTTCTCTCAAGGTTCCCTGTTTCTTCTATTGTACAATGACTGAAAACAATTGAGGCATATATCTTATTCAGCTAAGTTTTTACCTCACAAAAGCAACTTTGGTTTCAATTTTTATATCACGCTTGAAGGTTGAAGTTTGCCCTTTCTGAGTCATTGATAATCAGATTATAAGCAGCACCCACTAGCCAGTATGCCACCTTTGTGCATCGTGGGATCAGTTATCCATTCTTTAAGATGCTTAGTCACCATTCACCAATTGTGGCAATAAATAGTATGCCAGTCTCTGATGACTGTGATGTGAATAGTGCTCTGCGGCTGTGAGATGTATAACCTAAACCTACACAAGTAATGAATTTTGACTCTGGAAGGATTCTAGAAAGAGAGAAGAATTTTTGATGCCACATCCTGAGAATGCATTATGGAATTTTACTTGCAGAATAAAATGGGCACTGTGATCTTACCTTTTTGTTAGAGGCTATGATGACTTGAAAGAATTCTTAAAACAGATTAGAAACGTCTTGACTACAAAAAGAAATAGATATATAGGTCAAGAAGTATGAGAAGCTAATAAATATAAACTTTGAGAGGAACGTTGTGAGAAACCAGTCAAATGGTTTGATGCTGGAAACTAAACTACAGAGTGTGATGCAATGAAGACATTAAGGATTCCCAGAATGTATATAATTACACACACACACACATACACAAACATACACACACTATATATATATATCTCTGTATACACACAAAGATTATGTATATTAATATTATGTATGTGCCTATAGATTCACGCATAATAGTTACTCCTTGAGTCATTTTTATTTAGGGGAAATCAATTTAAATAAGCAACAGAAAAACTGCCTTAACTGGGAACAAAAGGCAAAAATTAGATCTGAAACTATGGAGAACCTGTCTCTCTTGATGCTTTTGGTGGTTGAAAAGTAAGCTATGGGATTGAGACCTTTTTTAAACCCACTAGCAGACTAAATAATTCTCTGTCCTTAGCATCTTCTTGATTTACTGCCTAGGTATTTATATTATGGAAGTTCTCTAACTTTATCCAACAGTTTATTGACCATCTAATAGCCATTATGATATATAGTGCCATGACAAATAAGACAAATAAAATTTGATCTTTGTCTTTGAGCATTTTATAGTATTGCAGGAGGGATAGACAAAAGAAAAGTAATTTCAATGGAAGTGATAGCTCTCCAAAATGAACCACATATGGAAGATGAAATTTTAAGGGGTATTAGTTGTACAGAAGCATCCTCCCAAATCATTATAATCTATAGCCCTCTCTCACTGCATATATGTCTCCATGCAACTACATGTATATATTTATATGCTCATTTAGAGCACAGTGTTTGTGAATCCTTGTAAATAATTAACATAAGATGCATTAAAGTTTTTACTTCAAATCATATATTCTCTATCATCAAAGACAGATATTTATTTTGCTCTGACAAGTACAATTTCAGTAATTACTGTGCTTCATGTAACACTATCATATCCATCAGGCTATATCTGGTGAGAATCATGCAGTTGCAATTGCATGAGAGTTTATGCTTTTGAACTGTGGTGTTGGAGAAGACTCTTGAGAGTCCCTTGGACTGCAAGGAGATCAGCCCTGGGATTTCTTTGGAAGGACTGATGCTGAAGCTGAAACTCCAGTACTTTGGCCACCTCATGCGAAGAGTTGACTCATTGGAAAAGACTCTGATGCTGGGAGGGATTGGGGGCAGGAGGAGAAGGGGACGACAGAGGATGAGATGGCTGGATGGCACCACTGACTCGATGGACGTTAGTCTGAGTGAACTCCGGGAGGTGGTGATGGACAGGGAGGCCTGGAGTGCTCCGATTCATGTGGTCGCAGAGTCTGACACGACTGAGCGAGTGATCTGATCTGATCCTATCTGATTACTCTGTTAAACCAAGACAAAAACATTTATAAGCAAGCAAACTGCAGACTAATATTGGAGAAGGCAATGGCACCCCACTCTAGTACTCTTGCCCGGAAAATCCCATGGACGGAGGAGCCTGGTGGACTGTAGTCCATGGGGTCGCTAAGAGTCGGACACAACTGAGCAACTTCGCTTTCACTTTTCACTTTCATGCATTGGAGAAGGAAATGGCAACCCACTCCAGTATTCTTGCCTGGAGAATCCCAGGGACAGGGAGCCTGGTAGGCTGCCGTCTATGGGGTCGCACAGAGTCGGACACGACTGAAGTGACTTAGCAGCGGCAGCAGCAGACTAATATCCTTTATAAACAGAGATCAAAACTCCCTTAAAACATAATAACAAATTGAACTTGACAATATGTAAAATGAGCAACTGGAGTTTCTAATAGAATTGCAAGGTTGAATAATAACTCATAAAAATCAATTTTGTTCACCTTATTCGTTATTTGAACAGAAAAATTATATGATAAGTTCAACAGATGTAAGAAAAAATTAAAACACTCAAACACCCAATGTGTTAAAATTATCTAACTAAAAATAGGAAGTAAGTTCCTCAGCCTGATAAAGAGCATGTGTAAAAACCCTATGCCAAGCATTTAGTGTTGAAAGAATTAATGATTTCCCCCTGAAATTGGGGATAAGGCAAGGATGTTCTTATCACTTATTTGACTAAAGGCCTTGAGCAGTAAGACTAGACAAAAAAATAGAAAATGTATCAACTATACAGGAAAGAGCAGTAAAACTATATCTACTACAATATAAAGGAATAAACTAGTGATATATCCAACAGTGTGAATGAATCCCAAAAACATTCTAATTACAAAAAGCTAAGCACAAAACAGTCCAGTCTATTTATATGAAAGTTCCTAAGAGACAAATCTAATTCAGAGTAACAGAATGGTGTTGGAGATAGGAAAGATAACTGGGAAGGGGTATAAGGGAAAGTTTGGGAGTGAAGGAAATAACATCTTGTTTGTGCCAGTAGCTACCTGGATGATTACATCTGTCAAAATTCACCAAGCTATACACTTAAAACAGTAATATTTATTTACGTAAATTACATTTCAATAGAGTTGATTTTTTTAAAGTGGTTCCCAGGGTGACCAAAGTAGGGAGAAAAAGAAGAAAAGTGTTCTGATGTAGCTACTAGGAGCTTGCTTTTTCCAGCAACTCTGCTTTCCAGCAGGCTGTGGTCTTTAAAGGATACTGTCTGCTCTGAGTGTGTTACCAGCACTTCGGCACCAATAGCTTCTGCCTCCTTAGTGGTAGAAGTGGGCAGAGTATACTGGAGAGGGCAGAGGTATACAGGGCTCCAAATGTACATTCTCTTTCCAAAGGATGTTTATTAAGCCAACAAAAACAAACAAGAAAGCTAAGTAAGTCCAAAGCATCTTCTCATACAATTTTGTAATTAATTAAGTAGAAATTTCAACCAGCGAAATTTGGCTTATATAGTTCTTCCCCTAATAGGATTAACTTTTGAATTGTGGGCTAAACCTCATATCACTTGTTTTCTCTTTTCTCTCCTTCCTCCTGTCTTTCCTTCTTTCCTTCCCTTTCTTTGTTTCTCATTTTCTTCCTTTTTCCTTCCTTTCTCTCCTCTTTCTTTCTTATTCTTTTTCTTCATGGTTTTGTTTCCCATACATTAGGAAAAATATAACAGGGCTGTAAAGTTTTAAGAAGGGGTTCCTGGCAGGCTCATTCTTGTCCCCACGTGATACCTGTAGTTGGCACTGTTTTCTCATTGGCACTTTCTTACTTGAGTAATTAATGTTTGAAGGGAAAGCCTGATCTGTCTTTGTCGTGGACAACGTTCCAAGAATTTTACTGGAAACATAGCTGGACTGCTATAGGGTATATAACATTAAGAATCTAAAAATATTCATTTCCCTATTTTGCCCCAGTAGCAACTATGCACCCTGATTAAATTATGACTCTTATTTGAAGTATTAATGTGTATAACTAAGAAATAGGATTCCTAGTGATTGTCATTTTGATCTCAAAGAGCTACAGAATATGAGAGAGGTGATCAAGGGAAGCTTTGTGAAATGCTCAAAAGTGTACAATGAAACTAGGTTCATCATCATGCCATTTAGAATCAATATTTCAACTGTTTTTAATACTGTTTAATATAAAAATTAACCTATTTAGACTCTATGGAATGTGATTACTTTGTTTAAGAAGAAATTATAAGTTATCTGTGAAGTGTTAAGTTACACTGTATGTGTATCCCTCAAATTCATACATTAAAGCCCTAAATCCCATGGTGATGCTATCTGAACATATGGACATAGGCAGGAAATTAGGTTAGGATGAGATGATGGGGGATGGGGTAAGACCCTTTATGATGGAATTAGTGTCCTTATAAGAACAGCTCTCTCTTTCCTCCATGTGAAGACACAGTGAGAAAGTAGCCATCTGCAAAAGACTTCTCACCAGACACCTACCCTTCCAGTACCCTCATCTCAGACTTCCATCCTCCAGAACGTGAGAAATATATTTCTGTTGTTTAATCCACCCAGTCTATGGCATTTTAACAGTTTGAGTGGATGAATATAAGTGGTGATAGAGACCATAATTTCCTTTTGGCCTTAAGAATATATAAAAATATATTTTATATATTTTTATATAATTACATGAATATGTATGTAATTACATAATACATATCTTTTGACAAAATCATACTTATATTATAAGTAATTTTGCCTCCAATTTTAACAACCAACACAATATGGATGTTTTCTCGTGTTAATAAATATCCCCTGATATTCTCTTTCACTGTTTGTATGACATGTCATCATAAAGATTGTCAGATTCTTTTAAGCCATACTTTTGGCTATCTAGATTATATCTGACTTTCCATTACTATATAGTATTATGTTATGAATCAACTTAGTAGTTAAGTTTTTGTCTAGACATGTGATTGTTTCCTCACACTAGAATATAAGAGTTGATTCACTTTTAAAATTAACACAGCACATACCAAATACATATCAAAAATATTATACATATTTATACTTCAAACAATTGTTTAATAAACATGACTATCTCACTAGAGTTTTACAACGTCTAGTTCCCTGAAGCTGAATGTCAAAAGAGAGAGTGCATAAATATCCCATTGGCCCTGAGCACCATCTGCACTTACGTTTCCGGTCTCATTCCACCCTCAACAGTACCATATACTGTTACTCAATTTTCATTGCTAAGAGGACAAGTGAAAACTGTGGGCTGTTCTTTTTGTACTATTATTACAAATGAAGGCATAGATAAGAGTGAAAAGTCATTCCTATGTTTATGTTTATATTTCTTCCTCTATAATTTTTTTTACAAATTTTAATCAATTTTCACTTCTTAAGAGCTTTCAAATTGCCACTTGAAAGGTTAAAAGTCTTTTGCAGAGAAATGATTAATGTTACTAATAAAACTAGGTAAACATTCACAAATTTCTAGCAGATGAATAATAAATATTATTAATCTACAGGGTTTTGTGAGTAATTTTTCCCAATTTTTCACTTTAACTTTTAGCTTTTTCTTGTACACAAGTTACAGCCAGGTGTTTTTGTAAGGTGGCGCTCAGCTTACCTGTGGCTACGGCTTCTTTTCTGCCCAGAAGAGAGGGCAGAAACAATACCTAAATTCTAGGAAACCACTGTCATTTTTGTTTCTCCTACATCTTTCCACCATCACACTGTGAACAAGTAAATACTGAGGCTCCAAACTCACTTAAAACTATATAGAGCATTTTAAACAATTAAATAAGGAGATTCATTAAGGAGGGTAAATGATCAGAAAGTAAGTGTTTCCCAGAGGAGACGAATGGGAAAGGAAGCACAAAAAAGAACAACTAAAATGCTGTCATCATTTTGGGGGCACAATTAAATCTGAAAATTAGCAAGACAGCTAGAACTTAACCTATATTTTGGAAGTTTATAATGATAAGTAAAAAGCTGATCAACTACAGTCTGCGGTATGACATAGTTTCTTCTCTGGTATCTTCAATGCCTGTTGTTTCATATTTGAGTGATAAAAGGTTGGAAATTATAGTGTTACTACTGGTATTTGTTAATGAACCTTTAAATTGGCCATTACTGTTATAGCCTGTTTATGTTGGTTTGGCTCTTTTATTGAAATAGATAACACAATTAATTTACTTCAGTCTTCTAAAATGTTTGGATTTAATCCAAATAAAATGACTGTCAGAAATAATGCCAGATTTGGGACCAGCAACAGGAAAACTCTACACATATCACCAACCAAAAGTGCCAGTTGTAAAAGGAGGGGGAAATGGTTGTAAGGGAAAAAGTGAAAGTCGCTCAGCCCTGTTCCACTCTTTGTGACCCCCATGGACTGCCCCCATGGAGTGGGTAGCCTTTCCCTTCCCCAGGAGATCTTATCTTCCCAACCCAGGGATCGAACCCAGGTCTCCTGCATTGCAGGCACATTCTTTACCAACTGAGCTATCAGGTAAGGGAGGGGGCACATGCATATCACTCACATGGCTAAGAGAAAAAGAAATCAAATTAATACAAAATTGGTGTTAGACCTAATTAACAACACAGATTGCTTCCCTCACTATGCCAATATTTGGTATTGTGAGGGGTTGATGATCCTGGAATGTGAAGTCAAGTAGGCCTTAGAAAACATCACTACGAACAAAGCTAGTGGAGGTGATGGAATTCCAGTTGAGCTATTTCAAATCCTGAAAGATGATGCTGTGAAAGTGCTGCACTCAATATGCCAGCAAATTTGGAAAACTCAGCAGTGGCCACAGGACTGGAAAAGGTCAGTTTTCATTCCAATCCCAAAGAAAGGCAATCCCAAAGAATGCTCAAACTACCGCACAATTGCACTCATCTCACATGCTAGTAAAGTAATGCTCAAAATTCTCCAAGCCAGGTTTCAGCAATATGTGAACCATGAACTTCCTGATGTTCAAGCTGGTTTTAGAAAAGGCAGAGGAACCAGAGATCAAATTGCCAACATCCGCTGGATCATGGAAAAAGCAAGAGAGTTCCAGAAAAGCATCTATTTCTGCTTTATTGACTATGCCAAAGCCTTTGACTGTGTGGATCACAATAAACTGTGGAAAATTCTGAAAGAGATGGGAATACCAGACCACCTGATCTGCCTCTTGAGAAATTTGTATGCAGGTCAGGAAGCAACAGTTAAAACTGGACATGGAACAACAGACTGGTTCCAAATAGGAAAAGGAGTTCGTCAAGGCTGTATATTGTCACCCTGTTTATTTAACTTATATGCAGAGTACATCATGAGAAATGCTGGACTGGAAGAAACACAAGCTGGAATCAAGATTTCTGGGAGAAATATCAATAACCTCAGATATGCAGATGACACCACCCTTATGGCAGAAAGTGAAGAGGAACTTAAAAGTCTCTTGATGAAGGTGAAAGTGGAGAGTGAAAAAGTTGGCTTAAAGCTCAACAATCAGAAAACGAAGATCATGGCATCCGGTCCCATCACTTCATGGGAAGTGATGATGGGGAAACAGTGGAAACAGTGTCAGACTTTATTTTTCTGGGCTCCAAAATCACTACAGATGGTGACTGCAGCCACAAAATTAAAAGACGCTTACTCCTTGGAAGGAAAGTTATGACCAACCTAGATAGCATATTCAAAAGCAGAGACATTACTTTGCCAACAAAGGTTCGTCTAGTTAAGGCTACGGTTTTTCCTGTAGTCATGTATGGATGTGAGAGTTGGACTGTGAAGCAGGCTGAGCACCGAAGAATTGATGCTTTTGAACTGTGGTGTTGGAGAAGACTCTTGAGAGTCCCTTGGACTGCAAGGAGATCCAACCAGTCCATTCTGAAGGAGATCAGCCCTGGGATTTCTTTGGAAGGAATGATGCTAAAGCTGAAACTCCAGTACTTTGGCCACCTCATGCGAAGAGTTGACTCATTGGAAAAGACTCTGATGCTGGGAGGGATTGGGGGCAAGAGGAGAAGGGGACAACAGAGGATGAGATGGCTGGATGGCATCACTGACTCGATGGACGTGAGTCTCAGTGAACTCCGGGAGTTGGTGATGGACAGGGAGGCCTGGCGTGCTGCAATTCATGGGGTCGCAAAGAGTCGGACATGACTGAGCGACTGACCTGATCTGATGATGTTTTTAAGAATTTTCTTTTTTTTCACTTTGTGCCTACTCAAATGTCATACCATATTGACCACTGTATAAGAAGCATGTTTTCTATATAAAAAGGTTATGGTGCATTGCAACCACTAGATACATCCCAGACCTAACAGTGAAAAGCAAACTTTCCATCTAGACTATGAGACATAAAGCAAAATTATATTTCCCATGCCTGAAAGATTTTGAATTGGAGATGCTTTCTGATCATTTTCATTTTCAAAAACTGCTGTCAGTTTTAGCCATTAACTTTTTTGCCATTAACTTCTAAGTAAGAAGGTGAAGCAAAGGTAGTGTTGACTTAGTTTAGAACAGGGCTTAATAAAATGTTATATATTTGCTATTCTTTGCCCTGATGTCTGAATGTTTTCAAGGTTAATCCAAATAGAAAATAACTATTTACAAAGACATCAGAATAAAGGAAAGTAAATCTAGTTCTTGTTGTTTTATATCAAAGACATTGTTTTATCTTCTGATATGAAACATAAAATGTAGAGAGCCAAAACTTTTTAAGGATTAAATTTTTATTTTCACTTTTATATATATATCTACATGTGTATATATTGAATTATTTTATACTTTAGCTTCTTTGAAGGTGAATTGGTTTTGGTTGTTTAAAGTCTAGTTTCTCTATCAATTTCTTAAAGAGGAGAAACTCTCTATCAAAATCTTGATATTTCCAATTATCTGTTTCTTTAATCCTGTTCATTTTTGCTTCATATTTTTAAACTTTATTCTTAAGCACATAGTTATGATAATTTTGTCTTCCTAATGAAATGAGTTATCATTATGAAATCTTTATTTTTAGGAATACACTTTGTGTTAAGGTCAGTTTATCTATTATTAACACTGCCACTACAGCCGTCTTTTGCTTACTCTTGGCATGCTAACTATATTTCTCCTCGTTAGCCAATTACTAAGTAAATCTCTTATTAACAGGGCTGTGCTTATGTTAGAATTGCAGCACTTTTCTATGTATTATTACTTAAACTGTATCTGTTAGATGATATATTGTTGGGTCTTTTATCCATTTAGACAGTTTTTAATTTGGATGTTTAGTTTCTTAATATTTAATATAATTATTGATATGATTCAATTTAGATCTGCCATGCAGTTTTTTTCATTTATCCCCTCCTTTATTTGTTACTCTATTCCCCCTTTTCTCATTTGATTTTGATTTTTGAATACTTTAAAAATTTTATTTTATGTACTATCTTATTAACTATAGTTTTTTCCCTTTCTTTTTTCTTAACTCGATGGATTACAGTGCAAATATTTAGTTTTTTCCTAACCAACATAGAGTTAAAATTGTACCAATTCATGTAAATTGTAGACACAGTACAACTATGTATATAAATAAGCCTACACAGATTATAAATCCAATAAAGTCCATTTTTTACTTTCGTATAAAAGTATATGAAGAGAAATACTGTTTACCATTTACCCTTATATTTACCATTTCTTTCTGAGGATCCAGTTTGAATTTGGTGTCATTTCTTCAGCCTGAATGAATCATTTTAGCTTGATTTAGCATTTCTTAAGATGTCAGTCTATTGTTAATTTTTATTCACATATTTCAAACTTCTCTTACTGAATTTAGAATTATTATAGCTTCTTGATAAATTGACCTCTTTATTAGTATATAACGTCTCTCTTGTTCCTGGCATTTTTCCTTGTTCTGAGGTCAACTTGGTTTGATATAATATGAGCACTCTAGCTTTCATCTAAGGGGTGTTTTCATGTTATAACTTTTTCCATTCTTTAACATTTATATTTTAATACTTAAAGTGGGTTTCCTGTAGACAACATATATATATAGGTTTTGATTTTCATCCAATCTGACAATATTTACTTTTAATTGGAGTATTTGGGCCAGTGCTATCCAATGAAAATAAAATGTGAGCCACAAATATTAGTCACATATATGTAATTTTAAAAAAATTTAGTAGACACACCAAAAATGGTTAAAACATTTAACCAAAAATGGTTAAAATACTTTGCTTTATTTATCCAAGTATATCCAAAAATATTCTCATTCAATCAATGTAAAAATATAATACTGAATATTTTACATTAGATTAACTAAGTTTATGATAGCCAATGCATATTTTATACTCATATCGCATTTCAATTTGGCCTAAACATATATGTCCCTAATACCTAAGTTTAGTATTGGACTTTAGTATTGGATGACACAATATATTCAATGTGGCTATCAATAAGACAAGTTAAAGCCATTTTCTATTTGTTCCATCTGATCTTTCTCTTATCAAATATTTCTGCATTTTTATATTAATGATGTTATGAGATTAATTATATAATTCTATTGTATCTTTACTGTTAGTTAACTCACATTGTTCTTTTTTCTTATTAGTAATTGCTTTAAGGTTTACCATATTCATCTTTAACTTATCAGAGTCTAAATTAAGATTACATTATTATCACTTCAAATATAGTGTAAAAATTTTATAAGAGTGTAACTCCATATTCGCTTTTCCTCTTTGGTTGTATTGTTGTCATATGTTTTATTTCTGCTAATTCTATAAATGTCACCATGCATTATTACTTCTTAATAATAAATGTTAAGTAAATTTGTTATTAATGACCAAGAAATGACCTGCTACAGAAATTTTTTAAAGTGAGAACATATATCTTCTTTAAATATTTGAATGCTTATTTAAATATTTTGGAGAAGGAAATGGCAACCCTCTCCAATATTCTTGCCTGGTAAATCCCCATGGACAGAGGAGCCTGCCAGGCTGCAGACCATGGGGTTGCAAAGAGTCAGACACGACCTAGCAACTGAACAACAATCAAATATTTACCATTCTTTTTGCAGATTCAAATATACATTTGGTACCAATTAATTTCTGTCTGAATATTTTCCTTAAGTATTACTTTTAGTATGAATCTTCTTAATTCTCACATTTTTTTTTTTTTGGTCTGAAACATAGCTTTGTCTGTAAGTTTGAAAGATATTGTGATACATGCAATAATTCTAGGTCAAGAAATATTTTTCATTTAGCATCTTAAAGATCTTATGCCATTGTCTTCTGGTTTTATAGTTTCTGAAGTCTGCTTTCATTTTGATGTATACTTTTCTCTTTGGCATATGTCTTTTTTCTCTACCTTCTTTTAAGATTTTCTTAGTATCTATGGTTTTCAGTGATTTTATTATAAACCTCAGTGTTGGTTTCATTACCACTATTGGGCTTTCATTATTATTTATTTTCTTTTTTTTTTCCTACTAAACTGCTATTCTGAAACAATAAAAATTAGACTTTGCCTAGACCCACTCCAGTACTCTTGCCTGGAAAATCCCATGGACGGAGGAGGCTGGTGGGCTGCAGTCCATAGGGTCGCCAAGAGTCGGACACGACTGAGCAACTTCTCTTTCTCTTTTCACTTTCATGCATTGGAGAGGGAAATGGCAACCCACTCCAGTGTTCTCGTCTGGAGAATCCCAGGGATAGGGGAGCCTGGTGGGCTGCCGTCTATGGGGTTGCACAGAGTCGGACACGACTGAAGTGACTTAGCATAGCATAGCATAGAGTACATATGTGAAGTGAAAGTCGCTCAGCCATGTCTGACTTTTTGCAAACCCATGGACTATACAGTCCATGGAACTCTCCAGGCCAGAATACTGGAGTGGATAGCCTTTCCCTTCTCCAGGGGATCTTCCCAACCAGAGATCAAACCCAGGTCTCCCACATTGCAGGAAGATTCTTTACCAGGTGAGCCACCACGGAAGCTCTGAGTGCATAACTTGGGACCTTTGGCAAGAACTCATTGTTCTTTTTTTTTTCTTTTTTATCTCAGTTTTATTTATTTATTTTTTTACTTTACAATATTGTATTGATTTTGCCATACATTGACATGAATCTGTCCTGGGTGTACATGTGTTCCCATCCTGAACCACCCTCCCACCTCCCTCCCCATCCCATCCCTCTGGGTCAACCCAGTGCACCAGCCCCGAACACCCTGTATCATGCATCGAACCTGGACTGGCAATTCATTTCACATGTGATAATTTACATGTTTCAATTCCATTCTCCCATATCATCCCTCCCTCGCCCTCTCCCACAGAGTCCAAAAGACTGTTCTATACATCTGTGTCTCTTTTGCTGTCTCACATACAGGGTTATCGTGACTATCTTTCTAAATTCCATATATATGCGTTAGTATACTGTATTGGTGTTTTTCTTTCTGGCTTACTTCACTCTGTATAATAGGCTCCAGTTTCAACCACCTCATTAGAACTGATTCAAATTCATTCTTTTTAATGGCTGAGTAATATTCCATTGTCAGCTTTCTTATCCATTCATCTGCTGATGGACATCTAGGTTGCTTCCATGTCCTGGCTATTATAAACAGTGCTGTGATGAACACTGGGGTACACATGTCTCTTTCAATTCTGGTTTCCTTGGTGTGTATGCCCAGCAATGGGATTGCTGGGTCATATGGCAGTTCTATTTCCAGTTTTTTAAGGAATCTCCACACTGTTCTCCATAGTGGCTGTACTAGTTTGCATTCCCACCAACAGTGTAAGAGGGTTGCCTTTTCTCCACTCCCTCTCCAGCATTTATTGCGTGTAGACTTTTGGATAGCAGCCATTCTGACTGGTGTGAAATGGTACCTCATTTTGGTTTTGATTTGCATTTCTCTGATAATGAGTGATGTTGAGCATCTTTTAATTTTTATTATTATTTAAATTATTGAATTTATGTGTCTGTCAGCCATCAAATTTATAAACTTTTAAAGACTGTTTCATCACATTTCTTTCCTGCCTCATTATTTTTTCTTCTAGGACTCCAGTTACAAATGTGTTATAATGCTTGATAATGTCCCTCTAATAGTGAAAATTATTTTCATCTTTTTCTATGACTTATTTAACATAGTTTTCATTAATATGCCTTTAAGTGTAATGAGGTTTCCTGTAACTTATATACTTATAATAACATTTAGTGTATTTTTTAAAGTATGTGTTGTACTTTTTATCTTTAGAAAATCTATCTGAATTTTGTTTACAACTTCATTATGATTATTGTGTTTAAGATCTCATCATGTTCAGGTTTTCTTTTATATCATTTGTAGAGGAATTCTAATGTTTATCTCAGCTATCTTTTAAATTAGCACACCATATAGAGCCACTTTGAGTTTCTAGAAAAAAGTGAGCAGAAAGTACAAAAATTCCAATGTATACTCAATTTCCCCTAAACTAGACAGTTTTCCCCATGTTTAGTATCTCAGAGTAGTGTGGCAAATTTTTTACAATTGATAAGCCTATCCATATGCATTATCACTAACTAAAGTGTACAGTTTATAGTAGCCTTCATTCAGTAGCCTTCACTCTGTGTGTGTACATTTCTATGGGTTTTGACAAGTGCATAATGTCATGTATCCACCATTACAGTGTATCATACAGATAGCTTCCCAGGCCTAAATAATTCCCTTTGTGCCACCTACTCATTCCTCACTCCCAGCACCCTAATCCAGGTCAACCACTGGTTACTTTTACTCTTAGTTAATTTGACTAGAGGTTCATGAACTTCATTGATATTTTCCAAGAGCTAGCTTTGTGTTCTGTCGCCTTTATTGATTTCTGTTTTAAATTTCACTGATTTCTACCCTAATTTTTATTATTAGTTTTGTTCTAACTTTGGATTTAATTTTCTGTTTTTCTAGTTTCCTCACCTTGGGTGAGACAGAAATGAAGAGGTGTTTCTGAAGTTTGTTATTTCCTTTCCCCACATCAAAGGTAAAATGGGGCTGGAGTTTGATATTTCCCTTCTCCTAAGTCAGATAGGGTTTATTAAAATACAAGTCAGTTAGATTTTGGTAAAATAGTAACTTTAGAAGGCATTCTTTGTTAAGGATAATAGGATGCTTTTGGAATATTTCAGAATGCTGCATTTTTCTCACACTGTGGGAACCATGAGGACATTTCTCTCTAATGTTCATCCTGAAACCTAGTGGGACTATTGGGGGTAAAACTCTCATAAACATGAGATACCTTGTATGACTGCCCTGCCTGGAGTCTCTAACATTCAAGCTTACCCAAACAGAACTTCCAACCATTCAGCAGTTGCTGTTTAGGTATTTCTAGCAGAGTTCTGCTCTTAGACTTTTGCTCCTAGTGAAGAAAAAGCTTTGACTTGCAGTATATGAATCTGTCTCCAGTTGGGGCAGTAGTTTGCCCTGTGACCTTCAATTCTCTGATGTATATCATATATCAAAAAATGATTATTGATTTTTACTTTGTTCATCTTTGTTTTTCTTTTTGAAAAAGTGAAAATTTCTAAGATTTCTATACTTTAGACCATAAACAGGAAGTTGTCACAGCTTTTCAAACTCTTCATTTGTTAATTCCTTTATGTGCTATTTCTGCATTTATTTCTATCAAATTATTTTCTCCTGATTAAAATCTGTATTTTTCTGCTCCTTTGATTGCCTAGTAATTTTTGACTAAATGCTGGACACTGTGTATTTCATATTGTACAGTAAAGGATTTTTTTTTTTTTATTCCTTTAAAGAGCACTCTATTTTCACCAGGCAGACAGTTAGGTTACATGTGGGTCATATTAATTTTTCAAACCTTTCTCTTTAACTTTTTAAACATGTTAAAAAGGTTAAAAAGGAAAGTGGCTTCCCTGGTGGCTCAGGCAGTAAAGAATCTGCCTGCAATGTGGGAGATCTAAGATTGATCCCTGGGTTGGGAAGATCATCCCCTGAGGGAGGGCATGGCAACCCACTCCAGTATTCTTGCCTGGAGAATCCCATGGACTGCTGGGCTACAATCCATAGAGTTGCAAAGAGTCGGACATGACTGAAGTGATTAAGCATGCACACACAGAGAATTTTAAGGCTAACTTACTTTCACTGCTAAGGCCTGATGAATCATGAGGTCTTTCCACTTTGACTTCAAGAACAGAAATTACTTCCATCTTATGTGAACTCAAAAAATTTGTCACCCCTGGCCTTTCTCATGTTCTTTCTCTAGTTCCACAGTTTTCCTTAATGTTTGTGGTAGATCAGTACTTAACCAAAGACTCAAAGTGACCCTTCTGCATTTTTCCAAAACTTTCTCATTATGCAGCCCCCTCCACTCTCATATTCTGCCTCAGATTCACTGTTCATTCCACTTCAGCCTTCCAGAGCTTTTATCTCTACTTCCTTAACTCTGATTACCTGACTCCATTTGTGATCCCCATCCCTGTGCTGTCCTTCCAATCATTAAGCTGTAATAATGGTACAACCACTTCATGTGCTTCTGCTCTTAAGGATTATCATCCTGTGCTGCCAGAATTCAAATGACTGGACACACTTAGGGCATATATATTTTTTTTTTTCTGGCTTTCTAGTTATGGCCTATTCCCACAGCAATTAGTTCTTCATGGACCTACAAAGATGCCTCTGGGTTCATTCACAACAAACATCTAGATGTATTGCAATACTATCAATTTAAGAAACTAATACTTGGGAACTGAAACTATAATAATAGTTAATAGCTAATAAAGATAATTATTGCTTTCAAACTATTTATATTCATTGTCCTAATATCAATAATATTTGTGGTTATTGATGAAAGTATAAAAATAATTATCCAGTATTAATCTATTTTATAAGCTTGATACACGGTAAAAGAACTACAGAGTTAACTACCAACCAGCCATTAAAACAATTCACTTTGTTTTACTTACAAAGTGGAGAATCCTGGAAATATATATGTGTATACACATACACAACACACACACATCTTTCTTTCCTTTAAAAAACAGAAATTTAACTGTTATCTATTTTGGAATATCTCATTTTTGCTTGAGTTTATGGAATAAGCTAAATCACCCTCTTTTTCCTGAAAGTAAAGCAAAGATACTATTCATTATGCTTTCTGATGCAATGCTATGTGAAAAAATAGGGGAAAAAATCTAAATTATCCATATTCTTGCCCACAGTAGTAGATATAATGGTCATCTGAGTTAAATTCACCCATTCTAGTCCATCTTAGTTCGCTGATTGCCAAAGTCTCGATGTTCACTCTTGCCATCTCCATTTGACCACTTCCAATTTGCCTTGATTCATGGACCTAACATTCCAGGTTCCTATACTGCTCTTTACAGCATCGAACCTTGCTTCTATCACCAGTCCCATCCACAACTGGGTGTTGTTTTTTCTTTGGCTGCATGCCTTCATTCTTTCTGGAGTTATATCTCCGCTGATCACCAGTAGCATATTGGGTACCTACCGACCTGGGGAGTTCATCTTTCAGTGTGCTATCTTTTTGCCTTTTCATTTACTATATACAAAACAGGGCTTCCCTGGTGGCTTAGTGGTAAAGAATCCACCTGCCAATGCAGGAGATGGATATTTTATCCCTGGGTCAGGAAGGTTCCAGAGAAGGAAATGACAACCCACTCCAGTATTCTTGTCTGGGAAATCCCCTGTATAGAGGAGCCTGGTGGGCTACAGTCCATGGGGTCGCAAAGAGTCAGACACAACTGACTGATTAAACAACAATATACAAAACAACTGAGGAGAAGTATCATTAAATCAACACTTCCCCCTCCCTATTGTGTAACTAGTCAAACACACAAAATTCCCCAAAACTTTAATGCATAGTAAACTATTTAAAAATGGATACACATTGTCTTTAATAATTTTAGTTCAGTGATGAGAACTATTTTTTTAATGATTGATACATTGGTCTATATTGTTAGAATGGAGATAGGCAAATTTGCATCATGAACCCACAGACCTTCTTGGATTGAAAAGTGAAAGAGTTAGTCACTCAGTCATGTCCCACCCTTTGCGTTCCCATGGACTGTAGCCTGCCAGGCTCCTGTGTCCATAGAAATCTCCACGCAAAAATACTGGAGTGGGTTGTGACATAACCAAATCCAGTTTACCCTGGATTCTTTGTAGTGTACTCAAAGAGCCATGCTCAAATTTCAGCATCATAGAAAAATAACAAAGCCAGTGAAAGAAAATTTACTAAAGGTAGAAGGAAACCATATCTTTCCAAAACAGTTGGAAAGATATCCAATGTATCGATTGGATATTGATATCCAAAAAGATATCCAATGTATCGGTTGATATCCTGATATCCAATGTATCAATGATGCAGTGCATCACAGGATACAACAAAGATGTGACAGTGATCTTATACTTTATGTTGAGGTCCTTTAATGGACCGGAACCTGGTGGTCCGGAGTCGATGATAAGAAAGTAAAGGAGAGAAAGCGGCTGATATTCCTTGGTTTAAACAGAAAGCCAATAAAGCCCCTGGCACGGGGCTTGCTCTGTTCATAGAGGCCTCAGGCACCCTCTCAATGGGGTAAAGGCGCAGAGCACCTTCTTGAGAGTGTCTTAGAACCCCGGGCAGGAAAGTGAACTCAGAGGACCTCTGTGCTCCAAAGAAATAGCCTGAGAGAGAGAGAGAAAGAAAGACACAGGGACCAGATCTCTGATGGAGCTGCTGCTGCTGTTGCTAAGTCACTTCAGTCGTGTCTGACTCTGTGCGACCCAAAGGAAGGCAGCCCACCAGGCTTCCCCGTCCCTGGGATTCTGCAGGCAAGAACACTGGAGTGGGTTGCTATTTCCTTCTCCAATGCATGAAAGTGAAAAGTGAAAGTGAAGTCGCTCAGTCGTGTCCAACTCTTTGCGACCCCATGGACTGTAGCCCACCAGGCTCCTCTGTCCATGGATTTTCCAGGAAAGAGAACTGGACTGGGGTGCCATTGCCTTCTCCGTCTGATGGAGCAAAGGTGTTTTAATCAACATGGTGTGGGCATATATACTGTAGTTATTTTCAGCAAACATAAAGATTGAAATTCCAGACTTACAAAACATAAGCAATCCATATTAAAGAGACAGAGAGTTGTAAATAATCACTTTTACCGTATGGTTCACAAGAAGGAAGAGGGTACTTATCACCGTAGAGAAAAACTAACGAAGAAAATGCCTGGATCCCTCGGCCCTGGGAGAGGCTTGTCTCTCCTCTTAATTACTGAATATTCAGGAATTAATAACAAACAGAGGATTCCTGACAGATCCAAAACAGCACACAGGAAGCCTCCTGTTAAATGCTTCCTGACACTTTAGATATAGGAAACTGAAACTTACTCCAGTTATAATTCCTCAGAGTAGAATCCAAACCTGGAGAAAAGCTTTGTGAGAAATCTCAAAGAGGTGTATCACTGTAGACAGAATTAAGGACAAGTTTAATAACTTACTCTTAGTTGTGTTGTCAATGGGTTTTGATACAGGGAAGACTGGGAGGACAAATAACTCTCCTGTCCAAGGGTTCACTGCACATCTGCATAAGGCAGCATTCTGTAATTTAAAAAGAAATTGATAAGAAATTTCAGACTCTGATTCAGCTAAGACTTGAAATGGACATTCTTCCATATTTGATTCAGAGTAGCCTTCTTTCTTAAGCTCTTTTTTTTTTCCCATTTATACATCTATAGAAAATAAAATAAATGAAGTAAAAACATTTACTACTTAACTAACATTGTCCATTTGGTTGAGTGGGGTTATCATCTCACATATTTCTATTTCCCTAGGCATTGTGTCCTTACCTTGAGTTATATCTTTCTCACTCATTTCTAGCATATCAAGCATGAGATCTGCAAACCGACATTTCTAGAGAAATATAAGCAATTTACCAGAATTCACAGTCAGTTACCAAACTCTGTATGCCTGGTTTGTATAGTATTGATGAATTTACACTCTCTTTGGCTTATATAAAACTGAGAATGAGGATGAAAGATATTGTATATATTAATAACCAAACATTAAAACAAAATAGACTTATTGAAGATCAAGACTGCCTCCTCCCCTCAGCCTATAACAGATGCAGTTTCTATATAGAGAATATAGTTTTAAAATCTTATCTCAAATGTCCAACTCCATCTCTTGAGAAAGATAGGTTTGGCATTGAGAGTAATAGCATTTTTTAACATCCAATATCTTGTCTCATCAATTATTTTAATAAAGTTTGCTCTGCAACTGTATTCTCTTCACTCCCAAAATATCACTGGCAGACTGTAATACAGTTCTTGAACCTTGATTCAAAGCTGGGCAGAAATCTCATGAAAACTATTTTTTTTCCTCTATAATGTGTAACATGTGGGTTTCTTGGCTTACAAAGAAACTTTAAGAAGGCATGATTCTTTAATAATATACCATAGAGAAAATGTTCCTTAAAGTATGCTTTAAGATAAAAATAATCTAATTATGTAATTATGGATCGAGAAAGAGCTCTATGTGGTTAGCTTGGATCCAACTATGGTAATATGATTTTCATGAAATTGGCACAGTTTACAATTGAGACCGCAAATATTAGATTGCTCATCATTGGTGGGCTTTCTCTAAGATTTTAATCATGAACAGGCAATGACTGCATCAAATACCACTTAAGTTTGAAATCAAACAGACTGTTTCCTATATTAAGTACAATTTAAGGAGACATCACCTTTGATTTATATGTAAATATCTGGCAAAAATCCTTAAGCTACTTGTTGGCCCATTTTTCATCTTTGGTAGATGGGAACATAGTTTGCCAATTTAAGAAGCTACTGAATCTCATTGACTTAGGGATCTGATCCAAATTCAGAAGATACTTTAGTTTTTTATATTGTTTACACTTAGCAAAGCACAATTCCCAGTTTCTACTCCCACAAAAAAACAAAATGGACTTAGAGCCCTCTCTATAACAAAGAAACATAAACTACACAAAATATTTAGGGAGCCAAAAAAGAGAGGAAAAAAGTCTTCAAATTTCTTTTTGGTGCATGAAGTATACATAACTTTAAAACTTAAGGATTTAGCTTTCCTAAATAAATGCCTGGATTTAAAGATCACAGGGGGAAATGTGGTCTAAAAATGTTTGAGGTTTTATTTCAACTATATTATTTATAAAATAATTCATGAAGACTGATGATTTCAAAACAGAGCTGTGTCATCATTTTCTAATTCATGTAAAACAAATGGCAACATTTTGAACATGTGTCTGTCTTTCATAACATTATGCATTTTTCCCATCCCCATAAAACCTCACTACATGTATAACAGTATCTTTAACTAATGAACTTGCAGTCATCCAAACAAATTGAGACAACGACAAACTATAAACTAAAAACTAAGTGAATGGGTAATTTTTTCATTGGACATTATTTCAAAATTAAGTTTTGAAAAATATAAATTGGGGCTATTTTCCCTAGGGTTACACTATTCTAACCTGTATTTGTAAGGAATGAGAAATGAACGAAGAAATTCTTTCTTGCTCAAAGATTTACAATGAGGCAGTAACTAAGGAAGAATCAGTCATCTGTGGCCACTTTGAAGTGTCTCAACCTTTTAGTGAAAATGTTTATCTCATTGGAATGTTTATCTTGTTGGAATAAAAATGTGTGTATCTGGACACAAGAAAATTAACTGTGGATATAAAACAACTGTAGATTTACTTTTTGAAACAAAACATTTTTAGTGAAGAAATACATATGCAAATAAATAGATGGTGGTCAAAAAATATGTGGCCTACAGTTTAAAAAAATTGGGAAAAATTACTGTTCTTATTTCATATTTGAGAATGGCAACCACAGATAAAGACAATTTGCAGCCTTTATTCCCCCAGTTCTGTAAAATATTTGGTTTATTAATTTTATGACACTTCAAACAGAAGCCTCCAATGTATAACATTTTATAAAATAAAATTTCCAAAACTGATCTCAATTTTATTTGTCTAGCAAACTCTGACTCTTTTATAAGTTGTAATTACTAACGCTTTTGAGGACAGTTAAGTTTAAAAGAAAGAATTCCCACATATATGACCTGAATTTGAAAATTTTTCCTAAATTAATTTCCATGGAAAATATATCACACATTGGAATATAAATTGATAGATTTTTATAGTTAATGTCTATTCTTTTCAAAAATACTTCCTAGACTAGAACCAGTCAATGATTTTCATTTTTACCTTTTAGTGCCAGATAATAACCCTTCTTTTTTTTTTAATTTTGAGAACATCTTACTATTTATTTATATATGGCTGTGCTGGGTCTTCATTGCTTCACGGGCTTTTCTCTCATTGTGGTGTGCAGGGTTCTTATTGTGGTAGCTTCTCTTGTTGCAGAACATGGGCTCTGGACACTCAGGCTGCAGTAAGTGCAGCATCTGGGCTCTAGAGCACCGGCTCAATAGTTGTGGCTCATGTACTTAATTGATCTGTGGCATGTGGGACCTTCCCAGACTAGACATTGAACCCGTGTTTCCTGTATTGGCATGTGGATTCTTTACCACTGAGCCACCAGGGAAGTACAACCGTCCAGTCTTATCTTTTGATTTTGTCCAAGTCCATCCAAATAATTACGCTTCAATGAAATCTCACTTTCCTTTAAATATCGTTCTACACAATTTATCTCCAGAGAGATACATAGCTATTTTTCCATGGATTAGAAAGAATGACTGTAACATTTTTCCCAGTTTTTTTTTTTCCACTTGATTTGTAAGATTTGTTTTGTGACTCAATATACTAAAGTAGTTGTGACATTGGCCTATTAAAATCTAAATACTTTAAGCTCAAGCAATATTTAAAATGAGTAATTTCTTTAATTCCTTAGCTTGTAGAGGAAAACAAGGTAAAGAATTAGCATTTCAATTTTATATCAAACTGCCAAAAAAAGCCACCAGGCCTTCTCAAAACCAACTGCTCTCCTCCATGATTAAAGTAAGATAGCTGACCTGTTAGTTCAGTTCCATTTTCAGTTTTAGCAATGTCTTAATTGGGAAATTGCAAAACAATGTTGTCATGCAAGACTTCCAGGAGTACATCTGTTTCTAATGTGTGGTGCATAATTTAATGACGAGACACTTCAGTGGTCTACCCACTGCAAATCTCAGTTGTTAAATATGTCTGGAGCAAGACATCTTTAAATAGTAGGCACTTTTTTGGTACATTAATTTTCTCACACTCAGAAGCAGAAAATGTAATTCTAACTGTCACTTTGTATAAAGCTCTGTTTACTTTAAAATGCTATTTACAGCCTAAATGTCTTGTTCAAACTGATTAACTATAGTGGAATTTAAAACTTTTATAAAACCTATTTATTATGGTTAATGTTTTTAGATATTTTTTTCTTCCCTTTAGACTATAGTTTAAGAAACCTAGCTAATTGGCAATAAAACACAGACTCTCAAGGCAAATCTTGAAAAAGATAAACCAACCGATTTCCAGAAGACACTGAAATCTAAAATGCAAGCCACAACTTAGTGTAGAACTAGAAGTGTAAACAGAGAAGGAAAACACTTCTCCAAGAGATTAGGAATGGAGAGCCAAAGCCAAAATAACCATCCCCAGACCACAGTGGCCCAGTGGTTACCAAGAGCATCTTCAGTGATGCAGCTTGGCTAACCACATGCTTGCTAAGTGGCCTGGTGTCCAACAAATCTCTTACAGTGTATAAGATCTAATTATATGTGGTTAAATGTGGGTATCCTGTTTAGAACTTGTCTGACCAGTATCCCAAAGAGATAACAAATGTATGGTCAGGGAAAATGTCCCACTAAAGAATTACAAGTAGAAGAACTTTTATTAAAATTGTTTCAGTATTATTATCAGCCTCCATTTTCAGTTATAGATAGTACCTTGAAGCAATCAACTCCACTATTCATTTAGACTATCAAATAACTCCTGTATTCAGATTTAATAATAACCTATTTAAGATTGGAAAAATATTTCCTAGTGAGATCTTTTTCTTTTTTTTTTTTTTTGCAGTAGTTCACTATGGGATAAATAAAACTCTCTAACAAAATGTCACAGAAGGCAATGGCATCCCACTGCACTACTCTTGCCTGGAAAATCCCATGGAGGGAGAAGCCTGGTAGGGTGCAGTCCATGGGGTCACTAAGAGTCAGACACGACTGAGCGACTTCACTTTCACTTTTCACTTTCATGCACTGGAGAAGGAAATGGCAACCTACTCCAGTGTTCTTGCCTGGAGAATTCCAGGGACAGAGGAGCCTGGTGGGCTGCCGTCTATGGGGTCGCACAGAGTCAGACATGACTGAAGGGACTTAGCAGCAGCAGCAAAATGTACAAAGAAGGCAATGGCAACCCACTCCAGTACTCTTGCCTGGAAAATCCCATGGAAGGAGAAGCCTGGTAGGGTGCAGTCCATGGGGTCGCTAAGAGTCGGACATGACTGAGCGACTTCATTTTCACTTTTCACTTTCATGCTTTGGAGAAGGGAATGGCAACCCACTCCAGTGTTCTTGCCTGGAGAATCCCAGGGACGGGGAAGCCTGGTGGGCTGCCGTCTATGAGGTCACACAGAGTCGGACACGACTGAAGTGACTTAGTAGTAGCAGCAGCAAAATGTAATGTAAAGACTTTGAAGAGAGCTTTAAAATTAAATTAATGATTATGTCACTTATAATTGTGACATAATCTTACAAGAAAAGTATTTGAACTTCTAACCCCTGAGTCATTGAAAACTATTGCAATCAGAGGTTTCTCAAGAGGAATTGAGGGATGACAGATGAAATGACTTTAGAGATTCATTTTGTCCTTGTTTCTCTAATTCAGGCTCTAACACTCCTATTTTTAAGGGCACCATAAGGCTCTCCTACATAGACTGTTGCTTGTCAAATACTTAAGACATACAATTTTTCTGTTATCATGTCTTCCCCAATAATTTAACATATTTCTGATTTCCTTTCTCTGACTTCCAGCCACTAGGTACACAGAAAATACACACAAATATTTAATGAATGACTAAATTCTTACCTTAGAAACTTAATTTTTCTGGGAAAATACATAATAATTTTTTCAATGAAATGTAGATTTATTTTTTAAATCATTTTCTTATTTGGGTGACTATTAAAGACATAAATTTGGATACTGTCAGCATGTAGGTGATATTTAAGCCAGTATTTGGATGAGATCTTCAAGGAAGTGAATGTAAGTAAAGAATTAGAACATCAAATATTGAACTCAGGACAACAGCAATGAGAATCAAAGAGATAAGGAGAAGCCAGCAAAGGAGACTGGAAAAAGAATGATGAGTGAGGTGCAGGAAAAAGCAAACTGTGTGGTGACTTATAAGCTAAATGAGGCCATCTAATCATGGAAGATGGTGTGATCAACATTGTCAAGTGATACAATGAGATCAAATAGCATGAGAACTCCAAACCAGCTACTCATCTAGCTGTATGAAGGTTATGTGTAAGCTCAATAATATCATATTTTTGGTAGAGTAGTGGAGACTGGTAAAATATTAATAGAAATTGGAGAAGCCCATATAGTCATCTCTTTTTAAGAGTCTTAGTATGCTGCTGCTGCTGCTGCTAAGTCGCTTCAGTCGTGTCCGACTCTGTGCAACCCCATAGATGGCAGCCCACCAGGCTCCCCCGTCCCTGGGATTCTCCAGGCAAGAACACTGGAGTGGGTTGCCATTTCCTTCCCCAATGCATGAAAGTGAAAAGTAAAAGTGAAGTCGCTCAGTCATGTCCGACTCTTAGCAACCACATGGACTGCAGCCTACCAGGCTCCTCCACCCATGGGATTTTCCAGGCAAGAATACTGGAGTGGGTTGCCATTGCCTTCTCCAGTCTTAGTATAAAGGGGAGCAAATAAATGTGATGGCAGCTGGCAGGGGAAGTATGGTTAAGAGAAGTTCTTGTTTATGCACAGTAGTCTGTTATCTGTTACTCTCAAACTCCTAGTTGACTCCCCCATCCTTTTCCCCTTTGATAAACATAAAACAAGCCATAAACTTGTTTTCTATGTCTGTGAATCTGTTTCTGTTTCATACACGGATTCATTTGTATTATCTATTTAGATTCCACATAAAAGTGCTATCATATAATATTTGTCTTTGTCTGGCTTACTTTGCTTAGTGGGGGAAACTATATTCAGTATCTTGTAATAACCTATAATGCAAAATATTCTGAAGTATATGTAGAATTGAATCACTTTGCCCTACCTAAAACTAGCACAATATTGTAAATTAACTATTTGATTTAAAAAAGATAAAAAAGAGAAGTTCTTGTTTAAGATGAGAAAAATAATAGCATAAGAATAATCAAGAAGAGAGGGAAGATAATAAGAGAGGAAGGAGAGAACTGATGGGAAAATGTCTCTGAGTAGACATAAGGTGTTTGATTATCTAGGCTACATGTTGAGGAACTGTATTTAGAAACATGGAAGGAAGAGTAGGTGGGGAATATGGGGACAGATGCCAATGAAAATCTGTTCTGATTGCTCTAAATGTTATAATCTGAGAGTGAGCATGGGAAAGGAGGAAAGGGGATAAGGTATACAAATTTTTGGCAGAAAGTAGAATTAACGAACTAGACATATATTTTATGGCTGCCTAACAAATTGGTTTGAACAGTATTTAAAAAGTTGCCTCTAGTTTAAGAAAATCCTTTCTCAAGATGAGATAATTTTAAGAAGCCTAACTGTACTATGGGCTTCCCTGGTGGCTCAGATGGTAAAATGTCTGACTGCAATGCGGGAGACCCGGGTTCAATCCCTGGGTCAGGAATAACACCTGGAGGAAGAAATGGCAACCCACTCCAGTACTCTTGCCTGGAGAATGCTATGGACAGAGGAGCCTGGTGGGCTACTGTCCATGAGGTCGCAAAGAGTAGGACACAACTGAGCGACTTCACTTCACTTCACTTCAACTGTACTATAGCATTAGAATCTGCATTCCTTTTATTTCTGTTTGATTATAGAATATTTAAACACATACTTAGAAAAGTGTTTCAATAATTATCAACCTAAAGGTCAATCATTATTCTCTAGTTGCATATGAACTATAAAGTATATATTTAAAGTTCTACATGCTGTTAATATATACTATCTGGCCTTTTACAGAAAAGTTTGTTGCTCCATGATCTAGGCAGTTAACATCATAGGTCATGCTCTTATTTTAGCATTTGACAACTATTGTGATGTAAATGCCCACATCATGCAAATTACAAAACACCAATATGATAATCACTGAAGTCAGAGTTGAAAAGACCTGCAAATCCAGACATTGCTGTTTCTATTTTTACTATATAGTTATGAATCCTATAAATAACTTCAGCAGCACAGATAATAGCAAACTGTAGTTAAATAATTAGGAATTTATGAATATTAAGAATGCATTTCTTTTGCTTTTAAGATAATTTAACTATAAGTTTATACAAATTTAGTAATGGCTTTGTGTAACAACTTGCTCACGAGAGTACTAAGAATTTAACAATCCGCTTTCAAAGACTGATATGAGGTAGCTCCAGTTCCTAATTTCTCTCATCCCTCTAGTTGAAGTCTTTGAACTTGATTTTTAACCCCTAGTGGAGACACATCACTGCCCTTTTGATAGTACATTTTATTGTCTGGCAATCTAGCTATGAATTAATAGCCTCAAACATTAAGCCTTACACAGAAAAATTTAAAAACCCAAATACTTCAGTCTGATTACAGTTTAAGACTATATGTAGTCATAAAGGTGCCTCTTGCAGAAAAAGAACAATTTGGCTACCTCTGAAGGGTTTTGAGATTTGAGAAGACTTGGTTGAGGGGAGGTATTGATGAATTTAAGAAAAAAGTATGTATCGAGATTTTGAAATTCTCTTTTTGCCAGCTGGTTACCATATGTACTTCACCACAGGTCTGTCAGAAGCAATTTCCTAGGGTCCGAGTGAAGGCTATGGGCTATAAGAGTGATAGTTCCACCTCCTACTAAATAATAAACACCATTGGTTTATCAATGAGCTTGCACCTTCAGAGGCTACAATTAGCCTGTCCACCTCAACGTGGATCTTCAATCACATCACTAGTACTTAATTATAGTTGAATATAAGATTAAACCTTGGGACCATCTCTGGGTATAATATCTCCTAGACATTTACATATATACTTTTTTTCTGTTCTCAATATGCTGTAGACTTTTTAAGAATTTTGTATAGTTCCAGAATAACTTTTGAAAAGTCTTAAGCTTTTCTTGATAGAAATTAAAAAATGCTCAGAGTTCCTTAATTTCAACATTGGGCAGGTGTAGATGAGAACAAGCAGCCAGTGCACCTAATATTATGGAAATGCAGAGCACAACTGGATCCTGCAAGTGGAAATATCACTCAAATTTATCATAGGCTTGATTTATGGTAGGCATTCTTTAATTTACCCAATATCCTTCCACTTGTAAGTAGTAGACCAAATATTTGGGCTGAGAGAAAGAGTTAGTAAGTTCATACCCTGGCTATATTTTTAGTAATTCATCAACAAAAATGTGAGAAACTTTCTACATTATAGCTTATGATCCAGGAAAATCAAGGGACAGTACCTTCATTCTGAAGACTGACAAAGTGGTTTTCTTTGATCAAAAAATGAATGAGACACTAAAATATGGTCATGGAAGAACTTAAGACAGGGAGATGCTCAAACCCCCCCTGAGTCTGCTATTCAGTCCAGCACCTGAAAAGAAATTATTCAAATACAAAGGAATTACCATGTGAATGGCGTTTCCGCACAATTTCTGCATATGCTGCCTTGCATTTTTATCAAGACGACAAACATACACCAGCGTGAGAAAGCAGATGCCTTTTTCCCCCATATCTTTTGAACATCAGTATTTCCCAGCAGTTAACTGCATGTGATAATGGCCAGCACACAGAAACGTTTTGATTTAGATCCAAACTCTTCACCCAGAAGCAGCTTTTTGTTGTATATTTTAAGCTTGGAGCTTTTGATGCAGATTTCATTATATGGCAGATCATTTAAATAAGAAGGCAAGGAGACTGATTGAGGGGGAACTTCATAAGATGTTGGAGTCTCAAAGAATATTTCAGCTCAGAGGGATTTCTCTTTCGGAGCCAAATTCAGATCCCACCTACTGAGTTAAAGAAATTAATTATTAACCAGAGACATATTAAAATTACAAGATATCAGGTTGACAGCACATTGCAAGGAGCCTTCGGATTACGATTTCCCAGCCTAATGATGATGATAAGATAGGACTGAATAGCAAATTGCTATTGCTTTCAGTTGAAAATTTGAAAGTGCTATGCCCTGATCACTTGTTACAGAGAACTGCTATTCATTCAGCCACACTCCTAAAAGAAATCAACCCAGGGTCTGGTGTGGTGGCAGCTGAGATGTTAATTCACAAGACAGCAAGCAGAGAGAAGCTGCTAAATGGCACAGTGGGTTAATGACACACTACAGTGCTTCACCATGGGAGACATATGGGTTGAATTCTGGCATTGTTCACAAGTGAAAATTGGTTTGCCAGTCTTAGCTTGGTCCCTGGTGGACGGTTGTCCTTGTCCTAGACCTCCTCAGATGCTGTCCTAATTTTCTGCACAGGAGAGGCTCAAGTCTGGAAGAGCAGGACGGTTACTTATAAGAGTTCAATTGGTTTGGCAGAGTCAGAGGAGGAAATGGGCCCAATATCCTCCTTCTTTTAATCCGGTCCCTGCCAGTATCTCATTTTCACAAGCATGAAAATCCACTTGGGGCAGCAAAAGAAAGAAAGGCAATAAACAAGGTCAATTTCCTTTCTGAACAAACTACATCCCCGAAGAGCTAAGAGGGCTTAGCATCAATTTATTAAGAAGGTGATATTTGTTTGCAACAAGCCTTGCCCCCAGTTGAGGATCATGGAACCAAAAGCTTAAGATATGGGTAGAACAGCCTAGTCAAAAATATATACATCTGCTAGAATAATAGTATAATATATGACTGTGTGTAATTTTTCTCACTATAATACTCATGCTCTAGTATCAAGAGAATGTATACAGTATTAATAATTTTCTAATGTATTTGTGTATTTTAGATTATAAAAGAGTCTTCCCTTTAAGAGAAAGATATTCACTTAATTTACTGCCTCAGAAATAAAAAATCACTGGAAATAGATATTTAAAAATTGCAAACAAAAATGATGAGAGAAAAAGAAATTTAATTAAAAACTTAATACACAAGGAACTCAAAAGGGAAACAGGAGGAAATTAAAGAAGTGGCTAATACTAAATATTTCCAATTTAGAAAATTTAGAAAAAGTATGGAATAGAAACTAAAGCATTGAGGGGAATATGGAATGAAATATAAAAAAAGATTAAGAAGAAATATCTAGAACAAAAAAAGGTTTAATGTTTAACAAAAATTAGAGGTAAATACCTATAGAAGACTTTTTAAACTGGCATACAATAAAAAACAAAATGTTGAAATAATCTTTGTGGATTTCAAGCTGTCCAGATATTCCAACATCTATAATCACTACTTTCTGGGATTATTTAATATACACTTTCATTAATTCTGCCTTTAGCCAATTATTCCTTTTTAAATCCTTTAACTGGTTTTGGAAGTGGCTCACTGAACCAATAATAAAAGAATATATGAAATAGGGAGATACTACAGAAAGAATTAAATTGAAGCTGAGATTCATTAGTATCATATTAAAGTAGAATATAGAAGAAAAGCTCAAGTTCAAAACTGTTTGAATAAAAATTTACTTTTAATTAATTATTTCCAGCAGCCATGATCCCTAAAAGATAGATGCATCAAGCCCACATTTTTCTTTCTTTGGAATTTTGGCTTATCCTTTCTAAAAACAGTTAGCATCATGAAGCAAACTCTATCCATTATTCACATCCAACAAGACTCTTTTATTCATTCATGGTCAATTTGTCCCCCAATTCCCACTCTCATTCCTCTACTCACAGCAAGTTTCCAATGAGCTTTTAAAATTCTGTTCTCACATCAGTCTCAGCCCTCTTTGGATTGTCTCAACCCTTTCAGCCTATACAAATCTAATTCATTTTTATTCCCTCCCTATAAAGGCAACCCTGGCACCTGTGGTCCATAGTGGTCTCCTACTCCTGTAACATTTAACTCATTAGGAATTGTAAGTTAGTTCAGTTCAGTCACTCGGTCATGTCTGACTCTGCGAACCAACAGACTGCAGCCCACCAGGCCTCCCTGTTCATCATCAACTACCGGAGTCGACTCAAACTCATGTCCATTGAGTCAGTTATGCCATCCAACCATCTCATCCTCTGTCATCCTATTCTCCCCCCACCTTCAATCTTTCCCAGCATCAGGGTCTTTTCCAATGAATCAGTTCTTTGCATCAGGTGCCCAAAGTATTGGAGTTTCAGCTTCAGCATCAGATTTTCAATGAATATTCAGGACTGATTTCCTTTAGGATGGACTGGTTGGATCTCCTTGCTGTCCAAAGGACTCTAAAGAATCTTGTCCATCACCATAGTTCAAAAGCAGCAATTCTTCGGTGCTCAGCTTTCTTTATAGTCCAACTCTCACATCCATACATGACTATGGGAAAAACCATAGCTTTGACTAGATGGAACTTTGTTGGCAAAGTAATGTCTCTGCTTTTTAAAGTGTTATCTAGGTTTGTCATAGCTTTTCTTCCAAGGAGTAAACAAACGTCTTTTAATTTCATGGCTGCAGTCACCATCTGCAATGATTTTGGAGCCCCCAAAAATTAAGTCTCTCACTGTTTCCATTGTTTCCCCATCTATTTGCCATGAAGTGATGGAATCAGATGCCATGATTTTAGTTTTCTGAATGTTGAGTTTTACACCAACTTTTTCACTCTCCTCTTACACTTTCATCAAGAGGCTCTTTAGTTCTTCTTTGCTTTCTTCCATAAGGGTGGTGTCATCTACATATCTGAGGTTATTGATTTCTCCCTGCAATCTTGATTCCAGCTTGTGCTTCATCCAGCTCAGTGTATCTCATGATGTACTTTGCATATAAGTTCAATAAGTAGAGTGACTATATATAGCCTTGACATACTCTTTCCCAATTTGGAACCAGTCTTTTGTTCGATGTCCAGGTCTAACTGTTGCTTCCTGAGCCGCATAGAGATGTCTCAGGAGGCAGGTCAGGTGGTCTGGTATTCCCATCTCTTTAAGAATTTTCCACAGTTTGTTGTGATCCACACAGTCAAAGGCTTTGGTGCAGTCAGTAAAGCAGAAGTAGATGTTTTTCTGAAATTCTCTTGCTTTTTCGAGATCCAACAGATGTTGGGATTTGATCTCTGGTTCCTCTTCCTTTAATAAATCCAGCTGGAACATCTGGAAGTTCAAGGTTCAGGTACTGTTGGAGCCTGGCTTGGAGAAATTAAGCATTACTTTGCTAGCATATGAGCTGAGTGCAATTGTGTGGTTGTCAGCATTTTTGGAGATTGTCTTTCTTTGGGATTGAAATGAAAACTAAACTTTTCCGTCCTTAGCCACTGTAGAGTTTCCAAATTTGCTGGCATGTTGAGTGCAGCACTTTCACAGCATCATTTTTAGGATTTGAAATAGCTCAACTGGAATTCCATCACCTCCACTTGCTTTGTTCATAGTGATGGTTCCTAAGGCCCACTTTAAGTCACACACAGGATTTCTGGCTCTGGGTGAATGATCACACCATTGCTATTTTGTATAGCTCTTCTGTGTATTGTTGCCACCTCTTAATAATATCTTCTGTTTCTGTAGGTCTATAGAATTTCTGTCCTTTATTGTATCCATCTTTTCATGAAACGTTCCCTTGGTAGCTCTAATTTTCCTGAAGAGATCTCTAGTCTTTCTTATTCTATTGTTTTCTTCTATTTCTTTGCACTGATCACTGAGGAAGGCTTTCTTATCTCTCTTTGCTATTCTTTGGAACTCTGCATTCAAATGGGGATATCTTTCTTTTTCTCCTTTGCCTTTCACTTCTCTTCTTTTCACAACTATTTGTAAGGCCTCCTCAGACAACAATTTTGCCTTTTTGCATTTTTTTTCCTTGGGGATAGTCTTGATCCCTGCCTCCTGTACAATGTCAAGAACCTCCATCCATAGTTCTTCAGGTACTCTGTCTATCAGATCTAACTCCTTGAATCTATTTCTTACTTCCACTGTATAATTGTAAGGGATTTGATTTAGGCCACATCTGACTGGTCTAGAGGTTTTTCCTACTTTCTTCAATTTAAGTCTGAATTTGGCAATAAGGAGTTCATGTTCTGAGCCACAGTCAGCTCCTGGTCTTGTTTTTGCTGACTGTATAGAGCTTCTCCATCTCTGGCTGCAAAAAATATAATCAATCTGATTTCATTTTTGACCATCTGGTGATGTCCATGTGTACACTCTTCTCTTGTTTTGTTGGAAGAGGGTGTTTGTTATGACCAGCGTGTTCTCTTGACAAAACTCCATTAGCCTCTTTCATTTTGTACTCCAAGCCAAACTTGCCTGTTACTCCAGGTATCTCTTGACTTCCTACTTTTGCATTCCAGTCCCCTATAATGAAAATTACATCTTTTTTGGGTATTAGTTCCTGAAAGTCTTGTAGGTAGTCATAGAACCATTTAACTTCAGCTTCTTCAGCATTACTGGTCGGGTCATAGACTTGGATTACTGTGATACTGAATGGTTTGCCTTGGAAACAAACAGAGATCATTCTGTTGTTTTTGAGATTACATCCAAGTCCTGCATTTCAGACTCTTTTGTTAACTATGATGGCTACTCCATTTCTTCTAAGGGACTCTTGCCCACAGTAGTAGATATAATGGTCATCTGAGTTAAATTACCCCATTCCAGTCCATTTTAGTTTGCTGATTCCTAAAATGTCAATGTCCACTCTTGCCATCTCCAGTTTGACAACTTCCAATTTGTCTTGATTCATGGTCCTAACATTCCAGGTTCCTATGCAGTATTGCTCTTTACAGCGTCATACTTTACTTCCATCACCAATCACATTTGCAACTGGATGTTGTTTTTCTCTGGCTCCATCTCTTCACCCTTTCTGGAGTTAGTTCTGCACTGATCTCCAGTAGCATACTGGGCATCTACCAACTTGGGGAGTTCATCTTTCAGTGTCCTATGTTTTTACCTTTTCATACTGTCCATGGGGTTCTCAAGGCAAGAATACTGAAGTGGTTTGCCATTCCCTTCTCCAGTGAACCACGTTTTGTCAGAACTCTCCACCATGACCCGATTTTAAAGCAACAAAAATCCTGCCATGGAGTCCCCTATGTGACTTTAAGTGGATATGAATTCTTTGTGTATATTTAGTTTCCTCAAATAAACTTAAGATTAAGTAACACACACACAAAGTAGTTTTTCAATAAATATTTTGAGATTATATTTCTCTTTTGCATACATGTGTGCTCAGTCTAGTCCGACTCTTTGTGACCCCATGGACTGTAGCTCACCAGTCTCCTCTGTCTATGGAATTTTCCAGACAAGAATACTCAAGGGAATAGCCATTCCCTCCTCCAAGGGATATTCCTGACCCAAGCATCGAACCTGCATTTCCTGAGTCTCCTGCATTGGCAGGTGGATCTTTTATCACTGAGTCACCTGAGAAGCCCATATTTCTCTTTTGACTTAGATATTCATTTTGATACACCAAAGAGCTAGCATACTGCCTTTCCCAGAGTAGTAACTTAATAAATATACCTGAATGAATGCTCACTATAGAATAATTACAACTTCTTTTTCTTTGTTAACAGATTATCTTCCCCAATTCTGGTATTTAAGACCTTCAAAAAAATTAAATGAAACACTGAGCAGAATCATTAAATTCTCTATTATTAATCTGATGATGACAGATTTTAAAATAATAAGACTGCATTTTGATTTTAAAAGACTTCACCTAATACTTTGAAAATTAAGATATAATTCAAGTGCAATTTTGGATTCTTTCAAAACAAATTGTGACAAATTTAAAATTCTTTAAGACCCTCCAAAACATTTCCTACAGAGCATAAGAGCAGTTTCCTTTTAATTTTAGGCACAGTAGAATGTCAACTAGAAATATTTATGCATCAAAGTAGTTGGAAAGACACCATGCCAAAATATATCTCAAATTTAGATTATTTGAAACATTGTGATGTTAAGAACCTGGAGTTCCACATTGGTGGGACAGTGGTCCATATGCATTCTTCTAGTACAACTAGTTTTGAAGAGAATAAATAAGGCAACTACTCATAGAATAATTTTACTGGAATAAAAGAATGTTTGAAGAACTACATACCCATCCCTTCTCTGTGTTTTTTTGTCTACTAATGTTGAAAAACTAATAAAAGCAGGAAAATTACCATGTTCCTCTCCACTTTCTCTTACCTACTTTAGAACCATTCAGTCTATTTCTCCTAAAATACAGGAAAGTCATCCTTTCATGTGATGCTCAGTTTCTTGAGGGGGAACAATGCTATCCACATATGTCTTAAAGTTTAATGCTTCTCCTTCAATCTTAGATGCTCTGACTATTTCTGCCCAAGAAAGAGAGACAGATAGATATGGACACACACACGAGAAATAAAGTAGAAATGACTGAAGGAAGAAAGGAAGAAACTCAAGAGGGAAGGGGTGACCACTAGTGGTACAACACATTTTAAGGGATGTATCGACGAGTGCAGCGCTGTAGTTGCAATAGGAGACAGCAGACTGAGAACACGCATAACTCTGTCTATGGGAAAGCATTTGGTGTAGATGAATCACTTCAAGAACCTGGTGTCATAAGGAAAAATGACAATAACAACAAAGAAGTGAGCTATAAAATTTCCATAAAACAAGGGAAAATAAATATTATTAGAGATGAGTTTCTATAGCCAAGATTACCAACCAGTATACTGGAGCTCATCTAGATGTGGCAAACAGATACAAGTGGCAGAAATTTATTCTTTTCAGCTCTCAAAGTAACCAGGGAGAACCTGACATATAGCTGGAACCCATGCAGCAGTCAAGTTTGCCCTGGTTCAAATGTCCCTTTTCTATGTTTTTGAAGTATGATACCAGAAAAAAACAAACAAACAAACAAACAGAAGAAATGATAATAAAATTATTTACTATCCTAGTAGTAAACAAAATGGCATGATTTTCATGAAAAAGTAAAAAATGATTAAGTTTTTAATGTCTATATTTGTTTATATTACCATCAATTCAAACATGAGGTTTCTGGATCAAGACAGATTGTTATTACTGATCGCAATACTTCTATCAGTTCACTGCACAACAATTTCTACCTTCTTCTGGGGTGATGCTATATGGACAAGCTGGCATATATGGGTGTCACATAACAGGAGAGGAGCCCTGAAATTAAGAATCAGGGATTCAATATCATACTGTCCAGTTAACATCCTTCCTTCCTGAGAAGAGAAATGATTCTCCCTAATGCAAACAAATTCTTCTAGGGTAGAGAAAGGGAAGTTCCCTTGTGGGAAGTAAGTAGTGGTCTCTAGATAAGCTGTAACACAAGTGTCTCCAGGTTTATACATCCTGGTATATACACCCAAGGTTCCATGTTTCCTTCCCTTTTGGAATGTAAATATATAGTTTGGGGAGGTAAAGCTCTCTTTATAGAAACCACAATCACAGAAAACTAACCAAACTGATTACATGGATCACAGCCTTGTCTAACTCAGGGAAACTATGAGCCATGCTGTGTAGGGCACCCAAGACGGATGCGTCATGGTGGAGAATTCTGACAAAACACGGTCCACTGAAGGAATAGAAAACCACTTCAGGATTCTTTCATTGAGAACCCCATGAACAATTGAAAAGACAAAAATATGACATTGAACATTGAAAGATGAACTCCCCATGTTGTTAGGTGCCCAATATGCTACTGGAGAAGAGCAGAGTAATAGCCCCAGAAGGAATAAAGAGGGTGAGCCAAAGTGGAAATGGACAGAAGTGGATGTGTCTGGTGGTGAAAGTAAATTCTGATGCTGTAAAGAACAATATTGTCTAGAAACCTGGAATGTTAGGTTCACGAATCAAGGTAAATTGGAAGTGGTCAAACAGGAGACGGCAAGAGTGAACGCTGAAATTTTAGGAGTCAGTAAACTAAAATAGACTGGAATGGGTGAAATTAACTCAGAGGACCATTGTATCTACTACTGTGGGCAAGACTCCCTTAGAAGAAATGGAGTAGCCATCATAGTCAACAAGAGTCCGAAATGCAGAACTTGGAGGCAATCTCAAAAATGACAGAATGATCTCTGTTTGTTTCCAAGGGAAACCATTCAATATCACATAATCCAAATCTGTGCCCCAACCACTAATGCCAAAGAAGCTGAAGTTGAATGGTTCTATGAAGACCTACAAGACCTTCTAGAACTAACATCAAAAAAAGATATCCTTTTCATCACGGGGAACTGAAATACAAAAGTAGGAAGTCAAGAGATACCTGGAGTAACAGGCAAGTTTGGGCTGGAGTACAAAATGAAGCAAGCTAACAGAGTTTTGTCAAGAGAATGTACTAGTCATAGCAAACATCCTCTTCCAACAACAAAAGAGATGAATCTATATGTGGAGGTCACCAGATGGTCAATACCAAAATCCAATTGATTATATTCTTTGCAGCTAAAGATGGAGAAGCTCTATACAGTCAGCAAGAACAAGACCAGGAGCTGACTGTGGCCCAGATCATGAACTCCTTATTTCCAAATTCGGACTTAAATTGAAGAGTGTAGGAAAAACCTCTAGACCATTCAGGTACGACCTAAATCAAATCCCTTATTATTATACAGTAGAAGTGACAAATAAATTCAAGGGATTAGATCTGAGAGACAAGAGTGCCTGAAGAACTATGGAGAGACGTTTGTAAGACTATATAGGAGGTGGAACCATTCCCAAGAAAAGAAATGCAAAAGGACAAAATGGTTGTCTAAGGTGGCCTTACAAATAGCTGAGAAACAAAGAGAAGTGAAAGGCAAAGGAGAAAAGGAAAGATATCCCCATTTGAATGCAGAGTTCCAAAGAATAGCAAGGAGAGATAAGAAAGCCTTCCTCAGTGATCAGTGCAAAGAAATAAAGGAAAACAATTGAATGGGAAAGACTAGAGATCTCTTCATGAAAATTAGAGATACCAAGGGAATATTTCATGCAAAGAGGAGCACAATAGAGGACAGAAATGGCATGGATCTAACAGAAACAGAAGATATTAAGAGGAGATGGCAAGAATATACAGAAGAACTATACAAAAGACATCTTAATGACCCAGATAATCACAATGGTGTGATCACTCACCTAGAACCAGACATCCTAGAGTGTGAAGTCAAGTGGGCCTTAGGAAGAATCACTACAAACAAGACTACTGGAGGTGATAGAATTCCAGCTGATCTATTTCAAATCCTGAAAGATGATGCTGTGAAAGTGCTGCACTCAATATGCCAGCAAATTGGGAACACTCAGCAGTGGCCACATGACTGGAAAAAGTCAGTTTTCATTCCAATCCCAAAGAAAGGCAATCCCCCAAATATTCAAACTACCACACAATTGCACTCATTTCACATGCCAGCAAAATAATGTTCAAAATTCTCCAAGGTAGTTTCAGCAGTACACAAATCCAAAACTTCCAGATGTTTTAGCCGTATTTAGAAAAGGCAGAGGAACCAGACATCAAAATGCCAACATCCACTGAATCATAGAAAAAGCAAGAGAATTCCAGATAACCATCTACTTCTACTTCATTGACTATGCAAATCCTTTCAGTTGTGGATCACAACAAACTGGAAATCTTTTAAGAGATAGGAATACCAAACCACCTTACCTGCCTCCTGAGAAATCTGTATGAAGGTCAAGAAGCAACAGATACAACCAGACATGGAACAATGGACGGGTTCCATATTTGGAAAGGAGTACATCAAGACTGTATATTGTTACCCCACTTATTTAACTTACATGCACAGTACATCATGTGAAATGTCAGGCGGATGGATGAAGCACAAGCTGGAATCAAGATTGCCAGGAGAAATATCAATAACCTCAGATATGCTGAGGACAACACCATTATGGCAGAAAACGAAGAGGAGCTAAAGAGCCTCTTGATGAAGGTGAAAGAGGAGAGTGAAAAAACTGGCTTAAAACTCAACATTCAAAAAAATGAAGATCATGGCATCTCATCCCTTCACTTTATGGCAAATAGATGGGGAAACAATGGAAACAGTGACAGACTTTATTTTCTTGGGCTCCAAAATCACTGCAGATGGTACTGTAGCCATGAAATTAAAAGATGCTTGCTCCTTGGAAGAAAAGCTATGACTAACATAGATGGCATATTAAAAAGCAGAAACATTAATTTGCCAATGAAAGTCTGTCTCATCAAAGCTATGGTTTTTCCAGTAGTCATGTATGGATGTGAACATTGGATGATAAAGAAGGCTGAGTGTCAAAGATTTGATGCTTTTGAACTTTGGTGTTTGAGAAGACTCTTGACAGTCCCTTGGACAGCAAGGAAATCCAACCAATCAGTCCTAAAGGAAATCAGTCCTGAATATTCATTGAAAGGTCTGATACTGAAGCTGAAGCTACAATACTTTGTCCACCTGATGCGAAGAGCTGACTCATTTGAAAAGACCCTGATGCTGGGAAAGTTGAAGGCAGGAGAAGCAGGTGACAGCAGAGGATGAGATGGTTGGATGACATCACTGACTCAATGGACATGAGTTTGAGCAAGCTCTGGGAGATGGTAAAGGACAGGGAAGGCTAGCTTGTTATCATCTGTGGGGTTTTCAAAGCGTCGGACGCGACTATCAATGAACACCAAAAGCTTTCTAGATTTCTCACTAGAATGCCTGAAAGAACTATGGATGGAAGTTTGTAAGACTATATAGGAGGTGGTGATCAAAACTATATCTTTTCACACCACTTTAACTTCCATGGCTTTTCTATTAACCCTTGTTCCATTAATTCCTTGCTTAGAGGGTCCTAACTGTGCAGAAACATGAAAACATTTACTTGTTGGCAAAGAAAGAGAAAGAAAAGACTGAGGTAAAAAGATGGCAGAATACAATTAAAAAAAGGGGGGTTATATCAAGTAATGAAATTCTAGCAGAAAAATGTTAATCTGAGCGAGACAACCTACAGAACTCATTCAAAACTGTGTGAATCAAACTAGACATGTAGGATTAAATATGAGAAGGCAGCTAAAATAATACAAAAGATGAAAGTAATGAGCTGAGGCACTGTGAAGAGAGCCCTGAGGAACATAAATTGTATGAGAAGAAAAAGTAGAAAACTTTAAGATGAGCAGGAATGTCAAATATTTTTTAAGCAATTTAACAGAGGCAAAATATTGCTAAGAATGTAAAGTTTAAAAATAAAATAAAAATAAAAAAATAAAAAAGAAGAAGTAGGATTTATCTATCCCAGAGAATCTGTTTATGAATAAATTAATTGAACAAACAAACAAACAAAAAAGAAGTATAATAAATAATAAGATATAGGCTAAAGATGTTCATCGGAAGAAAGGAGCTTGAGGCACAAAATGTGTTCAAGCTCTTTGAGGAATGACTGGATGGCACTGAAGGGGTGATACAAATTTAATTTTTGGAAGTAGATAAGCTATTAAGAGACAGGCAAGAGAAAATAAATAACTGGAAAAAGAAAATGTGTTATGCTGACATGTTTGAAACTTCATAAATGTTGTTGACTGTATAATTCATACAGTAAGGGTCCTGAGAAGGGCTGGAGATGGCATAGGCAGAAGCTATCAGTGGACAGGAAGAAGAGTCCTTCTATAATAATATAAAAAGAGGAAATGTCAGGCAGATATGTTCTTAGGTTCCAGGACAGAAATTTGAGAGACTTATTTGCTGATGCTTTTATTTTCTCCATGAATTAGAAGGTGGGCCATGAGGGACAAAATGGAATCATAATAAGAGTGGGTAACGATTTCAACAGATGCTACAGAGAATTGAAGAGTGAAGATTAAAGAAACAAGGACACTTTGCTAGGCAGCAATAAATTTGGAAACTATTGTGTGATTTTTTTTTTTAATCAGTACTCAGAAACCCAGCAATGGGAATAAAGAAGATGAAATGTTCAGTGCTCAGGACTGGTGTGTCTCAGGGTGTCTGTGACAGACGGACAATGGGTAAATAGACATAAGGATATTGGCAAGAAAAAAGGTTGACGTTACAAATTTTCATGAGGGAATTTTGTTCCCCAAAGGACATATGATAATGTCTGGAGACATTATTGATTGGCATAACATAAGAATAGGCTATGGCTGAAATAGGGGTTATTTTAAATTACAGCCCTGATATAAACTTCAGTACAAAAAACTGGTGGTCACTCTTGACAGAATTGCCAGAAGCCCAACCTTAGGCTTGCCCTGACATTCAAAAGAAATTCCTTAGCTAAAATAGATCTGGGACCTTCCAAAATTGGTCTAAAAGTTTAGAAAGAAACATGAACACACCTATCAATATGATTTTCCCACTTTTGGAGGCTCTCCCTTCTGGCTTCACTCTTTGTAGAAAGACTTGTACTTTTATATAACAGTGGAGTTTTTGGTGCATTTTTTACCACCAAGGATCATGATTTTTTTTTTTGTTCTTTTTTTCATATTAAAAGCTTATAGATCATTTCTGTTGGATGAACCTCTCTGGTATACCATCTGAAGGGTATTAGGGAAAAAATGTCATATTCCTCTAAAGACTGAAAAAGAAACATAATATTACTGATTCAACATGATAGCTGTTTCGAAGGCAGAATTAAAATAACATAATTTCAGCAATTTACTTTTTTCTTCTAATACCATAGTTCATTATTATTTTATACATTGAGGCACTTTAGAACCTCTCATATGCTTTTAATCTATCACTTACTAGTTGGCAATTACTACTTCATCTTCGGTCTTTATGCTCTTAAGAATTTGAGCTCATAAAACAACATTGTTCTTATAATTGTGTAAAAACCACAGGAAAAGAAAAATTCCCTGTCTTTATCAAGCCCCACTTGTGAACATTTTAATATTTATTATACTTATTATACTTTAACATGTTTTAAATTTAAGGTGGAATTGCATTCTCTTTTTGAAAAGGGGGGAGAAATCAAGAAATCATTCTCACTGAACTACACTGGGAACATACATTAAGGGGTGTAAAAAAATTAAAGCAACTCCCCATGTTGCAAAATGAAGTTTAAAAGGTGTCTGAACTAAAGCTAATATCGCATGTGGCAGATGCCCAGACAGAATGGAGGGATGCTATTCCAATTGCCTGCAGTGTCACAGGGGCCAATTCATGGGAGAAGAATCAACGGACTTAACAAAAGGTGGATGTTGTCACTTGAAAAAACTTTTGGACTAAGGTTAGGTCACGGTTAAGTTCAATTCTATGAGGAGTCCCTCTATGCTATGTCAGTGGACAGTTCAAACAAAGTTTATAGAAAGGAGGTAAAAGCCAAGAAGTTAAAAGTCACACAGTAAAATAAGTATCAATGTGTAAAAAAATGATGAGAGTTTAAAGCATTTTGGATGCTGAAAATGTTTAAGCAGGAGCATCAGAAACAGGCTTTGCAAAAGCTGTTAGTCCCCAGTAAGGGTGGAGATTTTATAAGATACATCCAATGAATCCTGACTCTTTGAAAAGGGCTCCTTTTCAAGTGAGCCACTTACATACTTTTCCCTGCACATCAAAAGCACAGTCTTAAAAGGACCAAGGCACACTAGAAAAATCTCATAGACAGTACACATTTTAATAGCATGTTAAGATTATGTAGGCAGGGTACACTGTTGAGAAAGGTGAATTTGATCTATATAAGTAACTGATCTTTGTAAAGTAATTTTAAGGAAGAAAAATTTATTCTTGGTACTATGAATTTTGTCTAAAATGTTTGACAAACAATATATATCAATGTAATAGTCAAGAGATATGTATTGATTTCCCCATTGATAGACATTAATATAATGTCTGAAAATGTTCTAGAAAATGTAAAGATGAAATGGACATGATCATATCTTTAACAAGTAAGAGAAACAGGTATTAAACAAATTGTAACAAGTAAATTTAGGTAGGCATAGATATAAGAAGTCTATGATAGGTATAATCATGATAGGTATAATCAATGTCATGAGGAAAAATTATAGGTATGATCAATATCATGAGGGAAAAACATAGTCTTCTTCACCTAGGTATAGTAACAATTATATGATAGGTATAATCAATGTCATGAGAAAAAAAAAAAACAACAACAGTATCCTTCACCTAATTTAGAGTTATAAGCATGGATTATAAGCCTACCCCAGTAAGACTGCTCCATCTAACCACAGGAACCAGATTTAATCATATGGTCCATCTAATCACATGGACCACAGACTTGTCTAACTCAGTGAAACTATGAGCCATGCGGAGTAGGGCCGAGATGGATGAGTCATGGTGGAGAGTTCTGACAAAACGTGGTCCACTGGAGAAGGGAATGGCAAACCACTTCAGTATTTTTGCCTTGAGAACCCCATGAACAGTATGAAAAGGCAAAAAATAGGACACTGAAAGATGAACTCCCCAGGTCAGTAGGTGCCAAATATGCTACTGGAGATCAGTGGAGATATAACTCTAGAAAGAATGAATACACAGAGCCAAAGCAAAAAACACATCCAGTTGTGGATGTGACTGGTGATGAAAGCAAGGTCTGATGCTGTAAGAGCAATATTGCATAGGAACTGGGAATGTTAGGTCCATGAATCAAGGCAAATTGAAAGTGGTCAAACAGGAGATGGCAAGAGTGAAAGTCTATACTTTAGGAATCAGCGAATTAAATGGACTGGAATAGATGAATTTAATTCAGATAATCATTATAACTACTACTGTGGGCAAGAATCCCTTAGAAAATGGAGTAGCCATCATAGTCAACAAAAGAGTCTGATATGCAGTACTTGGATGCAATCTCAAAAACAACAGAATGACCTCTGTTCATTTCAAGGCAAACCATTCAATATCATGGTAATCCAAGTCTATGCCCCAACCAGTAATGCTGAACAAACTGAAGCTGAATGGTTCTATAAAGACCTAGAAGACCTTCTAGAACTAATACCCAAAAGGATGTCCTTTTCACTATAGGAGACTGGAATGCAAAAGTAGGAAGTCAAGAAACACCTGGAGTAACAGGCAAATTTGGCCTTGGAGTACAGAATGAAGCAGGGAAAAGGCTAATAGAGTTGTGCCAAGAGAATGCACTGGTCATAGCAAACACCCTCTTCCAACAACACAAGAGAAGACTTTACAAATGGACATCACCAGGTGGTCAACACCGAAATCAGATTGATTATATTCTTTGCAGCCAAAGATGGAAAAGCTCTCCACAGTCAGCCAAAACAACACTGGGAGCTGACTGTGGCTCAGATTGTGAACTCCTTATTGCCAAATTCAGACTGAAATTGAAGAAAGTAGGGAAAATGATTAGACCATTCAAGTATGACCTAAATCAAATCCCTAATGATTATACAGCAGAAGTGAGAAATAGATTTAAGGGACTAGATCTGATCGACAGAGTGCCTGATGAACTATGGACGGGGGTTTGTGACATTGTACAGGAGACAGGAACCAAGACCATCCCCAAGAAAAAGAAATACAAAAAGCAAAATGGTTGTCTGAGGAGGCCTTACAAATAGCTGTGAAAAGAAGAGAAGCAAAAAGCAAAGGAGAAAAGGAAAGATATACCCATTTGAATGCAGAGTTCCAAAGAATAGCAAGGAGAGATAAGAAAGCCTTCCTCAGTGATCAGTGCAAAGAAATAGAGGAAAACAATAGAATAGGAAAGACTAGAGATTTCTTCAGGAAAATTAGAGATACCAAGGGAATATTTCATGCAAAGATGGGCTCAATAAAGGACAGAAATGGCAGGGACCTAACAGAAGTACAAGATATTAAGAAGTAGGAAGAATACAGAGAAGATCTATAGAAAAAAGGCCTTCACGACACAGATAATCACAATGGTGTGATCACTCACCTAGAGCCAGACATCCTGGAATGTGAAGTCAAGTGGGCCTTAGAAAGCATCACTATGAACAAAGCTAGTGGAGGTGATGGAATTCCACTTGAACTATTTCAAATCCTGAAAGATGATGCTGTGAAAGTGCTGCACTCAATATGCCAGCAAATTTGGAAAACTCAGCAGTGGCCACAGGACTGGAGAAGGTCAGTTTTCATTCCAATCCCAAAGAAAGACAATGCCAAAGAATGCTCAACTGCTGCACAATTGCCCTCATCTCACACACTAGTAAAGTAATGCTCAAAATTACTTGCTCAAGCAAGGCTTCAGCAATATGTGAACCATGAACTTCCAGATGTTTAAGCTGGATTTAGAAAATGCAGAGGAACCAGAGATCAAATTGCCAAAATCTGCTGGATCATCAAAAAAGCAAGGAAGTTCCAGAAAGCCTTTGACTGTATGGATCACAATAAACTGTGGAAAATTCTGAAAGAGATGGGAATACCAGACCACCTGACCTGACTCTTGAGATATCTGTATGCACTCCAGGAAGCAACAGTTAGACCTGGACATGGAACAACAGACTGGTTCCAAATAGGAAACAGAATACTTCAAGACTGTGTATTGTCACCCTGCTTATTTAACTTATAGGCAGAGTACATTATGAGAAATGCTGGGCTAGAGGAAGCACAAACTGGAATCAAGATTGCTGGGAGAAATATCAATAACCTCAGATATGCAGATGACCCTACCCTTATGGCAGAAAGTGAAGAAGAACTAAAGAGCCTCTTGATGAAAGTGAAAGAGGAGAGTGAAAAAGTTGGCTTAAAGCTCAACATTCAGAAAACAAAGATCATGGCATCTGGTCCCATCACTTCATGGCAAATAGATGGGGAAACAATGGAAGCAGTGAGAGACTTTATTTTGGGGGGGGGGGTCTCAAAATCACTCCACATGGTGACTGCAGCTATGAAATTAAAAGACACATACTCCTTGGGAGAAAAGTTATTACTAACCTAGACAGCCTATTAAAAAATGGAGATGTTACTTTTCCAACAAAGGTCCATCTAGTGAAGGCTATGGTTTTTCCAGTAGTCATATATGGTTGTGAGAGTTGGACTATAAGGAAAGCTGAGCACCAAAGAATTTCTGCTTTTGAACTATGGTGTTGGACAAGACTCTTGAGAGTCCCTTGGACTGCAAGGAGGTCCAAACATCAGTCCTAAATGAAGTCAGTCCTGAATATTCATTGGAAGGACTGATATTGAAGGTGAAACTTCAGTACTTTGGCCACCTGATTTGAAGAGCTGACTCAGTTCAAAAGACCCTGATGCTGGGAAAGATTGAAGGCAGGAAGAGAAGGGGACAACAGAGGATGAGATGATTTGATGGCATTATTAACTCAATGGACATGAGTTTGAGCAAGCTCCGGGAATTGGTGATGGACAGAGAGGCCTGGCATGATGCAGTCCATGGGGTCGCAAAGAGTTGGACATAACTGAGCGACTGAACTGAGCTGAACTGAAGCATGAATTCCTATGAAATTACAAATTGCATTCTTCACTGAACTAGAACTTTAAAAAAAAAAATTTGTATGGAAAACAAAAGACCCCAAATAGGCAAAGCAATCTTGAGAAAGAAAAATGGAGTTGAAGGAATCAGTCTCCCTGCTTCAGACCAGATTACAAAGCTAATAATCTAGACAGTAGGGTACTGGAAGAAAAACAAATATAGATCAATGAAATAGGATAGAAAGCCCAAAAATAAACCCATGTACACATGGTGAATTAATCTACAACAAAGAAAGCAAGAATATACAATTGAGAAAAGATTGTCTCTCAATAAGTGATGCTGGAAATACTGTATTTCTGCATGTAAAAGAATGATATTAGTACATTCTCTAGCACCATAAACATTTTGAATTAAATTCAAGATGGATTAAGGACCTAACTATAAATCCAAATACTATATAAAACTCTTGGAGGAAAACATAGGCAGAACACTCTTTGACCTAAATTGTAGAAATATCTCTGTCAATTCACCTCCTTGAGTAATGGAAATTAAAACAAAAATAAATGAGACCTAATTTGTTTCCCTACTATACAAAAGCTTTTGAGTATAATTTGGAGAAGGCAGTGGGGTGCCATTGCCTTCTCTGAATTATACTCAAAAGCTTTTGTATAGCAAGGAAATCATAAACAAAATGAAAAGTAAACCCATAGAATGGGGGAAAATATTTGGAAACAATGCGACTGAAAATGGATTAGTCTCCAAAGTTTGCAAACAAGTCATGTGGCTCAGTATAAAGGAGGAAAAAAAAAGCCCAATCAAAAGATGGGTAGAATACCTCAACAGACGTTTCACCATTGAAGATATACAGATGGCATACAGGCACACAAAAGGATGTGCAACAACACTATTAGGAAAAGGAAAATCAAAACTAAAATAGGATTATCACCTCACACCAGTCAGAATAACCATCATCAAAAATTCTACAAACAGTAAATGCCAAAGAGGGTGTGGAGAAAAAGGAACCCTCCTACACTGTTGATGGCAATACAAGTTTATGCAACTACTATAGAGAATAGCATGGAAATGCCTTAAAAAACTAAAAATAAAGCTATCATACGACCTAGAAATCCCATTCCTGGGCATATATCTGAAGAAAACCATAATCCAAAATATACACGCACCTCGATGTTCACTGTAGCACTATTTATGATAGCCAAGACATGGGAGTAGCCTAAGTGAATGGATAAAGAAGATATATATACCAGATCGTCTTTATATTACTTTATATGTGGCTGAATATTACTCAGCCATTAAAAAAATGAAGCAATGCCATTTGCAGCAATATGGATGTACCTAGAGATTATCATAGTAAGTGAAGTAAGTAAGACAGAGAAAAGTAAATATCATATGATATCACATATATAGAATCTAAAAAAAAATACAAATGAACTTCTATATAAAACAGAAATAGAAAAGAGACCTAGAAATATAAAATAGACATAGAAAACAAATGTATGATTACCAAAGAGGAGGGGCTGAAGAGGGATCAATTAGGAGTTATTAGGATAACAGATGCATATTACTATATGTAATATATGTATATTACTTTACATCTGAAACTGAATCACTTTATACCTGAAACTAACACAACATTGTAAGCCAAAAATATTTCAATAAAAACTGTTAAAAAGAATTCAAGCATGCTGTGCATTATATGTGACTACATATTTATTCTCATATTGTGAGTTTTCAAAAAATAACTACCTTAATAAATCCTATGATTCCAAATAATAATACTACTTGACAAGTATACCATTTTATTTGCCTGAAAATGTTATATTTCAAACAGTAATTAGGTTGAAGTTTGAAAACCAATTAAAAATCAGGAAAAGTTATAAGAGAAAATCTTTTGCCCTTTGTTTCTCAAATAAAAAGGAATCCTACAATTCATATACTTCAAGCTATGGCAGTGGAAAGCATATGTTGGCAGTTTTTCATTTAGAGGAAATTTATAGAATATGGTCTTTACTTTGTGGTTTAGTGTCCTTATTTGAAATGAAATACAGAAAGGTCCAACAATAATCAGGCAGATTGCCATTGAGCCTGGAGCATTTCAGGAACCACAAAGAAAGAATGAATCATTCCCATATAGCCCCAAACCAAAGTTTCATATCTCCCAATGATTTTTATAGCACTTGGGATTTGGTAATAGCTCATTAAGGTGATCTCAACATCAAACCTCCATTTACAATTGTTGATATTTCATTCCCCCAAAATGATTAGTTAGCCTAGCCAAATCTTGATTCACATCCTTACCTCAAAGGATCTCCATTTCCTCTAATGTTTGCTGGTTTGCGTTATTCTTAGTGATTGACTGTTGCATTAACATTTCCAATTTTCATCTTTACTTGCCTTGATTTAGTTAATAAAGATATGTAGCTAAGGCGGTGAATTTGGCAAGAGAGCTGTCTTTTAGGATCTAGTTAACATGGAAAAATCTCAGGGACATGTTAAATTACAGACAGGAATATGAAGGGCTATGGCTATCCCGTGTCTAAAATCAGACCAATAGGAAAATTGAGACCAAACGCAGGAAGGCTTTATTTCAAATGAAATGATTTCAAGAAATACTGATGTCTGGCATCAATTTGAAATTCCTTAAATGAAATCCACATGATTTCAGTATTAAACAAGGCCTATCACTTCTAATGATCCAGAAGAAATCTTTGATTGAAGTGCCACAGGCAATTTAGTGAAAGTCTTAGAGCATTATTTAAGGAATAAATAATTTTGCATGGATGTTATTAATCACTTATATGTCAGTTCAGTATCAAAATAGGGTCTTAAAAATTAGATAGTCATAGGAAGACTTTGGTAAGGATGGAAAGCCCTAAAAAAAAGTTCATTTGAAGCTCAGCCCTCTAATGTGGAAAAGAAAGTAAAAATACGGTAGATATATAAAACTGTCATTTTTCATTATACACAATATTTGAGCCACACATTACTTTTAATAATGAAATCATCTTGGATTTATATGGTGATATGTCTCCAAAGAACTAGAAATTCTCCTTTATATTAAGGAATACATTATTACCAATATTAGCAACCATGTTTATAGATGATTTTAATGCATGAAAAATGCATAATTTATCCAAGGTCACATAGTTCATCAGCATGAAAGTAGGATAAGAATCTAAATTTACTGATTTATAATCAAATGTTCCATTCATGACTAAGAGTTCTTAACCAGTAGCCAAGAGCTCTGAGGACCTATGAACATCCTGACATTAAATGAAAAATGTCTCCTATATGTAAGTTTCTCCCCCTTTGGGAGAGGATCAGATTATCAAAAAGGGTCATGACATAAAAATTATTAAACACTATCTTATTTGACTAAGCCACTTCTGTACTAGATTTCTTGAAAAAGGGATCATATTCATTTCCATAACAAATTTAAAGTTCAGCCAAAGTTTCTAAATGCTATGTTAGCTGTTGAAATGCATTAATGTAGTTTAGTAAATAATGTTGCAGGGAACAATGTAGATAATGGGGAACTTGAATCCATTCTTAACTTTCACAGATTCTGACATTTTATCACAGAATTCACATAAGTCAAATGCTACACTTAAACAGCTAAACGAATGTATCATTTCTGATTTGTAACTTTTATATGTAATACTTTTATACATATTTCATCTCTTGAAATAAAATTGTTCAAAGCAGGAGGCATTATTTATCCCCATAAATGTGTAATATCAGATTAGCTGGTTTTTACTTATGAGAACACAATGAAATTTGCTTTCTTTCCTATTTTACCTTTTGGAAATTTTGCACACATACACACACACACACACACACAAAAATTCTCTAATTCAGAATAATGAAGCATTAAATTCACTATATCTGATTTTTGGATTGAAAATGTCATTCTGTATTTCCTTTTTAATGTTAAAAATTAAAAGTTAGAAGCAATTTAAATACTGATGTTCATGTACACATAATAGACAATTTGGATTTGCTTCTAAGTTGAATATATTTACTATTGTTGCATTAGAAATAAAAAAGTACAGCCTTTACCTGAAAATTCATATTCCTTCAAATTGAGATATATCTATAAAGCATCCAAATTGAGAGTTTTGAGTCATTCAATCAGTTCCAGGAGGAGAAGGGGATGACAGAGGATAAGATGGTTGGATGGCATCACCAACTCGATGGACATGAGTTTGAGAAAGCTCCAGGAATTGCTGATGGACAGGGAAGCCTGGTGTGCTGCAGTCCATGGGTCACAGAGTCGGACATGACTGAGTGACTGAACTGAACTGAATCAATTCAATGAAACATACTGTTTGATGATCTGTGGACTTAATTAAAAAAAATGTTGGGTTCATTTTAAATAGTATGAGAGCCTTGCAGTGTTAATTAAAGCAAAAAATCACCAGTACTCAGTTGTACTTGGTCGGCCTAGGAATCACATTTCACACCTTCCAAGGACTTTTCAGACTTGTATATAGTTTTGCATCAACTGACCTACAAGTCAACAGCCTGGAATCCACAGGTTTCTACCTTAGCTTTTCTATCAGAGATCTTTAATATTATTCTTCTCAAAATATAGGAAGTGTTTTGATGGTTGTCATCATGAGTCTTGTCCAGGTTCCCATAGGATGTAACAGTAGTTCTCTGCTTATATATACAAAATTTATCCACTAAGATGCATCAAAGATATGAGGGAGGAGGTTGTTGTCAGTGGAGTACAGGGTTTGTTTATTAGAAGCTATTGAAGGATGAATTTTTACTTCTGTCCCAAGGCAATGAATAAGGCAAAACTTTCCTAGAGGTATGCATGTCTTTAGCAAGAGTATTGGGATGTAGTTGACAGAAAAGGTTATTTTCTCACACCTAAAGCAGTATAGATCTGGTTTGTCCCACCGATGGTTTATGAAAATGAAAACAGTCACTTCAATCTCCTTTTCTTGAGTAGGGGGGTAGAAAATATTTGAAATTAAATATCAAATTAATCCATAGGTATGAAGAAGATCAAAGCTAGTTTTCTCTGAGTCTCATGAGTCATGCAAAAGTTTCTCTGTTTTGATAAAGAGTAAAGGCAGGGGGCCAGCTCTCCATTTCCAAGAATATGCCCCAATTTTAATTGCTTAAGTCTGTTACTGATTACATAGCACACAGGCCAATGTTTCTTGACTGTGAGATCAATGGCTAGACTATAGACATCGGTAGAGAGAACAAGGATTGCTAATTTCTACAGTCATTGTCGGGAGTAGGGGAGGAATACAAAGAATGTTGATAAACCATAGATTTACTTATTTGATCAAGAGATTTCTCACACAAAACAAGGAAGAAAAGAAAGCCAGAAGACAGGCAGAGAAACTGTTTATTGGTCAAACTGACTGAAAGGAGACACCAGAAATGGAAGGCAGTCCTTGTTTTATTCTTAACAGCTGAACTTTCTCTGTTATACCTTTATTTCAGAGACAGCAAAATGGGTTTCTTGGCTAAAGACAATCTCCCTGGAACTAAAAAGAGAAACATGTCTGCTTTTGTGCAGGTTGTTGCAAAAAAAGGCAAATTCTCCTTCAATATGAAAATACTTTATTCATAAAGCACGTAGTCTTAAACCAGTACAAATGGATAGAGATGATGTGTCTCTTGGTACAGATAATTTCCACAGGTCATTTAGTCTATTAACAGTAGCAAGAATAAATTATGGCACATGTGCTTGAACAATCAGAATGAAATAGATTATTTAAGCCACCCCTTTGCTATATTAGCTGTGAAAAGAAGAGAAGCGAAAAGCAAAGGAGAAAAGGAAAGATATAAACATCTGAATGTAGAGTTCCAAAGAATAGCAAGAAGAGATAAGAAAGCCTTCTTCAGTGATCAATGCAAAGAAATAGAGGAAAACAACAGAATGGGAAAGACTAAGGATCTCTTCAAGAAAATCAGAGATACCAAAGGAACATTTCATGCAAAGATGGGCTCGATAAAGGACAGAAATGGTATGGACCTAACAGAAGCAGAAGATATTAAGAAGAGATGGCAAGAATACACAGAAGAACTGTACAAAAAAGATCTTCATGACCCAGATAATCACGATGGTGTGATCACTGACCTAGAGCCAGACATCCTGGAATGTGAAGTCAAGTGGGCCTTAGAAAGCATCACTACAAACAAAGTTAGTGGAGGTGATGGAATTCCAGTTGAGCTATTCCAAATCCTGAAAGATGATGCTGTGAAACTGTTGCACTCAATATGCCAGCAAATTTGGAAAACTCAGCAGTGGCCACAGGACTGGAAAAGGTCAGTTTTCATTCCAATCCCAAAGAAAGGCAATGCCAAAGAATGCTCAAACTACCACACAATTACACTCATCTCACACGCTAGTAAAGTAATGCTCAAAATTCTCCAGGCCAGGCTTCAGCAATATGTGAACCGTGAACTTCCTGATGTTCAAGCTGGTTTTAGAAAAGGCAGAGGAACCAGAGATCAAATTGCCAACATCTGCTGGATCATGGAAAAAGCAAGAGAGTTCCAGAAAAGCATCTATTTCTGCTTTATTGACTATGCCAAAGCCTTTGACTGTGTGGATCACAATAAACTGTGGAAAATTCTGAAAGAGATGGGAATACCAGACCACCTGATCTGCCTCTTGAGAAATTTGTATGCAGGTCAGGAAGCAACAGTTAGAACTGGACATGGAACAACAGACTGGTTCCAAATAGGAAAAGGAGTTCGTCAAGGCTGTATATTGTCACCCTGTTTATTTAACTTATATGCAGAGTACATCATGAGAAACGCTGGACTGGAATAAACACAGGCTGGAATCAAGATTGCTGGGAGAAATATCAATAACCTCAGATATGCAGATGACACCACCCTTATGGCAGAAAGTGAAGAGGAACTCAAAAGCCTCTTGATGAAGGTGATAGTGGAGAGTGAAAAAGTTGGCTTAAAGCTCAACATTCAGAAAACAAAGATCATGGCATCTGGTACCATCACTTCATGGGAAATAGATGGGGAAACAGTGGAAACAGTGTCAGACTTTATTTTTCTGGGCTCCAAAATCACTCCAGATGGTGACTGCAGCCATGAAATTAAAAGACGCTTATTCCTTGGAAGGAAAGTTATGACCAACCTAGATACCATATTCAAAAGCAGAGACATTACTTTGCCAACAAAGGTTCGTCTAGTCAAGGCTATGGTTTTTCCTGTGGTCATGTATGGATGTGAGAGTTGGACTGTGAAGAGGGCTGAGTGCTGAAGAATTGATGCTTTTGAACTGTGGTGTTGGAGAAGACTCTTGAGAGTCCCTTGGACTGCAAGGAGATCCAACCAGTCCATTCTGAAGGAGATCAGCCCTGGGATTTCTTTGGAAGGGATGATGCTAAAGCTGAAACTCCAATACTTTGGCCACCTCATGCGAAGAGTTGACTCATTGGAAAAGACTCTGATGCTGGGAGGGACTGGGGGCAGGAGGAGAAGGGGAGGCCAGAGGATGAGATGGCTGGATGGCATCACTGACTCGATGGATGTGAGTCTGAGTGAACTGCGGGAGTTGGTGAGGGACAGAGAGGCCTGGCATGCTGCTATTCATGGGGTGGCAAAGAGTTGGACACGACTGAGCGACTGATCTGATCTGATCTGATCTGATCTTGCTATATTAGGCTAATTCTCAAAAGGCAACAGAATTTTCATTCCAATTAATGGTCATAGTCTTTACTATATTTGTCACATTTATCCTTGCAAACCTCCATTTCATCAAAGGTATGTGTCTCTTGAAGACATCTGGAGAGTTTCTGACCCTATTGTTACTTCATTACTGCTTCTTGAAATGCCCTTCACCATTTCTCTGTTAATCTCAATCTTTCTCATCCCTGTTCTCAGTGAAGCCTTTCCAGACACTACAACTCTTTTTTTTTATTTTTTTGCTCCATACTTCTGTAAGTCAAATTTCTGCATTTGGCATTTATATTCATCCTATGGTTTTACAAATTTATGAGAACCCTGTATTAGCCAGGTAACTGTGCTTTTAGTCTCTAATCTGCATATAGAATTTCTTTTCCAGTCAACAAGTTACTTAACTTCTCTAATCTTTCCTTTACTTGTTAGTAAAGTGAAAAGAATAATACAGCATTTCTTTTCCTACAAGTATAATAAAAGTAACTAATTAAGCTTGAAATAAATGTTTATCATCATTAACAATAGCACTGCATTTTTTGTGTTTAGTTATTTTCTTTTTGCATTAGTAGTACTTTAGGAATAAAATAATAAATAAATAATATTAATAAATAAAATATTAAATAAATAAATTAAATGATTAAATAATTAAAATAATTCTGAACTAAACAACTTCCCTTGCTTCCTCAACATCTTTATCAAACTCTGTCTTTGCATTTATACCAATATAAGATACTCTATATTGTATCTATCTCTCTTACTAAAAGCTTCCAAAGATAAATCTGCATTATAGTTACCTTTGAATATTTAATACTTACTACCTCCAGTGAATCCAGTCTTAGAGAAGTGCTCCTACTTTTCTGAGTTTTACCTCTAGGGGCCACACTGGGCTCTTGCAGTAAGAATCAGAGAACAATTCCCTTGTGTATCTGGCAGAGAGTGAGGAAAAGTAGCTGTTTTGAAACACAGAATACTGGAGTTGGTAGCCTTTCCCTTCTTCAGGGGATCTTCCCAACCCAGAGATCAAACCCAAGTCTCCTGCATTGCAGGCAGATTCTTTACTAGCTGAGCCACAGGGGAAGCATTTTGAAACACAATGCTTGCCCTAGAAATGAACTATTTCACCAGAGTCCAACAGACTAGAGTTTTACGTGAGCCTAACCCACCTAGGGGAAGAAAAATACTCAACTCCAGCTTCCTCTAGCCTTTGACAGAAAGGAAGGAAAATACCCAGATTTTTGTCTCCTGTAGACTTCCATGCGGAATAGGAAAATACTTAATTTCAGCCCCATCTAGCCTTCTATCTAGAAGGGTTGTGGGGGACTGAGAGCCACCTATAAAGATCACAGCCCAGGTACACAAGTAGACTAAAGACTGAGATCAAATCATAGGACTATAGACATTATAGAGTGCTTCCCTTCACCCACACCTCAACAACACATCAAAAAGACTGGTACACAAGCAGACTAAAGACTGAGATCAAATCATAGGACTATAGACATTATAGAGTGCTTCCCTTCACCCACACCTCAACAACACATCAAAAAGACTGGTTTAACCCAATTCTTGAGAATTTTCCAAAATTAATATCAGAAACCAAAACACAGATCTAAACTTGTACCTTAAGAAAATAAGAAAAGAGAAGCAAATTAAATACAATCTAAGCAGAATGAAATAAATAATAAAAACTAGAGCAGAAATCAGTGAAATTGAAAACAGGAAGTTAATAGAGAAAAAACAAACTAAAAGCTGGTTCTTTGAAAAGAACAATAAAATTTAAAAATGTTTAGCTAGACTAAGATAAAAAGAAGATACAAATTTCCAAAACAGAAAAAAGATGTAGCTATTGATCCCATTTATAATAAACATAATAAAAAATACAAAAAATTTATTATCCACCAATTTGATAACTTAGATAAAAAGGATCAGTTCACTTAGAGACACAATCTACAAAACTTCATGCAAAGAAAAACAGATCATATGAATAAAATTATCTTTATTATAGAAATTGAGTCAATTATTAATAACCAAAAATAGAAAACAAAGCAGAAAGCACCAGGCTTTGCTGAGTTCACTAGTGAATTCTACCAAACATTAAGGAAGAAATTTTATCAATTCCCTGCAACTTCTTAAAGAAGAGAGGAAATATTTCTTAACTCAGTGCGTAAGGTCAGAATATCCTAATACCAAAACTGGACAAATATTACAAGAAAGGAAAACTACAGACTAGTACCGCTCATGAACACAGATGCAAAAATCCTCAACAAAATGACAGCAAATCAAACCTAAAAATGTATGAAAAGAACTGTGCACCATGACCAAATGGAATTTATTCCAAGTATGCAGGCTTTGTTCAACTTTTGAAAATCAAGTATAATCCATCATATTAAGAAGCCAAAGGAAAAAAGTAATATGATGATATCAGAAGATGTGAAAATGCATTTGACAAAAATCTAACAGTCATTTTTTATAAAAACTGTTATGAAACCATGGGTAGAACAGATCTTCCTCAACTTGTTAGAACATTGGTGAAAAATCTACATCTATCATCATACTCAATAGTGATAACCTAGAAGCTTTCCCTCTCAGTTCAGAAACAAGACAAAGGTGTCCCAGGTCACCCCTGCTCTTCAACATAATCTGGAAGTCCTAAATAAATATATAAGAAAATAAAAGAAAGGTAAACAGGTTGCAAAGGAAGAAATTAAACTGAATTATTTGTGGATGATGTGATTGCCTATGTAGAAAATCCCAAAGAATCAATGAGAAAGCTCCTTGAGCTAAGTGACTATAATAAAGTTGATACTAGATGCTTGGGGCTGGTGCACTGGGACGACCCAGAGGGATGGTATGGGGAGGGAGGAGGGAGGAGGGTTCAGGATGGGGAACACATGTATACCTATGGCAGATTCATTTTGATATATGGCAAAACCAATTCAATATTGTAAAGTTAAATAAAATAAAATAAAATAAAAAAAGGTTAATATACAGAAGCCAGCTGCTTTTCTTATATGCCAGCCTTGAACAACTGGACTTTGAAATTTAAAATACTATACCATTTACATTAGCATCTCCAGAAATGAAATATTTAAGTATAAATCTTATAAAACATGTGCAAGACTGACACAAGGGAAACTATAAAACTCTTATGGAAAAAAAGAAGTTAATAAATGGAGATACTCCATGTGTGTGGATATTGAGATTCAACATTGCTAAAATATCAGGTCTTCCCAACTTGATCTACTGATTCAACACAATCAATACTCGAATCATACTATGTATGATTTCAATTTCTGTAAATTTATTGAGATATTTTATGACTCAGAACATAGTCTATTTTAGTGAAGTTTGTAAGTGTACTTGAATTGCTGATATTATTTAGAGTATTCTTGAAATGTCAATTAGGTCATTTTAGTTGATAGTTGAGGTTGATAGCTACATTAAAGCCTTCCACATTCTCACTGATATTTTTCTACTTCATTGATTATTGAGAGACAGATTTGAAGTCTCTAATGACCACTGTGGATCTATATATTTCTTTCTTCAGTTTTATCATTCTTTGTTTTGTGACGAACCCCTTTCTTAGGTACAGACTTATTTAGTATTGTCAAGTTTTCTTATTTGACCACTTAATCAGTATTTAATATCTTTCTTTCTTTTAATATCTCTAGTAATATTCTTTGTTATGTTTATAATTTGTATTATATTAATATAACTACATCATTTTAAAATTAATCTTCCCATAGTACATCTTTTATCAGATATATACTTTTAATGTGTGTCATTCCTATATTTAAAGTGGTTTTCTTTTAGACTTTTTATAGTTGGATCTTAAATCTTATCCAGTTTGACAAGCTCAGTCTTCTAATTGTGTGGTAGAATGTGTACATGTGTTTGTGCTTGCTCAGGTGCTCAGTCGTATCTGACTCTTTGTGAACCCATGGACTGTAGCCTACCAGGTTCCACTATCCATGGGATTCTCCAGGCAAGGATACTGGAGTGGGTTGCCATTTCCTCCTTCAGGCGATCTTCTCAACCTAGGGATTGAACTCACATCTCCAGCATCTCTTGCATTGGCAGGTGGATTCTTTACCACTGAGCCACCTAAGAAGACTGTGTGGTTGAATAATTTCTGTTTATTGATATGGTTGGATACAAATCTATAAATTTTAAATTGCTTGCTTTCAGTTCTGTTTTTTATTCCTTTTTCTCTTTTTCTTAATATTATTATTAATATTTCTTAATATTGTTATTTCTCTATTTTATCTATACTCTTGGCTCATTATTTGTACCTATTTTAAGTCAACAGTTGCAATAGGGTTTATGATATTCATCATCTACAGTCTTTCTACAGTCTAGTTTTAAAAAAATCCAAAATTCCCAACTTATTCCTACCATCTTTTGCATTAATGTTTTCATACTTTCCTATTTTCCCCATTTTTACTACTGTAGCAGTATCATTTCATTATATATATCATTGTAGCAACTACAGTGATAGTTTACTAGCATTTATTAAACATACACTATGTGCCAGATACTTTGTTAATTTACATGAACCATGCTATTTAATACATATAATTCTATGCAGTAAGTACCTTTATCATATCCATTTAATAGCTAATAAATTTGAGGCATAGAGAAAGTAAGTGATTAACAAAAAATTACACATCCTTCTAATATTTGAAATTAGCCAGTCCATCACCAGAGTTTCAATCTATAAATTATGTTTGCTGGTACATAATTTATTAAACTGTAAAAATTTCTAGTATTCTTAGTTTGTCTTCTAAAATTTCCTACTGGGAAAAATTTTGTTTCCAAATTGTAACATTAATTTCCTCTTATTCACTAATGTTTTTGCTTTGTATCTTATTGTATTTGTCAGTACCTCTAGAATAATTAAATAGTTGTAAAGATAAGTGCATATTTTATTCTTGATTTCAAGTGAATTCTTCTATGGTCTTATCTTTAGTGTATTAGGATTTTTTAAGAGTAATCAGTGAGTATATTTTATTGAATGTTTGACAAATTTTCTGATTCCTGCTTTTCCCTGTTTTATAAACCTATTATAATCACATATTGCATTATTATGGAAAACAACAAAAACTTCTAAAAAGAAGGGAAATTATCCAAAAAATAAAGTCAACATTTTTAACTCAGTGAAAAAAGTAACATTTGCCTATGGATAGAATGGCATGTGACTTGAACATTCTTTCCAGTAGAGAGTTCAATCAATACCAACATTCAATAAATTTTTACTGACTACCTAAATGGATTAGAGGATTTTCACAGTTCATAATGACTAACATTATCTTCCATATGCCTAATGCCAAAATACAGAATTTTACCGAACATTCAAATGATGGTATTATATTGCTGCAATCTGTTCTATAACCAAATCCAAAAATTGATTTGACAATTTTAATGTAGTATAGGGCTGACTCCAGAGCATAATCTCATGAAAGACATTTTAAATTATTTTTTTAATTTTATTTTATTTTTAAACTTTACAAAATTGTATTAGTTTTGCCAAATATCAAAATGAATCTTGTTTGTAATGCAGCCAGTGTATTACCATGTGTCACCTAATCCATCAAAAAGGTTGAACGAGGGCTTCGTAGAATAGTAATGTCTGCATGACGCCAGAAGCTCTCTAGGTTAGAAAAGCTCAGGTGCAACTTCTTATGCAGTAAAGGAATTTTCATGATCTTGTCTTCTAAATATCCATGAGTATAAGATGACGTCTTGTATAGTATCAATAATAATGAGTGGACCTTAGGGTATACTTAGATTTACAATTAATCAAATAATAGCACTTCATTAATTTCTTCTTCTCTGATTCAAGGAAAATCAAAAGAAGTAGCCTTATTGAACTTAATACACACATTCTCTAATTGCATCATGTACTCATCTCTCTTTCAAGATTGGTGGCTTCCTGAAAGGTAGTCATATATCTATATCCATACACATGCACATATACACATACACACAGATACAAGTGCACATATATGTGTCTTTTCAATAATTATGCAATTTAAAATCAATGACAGAACCCCAAATACAAAGTAGGACTACACAGATATATCACAAACCAAATTTCTGGACCAAATTTTCAGTTATCCTTTAGGGCTGCACTGTGTAATATTATAGCTACTAGCCATAAGTGACCATCTAAATCATACTTAATTAAATAAAATTTAGCAGCCTAAGTATCCATCAACAGATGAATGGATAAAGAAGTTGCTATATATATAAATACACACACAAACACATATACACAATGGAATATATATGTATAAAATACTAAGCTATTTAAAAACAAAAATTTTGCCATTGAAGCAACATGGATGGACATGGAGGGTAGTATGCTAAGTGAAATAAGTCAGACAAAGACAAATACTGTATGATATCACTTATATGTGTAATCTAAAATATATTCAGATCTAGAGAACAAACTAGTGGCTACCAGTGGGGACAGGGAAGAAAGGGGCAATACAAGGAAAGGGGGATTCAGAAGTACAAACTATTAGGTATTAGGTATAAAATACTGTATATCATGGGAAATATAGTCCAAATTTTATAATAACTATAGATGAAGTGTAGCCTTTAAAAATTTCAAATCACTATATGATACACCTATAACTTATATAATATTGTACAGAAAATATATACTTGAAGTGAAACATAAAATTCATTTCCTCTTCACACTAGCCACATTTCAAGTGCTCAACAGCACATATAAGTAGTGGCTAACATACTGGACTGGGCTTTCCAGGTGGCTCTGCAGTAAAGAATCCACCTATCAATGCAGGAGATGTGGGTTCAATTCTAGGGTCAGGAAGATCCCCTGGAGAAGGAAATGGCAATCCTACTCCAGTATTCTTGTCTGGGAAATCCCATGGACAGAGGAGCCAGGCAGGCTGCAGTCCCTGGAGTTGCAAAAGTGTTGGACACAACTGAGCGACTAAACAATAACAACGTACTGGACAACACACATATAGAACACTTTTCTCATCACAGAAAGTTCTAAGGGACAGCACTGCTCTAAGAATTACAGAGAGTTCTCCTTCACCACTCAGCAGGAGGAATTCCTATGAAAGTGTTAACAACCTTTCAAATTCTTCTTCAAAACAGCTTTAACTGTGAAGACTACTACACATAGAGGGCCTTCAGCCATAGAACAATTGATTTTTCACAACAGTACATGAAAAGTGTTAAAGCAATAAATTCCCTTGAGCCACTTCTCAACTATGATTCCCAGAGGAGAGCTTGGTGATGCTAAAGTTGAAAATCCATGGTGCTACAAAAATGCAGGATCAGTTTTTTACTTACGTCTCAAATACACAGCAACACTCCTTATGAATGCTGAGTTTTAATCCAGCTTTTTTCACTCTCCTCTTTTACCGTCATCAAGAGGCTCTTTAATTTCTCTTTGCTTTCTGCCATAAAGTTGGTGTCATCTGCATATATAAAGTTATTGATATTTAAAACTCAACATCCAAAAAATGAAGATCATGGCATCCGTTCCCATAGCTTCATGCCAAATAGACAGGAAAAAAATGAAAACAGTGGCAGACTTTTTCTTGGGCTCCAGAATAACTGTGGATGATGACTACAGCCATGAAATTAAAAGATGGTTGCTCCTTGGAAGAAAAGCTATGACAAATCTAAACAGCATATTATAAAGCAGAGACATAACTTTGCCAACAAAGGTCCATCTAGTCAAAGCTATGGTTTTTCCAGTAGTCATGTATGGATGTGAGAGTTGGACCATAAAGAAGGCTGAGCAATGAAGATTTGATACTTTTGAACTGTGGTGCTCAAGAAGATGCTTGAGAGTTCCTTGGACTGCAAGAAGATCAAACCAGTCAATTCTAAAGGCAATCAACCCTGAATTTTCATTGGAAGTATTGATATTGAAGTTGAGACTCCAATACTTTGGGCACCTGATGGAAAGAGCCAACTCATTGGAAAAGACCCTGATGCTGGGAAAGACTGAAGGCGGGAGGAGAAGGGGATGACAGAGGATGAGATGGTTGGGTGGAATCACCAATTCAGTAGACACGAGTTTGAACAAACTCCAGGAAATGGTGAAGGACGTGGAAGCCTGGCATACTGCAAGTCCATGGGGTCATAAAGAGTCAGACACAACCGAGCGAGGGAACAACAATAACTACTTATGAGAAGGTGTAAAGCTCCATAATCACCAGAGCAAGGGGAACACATTGAGCAGAATAATGCAGTTGTCAAAGAGAACAAGAGCTGAAACATTACACAACTATAGCCAGCACCATGCAGAACTTATAAGAAAAAAACAAACCATACATAGTCACATATTAATTAAGCTGCAGTAGTTGAAAGCAAGACATAGTCAAGACATACATACATGTGATTTACTAACAAAGCCCCAGAGAAAGAAGCAATCACAGAGAAGCAGATAGTATCTCTTTCGACACAAAGCACATACAGTACAATAAAAAGATTCAACAGTGTTGAGCAATGTGGCTTCAGTTTATCACCTTTTTCTTATATTTAAAGTTGGCAAGTTGATATTAAAACATATATCTACTATGCTTTTTAAATGGCAACCCACTCCAGTGTTCTTGCTTGGAGAGTCCCGGGGACGGGGGAGCCTGGTGGGCTGTCGTCTATGGGGTCGCACAGAGTCGGACACGACTGAAGCGACTTAGCAGCAGTAGCAGCAGCATGATATTTGTAAAACTTTAATTTGTGGGTGGGTTCTATCATTTTCAGAATATCTGCTTTTTTAATCTTCAAACACTCCTTTGTTAAGGAGTTCATAATTATTATTATTTTTAAAAGACAGAATTAAATATAATCTGTCTACCAGAGTCAAAATTCATTTTTTAGAGGAGAGAAACCAACCAAAGCCTTTGTTTGTAGAATTTTGGTGAGGCTTATTCCTCTGTGTGTGTGTGTGTGTGTGTGTGTGTGTGTGCCTGTGTAAGTTTATACTTATTTATGTGTGTTTGTGCTATACCTAGCAATCACAGATTTCTCTACAGAATGTTGAGACATTATCCACCTTTGCTTTAGCTGAACCAGGAAGCAGGCCAAACATTTAGGAAGTGACTATAAGTCTACTGAGTTGTTTTTTGTTTTTTTTTTTTTAAGCTATGAGAATTAACATCATGCATAGATTCTTTATGTAAATCATTAAAAAGTAGGTCAGACAATGTCATCCCTTATTATTCTCAAGAAAACATTGAGATCTTCCTGTTTACTTCTTGCCTGTGATCATATCACAGTAGAATACAACAGATAAAAGGAGAAAAAAAAATTATTAAAGCAGGCAAGCCACATTCACCTCCATTAATTGAAAAATAATTTCAAGCAGCTATTTAACATCCAGATAACCACGATGGTGTCATCACTCACCTAGAGACAGACATCCTGGAATGTGAAGTCAAGTGGGCTTCAGGATCCTTACAATGTTTAGGAAGCATCATTACAAACAAAGTAGAGGAGGTGATGGAATTCCAGTAGAGCTATTTCAAATCCTAAAAGAGGATGCTGTGAAAGTGCTGCACTCAATATGCCAGCAAATTTGGAAAACTCATCAGTGGCCACAGGACTGGAGAAGGTCAGTTTTCATTCCAATCCTTAAGAAAGGCAATGCCAAAGAATGTTCAAATTACTGCACAATTGCACTCATCTCACATGCTAGCAAAGTAATGCTCAAAATTCTCCAAGCCAGACTTCAACAGTACATGAACTATGAACTTCCAGATGTTCAAGCTGGATTTAGAAAAGGCAGAGGAACCAGAGATCAAATTGCCAGCATCTGCTGGATCACCAAAAAAGCGAGAGAGTTCCAGAAAAACATCTACTTTTGCTTTATTGACTATGCCAAAGCCTTTGACTGTATGGATCACAACAAACTATGGAAAATTTTTAAAAGATAGAAATACCAGACCACCTGACCTGCCTCCTGAGAAATCTATATGCAGATCAAGAAGTAACAGTTAGAACTGGACATGGAACAACAGACTGGTTCCAAATTGGGAAAGGAGTATGTCAAGGCTGTATATTGTCACCCTGCTTATTTAACTTATATGCCGAGTACCTCATGCAAAATGCTCGGCTGGATGAAGCATAAGCTGGAATCAACATTGCCAAGAGAAATATTAATAACCTCTGATATGCAGATGACACGACCCTTATGGCAGAAAGTGAAGAACTAGAGAGCCTCTTGATGAAAGTGAAAAAAGAGAGTGAAAAAGCTGGCTTAAAACTCAGCATTCAGAAAATGAAGATAATGGCATCTGGTCCCATCACTTCATGGCAAATAGATGGGGAAACAAAGGAAACAGTGAGAGACTTTATTTTTTGGGGCTCCAAAATCACAGCAAATAGTGACTGCAGCCATGAAATTAAAAGACGCTTGCTCTTTGGAAGAAAAGTTATGACAAATCTCGACAGCATATTAAAAAGCAGAGACATTACTTTACCAACAAAGGTCTGTCTAGTCAAAGCTGTGGTTTTTCCAATAGTCATGTATGGATGTGAGACTTGGACTATAAAGAAAGCTGAGCACTGAAGAATTGATGCTTTTGAACTGTGGTGTTGATGAAGACTCTTGAGAGTCCCTTAGACTGCACAGAGATTAAACCAGTTGATCCTAAAGGAAATCAGTCCTGAATTTTCATTGGAAGGACTGATGCTGAAGATGAAACTCCAATACTTTTGCCACCTGATGTGAAGAACTGATTCATTGGAAAAGACCCTGATGCTGGGAAAGATTGAAGGCAGGAGGAGAAGGGGACGACAGAGGATGAGATGGTTGGATGGCATCATGTGCTGAATTGACATGAGTTTGAGTAGGCTCTGGGAGTTGGTGATGGACAGGGAAGCCTGGCATGCTGCAGTCCATGGAATTGCAGAATTGGACACAACTGAGCAACTGAAAAGAACTGAACTGATTTATCACATATGTTGAGAATAACATCAATTCCAACACAATTGTAACTTAAAATTATGAATAGAGTAAGAACTTAAATGTTAGATGCACAAATTTGTACATGTCACACATATTAAAGTTTTGGACAGTTATCAACTAAACCCAAGAATGAGGTTTAGTGTCATTCAGTGTCCTTTCAGGTAGGTAAGATTTAATATCAGTGCAAATTTTATTCCTTCCTATTCACTACCCTCTGCAGCTATATTCTTGGCACTGACCTGTTCCTGCTTCTGAGGTTAGACAGTATGATTTAAAGCATGGCTCTCCTCATTCCCTACAGTAATTAGTCTGCTTTGCCCAAGAAAGTTGCTTGCCAAGGAGCATTTTAATTGGGTGCCAGTTTCTATAACTAACTAAAAGTCAAGCTTATGACCTTAAAGTTTCATGCTGAAACATCCAGGTGACCCAATATCACTGGACCTAGGTCTGGCTGGAAGTTTAGCTTCTTTTAATGGCTGTTGAATGAAATTATTTCTCTAGAATGAGAAGCATTATCTATTATCACAGGGTCATTAAAGCCTGTATCCAGTGTCCACACAAACCTCCCAGTAATTATGAAAGCCTACACCTGAGTTTGGATTCCAGACACTTGCTACATTCAAGTTTTACGGGGTGCAGTTACTTGCTCTGACATGGTTTGTTTTTTTACTAAACACTGAGGCTATTTCACCGAAAGCTTACAAAAGTGAATGGACCTTTCTATGAATAAGAATAATTTATTAACAGAAGAAGCAACACCTTTAAAATATCTCTCACCATATATTGTATCAGGGGCCATACACATAGGATATTTGATGTCCTAGAATTACAATTACAAAACTGTAGCAATTTACAACCTAAAAAGATATATCTTATGCAATGTGTTAGTTAAGAAAATGTAGAATTGTCTATAACCAGTGGTATTCTGCGGAGAAGGCAATGGCAACCCACTCCAGTACTCTTGCCTGGAAAATCCCATGGGCGGAGGGGCCTGGTGGGCTGCAGTCCATGGGGTCACTAGGAGTCGGACACAACTGAGCGACTTCACTTTTACTTTTCACTTTCATGCATTGGGGAAGGAAATGGCAACCCACTCCAGTGTTCTTGCCTGGAGAATCCCAGGGACGGGGGAGCCTGGTGGGCTGCCATCTATGGGGTCGCACAGAGTCGGACACGACTGAAGCGACTTAGCAGCAGCAGCAGCAGCAGTGGTATTCTGACTTTAAACTTAGTATATGATTCCCTCTTAGAGGCCCTTCAGCATTTAAGACTTCAGAAAGAAGCTTCATCCTGAGGTATTAGACAATAGAGGATATAATGCATTAACTAGAGCTGAACAGAACTAGGCTAAACAGAACCACCACTCAGTGACTGTGTGACATTGAGGAAATACCTTAACTTTGCTGATCCCCATTCTTCATCTGTAAACTACCATACATAAGCCTTAACCCTATCTCACCACCTCATAATCCTACCTCATAATCTGACCTCTCCTTTTTGTAAGGAGAAAGGAGACCATACATGTATCATGGCTAAGATAGATCATATCCTCTAGTAAACAGTCAATATGTGATGGTCCTTATTATTTTTGAAAGCACCAATAAACAAACATACATACACAGAAATCCTTTTCTACAAGTTCAGTCTGGCAACACATCTGAACTTTTTCAAAACACAGCAACATTCTGCTGGCCTTGTTCATACTGAGTTGTACTCACAAAGCATGCTTAATAAATATTTGCAAAGATGTGTTTGCAGATCTAAATATGGATTTTCCTTTTGGAAATCAAAGAATTTTTCAGGTTAAGAAGATTTAAAAAAAAGAGTTTTTAGCCATCACCTTCTACATTCCTCACATTTCTATTCTTATATTTTCATGTAAACAGTAGACTCATAATAACATATTCTTTTAACATGGCCTAAATCTATCAGACCAGCTATTTTGTAAAGGATACAAAATGCACATGCAAGCATGCACACAGACACATATACTCATGGAGCAAACTTCCCAATGATTTTTATCTTTAATTTATGGTAGCGATTTCTGTCCTATTTTTCTCCTTTCCTGTTATATACAAAAGAGAGCTTGCATTACAAGGCCTCATTATTTTAAATGCATTGAAACTACGCTTTTTATTTCCTTAGCATTGTTTTTTTCACATTAGATAAATCCTCCCACATCAGAACTTAGAACAGGGGAATCCTTGTAGAATGCATTTGGAATAGGATCACTTCACAGAATGAATTTAACCTGAGCACAAAGCTAATTTTTATCTGAGCCAGCTCCTTTGCAATCAAAATGGTACTATAGAATGAGATAAAGAATGTTAGTTCTTTATCACTCATGTAACAAATGTCTTAATAATACAGAATGGCACGTTAGTTATTTCTAGTGACAATATGAGGACAGTAATGAGAAAAGAAAATCATCATATATTCATTCTCCTGAAAGGTATTACAATAATATTGGGGAGAGACAAAAAAATTAATCAATTGCACTCGGCCAAAAGGGAAATAAGAACAGCAAGAACAGTCTTGGAAACAGGAAGAACAACAACAAAAAATCCACTGTGCTGGCATAAGTTCAATGCCTGTCCACTTCTGGAGACTCTTATCAAGCTCTTATCAAAATCTGCTTAAATGCCTGTTTCTTGCTCTCAGAGTGTTCTATTGACTGCTGCCTCAGTGAAAAGTACCTCTACTAGTTATCCTTTTTAACCTGCTCTGCAACAGAGCCGCAGGGCACAGGTTCCTGCAAACTCCTGGCCCAGCTGTTACATCAACAGTCCCAGAATTAAAGCAAAGGAAACGGCCTACTGTGGGAAGGGAAAGACTCCTAAGGGCACTTGTGGTGCACTTAATCATCATCATTTCAGGAAATTCATGTGGTGTTCCTAAATTAAAATACAAGAAAATGTTTTGGTGGATTAGATTGCTTTTAGTGGAGACTAGGTGTTTATCCTTTACAGCAATAAGAGCAACTACCAAAGGCTTATGTTTTTGTGTTTGTTTTAAAAAATTGAGCTAATGGCTAGTTTCTGATGGTTTTAGGAATTCAGAGAGTGTTATATTACCTGGACCAATAGAAAGTCTTTTTTATGAACTTTCTGAATGGTGTTTTGAATTTTACAACATTTAATGTATGTTCTTATATCTTCAGAATTTTTATTTTAACTGACCTGACCTTTGTAAATTAGGGGATATGAGAATGACACGATAATCAAAAACAATTTTATGAATATAACCCATGGCTCTGAGAAATGTTCAAAATTAAAATTCTTGAGATAAAAAGAAAATAGCATCACTTAAAAAATAGCCATAACAATGAACCACCTGTGACACAATTTAGCTTGAGAAAGCAAGGTCTGTATTTTGGCCAGAAACAGAAACAAAAAGGAATGGAAAGATTTTGGTTAAAATTTATGTTTGTTTGGATTCTTGTATTGTTATTGTCCACTAAGAATAAAAGTCGCATCAGTGATACCAAATGGCTTCAAATTTCCCAGTGTCCTTAGGGATGGTAATGGAAGTGATATCTCCTTCTCTTCTGATGCAGACAGTGCTGAGTTGAGAAGACACTGACTTGGTAGATCAAAGTAACTGAAGATTAGTAAAGTGAGGTTTCCAGACCAATGGCATCAGCATCTCCAGAGAACCTGTCATAAATATTACTGAATCAGAGCCTCTGGGGTCAAGACCAGCAGTCAATTTTAGCAAGCCCTCCAGGTGATTCTGATACCTTCTAAAGGTTAAGAACCACTGAACTAAACTACTCCAAAACATTCAGGACAGAGATCAGAAAAAGAGGTAAAATCATTAGCTCACAGCTATGTCAGCTATACGTGTGCTCTTATCTAAAGGTTACCGAATCCAACCTCATACTGCTTGCCACATGACGGGCCAATAGATTGAGAGACTAGGTGTTAAGGCAAGGAATTACAACTTTATTTGGAAAGCCAGAAGACTAAAAAGATGGTGAACTAATGTCCCAAAGAACCACCTTACTCAAGTTAGAATCCAGGCTTCTTTTAAGATACTAAAAATGGAGTAGGGTGGTTGGTTCTTGGGAACTTCCTAGCCCTGGAATCCTTTGTTCTTGCAACTGTCCATCTAGGTCTGGTCACAGTGTTTCTGTAAACCTCTAACAAATGACAAATGCTATTCTAAGAAAAATGCTATTCTCTGTTCTGCAACTTATTTCTATATGAATAGAAAAGTGTTACACCTTTAAAGAAAAGACTCTTGAGCATGGGTTACCATGTCTATTTCAGGCTACAAGCAACAAACTGCAGAGACAGCATGACTAAGCACAGAGAACAGAGCACAAAGGATAGAGCTAAAAGAATAAATTCAATATGGAGTCAGGTTTTTTTTTCTGTTACATAAATATGTAATATGATATCATAAAAATGAATGCATCATGAGTACTGGGTTTTGGTGTCCTTGACAGAAACCTGAGCTTATTAAAGGAAACAAATATTTTAAAAGTTTGATATTTTAGTAATTATAATTCACATAGTTTGATGTAAAAATACATAATACTGGTTGATATCTTTTGCATGTATTATAAAATGTACATGTAGCAGCTTAATTTAAAACCCACTTAAAAACTGAGATTCTTTTACATTGATGCCAGATATAAAACTGAGTCATAGTTTGGCCACCTAATGTGAAGAGCCAACTCATTGGAAAAGACCCTGATGCTGCATAAGATTGAGGGCAGGAGGAGAAGTGGGTAACAGAGGATGAGATGGTTGGATGGCATTATTGACTCAATGGACATGAGTTTGAGCAAACTCTGGGAGATAGTGACGGATAGAGAAGACCAGTATGGTGTTTATGGGGTTGCAAAGAATCGGACGTGACTGAGCAACTGAATAACAAAACAACAAATAATTAGTTTAAAAAAATCTGCTTGTACTCATAACTATGAAGTTGTGTGACATGTCATTAAAATAGCACACAGTATTTCCGTAAGTTAACTTACATGACCATAGTCAAGGAATGAATGAACCAGGCATTGCAACTTCACAGTTTATTCCATTTGATGGAGTCACTGCTTTTAATGATGACTGGAAATATTCCCTGGGGCTAAATAAAAGCAATATGGGCCTAGAAATTCTTATAGTCAAAGTAAGGATGCTTTCAAAAGTATCCAGCAAAGAGTTCACCTCAAAGTCTGCTTCAAAGCTTAGTCATGATATGTCCTCAAATGCTTAAATAGATGATGTTATTGTAACTCAGTAAATTAAGAGCCATAAGTTTGGGATCTGTGCAAAACAGGGCACGGGTAGCATTAAGTATGTACATGAGTTTCTACTAGTGCTTACAGGAAAATGTTACATATTTATTTTTCAAAGTATGTATATTCCAAATTTCAGTTATAATCAACATCCATAAAACATAGAAAGGTCTACAGAAGATAGATTTAGAATAATTGTCTTAATTTAGAAAGATGGTAACAATAACCCTGTATACGAGACAGCAAAAGAGACACTGATGTATAGAACAGTCTTGTGGACTATGTGGGAGAGGGAGAGGGTAGGATGATTTGGGAGAATGGCATTGAAACACGAATAATATCATGTATGAAACGAGTCGCCAGTCCAGGTTCGATGAACGATACTGGATGCTTGGGTCTGGTGCACTGGGACGACTCAGAGGGATGGTATGGGGAGGGAGGAGGGAGGAGGGTTCAGGATGGGGAACACATGTACACCCGTGGCGGATTCATGTTGATATATGACAAAACCAATACAATATTGTAAATTTAAAAAATAAAATTAAAAAAAAAGAATAATTGTCTTAGTATGTTTAGACTGCTATAACATAATGTCATACAGAGTGGGTTATGATCAACAGAAAAGTTTTCTCACAGTTCTGGAAGTTGGAAGATTCAAGATCAGGGCACTGGCAGATTCAGTGTCTGGTTTGCTTCCTCATAGATGGTTCTTTCTCCCAGAATCTTCAGATGGTAGAAGGAGCAAGGGAGCATTCTTAGCACTAATTCCACTTCACAATCACTTCCCAAAGGCTCCATCTCCCAATACCATCACCTTAGGTGATAGGATTGCAACATGTGATTGTTGAGGCACATAACCCTTCAGATTATAATAGTAATGCTTTAAGAGATCTACTGTTGATATTCTTTTCAAATGTAACAGTGGTTAAAGTATTTTTGAAAATGGTACTATGTGGCACTAAAAGAAAAAACAGGTAGTGTGTGCATTACATATATCTTATACTTAACTACATAAAAGGTAAAATTATGTAGTTATATATACCTGGGATTATTTTGTTTGTTATATTTTTTCTGTGAAATAGTACACTCTCAAGTCAATATAATTAGGCTAAACATGATATAGGAAAGAGGACCATGATTTGGGCTGAAAGGTACTTGGTCACACAAGCACAACACAGAAGAAATAAAAATATTAGCACACTGCAACCATTAGAGAGAAGGAGAAACTGCAGGGGAGTTTTTAAACGTGTGCAGAACACAAGGCTGAAGCCATATGGTAAAGCATTTGTGGATAAAAGCATGCAAAATCAACAAGTTCTCAGTTATATTCTTCACAAGTTACATCTTCACCATAAACATACTGTCTGCCTTAACAACTGCTCTCTTCTTTGTACTCATGCTCCTTTTTGACAGCAGAGAAGTTTGACCCCAACAGTATAAGGGGATATAAGATTCTATCTACAGATTCATCATATTAGATATGAGTGGATATAAATTCCTATCAGGATTTTTAAGTAAAAAAAAAGCATTTTTTTTAAATAAAAGGTTAGTAATTTCAGAACTTCCTCCACTCAGAAGACTACTCATTTATGAATAAATGACCAAATCTGCTTTCATTGACATTATTCTGATCTAATGCAAATAGATAGGCTTCCCAGGTGCACAGTTGGTAAAGAATCTGCAGTCCAATGAAGGAGATGTGAGTTCAGTCCTCAGATTGGGAAGATCCCCACAGAGAAGGAAATGATAACCCACTCCAGTATTCTTGCCTGGAAAATTCCATGGACAGAGGAACTGGCATACTACAGTCCATGGGGTCACAAAGAGTCAGACATGACTGAGTGGCTGAGCACACACATTGCCAATAGACTAGGAAAATGACAGACTTGTTAGAACAGAGTTCTCCCAAACAATTAAAAAAAAGATTTCCTAGATATGTTAAGATTGTTAGAAAAAAGAAAAATGTAGACTCAAATTTTCTAAGAAACCTAGTAGTCAAATGGATAGTAAGACTTGACAGGAGTAACAGTATGCTGTTCTTTGATGTTTTATTTGGCAAAACCTCAAGATTGGCAAGGAGCTAAGAGATGTCTTCTCTCTTTTGTTGAAATCTTGGGACCAGATGTACTTGAAAATTTAGATAATTTTTAGGTGTAAGGAAGTTTATGGCATATTGGCTTTATAATATATAACTAGCCACAGATGGGTCTGAGGTAGCATCTGTAATCAACCACATGAATATTTCTGCAGTGATATGTGACTCGATAGTCAAATCAAGTTACATAAATGTGAACTCTAAATAGCCTCATGCCACCTCAAGACAAGTTCTGCCTCCAAATAAAAAGTCTCAAGATTATGCAGAAAGACGCAAACTTTGGAGATTTGGGTAATTTGGAATAACAGCTAAGGACTGGCAGTTATAAGAACAAAAATTACTATTTACTATAATTATTATTGTCCATACCACTATATTTACTGCTTAGAAGGCAACGGCACCCCACTCCAGTACTCTTGCCTGGAAAATCCCATGGACGAAGGAGCCTGGTGGGCTGCAGTCCATGGGGTCGCTAAGAGTCAGACACGACTGAGCGACTTCACTTTCACTTTTCATTTTCATGCATTGGAGGAGGAAATGGCAACCCACTTCAGTGTTCTTGCCTGGAGAATCCCAGGGATGGGGGAGCCTGGTGGGCTGCCATCTATGGGGTCGCACAGAGTCAGACACGACTGAAGCAACTTAGCAGTAGCAGCAGTATATAGCAAACAAGTAATAAGTGATTTATTAAACATCTTCTAAATCCTCTCAACAGTATTTTAGATACATAGTAAAACTTCATTTTAGGAAATTAAGAACAGAGCACCTGATAAGGAGCAGATTCAGGATTCTATTTTATGAATGTTCAACTCAAAAGTCCATACTTTTTCTAAATATTTATACATACATGTATATATGCATACAGGCTTCCCTGGCAGCTCAGACAGTAAAGAATCTGCCTGCAATGCAGGAAACTCAGGTTTGATCCCTAGGTTGGGAAGATCCCCTGGAGAAGAGAATGGCTACCCATGCCAGTATTCTTGCCTGGAAAATCCCATGGACAGAAGAGCCTGGCGGGCTACAGTCCATGGGGTTGCAAAAATAGTACGTGTGTGTGTGTGTATATATATATATATATATATATTTAAAACTTTCCACTATGTCTTCCTTCCCTTTTTTATTTTTTGTAAACTTTTTTTTTTATTTTGTATTGGAATATAGCTGATTGACAATGTTGTGAAAATTTCAGGTGGACAGCGAAGGGACTCAGCCATACATATGTGTGTATTCATTTTCTCCCAACTCCCCTCCCATCCAGGCTGCCACATAATATTGTGCAGAGTTCCTGTGCTATACAGTTGGACTCTGTTGGTTATTCACTTTAAATATAGCATAGTGTACATGTTGATTCAAAACTCCATAACAATCTCTCCCCCACTCTCCCCCCATGGTAACCATAAGTGTTTTCTGTGAAAATTTCTGTTTCATAAGTAAGTTCATTTGTATCATTTTTTAAAAATTCGACATAAAAGGGATGTCATACAATATTTCTCCTTCTCTTTCTGACTTATTTCACTCAGCATCATAATATCTAGGTCCATCCATGTTGCTGCCAATGGCATTATTTCATTCTTTCCTTCCCTTTTTTATTGAACACATATTTACTGAATGCCTTCTATATACCAAGCATCTTTGCTTGACACTGAAGAGACAATAAGAAACAAAATAAATATTCATAAAACCTACATTCTAATGGGGGAGGAGAAATTCACAAATAAAAATAGATTTTAAAAACTATAAATTATAGTTGTAAAAATAATACAGGATAAGGAAGTGATAAATAATGCTGTGGAGAGACAAATATATTTGTTATATTTTGAGTCATAAGAAAAGGCCTCCCTAAGGCCTTTGATCTGAAATCTGAGTGCATTGAGGGAAGTGTGGTCACTAGAGAAGAACATTCCGGGCAGAAGGAAGAGGAAAAGCAAATGGCCTGAGGTGTAGGGCTGTGAGATAAAGTGCCAGCATATTCCCTGTGATGCCAGTGTATCCCCGAGTGTTGCCAGTAGGCCCCTTGTAATAGCTGGGACGCACTTATACTTGAAAAATTATTTATCTAATATATAAACTGAAATGGGTGCTTCATTAATTTGACAACCTACTGAGGCAAAAATGTGTTTGTTCTATTATAAGGATAACAAGGAGGCTAAGCAAGGAGGCCACGTTAGTTAGAACAGAGGATCTGGAGGAGAGAAACTGAGGAAGAGAGTTCCTGAGAAGGTAAGTCACATACGGCTACTGAGCACTGGAAATGTAGCTGGTCATCAATGAGATGTGCTGTAAGTATGATACAACCTAAATGCCAAAGGTTAGTGTGAAATTGAAGGTGAAATACTGCATCAATAATTTTTACATTGTTTGAGTGTTGAACTGATAATATTTGAGAGTATACTAGGTTAAAGTAGATTTATTGAAATTAACTACACTTATTTCTTTTTTTATTTTTAACATTTCTACTAAAAACTTGAAAATTACATATGTGACTCACATTATATTACTATTGGATTATGTCAGATAAGAAAGAAAATAGCTAGGGGAGGAAGGCGACCATGCAGAGCTTTGGAGATGGTGGTAAAGACTGGATTATACTTGAGTGGAATGGAGAAGCGTTGGAAGGTTTTAAGCAAAGGAGTGACAGAATGTACCAAATTTGAAAATTGTCCCTGGGATTGCTGTCTTCAGTCCTCTCCAGTGAATCTTAAACAATGGTAACCGAAACACAAATGCTTCTTCAGGGTGACTACTGATAGTATCTGTAGAAATTTTCACTTACTGTTACTGCTGCTACTGCTAAGTCGCTTCAGTCATGTCCAACTCTGTGCAACCTCATAGACTGCAGCCCACCAGGCTCCCCTGTCCCTGGGATTCTCCAGGCAAGAACACTGGAGTGGGTTGCCATTTCCTTCTCCAGTGCATGAAAGTGAAAAGTGAAAGTGAAGTCGCTCAGTCGTGCCCAACCTTCAGCGACCCCATGGACTGCAGCCTACCAGGCTCCTCCGTCCATGGGGTTTTCCAGGCAAGAGTACTAGAGTGGGGTGCCATTGCCTTCTCCGTATCATTTACTATCTCACCTTATCTCCCAGACCGCAAGCTGAGACCACAGTGACTGCAGTTCACCAGTACAACTGACTTATGCCCTATTACTCTAAGTTTTTTTCCAGAGTCACTGATTCAGAAATATTCTTGGAGAACCTACCAAATGCCAGACACTATTCTAGGTGCTGTAAAAGAAGAGATGTATCTGTAAAAGAAGGAGAAGAAATGAAAATTATGTCTCACAGAGTTTATATTTTAGTGGAGATATTCCATAAATAAATAAAATGAAAGTAAAACCAAAGAAAGAGAAAAAATAAATTATATACTAGATTAGATTTAAAGCGATATGGTAGAAAATAAAACAAATGATGGTTATGGAGTACTGGAGTAGGACAAGTTATTTTCATTTTAAGTAGAGTCATGACTGAAAGGCTTCATGTGAAGCAGAGCAGTGAGGGACCCACATACATACTGGGGAAAAGAGAGTTCCAGGCATAGAAAACCCAGATGTGTTTTGGAGATGTCCCTTTACATGTTTTCTGGTAAAAGGCTCCAATGGTCCAATAGGTTAGGAAAACACTGCAAACTACATCCTTGTCTTAGAGACTCCTGATCTCTGAGCCCTTAATGTGCACACTGGTACATTTAGGGCTTTGAGAAGTCCTGAGGTAAGAAATACATAGAACCTTGTTTAATCCATCATTCCCCACACTTTTTTTGGTGTGGGTAGGGGGAGGATAAGAAACTCTTTTATTCATGTAACACGTGTTCATATGCATCAGACTTAGTGAACTATGGAGTCTGCTGTGACTGAGCATGGCTCAGGGAGAAACCCCTACGTGCCTTTGTGCTATTCTTCCAGATGCCCCTCCACCCAGCACACTTAGGGTCTTCATAAAGTGTTAGCCCTGCCTGAGATGATCTTGAACTCAAACTCATCCAGGCAAAGTCCAACACTGTGGCCTGTTCCATCTGTTCCCTCACTCACTTCTTAACCCTCTTTTCCCCAAGAGAGAGGAGCTATGTCTCCATCAAACTAATATTCTTTTTCTCTCTCTCTCCCTTTCCTTCTCTCTCCAGCATTAAAAATTATCTACTTTCCCACCTTTTCTCCTCTCACTACCTAATTTTCCTTTATTAATAATTTTCAAAAATTTAAAAAAAACCACAAATAATGGGGGTGGTCCCAAGATGGTGCAGTAATAGGATGGGGAGACCACTTTCTCTCCCACAAGTTCATCAAAAGATCATTTGAATGCTGAGCTACTTCCACAAAACAACTTCTGAACACTGGTGGAGGACACCAGGCACCCAGAAAGGCAGCCCATTCTCTTCAAAAGGAGGTAGGACAAAATATTAAAAGACAAGAAAAGAGACAAAAGAGTTAGGGACTGAGAACCATCCTGGGGAGGGAGTTGTGAAGGAGGAGAAGTTTCCAAACAGTAGGAAACCCTTTTACAGGTGGATCTGTGGGGAGTTTTGGAATCTCAGAGGGCAACATAACTGGGAGAAAAAAAACTGACAGAATACACGCCTAACTGCAACTGCCAGCAGAGAAGTAGCCCAGATACTCGTATCCGCCACCAGCAAGTGGGGGCTGGACAGGGAGGTGCGGGCTGCATCATCTGTGCCTAGGGTAAGGACTGGGCCCGAATGCCCTGAGGACAATCTGAGGGAGCTAATGTGAGATAGCAACCCAAACTGTGGGATCACCAGAGAGGAAAAAAAAGGATTACTTTCCTGTGAAAGTCTCTAACATGCAGCCTGGCCCACTCACAGAACAAAAGATTAAGTGAATAACAAAGGAGAGCTATCCTGCTGTGTATGGGCCCCTCCCGCATGCAGGAGGCAGAGAGGTAGGCGTGAGACAGCCAGAGCCTGAAGGCAAGGGGCAGGCTCAGCCCCAGAGACCAGCATCCTCAACCAAACTGTGAGCAGGCTCCCAGTTGCTAACCACACCTTCCTAGGATCCCAGACAGTTGACATCTGCCAGGAGGGTCACAGCCTGAGATCAACTGCCCAGAGGAGACATGCGGCACACCCAGGAAACTGAGCGGCTGGGACAAGGGAGGTGATTAAGATGCACGGCCCACCTGAGTCAAAGCACTTGCCAAGCACTAGTCGCCTGAGCTGCTCGGACCTGGGAAGGGCACAAAATACATGCCCAACCAAATCTGTGCCCTTGCAGAGTATGGGAGAACCTGAACCTGAGCGGCTTAGACCTGGGAAGTGCACAAATGCAGGGCCCGCTTTGGACGGTGCCCCTGCAGAGCACCCTGGAGCCTGAGCAGTGTAGACCTGAAAAGCACACTCTGCGAGCTGGGGCAAACCCAGTGTGGTCCATACACTGCAAGCACTCCCCAAACACACTGGCTATATTTGTTTACAGTGTCCTCCCTGCCCACAACATAATTGAACTGTGAGCTTATATAAGTGACCACCTTTGCTCCCTTTTATCAGGGCACAAATTAGACACTGAAGAGACTTGCAAACAGAGAAAACAAAAATAAACAAAGAAGAGGAAACTGCTCTGGAACTTACAGGTGCAACAGATTGAAACCTTGTAGTTAACATTGACTAAGATTGGAGAGGGCCTATAGAGTGTGAGAACAATTATAAGCTAGAACAAGGAACTATCTGAAACTGAACTGACCCCACACTGCCCACAATACTCCAGAGAAATTCCTAGTTTTATGTTTACTATTATCACTTTTTAATTTTTTTAAGGTCTTTATTACTCCTTTAATTTTCATTTTTATAACCTACTATTACCTTGCCAAAAAAAAGACCTTATTTTTAAAGCAAATTTCATATATATTTTTAATAATTTTTGTGATTGATTTTGTTTTGTATTTTAATATTGTATTTTGTAGAATATCATCTACTCTAGATGTCTAATCTTTGCTTTTTGGTACTTGTTATCAATTGACTTCCCTTGTGGCTCAGATGGTAAAGCGTCTGCCTACAATGCAGGAGACCAGGGTTCAATCCCTGGGTTGGAAAGATCTCCTGGCGAAGGAAATGGCAACCCACTCCAGTATTCTTGCCTGGAAAATCCTATGGATGGAAGAGCCTAGTACACTACAGTCCACGGGGTCGCAAAGAGTCGGACACAACTGAACGACTTCATTTTGACTTTTTACCTTTAAGACTCTAATCTTCAGTACCCCTTTTCACTTAGGGGTGTGATTACTGGCTTGATTGCTCTCTCCCCTTTTGACTTTCCCTTTTCTCTACCAGGTCACCTCTATTTCCTCCCTCCCCCTTCTCTTCTCTACTTAACTTTGAATCTCTCTGGGTGTTCTGGGCTGTGGAGAACACTTCAGTTCAGTTCAGTTCAGTTGCTCAGTCGTGTCCGACTCTTTGCGACCCCATGAAATGCAGCACGCCAGGCCTCCTGCCCATCACCAACTCCAGGAGTTCACCCAGACTCATGTGCATCGAGTCGGTGATGCCATCCAGCCATCTCATCCTCTGTCGTCCCCTTCTCCCCCTGCCCCCAATCCCTCCTAGCATCAGGGTCTTTTCCAATGAGTCAAACTCTTCGCATGAGGTGGCCAAAGTACTGGAGTTTCAGCCTCAGCATCAGTCCTTCCAATGAACACCCAGGACTGGTCTCCTTTAGGATGGACTGGTTGGATCTCCTTGCAGTCCAAGGGACTTGCAAGAGTCTTCTCCAGCACCACAGTTCAAAAGCATCAATTCTTTGGCACTCAACTTTCTTCACAGTCCAACTCTCACATCCAAACATGACAACTGGAAAAACCATAGCCTTGACTAGAAGGACCTTTGTTGGCAAAGTAATGTTTCTGCTTTTCAATATGCTATCTAGGTTGGTCATAACTTTCCTTCCAAGGAGTAAGCATCTTTTAATTTCATGGCTTCGATCACCATCTTCAGTGATTTTGGAGCCCCCCAAAATAAGTCTGACACTGTTTCCACACTTAGGGAACTGATTACTGGCTTGATTGGTCTCTCCCCTTTTGACTTCCCCTCTTCTCCCAATCACCTCTATCGCCCTCCTCCCTCTTCTCCTCTCCATGTAACTCTGTGTACCTCTCTAGTGTCCCTTGCTGTGGAGAACTGTTTCACCATTAACCTAGATGTTTTATCATCTGTGCAGTTTGGATGGAGAAGTCTTGAGGCTACTGTAAGAATAAGACTGAAAGCCAGAGGCAGGAGGCATAACTCCAAGACCTGAGAACATCAGAGAACTCCTGATTCCAGGGAAGAGTAACAGACAAGAGCTCAGCGAAAACCTCTGTACCTACACTGAAACCAAGCTCCACCCAAGAGCCAACAAGTTCCAGAGCAAGACATACTATGCTAATTCTCCAGCAAATCGGGAACATAGCCCTAAGCATTAAAATACAAGCTGAAAGCCATGCCAAACCCATAGACATGCCAAAACTCTACTGGACACTTCACTGCACATAAGAGAGAAGACATCCAGCTCCACCCTCCAGAACACAGACACAAGCTCCCCTAACCAGGAAACCTTGACAAACCACTAGTCCAACCACACCCATAGGGAGCAGGCTCCACAAGAAAGAGGAACCACAAACTTCCAGCTTACAGAAAAGGGACCCCAAATATAGCAATCTAAGCAAAATGAAAAGGCAGAGAAATATTCAGCAGGTAAAGGAACATGATCTATGCCCACCAAACGGAACAAAAGAGGAAGAGATAGGGAGTCTACCTGAAAAAGAATTCAGAATAATGATAGTAAAGATGATCCAAAATCTTGAAAAAAAAAATGGAGTTGCAGATAAATAGACTAAAGACAAGGAATGAGAAGATGCAAGAAATGTTTAAAAAGGACCTAGAAGAAATAAAGAAGAGTCAGTCAATAATGAATAATGCAATCAGATCAGATCAGACCAGCTCAGTCACTCAGTCGTGTCCGACTCTTTGCGACCCCATGAATCGCAGCACGCCAGGCCTCCCTGTCCATCACCAACTCCCAGAGTTCACTCAGACTCACATCTATCGAGTCAGTGATGCCATCCAGCCATCTCATCCTCTGTCGTCCCCTTCTCCTCCTGCCCTCAATCCCTCCCAGCATCAGGGTCTTTTCCAATGAGTCAACCCTTTACATGAGGTGGCCAAAGTACTAGAATTTCAGCTTTAGCATCATTCCTTCCAAAGAAATCCCAGGGCTGATCTCCTTCAGAATGGACTGGTTGGATCTCCTTGCAGTCCAAGGGACTCTCAAGAGTCTTCTCCAACACCACAGTTCAAAAGCATCAATTCTTCGGAGCTCAGCCTTCTTCACAGTCCAACTCTCACATCCATATATGACCACAGGAAAAACCATAGCCTTGACTAGACGAACCTTTTTTGGCAAAGTAATGTCTCTGCTTTTGAATATGCTATCTAGGTTGGTCATAACTTTCCTTCCAAGGAGTAAGCATCTTTTAATTTCATGGCTGCAGTCACCATTGGCAGTGATTTTGGAGCCCTGAAAAATAAGGTAAGCCACTGTTTCCACTGTTTCCACTGTTTCCCCATCTATTTCCCATGAATTGATGGGACCGGATGCCATGATCTTCATTTTCTGAATGTTGAGCTTTAAGCCAACTTTTTCACTCTCCACTTTCACTTTCATCAAGAGGCTTTTTAGTTCCTCTTCACTTTCTGACATAAAGGTGATGTTATCTGCATATATGAGGTTATTGACATTTCTCCCAGCAATCTTGATTCCAGCTTGTGTTTCTTTCAGTCCAGCATTTCTCATGATGTACTCTGCATATAAGTTAAATAAACAGGGTGATAATATACAGCCTTGACATACTCCTTTTCCTATTTGGAACCAGTCTGTTGGTCCATGTCCAGTTCTAACTGTTGCTTCCTGACCTGTATACAAATTTCTCAAGAGGCATATCAGGTGGTCTGGTATTCCCATCTCTTTCAGAATTTTCCACAGTTTATTGTGATCCACACAGTCAAAGGCTCTGGCATAGTCAATAAAGCAGAAATAGATGTTTTTCTGGAACTCCCTTGCTTTTTCCATGATCCAGCGGATGTTGGCAATTTGATCTCTGGTTCCTCTGCCTTTTCTAAAACCAGCTTGAACATCAAGAAGTTCACAGTTCACATATTGCTAAAGCCTGGCTTGGAGAATTTTGAGCATTACTTTACTAGCGTGAGAGATGAGTGCAATAACTGAGATCAAAAGCACTCTGGACAGAACCAACAGTAGAATAACTGAAGCAGAAGATAGGATAAGTGAGGTGGAAGATAGAATGTTGGAAATAAGTGAAACAGAGAGGAAAAAAGAATTTAAAGAAATGAGAACAACCTCAGAGACCTCTGGGACAATGTCAAATGCTCCAGCATTCGAATCATAGGAGACCCAGAAGAAGAAGACACAAAGAAAGGGCATGAGAAAATACTTGAAGAGATAACAGTTGAAAACTTCCCTAAAATGGGAAAGGAAATAGCCAGCCAAGTCCAAGAATCCCAGAGTCCAAAACAGGATAAACCCAAGATGAAACACCCTAAGACACACATTAATCAAATTAACAAAGATCAAACACAAAGAGCAAATATTAAAAGCAGCAAGGGAAAGCAACAATTAACACACAAGGGGATCCACATAAGGATAACAGCTGATCTTTCAATATAAACTCTTCAGGCCAGAAGGGAATGGCAGGATATACTTAAAGTGATGAGAGAGAAGAACCTACAACCAAATTACTATACCCAGCAAGGATCTCACTCAAATATGAAGGAGAAATCAAAAGCTTTACAGACAAGCACAAACTGAAAGAGTTAAGCACCACCAAACCAGCTCTTCAACAAATGCTAATGGAGCTTCTCTAGACGGGAAACACAGAAAAGGTTTATAAACTCAAACCCAAAACAACAAAGTAAATGGCAACAGGATCATACTTATCAATAATTACCTTAAATGTGAATGGGTTGCATGCCCCAACCAAAAGACAAATATTGGCTGAATGGATACAAAAATAAGACCCTTATAAATGCTGTCTACAAGAGACCCACCTCAAACCAACAGACACATACAGACTGAAAGTGAAGGGCTGGAAAAAGATATATCATGCAAATGGAGACCAAAAGAAAACTGCAGGAGCAATACTCATATAAGATAAAATAGACTTTGAAATAAAGGCCATTAAAAGAGACAAAGAAGGACACTACATAATGATCAAAGGATCAATCCAAGAAGAAGATATAACAATTATAAGTGCATATGCATCCAACATAGGAGCACCTCAATATGTAAGGCAAATGCTAACAAGTATGAAAGGGGAAATTAACAGTAGCACAATAATAGTGGGAGACTTTAATACCCCACTCATACCTATGGATAGATCAACCAAACAGAAAATTAGCAAGGAAGCACAAACTTTAAATGATACAATGGACCAGTTAAATCTAATTGATATCTATAGGACATTTCACCTTTTTCTCAAGTGCACAAAGAACATTCTCCAGGACAGATCACATCCTGGGCCATAAATCTAGCCTTGGTACATTCAAAAAAAATTGAAATCATTTCAGGCATCTTTTCCAAACACAATGCAATAAGATTAGATGTCAAGTACAGGAAAAAAAAAACAAAACTATTAAAAATTCAAACACATGGAGGCTAAACAACATGCTTCTGAATAATCAACAAATCACAGAAGAAATAAAAAATGAAATCAAAATATTCAAGGAAACAAATGAAAACACCACAACCCAAAATCTAAGGGATTCAGTAAAAGCAGTGCTAAGGGGAAGGTTCATTGCTATAAAAGCTTACATCAAGAAACAAAAGAAAAATCAAATAAATCGCCTAACTGTACACCTAAAGCAACTAGAAAAAGAAGAAATGAAGAACCCCAGGGTTAGTAGACGGAAAGAAATGATAAAAATTAGTGCAGAAATAAATGATAAACAAAGGAGACTATAGCAAAAATCAACAAAACTAAAAGCTGGTTTTTTGAGAAGATAAATAAAATAGACAAACCATTAGCCAGACTCATCAAGAAAAAAAGGGAGAAGAATCAAATCAACAAAATTAGAAATGAAAATGGAGAAATCACAACAGACAACACAGAAATAGAAAGGCTCATATGAGACTACTATCAGTGACTATATGCCAATAAAATGGACAACTTGGAAGAAATGGACGAATTTTTAGAAAAGTATAACCCTCCAAAACTGAACCAGGAAGAAATAGAAAATCTTAACAGACTCATCACAAGCATGGAAATTGAAACTGTAATCAAAAATCTTCCAACAAACAAAAGCCCAGGACCAGATGGCTTCACAGGTGAATTCTACCAAAAATTTAGAGAACAGTTAACACCTATCCTACTCAAACTCTTCCAGAAAATTTCAGAGGAAGGTAAACTTCCAAACACATTCTATGAGGCCACCATTACCCTAATACCAAAACCAGGCAAAGATGCCACACAAAAAGAAAACTACAAGCCAATATCACTGATGAACACAGATGCAAAAATCCTCAACAAAATTCTAGCAAACAGAATCCAACAACATATTAAAAAGATCATACATAATGACCAAGTGGGCTTTATCCCAGGGATGCAAGGATTCTTCAATATTCGCAAATCAATCAATGTGATACACCACATTACCAAATTGAAAGATAAAAACCATATGATATCCTCAATAGATGCAGAGAAATACTTTGACAAAATGCAACACCTGTTTATAATAAAAACTCTCCAGAAAGCAAGTATAGAAGGAACAAACCTCAACATAATAAACACCATATATGATAACTCACAGCAAACATTATCCTCAATGGTGAAAAACTGAAGCATTTCCCCTGAAGTCAGGAACAAGACAGGTGTGCCCACTCTCACCACTACTATTCAACATAATTTTGGACATTTTATCCGTAGCAATCATAGAAGAAAAAGAAATAAAAGGAATCTAGATTGGAAAAGAAGTATAACTCTCACTGTTTGCGGATGATATGATCCTCTATGTAGATAACCCCAAAGACACCACGAGAAAATTGCTAGAGCTCATCAATGAGTACAGCAAAGTTGGAGGATATAGAATTAATGCACAGAAATCCCTTGCATTCCTGTACACTAACAATGAGAAAATAGAGAAATTAAGGGGAAAATCCCATTCACCATTGTGATGAAAAGAATAAAATACTTAGGAATATATCTACCTAAATAAACAAAAGGCCTATATATAGAAAACTATAAAACACTGATGAAAGAAATCAAAGATTACACAAATAGATGGAGAAATATACCATGTTCACGGATTGGAAGAATTAATATATTGAAAATGAGTATACTACCCAAAGCAATCTATAGATTCAATACAATCCCTATCAAGCTACCAATGGTATTTTTCACAGAACTAGAACAAATGATTTCAAAATTTGTATGGAAATACAAAAAACCTCAATTAGCCAAAGCAATCTTGAGGAACTAGAGGAATCAATCTGCCTGACTTCAGACTAAACTACAAAGCCACAGTCATCAAGACAGTATGGTACTGGCACAAAGACAGAAATATAGATCAATGGAACAAAATATTAAGCCCAGAGATAAACCCATGCACCTATGGACACCTTATCTTTGACAAAGGAGGCAAACATATACAATGGAGAAAAGACAATCTCTTTAACAAGTGGTGCTGGGAAAACTGGTCAACCACCTGTAAAAGAATGAAACTAGTCTAACACTATTTGCAAAAATAAACTCAGAATGGATGAAAGATCTAAATGGATGAAAGATCTAAGGCCAGAAACTATAAAATTCCTAGAGGAAAACATAGGCAAAACACTCTCTGACATAAATCACAGCAAGATCTTCTATGACTCATCTCCCAGAGTAATGGAAATAAAAGAAAAATTAAACAAATGGGACCTAGTTAAACTTAAAAGCTCTTGCACAACAAAGGAAACTATAAGCAAGGTAAAAAGACAGCCTTCAGAATGGGAGAAAATAATAGCAAATGAAGCAACTGACAAAGAGTTAATCTAAAAAATATACAAGCAGGTCAAGCAGCTCAATAACAGAAAAATAAATGACCCAATAAAAAAATGGACCAAAGAACTAAATAGACATTTCTCCAAAGAAGACATACAGATGGCTAACAAACACATGAAAAGACGCTCAACATCACTCATTTTCAGAGAAATACAAATCAAAACCACCATGAGGTACCATTTCACGCCAGTCAGAATGGCTGCGATCCAAAAGTCTACAAGTAATAAATGCTGAAGAGGGTGTGGAGAAAAGGAAACCCTTTTACACTGTTGGTGGGGATTCAAACTAGTACAGCCACTATAGAGAACAGTGTGGAGATTCCTTTAAACACTGGAAATAGAACTGCCATATGACCCAGTAATCCCACTGCTGGGCATACACACTGAGGAAACCAGAATTGAAAGAGACACACGTACCCCAATGTTCATCACAGCATTGTTTATAATAGCCAGGACATGGAAGCAACCTAGATGTCCATTAGCAGATGAATGGATAAGAACGCTGTGGTACATATACACGATGGAGTATTACTTAGCCATTAAAAAGAATACATTTGAATCAGTTCTAATGAGGTGGATGAAACTGGAGCCTATTATACAGAGTGAAGTAAGTCAGAAAGAAAATCACCAATACAGTATATTAACATATATATGTGGAACTAAGAAAGATGGTAACAATGACCCCATATGTGAGACAGCAAAAGAGACATAAAGTACAGACTCTGTGAGAGACTCTGTGAGAGAACATGAGGGTGGGATGGTTTGAGGGAATACCACTGAAACATGTGTATTACCATATGTGAAATAGATCACCAGTCCAAGTTTGATGTATGAAACAGGGCACTCAAAGTCGGTACACTGGGACAACCCAGAGGGATGGGATGGGGAGGGAAATGGGAGGGGGGCTCAGGATGGGGGACACATGTACACCCATGGCTGATTCATGTCAATGTATGGCAAAACCACCACAGTATTGTAAAGTAACTAGCCTCCAATTAAAATAAATTAATTAAATTTAAAAATGCAAATAACAAAATAAAGAAGGCCATGACATCATCAAAGGAATATCACCAAAGAAAAAGTGTGAAATAAATTTTGCGGCAGGTGAGGTCAGTGGTAGCTGGGGGTTCACAAAACACAGGGGCCTCACAAGAATGCTTGAAAGGCTGGTCAAATGAACATAAACAGGGAATAGTAACTGGAGTTATAGAAAATCATAATGCCATGTTCAGTGCAGAGAGACAGGTGTCATTATCATTTTCCAAATCTTTTGCTCGTCCCATAAGAAATGACCTTCCCCCTAGGGCTTTCAGTAACAAATTCTGTATTTAATATGCACCTTTACATTTCCTATAAGCATGGTTATTTCTTTCCATTCCATTATAGTTCTGTTCTTTCATTAAGAGTTTAAAGGACAACAGCATTCTCAGGCTCAAGTATTTACTTCTGCTAAGGAAATATCAAAACAGAGAGGAGAAAGTTCTCTCTTTCTTCTTGAGGTTTCTGAGGCAACAGGGGGACTTTCTATGTTTAGAGAAAACTACTTTTTTAAAAAAAAAAAAGAAAGAAACTAAAAGAACCTAACACAGGATTTTGATTTGTTGTGTCCTGCCACTAACTAGCCTGCAGCAGTGACAAACTTAAGTCTATGGGTTTGGTTGGGTTTCCTCATATGTAAAAAGGAAGCAGTGATCTAAACCAGGAGTTGGTAAACAGCAACTAATGGGCTGAATCCAGCCACTGCCTGTTTTCAGAAATAACATTTTGCTGGAGCACAGCGGCACCCATTTGTTTACGTCTTGCCAATAGCTGGTTACCTTCTACAACGGCAGACTTGAAAGGAGTTGAGTAGTCGGGACAGAGACCCTATGGTTCAAGAGTCTAAAATATTTACTCTCTGGCCCTATGAGAAAAAGTTCACTCAGTCAGGCTTCTGCCAGCTCTGACGTAGTCCTGTGATACAGATTATCACCCCACGAAAGGCTTAATTGTTGTCTTTGGAGTACAGGTGTTAGGGGTAGAGTAAATGGCCCGAACAAACCACCCCAGTTTTAGTATTTCATGCACCTTTAGTCAACCGTTTTTTGCCACCCACAGCATTTTGACAATGAACCACACACCAAATTGCTGTAACTAGTGCCAAGGAAACACATTTTGAAAACAAAGCTTGCTTTCTGGTCCATGCCTTATGAAAATGTATGATGTGAATCGCTCTCAAATAAGGTGTGTGTTGTGCTGTGTCTCCAGCTTTGAATCCCAGAAACCACAACATTCCTCAATTCAGTCTCCTTCATAGAGGAGGGAGTGCTTTCCTTGCCAACCAGATGAACAAACCCTGACATTTGATTTATTTTGCTTTCTGGAAACACTCACTCAAAGGGAAAAGGGTCCCCAAATTTTCTGCAGCTGCTGTCTGGATCATTTTTTAAAAATATACCCAAGGAAGCTGCCTGGGTGGCCACAGAGAATAGTTGAATCAGCCTGAATTTCACATATTGGGTGCTTTCAATGGTTCACAGTGATGAGACTATCCACAGGGTCCTGACCATGTCTGGCCACCCACTCACAACTGCCTACACACTATGACCAAGGATTTGCTACAACACCAAAGGGATTTTCCTTGATGATGTTCTGCCTTTAACATTTAACCCAATACATTGAAAGACAAGCTACTATTCCAGATTTGACAGCAGAGAAGAATTCATTTAGAAAAATGTCAAGAACATAAAAACTCAATCACCAAGTGATTACAGACGCTAAACCTCAGAGCCTCAAAGAGATTCTAAGTTTTACAACATTTTCTTATTGCATCTATGTGTTTGAGGGAGAGTGTCATTACAAGGAACCCATTTTGATAATTAAAATTATTAATTTCACATAACATTTTAAGAAAATAACAATAGTAGACAAAAAGTCTATTATACTGAAATTTGTAGCAGTTTAGTAGGAATCTGCTATTGGTAGGTGCTGAAATACGTTAATAAGTTCTTTGTGACCCAAAGCTGCCACCATTCAGTCCCTTGGTTCATAAAGGACGTTGAATACTAGACTCTTGCAGGGATTGGAGTAGGGCTATTTCTTCTCATAGACACCACATTCCTACACATTTTTTAGGTTGGGATAAGAATCCTGACAGACAGGTAAGGATTTCGATAAGTAGTTTAGGAATTAAGGGCAACTTATTTGATTTCCCTAAGACACTGAGCATTTTGTCCACCTGTGTCCAGGGATCCAATTCCAACAATTCTGCTCTCTAAGAAGAAAGGGAGAGAAGCAACATGAAGGAGAATTCAAGAAAACAGATCCCAAACCGTCTCTAATCTCTGCTTCCCCCAGCACCTTTCCCAGCATCTGAAGCTGCTCATGTGATGAGGAAGGGGATAGGGAAGGGCAATGGATTTTCTGCAGGCATTGGTTCCCCATCTCCAATGCAGGTACTTAGAAAGTGACATTGATTGCCAACTCTGTACTAGCTACAATGAACACATTATTTCATTAACACTATTTCATATAATTGTTGAGCACTGCAAAGTTGGCATTATTATATGATTCTCCCTATTTCATGGGTGAGAGGATTTAGTTTTAATCCAAGGAAACTGTCTATAGTAATAGATTTGGTAGTAGCAAATAAGAGATTTGGACTTGGCTCTGTTTGGCTCCAAAACCCTTGTCAGTCCCACTACACTCCTCTTCCTTCAGAGCCAAGCCTTCAGGAGAAAACCCTCCCTATTCTCTTTTTTCAACAAAGATGAGAGAACCTTCTGATGTGGAGTGGATAGGGTGTGAAAAGTGGACAGGAAAGATGGTTGGCACATGCCTTGGAAGCCCTAAACTTAGATTGAAAAGCTTCTATATCCTTGCTAGCCATGTCCTGGAAAGACTTAGCAGGATAAAGACCAGTTACAGAATTGCACCACTTTATTGTGCTCGGTCTGCCATGCTTCTTGGAAGTATTGCAATGTATGCATGCCAACCAATATGTGGAAGTGGATGTGGTCCTTCACACACGCGACCGCACTGCAGGGTGTTGGTCTGCCCCGTGTGCAGTTGTGGGGCCTTAGTCACCCTAAAGAATAAAGAGAGACCACCTCTTTGTTTTCATTCTCAACCCTCCCCAAAAGGCAGCGGCTAACATTGCACTGTTCTCAGGCATAGAGCTGTGTCTCCCTCCTGCATCATAATAGAGAGATGATGCTAAAGCTTTCACAAATCTCAGCAAGTCAGACTCACAGGAGACAAGGAGAATCTGAGATAGTGAGAAGTTCAAATTGTATAGTCTTCGAAGAATTACTACTTCAAAGAATATAACACAGGCACACACACATGCATACATGTTTGTATGTAGGCAAAGAAAGCATTGGAAAGTAGGCAGTGGAGAATTTCAGATCCTTTGGGAGTCTGTTTTGATGACAGAAAATGATTTACATGATTTAGTTCTTCTAAGGTACTTGAAAGGAATTTCTTTTCAATGGTAGGTGAGAAATCCCATCCTTTTGCGCTTGTTTACACTCTTGTTCTCTTTAGAAAATTTTAAATAGAATATACAAAAAGGCACTTGGTCTAAAGTGGTTCATCACAAATTCCAAATGTGAGATCTGATTAATCAGATCTTATAAAAATGAAGGCATCTCTGAGAAAAGGTTGTAAACAACCACTACTTCTCCATTCCAAAAATCAGTGTCTTAAAGGCCTCTCTGATAACCCCAATCAAGAAAAGATAAATTCTGAGTAGATAATACAAGGACACCTATGAAAATAGTGACTGCAGCTGCCTTTGTGCAGGGAAACTGAGGGGCTTTACAAACAAGATTGGAAGGGCACTTACTTAAACACTCTTGTGTCTACTGAATTTTCAGTCAGGTCATTCAAAATAATTGAAATAAAATTTTTGAATTAATAGTCATTGTCACTATTTCTATTTACTACCTCTTTGACAAGGAAGCCATTTGTTTTATATTTACTCTTTTTATGTATTTGTCATTATGTTCAACATCTTCAAGAAATCACATCACTCGTTTCCCGTCTCTGCAATATGTCCATTTCTACTCACTAATATGGTGCACCCAGAATGCTCTTCAGCAACTTTGCATGATAATCCCTGCATCTATATCTGGATTTGGGCTTCCAAGGGGGATTTCCAAGAGAGGTTGTATGAGTGTTGGTTTTGATGGTTGCCATTGTAGGTTAGAATTTTGGCTTCAACCTCTTACTAATTTTATGTTCTTGGCCAAGTCACTAAAAATCTCTAAAGACTCCTTTTCCTCATTTCTAAAAAAAAGCATATCAATATGAATACCTTGTTGAAATGTCAAAACATTAAATAATAATAATATCTTATTGAATTTTCATAATATTAAATTTGCCTAGTTCTCTGTACATAGCATTTACTCAGTAAATGTGTTGTATTAGTCACTCGGTAGTGTCCAACTCTTTCTGACCCCATGGACTGTAGCCTGCTAGGTCTTCAGTCCACGGAATTCTCCAGGCAAGAATACAGAGTGGGTAGCCAATCCCTTCTCCAGGGGATCTTCCCAACCCAGGAATTGAACCCAGGTCTTCTTCATTGCAGGCAGATTCTTTACCATCTTAGCCACCAGGGAGGCCCAATAAATAAGTTATTACTGAATAAATAAGTTATACTATTTTGCTTTTGTTCAGTAGAGTGTATAATTTTCACACTTAAAATTTTTAAATTTCAAAAAATCATATTTAAAATATGTTTCTGACTGAAGCACATAGAAAATAAGAAACAGCAGCATATAGATAGTAAAGGGAATTAGAAAATATGGGCAAATGGTAAGTGTCATCTGGAAATTACATTTCTTCTTTTGCCTTCCTCACAATCAAACAAAGAAGGAGGCACACATAAAAACTACATAAGGCCATCTCCTTCCACCTTGCTTTTTCACAAGTTGCTTTCTTGCTAGATTGCCAACCAGAGTACAGAATCCAGGTTCTGTCATTTATATGTGGTTTTCATCCATGGTCCTTTGATTTTGATCTTTGGTTCCCAGTGTTCCTAATTACTTGGAAGTAATTCCCAGCCCTAGCAGAGCCCAGCTTCCATCATTAGCCATTTGCCTGTCTGGCAAGACCAGCTCCAAAGAGGAAGTACGTGGAAAGGCTTTCATGGTAGGAGTCAGTAAACTTGACCGAATGTCCAACACATGCTGTGTAATGTCCTCAGGCAATATGGGGTACATGCCTCTGTCCCAGACATAAAAGAAATAATAGATCTGGCTCTATTCCCCTGTAGTCTTGCAAAAAAAAAAAAAAAAAAAAGTCAAAATGAAATACAGAAAGGCAAAGTCTAGGTTATGTATGGATATACTTTGTCTTGTACAATGTTGGGTTGAAACATATGATCTGGGCCAGTCTCTTTGCTTTCTTCTATTTCTCAGTGAATGCTTGACCCATCATTTCTAATTAAAATATATTTTCTGGCAGGAAGATCATCTGGCACACATATTTTAACTAGTTCGCAGATACATAAATAAATAAGTAAGTTTGTTCCCAAACTATTTAGAGTTGTCTGTGGGTGGTCATTCTGAGGTTGGGCTATAGGGCAGGAAACACACAGCTAATACTTCTCAAAGTGCTATGAAGTCAATTAACTAGTTACACTCAGACATTCTTTTCATCACCATGGTAGGGAAATTCAGCATTGCCCGATAGAGATTATATTCCACACAGATCTAGGCAATCATAAAACAGCCAAATGTAAGGAACAAAAGAGAATGTAACAACGTGCCAGCATGAAGCATAACTTTGCCTTTTGTCACAGACCCTGATCCTTATATCTACACCCACTTTTTAGGCTTAATGGTAATATTTCACGAAGTTAAGAAAATGCAAATATTTTATATCCTCTGATAAAAAGCAAAAGGACATCTTGTTTTGCTGCTGAAACTTGGCTGTAAGACCCAGCAGTAAAAACACTCACAGGCGGCCTGTGGAGGAAGAACACCTGAATTCTGGGGGAAATGCATCATTCATCATTTTTTTCTTAAAATATGCAGAAATATTTTGTTCTATCATCTTGTGCCTTTTTATAGGCTGTTAATGATGGGAGAACCTGATAAAATGCAGGCAGACTTTCACATTTAGCATGGATAAGTGGAAAGCAACAAATGCTAAACATGTGTCATCCACCACCAGCCAAGGAATGGCTTTTTACTGCATTTTATAAACTCTCAGATTGACATTGAGTTGGATAAGCATTCACATTCACACAAGAATACCTTATTTTGCACACTACTGCTACTAATAATAAACAACGAATGGTTCAATTAATTCCTATATGCCTTATGGAAAAGATTAACTTCCCTGCCATTTGTTTTATATTTGCTGGAAATTGGGAATTCCTAAGGTCATCAGGTACAATGTCCCAAATATTCAAAGGCCAGACTCCTATTAGGGAATGCAGAAAACTCATAGATACGGCATCTTTTTCCATGAGAGATGCTTTGATTGTGCCAGCTTTGACATTGTTTTTAGATGCCACTTAGTCCCCTGACTCCCAAATGAGCACCAAGATGCCCTGCGATGCTGTGGTGAACTCACAATGGTACTGCAAGATACTTTAAATTGTAAATGGGAAATCCAGCTGCCTAACACCACACAAACTATTAAGTTGTTTTGTTGTTTAGTTGCTCAGCCATGTCTGACTCTTGTGACTCCATGGACGGTAGCCCACCAGGGTCCTCTGTCCATGGGATTTTCTAGGCAAGAATACTGGAGTGGGTAGCCATTCTCTTCTCCAGGGAATTTTCCCCACCTGGGGACTGAACCCATGTCTCCTGCATTGTAGGTGCATTATTCACTGCTGAGCCACCAGGGAAGCTCATTAAGTTGTTCAGACCCAACTATTTAAAAAACTAACTGATAAAACATTTCTTACGGGCTAGGAGTGCCATGAAAAAATTACTGTGACACCAAAGATATCAGGAATCCAGAAAGCTTGGGAACCTCTAAGATAATCCCACTTATATAAATTCCAAATTCAAAAGCATGAATGAATATACATCTTACACATTCTATATGCTGGAAAGTATATTATGGAGAATAGAGGGACCCTCATATACAATGGCACCCCACTCCAGTACTCTTGCCTGGAAAATTCCATGGATGGAGGAGCCTGGTGGGCTGCAGTTCAAGGGGTTGCTAAGAGTCGGACACGAGTGAGCAACTTCACTTTCACTTTTCATGTTCATGCATTGGAGGAGGAAATGGCAACCCACTCCAGGGTTCTTGCCTGGAGAATCCCAGGGATGGGGGAGCCTGATGGGCTGCCGTCTATGGGGTTGCACAGAGTCGGACACGACTGAAGTGACTTAGCAGTAGCAGCATGGGTGTGGGTATGGCATAAGTCCTCCTGGAGGAGGTGGGCATTAACCACACTATAGAGCTACCAGAACTCTATAGCTGGTACTTGAGACAGGGAAATAGACTCTTGGAGGACACAACAGAACCTTGTGCACTGAGACCCAAGAGAAAGGAACAGTGACCCCACAGGAGACTTGCCTCTGGGTGTCCAGGAGTCTGGTGAAGGCATGGGTCAGTGGTGGCCTGCTGCAGGGTTGGGGGCACGGACTGTAGTAGTACATGCCTGGGATCTTTTGAGGGAGGTCACCATTATCTTTATTACCTCCACCATAGTTTGGTCCCAGGTAAGTAGCAGGGAGAGAACACAGCTTCACCCATCAACAGAAAATTGGATTGAAGATTTACTGAACATGTAAAGAACAAGACCCAGTTTCCCCCTCAGTCAGTCTCCCCATCAGGAAGCTTGGGCAAGCCTCTTATCCTTCTCCATCGGAGGGCAGACAGACTGAAAACCACCATCTCAGAAAACTAACCAATCTAATAACATGGACCACAGCCTTGTCTAACTAAACGAAACTATGAGCCATGCCATGTAGGGCCACCCAAGACAGATAGGTCATGGTGGAGAGTTCTGACAAAATATGGTCCACTGGAGAAGGGAATGGGCAGACTACTTCAGTATTCCTGCCTTGAAAACCCCATGAACCATATGAAAAGGCAGAAAGATAGGACACCAAAAGATGAACTCCCCAGGTTGGTAGGTGCCCGATATACTACTGGAGATTAGTGGAGAAATAACTACAGAAAGAATGAAGGGATGGAGCCAAAGCAAAAACAACACTCAGTTGTGGATGTGACTGGTGATGGAAGCAAGGTCTGATGCTGTGAAGAGCAATATTGCATAGGAACCTGGAATGATAGGTCCATAAATCAAGGCAACTTGGAAGTGGTCAAACAGGAGATGGCAAGAGTAAAAGTCGACATTTTAGGAATTAGCGAACTAAAACGGACTGGAATGGGTGAATTTAACTCAGATGACCATTATATCTACTACTGTGGGCAAGAATCCCTTAGAAGAAATGGAGTAGCCATCATGGTCAACAAAAGAATCTGAAATGCAGTACTTTGATGCAGTCTCAAAAAAGACAGAATGATCACTGTTCGTTTCCAAGGCAAACCATTCACTATCATGGTAATCCAAGTCTATGCCCCAACCAGTAATGCTGAAAAAGATGAAGTTGAATGGTTCTATGAAGACCTACAAGACCTTCTAGAACTAACCCCCCCCCCCCAAAAAAAAAATGTCCTTTTCATTATAGGGGACTAGAATGCGAAAGTCAACAAACACCTGGAGTAACAGGCATATTTAGCCTTGGAGTACAGAATGAAGCAGGGCAAAGGCTAATAGAGTTCTGCCAAGAGCATGCGCTGGTCATAAAAAACACCCTCTTCCAACAACACAAGAGAAGACTCTACACATGGACATCACCAGATGGCCAACGCCGAAATCAGATTGATTATATTCTTTGCAGCAGAAGATGGAGAAGCTCTACACAGTCAGCAAAAACAAGACCAGGAGCTGACTGTGGCTCTGATCATGAACTCCTTATTGCCAAATTCAGACTTAAATTGAAGAAAGTAAGGAAAACCACTAGACCATTCAGGTATGACCCAAATCAAATCCCTAACAATTATAGAGTGGAAGTGAGAAATAGATTTAAGGGACTAGATCTGATACAGTGCCTGATGAACTATGGACGGAGGTTCATGACATTGTATAGGAGACTGGGATCAAGATCATCCCCAAGAAAAAGAAATGCAAAAAAGCAAAATGGCTGTCTGAGGAGGCCTTACAAATAGCTGTGAAAAGAAGAGAAGCCAAAAGCAAAGGAGATAAGGAAAGATATCACCATTTGAATGCAGAGTTCCAAAGAAGGTAAGGAGAGATAAGAAAGCCTTCCTCAGTGATCAATGCAAAGAAATAGAGGAAAACAATAGAATGGGAAAGACTAGAAATCTCTTCAAGAAAATTAGAGATACCAAGGGAATATTTTATTGAAAGATGGGCTCAATAAAGGACAGAAATTGTATGGACCTAGTAGAAGATATTAAGAAGAGATTTCAAGAATACACAGAAAAACTGTACAAAAAAGATCTTCACAACCCAGAAATTGAGCAAGACCCAGATGCTTATCACTTCAAGAGGATGATGTTCGGTTGTAACCATTAAGCCCTTCAGGAAAGTGTGATCTGTTTAAGAAATGAGATACTTGGGACAGGAAACTTGGGGAAGTAAATTTGACCCAAAGCATTGCAAGCAAAGCTAGACTATCAAGATCAGTGGTTAAAAGATTAAAAAAAGAATTGGGCCACAATCCTCTAAGGGGCAGATTGTTGAATTAGGACACCTGAGTTATAAAAACAGTCAGTAGACCAGTAGGCCTTGGTAGGCCTTGGTAGGAAGAAGAAACTGAGGGGCAGAGGCAAGGATATCTCTTGATTCCACTATGATGACACTATCTTGGAGTCAGTTAGAAGATTAATCTTTTGCTTTACAATGACTACCTAATGAGTCATTTATTTCTTAATAGTTAAATTTATGAGATTTTTGGAAGAGAAAACAAATTGTGATTAACCTCAAATCTAATCCTACTCTTGTAGTTCTGTCCCAAAGGGGAAAAAAACCGAGCGGATTAGTTAACATTGCATCAAAATGAAAAAAAAGAATCATGCCAGGAACTACACTTGGGTCACCAATCTCTTCCATTGTGTCTTTCTCTGCTACACTTCTGGGACTTCCCAGGTGGTCCAGATGGTGAAGAATCTGCCTGCAATGCAGAATACCTGGGTTTGATCTGCAGGTTGAGAAGATTCCCTGGAGAAGGGAATGGCTACCCACTCTAGGATTTTTGCTTGGAGAATTCCATGAATAGAGGAGCCTGGCAGGCTACAGTCCATGGGGTCACAAAGAGTTGGACACGACTGAGCAACTAACACTTTGACTTCACTACTAAGCTTCTAACTGAACCCCAGGCTATGTGACTCCTTTTGCTATGATAATTTCTTCCTAGAAATTTAATTCAGTTCCTTCTTGGCTTTAAACGCCACCCATCTACTGCTGAATTATAAATTTATTTCTCCAATCCAGACTTCTTCCCTGAACTCCAGATTCATATATCTAAATACTTATTTGACTATGTAATACATGTGGCAACCTTAACACGTGAAAACAGACATCTTCATTCTCGGATTCCAAACCTCCTCTTCTCCCAGCCACTATAAATGTCACTGCCACCCACTTGGTTGCCCAAATTGAAAAGTTACTGATTCCACTCATCCTCTTATCCCCCACTATGGCCAATCCACCTGCAAAAGTTCTTTGGATTCTACTGCCAAAGGCTCTCATAATCCTTCTATTTCTCATCATGCCATCTGCCACTAGACACCATCTCTTACCAGGATCAATAAAATGGCCTTGAAAGTCACTTCTCTCTTCCATTCTTGTCCTCTTCTATCCAATTTTATACATATAATCCTTAAAACATAATTGAGATCACTTCCTCTCTCTATGGAAGCCCTGCTGTGATGTTCAAATACACTAGATAAAAACAGGAACACCTTAGCCACAGCTGAAGGTCCTATTGAATCTACCCCCACCAAATCATCTAAATTCATGTGTTAGCAATCTCCACTTCAATCTCTCCATGCATGTCAGACTCATCTTTTTTTTTTTTTTTTCCCAAAGATACCAAGCTTATTCCCACCTTAAGGTTTTTGTAGTGCTTGTGTTATCTTCCTAAAATGTTAATGCTTCTATTCTTCCCATGCCTACCTCCTTCCTGTCATCTGGATCTTGTTTTAAATGTCATTTCTTCTGCGTCCTGTCAATTCATATATTCTCCAGTCACTCCCCATGATCATGAGGAGTGGCCCATGATAATGGGGAGTAACAGTGGCCACTACTCAAATATATAATTATTTATTTACTTGTGTACATTTATTTTCTGTCTTGATCTGACTGAAATATAAGCTCTAACAGTATAGGAAATTGTCTCCAAGTACCCTGCTCAGCACATGGTGAGTGCTCAGAAGATATCACTAAAAATCCTTGAACTAAAAAATGGGTATCTCAGGCTCTCTCTTCTGTTTTGTTACATATGTTTTCTCTAATAGTCACTTGTAGACATGATTACCAAAAGCTCCCATCTCTTCAAACATACACAGATGAGAAAAAATAAGTAATGAAAGGTGAAAAAGAAAATCAGAAATAGTGCTATAATTCCACCTTATAATTAACTTGATAGCTGTGTTATGATACTTAAGAAAATGTTCTTTGTATTTCTGGAAAATGTCTGGAAAACAGACATTCATTATAAATGTATATTTCTTAAGAAATAGTTTTCACATATTTATTAGAAAAATTTCAGAGCTAACTTCACAGGCCTTGGTATAATATACAGAAAGTTATTTATTTTTATATATATTTTAAAAGATCAACATTAACAACTTAATATAAAAAGCCTCTATTTTATCCCCTTCCTTAGAGAGGGGTAAATAGTATCATGCTGCTGCTGCTAAATCACTTCAGTCGTGTCCGACTCTGTGCGACCCCATAGACGGAAGTCCACCAGGCTCCCCTGTCCCTGGGATTCTCCAGGCAAGAACACTGGACTGGGTTGCCATTTCCTTCTCCAATGCATGAAAGTGAAAGTGAAAGGGAAGTCACTCAGTCGTGTCCAACTCTTAGCAACCCCATGGACTACAGCCTACCAGGCTCCTCCATCCATGGGATTTTCCAGGCAAGAGTACTGGAGTGGGGTGCCATCGCCTTCTCTGAAATAGTATCATAGAATTGTATTAAGTAAAATTAAATTCTTTTATTTCTCAGAAATATTAGAAATGCCTATTGGCATGTTTATCCTTCTACTTGAATGAAATATTAGTGTTTTTCAGATACAGCATACCTATTACTAAGTAAGCCCCTAAGATGCTGCACATACTACATTATAATTTAATGCAATTTTTGAGGATGAACAAGACATTTTTCTTCTCATGGGAATCTCATGATGTGAGAACACGTTGTTCACATGCCATGCTTACTTTATGTATCTTTTCTCTTTCCAAATTCAAGTTCTGTTCTATAAGTGGAAAGAAAATGATGTTCATTTTCTTGAAAATAAATGTGAGAAAGTGAAAACCCAAGAACTAAAAGGAAAAGCATTCTTCACTACCAGAAATATAAAATCTTTACTTCCTTAAAATTCTGAATGTTTTAATCTGCTTCTTCAACCATTGCAGATTTTCAAAATTTTAATTATATTTTCAGACAGGGGGAAATAAGATACTTAAGAATATTATGGAGAGTTTTCAGCAGTAGCTAAAACTGTACAGTTATTCCTTTAAATAACTAAAAAAAAACCTGATGGAATAAGAGTAGTTACAAACATTAAATATTGAAGGTTTAAAAATGAAATCAAAATTATTTTTAATTAAATTAAAAAATAAACTTAAAAGTTCTATTTTTATTTCATCATAGCATTTATATTAAATGTCACAAATATTTGGTTCTTATTTTCTACAGACACACAAATACACACCCTTGTGTAGTTTTATACATGTAATTAGCTATAGTTAGAAATATCTTGAAATTCTGAGAAGTCTTTCCCTCAAAAGATCATTTGAATACCATATAATTTACCAAACTTCCAGCCTCTCACTTCCTGGACTTCCATCTCACATTTTCGCTTGCTTTAGCATTCACAGGCCCAAAGCTTCATAAAGCGTCAAACACTATTAAAACTAATTTTCAGAAATGACATCACAAAGATGGGTGCAAAGGAGACCCGACCTCTGCCTGTCCACAAAGATGAGCAATTAGACAGCTTGTTTTTGTTTAGTCTCTAAGTTGTATCTGACTCTTTTGCAACCCCAATGACTGTAGCTGGCCAGGTTTCTCTTTCCATGGGATTTCCCAGCCAAGAATACTGGAGTGGGTTGCCATTTGCTTCTCCAAAGGGTCTTACCAACCCAGGGAACAAACCTGCCTGCGTTGACAGGTGGATTCTTTATTGTTGAGCCACCAGGAAAGCCCAATTAGACAGCTGCTGCTGCTGCTAAGTCACTTCAGTCGTGTCTGACTCTGTGCGACCCCATAGACGGCAGCCCATCAGGCTCCCCCATCCCTGGGATTCTCCAGCCAAGAACACTGGAGTGGGTTGCTATTTCCTTCTCCAATGCATGAACATGAAAAGTGAAAGTGAAGCTGCTCAGTCGTGTCCAACTCTTAGCGACCCCATGGACCGCAGCCTACCAGGCTCCTCTGTCCATGGGATTTTTCAGGCAAGAGTACTGGAGTGGGGTGCCATTGCCTTCTCTGAATTAGACTGCTATCCACATACAAAAACAGTTCTAGTAAAGCTCTGGAGTCCACTTAAGAAAATTCAGCAACACAGTAGAACAACAACAACAAAACTTAGAATAAATGAGTTTTTATTTAAAAGAAAAGGAAGACAATTTAGTTTTGCCTTCATCATCCGATCCCTCAAGTCAGTATTCTTCAGCACCAAGCCAGAACACCCCAGGAAGAAAGACTTTCCCTACTAAGAAAGGAGTGGGTTAAGTGACCAGCTTCCTCAGCCTTTTGGGGCACCACACAAAATTCCCACTTTGACTTCACCCCACTGAGACCAGCAAGGCTGAGATCCATAGAGATAACTAGGAACAAAAGAAAAATGAGCAAGGATATCAGTAGCAACCACCCACTGGGAGTGCTCACGGTTCACAGTGACTTGCTTTATAGATAAATTCAGCAGCTTTTGCCACTGAAGAAAGAACAAATGGCCATCACAGCTGCCATGGATCCCCTGTAGGTTTCACCAGCTTTCACTCTACAGGGACTCACATTGGCTGGCATTGCCTGCCTGAGTGTCTTCCTCCTCCCTCCCCATCCCTTCTCCATTCCCTGCAACAGCCCAGAAACTACACCAGAAGCCAGCCCAGGCCTCTACAGCTATCTAAGTGAAAGACACCAGCCTACACTACTGCAGCTGAACCCCATCACCAAACACGTGCTCAGGCCTAGTTACTCTGGCCAATATCCCTGATGAATACAGATGCAAAAATCCTCAACAAAATACTAGCAATACAAATTCAACAGCATGTTTATAATGTTCAAAATCATGATCATGTGGGATTTATTTCTGAGATGCAAGCAAGGATGGTTCAACATACACAAATCAATAAATGTGATATACCATGCCACACAACAGAAGCAAAGACAAGAATTGTATATTCATGTCAACATGCAAACAAAGCATTTGACAAAATTCAACATCTTTTCATGATAAAAGCTCTCAACAAAGTAGGTATAGAAGGAATTTACCTCAACATAAGAAAGGAAAAAAAAGGACAGGCTCACAGCTAACATCATACTTAATGATGAAAGGCTGAAAGCATTCCCTCTAATACCAGGAATAAGACATTTAATGCCCATTTTCATCACTTTTATTCAACATAGTATTGGAAGTCCTAGCTAGAGCAATAAAATGCATACAAATTGAAAAAGAAGTAAAATTGTCTGTATTTGCAAATAACATAATCTTATAGAAAATCCTAAAGACTTCACCTAAAACTATTAGAAATAATAAATAAATGAGGTAAAGTTTCAGGATACAAGATTAATATACAGGCAACTTCCCTGGTTGCACAGTGGTTAGAATCCACCTTCCAATGCAGGGGACACAGGTTTGATCCCTGGTTGGGGAACTAAGATCCCACATGCTGTGGAACAACTAAGCCCACATGCTGCAATTAAGTGGATTAAAATGCCCATATTACCCAAAGCCATCTATAGATGCAATGCAATCTTTATGAAAATTCCAATGGCATTTTTATACAGAAAGAGAACAATCCCAAAATTCATATGGAACCACAGAAGACCCCAAATATCCAAAACAATTTCTAGAAATAGCAAAGCTGTAGGCATCATACTTTCTAATTTTGATCTACACTAAAAAGCTATATCAATCAAAATAGTATGGCATTGGCATAAAAGTAAACACCAATGTGGCATTAGTGGTAGAGAATCTGCCTGCCAAAGAGGGAGATGCAAGAGATGCAGGTTCAATCCCTGGGTTGGGAAGATCCCCTAGAGAAGGAAATGTCAATCCATGCCAGTATGCTTTCATGGAGAATCTCATGAACAAAGGAGCTTGGGTCCATGGGGTTACAAATAGTTGAACAAGACTGAGAACACACATACACGTTGGCTTAAAAACAGACACATACGTCAAAGGAATAAAGTTAAGAGCCCAGAAATAAAACTTCGAATATATGGTCAACTAATATCTGACAAGGGAGCCAAGAAAACTCAATACAAAAAGGATAGTCTCCTAAATAAATAATGTTTTGAAAATTAGATCACCACATGCACAAGAATAAAATTAGACCCCTTTCATACATACTTCAAAAAAAGCTGGAAATGTACTAAATATTTAAACAAAAAAAATGAAACTGTAACAGCCTTAGAGGAAAACATAGGAAAAAATCTGCTGACATTAGTCTTGGCAAAAGTTTTTTGAATATGACACCAAAAGCACAAGCAACAAAGGCAAAAATTAGTAAGTGGGACTCAGTTCAGTTCAGTCTCTCAGTCGTGTCCGACTCTTTGCGACCCCATGAATCACAGCACTCTAGGCCTCCCTGTCCATCACCAACTCCCAGAGTTCACTCAGACTCATGTCCATCAAGTCAGTGATGCCATCCAGCCATCTCATCCTCTGTCGTCCCCTTCTCCTCCTGTCCTCAATCCCTCCCAGCATCAGAGTCTTCTCCAATAAGTCAACTCTTCGCATGAGGTGGCCAAAGGACTGGAGTTTCAGCTTTAGCATCATTCCTTCCAAAGAAATCCCAGGGCTGATCTCCTTTAGAATGGACTGGTTGGATCTCCTTGCAGTCCAAGGGACTCTCAGGAGTCTTCTCCAACACCACAGTTCAAAAGCATCAATTCTTTGGCGCTCAGCTTTCTTCACAGTTCAACTCTCACATCCATACATGACCACTGGAAAAACCATAGCCTTGACTAGATGGACCTTTGTTGGCAAAGTAATGTCTCCGCTTTTCAATATGCTATCTAGGTTGGTCATAACTTTTCTTCCAAGGAGTAAGCATCCTAAAAAGCTTCTGCATAACAAAAGAAATGATCAACAAAATGAAAATGCAACATAAGATATGGGAAAAATATTTATAAATCACATGTCTGATAAACTAATATAAAAATATATGAACTCATACAACTCAATAGGAAAAAAGCAATTAAAAATTAGGCAAAGGAATGGAACAGACATTTTTAAAAGACAAACTGACATGGTATATGTTCACTACAGTATTACTTACAATATCTGAGATATGGAAAAAACCTAAGTGCTCATCACTGGAAAAAATGATAAAGAAGTCGTGGTCTGTATGTACAATGGAATATAATTCAGCCATGTAAAGGAGGAAATCCTGCCATATGCAACAACATGGATGGACCTTGAAGGCATTATGCTGAGTGAAATAAGTCAGACAGAGAAAGATAAGCACCATATGATATCCTTTATAAGTGGAATCTAAAGAAGTTGAAACCACAGAAACAATGAGTAGAATGATGTTTACCAGAGGTTAGAAATTGGAAAATGGTGAGATGTTACTCAAAAGTGATAAGATGAATAATGTGCAGCATGTTGATTATTATAATAATACTACATTATAATACTAGAGAATTATCAAACGAGTATCTTTAGTGTTCTCACTACAAAAATTAAATGGTAATTACATGAGATGATTGCAGTGTTAGCTAACACTATGGTAGGAATAATTTTGCAATTTATGAGTATATCAAATTAGCACATAGTACTTACTCTTACACAATGTTTTATATCTCAATATAGCTATCAAAAACTATCAGTTCTACTTACCCAAATTACTTAATACACCTCAAATAACTGTTATCTACACAAACTCATCCAGAAAATATTTTCATAAAAATAGCAATCCTTACTCCTGGGCAGACACCCAGAGAAAACCATAATTCAAAAAGATACATACATTCCAATGTTCATTGCAGCACTATTTACAATAGGTAGACATGGAAGCAACCTAAATGTCTATCAACAGAGGAATAAAGAAGATGTGGTACATATATACAATGGAATATTACTCAGCCATAAAAAACAAAATACTGCCATCTGTAGCAACATGGGTGAACCTAAAGATTGTCATACTGAGTGAAGTAAGTCAGACACAGAAAAAAAATATCATATGCTATTACTTATGTATGGAATCTTAGGGGGGAAAAAAGGGTACCAATGAACTTATTTGTAAAACAGAAGTAGAGTCACAGATATAGAAAATAAACTTATGGTTACCAGGGGATAAGGTGGGGAGAAATTTAGTGGGAAGAAGACTGGGATCGACATATATACAGTACTATAAATAAAATGTAACTAATAAGGACCTACTGTACAGCACTACTCAATACTCTCTAATGCCCTGTATGAGAAAGGAATCTAAAAAAAGTGGATGTATGTATTTGTACAACTGACTCTGCTGAACACCTGAAAATAACACAGCATTGTAAATCAACTATACTCCAATAATTTTTTCAAAGAAGACCTCACATATATCTTTGTATTAATTTGCCAGAGCTACTATCACAAAGTATCATAAAGTAATTGGCTTAAACTACAGAAATTTATTTTCTCACTTTTTGGAGAAATTTATTTTCTCACAATTCAGAGGCTAGAAGTCCATAATTAATTGTGGCGTTCATAGTACTTTACATTGTGTCATGCATCCAGTTATTAAAATGGTTTAATTTAACCATTTAACTTTTTAACTGGCATAAGGATGGCTTTAAGACTGGTTTAGTAAGTACTAGTAACATAAATTTTATTTTCGTGAATTGTTATAGTTTATCATGACTTTGTCCACATCAGTGGCTGTTTATTGGCAGGAAAATGACTGTCCTAATGAAGCATTAGGCTTCTTCAGGAAGCAGACACAGCTAATGGCAATATGACATTATAAGAAGAAAGACAGTATAATCTAAAAACTTCTAAAATTTTTAATGTGTGGATTTTTTTCTATATTTTACTACATTTCTCAACCAGTTCTGCAAGGTAAAAGACCAAAACTTCAAAAAGCTGAGTGCTTTAATTCTAGAAAATACTAGTTTTATATGATTATATATCTTGCTTCAGTTGCAATACTACCAGTTTCAGCTCCAACATTAAACAGCTTTGAAGTTGTCATTCTCATCTTTACAATGAGAAAAATAGCTCAACAAACTGAAAATTGATGACTTTCCTCGGGCCCATCAGAGAATAGAAGTTGTAAGGCCAACCACCAGCAATGAAATCTATAGAGACAAGCACGATGAATAAAGAATCTCAGCCAAGATCTGCTGAACCAGAGTAGAAGCTGCTAGAGCTATCAACCGGTAGGGACACTTAATGGTAGTTTAGACAAACTGTGGAAGCTGCATGGGGACTAGCACGAAAAAGACAAAAACCCGAAATCCACAGTCTTAGGGGTACCCTCATACTTATGTGGGGTTTGTCTCCAGGAACTCCACCAGATTCCCAGAGTGAAAGGCCAAGAAAGAGCCTCTTCCACTTCTAGCAACAGTTGAGAAAAGCAACCATAATCAAATACAACAAAGGGATTCTCCAGGGGAAAATGTCTACTGTATTAAGTAGTATTAATTATTATTAATTATTAATCGCTGTATTTACTGTCTTTTTTTTTTTTTTTTTTTGTATTCTAATGGTTTGACCTGACCTGCCTCTTGAGGAACCTGTATGCAGGTCAGGAAGCAACAGTTAGAACTGGACATGGAACAACAGACTGGTTCCAAATAGGAAAAGGAGTATGTCAAGACTGTATATTGTCACCCTGCTTATTTAACTTATATGCAGAGTACATCATGAGAAACGCTGGGCTGGATGACGCACAAGCTGGAATCAAGACTTCTGGGAGAAATATCAATAACCTCAGGTATGCAGATGACACCACCCTTATGGCAGAAAGTGAAGAAAACTAAAGAGCCTCTTTATGAAAGTGAAAGAGGAGAGTGAAAAAGTTGGCTTAAAGCTCAACATTCAGAAAACGAAGATCATGGCATCCAGTCCCATCACTTCATGGCAGATAGATGGGGAAACAGTGGATACAGTGGCTGACTTATTTTTCTGGGCTCCAAAATCACTGCAGATGGTGATTGCAGCCATGAAATTCAAAGACCCTTACTCCTTGGAAGAAAAGTTATGACCAACCTAGACAGCATATTCAAAAGCAGAGACATTACTTTGTCCACAAAGGTCTGTCTAGTCAAGGCTATGGTTTTTTCAGTGATCATGTATGGATGTGAGAGTTGGACTATAAATAAAGCTGAGCACTGAAGAATTGATGTTTTTGAACTGTGGTGTTGGAGAAGACTCTTGAAAGTCCCTTGGACTGCAAGGAGATCAAACCAGTCCACCCTAAAGGAAATCAGTTCTGAATATTCATTGGAAGGACTGATATTGACGCTGAAACTGCAATACTTTGGCCACCTCATGCGAAGAGTTGACTCATTTGAAAAGACCCTGATGCTGGGAAAGATTGAGGGCAGGAGGAGGAGGGGATGACAGAGGATGAGATGGTTGGGTGGCATCACCGACTCAATGGAGATGGGTTTGGGTGGACTCTGGGAGTTGGTGATAGACAGGGAGGACTGGCGTGCCGCAGTTCAGAGGTCGCAAAGAGTCAGACACAACTGAGCGACTGAACTGAACTGAATGGTTTGACAGCTTGAGGCCTTGCTGACCCCTTGCTGGTTTCAAATGCAAATGCAGAGACCACACACCGACTGTCTCCTTTATCAGAATCTCACATTTTTGGGCAGTATCCACTTACCCTCATCACCTCAAAGCTAGGTTAGAGACAACTACGGCCACCCCTATGTCCCTATTCAATACTGAACATATTCAAGCTGGTCAATAATAAGATTGTTTACCCTTCTTCATCCACTCCTTTCCATGGAAACCATAGTAAAAGCTCTTACCTACCATTCTTCCTTCTTCTTCTGCCTTATGACAGACACTAGTGCTTCCCCATATGTACCCCTCACCCCCGTGACATGTCATGTCCCTTCTTCTTAGGAACTATGAGTAATAAACTATCTTTTCAATGGCAATCATGTCCAGGTACATTGGTCTAGCTATGCTGCAATTTTGTATTAATATGCTATATTTTAAAACTACTCTGTTGTAAGGGAAAATATTACTAGGGCCTCCTCACTCTTTCAACTACTTATTACCCAACTCTGGTTCTCAGTAACCTTCCTGTCTCAAAGAAGCAGTGGGTGAGTGAAGAGACATGAGCCAAGAAACATGTGTGAAGTTCATGGCCCTAGAACACAGGTCAACTTAAAGACTGAGATTTAGTCATAAAATAATAGAATACTTTCCCTCCCCAGCAATTTACCACCATGTCAACAGGACTCTTATGTATTAACAGTGGATTACAGCTAAAGAGTTACAAGGTAGAAATTCTATTTAAAGAGGAATTCTTAGAGGAGTGCAAAGAAAACAAGAAGGACAAAATCAAGGACATTAAAGGAATTTGAATCCTTTGGCACTTTCAGCTACAGCAAACATTCAGGTCAGATCAGTCGCTCAGTCGTGTCCGACTCTTTGCAACCCCATGAATCACAGCACGCCAAGCCCCCCTGTCCATCACCAACATACCAAACTTCTAGTGAGGTTAACATAAAACCTTGCACTGAAAGCCAACATGCATGAGTTCTTATTACCTAAGATATCATATCTAACTTTCAACAAAAAATCACAAGGTGTGCTAAAAGGCAAGAAATAAATATATAGTCTGAAAGGACAAAGGAAATGTCAGAATCGGACCCATATATGACACAGATTTTGGAATTTCACAGAGGGAATTTATAATAATTATAACTAACATGTTAAAGGATCTAAAGGGAAAAGTGGACAATATTTAAAACAGATGAGTAATGTAAGGTGAGAAAGGGAAAAGCTAAGAAAAATCAAAAGGAAGTGTTTAAAAATCAAAAACAGTGTAAAAGAATGAATATTTTTGATAAGCTCATGAGCAGCCTGAACACAGCAGATATAAGAGTCCGTGAGCTTGAAGATACAACAATGGAAACTTCTAAAACTAAAAGATACCGAGAAAAAAAGAATGAAAAATAAATGGTACAATTTCAAAAGGTATAACATAAATATAATGGGAACAACAGAATAAAGAGAAAAAGAAACAGAACAATATTTGAAGTAATAAGGAAAATAGGCTAGACTGTCCTGATAGATTGCTGCTCTTTGCTGAGCGAAGAGTCTGGAAGAAGAAACTGCAGACTTAGGCTTCTGCCTTTTCTTTTTTGGGACCTACTTCATCTCATTGTGAATAAGGTATATTCTGAGCTCTTCATAATGTGAGCTTTACCTGTTGAGGCCAGTTACTGGACTGTCTAACTACCTTGAAATAGTGTCAGTAAGTCTGCCTAATTATAGATTGTATATTCAGTTCAGTTCAGTTCAGTCACTCAGTCATGTCCGATTCTTTGAGACCCCATGAATCGCAGCACACCAGGCCTCCCTGTCCATCACCAACTCCCGGAGTTCACTCAAACTCACATCCATAGAGTCGGTGATGCCATCCAGCCATCTCATCCTCTGTCGTCCCCTTCTCCTTCTGCCCCCAATCCCTCCCAGCATCAGAGTCTTTTCCAATGAGTCAACTCTTCGCATGTGGTGGCCAAAGTATTGGAGTTTCAGCTTTAGCATCAGTCCTTCCAATGTAGACCCAGGACTCATTTCCTTTAGAATGGACTGGTTGGATCTCCTTGCAGTCCAAGGGCCTCTCAAGATTGTATATTCAGTTCAGTTCAGTTCAGTCACTCAGTCGTGTCTGACTCTTTGCAACGCCATGAATCACAGCACGCCAGGCCTCCCTGTCCATCACCAACTCCCGGAGTTCACTCAGACTCACGTCCATTGAGTCAGTGATGCCATCCAGCCATCTCATCCTCTATCATCCCCTTCTCCTCCTGCCCCCAATCCCTCCCAGCATCAGAGTCTTTTCCAATGAGTCAGCTCTTCGAATGAGGTGGCCAAAGTACTGGAGTTTCAGCTTTAGCATCATTCCTTCCAAAGAAATCCCAGGGCTGATCTCCTTCAGAATGGACTGGTTGGATCTCCTTGCAGTCCAAGGGACTCCCAGGAGTCTTCTCCAACACCACAGTTCAAAAGCATCAATTCTTTGGCGCTCAGCTTTCTTCACAGTCCAACTCTCACATCCATACATGACCACTGGAAAAACCATAGCCTTGACTAGATTGTATATTAGCAAGCCCCAAACCACACCTTCCACATTAAATTGTAAAAATGTTAACATTGGGTTTTTATATAAATACTGTGATGCCCAGATGGTTCCAGTGAATGGGATTGTGATTTATTAACCCCCTACAGTCTAATTCTAAAATGTTTTATCCTTTTCTGATCATTCTAGAGTACTAATTTTATATTATTAATAACTTATTAATAAGTATCAATAACTTATTAATAAGTATTAATAATTTATTAATAAGTATTAATAACTTATTAATGTCTAGTCAAGGCTATGGTTTTTCCAGTGGTCATGTATGGATGTGAGAGTTGAACTGTGAAGAAAGCTGAGCACCGAAGAATTGATGCTTTTGAACTGTGGTGTTGGAGAAGACTCCTGAGAGTCCCTTGGACTGCAAGGAGATCCAACCAGTCCATCCTAAAGGAGATCAGTCCTGGGCGTTCATTGGAAGGACTGATGCTAAAGCTGAAACTCCAATACTTTGGCCACCTCATGTGAAGAGTTGACTCATTGGAAAAGACTCTGATGCTGGAAGGGATTGGGGGCAGGAGGAGAAGGGGACGACAGAGGATGAGATGGCTGGATGGTATCACTGACTCAATGGACGTGAGTCTGAGTGAACTCCTGGAGTTGGTGATGGACAGGGAGGCCTGGCGTGCTGCGATTCATGGGGTCTCAAAGAGTCAGACACGACTGAGCGACTGAACTGAATGTTTGCCCTACATAATAGAAAATCTATCTCAGTGGTTTATATTCTTTTGTGTAAATGGTACTACAGAAGTATGTGGCAGAAGCAAAAATTTACCAGCTAAGATACCAAGGATATCTTAGCTAAAGGCAAAGGAGAAAAGGGAAGATATTCCCATTTGAATACAGAGTTTACCAAAGAAGAGCAAAGAGAGATTAGAAAGCATTCCTCAGTGATCAATGCAAAGAAATAGAGGAAAACAATAGAATGGAAAGAAATAGAGGAAAACAATAGAATGGGAAAGACTTGAGATCTCATCAAGAAAATTAGAGATACCAAGGGAACATTTCATACAATGATAAGCACAATAAAGGACAGAATTGTATGGACCTAACAGAAGCAGAAGATATTAGGAATAGGTGGCAAGAATACACAGAAGAACTATACAAAATAGACTGTCATGACCTGGATAACTATGACGGTGTGATCACTCACCTAGAGCCAGACATCCTGGAATGTGAAGTCAAGTGGGACTTAGGAAGCATCACTATGAATAAACCTAGTGGAGGTGATGGAATTCCAGTTTAGCTATTTCAAATCCTAAAAGACAATGCTGTGAAAGTGCTGCACTCAATATGCCAGCAAAGTTGGAAAACTCAGCAGTGGCCACAGGACTGGAAAAGTTCATTCCAGTCCCAAAGAAAGGCAATGCCAAAGAATGTTCGATATACTGTACGATCGAACTTATCTCACATGCGAGCAAAGTAATGCTGAAAATTCTCCAAGCCAGGCTTCAGCAGTATGTGAACCGTGAACTTCTAGATGTTCCAGCTGGATTTAGAAAAGGTAGAGGAACCAGAGATCAAATTGCCAACATCCGCTGGATCATCAAAGAAGCAAGAGAGTTCCAGAAAAACATCTACTTCTGCATTATCAACTACGCCAAAGACTTTGACTGTGTGGATCACAACAAACTGTGGAAAATTCTTAATGAGATGGGAATACCATACAACCTGACCTGCCTCCTGAGACATCTGTATGCAGCTCAGGAAGCAACAGTTACACCTGGACATGGAACTGGTTCCAAACTGGGAAAGGAGTACATCAAGGCTGTACATTGACACCCTGCTCATTTAACTTATATGTAGAATTGCCAGGAGAAATATCAATAACCTCACATATGCAGATGACACTACCCTTATAGCAGAAAGCAAAGAAGGACTAAAGAGCCTCTTGATGAAAGTGAAAAAGGAGAGTGGAAAAAGCTGACTGTAAAACTCAACATTCAAAAAACTAAGATCATGGCATCTGGTCCCATCACTTCATGGCAAATAGATGGGGAAACAATGGAAACAGTGACAGACTTAATTTTTTATGCTCCAAAATCACTATAGATGGTAACTTCAGCCATGAAAATTAAAAGCTGCTTGCTCCTTGGAAGAAAAGCTATGACCGACCTAGATAACATATTAGAAAGGAGAGACATTACTTTGCCAACAAAGGTCTGCCTAGTCAAACCTATGGTTTTTCCAGAGTCATGTATGGATGTGAGAGTTGGACTATAAAGAAAGTTGAGCACCGAAGAATTGCCGCTTTTGAACTATGTGGTTGGAAAAGATTCTTGAGAGTCCCTTGGACTGCAAGGAGTTCCAACCAGTCAATCCTAAAGGCAATCAATCCTGAATATTCATTGGAAGGACTGATGCTGAAGCTGAAATTCCAATACTCTGGCCACCTGATGCAAAGAACTGATTTATTGGAAAAGACCCTGATGCTGGGAAAGATTGAAGGCAGGAGGAGAAGGGGATGACAGAGGATGAGCTAGTTGGCATCATGGAATGGATAGACATGAGTTTGAGCAAGCTTCAGGAGTTGGTGATGGACGGGGAAGCCTGGAGTGCTGTATTCTATGGGGTTGCAAAGAGTTGGACACGACTGAGCGACTGAACTGATATCAGGGATAATGTCTGAGAGATCCACATTTACCTTCACTGCAATGTCACGAGATGTTACCCCAGCTCCAAACATCAGTCACAGTCAAGGCATAAGAAAGGAAAGAACATATGATATCTATTTCTATCTTCTTATCAGAGATGCAAAAATTGTTCCAGAAATTCCCTGATACTTCTTTACATGTCATTGGCCTGAACTGTCACATTATCACATCTCACTATACAAAGGTGGAGAAAATGAGTAATTAGTTTTTCAAGCGTTTTAGGTGGAAGATAACAAATGTGATAGGGGCAGATAAGAAAGGTTATGACCAATCTAGACAGCATATTAAAAAGAAGAGACATTACTTTACCAACAAATGTCCATCTAGTCAAAGCTATGGTTTTTCCAGTAGTCGTGTATGGATGTGATAGTTGGACTATAAAGAAAGCTGAGCACAGAAGAATTGATGCTCTTGAACTGTGGTGTTGGAGAAGACTCTTGAGAGTCCCTCGTACTGCAAGGAGATCCAACCAGTCCATCCTAAAGGAGATCAGTCCTGGGTGTTCATTGGAAGGACTGATGCTGAAGCTGAAACTCCAATACTTGAGCCACCTGATGTGAAAAACCAACTCAGTGGAAAAGACACTGATGCTGGGAAAGACTGAAGGCAGGAGGAGAAGGGGACAGCAGAGGTGAGATGGTTGGATTGCATCACCGACGTGATGGACATGAGTTTGAGTAAACTCCGGGAGTTGGTGATGGACAAGGAGGCCTGGCATGCTGTAGTTCTTGGGGTTGCAAAGAGTTGGACACAACTGAGCGACTGAACTGAACTGAACTGAATGCCTTTTGGAACAGCCAACCATTAGTGTCAACATAATATGGACAGTGATGCTGCCAGGGGCTCTGAAATGAAGTCAGTTTTATGTCTTTCATTTTGGAAAGGATTTATTATAAATGGTAGTTTTCTCATTGTGTTATTTCTTTTTAAATTTTTCTTTGTGTATTCTCACCTGTTTTTAATCTACAGCATGACTTCAACAACTATGTAGCTCAGAGTGATACTTCTTTGGGAAAAAAAAAATAGCTCATGAGGTGTATCATAGCTCTTCCTCATTTTGAGAATTTTTAAAAAAAATTCTACTCTGGTTTCACATGTCTGTTTAGGCCATTAATGTTACTGAATGCCTGACACATACAAAGGCTAATATCATTTTGAAGGTAAAAAATTTTCCATTTTTGTATTTTCTTCTGGTTGTTTAGTCATATTGTTGGCTTTACAGAAGAACTTGGGATGTTCAGATTTGGATTCTTAAATCCTCCTAATACATGATGGAGGTTATTCAAAATGTGGTTTCCATTTTTATTTTGTATTACTCTTGTGATATTATTACCACTTTCTTTTTCCCATTCCTTGAAACTTAATCAAATAGAAGTGGAAGGTACTACCTTACAAGTTTAGTTCAAATGTTTTGCCAATTTTGATTTTCATTCAAACTGATGTGGGCTTCATAACAGATTTATTTCCTACTTTTCATGAAAACTTAAAAGCATATCTGTTAAGATTGTTCTCCTTTCAACTTTGAAACAGTCTATTAATAGAACAGTACTACATCATAATGTAATATTTATTGACTCTGTAGAGATATTGCTTTGAAGGAAAAAACGTTTTTTTTAATGTCTTGCTTTGGGTTAGAATTGGCAAAATGTGTTAAATGTGAGTGGATTTGTTTACAGTATTAACTATTTTAAACAACTCCATTTTTAAAAGTTTTCTGGTTTTTTTTTTTTGGTTAAAAAAAATATATATATATATATATATATATATATATATATATATATATATATTCTGCCATGTATGGCACTTAATAAAAATTGCACACACAAAGAATTTACATCAATATTTCCAGAAAAGACATAGTAAGAGAAATTAGCCCTTAAATTAAGAGCTAAATAAATCAAAAATTGCTTAATAAATAAAAGGTTGCTTTCCATTTAAGCATCTTTTACTTACACATTCATTTTCAAGTTTTCCTCATGCTCCTTACACATGGATCACAAATTGGGGGAAGACCATACCAATAACAAACAACTCACTTTTGTAACAAGCTTGCAGCCAGAATAATTAGCGCAGAATCTGCCTCTCGTTACAGATACAAGACGGGCCTTTTGCTCCATGAATGCACCGACTGCATCTCACGGCCAGGCTGGGCAAGCTCCCTGAACAGAGCTGGCAGTGGCACTTACGCACTTGCTGTCTCAACTTGCTGTTCAGAATCGAGACTGCCAGACCACTGCTAAAATTGATTGGCGTTCACACTTCATTTGAGTGGGTTTGCATTTGGACGAGGTTTCATTTTCACCTTTCTTGCTATTTCCTGAGGCAAATGAGCAATTCTGTGAAGCTGGTGTGCTTTTCAGTTCTAGGATTGTTCAGTTACTCACTGCCCCCACTCCCCCAAGCTTTCTTTATAAAAGAAAGGTCTGCATACTTAAACTTGAAGGTAAAAGAGTGTTATACTCAATTCCTGCATTTTTCAAGATTTTTCTTCCCTTATTTTTTTCATTTTTTACAGAGCTTAGGAGCTGTGTGAATGGTTGCTGACTGAGAACTAGATACACAGTAAATTCATCATTTATCTACAGATCAAGGGTAAAATTAAACTGAAGGAAATGACCTTATGACAGCATTGGGGAAGTATGAATCAGACTTAAAAGGGGAAAGAGTTGTTGACATACTGTTCCCCATATGATTCTTTTCACTGAGAGGGAACAATCTGTTTTTCTCTCAAGGACCTGGCATTGGTCAAGTACATTTTAGAAAAGTTACACTGAACTCAATTCATTCAAAGCTGTGAAGCATCTTTTAAACATTAACATACAGTACTGCTGATATTCATTTGATTTTTTTTGTAAAGCTAAAATCCAGGTTTGTAATGCCAGACTGGATCAGAATTTGGAACCTCCTACACTAATCTTAGGCAATATAAACAACCAATATTTATATACACATATGTATACATATATGCATATGTATAAGCATATACATAATAACATTTTTTTTCACAGAAAGAATCTAGGCAAAATGAGGCTGCCAAAAAAAATTGACCTGAATTATTCAAATTGAAAAAATTGTCTGGCACAAACTACCTTAGCAACTAGTCAATTCTATACTTTAGTTCTGCAGTGTTCTCCAAAATCATGTATGATTAAAAAAGTATGGCAAGCTCAATAGATTATTTCAATTATGAAACAAATCCAAACCTTATAATTACAGCAAAGACAGATTCTTTTGAAATAAGCCCCAGATCTCAGGAACTTTCTGCACCTTCTTCCTTCTGCATGGCAATACTTTTCTTTTTTTCCACTCTTTACCTCCTTTGCTATTGGGTAGACCTTAAAACACCCCTCAAGAAATGGCTCAAATGTCTCAATGATTACTTCTTTGACTCCGCATCTACTCATTTAGTTAAAAAAGTAAATGTATTATGTATTACATACATAAGTAGTGTTACATATACTAGAATACAAGATATCAAGGAACAAGCAACTTAACTTGTTCTCTCCAGAACCTTAGGATATACTTGGATCATAGACTTCATCATTTGTAATATAGTTTAATCATCATTTCTGTCTTCATGAGAGATCTGCTTTGTCCAATATGGTAGCCACATGTGGTTCTTTAGCATTTGATATGTTACTAATCCAAATTGAGAAGCGCCGTAACTATAAATACGCTAACTACATTTCAAAGACTTAGAATGTAAAAACAGAGCTACCTTACACTGTGAGCGTCCTGAGAATAAGAACCATACTTTACTAATTTCTATATTTAAATATCAATTGCATAAAGGATAAAGGTGTTCAGTAAATGTATGTTAACTGAATGTATATTTCAAGAGACATCGTTAATGTCCTAGAGCTAAGAACAAGATGCTAATTCACGGAGGCAAAAGTTACTTTAGGATTGAGACCCCTGATGTCCTTTTTGTTAATTTCTTAAGATATGACAGTTTGGAAACAATTTCAAAGATTTCTTCTTACAGATAATTTGATTTAGTTATTTCTACAGCCTATGTCTTTGTGTCTACAATCCTTCTCAGTTATTTGACCTGGCACATTCTACAGAGGTGATTTTCCTCTAATGCAGAGGGGATTGATGCTATCTTCTGAACCTCCAGCAGGATCACTAGCTAGGTTGAAATGAAAAAGGTGGCCAACGATAGCACCATGCTCCAGCAAATCTGCTCATTTACCACCAGTATTTCACGTAGCTGTCTGGGAAGCCTCAGGAGATCCAAAATACATTTTTCATGCGTTGCATAAAGGAGAGGAAAATCTCTAGGAAATTGATGTTGTTTTGGAACATCGAAGATTTAGGTAAGTTTTTATTTCCTATGGGCTTCTAGAATCTAAGTTTAGCCTTTGAAGGCTTCAGAGTTTGGGATATTTTTGGTGAATGATAGAGGCATAAATGCTGTGCAATCTTATTTGCTGTGGTCCCCAAATAAATGATTGATAGAGTGCCATGCTATGCTCAGTCATGTCCAATTCTCTGCGACCCCATGGATTATAGCCCTCCAGGCTCCTCTGTTCATGGAATTTTCCAGGCAAGAATGCTGGAGTGTGTTGCCATTTCCTCCTCTGGTGGATCTTCCCCACCCAGGGATCAAATCTGAGTCTCCTGCACTGGCAGGTGGTTTTTTTTTTTTTTTTTTTTTTTTTTTTTTTAAATCACTGTGCCACCTTTGGTGAAGGGTAGAGGCATAAAGGCTGTGACAGTCTTATTTGCTGTGGTCCCAAAATAAATAGTTGATAGAGTAAAGGATACTAAAGACATACGTCAACAAAATGCAGCATATAATCTGGTTTAGATACCGAATCAATGAATGGTATTTCTGGAACAACTGACAAAATTTGATTAAAGTATACAAAACAATATTATAGTAATGTTAATTTAATAATTTTCATAAATATACTATAGTTATGAATGTTCATTAGCAGTCATATTACTCCCATGTTCTAGCTACTATAAATAATGCTGCAATGAACACTGGGGTACATGTGTCTTTTTTAGTTATGGTTTCCTCAGGGTATATGCCAAGTAGCGGGACTACTGGGCTGTATGGTAGTTTTATTTGTAGTTTTTTAAGGAATCTCCATACTCTTCTCTATAATGGTTTTATCAGTTTGCATTCCCCCCAACAGTGTAAAAGGGTTCCTTTTTCACCATACCCTCTCCAGCATTTATTGTTTGTAGACTTGGTGATGCCATTCTAATCAGTGTGAGATGATACCTTGTTGTAGTTTTGATTTGCATTTCTCTAATAATGAGTGATGTTGAGCATCTTTTGCATGTTTATTAGCTATCTGTATGTCTTCTTTGGAGAAATATCTGTTTATGTCTTCTGGCCACTTTTTTATTGGGTTGTTTGTGTTTCTGGTATTGAGCTGCATGCTGCTGCTGCTAAGTCACTTCAGTCGTGTCTGACTCTGTGTGACCCCATAGACGGCAGCCCACCAGGCTCCCCCGTCCCTGGGATTCTCCAGGCAAGAACACTGGACTGGGTTGCCATTTCCTTCTCCAATGCGTGAAAGTGAAGTTGCTCAGTCATGTCCGACTCGTAGCGACCCCAAGGACTTCAGCCTACCAGGCTCCTCCATCCAAGGGATTTTCTAGGCAAGAGTAATGGAGTGGGTTGCCATTGCCTTCTCCATGAGCTGCAGGAGCTGATTGTATATTTTGGATATTAATTCTTTGTCAGTTGTTTCATTTGCTATTATTTCCTCCCACTCTGAGGGTTGTCTTTTCACCTTGTTTTTAGTTCCCTTCATTGTGCAAAAGTTTTTAAGCTTAATTAGGTCCCATTTGTTTGTTTTTATTTCCATTACTCCTGGAGGTGGGTCATAGAGGATCTTGCTTTGATTTATGTCAGAGAGTGTTCTGCCTATGTTTCCCTCTAAGAGTTTTATAGTTTTTGGTCTTTACATTTAGGTCTTTAATCCAATTTGAGTTTATTTTTCTGTATTGGTTTTAGGGAGTGTTCTAATTTCATTCTTTTATACATAGTTGACCAGTTTTTCCAGCACCACTTATTGAAGAGACCATCTTTTTTCCACTGTATATTCCTGCCTTCTTTATCAAAGGTAAGGTGCTCTTAGGTATGTGGATTTATCACTGGGCTTTCTATCTTGTTCCATTGGTCTATGTTTCTGTTTTTGTGCCAGTACCACACTGTCTTGATGACTGTAGCTTTGTAGTATAGTCTGAAGTCAGGAAGGTTGATTCCTCCAGTTCTATTCTTCTTTCTTAAGTTTCCTTTGGCTATTCAGAGTCTTTTGTGTTTCCATACAAACTGTGAAATTATTTACTCTAGTTCTGTGAAAAATACCATTGGTAGTTTGATAGAGATTGCACTGAATCTAGATGTTCAGCTGAGTCTAGATTTTCTAGAATCAACAGATGAATGAGTAAGCAAATTGAAGCACATATATATATACACAATGGAATATTACTTGACTATAAAAAGGAACGCTTTTGAGTCAGTTATAATGAGGTAAATGAACCTAGAGCCTATTACACAGAGTGAAGTAAGTTAGAAAGAGAAAGACAACTATCATATATTAAAGTATATATGGAATCTAGAAAGATGGTACTGATGATCCTATGTGCAGGGCAGCAAAGGAGACACGGACATAAACAGACTTTTGGACACAGTGGCAAAAGGAGAAGGTAGGATGATTTGAGAGAATAGCATTGAAACATATACATTACCAGATGTAAAATAGATACCCAGTGGGAGTTTGATGTATGACACAGGGAACCCAAAGCCAGTGCTCTGTGACAACTTGGAGAGATGGGATGGTGAGGGAGGTGGGAGGGGAGTTCAAGAGGGAGGGGATACATGTATGCCTATGGCCATTTCATGCTGACATATGACAGAGGCCACCACAATATTGAAAAGTAATTATCCTCCAGTTAAAGTAAATGAATTTTTAAGAATTGATATTACTCAATGTTTAAAAACAGAAATTTTTTATTTTATAAAATTCAGAAGCTTTGACCATTTGAAGAAGTTTTCTGAATTTTTAAGTTCCATAATTATAAATATAACTATATAATATCTACAGTATATTCATATTGAATTTTCTGAACAACATAGGGTTCTGGTGACCAAGTGATATTTTCTGTCAATTACTCTGAATGATTAAAATATATTTATTCTGTTGGATGAAGTTATTAGTTTATATTAAGATAAAGTTAAACCAAATATGTATGGATGTTTTATTATGTCTGCTGTCTGTATTGACTTAAAATATGTAGGTTCAGCCTAAATTATCTCTTTTAATCTACTTTTAAAAATTCAACTTACTTTCGGAATCCTGAGGGCATTTCACATTCCATGTTGTGTGATTTAACGTTTATTCCTGACTTGGGCACTGGGAATTATTCACTGAGGAACAAAGTGAAATGATCCAGTTGAAATTTTAAAAAGATATCTATGCTGACAGAGCAAAGCAAAGATAGCAAAGAGATGAGACTGGGAGTATTGTGAATATATCTGCAGCAGATGCTAGGGAGCATAACTAGACAATGGCAATAAGAACAAGAGGGTCCAGTTATAAAGGTCATTCCAGAAACAGTATATCATGAATGCCCACACTAAGGCTGAAAGAACTCATATTTACACACAGTTGCCAAGGCTGGTGACCTAGAAGGTGATAGACTTGAGAGAGCACACCCAACTAAGGAAGGGTATATAGAGAAGATATTTTTATATTACTTTATCACTACTTTTCATTTGGAAAATTCTTTTCTTTAATGTATTCTCTTTAAGATTCATTTTCCATAAAAATTCACACAGGAGTCTATTATTGCTAAGATCTGGGGAATTTGCTTGTAGAAATTTGTGGATCAACTAACACAGCATTTCTAAGGAGTCAGGCTCACCCACATAGATCTACAAGGCTGAAATGTTTTCTGGAGACAGTACTTGACATGGGTCACTGTGCTTTTTAACTTTTCAGATTTTGCATGGGAAGTGCCATCCTCAGCTTTAGAACATTACCATGTAAAGGAAGGGACAGGTGATATTTTCCCAATAGTTCATAATTTATGTTTCTTTAAATATGATATTACATGATAGGAAAATTTCCCAAGAGACAAAAAAAAAAATTTTTTTTATAAGAAAAAGAAAGAAAGACTAAAAGAAAGAATCAACTGTTCCAATATATGTCACATGTAGAATAACCCAGAAAATAACTGACTGAGTAACAGGCAGCTGTGAGAGTTTAAAATGCTAGTCACGATCAAAAGTCTTCATCAAAAGCTGACGGCAACCAGCCAATGTGTTCATAACGGATGTGCTAAAGGACCTCCAGCCAAGAGGCAGAAATGAATAAAGTGAAAATTACTGCTATTACCCTGAGCTGAAGATGACCGATGAGGCCAAGCCAACCAGTGAGATTTGAAAGTCAGCCAGCTGCCAGTGATGCCGGAGACCTGGTCTGCTCGTAGTCTCAGGGATCCGACCTCACTCATTGGCAGTAATCACTGCTAAAGGCTTGTCATCATCCACTTTTTATCACTGCAAGGGGACATGTGAGTGCCACAGCCATACCACAGCATTCCCTCCTTCATCAGTACCTGAAATCTACTGTCCTGTGAAATCTGTTCTTTTAAGAGATTTGCTTTCCTCAATTTCTAAATTCCCTTTAGTGTGAGTTTCCCACCTTAGAAAAAAGGCCTTGTGCTTGATGTGAAGTGCCAACTCATTGGAAAAGATCCTGATGCTGCGAAAGTCTGAAGGCAAAGGGGGAAGAAGGTAATAGAGGATGAGATGGTTAGATAATATCACAGACTCAGTGGACATGAATTTGAGCAAACTCTGGAAGATAGTGAAGGACAGGGAAACCTGGCATGCTGCAGTCCATGGGGTCACAAAGAGTCAGACATGACTTAGTGACTGAAGAACTTCATTAGCTAATTGATTTTAGTACTGCCTGAAGGCACACTTAATCTAAATTACCCTTGGCTTTAAACAACATGAAATCACCTCTTAATAGCTTAACCTTGCCAAACTCCTATTTGTATTTTAACTAATGATGTTGTGGGGGTTTTGCTGTTTATATTCAGTAAAAAGTTTGCTATTTTCTCCAAAATCCTTCATCCTTTCATCACCTCCAACGCACATGCACATGAATGCACACACACACACACACACACACAATCCAAATGGAAACATTTCAGTCCCATATGTTCTAAAATAGGTGAGTCTGGTTTAGCAAATATGTGACTAAATCTAGGGTTTAAAGTAGCTGGTACTGAAGATAATGGATAATGCCAAGGATTCGAGGCCTAGGGATTAAAAGAGTAGTTTCAGCTTTAATTCTTCTGAAAATGTATCCATTCTTGTTATGCAACCAGCGGCCATCCTGCCCTTCAAATGGTAACTAACTCAGACACTGAAGGGCTTTCATGAGCTACCGCATCATATTCTCCACTAATCTTCCAGACAAAGGAGAAGCTGAACAAGTCCCAGTTCCAGATGTGTCTCTCCTTGACAATTCCTATCTTATCCAGGCCCAAAAGTGCCAAAGTTCTGCCATTAATAGGTCTGACCCTGGTAGCTCCTGCACAGATGAGAATCCAGCATGACCATAGTTGAGTGCTTCTGACCCATGAGCACTCTAAGCCAACAAGCAGTCTCCTGTGTCTGGACCGAGCTAGTGCCCTGAGGCTCACTGGGCTGCCACTACACTTGACCCCAACTGTGTGCAGCTGGCGTGTCTCACTAGCTCCATACCTGGGGCTCTGAGTCCAGATCTCCAACATGGCTCCCTCAAACTGAAGCTTAATCTCAATGACCTTGACTATTTCTGCAATGATTTCTCACAAGATTAGATCCTGCTTCTCAAATAAATTCATATCTCTGACACTGATCACTGCCATCACTCAAAAGTGCCACCAAGTCCTCTAGAATCAGCCACCTCAGAATAGTGGCTCTTGACCCTGGGCATGAATTGGAATCGGCTCAAGGTTCAACTCCATTCCCTCAGATTGAGAAACACTGCCTTAAATACCAAAGCCAGTCTGGGCCAGTGTGCAGTTTTGCATATACGTGATTCAAGCATGGAAGCTGTTTCAAGCTTTCTAAAGAAGTGTTCAGGCTATACATCATGAAGTAGTAAAATATATAATATTCTGGTTATCATCGTTGTGTAATTTATTGTCATGTTAATCATAGGATGATTAAATTACTGCTTTAATAGTTTCTTGGCATTAGGGAATCTTCCTCCAACTCTGCTATTGGTCATCTCTGTCTGGTACCTTCCTGTCCTCCTGGCCCATCAGGTCTGCAGTCATGCCACCTGTTGGCACCACCCCAAAGGACATATCCTAAACCACTTGTTCATCCCATTTCACAACACAGTTCCTCCTTTCTTTCTACTCTCTTTGGTTTTTGACCTTGGGATTCTTTTTGACTCACTACTACTAATGGTTAGCCCTGCTACCACAGCCAAAGGAAGACTCAGTTTTCTCCTTCATCTGAATCCAACTTGCCCTCCAGGTCAAAGGCCTTCAACTGCCCTTATAAAACTATCCACTTAGATATGCATAGATTTACTTCTGAATTGCAGAGGGTATCTAGAATTTTTTGTCCTTATTTTTATGTAGATAAAGATACATATTGTAATAATATCTTTACAATAAAAGGACAGAAAAAAGTAACTTCCATTTTGGTAAAAAGGAAACTAAGCAATATAATCTGCTTATTTTCTGGAATCAAACCATCAAATTTCTATAAGCAGAGTCCTCACCAAGTTGTCCATGGTCTTCCTAATTGATGCCTATGTTTTCTCAAACCCTTTTGGTACCCCATATTGTTGATAGTTTAGGATGCACTGAATGTTAGATCTTTCTTGTGATACAATCTTTATGTGTGGATTTAGCATGCCAGTCTCAAAATCACTGCAGATGTTGACTGCACCCATGAAATTAAAAGATACTTGCTCCTTGGAAGAAAAGCTCTGACAAACCTAGACAGTGTATTAAAAAGCAGAGACATTACTTTGCTGACAAAGGTCCATATAGTCAAAGGTATGGTTTTACCAGTAGTCATGTACAGATGTGAGAGTTGGACCATAAGGAAGGGTGAGTGCCAAAGAATTGATGCTGTTGAACTGTGGTGTTGGATAAGACTCCTGAGACTCCCTTAGACTGCAAGGAGATCAATCCTGAGTATTCATTGGAAGGACTTAGGCTGAAGCTCAAGCTCTAATATTTTGGCCACCTCATGTGAAGAGCTGACTCATTGGCAAATACCCTGATGCTGGAAAATATTAAAGGCAGGAGAAGAGGACTGCAGAGGATGAGATGGTTGGATGGCATCACCGACTCAATGGACATGAGTTTGGGCAAGCTCCGGGAGATGATCAAGGACAGGGAAGCCTGGTGTGCTGCAGTCCATGGGGTGGCAAAGAGTCAGACATGACTGAGCAACTGAACAACAACTCCTGATCTAAAAGATTCATTGACTTCAAATTTTCTAGAGAAGTGACCCTCACTTGATGGAGCATATCATATTAGGCAAAGGGACAGAGTATAGGGAAGATATATGCTCCTGAAAGCAGTTGCAATATTATAATTCCAAACCATGTTCAGAAAACTTTCAAAAACCATGTACTTCTTCCACAATAAAACTTACAGAAGGGACAGCTCATTTACTCATCCATGATGAACACCTGTTCATAGTTGTTCATCATGGATGAACTACATAGTATGTGTAGCATATACTGTTCTTGCTATTCTACTAGCTACAGGGAAAATCTTCATTGACATGTGAAAAGAATGCAGACAAGCTGTAGAAGAGAGTCATGCTGAAACAAAAACCCAAATTAAAATCTCAGAAAAGCTCCACAGAGTGTAAAACTGCAGTTCTACTACAAGTCTCAACTCTGATCATTTCTCAGCAGCCACATAGAGGGTTGAATGGTGGTCCTCAAAAGATAAGTCCATGTTCTAAGTCCTGGAGGCTGTGAATGTTACCATCATTTACATAAAGGATCTTGAAGATGTAATTAAGTTAACTTCAAGATGAGATCAGCCTGGTTTATATGGTGGGGGGCAGGAGATATGGGGGGAATCTAAATGCAAACACAGTTAAGTGTCATAAGAGACACACAGAGACACAGAGGGAAAGAGGAGAAGGCCATATGATGACAGAGGCAGAGATTAAAGAGATGTATCCGCATTCCAGAGAACACCTGGAACCATCAGAAGCTGGAGGAGATGAAGAAAGATTCTCTGCTAGAGAAGGAGCATGGTCTTTCTGGCACACCTTCATTATAGACTCTGGCCTCCAGAACTGTGAAAGTATAAATTTCTATGTTTTAAGCCATGAAGTTTGTGGCAATTTGTTACAGCAACCACAGAAAGTTAAAAAAACCATATACTGCAATTTGTAGTAACTTTTTTCTCACCCTATAGCAACAGAGAGTATGCATAGTTGATATATAATAAATTCTTAATGGACTCCAGACCCACTGCTTTATATAGATTAAGGACTACCTCTGGGGTAGGAGAGAGTGAAAGGGTAACCTAAATTGATTCAAAATTATTATTCTGCCCATACAACATTCAGACTCTTACCTTAGGAAAGATACAGTATCTTTTTCTTCTCTTATCTACCATGAGCTACATCAAACAAGACAGGGGATAAGTAAATACATCACAAAGAATTATTGATTTTTTTTAATGCAGTGTACTTGATATACCAGTGAACTATTCCCCAAATAATTCCAAAAACATACTTTGGTTATATTTTACACAGGATGTACAGTGATTAGACCCTTGCTTTTTATTCTTTTCAGGTTGAAGACATCTCCCATTGACCTCATTAGCTACTAATAAAGCAAGTACCTCATAAATGAATTTTTACTTGGCAAAAGTAGATTAGGAAATCCTACATTTATTCTCAAATCATTCAAAATTCTAATTTTATTACATAGTAATTAGAAAGATAAACCACAAACCAAGATATACTCAATGTTGAATGTAAAGAATTTTTACATGCAAATAAAAGACATTTTTTAAATCACAAAACATAAAATGGCATAGAAAGTAGTAAAACACTAGTAAAAGAAATTAAAACAGGAAAATAGAGAAAAAATTCTTATCAGTAATATTTCTGTACACTTGATCTTAGCTACATAAACATAGCTGGGGCGGTTAATTAAGCAGTTGAAAAAAGATAGATGAGGAGTGAAGGAAAGGGAAATAAATAAAACTCTAAGTGAGAATTTTCTGACAAATGTGCCTTCTTGGTTAATTTTCACATCCAGAGCTAAGCAACATCTGCATCGCTTGCACTTCCTTTCATTACCCAAGCACCAATCACTCGTTTATCATTCCTATACATACATATTACTAAAATGTGATGATTCGTCACTATTCATTGATCAAATAACATTCAGAATTACCTTCCAAATGCTTTTCATGTAGAGGTGACCAGATAACTAAAAATGTTTGATGCTTCCTTTTCATAACACCTCCATGAAAAGATTCAGTAAACCTGATTCCTTTTAATTTCTCTCATTAGCAAGGGGACTGTGCTCTCTCACTCTGGATAGGCCTGCATGCCTCTCTCCCTCCATGCTTGTTCATTCCACATGCTTTCATGTGCAAATGGACACAAATTGCTGTCAATTGGGAACATTCGGAAACCATTTGCCTTGATTTTCCTTAGTAAAATATAAAAAGATCTAGGAGCAAATACATGGGACTATTATGTAAGAAGACTCTTTAATATGTTGCTTGGGTGCTCAGTCCCAAGGAAAACACTGTTTATAAGTTGAGCAGATCAGACTTTGTCAATCAGAACTTAGACCACCATCCTTCTGGAAAGTGGCTGCTTTTAGGGGAGTGGGTTGTATATATGAAATGGAAAGAAATATGGTCTTTACATGAGTCATTTTTGCAGCCTTCTCAGAACCTACCCATGGGTCAACTGCAGGTATTCAGAAATTGTTTATTGACTGCAGTGGGCATGTGGACTTCTGTTTTCCAAGTTGAAGAGTCTCATTTAGAGATGTTGTTAAAGGCCTCCTGCTCCATTATCCCTATTAGAAGTTTGTAGAATCTTTAATTCACAGCAGCCACACATCTAAACTTTGTTCTGAGCAAACTGCTGAAGGCAGCTGCCCTGACATTTCCCTCCATAGGTAAGTAGAGCTAAAGACTTGGGCTGAATTCAATGAGAGAAAATGAAGAGCTGTGAAAGGACATGCTCTCTTCTAAACTGAATCTGAAAAACCCCTTCAAATGCATATTAGATTCTCTCTCTCGTCTCTCCTTTCCTCCTTCCATCTCCCTCTTTCTCTGGCAGGCAGAAGATGGGAAAACACTGACTAGGTAAGCTGCTAGCTAAGCTCTGTTCTACATGCTTTATCTTACTTAATTCAGTTCTATTTACAACACTGCCCTTGGAGAAATCTGAACTCAGCGTTATGCCAGCTCACTGCTCAAGGGTGTAGACTGAATGTATAGTCAATAGCAACCATATCCATTGTCTTCTTCCTACACCATGATACCTCCAAGTACATGGGCTCAAAAAAATTGGTCAATGGAGAAGCCTTAGAGTCAGCCAACAGGTAAGCAGACTACATGAAAAATAATTTTAAAATTAAAAAAAAAAGTGAATATATGTAAGAAAATAGTATTGTATTTACCACTGAACATCCTTCTAGGAGAGAGCAGACTTGAGTGCAGGTACGGAGAAATTTCTGTAATACTGAAGGGAGCAAGACTACAGTCTGTCATCTTGGCCACATAGAAGAATAAAATCAGAATGTCAAATCAAGTAGAAAGGAAGATAGAGCATGATCTTATTAGGTAGTTAGAATAGGAAAAAGGAGTCCAAAATGGTGGTGGCTAAAAGACAAAAAAAGGAAAAAGCCCAGGAAAATGAGACAAAAGAAAATCCAAGGGCCAGAGTGAGAATTTCAGGTGAAACTAACAGCCCTCCTGGCTAGCCCAATTTACATAAGGCAGGCTTAGGGGGAGGAGAAAAAAGCATATAAAAAGAGGAGCCAAGACTGAGCTGCTCTCTTCTTTTGGGTTGGCCCTCCCTCACGCCTGGAGCATGTATTTTCCTTTGCTTGCCAAATAAAACTGAGCTGTCACATAACTATAACACCAGTCTACTGTTTCAAATCTTTGCTGTGGCGAGACAGAACTGAGGAAATTACACACTCCAGAAGTCAGGAAAGATTAAAACAAAGATGAGCATTGTCACCAAGTCAGATGCAAATACAGCTGAAAATTCCATAGGAATTAATAGTTTCAATTAATACAGTCAAACCTCAGTATCCTCCCATATAATTTAAATCATTTCTAGAATACTTATAATATGTAATACTAAGTAAATGTCATGTAAATAGTTGCAGATACAATGTAAATGATATGTAAAGAGTGCCAGCATGTAGCAAATTCCATTTTGCTTTTTGAAATTTTCTGGAATTTTTTTTCCAAATATTTTTGATCCACAGTGGGTTGAATCTGCAGATGTGGAACCCACAGGTACTGAGGGCTGACTGTAATTTTCTGCACTGTATCCCAGTGTGATCTTGCCTGCCTTTTGTTTTTATTCTTAAAGATCCAGGACAATTTTAAGCCTAAATCCTAATTCTAGAGTCTATGTACCTTAGGAGGCAAAGAGATGCTGTACTCTTTCCAGGTATCTCTAAGTCATTTTTCTAAAATTTTCAAAAACTCCCTTGTAACTAAATGTATCAAGTCCAAGCTCACTCTGCTCACCATAGAACAGGCCAATGAGTCAAGAGATGAGGTGTTGAGGCAAGGAATACGACTTTATTTGGAAAGCCAGCTGACTGAGAAGATAGCATACTAATGTCTCAGAGTAACCATCTTGTTGGGGTCTGGAAACCATGCTCTTTTATAGAACCAAAGAGAGGGGCAATAAGGAACTAAAGTCAAAAAGACAGATGAATAAAGAGGGAAAAGCAATGAAGAAGTCAAGGGAAAGAGAGGGAGAGGCAATGGTGAAGTACAGTGAAAGGATCTTCAGTCTTGAAAAACATCTCCAGAAATGGCCAGCCTTTGGAATGGGTGTGTTCATCTCTTCTCTTTGTTGTAGCTATTCACAGGTAGGCAGGTTCAGATTATCTCTCTAAGAGCTGAACAAAGGCATTTTAGTTTACAGTCAGGAAGAGGGGCCGGGTCCTTCAAGGCAGGCCATTATGTATGATTGTAATAACAAAAGCAACAAAAAGCAAGTCAAAGAAAGAGTTTCCAACATGGAGTCAGAATTGGCTTCTTCTCTGTAACATATTCAAGAACATAGACCAGTGGTTCCCATTTCATTAGGGATTTCTACCACCTCATTGGCAACTGTACCTGTAATAACTGCCTCATTCATTTTAGCAGCGGGTTTTTGCCATCACTTAAGATATCTAAAGTTTCTCCTTATTAGGGAAAAGCACTTAAAGATGCTTATCTAATTGTGTTCAGACAACATAAATGACCCATCTTTATCCAAGTTGAACTCCCAGTAGCTATTCATCAATGTATGTTGATACTAAAGAGAATCTAACACCTCTGATCTGATAAATATTGAAGTAGTGCTGATGAAGGCAAAGAAAGATTTTCCACAAAGACTTTTGGAGACAAAAACTCTAGCATTAATGAAGCATCAGATATGCAAAACAAAAAACCCTAACACCTCATTAAGGTGCAAATATAGGCTAAAGGAATAGCAGGAGCTAAATATGGCCTCATTGCATAGCTGCCTCACTCTGCACCTACCCTCTCTTACTCCATCTAACTTGGTAGGTGATAAATCCTTTGGATTTTTATATTTGGGGTAAGAGAAGTTGATTAAAATTTTAGTGAGGGAAAAGAGCATTAAGGATTTATCCATATATTCTCTCTCTGCAGTTTCCATTCCCATGCTCCTAAACATATTACAATTACAAAAGAATTGCCTATTATGAGTAACTTTAAGAATTTATGAAATAAACAGGGGTTAGAGAGACAGGAGATCAGTCCTGGGTGTTCATTGAAAGGACTGATATTGAAGCAGAAACTCCAATACTTCGGCCACCTGATGTGAAGAGCTGACTCATTTGAAAAGACCCTGATACTGGGAAAGATTGAGGGCAGGAGGAGAAGGGGATGACAGAGGATAAGATGGTTGGATGGCATCACTGACTCGATGGACATGGGTCTAGGTGAACGCTGGGAGTTGGTGATGGACAGGGATGCCTGCCATGCTGCGATTCATGGGGTGTCAAAGAGTCGGACACGACTGAGAGACAGAACTGAACTGAACTGAGAAAGACAGGGTTCATAAGCAAACCTATGAAAGTATTGAAAATACTGTTCATATATAACAATAATAATAAACATAAGAAAATCAGGAAGAAAAAATAATAGAACACATATGTAAAAACATCTATGGCTTTTAACATATTTTGAATTTGTAAAAACGTAGTACTAGACAACATATTTCCTTGGTCTATTCTAGCTCACTAAAAAACTTGAGAATATTCTTTTCCCATAGTGACGGTCACATATTTGTTTGCTTTGATGCACTACTACCCATATGCACAGGCACACAAAATCTGTTTGGTCCTTAAGCCTATTTTTAAATTGTTTTTGTTTTCCTAGTCAACATTGTGATTTCTGTATGTTAGACCCTAAAGTCTCACAAATGTGGAAGTAATGTCAATTTGACTTTGGGAGTGTTAATTAAATAAACCATTAGACTGAGCTAGTTCTAAAGTCATATAAGCCTGCCTACACACCCAAACTGAAGCCTGAAATACCTCAAGGTCAACAAATCAAAACCCGAGGAGAACTAATCACAGACCTCCAACTAGGTCTTCCCAAATAAGGCAACCACTCACATGATAATCAATAAATAAGGTTGTATCTTTGCTTCCCCATCTTCTCTATAAAAATCTTTTCATGAGGTCCTGTCCATGGAGTCCTCTGAACTACTTCCAGTTTGAGACTGTTCTATTCAAATCAAGCTTTGCTCAAATAAACTCATAACATATTTAATGTGCCTCAGTTTATCTTTTAACAGGAGGGATTTAACTGATTTCTCACTCATGAAAGTCTTGATTCCAAGTGGCCATTGGGAAATCTGGTATAAAACCTCCAGATTTTCACCATCATAATCTACCCATTAAACAAATTATACCTGAACTGTGAAATTAAGACAAATTTGTTAGCAAAAAGCCTAGGAATATATACTTATCTTAAAGATGAAAGCTCATTTTAATATCTTATCTGTTTTTTCTTTAACTTTTTCCTGGCAATTGCCAACATAAATTACGTTTGTAGGATTCTTATGTTTCTTAATCACTACTACTTTTTCTACATCCCACACTAGATACTAAGGACTTCATTCTCCCTCCCTCTCTCTCTCCTAACTCACAGATTATTTCTGAAAGCATCTAAAGTGAAAAATGAAACAAAAGAATTCTGTCTTTGTAATTTCATGTCAAGTGAGGAAATAGAGGTTTTATCCCCCCAGATAGTTCAGAGTCCACTGCCAACGAATTCTGTCTTTTCTCTATCCTATTTCTGTAAGAACTGGAAAAAAAATACAAGTCCAGACAAGTAGTCTGGACACTACTGAAGCAAGTGTGGAAAGCCTGTGCAATCTGGGAAGCCCAAGCATTGCTGGAAATTTCTCTCCATTTAAGTGACCCTGTCACTGATATTCTGTTTCTCAGGGCATCTTCCCCATTGGTCAGTAGAAAGGGAAACTCACATGAAATTAAATATCATTCTATATGAAATATGACTTTAGTCCTCAAACTAGTCTTGATTTGCAAGGACACAAGCCATTATGCTGGGGTCAAAGACACTAATAATAAAGGCACCATTTGATAAAGTAACTATTCACAGAGAAAGAAACCATGGAAATATGTGGTGAAATTAGTCACTGTTTCTAAATTGTCTTTCTGAGAAATGAGATGTATTTAAAATAGCGCCCTATACTTTTAAGATGGGAACCATGATTAATGACGATGCTTCACCTCATCCAGCAAGAAAAAGAACTGCACGTCAAAACAGACACAAGGTATCTGAAAATTGTAGATAGTGTGGAGAATGTATTTTCTATCTTTGAAAAAGGAAAGCAAGCAAGTAATTGCTGCCTCCTTTCAAAGGGTTAAGCATTTCTGATTAGCTTTGGGTCATGCATCACATTTTGAGTGCCTAAGCTTAAAGACACACTTCATTGAACCCCATCTAGCAAGCTTCATGCTTATGAAGGTGTTCCTCTTGATTGCTTCTCATCTGGGCTACAAAACGATTGGGTTGGAGACTGACATTGATTAAGTGCAAGAGAACCATGTTTTACTGTGACAGCTGCTGGCTTCTATCAACAAATCAATGTTTTTGTTTTTTTTTTTTTTCCTTTTCACCTTAACTCTCCCATTAGCATCCTGCTGTTACTAGAGATGAAAAACATCTCTGTAACTGTCTGCTGATTGACCATTTTCTGATTTGCCAATCACATAAAATGTTTTTATGATGGAAAAGGCTAACCCTTCATTCTAAGCAGCTTTTTGTGCAAAAATAGTGCAATTTGCTGGAATCCTCTGGGGTGTGGCTGCTGCTCCTATAACATAAAGTCGCAATAGATAGTAATGTATTTTACAGAAAAAAATGTCACTTTACTCTCTGGATTTGATCTGTAAGATTACAAATGCATCCTGTCCATGAATTTGGGAGTGTTTAGCAATGGTTCCACCTATTGGTCTTTTGCTATCTAAATAAGATAGTGGCCACTTATAGCTTTTTGTGCACAGAATATTCCTGGTTATTTACAAGACAGGCTGTTAAAGCTGTGCAGTTCATACTGTATACCAGAAACAGGAGGCATGGTTAGGAGACAACATATACAGAGATCTCCAAAGCAGCACTATGTCAAAATAGAACTTTTATAACAGCAGACTTCCCTCCTGCCTTCTACCTCCAAATTGTATGGCTTCAAATTGAGCCCTAAATTTGCCTGACTAGAAACATATAGGACAGACCCAAGTAGAAGGAGTAAATCACTGCCAAGTAATTAGAGCCTTCTGGGACTATTTAATGAAAAGTGTACTTTCATATGCTTCTGTATGCAATTTTTTTTCATAACCAAATACTGCTGCTAAGTCGCTTTAGTCGTGTCCGACTCTGCGCGACCCCAGAGACGGCAGGCCACCAGGCTCCCCCATCCCTGGGATTCTCCAGGCAAGAACACTGGAGTGTGCTGCCATTTCCTTCTCCATAACCAAATAGTAAGTAACCTGAAACCAAGGTTTTAACTGTGTCAAGTCTTGGACAACATGGTTTATTTTGCCCAGTCTCCCCTTATGCCTTAGGATATAAACTCAAAAGACACAAATTATTTTACTGAAAACTTGTTACATTGTCAACAGGCCAAAATGGCAATGGGATTTGAACAATGGAGCTCCTTGATGTGATGAGTTGAATATAATCATGACTTGCCTGTAACTTCCTGCTAGCTTGATCAGCCAAGCCACTGGAAATGAGGAAAGAAAATTCAAATCTCCTGGGTAACACAGAGAAAAAAAAATCACTTGTTCAGATCAAGGAAAGCATTACTAGCTGTTTCAAAGGACATTAAAAAATATATATAGCACTTAATAAGCCAGTTTCCAAGGCAAAATAGCATTGGACAGGAATCCTAGCTGTATACTGATGGTTCTCTAACTCATTCATCCTGGATGGCCATCAGACCCCAGGCTATACAAAATCCTGCATGAAAGAAGGTATTTAGAGTAATACATCTTTTTCCTTTTTTCCACCCAGGAAAAAGAGATAGAGATAATAGGGGAAAGTAATGGGGTCAAAGGTAAAAAGAGGAAAGGATAAGATAAAACAAATTGGTCACAAAGAAAAGAGGCCTTGGGAGAGGATACCATAAGGGTTCCTGCTAAGCAGCTCCTTGAGATTCTCTGGCCCCAGTCTCCACACCTCCAGAGATGTTTTTCAGTCACTAAAGGAGACGGCTTAGAATACCAGACCACCTGACCTGCCTCTTGAGAAGCCTATATGCAGGTCAAGAAACAACAGAACTGGACATGGAACAACAGACTGATTCCAAATAGGAAAAAGAATACATCAAGGCTGTTATTGTCACCCTGCTTATTTAACTTATATGCAGAGAGTACATCATGAGAAACATTGGGCTGGAAGAAACACAGCTGGAATGAAGATTGCTGGGAGAAATATCAATAACCTCAGATATGCAGATGACACCACCCTTATGGCAGAAAGTAAAGAGGAACTCAAAAGTCTCTTGATGAAAGTGAAAGAGGAGAGTGAAAAAGTTGGCTTAAAGCTCAACATTCAGAAAACTAAGATCATGGCATCTGGTCCCATCACTTCATGGGAAATAGATAGGGAAACATGTCAGACTTTATTGTTTTGGGCTCCAAAATCACTGCAGATGGTGATTGTAGCCATGAAATTAAAAGACGCTTACTCCTTGGAAGGAAAGTTATGACCAACCTAAGTTTAAGTTTAAGTCGCTCAGTCGTGTCCGACTCTTTGTGACCCCATGGACTGTAGCCCACCAGGCTCCTCTATCCATGAGATTCTCCAGGCAAGAATATTGGAGTGGGTTGCCATTTCCTTCTCCAGGGGATCTTCCCAATCCAGAGATCAAACCCAGGTCTCCCACATTGCAGGCAGTCACTTTAACCTCTGAGCCACCAGGGAAGCCCTATGACCAACCTAGACAGCATATTGAAAAGCAGAGACATTACTTTGCCAACAAAGGTCCACCTAGTCAAGGCTATGGTTTTTCCAGTGGTCATGTATGGGTGTGAGAGTTGGACTGTGAAGAAAGCTGAGTGCCAAAGAATTGATGCTTTTTTTTTTAATATAAATGTATTTATTTTAATGGGAGGTTAATTACTTTACAATATTGTATTGGTTTTGCCATACATCAACATGAATCTGCCACAGGTATACACGTGTTCCCCATCCTGAACCCCCCTCCCACCTCCCTCCCCGTAAAAGATGGTAATGATAACCCTGTATGCAAAATAGCAAAAGAGACACAGATGTATAGAACAATCTTTTGGACTCTGTGGGAGAGGGCGAGGGTGGGATGATTTGGGAGAATGACATTGAAACATGTATAATATCATATATGAAAGAATTGATGCTTTTAAACTGTGGTGTGGAGAAGATTCTTGAGAGTCCCTTGGACTGCAAGGAGATCCAACCAGTCCATTCTAAGGGAGATCATTGGAAGGACTGATGCTAAAGCTGAGGCTCCAGTACTTTGGCCACCTCATGCAGAGGGTTGACTCATTGGAAAAGACCCTGATGCTGGGAGGGATTGGGGGCAGGAGGAGAAGGGGACGACAGAGAATGAGATGGCTAGATGGCATCACCGACTCGATGGACGTGAGTTTGAGTGAACTCTGGGAGTTGGTGATGAACAGAGAGGCCTGGCGTGCTGCAATTCATGGGGTCGCAAAGAGTCGGACACAACTGAGCGACTGAATTGAACTGAACTGAACTGAAAGGAGATGGCTATCTCTTGGTAGAACTACTTTATGATTGCAAGAGTGTTTTCTCATTTGACTTCATTACCATGCTAAAAGACTCTTACTACTATAATGCAATTCATCCTGGCTCTCAGAATATTTCTTCACATTCAACCACATTCTACTCAAATTTCTTATATAAGTTTTAAGAATCTGAAAGTTTGAACAATACTGTTGCATCTGTTATGAGATATCCATATAGAAAAAAAATGTATCATCAAAACTTATTTAAAAACATATTTATAAGAGTTGAATGTACTCACTTTTTAGAGAAAAAATTTACAATTTTTCCCTCTTCTTTTTTACCTTATGGTTAAGAAAATGTTTCACTTCAAAAGAAGTAAAAAATTAAATTACAGCAAGCAATCCAGTGAACCCATTATAATGATATTTGCTTCCAGACCAATTATGAGGGAGAAGGATTCCTTCTGTTACTAGGAAGTTGACAGCAGTTACTTTGTTCTATTTGTTTTTTTTAAGCTTGGGAAAATTTCCTTTCTCTCTGTCACATATTTTTTTTAAGTTTCTGTGTATTTCCACTATCATCTATGAAAGAATTTTAGGCATTAATTTGATATACAATTTTCCATCACATATGAGAATTAAGGAAATCTTATTTAAAAAGCACTCCTCTCTCAATTATTCTAACACATTGTTGCAAAGGGAAGCATCTCATCATAAAATTCTCAAGCCCCAGGTTTATCCCATGTCCAAGATCACACACTTGGCCTAAATGGAAAGGACTTGAATTTCATTTTCACCAAACCCACTCACGTGATGGTTAAAAGTTCACACCGAAACTATTATTTCTACTAACATAAGGAATGACACATATGCAAGGTCATTAGAGAATCCAAGAAAGAGCCTGAAGTCCATTGGCAGATATACACTGTTTAGGTGGATAAACAGGTACATTTGTCTTAGATAGTTCTCTGGACAGATACTGAGACAGAGACTTGAAAGCAGACCATTAAGCAGGGAAGTACTTTTGAGAGTTACAATTGTAAAGGCTAGGATGGCAGAACTGGACAATGGGAGAAGTTGACCTGCAATGCAGCTGGGTCATCTGCCCATTCTGGAGAGCCCTAAGGATGGAATGATTCCTAAGAGTTATCCAATAGTCAAGAATTCTGGCCTTTATCTCCATAATAGCCAATTTCGGGCCTTGGGAAACTCCCTATGAGGGGGCATACCTCTGGGTGAGTCACTACTCACTGCCAAGGGCAATACTCAGTAAGGAAGGCAGTTGTGAGCTGTTAGCAGCAGAAATTTCAAGCAACAGGAGGATGAGTACATCAGCCAGAAGAGGGAACCTAGGCAAAGCCATGCAGTAACCACTGGAGAAAACACAGTTTATAATATAGACTATTCTGCATCAATATAAAAATTCAGTATTTTATCTACAGTGGCTTATTTTCACAGGAAAATTATATTCTAGGTTTGATGTTTAATTTTTACTGTGTGGGTGTGAATCAGTCCTTTTTTACATCTAATTTAAAACTAATTCCTCCTTAAGTCAGAACTTTGGAAGGACCTGGCTTAATATACTCATTTTACCAATAAAGGAAAATTTTTCCATGTCAAAAGGCTCTTTCGTGATGGAGGTATATTAAGAAGGGGTTCCAGTCTAATTTCCTTTCAGGTCACCATTCTGCTACATTAATTTAACAATCTTTGACTGTCCATTATATTTTTATTGTTGGAGATAGAAAATCCATGGATTCCCACTCCCATGTAGCTTATCATCTTGAAATCATCTGTACTAAAATATGCCCCATTGTTACTGAAAATGTTATTCTAAGAATTAGCATTGACAACATTTGTACTAGTTGTTCTATGACAATTTAATGTGAAACCCTTACCTCATTTGAGGTAGAAATGTATCAATCTTTCCATATTTCAATTATGAAGCTATAGGAAGGAAAACTTTTCCCTTCTAGGTTCTTGAGATGGCATAATAATTATATTGGCATAAAACAGAATAACAGAAGAAAAAGTGTAAACTTAATTTTGTACATATGGAAGTCCCACAAAAACATAAGACACTCGCCAACAGTCAGGCTATTGAGGTTTGCATGCCCTCCTGAGCTAAGAAAAGCTATGACCAACCTAGATTGCATATTAAAAAGCAGAGACATTACTTTGCCAACAAAGGTTCATCTAGTCAAAGCTATGGTTTTTCCAGTAGTCATGCACGGATGTGAGAGTTGGACTATACAGAAAGCTGAGTGCCAAAGAATTGATGCTTTTGAACTGTGGTGTTGGAGATAACTCTTGAGTGTCCCTTGGACTGCAAGGAGATCAAACCAGTCAATCCTAAAGGAAATCAGTCTTGAATATTTATTGGAAGGACTGATGCTAAAAGCTGAAGCTCCAATACTTTGGCCACCTGATGTGAAGAACTGACTTCTTGGAAAAGACCCTGGTGCTGGGAAAGATTGAAGGCAAGAAGAGAAGGGGATGACAGAGGATGAGATGATCGGATGGCATCACCAACTCAATGGATATGAGTTTGAGCAAGCTCCATGAGTTGGCGATGGATAGGGAGGTCTGGCATGCTGCAGTCCATGGGGTCACAAAGAGTTGGACACAACTGACTAACTGAACTGAACTGAGCTAAGAAGAAGTGGGTAGAGGTCTGGAACTTCAAAGTGGAGGAAGACAGTTCACAGGAAGAGGGAAGAGCAAATGTTTGATAAATGTTTACCTCACTAAGAATTCTTTCTGGTGTTAAAAAAAAAGTTATATTTGGTAATAGCTCTCTTCCTGGTACAGGTTCCCTATCCAAATTATTTTAGGCAGTTAAAGGGGATATAAAAAGTTCTTCTTGAGTTTGTTGGACCTTGATTGTCTTTAGCTCAAAGTAATCCACATGCCAAAGTGCCACATTCTGAAGCAGCCTGCCTTGAACTCCATTAAAGCCAATATCAGTAATGTTCTCCTTCTTAGCTATCACCTGACTCTGTCTCAAATAACCATACCCCATGAGTGTTAAGGCTGTGCTTCTTCAGAATTAATTATACCCTATTCAGGCTCAAGGATACGCTTCTCATTCTTTTAGCTTTCCTCTGTTCTTACTTAATATAGGCTGTTTCATTTCTCTTTGCATACCAAATTATTTGTCCTACTACCATAAACTGATCTTTTTAAAGATAATCTCTGTGAATATTACATGGGTCTTCCTATTCTGTCAACCCCACTGGAGCTAGCTGAAAGGATCTAATCATAGGAGGTAGAAGCTCCAACTCTCAATGCTAGGGAAGGTGACCAAAAGAGCAGGGCAACCTACCCAATGTGTGGAACATTCCAGCGCAGCACAGTAAGCTTCAGCCACTGAAACTGTTCCTGTCCATCTGGTATTGCCTGAGTCTACTATTTTCTCTCAACTTGGTTTTTATGATTTATGACAAAGGTGGTAATGACAATGATGTTGATGATAATCATATATATCAAGCACTAATTGTATGAAATATTTATATAAATCCTTCCTCATTTTATTTGGTCTTCAAAAAGGGGCATAATGTATTTCATAATTGTTGTTGCAAACATGGCCAACTATAAGCCACATTTTTTTTGCATGATTCCAGTCTGCGGAACACAACTGTCTATTCAAACTAGTCCCCTGTCTGATGCCTCTGTGGAATCTTCAAAAGATAGTGCCATGTTCCTGCAGAAAGTGTTATATCAACATGCATTATCTTACAATTGTTCCACATGCTTTTTAAATATTTTTTAATGTATAAAATTTAGTATAACCTCTGTCTTCTTCTTCATAGCAAGTAAAACTTGTAATAAAATGAAACTAAAATTCAGCATAAACACTCTTCATACAAATACATCTCGTTCTCCCCCTCCCTTTCTCTCTCCTCCTCCAGTTACCCCTGAAGGTACCCATTATAGAACATTCCCCTGTAGGAGAGGTTCCTAATGACATTCTGCCCTTAAAACCTATATTAGCACAATGGTTGGCATTAAAATAATCAGACACAGATCTAACCCCAAAACATTGATGAGTAACACACCTTTGCTTTTTGTTTGTTTTGATCAAGAGATAGAAGTAAAACTCCCTTTAACCATCTCCAGCTCATTCTCAAGTTTCTCTTCCTCCAGTGACTACCACATCTTTCCTGTTTTCCTCAATCCATTTCTTCTCATAGTTGCTCATAATAAAAGTAATTCTTTATCTTCTTTCACTCTAACCTTTCCAAACTGTCCCCTACCATCCCCTCACTTTATAGAATAGTAAAAACAAACCTATGAATTTCTAAAAGAAAAGGAAAAGGAAAATAACTAGTATATTCAATAGACAGCATTTTGCTCCAAATGTGAATTGGTTTGAAGGGAGGGGTTGATGATGGAGAAGATATAAGGGGTGGGGGGTGGTGCTACAAGTGCTGAGTAGACTCCTCCAAATCAACATGGTAAGTTCTTTTTTTCCTTTAATTTGAATGGTGTCTGCTGCTGCTGCTGCTGCTAAGTCGCTTCAGTCGTGTCCGACTCTGTGCGACCCCATAGACGGCAGCCCACCAGGCTCCCCCGTCCCTAGGATTCTCCAGGCAAGAACACTGGAGTGGGTTGCCATTTCCTTCTCCAATGCATGAAAGTGAAAAGTGAAAGTGAAGTCGCTCAGTTGTGTCCAACTCTTAGCAACCCCATGGACTGCGGCCCACCAGGCTCCTATTTCCATGGGATTTTCAAGGCAAGAGTACTGGAATGGGTTGCCATTGCCTAGCTTCCATAAAACTCTCCTCAGTTTTGGCCTTATATCAGCAACTTCCTGTTAAAAAGTTCTCCCTGAATCTTATTGGAATCTCAAATTTATTATATTAGCAAAAAGAATTAATTATGGGCCCTGGGACATTTGCTTTTCTGCAAACTATTGATTTAATCTCACCATCAAATTGCCCAACATTCCTGGGTAGCTCAAATGGTAAAGAATTTGCCTCCTATGAGGGAGACCAGGGTTTGATCCCTGGGTCTCGAAGATCCCCTGGAGAAAGGCATGGCAACCCACTCCAGTATTCTTGCCTAGAAAATCCCATGGACAGAGTCTGATGGGCTATAGTCCATGAGGTTGCAAAGAGCTGGACACGACTGAGTGACTAATACTTTTACTTCACTTTCATACTTTACAATCCTCTCGCCTCTCACCTCCAAGTGCTTCTAATTGAAAATGTTGCAGACTCCTCATGAACATCTCCATCATCAAAGCCTTGGCTTAATCTCCTGTCATACCTTACCTACATTGGTACAACAGCCTCTTCAATAATTTCAGTTTCCTGCTTCAGAAATTGCTACTCCCTTCCATCTTTCCTTTCCCTACAACTAAGAACTTTTTTTTTACTTTCTATAATGGAAAATTTGAAACCTATAGGAAAGTAATGGAAAAAAATCAAATAAACTCAGGTATCCATCAACCAGTTTTAACAGTTCACAATTCACAACCAACCTATTTTCATCTATAGTCTATCCCTGATTGTATTAAAGCAAACTCCAGGCATGGTATCATTTCAGCTCTGAAGAATATAAGAAAGAAACTTTTCTTTTTAAAAAATCTTATTACAAAACATTATCACACTTAAAAATTAAATATAATTTTTAACAGCAAAATGTCAAGCAGTGTTCATAACTTCCCTCATTGTCTTACACATTTTTATTTTATAGTTTGAATCAAAGAGATAGGAACCATAAATTGCAACTCTTTCCTTATTTTTCAAGCATCTCTTACTCTATGGTGCCTGCCCCTTTCTTTCGTTGTTGTTACGGTGGTGTAAAACAAGAAAAACAAAGAATGTTGCTCACCATTCTGTCCTACAAGGATTAAATCATCAGCCACTGCAGTTCCTGATCAACAGTGCACCTGAGAGGAATTTAGAATGAAAAACAGGGTTAGACACTCTGTGCTTTGGACAAGCAAGCCTCTTAGATAAGATGTATGTCTCAGGAAGAATTTTAATGAACCCTGATACTTCCATCTCCCCATACATAGAAATGCACTAAAATCATTACCTTGAATTATTTGTTCTTTGTCAATAGCAGTAGTCTTCTACCCAGATGTATGCTTGACTACATGTTTTTCCTAGCCAAAAGTCATGTATAAACTGGCCTGTTGCTTAACTCTTTGGAGCACTTCCCTCAGAGCTACTGAGAGTCCATCTCCTGGGCTATCAGTTCAGTCACTCAGTCGTGCCCTCAGCAAAGTCCTCAAATAAAACTTAAACTCCCAGCTCTTTTGTAATATGTTTTTCTTTCAGTTGACAATACTAGTTGAAGAAAATGTATTGTTTTGTCTGAGTTTTTATAATTACATTTTCATGATTTTGTTTAACATGTTGGTTAGTTTGCTATGTACCTATAAATTGATCAAATCTAGAGGTTTGATCTGTTTTGGATTTAATACTTTAGGCAAGAAAATTTCATAGGTTTTCTCATATGCTTGCGTGAGAATGGCTTATCTTTTTTATGTTACCTAGTTCTATTAATTTAGGAGGTATTACAAGCCAAATTGTGATACTTTATCATTTCTTCTTCATTTACTAGGTCAAATTGCCTATAAAGAAGAAATTTCCCTTATCAATTATCTGGTTACCCTAAACCATAGTTTTAAGCTTCTTACTGAAAATGCTTCATGATCCAGCTCTGACCTATCTTGTCAGGATTAGCCCCCTTCCTCATCACATGCATGTTTTCCCCAGGAGGGTAATGGTTTACAAGAACTGGGTTTCCAGATCTTTTCTTGACACCCCCAGCATTTAGCAACTGCCGACATGTATTAGCCAATTAAGAAATGTTTGCCAAATGAGAGCAAGCATATGAATTTTCTATATAAGTAACTGATCGTGTAATACTTGTATTTATGCATGATTTCAAACACATTCAGAATTTCAGATACTCATACTTAATGTCAGAAAGAATTCTTTTCAATGTGAATACACCAATATACTGACAAGTCACATTAACTTCTAATACAACATTAGCAGTGAATTAAATGAAGACACCCTAAATTATACCATTCAAGAGATAAATGTTATTCTAGAGTGGATTTGTCACCATGTGCTCTTAGCAATATGAAGTCACCAGTTCTCAATGATTTTATTTCCTATCACCTGCAGTAACCAAACCATCACTAAATAGTTAGGTAGTATTAGCATTTCAAAAGAACACTAAGCAAATGTTCTTCAAATTCAATGAGAAGATTTCTTTATTCTCAAAACACTCTCACTTATTCTTAAAACACTCTCCTGCTGCCCTCAGAATAGTTCACTCACTCAGTCATGTCCTGCTCTTTAACCCCATGGACTGCAGCATGCCAGGCCTCCCTGTCCATCACCAACTCCCGGAGTTTACCCAAACTCATGTCCATCGAGTCGCTGATGCTATCTAACCATCTCATCCTCTGTCGTCCCCTTCTCCTCCTGCCTTCAATCTTTCCTAACATAAGGGTCTTTTCCAGTAAGTCAGGTCTTCGCATGAGGTGGCCAAAATATCGGAGTTTCAGCTTCAGCATCGGTCCTTTCAATGAATATTCAGGACTGATTTCCTTTAGGATGGACTGGTTGGATCTCCTTGCAGTCTAAGGGACTTTCAAGAGTCTTCTTCAACAGCACAGTTCAAAAGCATCAATTCTTCAACCAATTCTAAGGCCTGTTGCCTTAGATGATGCCATATCCATAGGTTTTCTGCCTACAAATACCACTTTCAGTCTGTGTCTGCCTGCTCATCTTTTCCAAGTGATCTTCAGATAAAAGAGTTCCTCAAAGTTTAGAAAACTTTCTTTATTCCTATATTTACTCTTAGGCAATGTTATCTAATTATCAGCTTCTTTCTTGTCCATATATTTCCTTTGGGTTTTAGACAGTTGCCAACATCTCTACTTGGAAGTTTCACAGCCAGCTCACATTGAACATCGTCTTCCTCCTGCCACCTGTTCCTCTCCTGTTTCTTAGAATCTCAAGGAGGGGTACCACCACATGTAATTGGACAAACTAGGGCTCTAGCCATGCTCTTTCCCTCTCCTCTCCCCTCATTTCCAATCAAGATCCAAAGTTTTGTTTGTTTGTTTGTTTGTTTTTTCTGTTTTATATACAAAATACTCTGTGAGTATGTATGGGAGCAAAACGGGCCAACTCAAAATGTTACTTTGGCACATGAAATTTTTCAAATTGAAAACAATGAAGGCCCAAAAGAGTCAGAAAGAAACTTTCGCTTAGCCCACTAACTGACTAAAATAATTTAGAGGAAGTACCTCTTCCCATAATAGAGCTATCATGAGAGTTATCTTCAAATATAGGCTAGGTGTGCTGGTGGAAACTCAGGCAGGGCCTATGAATCAGACTCCACTTTGTATCCCATGGTCTCTGCAAGGCCCAGCACACATTTGGTTACCAAACACTTGCTTTTGTAGCTCCATGTCCATTGCTTTCCTCCCACATGAAGTTCCAAACCACTACTTGCAACACCCTCTTTTGTCTTTAACTGAAGATGGTACTTAAGATGAGGGTTTCAGCCATTTTGGTGAGTTTTTCAGTTCTCCTGGGTCTCTCCCATGTGTATACGCTATAAAAGTTTGAATTTCTCCTCTTAATCTGTCTCGTGTCAATTTTATTCTTAGACTAGCCAGAAGAACCTAGAAGTGTAGAGGAAAATTTCTTCCTCCTCGATAAATGAAACCATTTTTGTCTCTTTCCACATTTAAGATGCTGGTTCTGGTCATTAGGGAATTGTTTCTGCACTAGAGTTAGTTTTTCCCAGTGGCCTCACTGCATATAATTTTGCGTTGAGTCAATTCATTAATAATCTTTAAAAAATTATTTCACTCCCTTGTTTAAATTATTTTCGATTGTTTCTACTCTCTAGGGATAAAGGGGAAAAAAATCCTTGATATTTCTTAAAAGCTTTGCATATCTGGATATAGTCCTTTCCACTTCACTCTAGCTACTTTTGGCTTAATTTATCAGGCATGTTGTATTTGTTAAGGAAAGGATAAGTCTTTTTGCATATAGGCTATTTCCCCAGACACATGGCCAGACACTTCTATTTTACTGAATTTGTCATCAGGTCATGGCTCGAACGTATTGTATGTAGTAAATAGTCTGTGACACATACACTATAGTCCCTGCCATCACCACCAAGACGAGGTGAAGACTCCTTGTTATAATAACTTATCAATCCTATATTTCTTTATTGCACTATTGCAGTTACAATTAAATATTTAATTGGTTTAAGTAGAGAGGGGTGTTTATAAAACAATATTGGCTTTCCAAACCAAAATGCGAACTTATAAAAGCTAGGGTGCTTGATCTTTGTCACTCTTAGTCACTGATCTCTTAATTATTAACACAGTCCCTGATACATAGTACACTGCTGCTGCTGCTGCTAAGTCACTTCAGTCGTGTCCGACTCTGTGCAACCCCATAGATGGCAGCCCACCAGGCTCCCCCATCCCTGGGATTCTCCAAGCAAGAACAATGGAGTGGGTTGCCATTTCCTTCTCCAATGCATGAAAGTGAAAAGTGAAAGTGAAGTCGCTCAGTTGTGTTGGACTCTTCGTGACCTCATGGACTGCAGCCCACCAGGCTCCTCCATCCATGGGATTTTCCAGGCAAGAGTACTGGAGTGGAGTGCCATTGCCTTCTCCTGCATAGTACACAGTACACAATAAATAAATATTTGCTGAAGAAAGGAAAGAACCAATCACTCAAACAGTCAAAAAGGCACAAAAGATTTTCACATTGTAAACTGCCTCCTTGGGTTTCAGGAACTTTCAAGTCTGGGTCAAAGTGAAATCTTCTGCTAAGATATGCACACTCATCTTTGTAAATAATAGATATATAGCACCTGCATACTTGCTTTTGTCCAATACAGTTCTAGTCAGCTATCATTTATAAAACATCCTCTAATAAGCAGCAGTTTATTTCATCACTATACTTTTACTGAGTGTCAATTATGAATATTTTGAGTGTCATTTATAAATAGTCTGAATGACTATTCAAGATTATTTACCCCTCCAGTGCCTCCTGATGTGGTATCTGCCACATAGAGGTTGCTAATACATTTTACATTTTCTTTTTATTTATTTATTTATTTATTTTTATTTTAATTGGAGGTCAACTACTTTACAATATTGCATTGGCTTTGCCATACATCAACATGAATCTGCCGCAGGTATACATGTGTTCCCCATCCTGAACCCCCCTCCCCGTACCATCCCTCTGGGTCATCTCAGTGCACCAGCCCCAAGCATCCAGTATCATGCATCGAACATTTTTAGAAGTAATAAAGTTATTGTGGGAAATATGGGTAGGTGACATTGCCCAAGCCATCCTTGACTCACAGCATGGGAGAGGAGCCTCAGTTATATAATTTAGTTGCCATATATCTGCAAACTTTACTGTAGTGAGATTGTATTGATGGAAAATTAAGACCAAGGTATTGACTATGAATTTTACAAAGTGGCTTAAAAACAAGCCTAATACTACCCTTCATAGAAGACTGCTGTGCAATATTCAACAGATCTTTTGGGGAATATTTTAACCTAGTCATTTGTAAATCTAGGGTCTTTGATCAAAAAATTTCAGAAAGAGGGGAATCTCACAAATAATTGGAGAAAATCCTGATTCTCTGTAGCACATTTTAGCTTATTGGTGCAGTTTTTATGAAATAATCTTGGCTCATGTAGTTTACATAGGACTCAAGGTTTGCTGGTATCCCTTAAATTTGAATTTTCTGTCTTTAATAATTTTTTTTAAATCTACTATAATTGTAGTTTTATATGTTTTTCCAGATTTTGCTTCATATATTTAAAGGCTATGAAATTAGATGCGTATAAATTTAGGCTTATAATTTCTTCCTACTAAATTCACCCAATACTATTAAATGCCTGTTCTTTTCTTTAACATTACTTCTTCCCTTAAAGTTTACTTTACTATTAGTATAGCTTCACTGTAGATTTTTCACTGCTGTATCTTTTTAACATCCTTTGCTTTCAAATCTTATGCCTCCTTGTATTTAAGGTGAGTCCTTTTAAGTATCACATAGATGGCTTTTGTGGTTTAATTCAATCTAAACAATATTTATATTTTATTTGTAAATGTAACCTATTTACAATTACAAAAATTATGAATTTATAGAGATTTATATCTACAATTATAGTACTAGGCAATTTTCACCCATTTGTATCTTGTTTTTATTGTGTTTATTTCTGTTCTGATTTACTTATTTTTTAAAATTTTATTGAAATAGAGTTGATTTACAATGTTATGTTTATCTTTCTTTTTTATGGTTCTCTGTTTCACCTTTCTTGCCTTTTTTTTTTTGAGTAATCCATCCTTTTATTATTTCACTTTCCCTTGTGGAAGGTTTATACTGACTTTAATTCACATTTTATCACTTAGCTTGATGATTAAAACATATACAGTTTTATTAGTGTCTAGCAAATTTAAACCTTCCACATTTTCAGACAGTGAGAGAGCTTAAAACCTTTTAACTCCATTTATATTCCTTCCTCCTGTATTTTCTTTGTCATATCAGTTCAGTTCAGTTCAGTCGCTCAGTCGTGTCCAACTCTTTGCGACCCCATGAATTGCAGCACACCAGGCCTCCCTGTCCATCACCAACTCCCGGAGTTCACTCAAACTCACATCCATCGAGTCGGTGATGCCATCCAGCCATCTCATCCTCTGTCATCCCCTTCTTCTCCTGCCCCCAATCCCTCCCAGCATCAGAGTCTTTTCCAATGAGTCAACTCTTCGCATGAGGTGGCCAAAGTACTGGAGTTTCAGCTTTAGCATCATTCCTTCCAAAGAACACCCAGGGCTGATCTCCTTCAGGATGGACTGGTTGGATCTCCTTGCAGTCCAAGGGACTCTCAAGAGTCTTCTCCAACACCACGCTCAGCTTTCTTTGCAGTCCAACTCTCACATCCATACATGACCACTGGAAAAACCATAGACTTGATCTATTCATATTTTAAAAGCGACAACAGATTATTATTATTTTAAGAAGTTCAAATTTATTTAGAAGATTTATCCACAAAAATACCCTCTCTGGCACTTTTCAGTCTTTCCAACATTGTATTAATTCATTGATTCTAACATTTTATTATGAAAATATTCAAATATATAGAAAAGTAAAAAATTTTTTATGCTGCATGAGTATTTATCTACCACCTGGATTCTGCAATTAACATTTTACTAAACTTGTTCATCATGTATTTACCTAAATTTCCACCCCTCTAATTAAGTTCGTTATTATCAGATGTATAAGTAAGTTGCAGCCATCACCATGCTGCTTCTTAAATACCTCAGGATGGATATCATCTATGAGAGTTCAATATTTATTTATAGTTATTTATTTTGATATAAAACATGTCTGCAAAGAAATGTACAAATCTTAAGAGCATCATTCAATGAAATTTGCTGGACATCTAATGTTATGTCACTGTGATGTTCAATATTTTTTCATGTGTTAATTTGAGTATTTTCTTTTGTAAAGTATCTGTTCAAACATTTTACACACTTTAATTGGATTTTTTTTTTTATTATTGAGTTGTAGAAGTTCTTTTTATATCCTGGGTACTTTGTTTTGTCTTATAAATATTGTTTACAATCTGTGGGTCTCTGACTCATTCTTTTAATAGTATCTTTTGATAAGAATTTTAAGCTTTGATTAAGTTTAAATTATTATTTTTTATGGTTATTGTTTCCTCTGTCCTGTCCAAGGAAACTTTATCTCTAATCCCGAAGAGATTCACCTATGTCTTCAATTAAAAGTTTTATGTTTTAAACTTTTACACTTACATCTTTGAGTCATCTCAAACTAATTTTTAGTAGGATATAAGGTACTATTTTAGGTTCATTTTATATATATATATATATAGACATTCAGTTGTTGCAACACCATTGATTTAAAAGACATCACTTTCTGCATTTAATTTCTTTGAATTCTTAATTGAAAATCAAATGTCATTCTAATTCTGGGCTCTCTGTTCTGTTCTATTGATCTATTTGTTAATCTCTATTCAAATTACTCTTTGTTAATCTCTACTCAAATCACTCTATTCACTGACTACACTAAAGCCTTTAACTGTGTGGATAACAAGCTGTGGAAAATTCTTAAAGAGATGAGAATACCAGACCACCTTACCTGCCTCCTGAGAAACCTGTATGCAGGTCAAGAAGCAACAATTAGAATCAGACATGGAAAAACAGACTGGTTCAAAATTGGAAAAGGAGTACATCAAGGCTGTCTATTGTCATCCTGTTTATTTAACTTATATGCAGAGCACATCATGTGAGATGCCAGGCTGGATGAAGCTCAAGCTGGAATCAAGATTGTCAGGAGAAATATCAATAACCTCAGATATGCAGATGATACCACCCTCATGGCAGAAAGTGAAGAGGAACTAAAGAGCCTCTTGATGAAGGTGAAATAGAAAAAGCTGCCTTAAAACTCAACATTCAGAAAATCAAGATCATGGCATCCAGTCCCATCACTCCATGGCAAATAGATAGAGAAACAAAGGAAACAGTGACAGACTTTATTTTCCTGGGTGATAAAATCACTGCAAATGGTGACTGCAGCCATGAAATTAAAAGATGCTTGCTCCTTGGAAGAAAAGCTATGACAAACCTAGACAGCATATTAAAAAGCAGAGACATTATTTTGGCAACAAATGCCTGTATAGTCAAAGCTTTGGCTTCCCCAGTAGTCATGTACAGATGTAAGAGTTGGACCATAAAGAAGGCTGAGCACCAAAGAATTGATGCTTTGAAATTTGGTGCTGGAGAAGACTCTTAAGAGTCCCTTGGACAGCAAGGAGATCCAACCAGCCCATCCTAAAGAAAACCAGCCCTTCATTGGAAGGATTGATGCTGAGCCTGAAGCTCCAATACTTTGGGCACCTAATGTGAAGAACCAGCTAATTGGAAAAGACTGATGCTGGGAAAAATTGAGGGCAAGAGGAGAAGGTGGCGACAGAGGATGAGGTGGCTGGATGGCATCGCTGACTCAATGGACATGAGTTTGAGCAAACTCTGGGAGATAGTGAAGGACAGAGAAGCCTGGCATGATGCAGTCCATGGGGTTGCAAAGAGTCAGACATGAATGAGCGAGTGAACAACAAATTGAAATTACACACTATCTTGATTACTATGGATTTACAAGAAATCTTGAAGTCAGATAGTGTGAGTTCTTCAAATTCTTTTCTTTTTCAAGATTCCTTTTAATATTCTTGGATTCATAACAACTTTGGTATCACTTTGTTAGTTCCTTAAAGAAAAAGCCTGGTGACATCATGACTAAGATTTTGTTCCCTTAGTGTATGAGGGATATCTCACCATCTCATGCCTTCTTTCTCACCATCACCCATCCCATGTAACTGGGTTATTAATATCTTTATGCAAACCATATTGATTTATTTTGGTAAGTACAATCTCCTTCAAATCATGTATCAGCAAACAGAAAGTAAAACTGTCTGTGGCTGCCATGAAGACAGGCCCTCATCAAGTCTCTGTCTCACACACAAATATACATTCAATATTTTCACTTTTAATCATTTACCAGACTGAAATCTGATCACATATTACCACTCTGTTGTTAATATGGGAATATTTGATAGCCCAAAACAGAGATGTTAAATACACTAATCACCTATACAACAAACATTCATGGGATGTTTAAAATAAGACAGCCTCCTCATCAGATACTTCTTGTAATACCTACAATTAAGTTGAGTGTTAAGGTTATTCCCAGAGTTCTCACACCATCATAACTTTTTTCCTATTGTTTTGTGTGACATAAGATACATCAGAGAATCATATTTAAATTATGAATGGATCCCTACCTTTACTTTTCAAGACAGTTGTGTCATGTTCAGAATACAGTCATCTCCCATACCACTTCCCTGAATTTCACGTTTTCTTTTTCACACTCCTAACACCAATAAACGCAAGCTCTTCTAGATTTTTATCTCATACGTACACTGAATATTACAAAGCATTTCCTAGAGAAATGAGATAAGCCCTAAATAAATGGAGATCAACACTATGTTTATATGTCAGAAGTCTCAATATTGTTAAGATGTCAGTTTCCCTAAATTGATCTACAGTTTCAAGATAACTCCTAGTTAAAATCCCTGTAGGATTTTTTAAAATATAAGATGAGAGTACGATTCTAATATTCTAATGAAAAGGTAAAGGATCTAAAATAACCATAACAACTTTGAAAAAGAACAAATTTGAAGGGCTAACACTACCTGACTTCAAGACTTATTATAAATCAGTGCTCCTCAAAATAATGTTTTATTGTTGTAAAGACTGATAATTAGATCAATGGAATGGAATAAAGCATCCATAAATAGATCTACATATATTTGGAAAATTTGATAAATGTCACAAAGGCACTTCAGTAGAAAAAGAAAGTCTTGTCAACAAATGGTGCTAGAATCCTTGGATATTTATGTTCAAAAAATGAACTTCAATCCACAACTTACACCATAAAGAAAAGTTAATTCAAAATAGATTAGAGACTAAATGTGAATGTAAATCTAAACCTCTAAAATGTCCAAAATAAAACATTGAAGAAAATCTTGAATTATTGGGCTAGGCAAAGCTTTCTCACATATAACAAGAAAATTTTTTCATAGCAGGAAAAACTGATATACTGAACTACATAAAAATTATAAACATCTACCCTCCTAAAGACATTATGAAGATAAACGACAGACTAAAAAGAAAATATCTGCAAATCATATATATGACAATGGACATGAATTCACAGTAAGTGAAGTGAAGTCAAGAGAAGTCACCCAGTCGTGTCGGACTCTTTGCAACCCCATGGACTGTATGTAGCCCACCAGGCTCCTCGATCTATGGGATTCCAGGCATGAGTACTGGAGTGGGTTGCCATTTCCTTCTCCAGGGGATCTTCCCAACCCAGAGATTTAACCCAGGTGTCCCGCATTGTAGGCAGACACTTTACCATCCAAGCTACCAGGGAATTCACAATAAAGAACCAACAAAACTCAATAAGAAACATACAACCTATTAAAAATAGGTAAAATGATGAGTGAACACAAACTCATGTATGAATAATATGTATGAATGACAAATAAACACATGAAAAAAATGCTGAATATCATTAGTCATTAAGGAAACTTGAATTAAAACCACAATGAGTTACCACTACACATATATCAGAATAGATCAAATTAAAAAGAGTAACGAAATCATAGGAAGTTTTGGTGAGAATACAAAGAACTAGAATTTTCATACAATTGCTATCAGGAATGTAAAGTGATACAACCTCTTGAGAAAATAGTTTGGTAGCTAATCTAAAAATTAATTATACACTTCCCATAGGATACAACCATTCTGCTCCAAGATATTTACCTTAGAGAAATGACAACATATATTCACACAAAGATTTATAAATGAATGTTCACAGCTGCTGTGTTTGTAAATGCTAAAAACTGGAAATGAGCCAGTGCCCATCAACAAATGAATGGATAAACAAACTACACACGTCCATTCTATGGAATTAAATTCAGCAACAAAAAGGAATAAAATCTTGACACATGTTACAACATGCTTAAATACCAAAATCATTTTGCTGAGTAAAATAAGTCACACAAAGCAAGTATACATAATACATGATTCCATTTGTACAAAAAATTTTTAAAGGCATACTAATCTATAGTGAGAGAAACAGGATCCATGTTTGGGGAAGAAGCATGTTTAAGTAACAGTGGGAAGGAGGATTTACAAAAGAACAGAATGAAGGTGTTCATTTTCCTGACTGTGGTGATTATGTCATTCAGATTCAGATCAGATCAGTCGCTCAGCCGTGTCCGACTCTTTGCGACCCCATGAATTGCAGCACACCAGGCCTTGCTGTCCATCACCAACTCCCGGAGTTCACTCTAACTCACGTCCATCCAGTCAGTGATTATGTCATAGATGCATAGGATCACAGTATATATATATATATATCTGTCAGATTATATGCTTTAAATTGTACAATTTGTTGTATTTAAACCTCAAAGTTTTTAAAAATAAAAATGAAAACAGAAAATAATAAAACATGATAACAAATTTGGTCATACTGAGAGATTTTGAAAGCTTCAGATTGAACTGATAGAACACTAAGAAAATATAAAGCAATGACTACAGGGAAAACATTTGATCAAAAAAGAAAATGTAATTCTGATATATGCTACACAGCTTTGTTGTGAATCATATTTATATAATCATAATAAGATTTGGGCTTCTCAGCTGGCGCTAGTGGTAAAGAACTTGCCTGACAATGCAGAAGACATAATAAGATGTGGGTTTGATCCCTGGGTTGGGAAGATCCCCTGGAGGACAGCATTATAACCCACTCCAGTATTCTTGCCTGGGGAATCCCGTGGACAAAGGAACCTGGCAGGCTACAGTCCATAGGATCACAAACAATCCAACACAGCTGATAGACTTAGCATGTGCACTCAGACACGCACATACAATAAGATTTTTAAAATAAATATTTACTTACTAAATTATCAAATAACTATATTGAGAGGATGGGGAAATGAAGAGTGTGGTGGTGGCATAAAGGAGATAAATGATACTCTTGCATTATAAGAAGTGTATATATGTGTGTGTGTGTGTGTGTGTGTGTATGCAGCCTAAACTTGTCACACACACTATATATATGTGTGCACATGTGTGTGTGTGCACATAAATAAAAGTTTTATTCATGAATAAATACCTTTTTTCCATTGCCAATGGTGTTTTGATTTGAATCCAGTCTTATTTAAGATAATTTAGTTTTGATTTGCCTAGAGAATATATTTTCCATCTCTTCTCAATAGTCAGCAAACATTAATTACTTTGTAAATAAAATAATTTAGCAGCATTCCAAGTGTTCTCATAATTAATATATTACTTACGTTATGGATCTTAGATTTACACTTTATTTTTGGAACATGCATTGAATGACATAAGCAAAAAAAAAAAAAAATGTGACTATGAGAAAAAGTATTCAACCTCAAATTGCCCGCTTCCTATAACTAGCTGTTGACAACCCTGGGGATCACGCTGGTTACATCCAGAACAATATTTGTTTTAGTCCCATTTATTGATTTCTTAGGCTGAGCTCTTTGCTGAGATGGCAGCACACAACTCAAACAATTTCACAGAATTTAAGGGTTAGAAAGGAACTTGAAGGTTACTGAGTCCAACTACTGCCAAAATAATGTCAGATTTCCTCAGAATATTGACACACATAAACTGGTGCCTCTACTTGATGCTGAATTCAACAAATACTTTTCAGTTCTTAACTTGCTTAAACACTCACTAGGGCCAGTTATAGCTCTTCTTCCTATTTCTTTTCCTTCTCTTGCTTTCCATTTTCCAACAAGTTTTCTTCCCATAGCTTCTATGGGACTCCATTTTACCACTGATTCATTCTGTCTCTCTGAAGTTACTTTTCTAATGGAAATTATTTAAATCCCCAAGGTTTGTTCTAAATCTTCTAATCTTATCCTCTCTACATTCTCATCCATTCTCCTAGCTTCAACCATTTTAGATAATATTTAAATATATATTTAACCTGGAACTCTGCCCTAAATTACAGATTTGTATATCCAGCAGCTCTTTGTACATCTCAATTTGGATGTCCCACAGGTATCTCAAATTAATCATATCTAAATTAAACTCATGGTTTTCTCCCCATATACATGATTATTTTTTATGTATTCCCCATCACTGTTAATAGAATATTATCTACCCAATCACTCAAGCAAGAAAATAGAACATCACCTAATTCTACCTCTGAAATATCTCAAATAATATCAACTGTTTTCCCTCCTCAAAGTCAATTTAGTAGTTTAGGAAGCTAATTTTTCCTTTATCTTATGTAATACCATGAACATCTTCTAACTTTCATAGTTAGAAGACTATGTCTCTGGTCTCATCCTTTTTTTTTTTTCCCCACCATGCTGTCAGTCATTTTGCTAAAGTATAAGTCTGATCTTCTCTATCCTTCGTTTAAAGCATTTTAATTGCTATATATTATACTTGGCATAAAGTCAAACTGTGTTAAAATGTTTTTTGACACTAGTTTAGTTCTGGAATTTCATCTCTTCCTACTAAATCACTTTTTTAGGTCTAGAAAAAAAATGAATGTGTCTTGCTCAATCATGTGTTCAAAGGGTTCCCTCTTGCTTGAAAAACAGCTGTTGAAGACTGAGTTTCTTGGGAAACAAGTTCTAAGATGGAGATTGATATGCATGAACTTTATTAGAGAGTGCTCTCAGGATCAACATCTGGGAAAGGGAGGGAAAGGAAAGAAGCAAAATGAAGCAGAGGAATAAGCCCAGTACCTATGCAATCTAGGCAAAGACTTCAGCCAACCCAAATAAATTCTTTAACTAGGATGGCCCTTCCAAGTTGTTCCCAGTGTGACAAGGGAGCAAGGTATAGTCCCGCAGAGTTCAGCCATTGGATGAAGGCTACACTATGGAAGGGGACATGATCTTGGGCATGGCATCTCTCTAAATCAGGGCAATTTCTTAAAAGGGATGATGGCTGAATACTCTCAGCTGACACAATTCCCAGTTGATCCATCAATCCTGATGGTTTATCCAAGTTTCTATTACAGGGCACCTCTGTTGTCCCTGAGATACATATCTTCAAATAACATCCTGGTAAGCCTCTTTTACTGGAGAAAACTTACAAAGTTAGTGAAATGAAGTACAAGGACCTGCTGCTGTGGTCTTGAGACCAGAATTAATATTTGTCCCCCTTCTCCACTATCTATCTGAGATTCCCTTCACTCTCATTGAGTACCTCTGCTAGTCTTGGTGGCTTCTTTTGTAGTAACCTACACTCAAATCCTTGAAGACCTGAGTCCCTGATTGCCATATAGCTTTCTGTATTGGTGACTACTTCATGTGTCCATTTACCATTCCTTGGTAAAGGAATTTTAACAAACTTGCAAATGTTTCATCTTAATAATAAGCATATTTCTCTATGCTCCCATTATTTAGCAGCAGACCTACTTCTTCAAGTAGTTCAGTTCCTCTGTCAGGGTGGTAACTCCTCTTTTTCCCTACTTTTCCTTTGACACAAAGAGCAGAAACTGTCTTGGAAGAAAATGATAGCTCATGGTTCTATGGGGCCTTTGTAGTATTCAATAATGAAAATGTTTCTTCTCTTAAGAAACCAGGGCCTTTAAACCCACAGAGCCCACATTTGTGTGAGTAGGAAACACAAATTTCTAAAAAGGGTCACTTGGAGTGATGATGGCAAGCAGAGAAACTTCTGTTATCAGCCCTTGATTCTCAAATCCATATTAAGGATACCACACCAAATAAACCTCATTGATTAAGGGTATACACAGTATTCCAGAGGATGGCACCCTATACTCATAAGGGATCTTCTCAAAGCTCATGGCTTAGTTTTGGCTTCAACAGGACCTATCACTGTCAATATAAAAGCTTCTGTGTACTCCTCCTTCCACGGTGTAAGGGGTCTGTGTAGTCAACTTGACACCAAATGGATGATTAATGTCCTCAAGGGTTAGTGCCACATTGATAAATCATCATTGATCTAGCTGCTAGCAGATTGGGCACTGGGATTAACAATAGCTTCAACACTGGTGATAAGTGTTTGCTATTGCCCCCATGTACATCTCCATCTTTACCACCATAATTATTAAATTCACATGTTCATTTTGTCAAACACATGATAGTTGATGACCGATGCTGGCTGATGCCAACTGGTTGAGCTATACTGCCTTCTCAGTTGTTTAGTATTTCTTCTATGATGGCTTCTCCCTGGTAAGGATTAAAATGTGATTCTAATATCTTCATACCAAAGTATGCTTACTCCTGTAAGTTCATCCACAAGGCTTTACTTCAAATCTCCTTGTCCTCAATCTTCTCAAAGTTTTCTTTCCAGATCAATCAGTCAAGTCATTTGCCATTGCCCATGAGCTTGCACATATTGTAATCCCAGACCATTTCTCTTTCCACTCTGACTAAAGCTCTGCTCATAGTGAAGATGTATTCAAATTGCTGTCTTTCAAAACTATCACTAATTAATGATATTTCAGAGCAGCCGTCACTTTTTAATTTACCTACATACCAAGCCAACTTATCCATGAACCAAGTTTGGCTTTTTCTTCTGTAGTCGGTTGGTTACAAGAGACTCCCCTATGAGGTCACACATAGGTGTGGTAAGTACAAGAGAGGTGAATGATGAGAGTCTGAGTCACCAACTGTGCAGCTTGCATGTGCATACTAGCCCTTTTCATGCCCAATTCTGAATGCACTGCTTCCATTTTACTATGGATTATTGTTTTCATTTACTATGAATATTGCCAGATCTTATGTCAATAAGTATGACAGAACCCACCTTATGATGGGGAGTTGTGGCTCATGATCACTTGAAAGCTCGCAGCCAGGTTATTTATCACTGTAGGAACTATTTTTTCAAGTGAAATATGACTCTGCACTGCCAGTGGCAGTCTTGCAACAAAGCCCATAGTGTGTGCATGGTGGTTCTCCTATTAGACCTTGCCATAATTCCAGATGGCATATTTTATCACTACATATACCAACAATGTTACATTTTCTTGATCATATGGCCCAGAGAGCAGAGTCTCTTGAATTGCAACTTGGACTGCTTCAGAATATGTTACTGCTTTTGTCTCCACTCAGAGCTGGCAGCTTTTCATGTTGCTTATATATGGGATATAATATAAACCTGAGTTGAATTGACTGCCTCTGTACGCAAAGAGGCCCAGTGAGCTGCTACCATGGAAGGAGACGTGAGATGGAATGATTTGTCCTTTACTTTGGAGAGGGTGTCACAAAGTGTCTCTGACTGATGGACTCCTAAATATTTTACTAATTTTGTGAGCCACTTAAACTTCACAGAATTTATTTCCCACCTTCTAGAGCATATATATCTTAACAATGCCTCCCAACACACTGGCTGCTTTTTTAACAACTGGTCCAATGATGTCATCAATACAGGCACCAGTGTCATGTCTTCTGAGATGCCCAGGTAATCCAAGTCTCTTCAGACTACACTGTGACAGTGGGTGGGAGAATTAATACAACTATGAAGCAGAACCATAAATGTCTAAATGTATATTCTAGCCTTTCACATGAAGGTGAACTGTTTCTGAGCCTCTTTCTTGATAAGATGTAAAAAGAAGTATTAGTCTGATCAACAGCCACATACCATGTTTCTGAGGCCATGTTAATCTGCTCTAGGAAAGTGCCATATCTGGTTACTCCTGAGCTTATGGAAGTCCAGTGTTAAGTTTACAGAAGTCTTCTTTTATCCTCTAGAGTTCATCTGGATTTTAAATGGCCAGATTAGAAAAATAAATGGGGATTTGAAGGGGCCCACTACCCCTGCATCTATTAGTCTTTATATCTTTATGTCCTTGGGATAAAATATTGTATGGTTTTTCTAACCTCTGGCTGAGATAAGAGCCCCTTTACATGCTACTAAGCAGGCCCTATGACATTTATATTCAGGGTTTAATTGCTAATTAAACACTCCCTGCTTTTTATATCTTTTCAAGATATCAATCATGCTTGGCAATAGTCACCAAATTAAACCGTCCTTGCAGTTATAATTATCCCTCCGTCTACACACACACACACACACACACACACACAGACACTTCTTAAATACTTGATAGGTTGCCCCTGACATGGTAGCTAGATACCAAAGATCCCCCCTCCCCCACAGGGAAACACAGTTCCCAGTATTCACACTTGTGCAGGCCTCCTCCCTTGAATCCAGATTAGCCCCATGACTTGCTTTTGACTAATAAAATACAGTGGGAGTGGCACTGCATAGCTTTAGGACTTATGCTCTAAGAAGCTTTAACCTTCTACCAAAGCCTCCTGGACCACTTGCTCTTAGGCTATATCCTCTCTGATCCTTGACTACATGTCATGAGAAACCAATGTAATACTCTAAAGCAGTTATCCTTCAATTAAAAATAAATAAACTTAAAAAAAAATATGCAGAGACCAAATACAGTACACTTCTCCATAGCCCAAACTGAACTTCCAGCCAACAGAGCATTAATGTCCAGCCAGATGAGTGAGCCATTCTAGACATCTTGCTCATTTGCATTTTTAGATGACTACATCTCTGGTTGACACCAGAGAACAATAGGATGGGAGCCCCTAAATGACAATGCCTGAGCTAACCCTAGATAACTCATGAAACTGTTTGAGTAACAGTAAATTTGGAGTTGCTTCTTTCAAATTAGTAACTAATGGAAACAACTGGTATAATCTTCCCAATTCACCACTGATAAAAATTTAACTATTATTAATACAAATGTAAATACTTTGTGCTAGGGGTTATTCATATTTACATATATTCACATTCCATTGAAGGTGGGTCATCATTGTTTAACCGATATATGAGACAGCTCAGTATCTCAGCTTAGCATCAGTTTTCTCACACCACTCCTGGTACCAACTGATAAAAAGTTTGAGTTTCCCAGGAAGATCTGTGAGACATAGATTAGGATACAGAGAGTTCCTTATGGATTTAGGATCAAGAGCTGTGGAATGGGAGAGAAAGAGAGAAAACAGAATCAAGGAAATTGAAAAACTGGGTTGTGATGTAGTCTTAACAAAGGTCTCAGTTGATTCTATAGGGAGCTCTGAAGGCAGGAAATCCTAAGAAGAGCTGGGCAGTTTCTCATAGCATCCCAAATGCCACCTTCCCTCCTCTGTTCCTGTCAGTTCAGCCAATTCAGATGTTATCTTGGATGCATGTTTCACCAGCAGTCATTTCCTCATTCCTCTGATAATCCAAGTAGATTCCCTCCACCCCCCACCCCCGCCCGCTCACATTTTCAAATCATCTGCTCCGTGTACTATGGTACTTATTGAAGCCCATTGTGATTGCTTTTTCCTCATTCCTCATCTTTCTCTGTTCCACTAGACTGCTTAAAAAGACAGTGCATATTTTTTTATACACAGTAATAATAGTGTATATATAGTAATTCTTCACAAATATGAATAAAAAATGAGTCAAGCATTATGTAAATGAATAATAGTATGACAGAACCAGTATTAAACTACAAGTAACCATCTTATCCTTGCTGCTCTCAGGTTATTATTGCTCTGCTCTAATAGAAGTTAGCTTAGAGGAAGGAGATTTATAGATTTAGAGTGCTTACTTCAATGATAATCCTGAGAGTATACGCACAGCTTTTCTCTATGTTTGAGCTCCCTATGGCAAATACAAAGTATTTCCTGAGTCAGGGACTATACAAAAGTGAAATGTAAAGCATGAGACATAGTTCTAAAAAAAAAATCAAAAATCTAGTCTATAAGACTCATGTCTGATCAATGGAGCAACCAGGATAATATAAGTGTGTAAGGAAAAAAAAAAGATTATACAGCTTCTGTTATTTTTATTTATGCAAGTTGTAGATTGCATGAATTTTTGTAATTAAATATATAAATAAGCTGTGTAAGTAACAAATATTTCTGTAAGTATATAAGTAAATGACAATTTAAAACTTGCCACAGACTTCCCTGGTGGTCCAGTGGTTAAGATTCAGCCTTCCAGTGCAGGGGGTACAGGTTTGATCCCTGGTCAGGGAGCTAAGATCCCACATGCCTCATGGCCAGAAAACCAAAGCACAATACAGAAGCAATATTATAACAAACAGGGTGTGGCAGGGATGTTCAAGAGAAAGGAGACATATATGTATTTATGGCTGATTCACTTTGTTGTGTGGCAGAAACCAATACAACATTGTAAAGCAATTATCCTCAAATTAAAAATAAATTGAAAAAAAAAAACACTCCTTAAAAAAAAAACAAAACCCTTTCCCACATAACTAACCAAAGAGTCTACTTAAATAGACATCAATATGTAAACAAAGATGTAGACATACAAATATTATTTTACATTAAAATAAATTTAATTCTTTACATTTTAGTGAAAAACCATATATGATATGTTTAGAAGGCAATAGAGTTCTACCGAAAAAATATTAAGCTAGAGAGTAACCTTATCAGATTTTCCTTTTAAAAATATTGGAATATTTGATAAAGTTGAATTTATCTATTTTTTTCTTTTACTGCTTGTGCTTTTGGTATCATATATAGGAATCTACTAGCAAATCCAAGGTCATAAAGTTTTTCCCCTGCTTTCTACTAAGAGTTCTAGAAATTTATCTTTTATTTTATTTATTTTTTCAATTTTTGTAGCATGTGGGATCTTAGTTTCCCCACCAGGGATCAAACCCACACCCCTTGTTTTGGAAGGTGGAGTCTTAACCACTGGACCACTGAGGAAGTCCCTGTTTCTTACATTTAGAACTTTGATCCATTTTGAGTTAATTTTGTATATGGTGTGAAGTGGGTGTCCGATTTCATCCTTTTGCATGTGGCTATCTAGCTGTTTCAGCACCAGTTGTTGAAAAGACTGTCTTTCCCCCAGTGAATGGCCTTAGCACACTTGTCAATAATAAGTTGATCACAGACACATGCAGTTAGTTTGAACTCAATTCTATTTCACTAATCCCTATGTGTATCCTTAGGCCAGTACCACAATGCCTTGATTATTGTTTCCTTTGAAATCATGAAATGCGAGTCTTCCAACTGAGTCCTTCTTTTTCTAGATTGTTTTGACTACACTAGGTCTTCTGGAGTTCTAGATGAGTTTAGAATCAGCTTATCAATTTCTATAAAAAGCCAACTGGGATTCTGATAGGAATTGTGTAGAAACTGTAAGTCAATTTGGGGAATCCTAGCATCTTAACATTATTTAAAAATCCATCCGGTAAAGGAAAAAAATCAAAAGGTTGCTATTTATTAAAACACTAAGTTCTGCCCTATGAAATAAAATATTTGCAAAACACGTATCTGATAAAGAACTTGTAATCAAAACATACAAAGAATTCTTACAACTCAGAAATAAGGAAACAACCACCCAATTAAAAATGGACAGAAGACCTGAATAGAAACTTACCCCAAAACATCTACATATAACAAATAAGCATATGAAAAGATGCTTAACATGATGTGTCATTGGGAACTGCAAATTAAAACAACAGTAAGACACCACTACATTCCTATCAGATGGCTAAAATCCAAAACACTAACAATATCAAATGTTTGCAAGCACGTGGAACAGTAAGAGCTCTCATTCATTGCTGGTGGGAATGCAAAATGATGCAGCCGCTTGGAAGAAAGTTCGGTAACTGCTTCCAATCCTAAACATATAATTACTATATGAGTCAGCAATTGCAGTTCTAAGTATTTACCTAATTGAGTTCAAAACAAAACCTATTTTAAGCAGCTTTTTTCATAATCACCAAAAACTGGAAGTAACTAAGAAGTCCTTCAGAAGGTAAATGAATAAGCTGAAACATCCACACAATTGAATATTACTCAGTGATTAAATAAGTGAACTAGCAAGCCACTAAAAGACATTGAGGAACCTTAAACACACACTGCTAAATGAAGGAAGATGGTCCAAAACGGCAACATACTATCTGACTCCAACTATATGACATTCCTGAAAAGGAAAAACTATAGGGACAATAAAGAGAGCAATGGTTGCCAGGGGCACAGCATGGTAATGGGGAATAAATAGGTAAAGCCCTGGGAACTTTTAGGGCATGGAAACCATTCTGTATAATACTGTAATGATGAATACACAACATTATACATTTGTGAAAAGACACAGAACTGTTCAACACCAACACTGAACCTTAATATAAACTATTGACTTCAGTTAATAATAGTGAACCAGTCTTACTTCATTAATTGTAACTGTATCACATAATAAAGCCAGATGTTCATAACTGTGAAAACTCTATGTATGAGTGTTGGGCAAACAGATGGTATATGGAAATTCCATTGTCTGCTCATTTGTTCTGTATGTTTAAAATTGTTTTAAAAAACAATTTATTAACAACAAAAACAACAACAAAAAAACAAGATTAGCACATGATGAGTATGGAAAAGACATTTAGAGAACCATTAAGAATAAAGGCAAGGAAAGACTTCACTGGTGGTCCAGTGGTTAATACTCTGTGTTTGCAATGCATAGAACATGGCTACGATCCCTGATCAGGGAATTATCGCACATCCCACATGCTATGTGGCATGGCCAAAACAATGTCAACCAAAAAATAATAATAATAATAATAATGAAGGCAAGGAGACTATTAAAAAGCTACTAAGGTTAAGTTAGAGAATGATGAGGGTGGTTTAAAGTAAGGTAAGAGTGATGAGGATGAAATGAAATTTAAAAATTCAAAATAGAGTGAGGAAGAGGACAGGGGAAGGAGACAGAGAAAAATAAATGTTTACAAAAATGTGGGTGGGCAGAGGAGACATAGGAGGAGAGAATTTGATCCCTCAAATTTCTGACTTACAAAAACTATGGCAATCATCAACATGACACAATTGTACTAGAAAGAAATATCCATGGGTATTATAGAGATTCACTGTGCTAAGAATCAGTAAACATGACTAGCAATCTTGCTAAAAATAAGAGACTAGAACCATTTTAAAGTTTTCTATGGACTTTCAAAGACTTCAGTTCAGTTCAGTCCCTTAGTCATGTCCAACTCTTTGTGACCCCATGAATTGCAGCACGACAGGGCTCCCTGTCCATCATCAACTTCTGGAGTTCACCCAAACTCATCTCCATCGAGTCAGTGATGCCATCCACCCATCTCATCCTCTGTCATCCCCTTCTCCTCCTGCCTCAAACCCTCCCAGCATCAGAGTCTTTTCCAATGAGTCAACTCTTCGCATGAGGTGGCCAAAGTATTAGAGTCTCAGCTTTAGCATCAGTCCTTCCTTCCAAAGAACACCCAGGACTGATCTCTGTTAGAATGGACTGGTTGGATCTCCTTGCAGTCCAAGGGACTCTCAAGAGTCTTCTCCAACACCACAGTTCAAAAGCATCAATTCTTCGGCGCTCAGCTTACATCACAGTCCAACTCTCACATTCATACATGACCACAGGAAAAACCATAGCCTTGACTAGACGGACCTTTGTTAGCAAAGTAATGTCTCTGCTTTTGAATATGCTATCTAGGTTGTTCATAACATTCCTTCCAAGGAGTAAGCGTCTTTTAATTTCATGGTTGCAATCACCATCTGAAGTGATTTTGGAGCCCCCCAAATAAAGTCTGACACTGTTTTCCACTATTTCCCCCTTCTATTTCCCATGAAGTGATGAGACCAGATGCCATGATCTTAGTTTTCTGAATGTTGAACTTTAAGCCAACTTTTTCACTCTCCTTTTTCACTTTTATCAAGAGGCTTTTTAGTTCCTCTTCACTTTCTGCCATAAGGGTGGTGTCATCTGCGTGTCTGAGGTTATTGATATTTCTCCCAGCAATCTTGATTCCAGCTTGTGCTTCTTCTGGCCCAGTGTTTCTCACGATGTACTCTGCATAGAAGTTAAATAAGCAGGGTGACAATATACAGCATTGATGTACTCCTTTTCCTATTTGGAACCAGTCTGTTGTTCCATGTCTGGTTCTAACTGTTGCTTCTTGACCTGCAAGCAAGTGTCTCCAGAGGCAGGTCAAGTGTTCTGGTATTCCCATCTCTTTCAGAATTTTCCACTGTTTTTTGTGATCCACACAGTCAAAGGCTTTGGCAGTGTCAATAAATCAGAAATAGATGTTTTTCTGGAACTCTCTTTGTTTTTCGATGACCCAGCAGATGATGGCAATTTGATCTCTGGTTCCTCTGCCTTTTCTAAAACCAGCTTGAACATCTGGAAGTTCATGGTTCACGTATTGCTGAAGCTTGGCTTGGAGAATTTTGAGCATTACTTTACTAGCATGTGAGATGAGTGCAATTGTGCTGTAGTCTGAGCATTCTTTGGCATTGCCTTTCTTTGGGATTGGAATGAAAACTGACCTTTTCCAGTCCTGTGGCCACTGCTGAGTTTTCCAAATTTGCTGGCATATTGAGTGCAACACTTTCACAGCATCATCTTTCAGGATTTGGAATAGCTCAACTGGAATTCCATCACGTCCACTAGCTTTGTTCATAGTGATGCTTTCTAAGGCCCACTTGACTTCATATTCCAGTATACCTGGCTCTAGGTGAGTGATCACACTATCGTGATTATCTTGGTTGTGAAGATCTTTTTGTACATTTCTTCTGTGTATTCTTGCCACTTCTTAATAGCTTCTGCTCTGTTAGGTCCATACCATTTCTGTCCTTTATCGAGCCCATCTTTGCATGAAATGTTCCCTTGGTATCTCTGATTTTCTTGAAGAGATCTCTAGTCTTTCCCATTATGTTGTTTTTCTCTATTTCTTTGCATTGATCACTGAGGAAAGCTTTCTTATCTCTCCTTGCTATTCTTTGGAACTCTGCATTCAGATGTTTATATCTTTCCTTTTCTCCTTTGCTTTTCACTTCTCTTCTTTTCACAGCTATTTGTAAGGCCTCCTCAGACAGCCATTTTGCTTTTTTGCATTTCTTTTCCATGGGGATGGTCTTTATCCCTGTCTCCTGTACAATGTCACGAACCTCTGTCCATAGTTCATCAGGCACTCTATCTATCAGATCTAGTCCCTTAAATCTATTTCTCACTTCCACTGTTATAATCATAAGGGATTTGATTTAGGTCATACCTGAATGGTCTAGTGGTTTTCCCTACTTTCTTCAATTTAATTCTGAATTTGGCAATAAGGAGTTCATGATCTGAGCCACAGTCAGCTCCCAGTCTTGTTTTTGCTGACTGTATAGAGCTTCTCCATCTTTGGCTGCAAAGAATATAATCAATCTAATTTTGATGTTGACCATCTGGTGATTCAAAGACTTAAAGAAACTTAATACTCTACCATGTTATGGAAGATACTTAATACAGAACAGTGTCTAAGAAATTATCCTCTGGAGTCAAACCTTATGAAACATGGACTTTGATCATTTCACTTATGATGGGTATAGTAGAATTAATTTATATTAATCATATTGGTAATTTTTAAAAATCAGTATATCTCTCTAGCAATGGTAAAATAGATAGTTACCTGTGATTTCAAGATGGGAGACTTTCTGTGACGTAAGTTTGGGGCAGAAGCAACATCTCCTTAAACTCTGTGTCTCTCTGTCTTTGCTCACACTCCTATTGTCAAAACCTGTGATGAATGGAGGAGGAAAGATTTATTGGTATTCTTTCCTGTCATATTAGACAAGATATATAGAAATGGATGCTTGAAATAGCCATTAATAAGACATGAGTTGTCAGCATTGTATCGCAGGGCAGGCTAAATCCATTATGATTAAGGGCTTTCATCTTAAAGGTAATTTGCACTAAAATGTAGGCAAATGGCCGAAATCACAAAACATATCTGAAGGACTTGGAAAGAAAAGAAAAGAAACAACAATGTGTCTCAGGGTCTTGATTTGCAGGAGATGTGTGTGTGTGTGTGTGTGTGCATGCGTGTGTGTGCATGCGTGTGTGTGTGTACATATGCCTGCATGAAAAGTTTTTCAAAGAGCCACAGTACAGGTTTATTTGTGCCCCTATTTTCCCCTTGATATGAACTCTGTGATATTCGGTAAGAAGAGAGTTAAACACAACCATCATTTTTGGTCTACTGTGAGGAATCCACAGAAATAGAAACATGATACATTTTTCTTGATGACATATATTTGAAGATTTTGTTCAAATGATTAAATGAGCCATTTTGGACATTTACTTGGCTCAGATTAATCTAACATTGCTGACTTCATAAAAGAGATTTCCTGTAAAACAACAGGTCAAATTTATTCATTTTTGTGGTCAGATTTCTCAACCACTTAGGACTGCATTCATCTGCATGTAAAGAAGACACTTACAATATAGTCTAATTTTATACACACAAAGTTCAGAGATGGGAGCCCTAGGCTGCTCAGAAGTTTCCTTACATCAGTAATGCCCACATCTCTCTCTCTCTGCCCCGGCATCCTTATTATGTGGCTTCCCGCTTACTACTGTTGACTCAGGGTTAAAAGAAGGAGTTCCAGTCTCAAATTCATCTTCTAGGAGAGAAAAAAAAAAAAAAAGGCAAAGGCACAGATAGAATACATGCCAGCTCTAGTTGTCTTTTTAAAAATTTTGAAATAGGACAGCAATAGTACTTCCAGAATCCCAATCCAAATGACTTCTGTTTTCATCTCACTGATGAACGTTGGGTCACACAACCACACATAGTGGCAAGGCAGCTGCAACGTTAGCTGTTTTTCTAATAGGGGCTCACTGCTGTCCCAGGAAACTTAGTCTTCACAGTAAGAATCAAAGGGGAGGTGATTCCTAGGGTAGGCACCAAGCCAGACCTAATACACTCTTTTGACTCTAAACCCTTCTAGCCTCCTTAATCTTTCACATGAAAGTATCAGCATCAGCTTCACCTTTCTGAAGACAGTAATACCTCAGAAATGAATTGTCTTCTTGTCTGAGTAATTTGGCAAAAACAAAGATCTATGCTCTCAGAAAGCAAACAGAAGAAGTAAAACAAACTCTGTGACTAGATTATAGTCACTATACTATACAACAGAAAACTAATTCTTTTTTAAATTCATTAATTTATTTTAATTGGAGGCTAATTACTTTACAATATTGTGGTGGTTTTGCCATACGTTGACATGAATCAGCCATGGGTGTACATGTTTCCCCCATCCCAAAATCCCCTTCCACCTCCCTTCCTGTCTATCCCTCTGGGTTGTCCCAGTGCACAGGCTTTGAGTGCCCTTGTTTCATGCATCGAACTTGGACTGGTGGTCTATTTCACATATGGTAATATACATGTTTCATGCTATTCTTTCAAATCATCCCACCCTCGCCTTCTCCCACAGAGTCCAAACGTTTGTTTTTTATATCTGTGTCTTTTGCTGTCTCACATATAGGACCATCGTTACCATCTTTCTAAATTCCGTATATATGCATTAGTATTCTGTATTGGTGTTTTTCTTTCTGACTTACTTCACTCTGTATAATAGACTCCAGTTTCATCCACCTCACTAAAACTGATTCAAATGCATTCTTTTTAATGGCTGAGTAATTTTCTAATAGAGCCCAACACAGTATTCTACATGTTATGTCTGGGCACAAATATATCTACAGTCTCTGGTAATATCACTGCATCCCAAAGATTTGTAGAAAATCTAGATTCCCTGTAACCAGTGTGACATCCTAGATTGTCTCACTAGTTTGCTAGGTGGGTAGACTCTAATACTAATTTTTTAAGAAACTGGGCATCATGTGTACTTTCTGACAGACGTTTTTCAACTATTCTTATTTATCCTATTTTTAGATGTCTTATAATGCAAACACAACTCTTTTTCTCAGTGTAGGTAGGAAATATTTCTCACAGACTCCTCTATTGATTTCAAACCTATTCCTCAGCTCCAGGCTTTACATGTATATTGCCATAAATCCAAGGCAACAAAAGAACTGGTTATGGATTTTTGCCACAGAACCAAGTGAATTCTTTCCCTTTCTGTCCTTCCTCCTTTCCTTCCTTCCTTCCTTCCTTCCATCTTTCTTTCTTTTCCTTCTTCCTTCCCCCTTCTAGAGGATCTGATATGAAAACAGTGAAAGAAATCTGAAGAATTCTTGGAAACTGAAATTAGTTGTGTCACTTTGACAGTGCCAGCACTCCAGTAATAACTTGTAATGTTCACTCAGAGATTTCATAATTATTTACATCTAATATTTAATTGTGCATTTCTGAAAGGCAATTCACACAAACCTAGACACTGTCAAAGATAATTAAAATAAAAATATGTGATAATACAAACAGGAAAACATTTAACCTTGAGAAACCTTCAAACTTCCTATATTCTAATTCAAGGACTCAATTTCAAAAGAATGAAATATACGATGAAAAGAACCCTGCTTTGCCATATTCCAAATTTACTAAGCATTGACTTACCAAAGTTAGAAACCTAAGAAGTTTTGCTTGTAAAAAGATAAAAAATTTAGTACCCACCTAAGTCATAAATTTATCAAGGTTGATTAGACCACATCTCAAAGCAAAATAAAGTGTTTAACTCTGAGTCTGGACAAATACACTGTCTAGACTATGGTCAAGCTAATAGGGGCCTCTGAACCATTGCATACAAGAAAGCTAAAACTGTTAAAAACAGCTGAGACTTTTTACCATGAACAGGAATCACACTGAGATGGGAGGGTAGGGAAGCATAGGGGAGGTGGTACACAGTAGACAAATAGGAACAAAATAGCATGGGAAAAAAAGGCTTTTCCCTCCGAAGCAAATGATGCTGCTCTCTGTTTAAATCCTCACTGGTTTCTCATTATATTCTATCCCTAAAAACATCTGGCCTGCAACCACTGCATCCTCGTCTCAGGCCACCAGCTTTCACGCCTACATTTGTGCAGATTCCCTAGTTTCTACTGGATCTCTGACAGGAAAACCACACCTGACGATGTCCTTATAGAGGGCTGTGATGAGCACTTTCTCTAAAGGAGGATTCCATCTCCCCTGGGGCACCTTTGATGCACTACCTGGTTTGCCCTTCCCTCTCAGTATTATCTTCTTGTTGACTCATTTATTCATTGACTCTACCCTAGAACATATTCACTGGAGGCAGAGAACCCTTATTTTTATTCACCAATGCATTCACTGGAAGGACTGATGCTGAAGCTCCAATGCTCTGGACACCTGATGCGAAGAGCCAACTCATTGGAAAAGACCCTGATCCTGGGAAAGATTGAAGGCAGCAGGAAAAGGGGGCAACAGAGGATGAGATGTTTGGATGGCATCACCGACTCAATGGACATGAGTTTGAGCAAACTCCAGGAGATGGTGAAGGACAGGGAAGCCTGGTGCTACAGTCCATGGGGTCTCAAAGAGTTGGACATGACTTAGCAACTGAACAACAAGTGCTAAGTTATTGGATCCAGAACAGTGTCTGGAGCACAGAAGTTGCTCAGTTTATATATTTCACTTTAATCAATTATACCAGAAGGCAGAATTTGTTTCAAAAACATTACAAGCCAATGGATTTTCTTTTAATATGATGAGGAACAGGATAAACATCTCTTAAGGCAAAACTGCAGCTGTCTCTCATGATACTAAGGAACCCCAGCTAAAAGGTGGCTGAAGATAATGGTTTTAGAAGCAAGTTGGAAGTCAGAAAACCACACAGATCACTTCAGTTCAGTCGCTCAGTCATGTCCGACTCTCTGCGACCCCATGAACCGCAGCATGCCAGGCCTCCCTGTCCATCATCAACTCCCAGAGTCCACCCAAACCCATGTCCATTAAGTCAGTGATGCCATCCAACCATTTCATCCTCTGTCATCCCCTTCTCCTCCTGACCTCAATCTTTCCCAGCATCAGGGTCTTTTCAAATGAGTCAACTCTTCGCAAGAGGTGGCCAAAGTACTGGAGTTTCAGCTTCAACATCAGTCCTACCAATGAACACCCAGGACTGATCTCCTTTAGGATGGACTGGTTGGATCTCCTTGCAGTCCAAGGGACTCTCAAGAGTCTTCTCCAACACCACAGTTCAAAAGCATCAATTATTCGGTGCTCAGCTTTCTTTATAGTCCAACACTCACATCCATAAATTATCACTGGAAAAACCATAGCCTTGACTAAATGGACCTTTGTTGACAAAGTAATGTCTCTTCTTTTTAATATGCTGTCTAGGTTGGTCATAACTTTCCTTCCAAGGAGTAAGCGTCTTTTAATTTCATGGTTGCAGTCACCATCTGCAGTGATTTTGGAACCCAGAAAAATAAAGTAAGCCACTGTTTCCACTGTTTCCCTATCTATTTGCCATGAAGTGATGGGACCGGATGCCATGATCTTAGTTTTCTGAATGTTGAGCTTTAAGCCAACTTTTTCACTCTCCTCTTTCACTTTCATCAAGAGGCTCTTTAGTTCTTCATCACTTTCTGCCATAAGGATGGTGTCATCTGCATATCTGAGGTTATTGATATTTCTCCCAGCAATCTTGATTCCAACTTGTGCTTCATCCAGCTCAGTGTTTCTCATGATGTACTCTGCACAGAAGTTAAATAAGCAGGGTGACAATATACAGCCTTGACGTACTCCTTTTCCTATTTGGAACCAGTCTGTTGTTCCATGTCCAGCTCTAACTGTTGCTTCCTGACCTGCATACAGATTTCTCAAGAGGCAGGTCAGGTGGTCTGGTATTCCCATCTCTTTCAGAATTTTCCACAGTTTATTGTGATCCACACAGTCAAAGGCTTTGGCATAGTCAATAAAGCAGAAATAGATGTTTTTATGAAACTCTCTTCCTTTTTCGATGATCCAGCAGATGTTGGCAATTTGATCTCTGGTTCCTCTCCCTTTTCTAAAACCATCTCGAACATCTGGAAGTTCACGGTTCATGTATTGCTGAAGCCTGGCTTGGAGAATTTTGAGCATTACTTTACTAGTGTGTGAGATGAGTGCAATTGTGCTGTAGTTTGAGCATTCTTTGGCATTGCCTTTCTTTGGGATTGGAATGAAAACTGCCCTTTTCCAAAGCTGATCTCATTCTTACCACTACTGGATTCTATGATACAAAACAAATCAACAATGCTGTGAGTTGCTTGAGAGGAGAGATTTTTATTCATTTTTATACTCCCAGTGAAATACCTGACTCAAATTTTTAAATAAAAAAGTCATTTTGAATGTAATGAATATTGTCAGCTATATTAATAATTCTCTATGTATCCATCAGGGTCTAGTCAGGACAGAGAAGCTAAGCCATTGATGTGAGCAAGGAATAAAGAGCTGTTAATCACGGTGGTTAATCATGGTTAAATGTGGCTAACAAGTGATGGGGTGAACAGAAAGTGAACAGAAGCAGCAACTGCAGGGAGCAGCTGCCTCCTTAAGTACTTGGAGAAAAGTGAACAAAGAGAGACACAGAGGTAATGAGGCTGAGACTCAGACCTGAAAGGATATGTCAGGGCTGCGGTAAAGACTCCTCACCCACCTGTGCAGTGACACCTGCAGGGCCTGTCATGAACCAAACCACTCACCACCTTGTGGAAATCACCACTCCAGAAAGAGCCCCCCACCTTCTTCCTCCAGCCCCACAGCCTCCCTCTGTTCTCCATGCTGGCAGAGCCTAGCAAACACTGAGCCCCTGGCAAAGACTAAATGCTGCTTGTTGAGTCCAGCTCCAAAAGCACAAAGAAGTGTGGGTTTGATGCCGAGAAGCAATACATTAATAACTGACACGCACCAAATTTTCCAAAAGTATTTAAGGCAGCTTTCAAAGGATCATGCCCTCCAGCAACATAAAAGCAAATATATAAGTGAGTAGTTAGAAATATAGAAAGGCAGGAAAATGAAGGCAAAGCCAGCACTTTTATGGGTACACAAAATATATCCTTTAATGACTGGTACCTGTTTTATACATATTACCAAGCTTAAGTCTCAGAAAATCCTTGCAAGAGAGATATTATTCTCCATTGTACACATGAAGAATCTTCTTGAAAATCAAGTTCCTTTTAAATTGCAGGGTCGAAAATGGTTATACACCAAAGTTTATAATTTTCATTATACTGAACTACCTCCATGGGATGTGTGAGGAATTGAGATAAGATTAGGAAGAAAGACATTCAGCATGGAAAGTGCTGCCTTTACTGTTTATTTTTTTTTCTTTTTTATTCCTCTGCTATTTTTCAAGGATGAATTTCCTTATGAACATCTCCAGCAAAAGATGTATTAAAATTAGACATGGAAACTCAGCAAGTGTGGTAACAACATATTACATACAGGTGGAACTAGCACACAAACCCTACCACTCCTCTTGGGAGTAGTAGAGTCCAGTTTCTCTATCAAAAAAGAAAAAAAATCAGAAATTTGTAGCCCTAGACCTATTGGTACTCAAAACCAAGCTTTCAAACCAGCAAATCAACAATTAATATTTAAAGAGGAAATAAAAGCCAGGTCAGCAGCAAGCATCCTTTAGAAGTCATCACAGAGACTACTTTTATTGAAACTTTCATTTTGTCGACCCATTTTTATGTACTTTTATTATAGAATACCTTTAGTCATACACTCAAGAGCATCATTTCAAAACTCCTTTAAGAAAAAGATAAAAATTTCAGGCACCACTGAATATTTTATCAGTCTTCATTAGGAAATAAGCAATAATCATGAGTCAAATTTGAGTGCAAGGAGAAAGCAATTGCTCCTATGTGCAAGGAAAATGTCACACAGGGTTCATCTGAGTAAGAGACACATTTGTTATCATTGTTCAGACATCCAATTTTGTCATTGTTATGAAAATCTTACATCCAAAGCAAGTTTAGAATTTGTTTTTCTCACTGGATTTTTTTATGTTTTTGCCACTTTCATTGCCATATACAATGGGTGGGTAATGAACACAGTGAGGTGGACAATTTGGCACAAGGAACTAAAGAGTCTCAGATGTCCCAAGATGAGCTAAAATGAGAATAGTAATGAGCAACCTGGTGACTGACTTTGTTCAAAAGCAAAGATCTGATAGCATGAGCAATTAGGCAGAGCAGATAAGATTGTCTATGCAAGAGCATTAAGGGAGTAGTAAAATGTGAGGATAAACTCTTAACAGGTTGAGTCACAAATTTGATAAGCAGAGCCTTCCTGAGACTGTAGACAGTTTAGCTTCTTAGGGGGATTATTTTTTCCTTATTTTAAATGTAAGAGAAAATATAGCAAGAATAAATGAAAACCTGTCATCAATGACATAATTTAATCTGTTTAACTATAGTTATAGTCATTACATTTTTCATCTTGTATATTTTTCACCTCATTGCAAACAGTGCCCATAATAATTCTGTCTCTTCTTGGAATCACATAATAAGTATTTTCTGTGTTTATCAGTTTTCACAATTAAAAAAAAAAAAGTCACATCATGTAAGTAAAGTACCATTTGGTTAGCATTAGTTCATTTCTCTACCTTTATAACTTTTATTTTTTAAGAAATTCTAAAATCCAATGATACATAAACATTAGTGAATAAGAAACTGGCAGGTGTAAACTCCTTCTTCCATTGTTTTTGCCATGTTCCCCAATAGTTTTGGATGAATGGATGCCTGCTAACAACTCTTTCCCCACTTCACCCACATTTTTTTAATGTGCTAAAATACACATAACATAAAATTTACTACCCTAGCCATTTTTAAGTATACAATTCAATGGTACTAAAAACACTTATAATGCTGTGCAACCATCACCACCATCCATTTCCGTAATATTTCATCTTATAAAACAAAACCACTGAACTCATTTCTTCCTTCTCCCAACCCCAGGCCCATTCTACTTTTTATCTCTCTGATTTTTACTACTTCATATGAGCAGAATTATACAGTATTAGTCTTTTTGTGACTGGCTTATTTCACTTAGCATAATATCCTTAAAATTTATAGTATTGTAGCATATCTCAAAATCTCCTTCATTTTAAGGCTAAATAATATTCAAGTGTATGTATATGCTACACATTTTTCTTATTCATTCATCCTGTTGAGTTGTTTCCATGTTTTAGTTACTATAAATAATGCTGCTATGAACACATGTGTACAAAGATCTCTTTAAGACTTTGCTTGCAAGTCTTTCAGGTATATTCCCAAAAGAGGAATTGCTGAATCATACAGTAATACCATTTTTAATTTTTTGAAGAACCGCCATGCCATATTCCACACCAGCTGTACATTACATCCCTACCAACAGGGCACACGATTTCCGGTTTCCTCACCAATACTTGTCATTTTCTAATTTTGATAGTAGCCTTCTTAAAGGGTGTGAGGTAGTTCCTCACTGTACTTTTGACTTGTATTTTCCTAATGATTAATGAAGCAGGGCAAAGGCTAATATAGAGTTTTGCCAAGAGACATAGTAAACACCCTCTTCCAACAACACAAGAGAAGACTCTACACAGGGACATCACCACATGGTCAACACTGAAATCAGATTGATTATATTCTTTGCAGCCAAAGATGGAGAAGCTCAATACAGTCAACAAAAACAAGACTGGGAGCTGACTGTGGCTCAGATCATGAACTCTTTATTGCCAAATTCAGACTTAAATTGAAGAAAGTAGGGAAAACCACTAGACCATTCAGGTATGACCTAAATCAAATCCCTTATGATTATACAATGGAAGTGAGAAATAGATTTAAGGGACTAGATCTGATAGACAGAGTGCCTGATGAACTATGGACGGACGTTCGTGACATTGTACAGGAGACAGGGATCAAGATCATCCCCATGGAAAAGAAATGCAAAAAGGCAAAATGGCTGTTTGAGGAGGCCTTACAAATAGCTGTGAAAAGAAGAGAAGTGAAAAGCAAAGGAGAAAAGGAAAGATATAAGCATCTGAATGCAGAGTTCCAAAGAATAGCAAGGATAGATAAGAAAGACCTCCTCAGTGATCAGTGCAAAGAAATAGAGGAAAACAACAGAATGGGAAAGACTAGAGATCCCTTCAAGAAAATTAGATATACCAAGGGAACATTTTATGCAAAGATGGGCTCGATAAAGGACAGAAATGGTATGGACCTAACAGAAGCAGAAGATATTAAGAAGAGGTGTCAAGAATACACAGAAGAACTGTAAAAAAAAAATAATATCATGACATAGATGTTTATGATGGTGTGATCACTCACCTAGAGCCAGACATCCTGGAATGTGAAGTCAAGTGGGCCTTAGAAAGCATGACTACCAACAAAGCTAGTGGAGGTGATGGAATTCCAGTTGAGCTATTTCAAATCCTGAAAGATGATGCTGTAAAAGTGCTGCACTCAATATGCCAGCAAATTTGTAAAACTCAGCAGTGGCCACAGGACTGGAAAAGGTCAGTTTTCATTCCAATCCCAAAGAAAAGCAATGCCAAAGAATGCTCAAACTACCACACAAGTGCACTCATCTCACATGCTAGTAAAGTAATGCTCAAAATTATGCAAGCCAGGCTTCAGCAGTACATGTACTGTGAACTTCCAGATGTTCAAGCTGGTTTTAGAAAAGGCAGAGGAACCAGAGATCAAACTGCCAACATCTGCCGGATCATCTAAAAAGGAAGAGAGTTCCAGAAAAACATCTATTTCTGCTTTATTGACTATGCCAAAGCCTTTGACTGTGTGGATCACAATAAACTGTGGAAATTCTGAAAGAGATGGGAATACCAGAACATCTGATCTGCCTCTTTAGAATCTGAATGCAGGTCAGGAAGCAACAGTTAGAACTGGACATGGAACAACAGACCGGTTCCAAATAGGAAAAGGAGTACATCAAGGCTGTATATTGTCACCCTGCTTATTTAACTTCTATGCAGAGTACATCATGAGAAACGCTGGGCTGGATGAAGCACAAGCTGGAATCAAGATTGCCAGGAGAAATATCAATAACCTCAGATATGCAGATGACACCACCCTTATGGCAGAAAGTGAAGAGGAACTAAAAAGCCTCTTGATGAAAGTGAAAGAGGAGAGTGAAAAAGTTGGTTTAAAGCTCAACATTCAGAAGACTAAGATCATGGCGTCTGGCCCCATCACTTCATGGGAAATAGATGGGGAAACAGGGGAAAGAGTGTCAGACTTTATTATCTGGGCTCCAAAATCACTGCAGATGGTGACTGCAGCCATGAAATTAAAAGACGCTTACTGCTTGGAAGGAAAGTTATGACCAACCTAGACAGCATATTCAAAAGCAGAGACATTACTTTGCCAACAAAGGTCCTTCTAGTCAGGGCTATGGTTTTTCCAGTGGTCATGTACGGATGTGAGTGTTGGACTGTGAATAAAGGTGAGCACTGAAGGATTGATGCTTTTGATCTGTGGTGTTGGAGAAGACTCTCGAGAGTCCCTTGGACTGCAAGGAGATCCAGCCAGTCCATCCCAAAGGAGATCAGTCCTGGGTGTTCTCTGGAAGGACTGATGCTAAAGCTGAAACTCCAGTACTTTGGCCACCTCATGCGAAGAGTTGACTCATTGGAAAAGACTCTGATGCTGGGAGGGATTGGGGGCAGGAGAAGAAGGGGATGACAGAGGATGAGATGGCTGGATGGCATCACTTACTCAATGGACATGAGTCTGAGTGAACTCCGGGAGTTGGTGATGGACAGGGAGGACTGGCGTGCTACAATTCATTGGGTCGCAAAGAGTTGGACATGACTGAGCGACTGAACTGAACTGAACTGAATGATTATCAACATTGATTTGAGCATCTTTTCAGGTATTTATTGGCCACTTGTATATCTTCTTCATAGAAATATCTAAACACGTCTTTGCTCATTTTTTTAAATAGAATATTTGTTTTTGTTGTTGAATTTTAGAAGTTGTCTATATATTCCAGATATTAATCCCTTATCAGATACATGATTTGTAAGTATTTTCTCCAATTATGAAGGTTTCTTTTTTATTCTATTGTCTTTTGATACTGTTCTTTGATGCATAACGGTGTGAAATTTTTTCATGAAGTCCGACTTATCAACTTTCTTCTTTTGGTGCCTGAGCCTTTACTGTGATAGGCAGGAAATCATTGACAAAGTCAATGCTGTGAAGATTTTGTCCTATATTTCCTTTTAAGAGCTTTATAGCTTTAGGTTTCTGACAAATTCTGAGTTAAATATATAGTGTTAGGAAAGTGTCTAACTTCTTCCTTTTGCCTGTGATATTCAGTTTTCCAGCACCATTTGTTGAAAGGCTATCTTTCTGTATTAGAAGGTCTTGATATCTCTGTCAAAAATCATCTGACTATAATATGCAAAGATTTATTTTTGAGTTTCTATTCTATCCCACTGGCCTATATGTCTGTCTTTATGCCAGTGCCACATTCTTTTGAATATTGTAGCTTTGTAGTAAGTTTTGAAATAGAAAATGTGAGTCTTCCAGGCTCGTTCTTTTTTAATACTGTTTTGGCTCTTCTAAGACCGTTGAATTTCCATATGAATTTTAGGATGTGTTTTTCTACTTCTTCCAAAAGCATCATTGGGATTTTGATAAAAATTGTGTCGAATCTGTAGATCAGTTAGGGTATTATTGACATTTTAACAATATTGTCTTCCAATCCATAAGCATGAGACATGTTTCCATTTATTTATGTCTTCTTTAATTTCTTTCAATAATGCTTTGTAGTTTTCATTGTACAAGTCTTTTACCTCCCTGGTTAAGCTTATTCCTAAGTATATTATTCCTTTTGCTGCTATTATAAGCAAAACTGTTTTCACAATTTCCTTTTCAAATTGTTCATTATTCATGAATAGAAATAAAATTGATTTTTGTGTAGTGACTGTTTCTTGCTACCTTGCTGAATTCATTTATTAGTTCTGACAGTTTTGTGGACTCTTTTGACTTCTCAACATATAAAATTTTATCATCTTCAAAGAGAGATAATTTGAGCTCTTCCTTTCCAATTCAGATACCTTTTATTTCTTTGCATTGTCTAACTGACCCAGCTGGAATTTCTAGTACTATACTGAATTGAAATGATTAACATGGTCACCCTTGCTTTCTTCCTGATCTTAAAGTAAAAACATTCAGTCTTTCACCATTAAGTATTATGTTTGCTGTGGGACTTTCACACATGGTTTTTATTATGTTGAGGTAGTTTTCTTCTATCCCTAATTATTTTAGTGTTTTTAATCACAAAAGGATGTTGAATTTTGTCAAATTCTTTTCATGTGTCAGTTTAGATGATCTTGTGAGTGTGCTTTTTTGTTTTGTTTTGTTTTTCCTTTCATTCTGTTAATGTGGTATTATGTATTATGAATACACTGATTGATTTTCAGATGTTGAAACATCCTTTGATTCTAGGAATAAATCCCACCCAGTCATGTAATATAAACTCTCAATGGGCTGCTGAATTTATTTTGCTAGTATTTTATTGAGATTTTTGTTGCTTCAGTGTTCACAGGGGACATTGACCCTTCATTTTCTTATATGTCTTTGTCTTTGGTATCAGGGCAATGATGATCTCATAAAATGAGCTAGGAAGTATTCACTTCTCTTCAATCTTTTGGAAAAGTTTAAGAAGTGTTATTAGTTCTTCTTTAAATGTTTACCAATGAAGCCATCAGGTCCAGAGCCTTTTGTTGTTAGATTTCTGATTACTAATTCAATCTCCCTACTAGATATAGATTTATTCAAAATTTCTGTTTTTTCATAATTTAGTTTTGATAGAGTTTGTGTTTCTAGGTATTTATCCATATCATCTAGATTATTCAGCTTGTTGGCATGAAACTGTTCATAATTCTTTTTTACAATCTTTTTACTTACTATAGAAAGAAACAGTATTAATGTCCTTACTCTGTTGATAATTTGAGCCATTTCAGTTTTTTCCTTAGTTCATTTAGCTAAGTGTCAACTTTGTTGATATTTTAAAAGAATCAACTTTTCATTTCATTAAATTTCTCTATTGTTTTTCTATCCTCAGTTGCATGTATCTCTGCTCTAATCTTTATTAATGTGTCTTCTACTGTCATTAGGATTACTTTGTCCTTCTTTTTCTAGTTCCTTAATTTACCAAGCTAGATTTTTGACTTGAGAGCTCTCTTGCTTTGTTTTGTTTTAATGTAAGAATTTACAGCTATTAATTTCTTTAGTACTGCTAAAGCAAATCTGTGTCCTGTCAGTTTTTATTATGTTATGTTCTCATTTTCATTAATCTCTATGTATTTTCCAGAGTCCCTTGTGATTTCTTCTTTAATCCACTGGTTGCTTAAACTGTTTTGTTTGATTTCCACAAATCTAGAAATTTTCCAATTTTACTTCTGTTACATTATTTTCAGCACACTGGTTGGAGATGATACTTTGAATGACGTCTATCATTTAAAATCTATAAGACTTAATTCATAGGCTAATATATCCTGAAAGTGGAGAGTGAAAAAGTTGGCTTAAAGCTCAACATTCAGAAAATGAAGATCATGGCATCTGGTCCCATCACTTTATGGGAAATAGATGGGGAAACAGTGGAAACAGTGGCTGACTTTATTTTTTTAGGCTCCAAAATCACTGCAGATGGTGATTGCAGCCATGAAATTAACAGACGCTTACTCCTTGGAAGAAAAGTTATGACCAACCTAGATAGCATATTCAAAAGCAGAGACATTACTTTGCCAACAAAGGTCCATCTAGTCAAGGCTATGGTTTTTCCAGTGGTCATGTATGGATGTGAGAGTTGGACTGTGAAGCTGAGCACCGAATTGATGCTTTTGAAGTGTGGTGTTGGAGAAGACTCTTGAGAGTCCCTTGGACTGCAAGGAGATCCAACCAGTCCATTCTGAAGGAGATCAGCCCTGGGATTTCTTTGGAAGGACTGATGCTAAAGCTGAAACTCCAGTACTTTGTCCACCTCATGCGAAGAGTTGACTCATTGGAAAAGACTCTGATGCTGGGAGGGACTGGGGGCAGGAGGAGAAGGGGACGACAGAGGATGAGATGGCTAGATGGCATCACTGACTCGATGGATGTGAGTCTGAGTGAACTCCGGGAGTTGGTGATGGACAGGGAGGCCTGGCGTGCTGCGATTCATGGGGTCGCAAAGAGTCGGACACAACCGAGCGACTGAATTGAACTGAATATATCCTGGAAAATGCCCCATATGCATTTAAGAAGGCGATGGCACCCCACTCCAGTACTCTTGCCTGGAAAATCCCATGGATGGAGGAGCCTGGTGGGCTGCAGTCCATAGGGTCGCAAAGAGTTGGACATGACTGAGCGACTTCACTTTCACTTTTCACTTTCATGCATTGGAGAAGGAAATGGCAACCCACTCCAGTGTTCTTGCCTGGAGAATCCCAGGGACGGCGGAGCCTGGTGGGCTGCTGTCCATGGGGTCGCACAGAGTCGGACACGACTAAAGCGACTTAGCAGCGGCAGCAGCACACTATTATTGCTGGGTAGAGTGTTCTGTATGTATCTGCTGGATCTAGTTGGTTTATTATGTTGCTTGGGTTCTCTGTTTCCTTACTTAGCTTCTACTTGGTTTTCTATCCATTATTGAGAGTAGGGTATTGAAGTAAAAGCAGAAAATGTTCACATTTCCAAAAGGATAAAAAAGAGTTAATTTAGTTGAAGGCTCTGTGGAGAAAGCTGGTATTAAAAAATTACGAGAGGTCTGATTATATAAAAATGTGATCAGAGGCCAAGGACTTGGAACAAATCCTATAGACCAGAGATTGGAAAATATTCACTGTAAAGTAATTAATAGTAGTAAATGTTTAAATTAGATAGTAAATGTTTTAGGTTTTGTAGGCCTCATCCCTGCTGCAACTGCTCAATTCTGCCATTGTAGATGAAAAGAGTCGCTGTTGTTCATTCTCTAAATAGTGTCTGACTCTTTGCAACCCCATGGACTGCAGCATGCCAGCCTCCTCCGACCTCTGCTATCTCCTGAAGTTTGCTCAAATTCATATCCATTGAGTCAGTGATGGTGTCTTACCATCTCAACCTCTGCCTCTTCTTCTTTTGCCTTTAATCTTTCCCAGCATCGGGGTCTTTCCCAATGAGTCAACTCTTCACATCAGGTGGCTTCAGCCATTGGAGCTTCAGCTTCAGCAACAGTCCTTCCAATGAAGTCTTATTTCCTTTAGTATTGACTGGTTTGATCTCCTTGCTGTCCAAGGGACTCTCAAGAGTCTTCTCTAGCAAAAATCAAAAGCATCAGTTCTTTGGTGCTCAGCCTTCTTTATGGTCCAACTCTCACATCCATACATGACTACTGGAAAAACTATAGCTTTGACTGTTTGGACATTTGTTGGCAGTGACAGCTTTTTAATATGCTGTCTAGGTTTGTGATAGCTTTCCTTCTAAGGAGAAAACATCTTTTATTTTCATGGCTGTAGTCACAATCTGCAATTATTTTGGAGCCAAAGAAAATAAAATCTGTCACCACTTCCACTTTTCCCCCTATTTTCCATGAAGTGATGGGACCAGATGCCGTGATCTTAGTTTTTTTTTTTTTTTTAATGTTGAAAGTAGTCATAGACAATGTATTAATGAATGAATGTGCCTGTGTCCCAATAAAATTGTATACATAATGAAATTTGAATTTCATATAATTTTTATACAGCAGGAAATAGTATATTTTTCCTTTGAAACCATTAAAAATATAAAAATCATTCTTGGCTCACAAGCCATACAAAAGCTGGAGGAGGGTCAGATTTCACTTGCAAGTCATAGTCTGCCAAACCCTGCCATATCAATGGGGCACAATTGGAGTTTTCTGAATAGAAGAGTAATTGGAGCACCAGTGGTAATTAGTGTTCTGTATATTAACCTGGCAAATTTCACAGACAGATATTTGCAGATGGGCAACTGGGCAAAAGAATAAGGAACACACCCATGTCAGTGCATAAGGACTTGGACTGTTTTGTTCCAAGAACACAAGAAAGAGGAAAACTATACAAAATGAGAGGAGAGTTAAGAGAGTTATTAAGGTTAACTGGAATATTTTTAAGACTAGTATATTAAAGGAATAATGGTATTTATAATGAAATTAGAGCAGTTCCAAAGGCAAAAGTTAGCCCATGTCATCAATTCCTAACTTAACAGCAATAGATTATTAAGATCTCAAGTGACACACATAATTCAGAGATGCAATTACATCTATTTAGATTTTCCTATGTGGTCTCTCATAATTTCTCTCTAAAATACAAATATATAGAACAAAACAAAAGCTGGAAGACTAGTTATTGACAAGATCTGAGGATTTCCATGAACTGTGAATCCATGGATAATACTGGCAAAGGGATACTGCTTTGCATGTATGGCTCAAAGATAGTCAAAATATGAATTCAGCTTCCTACAAAATATACCAACTGGCTGAGAATCCTGTGGTATATTCCAACCATTACAGATACACAATAGACAGATATACAAACTGACCAAAAATGAATTTTTGTCCCTCTATAGGAGAAATTGACAAGATTTTTCTGTATAAAGTCAGATAATAAATTTTAGGCCTCATGGACTATAGAGACTTTCTGCAGCTGTTCAACCCTGTTATCATCACATGGAAGCAACCACAGATAATACGTGAACAAAAAGGCATGACTGTCATTTAATCAAACTTTATTTACAAAATCAGATGATAACATCATTTGGTGACTCATGCTCTATAGTATATCTGGATTTTTTTTTTTTCAGGCAGCCTGATACTCTCTCTGTCTCTTAGCATTCCTTAACCACTGCCACTGCCAACCATTACCAATATCATTGTGACCCTGAATCACCTAATAATGTCAATCCTTAAATTTTACTTTTTACTCTTTCTGAAAGGTCTTCCCTTCCCTTATTGTTAAAATTCATCATTTCAAATCTACTTAGCTACATGTACTTCCCCTTCCATCACAAGCACCACAACTCTAATTTTTTGTCAACTACATTGAAGTTTCAAGACAGCAAGTTTTGCGTCCATCAACTACGCTCAGCACAGCTCAGTATATAATGATGCTCAGTAGATACTGTTTTGTTTATTTGTTTGTTTGTTGTTGTTATCATTTGGTTTTGCCATACTGTGCTGTATGTGAGATCTGAGTTCCCCAACCAGGAATCAAACCCATACCCCCTGCACTGGGAGCACAGAGTCACTGGACTGCCAGGGAAGAACTGATACTGGTTGGACATATTTTAATAACATTAAATGGGATGGAAATAAAAGATAAGAGGAAAACCTGTTTAAAACTTAATGCATAGCATAAGGTAAAAAAAGAGCAATTTTGACATAAAAACAAATCAATAATATAATTTTTAAAATACTTTTAGGAACTGTAAAAATAAAGGAGAACAAAAACTGTCAGGAAAAGAAGGGTCAAAATGACAAAAGTGAAATCTATATTTAAACATAATATTGACTATAGAATAATAAACATATCTTTAAACATATGGGAAGAAGAATTAATTGTAAAAATGTAAAAAAATCATTTTAATATCTAGCATACTTTATAACCTCAAATATCAATATACAATATGTCAATAAGTATCTTTAAAGGAAAAGATTATAAATCCAAACTTTTCTTGCTGTCTAATTCATTTATATGTGAAAACAAACTTCTTACAGACATTCTTGTGTTTATATATTCCAATTTATGCCTTTCTTGAAAAAATTAATTTCATACAACAATTGACCAAGTGATAAGCAAAAGACAATAACTAAAGACATAAAGGAGAAAAATTAAATTAAAAAAACTTCACATACATGTTGAAATCTATTTAAAAATAGAGCTGAGTCATACTAAACGGGAACTGAATATAAAATAAGTTTAAAAACAAGGTGTTTGTAACATTATTATATGATAATCTAATAACAATAATCTGGCCTTGTTATCCAAGCTTCTATACGTACACAATCTGGGAATGGAGTGAAAAGTGAAAGTTTAAGTTTAGTAAATCCTTTATTTTGCCTGAGTGAAACTCCAAGGATATTGTAAAATTTTCATCTTGTTTTAGCAAAGAAAGATTTATAAGTGAAATATTTTACAAATTTTAAATAGAACCATCAAAATGGTTGAAACTAGTATTGATAACCATCAAATCATTTGCAATTGTTGAATAACTTCATATAATAAAATATCAAAAAATAGAAAGCATCAAATGAAAAAGAAACAAATATTGGTTTAGTCAATGAATGTAAACAACTTGATCTTCTGTCTTAAAAAGTAATGACACTCATAAAACCCAATAGACATATTGCCAAAGACATTACACAAGCACAAGGCAGCCAGCACATGTAAAGATGTTCAACATCATTAACCTTCAGGGAAATGCAAATCAAAACCATGAGACATCGTTTCAGACCCCTTAGGATGGCTCTAATAAAAAGAGATGGTAATGTGTTGAGAAGGATATGGAGAAATTGGAACCCTCATACACAGCTGATGGGAAGTAAAATACTACATCCACTTTGGGAAATATTCTGATAGTTCCTCAAAAAAACAAAACAAAACAAAACATAGATTTACTGTTTGACCCAACAATCCCATTCTGGCAGATATACAAGAGAAATGAAACCACATATCCACACAAAAACTTGTACATGAGCTAAAAAGTAGAAATAACCCAAATATTCAAAGAAATCTGATGCATGCATACAATGGGACATTATTCAACCATAAAAAGAAATGAAGTCCCAATAGATACTTGAAGCATGTATAAACCTTAAAAATATTATGCTAAATGAAAAGAAGCATGGACACAAAGACCATGTCTTATATGATTCCATTTACAAGAAATGTCCAGAATAAGCAAATTTATGGTGACAGAAAGTAGGGATTGCAAAGGGTTGGGGATAAGGGATAGAGTGACTGGAAGGTGATGACTAATGGGTCCAGGATTTGAGGTGATAAAATTGTTCCAAAATTGTGCTGATGGTTCTGCAACTCTGTGACTATATTAAAACCCATTAAGTTTGTAATTTAGGTCAGTGAATTACAAAGGATATGCTGCTGCTGCTGCTGCTGCTAAGTCGCTTCAGTTGTGTCCGACTCTGTGCAACCCCATAGACGGCAGCCCACTAGGCTCCCCCGTTCCCGGGGTTCTCCAGGCAAGAACACTGGAGTGGGTTGCCATTTCCTTCTCCAATGCATGAAAGTGAAAAGTGAAAGTGAAGTCGCTCAGTTGTGTCCAACCCTTAGCGACCCCATGGACTGCAGCCTTCCAGGCTCCTCCGTCCATGGGATTTTCCAGGCAAGAGTACTGGAGTGGGGTGCCATTGCCTTCTCCAACAAAGGATATGAATTATATCCAAATAAAGCTGTTATCAAAAAATATTAAAAAGCTATGAGGTACCTTGAAAAAGTACATGTTTGCTGAAAAGATAGAAAAAGACTTAGCAAAGATCAGCAACAAAAGGAAAATGAGCAAATTAATTTCAGATTAAAAAGAAATTCAAGGAATAAACTCACTAAGTGAAATAAGGCCATCTGATATCAATAAAGTGGGTAAAAACCACCATAAAGATAGAAAGGTCAGTAAGAAGGAAAGTTATGACCAACCTAGATAGCATATTGAAAAGCAGAGACATTACTTTGCCAACAAAGGTCCATCTAGTCAAGGCTATGGTTTTTCCAGTAGTCGTGTATGGACGTGAGAGTTGGACTGTGAAGAAAGCTGAGCACCGAAGAATTGATGCTTTTGAAGTGTGGTGTTGGAGAAGACTCTTGAGAGTCCCTTGGACTGCAAGGAGATCCAACCAGTCCATTCTAAAGGAGATCAGCCCTGGGATTTCTTTGGAAGGAATGATGCTAAAGCTGAAACTCCAATACTTTGGCCACCTCTTGCGAAGAGTTGACTAATTGGAAAAGACTCTGATGCTGGGAGGGATTGGGGGCAGGAGGAGAAGAGGACAACAGAGGATGAGATGGCTGGATGGCATCACGAACTTGAAGGACGTGAGTTTGAGTGAATTCTGGGAGTTGGTGATGGGCAGTGAGGCCTGGCGTGCTGCGATTCATGGGGTCACAAAGAGTTGGACACGACTGAGTGACTGAACCGAACTGCACATGTATGTGCTTACAACAAAGTGTTAAATGAAGCAAAAATTATTAAAAATATAAGAAAATATTAATAGAATCATAGACTTTTCAGAAAAAATAAATTAAGCAAAGTATAATAAATTATATAAAAGTAAAAATAATAAAGATTTAAATATCATAAGTATTCATGAAATATCTGCCAAATGCAGCAAAATAAAAATCCTAATAAAGATGCTATAGTATAAATTGTACTGACTATATTCTCTAATTAGTAAAAAAAAAAAATAGCCACCAAATTTTATGTAGTAACAAAGCATTTTGAAAATTAAAAATTATTGTGATATATTTTCCAAAGGCAGATCTCTTTCAAACCCTGAAAAAAACTTATATTTACTTCCAAAATCCATATTACTACTACTACTTCACAAAAATATTTTCTAGTGACTCCAGCCCAATGCTTTCTTTTTCATGGTATCTTTTATTGTTTTCAGTCAAATTCACATGGTTATTATCTTAATAACATATGGTTTTGTTTTATTATGATTCATACATGTAAGTGCTTTGATGACAGAGACACTGCAATAAATGTCTTTTATTATCACTGTATTTAAATATTTTCCTGAACACAGAAGGTGTGCAATAAATGTTTGGTAATTGATTTCACTGGACAGTTGAGAAAGGTGGTAGACTGAAAATTAAGGGACATGAGTTCTTGACCATTATTAAAAAGGTTTAATGATTCTTGGCATGTCAATTTACTTCCCTAGATTTTATTATCTGCCTTCATTAAATGAGTTAGTATTAAAACATTTCTACAATTCTTTCCAGTTCTAAAATTGTATGATTTAACTAATAAGGAAAGAAAAGACATCCCTCAGTACACTAGAAAATTTCCCTCCATGTGCAGCAACACTGGTTTCTTTGAATGTCAAGGACTCGAACAGATTGTGTATTGTTGAGAAAAGAGTCACCCTCAATTACTCATCAATGATGGAATTTGCGGTTTATTCTCAGTAACCTAGTGTTTCCTTACTACCACCCACCCAGGTCCGGGGGGATATATATGTGTCTGAGTATGTGTGTATATTTGCCTCTCTGACGACATTCCAAGACTAATATAAACACCTCCTAAATTACCCATTACTCTGTGTCACTTCTCTTTTCCATTAGAAAGAGGTAGCCTATATTTATATTTCAAGTTCTAACACTCTACCCTTTCCATCACCCTTCTCTTTCTCAAAGACCGATCTCTTCCTCTATCCTGTATATGGACCACATTGCAAATATTTCTTTAAACTTAGGTATTGGCATAACCATTCTATACTTAATATATTATATTAAATATAATATTTAATTAATTATTTGGTATAATTAATTGTTTAATTAATAGTTGGTTTAGTAATATTCAATATAATTACATTTAATTAACATTACTGCATAAAAAAAAACTGAGAGAACATACCCCAGCAGATAAATAGTGAGGAAGATCATGCATGATTTTTATATTTTACTTTTTGTGTTTCTATTTTCTACAGTTTTATGGATTGTAAACATACCAATTATGTATGCACATACCCACACACACCCTCAATTAAGTGGAATCAAAATCAAAGTTCACATAACTCTTTACTACTCTATATTTTATGAGTAAGTTCAAATAAATATATATAAATTTACTCTAAAAACAAAAATCTTAATGTATGATTTCAAATTGTTGACATCAACCCTTAATTTAATAATAAGTCTGAACCTGTAAGAGCTCAAAATATGTTCATTTTCAGAATAGTATAATTATTTAGACAAGAAAGCAGAATAGTATACTTAAGATTTTCAATTATCATGGGCAAAATAAAACACCAGTTAAACAGAAAACTCAATCAGAATATATTCTCTAAACATCCATTACTCAGGCAAGTTTCTTGTACAGAAGCGTCTATATACGTGTATATCCACCGTCGTTGTTGTTCATTCACCCAGTCACATCCAATTCTTTGCGACCCCATGAACTGCAGCACGCCAGGCCTCACTGTCCCTCACTGTCTCCCGAAGTTTGCCCAAGTTCATGTCCATTGCATCAGTGACGCCATCCAGCCATCTCATCCTCTGATGTCCTCTTCTCCTTCTGCTCTCAGTCTTTCCCAGCATCAGCATCCAATGAGTCAGCTGTTCGCATCAGATGATCAAAATACTTGAGCTTCAGCATCAATCCTTCCAGTGAGTATTCAGGGTTGGTTTCCCTTAAGATTGACTGGTTTGATCTCCTTGCTATTCAAGGGACTTGCAGGAGTCTTCTCTAGCACCACAGTTTGAAGCCATCAATTCTTTGTCTTTATGGTCCAGGTCTCACAATTGTACGTGACCACTGGGAAGACCAGAGCCTTGACTATACGAAGCTTTGTTGGCAGAGTGATGTCTCTGCTTTTCAACACACCGTCTAGGTTTGTCAGAGCTTTCCTGCCAAGAAACAAACATCTTCTGATTTCATGGCTTCAGTCACCATCCGCAGTGATTTTGGAGCCCAAGAAGAAGAAATGCGTCACTACCTCCACCTTTTCCCCTTCTATTTGCCATGAAGTAATGGGGCAGGATGCCATAACCTTAGTTTTTTTTAAGCCAGCCGTTTCACTTTCCTCCTTTTTCCTCATCAAGAGGCTCTTTAGTTCCTCTTCACATTCTGCCATTAGAGTGGTATCATCCACATATCTGAGGTTATTGATGTTTCTCCTGCCTATCTTGATTCCAGCTTGTAACTTATCCAGCCCGGCATTTCTCATGATGTGCTCAGTATATAGGTTAAATAAATAGGGTGACAGGAGACAGCCCTGTTGTACTCCTTTCTCAATCTTGAACTAATCAGTTGTTTCATACAGGGTTCTTTCTAACTGTTACTTCTTGATCCGTATACAGGTTTCTCAGGAGACAGGTAAGATAGTCTGCTGTTCTCATCTCTTTAAGAGCTTTCCACAGTTTGTTATGATCCACACAGTCAAAGGCTTTATCATTGTTGATGAAACAGTAGATGAAAATGCTTTTCATCTACTATGAAAAGCATCATAGTAGATGCTTTTCTGGAATTCCCTTTATGTATATACATAAACAAGTCTAATTATTCACATTTAAAAATTAAATACTAAAGTTCATACCCAGATTTAAAATGAATTTAAAGTTATGCTCTTACCAAGACTTTATATGATCATAACATGTTCCTTTGCTCTACTGCTGAACTTAAATGTACCCGTCCAATAAAGCCTATTTTGTTGGATGTCCTTCCATAAAACATTCACATTTTATCATATGGAAAAGTCAGAATTTATGCTAAATATGTCACTATTTCCCTGAAGATAAATTCAAGTGAATTAAATAGTAAATGATGTAGCAAAATGTACTACTGTAAAATAAAACTCCTCTAAATGTGTTAATAATCTCTAATGTTGATTAAGTAAGTGGCTGTGATTTACATTAACATTTTAGTCTCACTAAGACCAACAGTCTAACTCTCTCTCATTCCTGTCAGTTCTTATTAGGTACAAAAAGAAGCACATTGTGCTTATGAGACAGGCTTTCTTTTCTACTCAGTGTATAAAAGCTCTTATTATTCTGTCTTAAATGTTACTGAATTTACCTTTGAATGTTTGATAAGACAATGATGGGCATTCATCAATAAGAGACTATCATAGCTTGCATATTTTAATTCCCCAAATCATTAAACTCAAGCACCTAAAGGAATAAAAGTTCCAACGAATTTAAAATTCTGGTTGGGAGAGGGTGGGAAGATTTGGGAGAATGGCATTGAAACATGTAAAATATTATGTATGAAACGAGTTGCCAGTCCAGGTTCGATGCACGATACTGGATGCTTGGGGCTGGTGCACTGGGACGACCCAGAGGGATGGAATGGGGAGGAAGGAGGGAGGAGGGTTCAGGATGGGGAACACATGTATACCTGTGGCAGATTCATTTTGATATTTGGCAAAACTAATACAATTATGTAAAGTTTAAAAATAAAATAAAATAATAATAATAAAATTCTGGTTTTTCAGCTCCAGTTTATTTCCAGTAAGGTGTGAGTGTCTATAAGGAAGGTAGGATATATTCATGTGCTGTGTAACAAATTACCACCAAATTAGCAGCTTAAAATAATGTCCTTTTACTAGGTTACAGTTTGGGAAGTGGGAAATCCAAGCAGGTGCAACAAGGCCAAAATCAAGGTGTCACAAAAATGGGTTCTTAAGTGAAGCTTCTTGAAAAATAATTGTTTCCAAGCTCATTAAAGATATTGACAGAATTCAGCTCCTTGTGAATAAGGTATCCCTTTCCTAGCTGGCCAACAGCCTGGGTGAGGGGTGGGGGTAGGGGATACAGGTACAGCAGAGGCAACTCCCTAAAGGCTGCTGTAATCATTGGCCTGTGTACCCTCCATATTCAAATCAACAAGACAGCATCAAATCTCTGTGACTTCTCATTTTCTTACCCACTGGAAAAACCTCTCTTTTTAAAAGGAATTCTAAGTAATTAAATGGAGTCTACCTGGGTAATCTCCCTATCTCAAGGTCAACTGTGCCATATAGCATAATCATAGAAAAATCCCCTGGAAAAGGCAATGCCTACCCACTCCAGTATTCTTGCCTGGGAAATCCCATGGACAGAGGAGCCTGGAGGGCTACAGTCCATGGAGTCACAACAGAGTCAGACACGACTTAGCGACTAAACAACAATCATAGGAATGATCTCTCATCATATTCACGAGTTCCAGGAATTAAGAGTGCAGAATCTTGGGGAGTATTTTTAGAATTCTGCCTACCAAAGAGAGAACTGGAAAAATTGAGATGAGGCTCCAGATGTTAGCATTTATGAACTTAGATGCCAGCTAAAGATGTATTACTGGAAGAAGGGCATCCAGGGGCACAACCTAAAGCTAATTCTATATTAGCATTAGGAAAGGAGTGTCAGACCTTAACAAATTTTTTTTTTTTTTTTTTTTGCACATTTCACCTTGGAGAACTGCTGAGAGCCTCTTATCATGTAGATGAGTCATTATAACACATTTTATCATCTGACAGTTATTCTTCAAAAATGCCCCTCTTCCAAAATGGCCCTATTATTCTCTATTGTCTGATTTATAAAATATATGCATCTAATTAGACTTTCTTCTTGCTTTAACTTAGGTGTGTGCTGTGTGTGTTGGGCAAAGGTGATGATGAAGTCATTCTTCATTTCCCAGAACTTTGTAAAATAAAGCTGAATACTAAATAGCACTACTGCTTCCTGCTACAGGGTGGAGAATGGGAGTGAATCCTTTTTTGAGCACCTCTGTTGAATTTTTTCATCCCTGGTACAAAAGGCCAGGAGACCCACTTCTGGAGTCTGGTTCTGTGGGAGGTTTTTTATTGTTTTGTTCCCAAGCAATTAGAATAAGTCATGTTTCTCCTGGTTAACCACTAGATGCTACAAGCTGAATACAATGCCCACAGTCCTGCTGATGGAGAAGCAAGATGTGGGGAATCAGTCAAGGCAGGCATGAGGGGTGAGGAGCACTGAGGGGCTGGCTTTTCCCTACTGAGTGCAAGAAAGAAACAGAGGCCCGTGATTTCTTTCTGATAGTTGGTGGTAAAGACAACCCCGTGATTGTCATGTTCGGAGCCTCCAGAGTGTTAAGATGCGTGGTGTGCTGCTTCAGGGCATTTATGTTTAAAAAGCTCAGTGGAGCAAGAAAAGATAAGGAAGCACGCGAAGATTAATTCTGAAGTTCTTGTTAAAACCAAACACTTTAATCCTGAGAAAGAGGGGGGAAAATCTCTTTGTCTAGTACATTCAGCTGAGTTCATCTTCAAAATTACCAGGAGGCTGACGCACATGCGGTGGCAAGGGAGGAAGCGTTTAACACAATTTCTTATGCTCTGAGTCAGGTTTCAGTTCATCCGCTGCATCTATTGTGTCTGTCACATGTCAACAGATCTTTATTTGGAACTGATCACTATAATGATTTTGAGGTTAACTTGATGAATCAAAAAAAACCAAATAGGGAGAAAACTGTTACAAAAATACAGGGAAAAGAGTGTTTATTTCCTGGCATTCATTTATTTTTTCATGTTATTAGCTGTAAATGCAAAAACCAGGCAAAAAGCAAGAATGGATCACAGATGCCTTCCTGAAAACATGCTCAAGACCACTTAATAAGGCTTTGTGCACATAATTTTGAAATAACACACATCCATTGCCAATGTTTTATAAATTCCTAATAGTATTCAGTCAAAAGTCCCTCAACTGAGGAGTAAGTTCTTAAAGGGCAAGTATCGTCTATGCTTCATCACCATTTTAAACCAAATGATATTTCTTGTACATTTCTTTATTAATAGACTGACAAGAAGGGAGAGAGGAAGGAAAGAGTAAAGGAGAGAGAGAGAGAAGGGAAAAGGAAGAAAGGAAAGGAGGGAAGGTAGGACTGATTTGGAACACATTTCAGTCAGTTCAGTCACTTAGTCGTGTCAGACTCTTTGCGACCCCATGGACTGCAGCACAACAGGCCTCCCTGTCTATCACCAACTCCTGTAGTTTAATCAAACTCATGTCCATTGAGTCGGTGATGCCATCCAACCATCTCATCCTCTGTCATCCCCTTCTCCTCCCACCTTCAATCTTTCCCATCAGGGTCTTTTTAAATCTGTCAATTCTTCCCATCAGGTGGCCAAAGTATTGGAGTTTCAGCTTTAGCATCAGTCTTTCCAATGAACACCCAGGACTGATCTCCTTTAGGATGGACTGGATGGATCTCCTTGAAGTCCAAGGGACTCTCAAGAGTCTTCTCCAACACCACAGTTCAAAAGCATCAATGCTTCGGCACTCAGCTTTCTTTATAGTCCAACTCTCACATCCATACTTGACTACTGGAAAAACCACAGCTTTGACTAGACGTATCTTTTTGGCACATTTAGAGATTTACTATAGGTCACAGAAGGAAATTAAGAATGCAAACACTGATAGATCTCCAACTATATGCACACACATTTGATCACAAGCACCTGATAATTCAATACTTTGGTCCATAACTTATTAACCTATAGGGAGTCGGCTTCCTAAGTAAATGAGTTTTCAAGATTTGTCTTGCACTGGAATTTTAGTCATTAAGTTTGGGAGCAGATTCTGGAAAGACTCTTCAGAAGCAACTACACACAGTTGTTAGATAGACAGTCTCTTTTACAGATTAGCCATAGCAGTGCAGTGAAACACAAGAGATCCATTTGGGGCCTTCCTGATATAAACTCTAGTTACACATGACCTGAGGGAAATTACGCTAAAGAAAAAATTTATTATTTCTCAACAGTAGCTCAAGGACAGTGATTTCATGAAAAAGAGACTCTGATAAATGGTCCTGTAATATTTGCATTTGGTGTTTCATTTGGAGATGCCCAGCACCACAAAGAGCTTTATGTTTCATCAGATGCCAAAAGGGTCTTCTGCAGAGAAAGCTACAGAAACCTACCCAAGTTTGTTCCTGTTGTCAGAAAGCTCTAGAAGAGATAACAACTCAAGAATGAGAAGCATCTTTAATTTACCCCCTTCTTAGTTAACATATGCAAATGTCTGCCCCAGATTTCCTCTGAAAAAGAAGAGTTAAGATAAATTATCTGGAAGTATCTGAGGAGATATCCAAAACATATTTAGGGAAATTATGAGAGTAATGAAGTAGATTCATTTTCTTTCCAGAATGAACCTGAGCCTTTGTCTAGGTTCACAGAGGCAAAGTGGAAGGGTGGATGCTGTCACTCCTTTCTACACTCGTTGTATAACACTGCTGTGAACCCGTAGCACACTTCCTCATGAAGAGAGAAGCAGCTTTAACTGCTTTAAAAAAAAAAACCTCTGAGTATTTTTCAATCTGAGATAATTCACGAGGTGATGGTTTAGTCACTAAGTTGTGTCCAACTCTAGTGACTATAGCCCAGCAGACTCTTCTCTGTCTATGGGATTTTACAAGCAAGAATACTGGAGTGGGTTGCCATTTCCTTCCCCAGGGCATCTTCCCGACTCTCGGATCGAACCTGGTCTTCTGCACTGCAGGCAGATTCTTTACTAACTGATCCACCAGGTAAACCTGATTCACGAGAGAAAACCTATTTGCCAGCATTTGACTAAATCATAATTTCAGAATTCTTCATCGGTCTTCCCTGAGCTGCACACAAACCTCATATTATATATACGGTCATTGTTTTTAAATTGAAGTGTAGTTGACGTATAATATTATATTAGTTTCACACATACATTATGGTGACTTGCTACTTTAATAGATTACATACCATACACACCCAAAAAAGCTAAAAATGGATTAAAAATTTAAATGTAAAGACCCAAAACCATAATCTGACAATAGGTTGTATATTGTATCTTTCAGGTAGTTCAGAGTCTTTGTATATAATTTAGATTTTATCCTACTTTATGCTTCAGCTTCTCTCATTTTGAACCACAATATTCTCTCTAGATCTTTTTAATGGCTTCACACTAATTGGGGAGTTGTGAAATAGACTCATCAAGGAATGCAGTGGTTTTCAAGAATGCCAAGTTACTAAAAGTCTGGCTTTGATTATCTATTAGGAAAAAACAAAAACACTGTTGATCATTATTTATGATGCTTCATTCTACAATGTGGGAAACATTCCCTCAGATGAAAGTGAGTCATTTAACATTTATATTTCTCAACAGATATTCACTGAGGGAGGGAAAGCATACACCAATTAATGGGAAGGATCTGTCTAGAGATAAGAAACATTAAAATGAGATCTAAAGAACTTCTTTTGACCTCAAAGCACATAAACGAAAGGCTTGCAAACATTGTCACTCTCATAGCCAATTTACAAAGTGTGTCCAATTCAGTAATTATGCCTTAGAAAAAATGAACTAACAAGACCCAAAGCTAAAATGCCACTCCAACTGCAGTCTTCACTCTATAGAAGGAACTACCTCTACAAAAGCACTGCAGACTTCAATGGCTTCTTCCTTACTTCTTATTCCTATATTAAGACCTCATATTAACTTCAACTCTCAGAGCTAAAAGAATGGAAATTTTTAGCTAAAATCATATATAAAAATAAGAAAACTTCCTTAGGGTCTGGACCACCAATGGATGTGATATTACTACCAGACATGCCACCGTTGGAAAAGCAGAGCAGAAAGCTGATTGGACTCATGAATTCATCGACAGACACCCTTCTTGCTGAGAGACCTTAAAATGGCCACTAACCTACCTCGGTTCAGTTCAGTTCAGTCACTCAGTCATGTCTGACTTATTGTGACCCCATGAATCGCAGCACACCAGGCCTCCCTGTCCATCACCAACTGCCTGAGTCTACTCAAACTCATGTCCATTGAGTCGGTGATGCTATCCATCCATCGCATCCTCTGTCGTCCTCACCTCCTCCTGCCTCCAATCCCTCCCAGCATCAGGGTCTTTTCCAATGAGTCAACTCTTCGCATGAGGTAGCCAAAGTATTGGAGTTTCAGCTTTATAATCAGTCCTTCAAAGAACACCCAGGACTGATATCCTTTAGGATGGAGTGGTTGGATCTCTTGAAGTCCAAGGGTCTCTCAAAAGTCTTCTCCAACCCCACAGTTCAAAAGCATCAATTCGTTGGCACTCAGCTTTCTTCACAGTCCAACTCTCACATCCATACATGACCACTGGAAAAACCATAGCCTTGACTAGATGGACCTTTGTTGGCAAAGTAATGTCTCTGCTTTTTAATATCCTGTCTAGGTTGGTCATAAATTTTCTTTAAAGGAGTAAGCATCTTTTAATTTCATGGCTGCAGTCACCATCTGCAGTGATTTTGGAGCCCCCAAAAATAAAGTCTGACACTGTTTCCACTGTTTCCCCATCTATTTCCCATGAAGTGATGGGACCAGACGCCATGATCTTAGTCTTCTGAATGTTGAGGTTTAAGCCAACTTTTTCACTCTCCAGTTTCACTTTCATCAAGAGGCTTTTTAGTTCCTCTTCACTTTCTGCCATAAGGGTAGTGTCATCTGCATATCTGAGGTTATTGATATTTCTCCCAGCAATCTTGATTCCAGCTTGTGCTTCTTCCAGCCCAGTGTTTCTCATGGTGTACTCTGCATAGAAGTTAAATAAGCAGGGTGACAATATACAGCCTTGACGTACTCCTTTTCCTATTTGGAACCAGTCTGTTGTTCCATGTCCAGTTCTAACTGTTGCTTCCTGACCTGCATACAGATTTCTCAAGAGGCAGGTCAGGTGGTCTGGTATTCCCATCTCTTTCAGAATTTTCCACAGTTTATTGTGATCCACACAGTCAAAGGCTTTGGCATAGTCATAGTCAATAGTCAAAGTCTGTGACTAAAGACTATGTCAAAGTCATAGTCAATAAAGCAGAAATAGATGTTTTTCTGGAACTCTCTTGCTTTTTCCATGATCCAGCGGATGTTGGCAATTTGATCTCTGGTTCCTCTGCCTTTCCTAAAACCAGCTTGAACATCTGGAAGTTCACGGTTCATGCATTGCTAAAGCCTGGCTTGGAGAATTGTGAGCATTACTTTACTAGCATGTGAAATGAGTGCAATTGTGAGGTAGTTTGAGCATTCTTTTGGCATTGCCTTTCTTTGGGATTGGAATGAAAACTGACCTTTTCCAGTCCTGTGGCCACTGCTGAGTTTTCCAAATTTACTGGCATATTGAGTGTAGCAGTTTCACAGCATCATCTTTAGGATTTGAAATAGCTCAACTGGAATTCCATCACCTCCACTAGCTTTGTTGGTAGTGATACTTTCTAAGGTCCACTTGACTTCACATTCCGGGATGTCTGGCTCTAGGTGAGTGATCACACCATCATAATTGTCTGGGTCGTGAAGCTCTTTTTTTGTACAGTTCTTCTGTGTATTCTTGCCACCTCTTCTTAATATTTTCTGCTTCTGTTAGGTCCATGCCATTTCTGTCCTTTATCGAGCCCATCTTTGCATGAAATGTTCCCTTGGTGTCTCTAATTTTCTTGAAGAGAGCCCTAATCTTTCCCATTCTGTTGTTTTCCTCTATTTCTTTGCATTGATCACTGAGGAAAGCTTTCTTATCTCTCCTTCCTATTCTTTGGAACTCTGCATTCAGATGCTTATATCTTTCCTTTTCTCCTGTGCTTTTTGCTTCTCTTCTGTTCACAGTTATTTGTAAGGCCTCCCCAGACAGCCATTTTGCTTTTTTGCATTTCTTTTCCGTAGGGATTGTCTTGATCCTTGTCTCCTGTACAATGTCACAAACCTCCGTCCATAGTTCATCAGGCAGTCTATCAGATCTAGTCCCTTAAATCTATTTCTCACTTCCACTGTATAATACTAAGGGATTTGATTTAGGTCATACTTGAATGGTCTAGTGGTTTTCCTCACTTTCTTCAACCTAAGTCTGAATTTGGCAATAAGGAGTTCATGATCTGAGCCAGTCAGTTCCTGGTCTTGTTTTTCCTGACTGTATAGAGCTTCTTCATCTTTGGCTGCAAAGAATATAATCAATCTGATTTTGGTGTTGACCATCTGGTAATGTCCATGTGTAGAGCAACCCACTCCAGTACTCTTGCCTGGAAAATCCCATGGAGGAGCCTAGTAGGCTGCAGTCCATGGGGTTGTGAAGAGCTGGACATGACTGAACGACTTCACTTTCATTTCTTGGAGATGGAAATGGCAACCCACTCCAGTGTTCTTGCCTGGAGAATCCCAGGGACAGGGGAACCTGGTGGGTTGCCATCTCGGGTCGCACAGAGTCGGACACTACTGAAAAGACTTAGCAGCAGCAGCAGCAGAGTCTTCTCTTGTGCTGTTGGAAGAGGGTGTTTCCTATGACCAGTGTGTTCTCTTGGCAAAACTCTATTAGCCTTTGCCCTGCTTCATTCTGTACTCCAAGGCCAAATTTGCCTGTTACTCCAGGTGTTCTTGACTTCCTACTTTTGCACTCCAGTCCCCTATAATGAAAAGGACATCATTTTTGAGTGTTAGTTCTAAAAGGTCTTGTAGGTCTTCATAGAACCATTCAACTTCAGCTTCTTCAGCATTACTGGTTGGAGCATAGGCTTGGATTATCATGATATTGAATGGTTTGCCTATTGATATTGTATGAACAGAGATCATTCTGTCATTTTTGAGATTGCCTCCAAGTACTGCATTTCAGGCTCTTTTGTTGACCATGAGGTCTACTCCATTTCTTCTAAGGGATCTTGCCCACAGTAGTAGATATAATGGTCATCTGAGTTAAATTCACCCTAAAGCTCAGTTAAAAAATACTAAAGGTTTACTATGTACCATGGACAAAAATGTGAATATAAAACCATCTCTTGCTATTAACAAGGTCTAAAGAGGAGACAGGGAGACCAAAAATGATGAGGTTCCTAGGGCATGTAGTGAAGATAGAGCTTATCTTTCTCACAAATTGATTTTCTATAAACATGCTTTGTAAATCTCTATGTAACAAAAATGTGTATAATCACTGTTTATTTAGTTCCTGTTGCATGCAGACACTGTAATCATACATATCCTATCAAATCTTAATGGACTATGATTTTATACATAAATATTAATAAGCTGGACTTCAGGGATGTTAAAATCACATGTCCAAGATATTAACTTCTAACAAATTGCAAAAATAGAATTTGAAACTGGATCTGACAGAAGAGTACCCCCTGGTCAACCACCAACATGCTATAGCACTTCTTATGTACTTCTCATAAGAATAAAGAGGAGGTCTTCCTTAAAGTAATGTGCTATGTCTCAAGTATATGCTAGGTCTTTCACCATGGTATCTACCTCCACTGGCTAATTCTAATTCTTGTTTCTGTAGCATCTAATCATGGGGTAAGAGAGTCTGGAAAGATGACTGAAACTATATCAGTAAGAGTTATTCTCTGTTCATCCAGAGCATAGCTTAGATGTGGCCAGTCTAGTTAGGGTGGTGAAAGAGAAAATCATAATCCACATGATGCAGTATAGAAGGCATCCTGCGGGGGAGGAGCCAAGATGGCGGAGGAGTAGGATGGGGAGAACACTTTCTCCCCCACAAATTCATCAAAAGAGCATTTAAACGTCGAGTAAATTCCACAAAACAACTTCTGAATGCCGGCAGAGGACATCAGGCACCCAGAAAAGCAGCCCAACTCTTCGAAAGGAGGTAGGAAAAAATATAAAAGACAAAAAAAGAGACAAAAGAGGGAGGGACGGAGTTCCGTCCCGGGAAGGGAGTCTTAAAAAGAGAGAAGTTTCCAAACACCAGGAAACCTTCTCACTGCCGAATCTGTGCCGAGCTTTGGAAGCACAGAGGGCAACATAAAAGGGAGGGGAAAAAAAATAAACAATTAAAAATCGCGGATTGTGAGCCCTACGGTAACTCCCCCAGCGGAGAAGCAGCGCAGACGCCTGCACATGGCATTAGCAAGCGGGGGCTGGGCAGGGAAGCGCGGCGCGGGCTGTGTCCCTTAGAGTAAGAATCCAGCCGAATGTCCTGAGCACGATCTGAATGAAATAATTTGGGCTAGCAAACCAGACTGTGGGATATCTACCACGCGAAAAGCCAGCCCTAACCTAAGACACCGCCAGGCCCGCGCACAGAACAAAGGACTGAACAGAGATAGCCGGTTGCAGACCTTCCCCCTCTGGTGACAGGCAGCCAGAGCCGGAAGGGGGCAATCGCAGCCCTAGAGAGACACTATCTATAAAACTGTAAGCAGGCTTCTTTGCTAACTAAAACTTCTTGGGGGTCTGGACGGTCAACATCTGCCTGAGAAGGTGCGCCGGTTTTACACCCAGATAACCAAGTGGCGGGGAGGCGATAAGTCGCAGCATTGGCTCCCGCCAAACACCTCATCACCTGAGCTGCTCAGATCTGGGAAGAACACAAAAGGCAGGCCCAACCGAGTCTGCGCCTCTGAGGACTACCCGAGTGCCTGAACCTGAGCGGCTTGGACCTGGGAGCTCAGCCCAGGGCCGGCCTCTGATTGTTCCCGGCGGAACAACCTAGAGCCCGAGCAGTGTGGGCAGGGAGGCTACACACGCCGTGAGCGGGGGCAGACCCAGTGTGGCTGAGGTACTGCGAGCGCACGCCAGTGTTATCTGTTTGCAGCATCCCTCCCTCCCTCCCCACAGCACGGCTGAACAAGTGAGCCTAAATAAAAAAATAAATAAATAAATAAATAAATAGTGTCCTCAACCGTCCCCTTTGTGTCAGAGCGGGAACCAGACATTGAAGAGACCAGCAAACAGAAGAAGCTATAACAGAGGGAAACGCCTTGGAAGCTACAGGCCATAGATTAAAGCCCTGTGGTTACTACAGATTACATAGGAAGGGGCCTATAGATCTTGAGAAATATAAGTCGGACTAAGGAACTAGCCAAAAATGAACTGAACCCACAATACTCACAACAAAACCAAAGAAAGACCTAGATATATCTTTACTATTTTTACGATCAATCTTTCTTTTTTTTTTAATTTTTTTTAAAAAAAATTTTAAGTCCTCTATTGTCCTTTAATTTTCACTTTTATAACTATTACTTTGCAAAAAAAAAAAAAAAAAAAGACCCTATTTTCTTTTTCTTCTTCAGCAAACTTCATATATATATTTTATAATTTTTTGACCGTGTTTTTTTTTGTTTTCTTTTTTCTTTTTCTTCTTTTCTTTAACATTGTATTTTTGAAATTCCAAACTCTACTCTAGATTTTTAATTTTAGCCTTTTGGTATATGTTATCAATTTTGTACCTATAGTTTTTTTCATAATTTCTGTGACTTTTTTTTCCTCTATTTCTTTCTATTCTTCTTTTATATAACATCGTATATCTGCAATTCCAAACTCTACTCAAGATTTTTAATTTATGCTTTTTGGTATTTGATATCAATTTTGTACCTGTATTTTCTTTATAATTTTTGCGACATTGTTTTTGTTGGTTTGTTTGTTTTCTCTCTTTATTTTTCTTCTTCTTAATTTTTTTAACGTTGTATATTTGAAATTCCAAACTCTACTCTAGATTTTTAATTTTTGCTTATTAGTATTAGTTATCAATTTTGTACCTGTAGTTTCTTTATAATTTTTGCGACCTTGTTTGTTTTTCTTTCTTCGTTTTTTCTCTCTTTCTTTTCCTTCTTCTTTTCATTAACATCGCATTTTTGAAATTCCAAACTCTACTCTAGATTTTTAATTTTTGCTTTTATGTATTTGTTACCAATTTCGTACCTTTAAGAACCCAATCTTCAGGACCCATTTTTCACTAGGGTACGAGATTACTGGCTTGACTTCTCTCTCTTCCTTTGGACTCTCCATTTTCTCCACCAGGTCGCCTGTATCTCCTCCCTAACCCCTCTCTACTCTACCCAACTCTGTGAATTTCTGTGTGTTCCAGACGGTGGAGAACACTTAGGGAACTGATTACTGGCTGGATCTGTCTCCCGCCTTTTCATTTCCCCCTTTTATCCTTCTGGCCACCTCTGTCTCCTTCCTCCTTCTTCTCTTCTCTGTATAACTCCGTGAACATCTCTGAGCGGTCCAGTTGTGGCGTGCACATAAGGAAGTGACTACTGGCTAGCCCACTCTCTCCACTATTGATTCCACCTCATCTCATTTGGGTCACCTCTAACTCCCTCCTCCCTCTTCTCTTCTCCATGTAACGCTGTGAACCTCTCTGAGTGACCCTCACAGTAGAGAAACTTTTCATCTTTAACGTAGATGTTTTATCAATGGTGCTGTATAGAAGAAGAAGTTTTGAAACTACTGTAAAAATAAGACCGATAACTGGAAGTAGGAGGCTTAAGTCCAAACCCTGACTCCAGGGAACTCCTGACTCCAAGGAACATTAATTGACAGGAGCTCATCAAACGCCTCCATACCGACACTGAAACCAAGCACCACACAAGGGCCTACAAGTTCCAGGGCAAGACATACCAAGCAAATTCTCCAGCAACAAAGGAACACAGCCCTGACCTTCAAGATACAGGCTGCCCAAAGTCACCCCAAAACCATAGACATCTCATAACTCATTACTGGACATTTCATTACACTCCAGAGAGAAGAAATACAGCTCCATCCACCAGAACATCGACACAAACTTCCCTAACCAGGAAACCTTGACAAGCCACCTGTACAAACCCACACACAGCGAGGAAACGCCACAATAAAGAGAACTCCACAAACTGCCAGAATACAGAAAGGACACCCCAAACTCAGCAATTTAAAAAAGATGAAGAGATAGAGGAATACCCAGCAGATAAAGGAACAGGATAAATGCCCACCAAACCAAACAAAAGAGGAAGAGATAGGGAATCTACCTGATAAAGAATTCTGAATAATGATAGTGAAATTGATCCAAAATCTTGAAATTAAAATGGAATCACAGATAAATAGCCTGGAGGCAAGGATTGAGAAAATGCAAGAAAGGTTTAACAAGGACTTAGAAGAAATAAAAAAGAGTCAATATATAATGAATAATGCAATAAGTGAAATTAAAAACACTCTGGAGGCAACAAATAGTAGAATAACAGAGGCAGAAGATAGGATTAGTGAATTAGAAGATAGAATGGTAGAAATAAATGAATCAGAGAGGATAAAAGAAAAACGAATTAAAAGAAATGAGGACAATCTCAGAGACCTCCAGGACAATATTAAACGCTACAACATTCGAATCATAGGGGTCCCAGAAGAAGAAGACAAAAAGAAAGACCATGAGAAAATACTTGAGGAGATAATAGTTCAAAACTTCCCTAAAATGGGGAAGGAAATAATCACCCAAGTCCAAGAAACCCAGAGACTCCCAAACAGGATAAACCCAAGGCGAAACACCCCAAGACACATATTAATCAAATTAACAAAGATCAAACACAAAGAACAAATATTAAAAGCAGCAAGGGAAAAACAAATAACACACAAGGGAATACCCATAAGGATAACAGCTGATCTTTCAATAGAAACTCTTCAAGCCAGGAGGGAATGGCAAGACATACTTAAAATGATGAAAGAAAATAACCTACAGCCCAGATTATTGTACCCAGCAAGGATCTCATTCAAGTATGAAGGAAAAATCAAAAGCTTTTCAGACAAGCAAAAGCTGAGAGAATTCTGCACCACCAAACCAGCTCTCCAACAAATACTAAAGGATAGTCTCTAGACAGGAAACACAAAAAGGGTGTATAAATTTGAACCCAAAACAATAAAGTAAATGGCAACGGGATCATACTTATCAGTAATTACCTTAAACGTAAATGGGTTGAATGCCCCAACCAAAAGACAAAGACTGGCTGAATGGATACAAAAACAAGACCCCTACATATGTTGTCTACAAGAGACCCACCTCAAAACAGGGGACACATACAGACTGAAAGTGAAGGGCTGGAAAAAGATTTTCCATGCGAATAGGGACCAAAAGAAAGCAGGAGTAGCAATACTCATATCAGATAAAATAGACTTTAAAACAAAGGCTGTGAAAAGAGACAAAGAAGGTCACTACATAATGATCAAAGGATCAATCCAAGAAGAAGATATAACAATTATAAATATATATGCACCCAACACGGGAGCACCGCAGTATATAAGACAAATGCTAACAAGTATGAAAGGAGAAATTAACAATAACACAATAATAGTGGGAGACTTTAATACCCCACTCACACCTATGGATAGATCAACTAAACAGAAAATTAACAAGGAAACACAAACTTTAAACGATACAATAAACCAGTTAGACCTAATTGATATCTATAGGACATTTCATCCCAAAACAATGAATTTCACCTTCTTCTCAAGCGCACATGGAACCTTCTCCAGGATAGATCACATCCTGGGCCATAAAGCTAGCCTTGGTAAATTCAAAAAAATAGAAATCATTCCAAGCATCTTTTCTGACCACAATGCAGTAAGATTAGATCTCAATTACAGGAGAAAAACTATTAAAAATTCCAACATATGGAGGCTGAACAACACACTGCTCAATAACCAACAAATCACAGAAGAAATCAAAAAAGAAATCAAAATTTGCATAGAAAAGAATGAAAATGAAAACACAACAACCCAAAACCTGTGGGACACGGTAAAAGCAGTCCTAAGGGGAAAGTTCATAGCAATACAGGCACACCTCAAGAAACAAGAAAAAAGTCAAATAAATAACCTAACTCTACACCTAAAGCAACTAGAAAAGGAAGAAATGAAGAACCCCAGGGCTAGTAGAAGGAAAGAAATCTTAAAACTTAGAGCAGAAATAAATGCAAAAGAAACAAAAGAGATCATAGCAAAAATCAACAAAACCAAAAGCTGGTTTTTTTGAAAGGATAAATAAAATTGACAAACCATTAGCCAGACTCATCAAGAAACAAAGGGAGAAAAATCAAATCAATAAAATTAGAAATGAAAATGGAGAGATCACAACAGACAACACAGAAATACAAAGGATCATAAGAGACTACTATCAACTATTATATGCCAATAAAATGGACAACGTGGAAGAAATGGAAAAATTCTTAAAAAAGTACAACGTTCCAAAACTCGACCAGGAAGAAATAGAAAATCTTAACAGACCCATCACAAGCACGGAAAATGAAACTGTAATCAAAAATCTTCCAGCAAACAAAAGCCCAGGTCCAGACGGCTTCACAGCTGAATTCTACCAAAAATTTAGAGAAGAGCTAACACCTATTCTGCTCAAACTCTTCCAGAAAATTGCAGAGGATGGTAAACTTCCAAACTCATTCTATGAGGCCACCATCACCCTAATACCAAAACCTGACAAAGATCCCACAAAAAAAGAAAACTACAGGCCAATATCACTGATGAACATAGATGCAAAAATCCTTAACAAAATTCTAGCAATCAGAATCCAACAACACATTAAAAAGATCATACACCATGACCAAGTGGGCTTTATCCCAGGGATGCAAGGATTCTTCAATATCTGCAAATCAATCAATGTAATACACCACATTAACAAATTGAAAAATAAAAACCATATGATTATCTCAATAGATGCAGAGAAAGCCTTTGACAAAATTCAACATCCATTTATGATCAAAACTCTCCAGAAAGCAGGAATAAAAGGAACATACCTCAACATAGTAAAAGCTATATATGACAAACCCACAGCAAACATTATCCTCAATGGTGAAAAATTGAAAGCATTTCCTCTAAAGTCAGGAACAAGACAAGGGTGCCCACTTTCACCACTACTATTCAACATAGTTTTGGAAGTTTTGGCCACAGCAATCAGAGCAGAAAAAGAAATAAAAGGAATCCAAATTGGAAAAGAAGAAGTAAAGCTCTCACTATTTGCAGATGACATGATCCTCTACATAGAAAACCCTAAAGACTCCACCAGAAAATTACTAGAACTAATCAATGGCTATAGTAAAGATGCAAGATATAAAATCAACACACAGAAATCCCTTGCATTCCTATACACTAATAATGAGAAAAAAGAAAGAGAAATTAAGGAAACAATTCCATTCACCATTGCAACGGAAAGAATAAAATACTTAGGAATATATCTACCTAAAGAAACTAAAGACCTATATATAGAAAACTATAAAACACTGGTGAAAGAAATCAAAGAGGACACTAACAGATGGAGAAATATACCATGTTCATGGATTGGAAGAATCAATATAGTGAAAATGAGTATACTACCCAAAGTAATCTATAGATTCAATGCAATCCCTATCAAGCTACCAACAGCATTCTTCACAGAGCTAGAACAAATAATTTCACAATTTGTATGGAAATACAAAAAACCTCGAATAGCCAAAGCGATCTTGAGAAAGAAGAATGGAACTGGAGGAATCAACCTACCTGACTTCAGGCTCTACTACAAAGCCACAGTTATCAAGACAGTATGGTACTGGCCCAAAGACAGAAATATAGATCAATGGAACAAAATAGAAAGCCCAGAGATAAATCCACGCACATATGGACACCTTATCTTTGACAAAGGAGGCAAGAATATACAATGGATTAAAGACAATCTCTTTAACAAGTGGTGCTGGGAAATCTGGTCAACCACTTGTAAAAGAATGAAACTAGAACACTTTCTAACACCATACACCAAAATAAACTCAAAATGGATTAAAGATCTCAACGTAAGACCAGAAACTATAAAACTCCTAGAGGAGAACATAGGCAAAACACTCTCTGACATACATCACAGCAGGATCCTCTATGACCCACCTCCCAGAATATTGGAAATAAAAGCAAAAATAAACAAATGGGACCTAATTAACCTTAAAAGCTTCTGCACATCAAAGGAAACTATTAGCAAGGTGAAAAGACAGCCTTCAGAATGGGAGAAGATAATAGCAAATGAAGCAACTGACAAACAACTAATCTCGAGAATATACAAGCAACTCCTACAGCTCAACTCCAGAAAAATAAATGACCCAATCAAAAAATGGGCCAAAGAACTAAATAGACATTTCTCCAAAGAAGACATACAGATGGCTAACAAACACTTGAAAAGATGCTCAACATCACTCATTATCAGAGAAATGCAAATCAAAACCACTATGAGGTACCATTTCACACCAGTCAGAATGGCTGCGATCCAAAAGTCTACAAGTAAGAAATGCTGGAGAGGGTGTGGAGAAAAGGGAACCCTCTTACACTGTTGGTGGGAATGCAAACTAGTACAGCCACTATGGAGAACAGTGTGGAGATTCCTTAAAAAACTGGAAATAGACCTGCCTTATGATCCAGCAATCCCACTGCTGGGCATACACACTGAGGAAACCAGAAGGGAAAGAGACACGTGTACCCCAATGTTCATCGCAGCACTGTTTATAATAGCCAGGACATGGAAGCAACCTAGATGTCCATCAGCAGATGAATGGATAAGAAAGCAGTGGTACATATACACAATGGAGTATTACTCAGCCATTAAAAAGAATACATTTGAATCAGTTCTAATGAGGTGGATGAAACTGGAGCCTATTATACAGAGTGCGGTAAGCCAGAAAGAAAAACACCAATACAGCATACTAACGCATATATATGGAATTTAGAAAGATGGTAACAATAACCCTGTGTACGAGACAGCAAAAGAGACACTGATGTATAGAACAGTCTTATGGACTCTGTGAGAGAGGGAGAGGGTGGGAAGATTTGGGAGAATGGCATTGAAACATGTAAAATATCATGTATGAAACGAGTTGCCAGTCCAGGTTCGATGCACGATACTGGATACTTGGGGCTGGTGCACTGGGACGACCCAGAGGGATGGAATGGGGAGGGAGGAGGGAGGAGGGTTCAGGGTGGGGAACACATGTATACCTGTGGTGGATTCATTTTGATATTTGGCAAAACTAATACAGTTATGTAAAGTTTAAAAATAAAATTAAATTAAAAAAAAAAAAAGAAGGCATCCTGACCCTGTACACATCTCTGTGTCAGAGGAGATTTGGAATGTCACAGCATTAGTGTGTGTGATTTTCTATTTACGTATCATTTCATTCATGAATGCTTGGAACATGATCTTTCAGTTCACTTCAGTCACTCAGTTGTGTCCAAGTCACTGTGACCCCATGGACTGCAGCACACCAGGCGTCCCTGTCCATCACCACTCCCAGAGCATGCTCAAACTCATGTCCATCAAGGTGGTGAATCAGTGAGATCCAACCATCTCATCCTCTGTCATCCCCTTCTCCTCGCCCTTCAATCTTTCCAAGAGTCAAGGCCTTTTCCAATGAGTCAGTTCTCTACATCAGGTGGCCAAAGTAAAGGAGTTTCAGCTTCAACATCAGTCCTTCCAATGAATATTCGGGACTGATTTCATTTAGGATACTGGTTAGAGCTCCTTGCTGTCCAAGGGGCTCTCAAGAGTCTTCTCCAACACCACAGTTCAAAGGCATCAGTTCTTTGGCACTCAGCTTTCTTTATAGTCCAACTCTCACATCCATAAATGACTTTGACTAGATGGACTTTGTTGCCAATGTCTCTGCTTTTTAATATGCTGTCTAATATGTTTAATATGTTGCTCATAGCTTTTCTTCCAAGGAGCAAGCATCTTTTACTTTCATGGCTGCAGTCACCATCTGCAGTGATTTTGGAGCCCTCCAAAATAAATTCTGTCACAGTTTAGATTGTTTCCCCATCTATTTACCATGATGTGATGGGACTGGATGCCATGATCTTAGTTTTCTGAATGTTGAGTTTTAAGCCAACTTTTTCACTCTCCTCGTTCACTGTCATCAAGAGGCTGTTTAGTTCTTCTTCACTTTCTGCCATAAGGGTTATGTCATCTTCATATCTGGAGTTATTGATATTTCTCCCAACAATCTTGATTCCAGCTTGTGCTTCATCTGGCCAAGCATTTTGCATGATGTACTCTGTATATAAGTTAAATAAGCAGGGTGACAATATACAGCCTTGATGTACTGCTTTCCCAATTTGAAACCCATCTGTTGTTCCACATTTAGTTCTAACTGTTGCTTCTTGATCTGCATACAGATTTCTCAGGATGCAGGTAAGGTCATCTGTATTCCTATCTCTAAGAATTTTCCACAGTTTGTTGTGATCCACACAGTCAAAGGCTTTAGTGTAGGAAATAAAACAGAAGTAGATGTTTTTCACAAGTTTTCTACAAGTTTCTAGATGTTTTTCTGCCAAGTAGATGTTCTCAATTTGAACTCTCTTTCCTCTGTCTCTTCTAAATCCAGCTGGAACATCTGGAAGTTCATGGTTCACATACTGTTGAAGTCTGCTTGAAGAATTTTAAGCGTTACTTTGCTGGCATGTGAGAATAGTGCAATTGTATGGTAGTTTGAGCATTCTTTGGCATTGCATTTATTTGGGATTGGAATGAAAACTGACCTTTTCCAGTCCTGTGGCCACTGCTGAGTTTTCCAAATTTGCTGGCATATTGAGTGCGGCACTTTCACAGAATCATTTTTTAGGATTTGAAATAGCTCGACTGGAATTCCATCACCTCCACTAGCTTTGTTCATAGTGATGCTTCCTAAGTCCCACTTGACTTCACATTCCAGGATGTCTGGCTCTAGGTGAGTGATTACACCATCGTGTTTATTTGAGTCATAAAGATCTTTTTTATATAGTTCTTCTGTGTATTGTTGCCACTTCTTATCTTCTGCTTTTGTTAGGTCCATATCATTTCTGTCCTTTATTGTGCCCATCTTTGCATCAAATGTTCTCTTGGTATCTCTAATTTTTTTGATGAGATCTCTAGCCTTTCCCATTCTATTGCTTTCTTCTATTTCTTTGCACTGATCACTGAGGAAGGCATTCTCATCTCTCCTTGCTATTCTTTGGAACTCTGCATTCAAATGGTATATTTTTCCTTTTCTGCTTTGCCTTTAGCTTCTCTTCTTTCCTCAGATATTTGTAAGACCTCCTCAGACAACCACTCTGCCTTTTTGCTTTTTTTTTTTTTTTTTTTTGCTTGGGGATGGTCTGATCACTGCCTCCTGTACGATGTAACGAACCTCTGTCCATAGTTCTTCAGGCACTATGTTTATTAGATATAATCCCTTTAAGCTATTTGTCACTTCCACTGTATGATCATAAGGGATTTTATATAGGTCATACCTGAATGGTCTAGTGGCTTTCCCTACTTTCTTCAATTTAAGTCTGAATTTGGCAACAAGGATTTCATGATCTGCACCAGAGTCAGCTCCTGGTCTTGTTTTTGCTGACTGTATAGAGCTTCTCCATCTTTGGCTACAAAGAATATAATCAATCTGATTTTGGTATTGACCATCTGGTCATGTCCATGTTTAGAGTCTTCTCTTGTGTTGTTGGAAGAGGCTGTTTGCTATGACCAGTGTGTTTTCCTGGCAAAACTCTGTTAGCCTTTGACCTGCTTCATTTTGTACTCCAAGCCCAACTTTGCTATTACTCCAGGTATCTCTTGACTTCCTACTTTTGTATTCCAGTTCCCTATAGTGAGAAGGACATATTTTTTGGGTGTTAATTCTAGAAGGTCTTGTAGGTCTTCATAGAAATGAACTCTAGCTACTAAAAAAATTAAAAAAAAAAAAAAAAAAAAAAAGACCACTCAAAGACTAAAGCAAAAATTCAGACGAAAACAAAAAGGAACACAATTCAGTTTCAGAGAAAATGTCACTTTCCACATCTGGAAAGAACAGAGGTAATGGTGGCCTAAGAACAAAGAAATAATGATCCAGAATGATCTGACAAAACGTTCTTAAATAAAATGAAGTTCTTGTTCCCAAAATATAGGAAGAGGAAAACCACTTCAGAGTGGGAAGTAGGGGAGAAACATGCTATCAGTAATTGAGAAAAAAAATTGGTTTTGCTGAAAAATGACTCACCGACTACAAGGAAACAGTGAAAGATACTACTGAGAATAGCAAAACTTTTTGAGCATTTTCCATGTTTGCAGCTCTGTGGTGACTATGAACTTTAAAGACCTACTTTGGGGGAGGGGAAGAGAGGAATAGCATTGTGATTGGTAGGTGATACAGATTAGTCCAGAGCACCATGAGAACACTTGTCAACACTGCACTGTTTAGACAGGAAATAGAAGGAAAGACTTCCCAAAAGAGGTTTCAGCTATTCTAAGGCTTGAACAATGTATGAAATTACCCATTCAAAGAAAGAGAGGAAAGATTTGGAGTCAAAAATGCAGAAGACATTTCAGGAGTTCCATGAACCATTCAATTAAAAACCAAATGAGAGATCTCAAGCCATTGTTTTCTGGCCAGTGACATTTAAGAAACAGTCTACAACGTTGTCACATTGAGGCAAAATATGTGTGTCTCCCACTCAAACTGGCTCTCTTTTGGTAGTGATAAGCCTCCAAAACAATGGATAGTGTAAGGAGTAGGAAAACCACTGACTTCAGAATCAGACCAATTTGGATTTAAATCCTTGTTCCACAACCCTTACCTGAGTGAACCTGGGAAAATGGTCTGACTTCCTTGAATCCTGACTGAGTCTTTGGCAGCTTCCTAATAGGTATATCATGAGAATTAAATGGTGTCCTATATGATTGAGTAAAATGCATTATATAGATTCAGTGCTTAATAAATACTGATATTATAATTATTGCCAATACATATGAAGGAACATTAAACTTGCAATCTGGAGACATTAAATATGTGACATTAGACAAAGTGTTAAGTCATTCAAATCCAAATTGCTCATTTATTAAAAAACAAAAAAAATTCAGCTATAAGATTGTTTTATAATAGGAATCACATGTGGTAATACCTAAGAATGCACCTAGCACAGTATCTAGCATGTACAAGAGCACTAATAAATTTTACTTAAATATGAGTCTGAAATACCTATGTTTAGAGACATAAAGTTGAATACAAAATGTGCTTTTGTGAATAATATTAGTAAATTATCACTTTTAGTGTTCTTCTGTGTTTGGCATCTTTTAGATATTTTATATATACTTTCTCATTTGGTCCTAAAGATCATCCTTTTATTTTCTTGAGAAGTAGAATTACTGCTCAAGTTCTCACAGCAATCTTTTGACCATTTGAACATTGTCTTTAAAAGGCTTCATAATTTTCAAGGGTTCTTTGTTTCACTACATGGAAGGATCTAAAGATTAGCCCTCAAAAGTGGAGAAGAGTCTAGCTATGAAACAGTTCCAGAGAAATGACATCATCATCTACCAACACCAAAGGACTGTCGTACCTTTAATGTGGGACAGACATCACTAACCTCTTAGAACCCACACTGTAGTTCAAGGAAATAGATCATGTAAATAGATTCATATTCTTGATGTGGTATGTACTAGAGATATATTGATAGTGCAGTTATTAGAGTTAAATGAATTCCAAGAAGATTAAAACTGCATCTGACTGAAGTGATAAAGGAAGCATTCCAGAAGAGAACAGGACCTGAGTGAGAGTTTGAAGAATATGAGGGCTCCTGATAGGCAGAGATGGGTGGGAGGTATTCTAACCTGAGAAAAACATATGGGCTAACAAGGGAAAAGAGAAAGCATTAAAACATTAAGAATATTCTGGGGATGATGGGAGGTAACTTTGGACTGAAATATGGGAACATGGTGAACAACTGGGCTGCATAGGTGAATCAGAACCACATTTAAGGTGGCCTTGACTACTAGGTTTAATGATAATTATAACCAGACTTACAATAATCATAACTCCCATTTATTGTCACTCATCAAATATCAGGAGTGCTTCTCACGTGGTGCTACTCATAAAGAACCCGCCTGCTAATGCAGGAGACATAAGAGACACAGGTTCAATCCCTGGGTTGGGAAGATCCCCTAGAGAAGGGCATGGCAACCCACTACAGTATTCATGCCTAGAGAATATCCATGGACAGAGGAGCCTGACAGGCTACAATCCACAGGGTCACAAAGCGCTGGACACGACTGAAGTGACTTAGCACACAAGTAAATATCAAGAAGATCAGCAGTTAAATATTTAATTCCTCCAACCACTTTACGAAGTGTATATTACTACTAATTTTTACACAGGAGGAAACTGATGTTCAGGAAGGACTTACTATCCCAAAGTCAGAAACTAACCTGAGGCAGAGCTGGGACCGAGGTCCATATCGATCTGATTCTAAAGATATGTTCTTAATGATTACAGACGCATTGTCTCTTGAAATATTCTAGTATTTGTCTTGTGAAGGAAAGGAATTTACTTAAAGTCTTTTATCTGAAGCCCTCCCTGCCAATTTCTGATTGTTAATTCTCAGTCCCCTTCTCCTTTGACCTATAAGCATTTACCAGAGTTGGCCACTCCTCTTCCTTGATAGATTTCTTAATTTGCCTTCCAGGACAAAATATTATCTTGGTTTTTCATGTGTTCACCTTCTCCACCTTCTCCTCAGCCTCCTACTGTTACAGTTCAGTTCAGTTCAGTTGCTCAGTCCAGTCGCTCAGTTGTGTCTGACTCTTTGCGACCTCATGAATCACAGCACACCAGGCCTCCCTGTCCATCACCAACTCCTGGAATTTACTCAAACTCATGTCCATTGAGTCAGTGATGCCATCCAACCATCTCATCCTCTGTCATCCCCTTTTCCTGCCTTCAATCTTTCCCATCAATAGGGTCTTTTCAAATATGTCAGCTCTTGGCATGAAGCGGCCAAAGTATTGGAGTTTCGGCTTCAACATCAGTCCTTCCAATGAACATTCAGGACTGATCTCCTTTAAGATGGACTGGTTGGATCTCCTTGCAGTCCAAGGGACTCTCAAGAGTCTTCTCCAACACCACAGTTCAAAAGCATCAATTCTTCAGTGCTCAGCCTTCTTTATAGTCCAAATCTCACATCCATACATGACCACTGGAAAAACCATAGCCTTGACTAGATGGACCTTTGTTGGCAAAGTAATGTCTCTGCTTTTTAATAAGCTGTCTAGGTTGGTCATAACTTTCCTTCCAAGGAGTAAGTGTCTTTTAATTTCATGGCTGCAATCACCATCTGCAGTGATTTTGGAGCCCAGAAAAATAAAGTCAGCCACTGTTTCCCCATCTATTTGCCATGAAGTGATGGGACCGGATGCCATAATCTCTGTTTTCTGAGCTTTAAGCCAACTTCTTCACTCTCCTCTTTCACTTTCATCAAGAGGCTCTCTTTAGTTCTTCTTCACTTTCTGCCATAAGGGTTGTGTCATCTGCATATCTGAGGTTATTGATATTTCTCCTGGCAATCTTGATTCCAGCTTGTGCTTCATCCAGCCCAGCATTTCTCCTACTGTTAGAGTAGTTCAGCATCTCATATTATTTCTTGTTCCCCATCAACACACACTTCAACGGATGAGCTTATCCAATTTGACTGCCTTTCAGTATTTTCTATATGCTAATGACTCATAAAGTGGTATCTCTAGCCCAGACCTTCCTCTAGAAGTCTAGACTCATCAAACTAATTTCCTTACTTCTTCATCTGGTTGTCTGAAACTGAAATCCTGATCTTACCCTACACAAACCCTTTCCTTTGCATTCTTTGACAGTGATTCTGTCATTACCATTGTTTAGGTCAAAACTGTGATATCATCTTTGGCTTCTCATTTTCTTTTACACACAACTGTCTAGAACTTTGGATATGTTCAAAATAGCCAGAATTTGATCACTTCTGACTATTTTCTCTGCTATGACCCAAGTCTGAGTCACCATCACCTCCCACTTGGACATGCAAGCCTCCTTCCTCCCACACTACTTCTCCTTTTCCTCTGTGATGGTCTATTTTCCACATAGTAACCATATTATTCCTTTCAAGTGTACATCAGGTCAGTCAATGGCCCTAAATAATGGCCCACCAATAATTCCCTTACTTGGTGGCTCGTTGGTAAAGAAACTGCCTGTCAAAAGGAGGGATAATAGATGAGGGTACCATTGCTGGGTCAGGAAGATCCCTGGAGAAGGAAATGGCAGCTGCTCCAGTATTCTTGCCTGAAAAATCTTATGAACAGAGGAGCCTGGTGGGCTACAGTCCATAGGGTCACAAAGAATCAGGCTTGACTGAGCAACTGAGCACGCATGCACCCTTACTTCACTCAATATCCATAGTAGCACTGACCACCTTTGTGTGGTTTCCAATTTACTCTAGATGTTTCTCTGGCCTGGAGAGTCCTTTCCCAAATATTTGCTTGGCTAGCTCTCTCACCTCTATCAAGACTCAGCTCAGAATACCTTCCCAAGGAGGTCTATGCTGATCATCCCATGATCATCCCTTAAAACTGCTGCTGCCCACAAGCACGCCTGATCTCACTTACCCTGATCTATTTTTCCCCTCACAGGGGTTACAACCTTCTAACCATATCATAAAAATTACTTTGTTATTTATATCATTATTGTTTGTTGCCTATTTCCCCTAGTAGAATGTAAGCTCCTTGAGGGGATTTTTTTCTGTTTCACATTTCCCAGTTCTCAAATGACTACATATTGTCTGGTACAAAGAAGCATGCAATAAGCATTTGTTTATACTGAGTGCTGAATAAATGAAATAAACAGATATGTAACACATGTTCTGTTCCCTTTGCTTGCTTTGTCTCCCTCTCTTTCTAGATAGATGTCTTCCAGCCAGGGGGTGGAGGTGGGGGTTGTCTGGGGACCCAGTTCCTAGAGGGGACCAACACATGGAGAAGCCCTTCAGGGCTGGGGTATACCAGTCTCCCCCTCCACTCCAAAAGGGACAACAGAGCCCTGAGGTTGTAGGCTGTGGACAGTGTTCCAGGAGGCCAGTGCCACCTGGGCCCTGCTATTCTGGTGCTCACTAGGAATGAGGGCCTGGAACAATTCCCGTCAGCTAGAGGGGCTGGGGAGCAAGCATGAGGCAGTTTACAGGTTAGGAAATATCTCACAGGGGTGAAACTAGGGGTGCTGGTGGGGAAGAAGGGCTCTGCCGTAGAACTTGGCCTGGGAGACACTGAGAAGGGTGGTGCCCCAGAAAGTCAGCTTCATTAGTGATCGGCCCCTTCCTGGACTGCTCCGATCTTTTCTCCGAGCCTATTTTCTCACCCCTGATTGGGCTAAAGTTACCCCTACCTAACCAGGCTCACAGCAACCACAGGGTCTTTGTGGCACACAGATGAGAAGTCACCCTCTCCTTCCCCCTGGCCCCAGCAGCTCTCCATCAGGGCCTGGCACTCTGTGTGGCCTTGGTCCCATGCTTAGGCCTTCTGGAGTCAGGTGCTGCCCTCACCTCCTGTCTTCTGTTCTGCTGGGGCCACCAAAAGACACTGTGACTAGAAAACCAACCTGGGCCCTTCCCTAAACCCACAGGGCAGGCATGAGCCTAGAAGGGTACTTTACATACCCTGGCCTCTGAAACTTGGCAGAGAGTGGGTGCTTAGCTATTTGGGCAGCCTGGACCGGCTTCCTAAGGGAGTCAGGAGGCTCCAGGGAGGGTGGCTCTGGGGAGGGAGGAGGCAAAAACCAAAAACAAACATATAAACAAATAAACAAGGCCTTTAAACTCTTAGATGAGAAAGACTATTTGATAGCTCTTTCAATGGAATATTTACTTTTATCCTCCAAGTAAAGTAATTTACATATACTAAGAAGTGACTCCATCATGCCTGGACACTTTTTAAAACTTAGTAAGGGGGTAGATAAGTAAAGCAGATTGTCCTAGAGATGGAGGGCTTTCTACACTCAAACTTACACTGCAGGTGTATATCCAGCAGGTGATCAATAAATACTTGTGGAATGAAATAAATAACTACATTTCAGATTATAGTAGGCTTGAAGAATAGATAGCCAAGATTTGTCCTAGAAATAGGCATGGGGGAAAAGAATTGAAAATAATTAGGAAAAAGGAGGCTTTAACATCACAAAATAGCTATGATTCCCAAATAACAAGATTTTTTATACACATATTCACTGACAAAAGAGCAGGCTTAGAGGGATGAGTAGCCTACTTTCCTTATGCTCTAACTTGAATGGGCAAGAGGAAATATATACAGAAAATTCTAAGAAGAAAAAAATCAGAAATGTTAAAGCTCAAACTTTCTCCAAGAAAATAAAACCAACTTAAAGTGAGATCACAAGGAGCAGTATCACCTGCTTAGTCATTCTAGTCCTGTCTGACTCTTTGTGACTTTAGTCTGCAGGCCCCTCTATCCATGGAATTTTCCAGGCAAGAATATAAGTTGCCATTTCCTACTCCAGGGAATCTTTCCAACCCAGGGATCAAACCCACGTCTCTTATGTCTCCTGCATCAGCATTCTTTACCACTGTGCCACCTGGGAAGCCCCCACTCTTTCAAATATATGTGAATGCTCACACACAGAACACATAACACACCGTACCCATACAGTAACAAGAAGTAGCCATCCAGTCTTAAAGAATAAATCCAAAAAATTGAATATAGTTACCCTTTCTTTTATATATCTGTATTAATATTTTCATGGGAAAATTTTATAAGTCATCACAGAGTCAATATTGAGAAGTCTGTCTATACTGATTAAAGTTTGCCCTCTAATGAAAAGCTCTGGGCCCTGTTAGACAAAACTCTCTTTACCATGTCATGAGGTTCATCAGTAGACTTCTCAATGCAGTCTGTAGATTGAGTTTTTGTTTCAGAGCACCAAGTTGCTGGTCTATAAGTATGTAATATTTTCCTAAAATATTTGTTTGTGTATGTGTGTGTACATGTGTGCAATTACCAAATTTTGTCTAATAAAGCAGGTCAAACTGATAGCTCATGATACTAGTCTCTTATTCACCATTAGATCAATTTTCTCTGCATTCTTAGCAAAGTCCAGATTAAAATAGCAAATAGCCCTCCTTTTTTTGATGTCACTTCTATGGCAGCAGACAGTGAATTCTGTTATGTCTTGATATATCAGCATTCACTAAAATCTTCTGGGTTGGATACAACTTTATTTTTATATAAAGCTTAAAAAGAGAAAACATTAAGCAGTGATATAACATATTTGTCATTTTTACAGCCTTACTCCCAACCCTTAGATGAGAAAGGTTACTTCTTCCTTAATGGATCCTTCAATGAAATATATTTATTTTTATATCTCTGTGACTTCACAGTGTGCTGATATAGAAGAAGTTTCCATAATACCACATATTTAAATTCCGAGTTTCTTCAGTGTCAATGAGGGAGAGACAAAGACTGACAAAAAAAAAAAAAAGCCCCTCATATGAAAAGAACCAATAAATAACTTGAAAAAAATGAGAAAAAATTTTAAGTTATAAAAGGTAAATGGATTTACATGTGAAAAATGGTACATTTAAAATATTCTCTACAAATTTCTTCCTTTATAAACAATGTTTCATCAATTCTTGACATCCCGTAATAATAACGAAATATCCTTCCACATTTTCATGTGTATTATTTCCTAAATGGTATAATAAAAGCTGTCAGTTACTCCCTCTGCATACTAACAAAAAAATGCAATTCTTTGTTCTATGTGTGACTGCATTTGCACATTATAGAACTATGAAATATTTACAAAGGGAAGGTTAAATCAATACAGCTCTAAAATTTGTACTTCAGTCTTCAGAGATTTATTTCATCTTGATTTAATGAAGTATGAGGAGTGAGAATGTTGACATACAGAAAAAAAATTTCAGTTTCCCCTTTATTGTACATACAGAAAATATTGAAGTAGGATTTGTTGTTACCTAAGCAGTAGCTAATTATTACTCATTTGATGCCTCAACCATCATTTGAGAAATCTCATGGTGAAAAATAGACACCTACTATTGAAGAGAAAAATGTGAGGCATATTATAGTAAAGAAATACTGTACCTTTATATAACTTAGCTTGTCACAACTTTTAAAGTATTTTGTATTTTAAAATTCTACTTAATTTTTATAGTACAAAGATAAGTCCAGGTATGTAAAACCAAAATTGTATCAGTTATTTATAACACAATATGCTTATTATATTCTTTAGATATAATGTGTTTGCTTTTCATATACTGATTATTTATGCTTACATATCTTATTATGAGAGCTATGGATATAAATCCCCCTAAAGCAGAATAAGACTACTCTCAATAAACAGAACAGAAACATTTCCTTTTATTTGTAGAAACAGCCAATCTCACAGTTTGTTCTAGTGAGAGTTTTAATAAGGATATATAAAAATTGGAGGAGAGAAGCAAAGAGCTTTGTATAATATAATTTTTAATAAACAAGTGAAACATACTCAGAATAAATAATAAGCATTTATAAAAAGACATGGGACACAGATACAGAGAACAAACTTGTGAAAACCAATGGGAAGAGGAATGGAGGAGGGGTAAGAAAGAGTAGGGGATAAAGAGGTATAAACTGTTCTGCATACAGTGAGTAAGCTACAAGACATATTGTACAACACAAGGAATATAGCCAATATTTTAAAATAACTATGAATGGAGTATAACCTTTAAAAACTGTGAATCACAATATGCTGTACACCTGTAACTTATATAAAACTGTACATCAATTATATCTCAATAAATAATGTTCAAAAGAGCTCAGAATAACAATATCATAATAATAAGAGCAAAAAAGGCATAAGATACATAAAGATGAAATGTATTTTTGCTTCTTTTATAGAATTATCCATTCAAGTTCACATTGTTACATATTATATATTTTCTATTACATCATATAAACTAGAAAACTTTTGAACAAGTAAAAAAATTAAAAGATCAGGCTGTCAGAAATGCTAGCCATAGACGCTGCTGCTGCTAAGTCGCTTCAGTCGTGTCTGACTCTGTGCGAGCCCGTATACGGCAGCCCATCAGGCTCCACCGTCCCCGGGATTCTCCAGGCAGGAACACTGGAGCGGGTTGCCATTTCCTTCTCCAATGCATGAAAGTGAAACGTGAAAGTGAAGTCACTCAGTCGTGTCCGACTCTTAGCGACCCCATGGACTGCAGCCCACCAGGCTTCTCCGTCCATGGGATTTTCCAGGCAAGAGTACTGGAGTGGGGTGCCATTGCCTTCTCCGAGCCATAGATGCTATGGCTATTTAAAAGATATTTAAAAGATCCAAGGTCTGTAAACTCCTGATGTAAAGGAGATCATACGGGAAAGAATAAAATTTTGGTAAACCAACAATTCTACTTCTGACAATGATTTCCTCTGTGACCTCTAAGGTAAGTCTCCTTATCTCCCTGAACCCCAGTTAGAGTCCTATGAAAGATAAATAAACCTGATTTCCCGCTTACCTCACATAACTATTTCAAAGATCCAAAGATATTATAAAGTAGTTTGAAGTCGGCTTCATAATTCTGAGGGGAGATAAAAATCAGTTTCACCTCCATATTATGCATCACTGAAGTTTCTATTAAAACAACTCAGAAGTCATTAAAAGCTATTTATTGATTGCAGATTCCCCAGCACACACCTGTTAGAAGACTGATGACCAGAGTCCCTTTGAGTGTGCAGTAGCAAAAAGAGGAAGTGGAAATTAAATTCAAAAAGTGAAGCAAACAAATTTCATTGCAGTAAACTAAACATAATTTTTTAATATCCATATACAGCTAGAAATGCTTATCTCATATTTTATTATATTTCACACGGGTCTCTTAATTAAGTAATAATGTTATTATGTGTCTGGGCCAATGTTCCCCAGAAAATAGAACAATAGAAACAGCTTTAAGTGTTAATGTGTAATTAGAGACTGCAGTACCAGGGAGCAGAAGAAAAGACACAAGGAGTGTGAAGCAGGAATGAAGAAGGGAAGATTAAGAGAATGTGTTATCAGGTGGCTGCCAACAAATGCAATCAATTGCTTGATTTCCTGAGGGCTTCCTCTGAGAGAACACATGTATAGACTAAATCTCAGAACCATTGTTTGAGCACACAGATAATGAGGAAAAGGAAAAGGGAAGTAATTTCCTACTAACTTCCATCAAAGTTTTCGCTATACTAGGTATTAACTCTTGCTGCCTCTAAGAAGTAACTGTCCATGTTTAATAAACAGGAAAGCCCTGAGGCAGAGGTGAGAGACTATATGACCTGAGATTCAGTTCAGTTCAGTCGCTCAGTCATGTCCAACTCTTTGTGACCCTATTGACTGAAGCAGGCCAGGCTTTCCTATCCATCACCAACTCCTGGAGCTTACTCAAACTCATGCCCATCAAGTCGGTGATGTCTTCCAACCATCTCATCCTCTGTCGTTCCTCTCTCCTCCCACCTTTAATCCTTCCCAGCATCAGGGTCTTTTCAAATGAGTCAGATCTTCACATCAGGTGGCCAAAGTATTGAAGTTTTAGCTTCAGCATCAGTCCTTCCAATGAATATTCAGGACTAATTTCCTTTAGGATGGACTGATTAGATTTTCTTGCAGTCCAGGGGCTCTCAAGAGTCTTCTCCAACACCACAGTTCAAAAGCATCAATTCTTTAGAACTCAGCTTTCTTTACAGTCTAACTCTCACATCCATACATAACTATTGCAAAACCATAGTTTTGACTAGATGGACCTTTGTGGGAAAAGTAATGTCTCTGCTTTTTAATATGCTGTCTAGGTTGATCAAACTTTTCTTCCAAGGAGCAAGCATCTTTTAATTTCATGGCTGCAGTCACCATCAGCAGAGATTTTGGAGCCCCCCAAAATAAAGTCTTTCACTATTTCTATTGTTTCCCCATCTATTTGCAATGAAGTGATGGGACCAGATGCCATGATCTTAGTTTTCTGAATGTTGAGCTTTAAGCAAAATTTTTCACTCTCCCCTTTCACTTTCTTTAAGAGGATCTTCAGTTCTTCTTCACATGCTACCATAAGTGAGGTGTCATCTGAATATCTAAAGTTATTGATATTTTTCCAGACAATCTTGATTCCAGCTTCTGCTTCATACAGTCCAGCAACTCATGATATACTCTGCATATAAGTTAAATCAGGGTGACAGTATACAGCCTTGATGTACTCCTTTCCCAATTTGGAACCAGTCTGTTGTTCCATGTCCAGTTCTCACTGTTGCATCCTGACCTGCATACAGATTTCCCAGGAGGCAGGTCAGGTGGTATGGTATTCCCATCTCTTTCAGAATTTTCCACAGTTTGTTGTGATCCACACAGTCAAAGGCTTTGGCATAGTCAATAAAGCAGATATTTTTCTGGAACTCTCTTGCTTTTTCAATGATCCAGCAAACGTTGGCAATTTGATTTCTGGTTCCCCCGCCTTTTCTAAACCCAGCTTGAACATCAGGAAGTTCGTGGTTCATGTACTGTTGAAGCCTTGCTTGGAGAATGTTGAGCATTACTTTGCTAGTGTGTGAGATGAGTGCAATTGTGTGGTAGTTTGAGCATTCTTTGGCATTGCCTTTCTTTGGGATTGGAATGAAAACTGACCTTTTCCAGTCCTGTGCCCACTGCTGTTTTCCAAATTTGCTGACATATTGAGTGCAGCACTTTCACAGCATCATCTTTTAGGATTTGAAATAGCTCAACTGGAATTCCATCACCTCCACTAGCTTTGTTTGTAGTAATGCTTCCTAAGGCCTACTTGACTTCACATTCCAGGATGTCTGGCTCTAGGTGAGTGATCACACCATCATGATTATCTGTGTCTTGAAGGCCTTTTTTTGTATAGATCTTCTCTGTATTCTTCCGACTTAATATCTTGTGCTTCTGTTAGGTCCCTACCATTTCTGTCCTTTATTGAGCCCATCTTTGCATGAAATGTTCCCTTGGTATCTCTAATTTTCTTGAAGAGATCTCTAGTCTTTCCCATTCTGTTGTTTTCCTCTATTTCTTTGCACTGATCACTGAGGAGGTCTTTCTTATCTCTCCTTGCTAGTCTTTGGAACTCTGCATTCAAATGGTTTATCGCTCCCTTTTCTTCTTTACACAGCTATTTGTAACACCTCCTCAGACAACCATTGCCTTTTTGCATTTCTTTTTCTTGGGGATGGTCTGATCCCTGCCTCCTGTACAATGTCACAAACCTTTGTCCATAGTTCTTCAGGCACTCTGTCTATTAGATATAATCCCTTGAATATATTTGTCAGCTCGGGAAGATCCCCTGGAGAAGGAAATGGCAATCCACTCCAGCAGTCTTGCCTGGAAAATCCCATGGACGGAGGAGCCTGATAGGCTACAGTCCATGGGGTCTCAAAGAGTCAGATACAACTGAGCAACTTCACTTTCCACTGTATAATCATAAGGGATTTGATTTAGGTCATACCTGAGTGGTCTAGTGGTTTTCCTACTTTCTTCAATTTCAGTGTGAATTTGGCAATAAGGAGTTCATGATCTGAGCCACAGTCAGCTCCCAGTCTTATTTTGGCTGACTGTATAGAGCTTCTCCATCTTTGGGTGCAAAGAATATAATCAATCTGATTTCAGTGTCGACCATCTGGTGATGTCCATGTGTAGAGTCTTCTCTTGTGTTGTTGGAAGAGAGTGTTTGCTATGACCAGTGCATTTTCCTGGCAAAACTGTTAGCCTTTGACCTGCTTCACTGTGTACTTCAAAGCCAAATTTGCCTGTTACTACAGTTATTTCTTGGCTTCCTACTTTTGCATTCCAGTCCTCTATAGTGAAAAGGACATCTTTTTTGGGTGTTAGTTCTAGAAGGTCTTATAGGTCTTCATAGAACCATTCAACTTGTGCTTCTTCAGCATTACTGGTTGGGGCATAGACTTGGATTATTTAATATTGAATGGATAGCCTTGGAAACAAATAGAGATCATTCTCTTGTTTTTGAGATACATTCAAGTACTTGATTTCAAACTCTTTTGTTGACTATGATGGCTACTCCATTTCTTCTAAGGGATTCTTGCCCACAGTAGTAGATATAATGGTTATCTGAGTTAAATTCCCCCATTCCAGTCAATTTTAGTTTGCTGATTCCTAAACTGTTCATGTTCACTCTTGCCAACTCCTGTTTGACCACTTCCAATTTGCCTTGATTCATGTCCCTTATGTTCCAGATTCCTATGCAATATAGCTCTTTACAGCATTAGAGTTTACTTCCATCACCAGTCACATCCACAACTGGGCATTGCTTTTACTTTGGCTCTGTCTCTTTATTCTTTCTGGAGCTAGTTCTCCACTAATCTCCAGTAGCATATTGGACACCTACCAACCTACGGAGTTCATCTTTCAGTGTCCTGTCTTTTTGCCTTTTCATACAGTTCATGGGGTTCTCATGGCAACAATACTGAAGTTGTTTGTCATCCCCTTCTCCAGTGGACCACGTTTGGTCAGAACTCTCCCCCATGGCCCTTCCATCTTGGATAGCCCTACATGGCATGGCTCATAGTTTCATTGAGTTAGACAAGGCTGTGTTCCATGTGAACAGATAGGTTAGTTTTCTGTGATTGTGATTTTCATTCTGTCTGCCATCTGATGGAGAAGGATAAGAAGCTTATGGAAGCTTGCAGATGGGAGAGACTGAGGGGGAATCTGGGTCTTGTTTTGATGGGCAGGGCCATGCTCAGTAAATCTTTAATCCAATTTTCTGTTGATGGGAGGGGCTGTATTCCCTCCCTGTGTTATTTGACCTGAGGCCAAACTATGGTGGAGGTAATGAAGATAATGGCAACTGCTTCAAAAGGTTCCATGCAAGCACTGCTGCACTCAGTGCCCCAAACCCTGCAACAGGCCACTGCTACCCACACCTCCCCCAGAGACTGCTGGACACTCATGGGCAAGTCTGGGTCAGTCTCTTGTGGGGTCACTGCTCCTTTCTCCTGGGTCCTGGTGCACATAAGGTTTTGTTTGTGCCCTCCAAGAGTCTGTTTCCCCAGTCCTGTGTAAGTTCTGGCGGCTCTATGGTGGGCTTAATGGCGACCTCCTCCAAGAGGACTTATGCCATTCCCAGGTCTACTGCACCCAGAGCCCCTGCCCCTGTAGCAGTCCACTGCTGACCTGTACCCAGAGGGGACACTCAAACACAATTCTGTCTCAGTCTCTGTGGATCTCTGTGTCCTGGTGCATCTGTGGTTTGTTTGAGCCCTTTGAGCATCTCTGGCGGGTATGTAGTTTGATTCTAAATGTGATTTCATGATTTCGCCCCTCCTACCATCTTGCTGGGGCTTTTCCTTTGCCCTTGGACGTGGGGTATCTCCCCAAAGTTGCTCCAGCACCACGCAGCCGCCTCTCCAGCACCTACCATCTTGATGGGGCTTCTCTGCCCTTGGACATGGGGTATCTCCTCAAAGTCATTCCAGCACTGTTCAACTGCTGCTCCAGCTTAAGATTAGACAGTGTTAAGTCACACCCCTGTGAAGTTCCTCAGAGCCCTAGCAGCAGCTGATCCAAAGACTGCTGAAGCTGAGGGGATCAGAAATGGAGCATAAGAAATGACTGGAATCCCACAGATAGAGTACTTACTAGAGTCCAGTTTTATTCTTATAAACACCTTACTAACTTTATCCTGCTAACATTCTTGTGCTGCCAGTATGTCCCAAAATGATGACTGAGCTAAAAATTCAGCTTGTTTATGCTGAACAACATTGCTTATGCCATGTTGCAACCAAATTAAGCACACTTTAGAGACAGGCATCACTAAAGGACACAGGCCTATTTATTGGACATGGTGGGAAATACTATGATAGCTCTTATCATTCCACTAATAATCCCCAATCTCTGGCCAATGTAAAAAAATATTATAATCTTGGTGTTTTCCTCCTATAAATGATACTAATTACTCAGCACTCTTGAACTAAGACTTGCACACTGCTGAGCACCCCTTAAGTTGCTTTGCTTGTTATTTCAAAGAAAGTCAAGAGGGAGGCATTTGAAATTATCATGTGAATGAGGAAGTTGTATACTTTAGTTGTATACAATGGCTAAGCAGCCTTAGAAACAAGTGTCCCTCCCTTTCCAAACTATTGCCAATTTGGGCAAGACTAGTTTCTTCCTTATCTCTCCTTTCCAATATAGTTTGTCATTTAGTGATGTTGGGGAGAAAGGTGGTGATTTTTATTAGCTGACTCATTTATCGTAAGATGGTAAGCCTTGTCAATAATTAGGAATCATATATTTTTCTGGCCAATTTAGGCTAATCAGATATAACTAAAAAACAAGCCAAAAATTATTGTATGCACCTTGAATATAAATGACCCAGGCTATATATGGTAAACTAACTGTATTTAAAATATGATAAACATAAAAAGTAAGGGCAAGCAGTTGAGTTGAATTAAAAGACAGAACTTCTCAACAAACAGAATATATAAACAATAAACAAATAGAAAATTTAAGACTAAAAAGTAATAAACCCCACCAAAAAAAAAAAAAGAACACACACCATACTGGATAGGCTAAACAGCAGGAATGGGAAAAGAGAAGTACAGGAAAGGGAAGAAAAAATATAATGCAAGTGCTTAAATTGTAGGCTTAAATCCAAACATGTCACTAATTACATTAAATGCAAATGGGCAAATGCACTAAACAATAGACATTCTCAGAATTAATAAAAGACATGAAACAACTAAGTCCTGCTTGTGAGAATCTCATTTCAATTTAATGATATAAGGAAGTAAAAAGTAAAAGGATGGTAAAAGATACATAACACACTAATGAAAAGAAATCTGCCTTCTACAAAAACTAACTCAAGATTGATCAAATGTTTAAAATGTTAAATGATAAAACTTTTAGAAGAAAAGTTTTGTTATCCAGGACTAAGCAAATAGTTCTTAGATATAACAACAAAGCATGATCCATAAATGAAAAAATTGATAAACTGATCTTCATCAAAATTAAAAACCTTTGCTCTATGAAAGATACTGCTAAAAGAATGTAAAGAAAAGCTTCATAGTAGAGAAAATCAATTATAAATCACTTGGATCCTGAATCTCAAAACTAAATAATTAGAAAACAAACAACCCAGTTCAAAATTGGCAAAAGGCTTGAAGAGATAATTCACCAAAGAAGATATATACATGGCAAATAAGCTTACCTAAGAGTGTTCAAAATCATTAGTCATTAGAAAAATTCAAATTATATAAAACAATGATGTGGTATTACTATGCTTCATCAGAAGGACTAAAATTAAAATTACTGAGAATACTAAGTGCTGCTGAGGAAGCAGAACAACTGGAACTCACAGATACAGCAATGACAGCAACACAAATGGCAAAATTCCCTTATAAATTAAACATACATCTACCATATGACCACCGAGCTATCCCATTCCTAGGTATTCTAGGGAATTTAAAACTTATGTTCACACACACATACATACACATATGTTTATGGCAGCATTATTCATAACTGCCAACAATTAGAAATAACTCAAAATGCTCTTTGATAAATGAATGGATAAGCAACATGTGATACATTTATATAATGGGAACTAATCATCAAGAAAAAGGACAATCTCTTGATACACACAACAATTTAGGTAAATCTCAAATCATTATGCTGAATGTAAGACATCACTTTCAAAATACAACATGCTGTATGTTTCCAGTTACAAAACATTTGCAAAAAGACAAAACTGTGGTGACAGAAAACATGTTAGCAGTTGCTGGGGGTTAGGGATGGGGGATGGCATGACTATAAATTGTTAGCAAACTGGAAGTTTTAGTGATGATTGAACTGTCTGATTTCTGATTGTGATGAGGGTAATAAAGATGCATATGTTAAAATTTCTAGAACTGCCCACCAAAAAGCAAATGTTATCTATTTTTATTTTTTAATTATTATTTTTTAAATTTAAATACATATGTAGGAAGCCACAGGAGTAAATTAACCTTGCTCTGCAGAGGGAGATGCCCCCAACACAATTAATCATCAGCTTTTACATGTCCTCTCTCAAGCAACTTCAGATAATCTTGAGAAAGAACTGTAAGAAATGGCTTTACATTATATTTCTCCCCAAATCCCCTAGATCTTTTGTGAGTAATATTTTCTAGGCAAGTAAACTTTTGGAATATAAGCTATAACCCATGTATCAAGTTATTGTGTGTTTCAGATTATTCATTTCAAATAAGTTATTATATAGCATTTAAGAGCATTTGTAAGGCAAACTTAAGGGTAAACTAATCTGCTGGAAAACTAATAACTACTCAAGGTGTTTCCTTTTCCCTGTTTCAAAAGAAACATGTGTGAAAATGCTATAGACCTTCAAACAATTTGGTAAACCTCAATCAAAATTACACTGCTTGTGTCTAAGGATGACTTCAAACATCACAGAGAAGAATAATTCAATGTGACACATTAAAAAAATTATATCCTATCTTCTTACAATTGCAACTTATTAATATCCAATGTGATTTCTAGATGAGGTTCATGATGATGACACATTAGATAGTAATGGTTTTTGGAGACAACAAAGGCAGCATTTTTCATAACTATGACCTGGAAGTGAGAGACTTTAAATTCCATTAACAATTTCTTGAGACAAAACCTCCCCATTGTGAAGTCCAGGGAAAGGCATACATCTGTTGTTAATATATTATCTTAATGTTCCTACCACCTGCCTAAACAAAAACCAGGACTGGGAGATATTAAAATAAGTGTCATTTCATAGACAGAGAAATTAGGAGGTTAAAACTCCTTAGCACTTTTCAATAACTAAATCCAATAAAATTTGCTAACTAGCATAGAGAATCTTTTCTTTTATTCATTGCTGTATTTCAAGTTTCTTACTACAATTTCTGGGTAGTGGACCAAGTTTCTGAAAGCTACTGACATAAATATGAAATAAGTCACATGTGCAATAAGTCACATGGCAACCTGCACTGTGTTAGTCAATAGTGTCCTTGATATTTGACCCAGTGTGAGCAAAGAATCATCCCGTGAACAGCACTTTTCATAACACTCTTGCAGCTGTGGACGTTAGTCTCACCTGTCATAGGTAAAAGGAGACCAAAGTTTATATGTAATGGCCTAAGTTCCATTTTTTCATTTCCAAAATTCCAGAATAGGTTAGTTTGGTTTTGTTCTGTTCAATATTTTGTTCTGGGAATGCATGTCTCTTCCTTCTGGGCTTGATCACCCGGAAACAGTTCTAGCTGTTATCGTCCACCTGCAACGCTGTCTTTGTCTGCCTCAGACCTTAGGGCATAATCTTATATCCCATAGGCATGACTATAAGTGCACCATGGGAGGCTTACACAGCTGCTCATCGTCTCTGGCAAAATTTTAGGCCTCTGTCATTATCTTTGTCCTCCAATTTCATGTTCAAAATGGGACATAGAAAGAATGAGAACAAACCAGAAACTAGCTCCACAATGGAGCAAACGAAGACCTCAAATGCTAAGGCAGGCAAGGGTTTCTCCACCTTAGCATTGATGAGATTTTCAAGTTTTGTTGTGGGCAGTACTGTTCCTTGTATTGTGGGATGTTTAGCAGCACCCCACGTTCTACCCAGTAGATGTCATTAAAACACTCCAGTTATGACAAGCAAAAATTTCTCCAGATATTGACAAATGTCCCCTGGGAGGTAAATCATCCTTTGTCGAGAACTACTGATTTTTTTTTAATTAGAGGGTAATTACTTTACATTATTGTAAAGTAATGAAATGGCCTCTGCCATACATCAACATGAATTGGCCATAGGCATACATGTGACCCCTCCGTCCTGAACCCTCCCCCCACCTCATCCCTCCAGGTTGTCACAGAGCACCGGCTTTGTGTTCCCTGCATCATATATCAAACTCCCACTGACTATCTATATTACATACAGTAATGCAGCCATGAAATTAAAAGACGCTTACTCCTTGGGAAAAAAGTTATGATCAACCTAGATAGCATATTGAAAAGCAGAGACATTACTTTGCCAACAAAGGTCCGTCTAGTCAAGGCTATGGTTTTTCCAGTGGTCATGTATGGATGTGAGAATTGGACTTTGAAGAAAGATGAGCATAGAAGAATTGATGCTTTTGAACTGTGGTGTTGGAGAAGACTCTTGAGGGTCCCTTGGACTGCAAGGAGATCCAACCAGTCCATTCTGAAGGAGATCAGCCCTGGGATTTCTTTGGAAGGAATGATGCTAATACTGAAACTCCAGTACTTTGGCTACCTCATGCAAAGAGTTGACTCATGGAAAAAGACTCTGATGCTGGGAGGGATTGGGGGCAGGAGGAGAAGGGGACGACAGAGGATGAGATGGCTGGATGGCATCATTGACTCGATGGATGTGAGTCTGAGTGAACTCCGGGAGTTGGTGATGGACAGGGAGGCCTGGCATGCTGCGATTCATGGGGTTGCAATGACTGAACTGAACTGAATTCAATGTATATGTTTCAATGCTATTCTCTCAAATCATCCCACCCTTTCCTTCCCCAACTGTATCCAAAAGTCTATTCTTTATGTCTGTGTCTCCTTTGCTGCTCTGCAAATAGGATCATCAGTACTATCTTTCTAGATTACATATATATGCATTAATATGTTATTTGTTTTTCTCTTCTGACTTACTTTAGTCTGTATAATAGACTCTAGGTTTATCTACTTCATTAGAACTGACTCAAATGTGTTTTGTTTTTTTTTTATAGCTGAGTAATAATCCATCTTGAGAGTCTCTTGGACAGGAAAGAGATCAAACCTGTCAATTCTAAAGGAAATCTAGCCTAACTACTCATTGGAAGGACTGATGCTGAAGCTCCAATACTTTGGTCACCTGATGTGAACAGCTGATTCATTAGAAAAGACCCTGATACTAGGAAAGATTGAAGGCAGAAGGAGAAGAGGGCGACAGAGGATGAGATGGTTGAATGGCATAACCAATTCTATGGACGTGAACTTGGGCAAACTCCAGGAGATGGTGAGGAGGCCTAGTGTGCTGCAGTCCACGGGGTCACAAAGAGTCAGACACGACATGGTGACTAAACAACAACAATATGTACCACAACTTCCTTATCCATTCATCCGTTGATGGACATCTAGATTGCTTTTATCCTAGCTATTGCAAATAGTGCTGCAGTGAGTATTGGGGTACATGTGCCTTTTTCAGTTATGGTTTCATCAGGGTATATGCCCAGTAGTGGGATTTCTGGGTCCTATGGTAGTTTTATCTCTAGTTTTTTAAGGAATCGCCATACCGTTCTCCATAGAGAACTGTATCAATTTGTATTTTCAACAACAGTGTAGGAGGGTTCCCTTTTCTCCACATCCTCTCCAGCATTTATTGTTTGTAGACTTTTTGATGATGGCCAATCTGATCAGTGTAAGATGATCTCTCATTGTAGTTTTGATTTGCATTTCTCTAACAATGAGCAATGTTGAACATCTTTTCATGAGTTTATTAGCCATCTATATGTCTTCTTTGGAGAAATGTCTGCTTAAGTCTTCTGTCCACTTTTTGATTGCTTTTCTGGCATTAAGCTGCATGAGCCACTTGTATACTTTGGAGAATAATTCTTCATCAGTTGTTTTATTTGCTATTATTTTCTTCCATTCAGAGGGTTGTCTTTTCACCTTGCTTATAGTTTCCTTCATTGTGCCAAAGCTTTTAAGTTTAATTAGGTCCCATTATTTTTTGTTTGTTTTTATGTCCATTACTCTGGGAGGTGGGTCATAGAGGATCTTGCTGTAATTTATGACAGAGTTTTTTGCCTATGTTTTCCTCCAAGAATTCTATAGTTTCTGGTCTTATGTTTAGATCTTTAGTCCTTTTGAGTTTATATTTGTGTATGGTGTTAGAAAGTGTTCTAATTTCACTCTTTTACATGGAGTTGACCACAGGATTACTTGCCAAAGAGACTGTTGTGTTTTGTTTTTTTTTTTCCCCTCCATTGTATATTTTTGCCTTCTTTGTCATGGATAGGATGCCCATAGGTACATGATTTATCTCTAAGCTTTCTATCTTGTTCCATTGGTCTATATTTTTGTGTTTGTGCCAGTACCATATTGTCTTGATGACTGTAGCTTTGTAATACTGTCTGGAGTCAAGAAGGTTGATTCTTCCAGTTCTTCTTTCTTAAGACTGCTTTGGCTGTTAGGGGTCTTCTGTGTTTCCATACAACTTGTGAAATTATTTGGACAACCACTGATTTTAAGTCTCTTCTATCACCTGATACATTGCATGGCCTGTAGCAGACAATCAATGTATGAAAATCATGACAGGAATGAGGGATAGATGGATAGGTGAAAAAGAAGAAAAGGGAGGAAGGAGAGAAAGAGGGAGGGAACTGGGGAAAAAAGGATTCCATTATATTTACTAATATTCACTAGCAGATAATTTCCAGTATAAACTGAGAGACTATTATTTAATACTCGCTATAAACTAAACAGGAAAATCACTCCTTAATTCAAACCCAAATTCTGTAACTCTTACAGGTTATCTTAGAAAGCATGCAAATAAAACATCAACCACAGGCATGAAAAATAACTGTCCCTTGGAGTGCAGTGGTTATGGATCTGATCTTCTTAGGTATATTATGGATTTGTAAAAAAGAATAAACAATGCTATTGACAAACATTGCTCATTTTGCTAAGATAAAATTATAATTGAATTGATAAGTAATGGCCTTTTAAATCATGAGTAAAGCTCAAATGGCTTTGTGAATGAACCTCAAGGCAGAATTTCTCTGCATTTGTCATATTATTATTGATACACTGTCATACTGATATTAATACTCCTGCATGAGGCTACATCAATAAAGTATTAACAAAGTTTTTGTAATTTCTGCTCCTATGAGAATTTCTTAGAAATATAATAAAAAGGAATAGCTCTGTGCTAATAAAATAAATCTATGCCATATTGAATTCACCTATTTAACAAATATTTATTGAGAGCCAACTTAGGAATTCTGATGCAATATTATATTTTTTCCTGAAATATATCCATAGTAATAAAAACCTAAATATATATGGCAGCAAATTTGGAAAACTCAGCAGTGGCCACAGGACTGAAAAAGGTCAGTTTTCATTCCAATCCCAAAGAAAGGCAATGCCAAAGAATGCTCAAACTACCGCACAATTGCACTCATCTCACATGCTAGTAAAGTAATGCTTAAAATTCCCAAGCCAGGCTTCAGCAATACATGAACCGTGAACTTCCAGATGTTCAAGCTGGTTTTAGAAAAGGCAGAGGAACCAGAGATCAAATTGCCAACATCCACTGGATCATGGAAAAAGCAAGAGAGTTCCAGAAAAACATCTATTTCTGTTGTATTGACTATGCCAAAGCCTTTGACTGTGTGGACCACAATAAACTGTGGAAAATTCTTCAAGAGATGGGAATACCAGAACACCTGACCTGCCTCTTGAGAAACCTGTATGCAGGTCAGGAAGCAACAGTTAGAACTGGACATGGAACAACAGACTGGTTCCAAATAGGAAAAGGAGTACGTCAAGGCTGTATATTGTCACCCTGCTTATTTAACTTATATGCAGAGTACGTCATGAGAAACGCTGGGCTAGAAGAAGCACAAGCTGGAAGCAAGATTGCCAGGAGAAATATCAATAACCTCAGATATGCAGATGACACCACCCTTATGGCAGAAAGTGAAGAAGAACTAAAGAGCCTCTTGATGAAAGTGAAAGTGAAGAGTGATAAAGTTGGCTTAAAGCTCAATATTCAGAAAATGAAGATCATGGCATCCGGTCCCATCACTTCATGGGAAATAGATGGGGAAACAGTGGAAACAGTGGCTGACTTTATTTTTCTAGGCTCCAAAATCACTGCAGATGGTGATTGCAGCCATGAAATTAAAAGAAGTTTACTCCTTGAAAGGAAAGTTATGACCAACCTAGACAGTATATTAAGAGGCAGAGACATTACTTTGCCACAAAGGTTCATCTAGTCAAGGCTATGGTTTTTCCAGTGGTCATGTATGGATGTGAGAGTTGGACTGTGAAGAAAGCTGAGAGCCGAAGAATTGATGCTTTTGAACTGTGGTGTTGGAGAAGACTCTTGAGAGTCCCTTGTTCTGCAAGGAGATCCAACCAGTCCATCCTAAAGGAGATCAGTCCTGGGTGTTCATTGGAAGGACTGATGTTGAAGCTGAAATTCCAATACTTTGGCCACCTGATGCAAAGAGCTTACTCATTGGGAAAGACCCTGATGCTGAGAAAGATTGAGGGTAGGAGGAAAAGGGGACGACAGAGGATGAGATGGTTGGATGGTATCACCGACTCGATGGACGTGGGTTTGGGTGGACTCCGGGAGTTGGTGATGGACAGGGAGGCCTCACATGCTGCGGTTCATGGGGTCACAGAGTCGGACATGACCAAGTGACTAAACTGAACTGATGTGTAATTAATATATTATATTTTCATTTCCATTTATGTATTCCAGTTTTCTATAGGTCAAGCTTTCTTATAAATCAACTATGCATGCTCCGTCGTGCCTCACTCTTATACAACCTTGTGGACTGTAGCTTGCCAGTCTCCTCCATCCATTGGATTTTCCTGGCAAGAATACTGGAGTGGGTTGCCATTTCCTCCTCCAGGGGATCTTCCCAACCCAAGGACTGGACCCACATCTCTCATGTCTCCTACATTGTAGGTGGATTCTTTACCACTTAGCCACCAGTTCTAGTAAAGTATATAGATTAATATAAAAAGTTTTAAATAGTATCCCCTCAAGATATTCTATCATTAGCTAAAATAGAGTAAAACTACTTTCACCAACACTCTTTCTCTCTCCAGCTCTCTCTCTTGATGTTCAAAACTATTCTGTATCATTAAGTTTTTCTTTTTATCACTGGTTTTATTCTATTATATCCATTTTAATAATGTTTAATTAATTTCTTTTGCAATAATATCAGATACCTCTGGCATTCCTGTTAAAAGAGACAGATACACTTAGAGCAAAACTTCTCCAATGGGATGAGCTATCAAAACCTCCTGAGTCAGTAAATCTGGGTTTAATGACTTGACTTACTACTCAAATCCATGCTTTGAGAAACAGTCTTTAACAATGTATTCATATTGTAGAAACAACCTAAGTGTCCAACAGGGAATGGCTGATTCCAGAAAATGTGATATGTGTGTGTGTGTATGTATATATACACACAGACACACATGCAGTGGAATATTACTCAGTCTCATAAAAAAGAAAGAAATCTTGCTATTTGTGAAAACATGGAGGAAACTTGCAGTCATTATGCTAAGTGAAATAAGTCAGATTGAGAAAAACAAATACCATATGATCTCATGTATATGTGGAATCTAAAAAAAGAAACAAACAAACTGAGCTTATAGATACAGAGAACAAATTAGTGGTTGTCAGAGGTGGGAGGGTGGGTAGGAGATGGGCAATGAAGGGAATGAAAAGATACAAATTTCCAGTTATAAAATAAGTCATGGGGATGTAATGTACAGCATGGCAACTACAGGAAATAATGCTGTGTTGCATATTTGAAAGTTGTTAAGAGAATAGCTATCAAAAGTTCACTTCACAGGAAAAAAAAATTCTGTCACTATGTATGGTGATAGATATGAATTTTATTGTGATCATTTCACAAAATATACAAATATATCATTATGCTGTACACATGAAATTAATGTAATACCGAATGTCAATTATACCTCAATTACAAAGTAGCATATTTTAGGACGTTTATAAAGGTGGATCGATCAGAAAAAGAGTAATAATAAATTCAAATAAAATAAAAAATAATATTTTCATATTTTAATATTTGAAAATGAATTAGTGTGTGACATTATGTTCCCCAAGTTCAGAAAAATCTCTTAGAATTATTAACCAAAATTTCAGAAATGGAGACCTGATTGAAAAAAAGAGGCATTTGTTTGGGATTTATTAGAATTGCAGCATTGGAGACACAAATTTAGGAGGCATTTAAATGGTACAACCCAGTTACAAAATGGGGGAGGCTTGTATAGGCAAAAATCCCCACAAGGTTACATAAATTGTCCAGAATTAGGTTTGGAGCTGGCAGGAAGTAAGGGTGTTTGTTAAGCAAGTAATGGTTGGGGTCTGACATGATTACATAGTTGCAAAGTGGTGGTGGTAGGGGTAGACTTTGAAACTACAAGGTTGTAGCTGGAAGCTGCTAGCAGATATTGTTTTGAAAATGGCTGGTGGTGCCCTTGACTTTGAAATAATTCAGAGAAAACTGGGGTTTTCAGTGATTCAGAAATATATCTGAAACCACACCCACAATGGCCACCTAGCTCCATTTTAGATGCTTGAAGCATAGTTACTTCAATTTTATTTTTAAGTGATCTTAAACATGTCATGAGAATAGATGTAAATAGGGAAACGTGACAGGACTAAAATAGGACAGTCTGTGAAAAAGTAGAAGCAGGTAGTAAGACAAATTCCACTGTTTAAATTTGCCTTTCAGGCATCCCTAACACTGGTACATACTTTTAGGACTATATTTATACTCAGACATCTATTTCTAATTGCAAACTCCATTTCCCTCCAGTTTCTTTTAAAGTGATGCCAAATACCTAAACACATTTCCAAAGACTGATTTTCTTTGTACTAATCCAACATCAGCCTATAAGTTAGATGATATACCAGGTACTGCTATTCCAGGTACGATTACACACCAAAAAAGATCTCTTTTTTAGACTAAGATACAGAAATAGAAAAAAAGAGGTAAATGTAGTCTGAGAAATATTCCAAAATGAAAATAAAGAATATCCTTTGCATTTACAGGATTTGGTTAAGGTCGTTACATGGGAAAAATCACAACCCACATAACTGGAGCTCTGTGGTTTCAAAGATTACCCTGGGAGGAATGGCAGTGGTTACCAGCATTGGCGTTCTCTTCTGATGGGGAAGACCAGAGCCAACAGAGCTATTACAAACCTAAAGAGTATTCTTACAAGAAATAAAAGAGAAAGAGAGAGAGATTTTAAAGCTCAGGGTCTCTTTTAGTTTCCTTGGTTCTTATAAATTTAATTGTACTACACAGATTAAAATTTTTAAACAATTACAATTAAATTATACAGGTCTTTCCAGTTAAACTAAATCCTTTCCTAACACTGGTGTGAGGAAAGGGAATTATACACTCCATGGGACAGAAACCTCAAAGTTTTACTAAACTGGGCAAAGAATTACACGAGGACCTTTTCAAATTTTAAAAGAAGGATTAAAAGCTTCTGTGCTATTTCTTTCTTAACATTTGGGAAAGTTTTTTTCTCTCTCCATAAGAATAGGGTTATACCTTTGCTATTGTATGTCCATATAAAAAGAACATACAGAAGAAAAAAAAGTTCGTGTCCCTCCATCATGTTAATTGTACATACATTAATTATATGAGTCAGAGTAAGCTCAGTGTATTCTTTTTTTGTTAGCTCATCATCCAAAAATCCAAAGAACACTACAAATCATAGGCATGCATACATTCACATTCTTAAAAAGAACTATTCTGTGTAAGTTCTAAAATTGTATGACAGATACAATTAATAAACAATCGTTTTTTTTTCCCTGTTATTTCCTGTAGAAAAAAAGTGCAAAATATCCTCAAATTTTGTGTTATTTCAAAACATTTAATACTGAAAGGAACCCTGCATGTAAGAAAAATGTAGTTCAATAATATACCAAAAAACGTTTTTTCAAAGCAAAATAGCCAAACACACTGAAAGTAATTTGATACTTTACAACTAGTCCAAATGACTCCCTGAATCCTTGTTTCTTAGACTTTATATACTAGAATGCTGTTTGAACTACTACAATGTAAACGAGGTACAATGAAAGACCTTTACAATTTGGCAATCACATGTTTCCCCAGGCCCTCGCTCCCAGTCTTATAGGATAATAGTGTAATGCTAGATTTTTTAAATGGAGTTTAAAAAAAAAACGTTTCCCAAAGACAATAATTTGTCCATTTATTGTTAGAATGTCATCAAGAAATGTAAAACAGAGAAACTAGGGGTCCTCCAGTAGGCTTGACTTGAGTAAGCAATGGACATATGTATGTGAGGTACTAAGACACTACCAAGGACCTCTAAAGCTCTAAATCCCTCTGAGAACACTCTCCATCAAAAAACCCATATCTAGATGGACAAACATTAGCCCTCTCTTGGATTAAGGACCCAACAGAGTATTTAAAACTATGCTGGTAAGACAACTTAATTGGGGTTGGAGGTTTAGGAGGTAAACAGAGGTGTTTGTGGAATTGCACTGGTTAACAGTGTCTTTATTTCTACTGTATCATGTGCTATAGTCTACCATATGATGGTATACTCTATCATCTCTAGGTATATCTAGCTAGCTAGGTAGTCATCTATTTACCTATTTGCCTGCCTGCCTGTCTGTCTATCTAGCTATATATCATATAGTACAGCCAAATAAGGTAAAAATAGTACAGGGAAATCCTCCATCATGAAAGGGGACAACTGTACCTCTGTAGAATGCCAAGCAACCAGCAAGTTACAGCCCAAGAAAAAGGAGGCAAAAGGAAAAAGGAAAAAGAAGGACGTGGTAGGGCGAGCCCGAGGGTTTTTACCATATGTCGGTATGGTCACCATAATAATGAACGACTATCCAAAATTTAAGTATGCTCTTTTGGCTGTAATGGGTGCATATGTGTTACTGAAATGTGAATCCTGAAGTGAAAGGCAGTTCCTGGGACCAGACTGAAAGAAATTTTGTTGAAGAGAAAAGTTAATATATTTGAAATGTTCCACTTTCTGTATAAAAGGAAACGGTGTGGAGACGTCTTGTCTTGTTCGAATAAATGATCCATCAGTAAAGATTAAAAAAAAAAAGAAAGAAAGAAAAAGGAGGCAAAAACTTAGCCAATTATACCTCTAGACCTTATATTACTAAAAGAGACTGAGGAGTCTTCTAAGTTCATTTGAGGTTTTCTTGTTGTTTAGTCGCTAAGCTGTGCCTGACTCTTTTCCGACCATATGGACTCTAGCCTGCCAGGCTCCTCTGTCTATGGGATTTTCCAGGCAAGACTACTGGAGTAGGTAGCTATTTCCTTCTCTAGGGGATGTTCCCGAGCCAGGGATCGAAACTGTGGCTCCTGCCATGTCTCCTCCATTGTAGGCAGATTCTTAAAGAGACTGTAAATATTTGAGGAAAAAATAACATAAAGGGTACTTTTCTTGAAATGTGATTATACCTTTGCAGCATCTAATATAGCAGTGGGTTCGGTGGGGGGGTGGGGGGTGCTTCCCAGGTGTCACTAGTAATAAAGAATCCACCTGCCAATGCAGGAGATGCAAGAGACAGGGTTTTGATCCCTGGTTCAGGAAGATCACTTGGAAGAGGAAATGGCAACCCACTCCAGCATTCTTGCCTGAAAATTCCCATGGGCAGAGCAATCTGGTGGACTACAGTCCATGGGGTCACAAAGACTGACATGACTGAGCAACTAAGCATGCCCCCATGCTCAGTGTAGCAGTGAGTGATGGGTCAGTATTATTACTTAATCATTTCAAGATATTTATCTTGACCACATATTAATGCAAAGCATGGCTTATGAATTTTGTTTTCAAATAGCCTAGACAACCAAATACAGTAGTACTCTAGTGTCCTAAATAAATTAGATCACCAGAATCTTCAGTTTGAGAAAAGTTCATGCTATTGCAGTATGTTATTACGAAGTTTGAGTGATACAAATAAAAGGTTTTGTCTGCCTGATTTGAGAGGCGTTAAGAATGGAAGCAAAAATCAGAAGTGAAAACATTTAAAAACTGGCAAGCACCTTAACATTGTAATTGCCTGTGCTTAAAGACCCAAGATTTATTATGGACTCAGTACTCTAAAGATTTTCAAGTCTTCAGCATAACGCTACTGGGTTATCTACACTTTGCTTCATTTTCACCCATTCTTTCTTTTGCTTTTCTCTGTCTTAATGACACATCTCAGAATCACTGCCACCCATCTTACCAAGCATCACCTGCTCCCTCCAGAGCTTGTGGGATGATCTCCATATTAATGATACAGCCCATTTCTTTACAAGTTCTGACCCCCCATCTTGGTAATTGCATAAAGGCTTCCGTCTCTCGATCTGGAACAGCCTCTCCTTCAACTTGCAATACTAGTGCTTACTCTCCAGCCAGGACTACAGTAAGTGTCAGCTAAAAGTTTATTGTCTCATTTCATAAAACTCAGGAAAAAAAATTCTGAGAAAGAATAAATTATGCTAGTTCAATGTATACAAAGAAATCAAGCCTTTCAATGTATTTTATGATTTAGGTTGTAAATTGGAATAAATATCTAAAACATCTACTGATCGAATAATAAGGACACGTAAGAATATGAGCATGAGATAGCTCACATTTCTTCTTCCAAATGAAATCGAGATAGCTTTTCAATCCTTCAAAGTGGAAAAAACTTGAGTGCCAATAAGATTGTTTATCAGGTAGACTATGACTTCCTCCAATTAGAAGTCATTTCAGAAGAAAAAAAAAATTTATACAATTGTTTATGTCTATGTGCTTCTATATATATAAAAGTTCCGCATCTCGGCTACCATATCCTAATAAATAATTACAAAAAGCATCAATATCAATTCAGATTAACTTTAACAACCTCTTTAGAAACTGTGGTGATTTTCAAACAACATTTTATGATCTGAGATGGCTTCTAGCCCTTCACTATTTATGAGAATCTTGCCCTTGAATGCTGAAGAGTTAATATCAGCTAAGTACATTCTCCTGAACAGTTGATGACTCGAGCAAACCATCTATTTTAGCTTTAGGATTTCTTATTACTTCGGATCATTTATGTAGTCCTGTTTCAGAATTACCTATTTCTATCTGAACCATAAAGCACAGGCATGCATGCACGCACACACGCGTGCACACACACACACACACACACAACATCATATCACACAGAAACAGGAGCTATTCTAAAATAAGACAGTTAAGATTCCTTCAGAATTCACACGAATTATTTGGCTTTAGTGCCATCCCACATGTTTAAAACCATGTAAGTCATTTCAGTAAGCTAGAAAGAGTTGTGAAAGTCATGATTTCATCTCCAATAAAATGTGAACTGCATGTACCTCTTCAATTTACAACTATGCCCATTGTAAGCAGCTTTTTCAAGTTAGAGCCCTAGAGAAAGAGCACAAAGAAAAATCTCAGCTCTTACCACCAAGCCAGGACTCTTGGACCCAACAAGCATACTACTTCACACCCAAGGGTACCCCCGGGTGAATTTCTACCCTCTTCATCTTCTAGAACTGGGTAAAGTAAAGTAAAAGGGTAACTAGGCATTTAAACAAATGGCTTGTCTTAGAAAAAGACCATTTCAAAACCACAGATTTTGACTTTTCTGTTTGAATAAAATGTTGAAGGCCTCTTTTGAAGTCCTCATCATCAAATAATGACAATGTCTCTTTCTTACATACTTTCAGGCTTATAGAGTTTTCCAGATCCTTTTTTCTTCTTTATTTGTTTGACCTTATGGCATCTACCCAAGCCTAGTAGGTAGTGTTATCTCTTCATCTACAATGAGCCATCTGAACCTCAGATATTTTAGTTGATTTGTCAAAATCCACCAAGCTGGACTGGAACCTGGGATGTCTGTCTCTAATCCAGGGCTTGGTAGATACCATTTTTTCTATATATGCATAAGTATACATTTGCTTGCTGCAACTGTTAAACGCTATTTAGAAATAAAATGCTCCCAGCACTAACTATGTCTTCAGGGTCCACGGCTATTCATATTCCTCCCTAAGCACCTAATTTACCTCTCTGAGTGGCTTGGACCAGAGGGAGTGTCTGGGTCACTGATGATTAGGGCACTGTGCACTCCCCAGTCACTGGGTTTAATGTTCCCTATTTTATGATCCAGACTCAGTCCCACCTCTCTGCTGGATTGCATTGTCCTGAAATATGTTTATATGCACCCAGGGACTCCAGTAATGGACCCATAAAAAATTCAATAAGGAAATGTTTTAATCAAAAGACGCTGTCTGACATCACAGAGTCACCGGAATTCTCATTTAAAATTGGAGCGCATCGCTGAAAAATGTTGATTGCTGTTGTAACCTCACTGGTTTCTAAATGCATTCTGTTCATGCTCTGCTGTTGATGGAACTGGCTACTGATGTGTATCCTTAGTATCCTTTGTATAATGAATAAAAATTTCAAAATATATGAAAAGGGCCTACCCTTTTTCGCAGCTGTGGTGCCAGAGAGACAGAGAAAGGGTGGCAGTGCCACTTCCTTTTGTTGGGAGTGATGATCATACGAGAGCCATAGAAGAATTCTATATCTTTAAGAGGGGGAAAATATGCCCTCACTCTTCCACCCCAGTAACTGCATGTGCTAGTCTCCTGGAGCATTTTTTCTCTGCAAGCTGTAGGTCCTTTTCCAAGGTGAATAAACCCCCCATAAAATGCCTGCAAGAAGAGATGCTACTGATGCTTCCTTCGGGCATTTGCTGAGCCAGCCAAAGTATACACTCGTGCTATAGATCACTTTGGCACCATTAAAGAATTACAGGGCATCACATGGTCTTGTAGGAATTAATCACTGCTTAACTGTATGCGCTCCTGTGTTTATGAAGTCATTTGGAGTATCTGCATGTAACCAGCGGCTCACTGAAGGGAGTATCTGCAGGTAATGAACCAGGGCATGGTGCTATGGTCGAGCTAAAGAATGTTCCAACTGGCAATTAATATGCTAGTGGCGAAATGTATTTATTTTAGGGAAAGTCTGAATTGTAATTTGAAATTTTTTAATAAACCACAGAGATCTGATTTATATCCTATTTTGCCAATAGATCTTCACAAAGGATTTCAAGGTGGGACAGGATTGCATCCAAGATAAATGTCCTCTAGCATTTTATAGTGAGTAACCCTTTCAAGACACAGCTTATACAGCCTCTTGTCTGTATTTTTCTTCAGGGACCCCTCAAAAATATTAGCTAAAAGAATATATATTAAATTTCAGTTTCAAGTATTTGCCATCAATAATATAGAACTGCAGGTTACAGTCCCCTAAAGATTTAACTGCCCTAAAGAAACTTAGATAAAAAAAGAAAAAGAAATAAAATGAAAGGAAGTGAAAGGGAAAACGAAGAGAAGAAAAGAAGTAGAGACCAATAACCTTAATGGTTACTTACCTGAGTAGGTAGTAGCTGTTTAGTGGACAAGGAATACAGTGAAAATTAAGATCAAGCAAGAAAGTCCTTTTCTGGATTTCTCAATTACAGTTTTTCATTTATAAATATTTATCTTGCTTGTATAATTCAAATGATATACTCAAGCATCAATTAGCCTCCCAGTAAAAGACAAGATGTAGAAACGTGAGGATTTGTGTAAGGCTGTCGAGCTGTGGGCTTCTAATTTATTTCTCATTCAAGTGGTTTATCATTGTTGTACCTCATTTTTAAAGTGCTGAAGAAGGTTCTAAACAGATGTGGAATTTATATGTAACAAGAACCCTAGAATGAGGTTACTCCATTTATACTAGCATTCTGGTATAAGCGCTAATCAAATTGTTGAGAATTTTATATAGCCGAGACAATGTCCATTGCTCCCATCTGTGGTTTTAAAGTCATACCAAGAAAGATAGAAATAGATAAGAAATAATTCATTTTCCTTTCTCCACTAGTCAACCTCCACAAATTATCACATTGCTAAATAATTAGGATACTATCTCATATGTCCTATTTGATTAGCAGTTGAAATCATCACCTACAAATTATGCAGGATTCTTTTTTTCAGCCTAACTTTGATCATGCTAGATTAAAGAAATAAATTCAAAATTACCAGTAACTATAAAGGTGTGCTTCATGTAGCTATCAAATATTCCTGATTCAGAATTTTCATCTTTCAGTTATTTACCTCCCAAGCAGGTTTCCCAGTTCCAAAATAAAAGAAGTATGTTTTCATACTCTTCATTCATTGACTACTCTACCATCATCTTAATATGTAAGAGTCATATAATTTAAAATTTTCCTAGGTTAATGTGGGAAAATGCACTTGTAAGAAAATTGTAGAGAATGCTAACCTATTGTTTTTGCTAGGAAATAAATGTCCAGTTGGAAGAGGAACTGTTTTCCTCCTTAACCAACTAAAGAGAGGGAGAGGGAAGCCCTTCTAGGAAGTAAAATCTAAGAATGTCCAAGTCCATAAGAAGTTTTGGAGAAAGGTGTGAGTTAATTTATCCAGGCCCTCTGTGACCTATATAACCCCAAGATGTACAATCTTTTAAAAATAACTATATACACATTAAAGATGAGAAGATCTTAGTCTCTATCACTCTCCTTGAATCAAACCACATTTTGCCTCTCATTCTATTTATATCTTCCATGCCATCTTGGCTATCTAAAGGTAGTCAGTCAACCCAGAAACTCTTCCTTTGGAAGTAGATTCAGGTGGGAAAAAATTTCCCCGTGCTATTGAGACCTACCTCTTGCCAAGAACTTTCGCTGCACATCAAGGAAGTAACTTCCCAGGTGATCATTTCATGCTTCAGTTCTACTGAATTTTCTGTGCTCTTTGAACTCTAATTTGGAATTTAAATTCCACTGTCTTGTGTTAGGAGTGGGGAGGGAGAATGTCTGAGATGTGTTTGTATTTAAATGTTAGTCCTCTGAGTTGGTCGATGCTCTGGTCTTGGGCTTATGAGGAAAATAAAAATCAGCTTGAATGACCTGGCTGCCACAGTGCAAGTCAAAGTCACTTCCCTTCCTCGCCTTCCAGCCTTGACTTGCTCTAATGTAATCTTGTCTGCTGAAGCAAGAGGTGTGACCAGTGTGTTATTACCTGCATTTCAGCTGTAAACTCCTTTGGCCTAATGGCACAGGGCTCTCCCTCTGCAGCACACCCCTCAATCTGATCATGCCTCACTATGAAAGTGAGCTCTGGCCTCACCACCTGCCCCTTTCAACCTCTTCAGCCTACATCCTGGATGTTCTAGCAACCTCTACTAATGCTACTGTTATGCCACATTTTTCTGCAATGCAAGGGTAAATAAAAGTTACATGCCTATCAGAAAATCAAGAGTTTCAAAGTAAATATAAGTTCTCTCATCATCTTTAATTGTCACTTGCTGTGGATGTCAAACTGACAGAGTAGCAGAATCTAATTTCCTTGTTTGATTCACCATGAAATTAAACTGAACTGACAATTTTTATTTTCACCTGGCAAATTCATCCAACACTATTTAAATCTAGCTAATCAAGTACAGTTATCTGCTGTGCACACTCATCTCCCCTACCACACCTCTGATTTGCAGGATCCCACTTCCTGGACTCCCTCTGACAGCTGTGCTTGGGATTACATTTACAGCTTTAGAAGGTGTAAAGGAATGCAGGAACATAGTTAGCCAAGGTGCCAGCAAATGTATCGTGTCACAAAATTACTACTGAAAGATGAAAAAAAGAAATAAGAGTAGAAAACAAAACACTGTTCAAAAACACAACCAGTCAGATGGTTTGGCGAAGTCTGTGCTCAGTAGAGTAGAAAATACCGTTCTGAAGTTAACCGATTTCTAGGAAAAAAGAAGTGTGTAACCTCTATAAGGAATAAATATAACCATTCAGAAACAGTATTGTAGTAGGAAGTGCCAGATATGTATTTTCCTGATGAAATGAGGCCATCTGTCATTGTGGGAGTGGCCACCAATAGGTGAACTGTAATTTGAGCTTTAAAATATAAGGAAGGCTCCACATCCTGGAGCCATTATACAATGTCCCAAGGCAAAGATCTATGATATTGTAGGGCACAAAAAAGGTCAAAGTCTCACCACGTAATCACTAGCCATTACCAGTAGCTCTCAAAGTGTAACTTCAAAGACTGTCAATGAAGGAAAGAACTCTCCTGAGTCCATGGAACATTAAATGGGTTTCTTGATGCCCAAGTCCAAGAGGAGGTGCATGTTTGCTGGATCCCAAACTACGAGTTGTAACATGTCATGGCCCCAAACATCTCTTCAGTTCCAGGCCCATTTCTTGATTCTGGCAATGATCTATCCCAGACATGTGTCTGACCTTTGTTCTGAAACTGAAATGAATTTTCATGGGTTGAATATTAGTCCCAGGACAGCTTCAAAGATGAACAGAGGTTCTGAGTTGATTCCACATTTAAGACAAAAGCTAAAATATTTCTATATGTTTAGTGACTATTAACCATGTTAATAGAATTGGAGTAAACAAGTGGATCAACCCTTATCAAAATGTATATCATGAAAATCAGTATGCAACTTTAGAAAGGCATTCATGGACTCTTTGAAGCCTTCCATTAACCAAACATAACCACAGCTACAATTCTGTGAGTGTTTTCCACATGCTGGACACCACTAACACCTTACAGATATCAGCATATTATCTGCCTGCCTCTTCAGCCCTCCTGGAAAGAATCATTAAACTAAAAACTCTAGGCCACTCACTCATGAGGGAGTCACATGAACTTGCTCTGGTGACAAGCTACTCAAGTACAAATAAGTACCTGCAAAGTAGAAGTGGCTGCCATGGTAACTTTAATTTAGGGTCTCTGTCTTAAATCACTTATTGTTTCCATTCTCCCAACATCTTAGTATGTATAGCATTTTTCCCTTTATATGGAATTAATCAGATGTGTTTACTGAATCTCACAAATGACTTCTCTGGAGAAAGACTGGTTGAATCTGCATTTCCCCCAGTTTTCACCAATGATTTTTGCACCTACGATATAACTTGAGTTTCTTTTGAACCACACCAGATATAATTTTCAAGCCATTTTTTTTCTTAAGTTTATTTGTAGGTTTATATCCTTAGATCCCTGAAAGAAGACATTATTATCTCCATTTGATATAATGGGAAGCAAAGACCCAGTGAGGCTTAATAACTCCTTGTCTACATGGCTCATGAATGGTAAAGCAAGATTTAAAATGTAATTTGGCCTGACTATAAAGCCTAAGTTCTGAGTTTCTGTGCTCTATTGCTCCAGATTTCAGGGTAAGAACCTCTGCTTAACAGCAGTGGTGTATTATAAAATTTATGAGACATTATCAAACATTAACTAGAATAGAATAAGCAATTAGAAGTTGACCTTAAGCACCTAATTAAATATCCAGGTTATTTCAGGCTGAGAAGCAAGTTTAGACATTTCATTTCACAAATCCCATCCTATTCACTGACAGTAGTATCTTCTACAAATTTCCACCCAGGCAGCCAATTCTATTTATTAGATAACTATCTGACTGCCTATGGCCAAATGCTACAGAAAGGCTGGATCCAAGGAGAATCTGAATCCCAGAGTCTTAAATGTATATTTTTGCACACCATCCATGCTATTTTTAGAATAAATATGAACTATGAAAATATTTCCTCCTAGTAAACATGAAAGAACAGGCTGCATGGAAACCCAGTGATTTAACCTTAAATAGTATGTTTAGGATAAAATCAAGAACTTACAAGGAGGAAAATGGACAGCCATCAATGTACCAAATAATACTGGAAATTGGAAAACTATGCAAAGGAATGGATAGACAGTCACAGGAAAAATGAAGACACCAAAGAAGCAACTACTTTTAAGAACTAGGAAAAAAACAGATAGTCCAAAGGTAAAAAACTAAGTCATGGAATAAAGGAAGTAAACAGAAGATACAGGCTTGTACTGCTCAAAGTACAAGACCATGATGGAAGAATGTAAATTAACCCACTGTTTCTGTCTTTGAAAAAGTTTTGCTACTACTATGACTGAGCAACTTCACTTTCACTTTTGACTTTCATGCATTGGAGAAGGAAATGGCAACCCACTCCAGTGTTCTTGCCTGGAGAATCCCAGGGACGGGGGAGCCTCATGGGCTGCCGTCTATGGGGTTGCACAGAGTCGGACATGATTGAAGCTACTTAGCAACAGCAGAAGCAGCTACCATTTAAAGAAAAAATAATAACAATATTAGCCCCAAGAGCCACACTAAAAAGTGGGTTTAGTGATACAGTTAATTTACAGTTTGTTGAAAGCAACAATCTCATGGACTGGCTACTAGTTACAAACAGTTCTGGGGACCATGTGTTAAAAGAATTGGTTTATCTTCAAAAGAGAAAAGACTGTCAACAGAAGTCTGAAAGAGTGAGCAGAGGGCCAAGTGGAAAGCAAATAGCATCAACATCTGAGACAGGAGAGAAGACACAGCTTCCACAGAAGGATGCTACAAAGGAATAAAGTCTTTAGAAGAAAGGGACAGAGAAAGGACTCTTAAGGAGAGGCAGAGAAGGAGGAGATAGCTTCTCTGGTTGTATACCTGTGTGCTCAGTCTCTCAGTTAGGTCTGCCTATTTGAGACCCATGCACTGTAGCCCACCAAGCTTCTCTGTCCATGAGATTTTTCAGGCAAGAATAGCGGAATGTGTTGCCATTTCCTCTCCAGGTGATCTTCCCAACCCAGGGATCAAACATGCATCTCCTGCATCAGCAGGCATATTTTGTTTTTACCACTGAACCACCTGGGAAACCCTCTCTCCTCACGTAGAGAGCAGGTGATGGAATAGGGAGATGATGTCATTACTGAGAGGGTACCCAGGCTTTTGGATGTTATCCCAATATCTAGTGCAGACTGGAAAGAAGGGTGTCTCATTTTCAGGATGTGTTGGTGAAGGAAAACTTGAGGACTATTTAGAAGGCTTCAAGTATATTTTTAGTGTAAACCATCATTCTGAATATCACTTTTATATGACTGGTTAAAATAATTTATACTCAAGAATCACACTGAAGACTTTTATCATTGATAAAGTATAGTTCCATTAGCTAAGGAGTGCCTATATCTTGAAAATGGCTCATGGCAAAGATGATAACTGATTATATTCATTTGCTAGGGCTGCCATAACAAAGTACCACAGACTGGGTGGTTTACACAACAGAAATTTATTTTCTCAGAGTTCTGGTGGCTAGGATAAGGTGTCAGCAGGGTTGGTTTCTTCTTGAGACTGTTATCTCTGGCTGATAAATGACTGTTTTCTCCTTGTCTCTTCACAAAGTACATGTCTATGTCCTAGACTCCTTTTAAGGACACGAATCATATTGGATTAGGGCCCATCTAATGATGTTGACCCTGATGCTGGGAGGGATTGGGGGCAGGAGGAGAAGGGGACGACAGAGGATGAGATGGCTGGATGGCATTACCGACTCAATGGACATGAGTCTGAGTGAACTCCGGGAGTTGGTGATAGATAGGGAGGCCTGATTTGCTGCAATTCACGGGGTTGCAAAGAGTTGGACACGACTGAGCGACTGAACAGAACTGAACTGAATGATATCATTTCAGTTTAATTACCTCTTTACAGACCTTTCTCCACAAATACGGCCATTTTATGAGGTTTGTTGTTGTTGCTGTTCAGTTGCTTAGTCGTGTCTGACTCTCTGCGACCCCATGGACTGTAGCCAGCTAGGCTCCACTGTCCATGGGGTTCTCCTGGCAAGAATACTGGAGTGCGTTGCCACTTCCTTCTCCATTTTATGAGGTTATCTGGGGGCTAAGGCTTCAATGTATGGATTTGGGAGTCATAGTCCATAACACCGATAAAGTTCCAATCCACTGAGAAACACCGTGAGCACATCATGTTATGTGTTCACATGCTCAACCATGCTTCCTACACCAGGCTGTGACTAGCACAGCACATTCCAGAGTGGGAGGGAGGCTTGCAGGCCTCAGTTCATTTTGGTTAGCTGGCTGGTTTTCAGACACTTCCTTAATCTTTTTCAAATTCTCTTTGAATCAACTGTCAATTGTATAATATTTCACATTGAAAATAAGATTAGAAGAGGGATCCGCACACTCAAAGAGAAAAGTTGGACATAATGGTGAACTGAATCTAGGGTTATGAGTGGCACAGCTCAATTCAAAACATCTTAACACAGAATCACATGGTAAATTTGAGGGATTTGTGTTCCTGATACCTTTCTTAATCCATTGCAAAGTACTCTATACACACGGCTACATCCTCTTCAAACAATCCAAGACATGTTTTAGAAAATTCAGAACTTGCAGTCTATAATTTAGACCTCTAGCCATCAAAATCCAATGCATTTACTTCAATGAATCCAGATATCTGAAACTTTTTATGTCTACCCTGTCTTCCATTGGATTAGCATGTTTATCTTTTGAAGTCCATTGGATGATGTGATGGCTTTCCTCTACCTTTGGGGTATTTCCTCCCCATTCAATTAGTTCTCTCCTGAAGGCAAAAAGTTTATCTAGGTATTCCACTCATTGACAGATGCTATATCATTTGCAATAAGTAGGAGCAAGCACTAAAAGTGATCAGTTTGGATGGGACCCATCAGAATTGGAATCCTTCTGCAAGGCTTATGTGCAGGATTTAATTTTACTTCATTCCTTTTATAGAGAACACCCAACCTGCTCTGATTCCTTGCTCATTAACAGCTTAAATCATGCAAAATGTTAAAAGTCACTGTTGCAATGGTATTTGATAGAAAATTTAAATTAGACTACAGATAAAAATGACAGTACTCCTCTGAGGCTGTATGATTCATTTCTTGGTATCAAATCAAAAGTTGAAAATGCAATGCAATTTTATAATGAACAGAAGCACTGCCTCTGGCCCTCACAGCACTCCAAAAATAGCCAGAACAAGGCTGACCAAAATTCAGAAGGGTCTTATGCATATATATGTGTGTGTATATATATATATATATATATATATATATATATATATATATATATCCATACATACACACACACACACATATATATATATATATATATTCATTCCTCCCACTGACTCTCTTTCCAATTTTGGGACCCTATATCCCTCTGTCTCTTGGTTTTCTCACTCTATTTCTCTCTGTCTCTACTACTCTTATTTTCTCTGACTCTGTCTATGCCTCCTCTGGGTCTCTCTTTGTCACTTACTCTGTCTCTCTCAGTCCTTTTCCTTCTCTTTCTGCCTCTTGATCTGTATGCCTCTGGGTCTTTTTCTTTATTCCTGCCTGTCTCATTTTCTTAACCACATATCTAAGTCTTTTTTACTATGTGAATCTTTCTTTGTTCCCATACAGACACTCTCTCACTCTCAACAGTGTTTAGAGCAATTCCATTTTGATATACTCCATTTTTATAGAGAAGCTGTTTCTCAAGAGGCTTGCAAATCCCCTCTGCATGCTGAGACAAGGAGGAGCTCTTTCTGGTTTCTTCTCTTCCAGGCTGTGCATGGATTTCACAGATCATCCAGCAGAGGAAGTGCAACCAGCACTTTCTACACCTCTTCACCCTGGAAGCTAAATATATGCCCTTCTTTCAGACTTAGCTAAGCTCAGCATGAAACGTGTCAGGAGGGTCTCAAGTCTTCACCACAGGTGGTTTGTCTACAGCCAGTCTGCTGAAGCCATCCTCTTGCTTTTGCTACTTTTGCCATTCTAAGTGACTTCTGGGTTATTTAACATAAAGCCCTACACAATATTTCAGTTTTATGCTTCATTTCTAAACCTCATGATAGAACTCAAGGGATGAATAGCTTGTCGGGTCTGAAGAAGAGAGATTATGAAAAGGATTTGAGTTTAGACTTCTGAATGGCGCAAGGGGCTTGACAAGGTACAGAGGAAGTTGAAAGTGAAAGTGAAATGAAAGTCGCTCAGTCATGTCCGACTCTTTGTGACCCCATGTCCGACTCTTTGTGACCCCATGGACTGTATAGGGGTCAGTCCGTGAAAGTTCCATGAAATTCTCTAGGCAAGAATACTGGAGTGGATAGCCTTTCCCTTCTCCAGGGGATCTTCTCAACCCAGGGATCAAACCCAGGTCTCCCGCATTGCAGTTGGATTCTTTACCAGCTGAGCCACCAGGGAAGTCCAAGAATATTGGAGTGGGTAGCCTATCCCTTCTCCAGGGCATCTTCCTAACCCAGGAATTAAACTAGGGTCTCTGCATTGCAGGTGGATTCTTTACCAACTGAGCTATAAGGGAAGCCCCACAGAGGAAGTTAGGGGCCAGAAAACCAAGGAAGAAACTCTTTACAGGCAAGTGTGCACATAAATTGGAAAATGGCGTGTTCTGTACATTTTATACAGTTAATTGCAGAGTTGTTCGGAAAAATAAAACAGCACTATCATCATGTTACTGTATAATTACCATTGTTTCCTAAGAAGTTACTATGTAGTTACTACATTGTTACAGAAAAATAAAACATGTTATTTCATGGTAACTATGCAATTAGTTCATGTCACTACCAAATGTACACCTACTGAACCAACAAAGAAAGTGTTCTATTTTTTTCCCCTCTGTGCTCATAAGTCATAATATTGTCCCTCTTTTAGAAATGACATAAAGAATAAATATACTAACATGGGAAATATGCAGATTATGGTTTTTCCTCTTTTTTTTTCTTTTTTTGGTAATCAAATGAATACCTTGGAATCTACAGATGCAAAATAGTTAGCACACCAGATAGGCTGGAAAACAAACAGATTCTATCAGGCAAATCTACTGCATTTAATGTGTTGGGAACAATGAGTCCATTTGGGGCTCTGGTTAGGGGTACCTTGGTGAGCCAAGGGCCTTGGTGGTTAAAAGGAATGAGAAAAGGATTAAACACAGCCCCTTGCAGGCTGAAAGCACAGCAAACAAAAACTGGTACCATGTCATGTGTACATTCACAGTAGAACCTCAGTTTCTGTTGCACATACTGCAAAGGAAAATGCAATGTTTCAATATTTAAATCAGTTCTATAAAAAGCAGACCACTTGGTAAAAGTTTGAATTCCCTTTCAGAAGTTGGTCTGGTAATACAAAAAAGATTTAGTTTTAGAAAGAGCGGGGTACAGTGTATTCTTTGTTAACGGCAGTGTGTCTTTATACTCAAAGCCCTATGTACAATCATCTTTCTATGAAGCTAATTGCAAACTGCTTCAAATAATGAGAATGGGTCTGTTTATTGTAACTAATTGATTTCCAATACTTCAGAATTAATTGGGCAGAACAGGTCATCCCAGGCTTTCTTTGAGGCATGTTTTAATGGGTGCTGAATTTAAGGAATTAACAGATAGATTAGTATAATTTATTTTCACATTTGCTTTTTTTTTTTACTCTAGAAACAGCTTTTTTTCTTCCTAGGAAGAAACCCTATTCTTGCTCTTCTTCTCACCCCTTTCTTTTTTACCACACAACATTCAACTCACCTCTTTATTTCTAGCAGGAAAATGCCTCAGCTTCCTAGCTGTTCTGACTTTAAATTCTAACCATGAAAATAAAGAGTCACAGGAATCATCTGAACTCACTAGTCTTCAGAGTGTGTCAGCCACCCTTACTGACTGACTAAAGGATACTTGGGAAAACTTTGCCTTCTCACATATATAGTACTTATATTTACAGATTTCATAATTCACAGCTGATGTGCTATTTTTAGAAATGTAGGTTGAATTCAATACCAGTTTCCATTCTTATTAGCACATATTAAGTGTTCAAAAGAAGAAAAGCAAATAAAACTTTCATCAGTGAAGCAGTTACCTAAATTCCTGATGGTCTAATTCAACAACTGTCAGTCATGAAAATATGTATGTATCATTTTAAAGGCAAGATAATCAAATACCTATGATAATCTTTATTCAAGACAGATCATAAAAAAAAAAAAAAAGACAGATCATAGAGATCAGATCCCCTAAAGGCAGATGCAAATAGAACTAAACCTAAGTTTTCATGTGGTTAAAGCATGGCCATTGTGTCTTCCTCATCTTTCACCTAACTCAGCCTTTCCTGGACTTAACTTTTAGGACTTTTATTACACATACAACACAATCATTCAGTTAAGCATCACCCCAAATCCTTTGTTTGTGGTTAATTAAAAAAAAATCTCATTTCTTCAAAATGAGAAGCAAAGTGCTGTAGGCAGAATTTTTTTTTTTTAAGATTTTTTAGATGCAGGTCATTTTTAAAGTACTTGTTCAATTTGTTACAATATTGCTTCCATTCTATGTTTTGGCTTTTTGGCTGCAAGACATGTGGGATCATAGCTCCCTGACCAGGGACTGAACATGCACCCTCTGCATTGGAAGGTGAAGTCTGAACCACTGAATTGCCAGGGAAGTCCCTGTAGGCAGAATTCTAAAATGGTTTGCAAGATTTCCCATATCTGTGACCTACATACCTTGCATAATCCCTGGGATTGCTAGCATGATGGGTTTTACCCAATAACTGATGATGTTTAAAAAGGAAAAAGAAAAAGATTACCCAGGTGGGCCTGACCCAATCATATGAGGCTTTGCTCTTCTCCGGTCACACAAAAGGAGGTCAGAAAGATGTGCACCCATGGGTGTAGAAGAAAGCCAGCATCCATGTGTGAAACATCCATGTAGAGGGTCACATGGGAAAGAACTGCAGATTGTCTCTAGAAACTGAGGGTGGTCCCCAACCAACAGCTAGGAAAATATGAGTACCTTGAATTCTGCAACCACAAGGAAATGAGTTGTGCCTATCACCTGTGAGTCTGGAAGAAGACTCCAAGCTCAGATGAAAATGCTGACCTGGCTGACACCCTAATTTTAGCCTGGTGAGACTCTGAACATGGAATCCAGTAACACCATGTCAAATACCTGACCTACAAAAAATGTGGGATAACAATTTTCTGTTGTTTTAAGCCATTACATTTGTGGTACTCCGTTAAGCAAAACTGAAAAATAATACAATTGGAAAGAAGGCATGTACCCCTTGAATCTGGAAGATTTTTTTCATGCTTACACTTTTCATCCCAGACATTTTCAGTTCAGTTCAGTCGTTCAGTCATGTCCGACTGTTTGGAGACACTTTGGAGATACACTATCGAGGTTTTGGCACCATATTGGTTTTTCTCTGGCAAAGCTTCAGATAGAAGATTCAATATTAACTGGTCATACCTAGCATGTAAAGATTTTTGTGGCCAAAAAAATGTAATACAACCAGAGGTCCCCCAGGAGTATCTATATGCTCTGTCAATATAAGTTCTTTTTGAAAAAGAGCCTGTTTCTACTCACACCATCATGTTTGTTTTATTTTTCTATTTAGAAAAGTCTAAATAAATACTCATGAAGCTCATTGCCAGGGCTTTGTTTTGTTTGAAGCATCCCTGGGCTGAAAGTGTAAATGATTGCACTCTGGGATGCTATACTTCACAGACAAAGGAAGGAGAGAGAAATGCAGCTTTGCATCAGCCCACATGGCATTCATGAAAGTCACAAAAAAGATAAGGTTTCAGCTCACGCTGATGTTACTTTGTTAAGAAGACTATCCCTTCAACCTCCCACACAGGAACCCCAAGAGGAAGCCTGATATTGGCAAACATGCAAAAGCATACAACACTGTGTGTTCATTTAATGAATGTCACTACAGATAAAGACATTACAACAATTTTTGCAAAGTGGAAATCATGGATAAACTGTCATTTAAAAGGACAATTACATGGTCTTAAAAGTAAGTCACATTATTGTATGTGAAGCATCCCAACTGTTTTTATGTATGTTCAGAAGGCTGCCTGTCACTTGTCATCAGTCATGCCTCATTGAAGAATTTGGGGTAGACGGAGCTTGTTCTGTTTGGTCTACTTGCTTTTTACATATGAACTAAATAACATAAATATTGTGTATGTCTTTTGTCTTTTAATGAAAGAATCTGCTTTTTAATAATACCTTTATTGAGACATAGTTAAAGTAACATAAATTCTCCTGTTTAGTGGTATTTAATATATGCACAGAGTTGTGCAGTCATCACCACTATCTAATTTTAGAACATTTTATAACCCCATAATGAAATCCTGTTCCCACCTATTAGTAGTGGGAACCCCCTGTTCCCTTCTTCCCCCAGCCCCTGACAACCTCTAATCTACTTTTTGTCTTTACAGATCTGCCTATTCTGGATATTTCATCTATATAAAATCATAAAATATGTAGCCCACTGTGTCTAATTTCTTAGCATAATGTTTTCAAAGTTCATCAATGTCATAGCATAAATCAGTACTTCATTCCACCTTAAGGCCAGATAATGTATCATTGAGTGGACATACTCCATTTTATTTAACCATTCATTGATGGACACTAGTGTTGTTTCTGCTTTTTGACTGTGATCAATAATTCTGCTAGAAACACTCATATACAAGTTTTTTTGGGGTCTATGTTTTCATTTTTCTTGAGAATGGACCTGTTAGATAATATGATAGTTCCATGTTTAGCATTTTGAGGAACTAGATAACTATTTTCCAAAGTAGTTGTACCATTTTAAAATATGACCAATAATGTTTAAGATTTCCAATTTCCCCATATACTCACTAATACTTGTTACTGTCTGACTTCTTTCTAGACATCTTAAAAGGTATGAGGTATTATCTCACTGCAGTTTTTATGTTTGTTTGTTTTTAATTAATTTATTTTAATTGGAGGCTAATTACTTTACAATACTGTGGTGGTTTTTGCCATACATTGGCATAAATCAGCCACGAATGTACATGTGTACCCCATCCCGAACCCCGCCTCCCACCTTCCTCCCCATCCCATCCCTCTGGGTTGTCCCAGTGCACCAGCTTTGAGTGCTGTGTTTCCTGCATTGAACTTGGACTGGTCATCTGTTTCACATATGGTAATAAACATGTTTCAGCTCATGCAACTCAGTACCAGAAAAATAATTGACCCAATCAAAAAAATGGGCCAAAGAACTAAACAGACATTTCTCCAAAGAAGATATACAGATGACTAACAAACACATGAAAAGATGCTCAACATCACTCATTACCAGAGAAATGCAAATCAAAACCACAATGAGGTACCATCTCACTGCAGTTTTAATGTATATTTCCCTAATAATCAATAATGTTGAGTATCTTCTCCTGTGCTTATTGGATGTTTGTATATCTTTGACTTAATATCTATCCTAGTCATTTACCCATTTTTTAAAATTGGGTTACTTGTCTTTTCTTTGTTAAGCTGTACAAAATCTTAACATATTCTGAATATAAGTCCTTGATTGGATATATAAGATTTTCAAGTATTTTCTCCAATTCTGTGGGCTATTTTCTTATTTTCCTGATGCACATGAGTTTTTATTTTGATGATAACCAATGTATCTATTTTTTGTACTTTTTGTGTCATATAGGAGAAACCATTGACTAATCCAAAGTAGTAAAGATTTCTTCTTAAAGGAGTTCATAGCTTTAACTCATATTTAGGTCTGTAGTTCATTTTTTGTTTATTTTGTATATGACATAAAATAGGGATCCAATTTCAGTCTTTTGCATTTGGTTATCCACTTGTCCCAGGAACACTGTTGAAAAGACTATTTCTACCATTGAATTTTCTTGGCACCCTTATCAAAAGTCAATTGAGCATAAGTGTATGGACTTATTTCTGGACTCTCAATTGTATTCCACTGATGAATATGTATATCCTTATGCCAGTACCACACTTTCTTGATTACACTATCTTTGTAGTAAGTTTTGAATAGGGAAATATGAGTCCTCCAAGTCTGTTCTTTTTCAAGATTGTTTTGGTTATTCTGGGTCCCTAGCATTTCCATATGAATTTTAGGATCAATGTGTCAATTTTTGCAAATAAATTGCATGAGATTTAGATAAAAGTTGCATTAACTTTAAAATTATATAAAGGTTGCATGACTTAACAAAGTCAAATTGGGGAGTAATGTCATCTTAACCTCTTAATACCTCTAATCTATGAACATGAGAAATCTTTATATTTATTAGATCTTCTTTAATTTCTTTCGCATGACTTAACAAAGTCAAATTGGAGAGTATTGTCATCTTAACCTCTTAAAACCTCTAATCTATGAACATGAGAAATCTTTATATTTATTAGATCTTCTTTAATTTCTTTCAAAAATATTTTGTGGATTTAAGTGTATAAGTCTTATACCTATATGTTATATTTTGGAAATTGTATTCATTTTTGTTTTTATAAATGAAATTATTCTCAAGTTCATTTTCTAATTGTTCATGCTAATGAGAATAATGTGTTTTTAGGAGAATATGACTGGTGAATTCTAGGACACTACAACCACATCAAAGACATTCAAATGACATTCAAATGACTTGAATCTTAAAATGAGAGCTGTACAGTCAAAGTAATGCTACTAGATGGTATAAGATAAACCACAAATAAAACATCAAATAATTTTGGAGATGAGAGATCCAGCTATACTCATAGAAGTGGAGAAATTTAAGTTGAGGCTGAATGATTAATATTTGGATCAGTAAGTATTATGAAGTGGATCTTCATTATTATAAGGAAAATTAATATATATCTCCTTATTTGTATAGTCTAACTATATGTATATATGTATATAATGAGTGAAAGTTGCTCAGGCATGTCTGACTCTTTGTGACCCCATGAACTATACAGTCCATGGAATTCTCCAGGCCAGAATACTGAAGTGAGTAGCCTTTCCCTTCTCCATGGGATTTTCGAAACCCAGGGATTGAACCCAGGTCTCCCACATTGCAGGCAGATTTTTTACAAACTGAGCCACAAGGAAAGCCCATATATGTATATAGACATGTATATATGTACTTGTGTATATATTAATACATGTACACACATACATATTATATATATATACACACACACACACATTTACTTATATATATATATATAAAAAACACATAGGAGGTAAATATATATGAATATTAATAAGCCATAGAAAAAGAAATAATGTCATTTGCAACAACGTGGATTATAGAGATTATAATACTATGTGAAGTAAGTCAGACAAAAACAAATATCATATGATATCACTTATACATGGAATCTTTAAAAAAAGATACAAATGAGCTTATATGCAAAACAGAAATAAAATAAACATATGATTACCTAAAAGGAGAGGGGGAGGAGTGAAAAATAAGGGGAGGAGTGATAAATTAGGAGTTTGGGATTAACATATATACACTCAGTTCAGTTCAGTCACTCAGTCATGTACGACTCTTTGCAACCCCATGGACTGTAGCATGCCAGGCTTCCGTGTCCATCACCAACTCCTGAAGTTTGCTCAAATTCATGTCCCTCAAGTTGGTGATGCAATCCAACCATCTTATTCTCTGTTGTCCCTTCTCCTCCTGCCATCAAACTTTCCCAGCATCAGGGGCTTTTCTAATGAGTCAGTTCTTTGCATCAGATGGCCAAAGTATTGGAGTTTCATCTTCAGCATTAGTCCTTCCAATGAATATTCAGGACTGATTTCCTTTAGGATGGACTGGTTGGATCTCCTTGCTGTCCAAGGGACTCTCAAGAGTCTTCTCCAACACAACAATTCAAAAGCATCACTTTTTCAGTGCTCAGCTTTCTTTATAGTCCAACTCTCGCATCCATACATGACTACTGGATAAATCATAGCTTTGACAAGATGGACCTTTGTCAGCAAAATAACATCTCTGCTTTTTATCTTGCTGTCTAGGTTGATCACAGCTTTTCTTCCAAGGAGCAAGCGTCTTTTAATTTCATGGCTGTAGTCACCATCTGCAGTGACTTTGGAGCCCCCAAAATAAAGTCCCTCACTGTGTCTATTGTTTTCCCATCTATAAGCTATGAAGTGATGGGACCAGATGCCATGATCTTAGTTTTCTGAATGTTGAGTTTTAAGCCAGCCTTTCCACTCTCCTCTTTCACTTTGATCAAGAGACTCTTCAGTTTTTCTTCGCTTTCTGCCATAAGGGTGGTGTCTTCTGCATATCTGAAGGTATTGATGTTTCTCCTGGCAATCTTCATTCCAGCCTGTGCTTCATCCACACCAGCATTTCGCGTGATGTACTCTGCATAGAAATTAAATAAGCAAGGAGACAATAAACAGCCTAGATGTACTCCTTTCATAATGTGAAACAGGTCTGGTCTTCCATGTCCAGTTCTAACTGTTGCTTCTTGACCTGCATACAGATTTCTCAGGAGGCAGATCAGTTGGTCTGGTATTCTCATCTCTTTAAGAAGTTTCCACAGTTTGTTGTGATGAACACAGTCAAAGCCTTTGCTATAATCAATAAAGCAGATCTAGATGTTTTTCTGGTATTGTCTTGCTTTTTTGATGATCCAACAAATGTTGGCAATTTGATCTCTGGTTCCTCTGCCTTTTCTAAATCTAGCTTGAACATCTGGAAGTTCACAGTTCACATACTGTTGATGCCTGACTTGGAGAATTTTCAGCATTCCTTTGCTACATGTGAGATAAGTGCAATTGTGCAGTAGTTTGAACATTCTTTGGCATTGCCTTTCTTTGGGATTGGAATGAAAACTGACCTTTTCCAGACCTGTGGCCACTGCTGAGTTTTCCAAATTTGCTGGCATATTGAGTGTGGCACTTTCACAGCATCATCTTTTAGGATTTGAGATAGTTCAACTGGAATTCCATCCCCTCCACTAGCTTTGTTCATAGTGATGCTTCTCAAGTCCCACTTGACTTACCATTCCAGGATGTCTGGCTCTAGGTGAGTGATCACACCATCATGGTTATCTGGGTCATGAAGATCTTTTTTGTACAGTTCTTCTGTATATTCTTGCCATCTCTTCTTACTATCTTCTGCTTCTGTTAGGTCCATACCATTTCTGTCGTTTATTGTGCCCATCATTGTATGAAATGTTCCCTTGGTATCTATAATTTTCTAAAAGCAATCTCTAGTCTTTGCCCTTCCATTGTTTTCCTCTCTTTGTTTGAATTGATCACTGAGGAAAGCTTTCTTATCTTTGGAACTCTGCATTCAAATGGGTGTATCTTTCCTTTTCTCCTTTGCCTTTAGCTTCTCTTCTTTCCTCAGCTATTAAGGCCTCCTCAGACAACCATTTTTCCTTTTTGTATTTCTTTTTCTTGAGGATGATTTTGATTCCTGCTTCCTGTACAATGTCACAAACCTCTGTTCATAGTTCTTCAGGCACTCTGTCTATCAAATCTAATCCCTTGAATCTATTTCTCACTTCCACTGTAAGGGATTTGATTTAGGTCATACCTGAATGGTCTAGTGGTTTTCCCTACTTTCTTCAATTTAAATCTGAATTTGGCAATAAGGAGTTCATGATCTGAGCCACAGTCAGCTCCCATTCTGTTTTTGTTGACTGTATAGAGCTTCTCCATTTTTGGCTGCAAAGAATATAGTCAATCTGATTTCAGTATTGACCATCTGGTGATGTCCATGTGTAGAGTCTTGTGATATTGGAAGAGGGTGTTTGCTATGACCAGTGCATTCTCTTGGCAAAACTCTGTTAGTCTTTGTCCTGCTTCATTTTGTATTCCAAGGCCAAATTTGCCTGCTACTCCAGATATCTCTTGACTTCCTACTTTTGCATTCCAATCCTCTATAATTAAAAGGACATCTTTTTTGGGTGTTAGTTGTAGAAGGTCTTGTTGGTCTTCATAGAACTGTTCAACTTCAGCTTCTTCAGCATTACTGGTTGGGGCATAGACTTGGATTACTGTGATATTGAATGGTTTGCCTTGAAAACGAAAAGAGATCATTCTGTTGTTTTTGAGATTGCATCCAAGTATTACATTTTGGAATCTTGTTGAATCTGATGGCTACTCCATTTCTTCTAAGGGATTCTTGACCACAGTAGTAGATATAACCGTCATCTGAGTTAAACTCACACATTCCAGTCCATTTTAGTTCACTGATTCCTAGAATGTTGACATTCACTCTTGCCATCTCCTGTTTGATCACTTCCAAGTTGCATTGATTCATGGACCTAACATTCCAGGTTCCTAAGCAATATTGTTCTTTACAGCATCTGACTTGACTTCCATCAACAATCACATCCACAACCAGGCATTGTTTTAGCTTTGGCTCCATCTCGTCAATCTTTCTAGAGTTATTTCTCCACTCTCCTCCAGTAGCATATTGGGTACCTACCAACCTGGGGAATCCATCTTTCAGTGTCCTATATTTTCCCTTTGCATACTATTCAAGGGTTCTCAAGGCAAGAATACTGAAGTGGTTTACCATCCCCTTCTCCAGTGGACCACATTTTGTCAGAACTCTCCACCATGACCCATCCATCTTGGGTAGCTCTCCACGGCATGGCTCATAGTTTCATTGAGTTAGACAAGGCTGTCGTTCATGTCACCAGTTTGATTAGTTTTCTGTGGTTGTGGTTTTCATTCTGTCTGCCCTCTGATGGAGAAGGATAAGAGGCTTATGGAAGCTTTCTGTTGGGAGAGACTGACTGTGGGGAAACTGGGCATTGCTCTGATTGGCAGGGCCATGCTCAGTAAATCTTTAATCTAATTTTCTGTTGATGGGCGGGGCTGTGTTCTGTACCTGTTGCTTGACCTGAGACCAAACTCTGGTGGAGGTAATGACCATAATGGCGACCTCCTTTAAAAGGTCCCGTGCACACACTTCTGCCAGAGACTCCTGCACATTCACAGGCAAGTCTGCAGCAGTCTCTGTAGGGTTACTGCTCCTTTCTCCTGGGTCCTGGTGGCACAAGATTTTGTTTGTGCCCTCCAAGAGTCTGCTTTCACAGTCCTGTGTAAATTCTGTAATCAAATCCCACTGGCCTCCAAACTCAAATCTCTTGACAGTTCTCAGTCCCCTTGCCAGATTCGTAGGTTGGGAAATCTGTTGTGGGTCCTAGAACTCTCTTAACAGTGCGAGAATTTCTTTGGTATAATTGTTCTACAGTTTGTGGGTATGGGGTTTGATTGAAAATGCGATTTTGCCCCTCCTACCATCTTACTCATGAGAAATACTGGGCTAGAAGAACCACAAGCTGGAATCAAGATCACCAGGAGAAATACCAATAACCTCAGACATGCAGATGAAACCACCCTTACGGCAGAAAGTGAAGAGGACCTAAAAAGCCTCTTGATGAAAGTGAAAGAGGAGAGTGAAAAAGTTAGCTTAAAGCTCAACATTCAGAAAACTAAGATCATGGCATCTGGTCCCATCATTTCATGGGAAATAGATGGGGAAACAGTGGAAACAGTGTCAGACTTTTATTTTGGGGGGCTCCAAAATCACTGCAGATGGTGATTGCAGCCATGAAATTAAAAGACACTTACTCCTTAGAAGGAAAGTTATGACCAACCTAGATAGCATAAAAAAAAAAAAAAAAAAAAAAACAGAGATGTTACTTTGCCAAAAAAGGTCCATCTAGTCAAGGTTATGTTTTTTCCAGTGGTCATGTATGGATGTGAGAGTTGGACTATGAAGAAAGCTGAGTGCCAAAGAATTGATGCTTTTGAACTGTGGTGTTGGAGAAGACTCTTGAGAGTCCTTTGGACTACAAGGAGATCCAACCAGTCCATCCTAAAGGAGATCAGTCCTGGATGTTCTTTGGAAGGACTGATGCTAAAGGTGAAACTCCAATACTTTAGCCACCTCATGTGAAGAGTTGACTCACTGGCAAAGACCCTGATGTTGGGAGGGATTGGGGGCAAGAGGAGAAGGGGATGACAGAGGATGAGATGGCTGGATGGCATCACCGACTCGATGGACATGAGTTTGAGCGAACTCCAGGAGTTGGTGATGGACAGGGAAGCCTGGCGTGCTGTGATTCATGGGGTTGCAAAGAGTCGGACACAACTGAACTGAACTGACCATCTTACTGGGGTTTTTCCTTTGCCCTTGGATGTGGGGTCTCTTTTTTGGTGGGATCAAACATTCTCTTGTCAATGGCTATTCAGCAGTGAGTTGTAATTTTGAAGTTCTCGCAGGTGAAGATATATACACTGCTGCTGCTGCTGCTAAATTGCTTCAGTCGTGTCCGACTCTTCGTGACCCCATGGACTGCAGCCTACCAGGCTCCTCCACCCATCGGATTTTCCAGGCAAGAGTCCTGAGATATATACACTACTATATATAAAATATTTAAACAGAAAGGACCTACTGTGTAACACAGTGAACTATACTCAACATTGTGTAAGAACCTATATGGCAAAAGAATCTATAAAAGAATATATATAACTGAATCACTTTGCTGTATACCTGAAACTAACACAACATTGTAAATCAACTGTGTTGTCAGTTGCTCAGTCATGCCTAATTCTTTTGTGACCCCATAGACTGTAGCTCCAGGCTTCTCTCCATGGGAATTTCCAGGCAAGAATACTGGAGTGAGTAAGCACTTCCTACTCCAAAATCAACTATGCTTCAATTTAAATTTTTTAAAAAAGAAAAAGAAATCTTTATGTGATTAAGAAATTTGTGCATGTTGTTTTGAGTTTTACTGAGTTTTAGGTTATTTGATAGTCACAATAACCTATCTGTAATCCAACTATTACAGATTACTATTATCTGTAAAAGCAGAGACATTACTTTGCCAACAAAAGTCCGTCTAGTCAAAGCTATAGTTTTCTGTAGTCATGTATGGATGTGACAGTTGAACTGTAAAGAAAGCTGAGCACTGAAGAATTGATGCTTCTGAACTGCGGTGTTAGAGAAGACTCTGGAGAGTCCCTTGGACTGTGAGGAGATACAAACAGTCTATCCTAAAGGAGATCAATCCTGAGTATTCATTGGAAAGACTGATGCTGAAGATGAAACTCCAAACCTTGGCCACCTGATGAGAAGATTTGACTCATTGGAAAAGACCCTGATGCTGGGAAAGATTGAAGACAGGAGGAGAAGGGGATGACAGAGGATAAGATGGTTGGATGGCATCACCAACTCTATGGACATGAGTTTGAGTAAGCTCTGGGAGATGGTAGTGGATAGGGAAGCCTAGCGTGCTACAGTCCATGGGGTCACAAAGAGTCAGACTTGATTGAGCGACTGAACTGAAATGAACTGAGTCTTCAGCACCTAGGACAGTGCCTAGCTCATGGGAGCTGCAAAATAAATATTTCTTAAATGATTAAATAAATACTCAGTATTGGTAAGTGGGCTTCTCAGGTGGCACTGGTGGTAAAGAACCCACCTTTACAGGTTGGAGATATAAGAGATGCAGGAAATGCAAGAGACACAAGTTCAATCCTAGGTTGGGAAGATTCCCTGGAAAAGAGCATGACAACCCAGTCCAGTATTCTTGCCTGGAGAATCCCATGGACAGAGGAGTCTGGCAAGCTGAAGTTCATAGGGCAATGAAGTGTGAGAAATGATGGAAGTGACTCAGCATGCATATATTGGTAAGCATTGGGAATACAAGTGGTCTTTTATTAAAGCACAAGCTGGAATCAAGATTGCTGGGAGAAATATCAATAACCTCAGATATGCAGATGATATCACCCTTATGGCAGAAAGTGAAGAAGAACTAAAGAGCCTCTTGGTGAAAGTGGAAGAAGAGAGTCAAAAAGTTGGCTTAAAGCTCAACATTCAGAAAACTAAGATCATGGCATCTGGTCCCATCACTTCATTGCAAATAGAAGGGGAAACATCGGAAACAGTGGCTGACTTTATTTTTCTGGGCTCCAAAATCACTGCAGATGGTGATTGCAACCATGAAATTAAAAGACGCTTACTCCTTGGAAGGAAAGTTAGGACCAACCTAGACAGCATATTAAAAAGCAGAGACATCGCTTTGTCAACAAAGGTCTGTCTAGTCAAGGCTATGGTTTTTCCAGTACTATGGATGTGAGATGGATTCACTCCAACTCATTCACTCCATACCAGTGAGTATGGATTTCATGTATGGATGTGAGAGTTGAACTATAAAGAAAGCTGAGCACCAAAGAATTGATGCTTTTGAACTGTGGTGTTGGAGAAGATTCTTAAGAGTCCCTTGGACTACAAGGTGATCCAACCAGTCCATCCTAAAGGAAATCAGTTCTGGGTGTTCATTGGAAGGACTGATGTTGAAGCTGAAACTCCAATACTTTGGCCACCTGATGTGAAGAGCTGACTCATTTGAAAAGACCCTGATGTTGGGAAAGATTGAGGGCAGGAGGAGAAGGGGATGACAGAAGATGAGATAGCTGGATGGCATCACCGACTCAATGGATATGAGTTTGGGTAAACTCTAGGAGTTGGTGATGGACAGGGAGGCCTGGCGTGCTGCAACCCATGGTGTCAGAAACAGTCAGACATGACTGAGTGACTGAACTGAACTGAACTGAAAAATAAATAAAAAGTGATCTAAAAATTGATTTAATTATGTTAGAGAATAATCTAATGTAGTTGAAATGGGTGTGCATGCCATTTAACCTAGTATACACTTCTAATTATACCATACATCCTAGATGTCTTCTTCCTCATATGTTGAAGAATATTCATTGTAACTTGGAGAAGAGAATGGCTACCCACTGCAGTATTCCTGCCTAGAGAATTCCATGAACAGAGGATCCTGGCAGGCTATAGCCCACAGGGTTGCAAAGAGTTGGACACAACTGAGTGACTAACATTTTCACTTGTCTTTCATCAATACTTGACATAAAACAATTTCCTTCCAAACGGAACAAGTTATTTATAAAATTATTATTATGGAATACTATACAATAATAGAGATGAATGAAATAAAACCATATGAAATAACATGAATTATCATTAGTATAATAGTAAGAGAAAAATCAATTTACAAAAGTGTGTATCCAGCATGATAACACTTGTATAACATGGAAACAGTGCCACATATTGTTTAATGGAACACATAAACATTTTCTTCATAATAAACCATGTATGGGGAATTTATTTGCCAGGTCCAGGATAGTAATTACCTTTGTTGGAGGTGGCAAGAAAAAATTGGAGAGAATATTGGGGTCTTCCACTGTCCTTATCATGGAGGTTTTTGTTTATTTAGATTAAAGATCTGAGCCAAATACAACAAAATAGTAAAACTGGCTAAGGTTGCTTGAATAGTAAATACATAAATATTGTTTTTAAAATATCTCTGTATTTTCTGTATATTTGAAATATCTTACATTTAAGATAAAGAAATAAGGTAAAGAAAGATAGAAGAGAGATCTATATCATGTCCTCGAGCTAGGTGACGAAAGTGTGTCTGTAATGTGGGAAGCAAGGTCCGCTAAAGGATAAGGAGCTTGCAGTGACCGTGCGGCTAAATGAGGACAGTAATATATGGCCCGTAACCTCTGAGAATAAACTAAGAATTGTGGTTAACAGCATATGAAACATCCTAAATTATACAGATCAGCAAATAAAATGCATGTCCATGGCAGCGGTATTCATAAAAAGGATACAAGATCTGGAGAATGGATTGGGATGCCACGTACCAAGAGAAAACCATAATCTTCAGCTATTTGTAATTTCAACATGTATCTACTGACAAATTTTAAGAGTTTCTAAAATAAGGCTAACCCTGGCAGTGCTATCTTGAAGCTGAAAACTATAAATCTTACTACTACCAGATAGGGTATGCTGTCATTAGGATGAGAACTTAGGACCTTTTTTAGGGCCACACTGAAAGCCTAGAATGGAGTGGGCATAAGGATACAGTCTTTTCAGGCCCCTTTCTCCCCATACAAGGAAATCTGTGCTTCTGCAGCCAAATGAAGATTTAAGCTCTGATCAGCCTTGGCTCTGCCCCCGTCAAACTAGAGTTCACTGAACTGTTTGATTGTAAGTAGCTTCTTTGATTTTTAAACTGGTTAAATATGATGAAAATCTGTGCACAAACTTGCAAATGAACCCCAGAAAGACAAAGGCCTTTGAAATGGACATTTCAAATGAGCTAAGTAGGTGGAGAAGCCCGCAAGTAATTGTTCATATTTCATGGGGACTTGGTTTTTCATGAATTCATCTCAGTGTCATCTTTCATACATATTACAGTGTCGGTTCATTAAAATTCTTGATGCAGTGCTGAACCTGGTCAGACTGAAATGGGGCTGACAAACCTCATGTCTGCTGCACAGATAACCAGACCTTATGAAGGTGAAATTAGTTTTCAGGAGCTGTACTGCTCACTTGATTGATTCCGTCTTAGAAGTCATATGACTTAATGTTTCCTGCTTGGGCTGCCTCTGTCATGCAAACATGACCTGATAACACATTGTCAGGAGCGCTCCAGAGAGCTAACAGCAATCTAACATCTTTCTACTGAGTGTGAAGTTCCATCTGAAATGTGCATATTTGATAAGCAGCTCGTCTTCTCTCTGTCCTTTTCATTTTCGGAAAGTTAATCTTCTCTGCTCTAGTGAGTGCTGTGGGGAGATGAGGTGGGCAGACATGCCGCAGGTGGCCCCAAACTCTGCTGTGTGGGGGAAGTTCACTGTCTAGAGGCCATTCTGTCTGTACATCACTTCTGAGAAGCAGCTAGACAAGGAGAGACAATGCAGGTCCACCATCATATCCAGGAGGGAGAAAATGAAATCAGGGAGTTTCATTACTGAGTGTTATTTGACTTGGTTGTCAAAGATACATTTAACCATCTCTTCACCACAGCAGAAATCTGTATTGTATATTCAGACAAAGCACACAATGTCTTCTGAAATCAAGGTGGCTGACCTCATAGAATTTTAATGCTGAAATTCATATAGAGGCCCGCCTTTCAAACCCCATTTTACAGAAGAGCAAATCTAAACTTGGAGAGGTTTAGTGGTTCATCCAAAGTCACATAGCTCTATTAGTTGTGATCCAAGGCTAAGACTTAGATCTTCAGATTCAGTTTAGTTTTTCTGGCACTCCCCTGCACTGACCCCTCACCTAGAAGTCAGATTTGGGCTTCAGAGAGATTCTGTGAAGGTCACATTTGAACCTGGTGTAGCACCTTCTCATTCCTGATCTAGGCTTCATATTTCCTCACATAATAACATCATTTATATTAAACTTTACAAGTCACAAAATACAACCACAAACATCTCATTGCCCTTCACAAAGAAAGTTTGAGACAAAGCATGCAAGACATCATTCTCAGTTCACTGTTAAAGACACTGAGAGTGAGAAATGTACCTGCATTGTCACTCCTTGACTGGCTGACTCTTGGAAGTGACATCTAGATTCTAGAAAGTACATTTTTTCTTGTGCCAGAATTTGGGGCCATCTGCAGTGTGTCTGCCCACCTCATTCCCCCACTGCACTCACTTGCTCAAGACCAACGAGAAAGTACTTAAAAACTTGGATGGAGATAACCGAAGAACAGATAGACATAGGAATCCAAGAATCAGAATATCCCAATACTGAAGAGTTGGCAAAGTGGCAGTTATGCTGCCAGTCTGGAGAGCAATCAGATCAGATAAAAGCAAAAGGAGTAGGGGCTCCAAAAGAAGGCTCCAAGAAAAATAAAACCAAAATAATGAATCGCTTGATATACTTGATCATCAATAAAAGAATATTTGTGATCAATTGATCTAAAAGAGAATTTTGAAAAAAAGAAAAGGTACATAGAAAGCTAAGTGAATTCTAAAAAGAGAGACAATGATTATCCCCAGGAAGAATTTAAAAGGAAGAACTTCTCCGAGAGACTATTTGGTTCTAATGTAATATGCAAGGCATAACAACCTGATCACTGACTTCAGAGTAACCAAGATGTGTACTGTAGATCCACTGAGAGACGAGTGGAGAGGTGAAGTTGTAGGAGAGAGAGGACTATAAGAGAGTCAAATTCTCACTATACTGTAAACGGAAGTCAATAAAAAAATATTTAAAGTTAATAAATCTGTTAGTTTTGCTGTATAACAAACAACTACAAATGTTAGTGGCTTTAAACAAGAACCATTTCAGTTGCTCAAAATTATGTTGGGTAACAAATTAGGCTGTGCTTAATAGGATGATTCATTTCTGCTCCATATAATGTCAGCTAGACTCGTTGATGTGTATGTGGTCAGCTGATAGTGGATGGCTTCATGCATGTACTTGGAAGTTGGTTGGTTGTCACCTGGCTCAATGGAGGCAACTGGACTAGCCTGGGCTTGTTTACATAGTGGTAGCCACAGTGCTCCCAAAGGCAGTAATAAAACAAACCCCAATTTCAAGCCTCTGCTTGTATCATGTTTGTTAATGACACACTGGCCAAAACAAGTTATACAGCCAAGTCAAGATTCAAAGGTTAGAGAAATACAGACTACCTCTTATAGAAGAAGCCATAAAATTACATTGAAAAATCAAGTACATTCAAAGGTGGAATGATTTTGTGTTCATTTTTTAAATCTACCATGATAGAAACTGATAGACTATGTTACATTAAATACAGACTGAAAAACTAGTCAAAGCTATGGTTTTTCCAGTAGTCATGTATGGATGTGAGATTTGGACTATAAAGAAAGCTGAGCGCTGAAGAATTGATGCTTTTGAACTGTGATGTTGGAGAAGACTCTTGAGCGTCCCTTGGACAGCAAGGCGATACAAACAGTCCATGGTAAAGGAAATCAGTCCTGAATATTCATTGGAAGGACTGATGCTGCAGCTGAAACTTCAATACTTTGGCCACCTGATATGAAGAACTGACTCTTTGGAAAAGACCTGTTGCTGGTTGTTGGAAAAGACCTGTTGATTGAAGGCAGGAGGAGAAGGGATGACAGAGGATGAGATGCTTGGATGGCATCACCGACTCAATGGACATGAGTTTGAGTAAACTCTGGGAGTTGGTGATGCACAGGAAGGCCTGGTGTGCTGCAGTCTGTGGGGTTGCAAAGAGTTGGACACGACTGAGCAACTGAACTGAAACTAAAAAACTAGAATTAAGTGGTTATATTGTACAAATCACAAATATATACCTATAAACTAATTGGAGACAGAATGACTGCTTCAATATTGCTTGAATGGATACATGTAATTAGGATAAAATTTTCAGTGATTGAAAAACATCCTACTACTAGGCATATACTCTGAGGAAACCAGAATTGAAAAAGACACATGTACCCCAATATTCATTGCAGCACTATTTACAATAGCTAGGACATAAAAGCAACTGAGATGACCAAAAACAGATGAATGGATAAGAAAGTTGTGGTACATATACACAATGGAATATTATTCAGCTATAAAAATGAATGCATCTGAGTCAGTTCTAATGATGTGGATGAACCTAGAGCCTATTATATAGAGTGAAGTAAGTCAGAAGAAAAAGACAAATATCATATATTACCATATATATATGGAATCTAGAAAGATAGTACTGACGATCCTACTTTCAAGGAAGCAAAGGAGACACAGACATTTTGGACACAGTAAGGGAAGGAGAAAACGGGATGATATGGGAGAACAGCACTGAAACACATACATTACCATATGTTAAACAGATAGCCAGTGGAAGTTTGATATATGACACAGGGAATCCAAAACCAGTGCACTGTGACAGCCTAGAGGAGTGGGATAGGGAGGGAGGTGAGAGGGGAGTTCAAAAGGGAGGAGACATATGTATACCTAATGTGGATTGATGTTTATGTATGGCACAAACCATCACAATATTATAAAGTAATTATCCTCTATTAAAAAAAAAAACTAAAAAAAAAAAAAGTCTTGCATCTAGAACTACTTAGAAAACAAGATCATGTTCTCTAGAAATTGTGCTCTAGGAAACACCGAAAATGGGTCTAAAAATGAAAACTCCAGTGGCAGCTGCTATGGCCTAAGTGTGACCCTTAAAATTCACATGGTGAAATACTAGTCCTCAATGTAATTGTATTTGGAGATGAAGCCTTTGGCAGGTAATTACGTCATGAAGGGATTAGTAGCCCAACAAGAGACAAGAGAGAATTTGCTTCCTTTCTTCCTCTTTCTCTCTGCCATGTGAGGACACAAGAAGAAGGCTGTCTATAAACCAGGAAGAGTACGCTTAGCAAAAACTGAATTGGCCAGGACCTTAAGCTTGGACTCCTCAGCCTCTGGAACTTTGAGAGATAAGTGCTTGCTGTCTAAGTCACCAAGTCTATAGTAATTTGTAATAGTAGACCAAATTAAGACAACAGTTCAACTATTTTAGGAAATATGTGTTTATAAAAGCACTATTTCTTAATTATTATGGTATTTTAAATGATTTAAACATATATCTTGAATTACAAATTAAATGTTACCATTAGGGACTGGTACACTCTTCTGTTTTTAAAAAATTTCTATTGGAGTATAGTTAATTTACAATGTCGTGTTAGTTTCTGATGAACAGCAATGTGTATATGTTACACATATACATATATCAGCCTTCTTTGATGACTCAGTGGTAAAGAATCCGCCTTCAATGCAGGAGATGCAGTTTCAATCCCTGGGTCAGGAAGGTCCTCTGGAGAAGGAAATGGCAACCCACTCCAGGATTCTTGCCTGGGAATTCCCATGGACAGAGGAGCCTGGTGGGCTACAGTCCTGGGGTTGCAACAGTCGATACAACTTAGTGATTAAATCACCACCATACATATATCCACTCTTTTTTAAAGAATCTTTTCTAATATAGGCCACTGAAGAGCATTGAGTAGAGTTCTATGTGCTACAAAGTAGGTTCCTATTAGTTATCTGTTTATTATATAGCAGTGTATATATGTCAATTCTAATTTTTTTACTTTTTCAGTGTGCATATGTCAATTCAAATCTCCCAATTTGCTTATCCCCTGATAACCATAAGTTTGTTTTCTATATCTGTGACTTTACTTCTATTTTGTAAACAAGTTCATTTGTACCCTTTTCTTAGGTATCATAAGCGATATCATATGATATTTGTCTTTCTGTGTCTGACTTACATCACTTAGTATGACAATCTCTAGGTCCATCCATGTTTTTGCAAATGGCATTATTTTGTTCTATTTTGTTCTTTCTTCTGACTGAGTATATTCCATTGCCTGCTATATCTCTTAAATCATCAATCTGGCCAAAAACTCTTACTTTAATCTCCTATTGAGAAAATGATAATTACCTTCTATTTGGTGATATTTGGAGATTCAGACACATTTTATACATATATAAAGAATTACACCAAAATAGTAATAATAGTTATTTCTCAAATAGTTATTTGAGAAACTCTCAAAGCAAACTGCCAAGAATTTTATAAATCTTTTGTTGGAACTATCTAGTTTTCTAAAGTAAATACATATTGTGATTTTAACAGTGTTAACCATTGCCCACTGTATATGCTCTAGGTCCTTAGTTCAAACCCCAAGTTGCCATACAAGAGAAGATTCTCCCCAATTTCCTCAGTCTATAACATCATTAAGATCATTACCATCTCAACAGATGCTTCAGGTCATCTGTGGTCTGACAGTTTTCCAATCCTGTAGGAAGGCATTGGGGTAGATGAAAGGTGATGAGTAATGATTAACTATCATGAGTAATGATTACTAAATCCTAGGTGTCAGCCCACAAAGTGCTTAGTGTAGATTGAAAGAAGAAAGAGCCTACTCTTACAAGATCAAGCAATTACTGAGTCATGTCTGGCCCTGGCAAAGTGAAGTCCTGTCTCATGCAAAGACTGAGTATTTGAGAAGTTAGTTGCTGAGGCTCAAATAGTGCCCCTTGCAGAGATCCTTCAAACAAAACAGAGAAAAATTAAGTGTGAAGGTGATGCAACATATCTGTCTTGATTGTCGCAGTGATTAAGATTCATAAAACTGAACACAAAAAGTCAATTTTCCTATAGGATATTTTAAAAATAAAATTTGAAGAACATAGTTGTCATGGGAAAAAAAATGAGTTCCACATTCCTCCTAGATAAGAAAGGCTCACAGACTTTAAAACCAATACAAAAAGGAACTGCCTGGCTTTATATCTCCAGAAAGAATGTTCACATTACAAGCTGGATTAAGATGTCTTCTCTTTAAGTGAAAGTGAAAGTCACTCAGTCGTGTCCAACTCTTTGTGACCCCATGGACTGTATAGTCCATGGAATTCTCCAGGCCAGAATACTGGAGTGGGTAGCTTTTCCCTTCTCCAGGGGATCTTCCCAACCCAGGGGTTAAACCCACGTCTCCAGCATTGCAGTCGGATTCTTTACCAGCTGAGTCACAAGAGAAGCCCAAGAATACTGGAGTGGGTAGCCTATCCCTTCTCCAGTGGATCTTCCTGGCCCAGGAATCAAACCAGGGTCTCCTGCATTGCATGTGGATTCTTTACCAACTGAGCTATGAGGGAAGCCCCCGTCCTCTCTTTAGAATAGACCTAAATGCCACAAACAAAAAATCATAAAACTGCTGAATATCCATATAAAATGAAATCAAACATGCTAATCTGGCCACCTATAAAATACTGCTAAAATCCATTCCATTATTCCTGTGGGAAGATCCATTTCCTAAATTTTGTCCTTGTTCTGTACAACTCCCATTAGCATCCAACAGTGTACACAGTACTTCACCCATTGTTTAGTACACAGTAAGCATGACTTCACTTTCACTTTTCACTCTCACACATTGGAGAAGGAAATGGCAACCCACTCAAGTACTCTTGCTTGGAGAATCCCAGGGACGGTGGAGCCTGGTTGCTGTCTATGGGGTCGCACAGAGTCGGACATGACTAAAGCGACTTAGCAGCAGCAGCAGCAGCAGCAAGCATGCCATAAATATTTGTTTAAATATTTAAATATGTTTGCTCCCAAATTGGTATATTCTGATGAAGTCAGCATAACAGTGAAATTTCTCTATAATCATATAATAAATTATTTATCACTGGTGTCAACAGTAACCCTGTAGAGCAAAGGTAAGCAAAACAAATCCACAAATGTATGCATTTAGTAGCCTCTACCCATTCTTCTCCACGTGTTTGGGTATGGGCTAGTGTCTGGCTCTGCTGCTCAAGCTTCATGGAAGAGAGATAAAAGATTAATGAGTCAGAGAGTTAGGAGCTGTTTTTAAGAAATCCAAAAATTTTCTATTTTAAGCCTGGAAAAAGGAAGGGGAAAATACTATCTTAATTATCTTTTTTTCTCCAATGTCATCACATCCTAAAAACCAAATCTACTTATTTTATCTAGCATTATTCAGGATGCCTTGCTTTATCAAAACACCATGCATACTTTCAGAAAGGAAAACAAGAGAACCCCTTCTTCAATGTGGCCACATCTCAGAGGACAGAAAATCTGCAGTGAACACAACCTTTGTTACCTAATCCTGAACTACAAGAACTCTATTATATTTCTTTGCTTTTCAGCTTAGGAAAATCAGGTTGCTGACTTAATGTGTCGAGTGATGAACGAGTAGTCCTGGTTAGTTCAGAACCTCATCAGCCACTCCCAGGCAAACCATTCCTTGCTTTTCCAGAACCAAGTCTAGGCTGCAGCCACCAGCAGAGGAGCTTTATTACGGGTAAGGCAATCAGTGGAATGGGATTGCAATCTCAACAGTTTCCCATCTGTGACATCAATTCTGTTTGGGAGCAGAGGTGATAGGCCTGTGTGTTTGCCTGAGTGTTTGCTCTGCTTCACAGAATACAGACGTGCCCCATGCATCGCCCTGCCTATCCACTGCACATTGCAAACTTGCTGAGGCTCGTGTCATAAATGTGCCTACAAACGTGGCCATGTTTACTGTGCGTCCCCATTCTTCTCTTTTTAACAAGAAGAACTGTCCTTTATTAGTCCCTCTTTCTGAGCACATCTGAGAAATTTCCTCCAGGATTGGAGCATTCATTCATTTTCCTTTGAAATCCTCTAGATGCATTTTTCAGATCAGCCACTAGATGCCCAGATGCCAAAATAAAACTCTAGCAGTTTTTCCGAGGAAAATAATGGCTTTGCAATTTAACAAGGATAGATACTTTTTTCAGTCATGCTACCCAGAGGCCTGGGCAAGGTTTTCATGTACTTAAGGAGTTTTGGGTGTGTGTTTGTGTGTCTGTGTGTGTTTAATGTACTCACAATATTATTATTTAGACTGGGGGCCAAAAGTCCTCAAACCAAGAATTATTAGAAATAAAAAAATTCCCAGAAGCTGCCAGTACTTCTCTGACAATATAGACCTAGAAAAAATTACCTTAGAATCAAGCACCCAACTTCAAACTTCAGGACCCTCTTGAAAACTTTTTCACTAGCCACACTCCCTGGCTTACCTTTAGCAGTACCTAGAACACCAGGGTCTGAACTCTCACAGAAATCAAGGTAGTAAGCCAGCACCTGTGTGGAAGTATCCTCAACACAGGTAGTTAATATAATTCATTGTCATTGTCATTTTTACTGGAACTTTCTGCTTCTGCCCTTTAGCAGGATAAATGTGTTCCACTCAAGCTAGATTTTTGTGGGATATCATTAATCTATAAAGCATCCAGACACCAGTGATGGCTGAAAAGAACATCAAAATCACAGCCTAGGAAATGCTAGTGAAGGAAGAGAGTTGGATTTGCCTGCGTGCATCAAAGTTATTTGGAAAGAGAAATGTGAGCATGGGAAAGTTTTTCAAATATATAAAGGGCCATAACATTAAAATTCAAAATTATAGCACTGGAAGAAAACTTTGAGAGCACTGCCACCAAGAGAGAGGATAATACTCTCAATCTGTACGGCCCTTTTTCTCACTGATAGACACAAATACTTTAGCTATATTATTTTCAACACAGCTTTAATGATGGTTCAAAACAATGGAAGAAAAATGCTCTGCAGATAAGTTAAAAATCACTCAACGTGTCTCATGCCCAGCAGTTTTTTCAGTGCAATGCTCAGTCATGTCTGACTCTCTGAGAATCTATGGACTGTAGCCCACCGGGTTCCCCTATCCATGGGATTATCCCAGCAGGAATACTGGAGTAGGTTGCCATTTCATTCTCTAGTGGATCTTCTCAACCCAGGGATCGAACTCACGTCTCCTGTGCTGGCAGGCAGATGAGCCACCTGGGAAGCCCATCATGGCTAAAATGAACCATCTGAATTGGATGACTTCTGGCTCACTCCCAGCCTGCCTCCACATGGACAGTAGCACCTCATCTTTTGCCACAAGGAAGGGGTGGTCCTGGCCACATTTCCTCCTTGGTCTTCGAGAGAGAAGAAGAATGTTTAAATTAACCCTTTCATGCTAAGACTTGCCTCTGCAAGACTTCCTGTCTGGCTTCAGAGAATGTGGGATGATGGTTGAGGAGCTGCCATTCCTTCTGCAGATGACCTACACATCACCCTAGTTTCTGATCTAGCTGCATGGCTACAAGCAATCCTCCAAAATGAGTTGAAATATTTAGACATTTTTCCCCCCACTGTCACCTTAGCAAGAAAGAACTTTCTGACAAAGAAAGCTGAGCACCAAGAAAATGTATGAATTCCCAAGTAGCAAGTGCCCCATTCCTGAGACAACTTATGATGAGGAAGTGTAGCCCTTCCCCAAGCTGTGAGGGAATGGTTCCTGAACTGGAGGAACAATTAGCCCCAAAGACCTCATTTAGTATTTCCTTTCCAATTCTACATTTCTATCATTTTTGCAGACCACATTCTGAAAAGTGAAAAGACAAGTCCTGCATCTGAAAGCCACACAAAATAATGATATACCAAAAAAAAAAAAAAAAAAAAGACTTTCTCCCCAAGATAGCAAGTTATTGCATGAGGTTATTGAGGTTAACTATTCCCTTAACAGAGTTCAATATAAGCCTGAAAAAATTCACTGTAAAAAACATCTGGGGAGAATGACACCTCATTTTCTTGAGTAATAGTTCTTACAAGGAACAATGCTTCCTATCAAATATTGACACCTAAGTCATTTAGAATCACTTATTTTAAGAAGTAAGTAGATATCCTGACTGGGAAAGGGAAACAAGCCAGGCTTCTTGTTGGCAAATGCTAAACCAGGCATCTGACAATGCTGATCCTATTATTCAAATATTCTGTGTCTTTTAGAAACACAATCCATATATCCCCACACCACATTAAGAAAGGATTTCTTCTGTGTCAACCATGGCAAAGGACTGTGTAGTATCCCCTGTCATGTTGAACAGGCAGAAGGTTTCCAAAAAGACAAGCTGCTTGCACAGAATCATCCCTAGAGCAAGACACCTAGGCAGAATGCTTCTATTATGCAGTATTATATGTCAAGTAATTGGAAGACCTTTTACACTCAAAAGGACTATGGCGAGCTGTCCATTTACTAATCTATGGTTTTAACATGTCATCAGAATTGAAGGCTATGGAAAAGCCAGCTTCCCTGAGTGACATCTACCTAGAGCAGGACTAAGGTCTTCGAGTGAAGCCATGGTCACTCTAAGATTCCTTCATGCCAGAACCAGCTACAAATTCCTCTCTATCAGATAGCTAATGGTTTTTTAGAGCAGAAAATTTTAGCCATAAAACCTGCCTCCTCCTTCCTTCCCTATGAGAGTCTTATAGAATGTTTTATGGCCTGTGTATACAATTTTAACCTTAACTCAAGTGAAAATCATTATTAATTTCCTCCCAAAAAGTATAATGGGAGATTCTTACCATCTTCATGTTATTATTTCTCCAACAACATATTTTGTGACAATCATGCACTGACATGGAGAAAGCCTCAGTGAAAATGCTCCTAGTGATAGGTTTCCATGTAATGTATTCACTCATTTCTCCATGCATTTCACATTGACTTATCAAGGCCTAAGTGTGGGGCACCGTGCTCAGTGTAGGAATAAACAACATTCTTCCTCAGCATCAGATTTTGTATAAACTTAGTATGGCCAGTGGCACAATGCAATCAGGGGGACAGAGTTTAATGGCAACAAGGAGACCCAAGGAAGTATGGTAGTTTTCAGCTTGACAGCTGAGCAGGAAGATGGAGAGTGAGCAGGGCAAAGATGTGAAGGCATGAGAATGTCAGCCATTTGGTTTATGGAGAGGATGGGGGTGAAGAGGCAGGCGGCAGTCAGAAAATAAACAGCTTGCATGACTTTGTTTTAAAGTTCTGATGAATCACTGAAGAATTTTAAGAAAGGGGGTGGGTAGCATGATTAGATTTGTGTTCTAGAAAGATCACTCTATGCTAGCAGGAATAACACACCATAATGGAAAATGAGAAGCTCAGAGAAAAGGAAAACTTCTAGAAGGTCCTAGAAGAAAAATTCTAAGGCAATAGTAGACAAGATGAAAAAAAGATTGATTTAGAAAGTAGATTTTTACTTGACCAAGACACGGGGGTTCTATAAGAATGAGGAATCTAGGATTATTTATGGGTATCTGCAGTGTTCCAGGACTGTGGCCCTCATACTTAGATACACGTTAGAATTAATTGAGGAGCATTTTAAAATATACAGCCTGAGCCCTCATCCCTCAGGGTTCTTATTAAACAGGTCTTGGATGGAGACCAGGGAATAGTATTCTTTATGACACTCAGGATTTCTCTCAATTGGTCCTGCAGAGGTTGAGAAGGAGGTCAATTTGGAGTCAGCACAGATTTCACTGTCTAAGCTATAGTGTCAACATTTGCCAAAACATCTGTTACAAACTTGTGCTCTGATCTTGGGTTTCAGACATACAGCTAACTCTTTTCAGTGTTAGAAACATGGCTATGGTGTAACAAGAGAAAATAACTGCAGGAAAACTTTTCTGCATGAAAAGTGCATCAGAAAGGGTCAAGGATAAGACAGCGGGAATGTACATCTGAATCCAAAATGACGTGCTGTTATTTCTGGGGAAAAGCTTCCCAACCCCTGGATCCTGTCTTTGGCTAAACTCTTGAGCCAGGGAACTGTTGCTGCACTGAAATTCTCTGGATGCCCGGGAGCACTGAAAGGATTAATGAGTAGTTGTGAAGCAAGTCCATCTCAGAATCCAATGAATAATCAATCGTACTTGAGGCTCCCTAGGTAATTGAATTGCAAACCTGGTAATAAGGAGCCTTATATCCATAGTAGAATTATACTTCATATCTATTTACTAATATAGACATTGATGTAAGACCATTGCTCATATAGATTATTTACCTTCTATCTCTATTAAAAATTGAGCACAGTAAATTTTTTGCTAACAAGGATTTGCTCCATTTACCTGTACACAATGAAGTAGACCTTACAGCTACACAAGCCCATCACCTCTACTTCCCAACTATAGGAAACAAGTACAAAAGTTACTCTAATCTTTATTTTCAGAATTGGGATGAGGAACAAATATGTCATAGTTGTTGTAATACTGCTTTATTGACTATGCCAAAGCCTTTGACTGTGTGGTTCACAATAAACTGTGGAAAATTCTGAAAGAGATGGGCATACCAGACCACCTGACCTGCCTCTTGAGACACCTGTATGCAGTTCAGGAAGAAACAGTTAGAACTGGACATGGAACAATAGACTGGTTCCAAATAGGAAAAGGAGTATGTCAAGGCTGTATATTGTCACCCTGCTTATTTAACTTATATGCAGAGTACATTGTGAGAAACGCTGGGCTGGAAGAAGCACAAGCTGGAATCAAGATTGCCGGGAGAAATATCAATAACCTCACATATGCAGATAACACTACCCTTATGGCAGAAAGTGAAGAAGAACTAAAGAGCCTCTTGATGAAAGTGAAAGAGGAGAGTGAAAAAGTTGGCTTAAAGCTCAAAATTCAGAAAACGAAGATCATGGCATCCGGTCCCATCACTTCATGGCAAATAGATGGGGAAACAGTGGAAACAGTGGCTGACTTTATTTTTCTGGGCTCCAGAATCACTGCAGATGGTGATTGCAGCCATGAAATTAAAAGATGCTTACTCCTTGGAAGGAAAGTTATGACCAACCTAGACAGCATATTAAAAAGCAGAGACATTACTTTGCCAACAAAGGTCCGTCTAGTCAAGGCTATGGTTTTTCCAGTGGTCATGTATGGGTGTGATAGTTGGACTATAAAGAAAGCTGAGTGCCTAAGAATTGATGATTTTGAACTGCGGTGTTAGAGAAGACTCTTGAGAGTCCCTTGGACTGCAAGGAGATCCAACCAGTCCATCCTAAAGGAGATCAGTCCTGGGTGTTCATTGGAAGGACTGATGTTGAATCTGAAACTCCAATACTTTGGCCACCTGATGTGAAGAGCTGACTCATTGGAAAAGACCCTGATGCTGGGAAAGATTGAGGGCAGAAGGAGAAGGGGACGACAGAGGATGAGATTGTTGGATGGCATCACTGACTCGATGGACATGGGTTTGGGTAGACTCTGGGAGATGGTGATGGACAGGGAGGCCTGGCGTGCTGCAGTTCATGGAGTTGCAAAGAGTCAGACACAACTGAGTGACTGAACTGAACTGTTGTAATACAGGCTTTAGAGATCCCAAAATTATTTGCTATAAAACTCTAAAATGGCTTCAGAGAAATTT